>NW_023604295.1:52670905-53896718 GCF_014898055.3 Talpa occidentalis | reverse complement strand
GCCTCATGGATTGGAAGAATAAACATTATTAAAATGGCCATCCTACCAAAAGCAATATACATATTCAATGCTTTTCCAATCAAAGTCTCAATGGCATTCTTCAAAGAATAGAACAATTATTGATGAAATTCATATGGAATCACCAAAAACCCCGAATAGCCAAAGCTCTACTGAAAAAAAGAAGGAAATGGAGGCATCACACTCCCAGACTTCAAACTATACTACAAAGCCCTAATCATCAAACTGCATGGTATTGGAACAAGAACAGACATACAGACCAATGGAATCGAATAGAAAATCCAGAAATAACCCCACAGATTTATGGTCAACTAATCTTTGACAAAGGAGCGAAGACTATGCATTGGAGCAAAGAAAGTTTGTTCAATAAATGGTGCTGGGAAAACTGGGTCGCTACATGCAAAAGAATGAAGCTTGACCACTACCTCACACCATACACAAAAATCAACTCAAAATGGATTAAAGAACTAGACATAAGACCTGAAACCATAAAATACATAGAAGGAAATATAGGCGAAAACACTACGGGATTTGCACATCCAAAGACATCTTTACAGACACATCACCCAAAGCAGTGATAGTGAAAGAGAAAGATAAACAGCTGGGACTATCATCTTAAATTAACAGCTTCTGCACAGCAAAAGAGACAATAACAAAAACAAAGAGAAACCCCACCAACTGGGGAGAGAACATTTTTGCACCCAACACTAATGATAAAGGACTGATCACAAAAATCTGCAAAGAGCTGATGAGACTCAGCAACAACAAAGAAAATAATCCAGTCAAAAATGGGCAGAAGAAGCGCTAAAAAGAAACTCTCTGAAGAGGAAATGCAAATGGCCAACAGACATATGAAAAAAATGTTCAACATCACTTGTAATCAGGGAAATGCAAATCAAAACTACCATGAGATACCATCTCACACCAGTGGAGAGAATGGCACATATATTAAAAAAACTAGCAACAACAAATGTTGGCGAGGATTTGGAGTGGAGAAAAGGAACTCTTGTGCACTGTTGGTGGGAGTGCAAACTGGTCCAACCACTATGGAGAGCTGTGTGGAGATTTCTGGACCTACTAAACATAGAGCTTCCATATGATCCAGCAATTCCACTCCTAGGTATTACCCAAAGGACACAGAAACATCATTCCAAAGAGCACCTTGCACTCCTATGTTTATAGCAGCACTGTTTACATAGCTAAGCTTTGGAAACAACCCAAATGCCCCAAAATGGATGACTGGATCAAGAAGATGTGGTACTATATACCATGGAATATTACTCAGCATTCAAAAAGATAAACACATGCAATTGGCAGCAACTGGATGGCACTGGAAGGGATCATGCTCAGCGAAATAAGCCCAAAAGAAAAGGTAAAATATACGGATGGTCTCACTCATAGCAGGAATCTAGAAAACTTAAATAAGGGACCAGGAAAATGAATATAAGAAAGTGAAAATCAAAATCAACAAAAAACTATGAACCAGAGACACTTTTTGGGGGGTGTGGGGCGGGAGGGGAAGGATTGGGGTCAGAATGGGGCGTTTGCAATTGTATGGGGGAATATAAAAATAAAATTTAATATTTAAAAAAAAAAAAAAAAAAAGATATACCTTATCAAAAAGCAGTATGAAATTATGAATTATCCCATAGAATATACACAAAGCTAACTAACATTCTGGGGCAGTCAAAAAGCAACAAACCAAATGCCAGCAATAGCATCCATTTAATCATTAAAATGAAAACCCTGGATTTCTGTGATAATCCATTCTTGCGGATTTTATAGCCACCTGATCCTAGCCTCTAACAAATTTCATAAGTATAAAAGAATAAATTTCATCTTTATATTTGCATAGAATATCCCTTCCATTGTACAGTTACCTTAGTAAATAGTAGACATATTTAAAAATAAATATAAAAAGAATATTTCCCAATGATGCTTTTGAATGTAGGATGTATATTCACACAGAGGGGGCACATTATGGAATTACACTCACTGCTGTACAAATTAAAGCCCAAAATAGGACAACATATTATCAAAGACCTATACTTATTACTCTATATACTTCGTAACATAGCAGCATTCAGGGAAATTACATGTTTCTAAAAAAAAGTCAACTTACAGTCTTTGGTGACATGATTCCTTTCAAATTGCATGTTCCTAAACCTAGAAATTTGTGTTTTAGAATGTCCTACCTGAAAAATAAAATATGATTCTTGATGCTATTATCCAACCAGGATCTTGAATGCTCTTCTTGTCGAGTTTCATTTATAGCAAAATATATATATAGCAACATTTTCCTTCAATAAGTATAATCATATCAATAATAACACTGGAATATATATATGTATATATACATGTATATGTGTGCATATATCTTTATATATATATATATATATATATATTTGCATTGCCCCATTGTCTTGGTAAAATTGGTTAAAGCGGATTATACGTTCTTTTCACCTACAGAAAAAGAAGCAAAAGCTAAAGGATTTTCCTAAGGTTGACTTTGGTATGACTATATCATGGCTTTGACTTTATCCACCATTTAAACACTTGTCATTTCACTGTTTGTGCCTTTCCTTCTCTGTAATGTTAAACATCCAATCAGAAATATATTTCTGAGGACCTCCCTCGTGGTGCAAGGGGTTAAACACCGCACTATGAAGCAATCCTCAGCCTCTGCAGCACGAGTTCAATCCCGGCTGGCCAGGGAGCAACCCACATGGCGCAGCAGACCTTTCCTGTCTCGCCCGCTGTTCCCCTCAGCAGTGTGTTTCCATTAGTCTGCCTGTTCTGTTCCCCACTCTGTCTCTGGTGAACCCTCTCACCCCCCTGCCTCACATCTCTGGCCGGTACCCCAGTTCTTGTATGCATAAATAAATAAATCTAAAAATAAAAAATAATGAATTTCCAAGCATTTCGTATCCACTCTTTTATGATTCTAAACACATGGTTCCAAAAGCCTCAGATTAAAATGAGCTTTTGTCACTTATCTCTATTAGCGTTTTTCCTAACCATTTTTTAATGTCTACTACTTTTACTTATCACTTATTTCAGGCCATAGCAGTTCAGTCTGAGAGACTCTCTGAGATGTCTTTGATATGAAAAGACCACTGAAAAAAGAATCATAGAGAAACAGGAAATTCTATTTCTAATATAAAAATAAACAGTTGTGTACCAGTATAGGTAACATACTGTTGCTATCACAGGAGGTACAGTACTGTATTGCGTTGAAAGAATTTCCAATTATAAAGCTAAATGGCAGATGATGATTTGATCTCTTGATGTAGTTTAGAGATAAAAAGTTCACAATGCCTTTACTTAATTTTCTTCCCACCTTTGATAACCTCTTTAATCAAATGTGAAGAGTAGCAGCCTTCAGAAGTGAATGAACACATAGAAGGTTTAACTTTACCTAATGACCTTTCAATGCAAAGCAAAAGGTCAACAGTTGGTGTTACTCACTTAATGGCTGACAATGAATGAGGACTAAACTTAAATGACAAAGACCTGTTGTTGGCAGTCACTTCCTAATTGACTTTCCTGACATTAATGCTTGTTATAACCCAGGCAATTCATTTTTAAAGTTTCAAATCTCTCATCAAAGCCCCGCTTAATTTAGATAAGCTATTTGTCAGAGACAGATCACTGCTTATTCAGGTATATCAATAACTGAGAAACAAGCCTTTAAATGTTGCTCATTCTTTCTCAAGAAACTTATTTTCATATATATTCTTTAAAATGTAGTTTCAAACTATCTCTCTAGAACATATCTCTAAGGAACTAGATCTTTGGCATCCTTTGATATGTCAGTTGTGTTTTTGCCTTGAGTGTGTTTGCAGAGTACTCCCGGTTTCCGTGCCTTTTCCGGAGGCATTCTGGAACACTGGAATGTGGGCTGGGTTCAGCTGATCAGAGCTGCAGGATTCACTCTAACATTAACTATATTTAAAACTGGGATTGTCTGAGATGCTGCTTTTAAACTCAGGGGCTGCTTAAATGTTTCTCAGAGTCTAGGAGACAAGCTCCTGTCCAACTGCTTAGTCTTCATTTCCTAATTTACAAATGTGGAATTTCTATAAATGATCCATAGTTGGAGCTATATTGAAACTGTATTTCAAACATGTTTGTCCTCTGTCACCTTTACCTGAATGAAAGCAACTTGGACATTGTTATCCTCTATATTTACATTAGATTGAACACTCTGCTCTCTACCACTTCTTCAAATTTGGCTAATATTTTAAAAATACTTTGGATAATTTAAGTCATGCTGATCAACTTTTTTCAACTAGGATAACTTTCTCTCATGTCCCACAGGAGAAAGAATTTCCCCATAACTTCAAGTTCAAAGTGTGACATGTGGAGGAGAGACGAGTAAAGCTATTTGAGAGATACTTGGAAGAGACAAATGCGTGAGTAACAAAGGGGGCAGTTTCTCCTGCTCATTGGCAAGAACAATGGCAGCTGTTATCATGATGTGGTATATTTTTAAATTTGAGTTGTCACCTGTCCCAGCTCCCTGGGGACTTGCCTTACTTCTTTCTTGTGGTCCCCCACCCACCAGAAGGTACCGTAGATTTGTGGCAAGCTTTTGGGCCTCAGCAGCCTCATTTCTGGCCAAGCCTGTTTGACAGGGCATTTGCCCTGTCAAATTTGGGGGGTTTTATTGAGAAACTTATTTGAAATCCTTTCCTTTCACTCTTTCTCTGCACACCTGTTAAAAATCTTTCACACTAAGAGTATAGTTCCTTTGTGTTTATGCATGCAGATGGCCAAATCCTTGTCAGAGCATGCACCCCTTACCAGTATAGAGTGCTTGGGTTCCCCTCAGTACACAGTAACAAAAGAAATCACAATCTTAGGTTAAAAGAGACCTTAAACAATTTTATAATCCAACTGTGCTACTCATTGATTATTGAAACTTGCTGTAGTCTTACCGTAGCCTCACCAAGACCTACTAGATATATGCTGTTCAATTAGGATTCACTAGTTCCATGTGTATGTTTAAATGTGAATGAATGAAAATTAAATAAAATAATATTCAGTTCTTCAGTTGTGTTAACCACATTTTCAGTGCTAATAAACTACATTTGATTTTTTGCTTCCATACTGGACAGCACAGGTGTAGAACATTTCCATCACCATGGAAAACCATTAGACATGATGATGTAACTTAAACTTTAACATTTTCATCACAGTAAATCACTACATCCCATGTAGTTATATACTTTCAGAATACTATTTTGTTAGGATATTTTCCCACATATGTAATCAAACTTCTATTCTTTTGTCTTAGCTCCATTCCCAAATATGTCACATGCCCTTCTACTTGGTAGCCTTTCAAATATTTCAAAGCTGCTGTGTTGAGACTCCTATTTTGTGTTCTCCTGCAGGACTGTCTGCTATAGTTTAGGTACATAATAGATTTTAATGTATTTGGCTTAGGAGTATAGTTTTTAAAATTGTGGTGTGGTTTTTATTTGCATTTCCCTGAGGCTACTAAAGCAGGAGGAGACTGGGGTAGGAAACAAAGGGGAGAGGAGGCCCAGTTTCTAGGGTAAAAGAGTATGTGTGCTTTGGTGGTAGGTGTAGCATGGTGACTTAGGTCTGAGGAAGTGTGAACTTATTCCCCTAAATCATATACAGTGTTGCAAAACAATGTTACTTCAAAAAATTATAAATTAAAATTATGAAGTGTGAGTTTTATTCTGCATCATAAATTTATAAACTCAGGTCATAAATATAGAAATGTACAAACAATTGCTACAAGAATTATTTTTTGTAAATAATGAATATTTTTTCAAATAAATTCATGAAAAGATTTTAATATATATTTTCTAATTAATATTATTAAAAGTTGTACTTTGTAAACTTATAAAAATTTTCCCAATTAAATAAGTAAAGAAAAAAAATCATATTGTGTGTTCTGTTTCACATTTTAGAAGTGGTTATTGGCCATTGTTTTTTGCAGTACTGTGATGTGCAAACTTTATTGGTTTTACATGTAGTTGAATATATATGTGTGTGTGTTCTCTGTTCTTGCTTTTATCACTTGACATTATTTTATAAAATGTGCATAATTATATTATTAGTTTCTTTTAACTATTATTTTAGTTTCTTTTAACTATTTATTTTAACTATTGTTCTGTGTGGCTGTATCTCAATTATTTGTTCATTCTCTTCTCAATGGATTTTTAGGTTATTCCTTTTTATTATTATTATGAACACAAACATTAGGAGTATTCTCAATTCTTAACACCCTGGAAAAATTTCTCCATGGTAAATGTCAAATTTGAAATTACTGTCTTTGTCAGTTGGAAGGGACATCCGAGAATCACATAATTGTTAAAAGGATGTACTCTGAAGTTAGTTTGCCTGGTTTTAAGGCTAGGTATACCAGTAATGGTCCTTTTGATGGTGATCAAACTATCCAACCTCTCTTCATCTGTTCACTCAAATATAGAGAAAAACATAGCAGTTATCTCATAATTATAAGGAGAAAATTAGCTAACATTTGTACATTAAGGAAAATATTTGAAGCATAGTAAACATATCACAAATGTTTACTATTTCCAATAGTATAAGATAATAATAAATTATCCAAATTGACCACATGAATTTATACTTTTATTTTTTTTTATTTTTTTTTAATAGAGGCATGAATTTGTACTTTTATTAGTGGTTAATATGGATGCATGTACTTGATATTTTTGAACTTTTGTCCAAGGTAAATGTAAACAGCTATTTTGTCACTGTAACTGTTGCATAGTATTCCTATGTATTTCTTTATCTCAGTGTAATCATTTGCCTTTCAAGAACCTTTAAATTGTTCCCAGTTCTTCAAGAACAGACATACAGACCAATGGAATCGAATAGAAAATCCAGAAATAAACCCACAGATTTATGGTCAACTAATATTTGACAAAGGAGCAAAGAATATGCATTGGAACAAAGAAAGTCTGTTCAATAAATGGTGCTGGGAAAACTGGGTCACTACATGCAAAAGAATGAAGCTTGACCACTACCACACCATACACAAAAATCAACTCAAAATGGATTAAAGAACTAGACATAAGACCTGAAACCATAAAATACATAGAAGGAAATATAGGCGAAACACTACGTGATATTCACATCAAAGACATCTTTACAGACACATCACCCAAAGCAGTGATAGTGAAGGCAAAGATAAACAGCTGGGACTACATCAAATTAAAGAGCTTCTGCACAGCAAAAGAGACAATAACAAAAACAAAGAGAAACCCCACCCACTGGGAGAACACAACACTAATGATAAAGGACTGATCACAAAAATCTACAAAGAGCTGATGAGACTCAACAACAACAAAGAAAATAATCCAGTCAAAAAATGGGCAGAAGAGCTAAAAAGAAACTTCTCTGAAGAGGAAATGCAAATGGCCAATAGGCATATGAAAAAATGTTCAACATCACTTGTAATCAGGGAAATGCAAATCAAAACTACCATGAGATACCATCTTACACCAGTGAGAATGGCACATATTAAAAAAACTAGCAACAAACAAATGTTGGCGAGGAGGTTGTGGAGAAAAGGAACTCTTCTGCACTGTTGGTGGGAGTGCAAACTGGTCCAACCACTATGGAGAGCTGTGTGGAGATTTCTGGACCTACTAAACATAGAGCTTCCATATGATCCAGCAATTCCAGTCCTAGGTACTTACCCAAAGGACACAGAAACATCAATTCCAAAGAACACCTGCACCCCTATGTTTATAGCAGCACTATTTACAATAGCTAAGCTTTGGAAACAGCCCAAATGCCCAAAAATAGATGACTGGATCAAGAAGATGTGGTACATATATACCATGGAATATTACTCAGCATTCAAAAAAGATAAACACATGCAATTTGCAGCAACATGGATGGCGCTGGAAGGGATCATGCTCAGCGAAATAAGCCAGAAAGAAAAAGAAAAATACCGGATGGTCTCACTCATAGCAGGAATCTAGAAAAACTTAAATAAGGGACCAGGAAAATGAATAACTATAAGAAAGTGAAAATCAAAATCAACAAAAAACTATGAACCAGAGACACTCTAAGGAGGGTAGGGGGGGGAGGGAGGGATTGGGGTCAAAATAAGGGGGTTGCAATTTTATGGGGAATAGAAAAATAAAATTTATTATAAAAAAAATAAGAAACTGAGACTCAAAATTCTCCAGATTATTCTTAGAAAGAAATAAAAAGAAATAATCAAGAAAAAAAAATAAAAATAAAAAAATAAATTGTTCCCAGTTCTTGCTGGTATACATATTACTATGCATTGTTGTATGTGAGTCATGCCTACTAGCAAAAGTTTCCTTCTAGTATATTCAAAATATTGGTATTTTAAAGACAAAAATTAGTCAGTTACAGGGCCTCCCTGGTGACGCAAGGGGTTAAGACACAACCTAGAAGCTATTTGCAGCCACTGCAACATAAGTTTGATCCCTGGCCATGGAGATGCCCACATGGTGCATCAGACATCTCCTGACTCGCCCGCTGCTCCCCACAGCAGTGTATTTCAGTCAGTCTGCCTATTCTGTTCCCCACTCCGTCTCTGGTGAATCCTCTCACCTCCCATATCTCTGGCCTGCACCCCAGCTCTTTTATGCATAAATAAATCTTTTTTTAAAAAAAAGAAGAATTAATCAGTTGCAGAGCTCTGGGGAATATATCCATTTTTAAAATTTAAATTCTAGTTTATAATTCCCAACGATTTCTAGTTTTTCCTCAAAAATCAACCTTGCAGTATTTCCAAGGGTGGGGATGGGGGAAACACTGATAAACCTCTCCCCAAAAGTAATTTAGTTGTGGCTATATTTCCTGAAAAGAATAAAGGGTTAAGAAGAATTTCAGAAATGGAGTAAAATGCATGCCCAGAGACAAATAGCTATCTATCTGTCTATCTATCTCATGCATTCATACATACCTATATATGTTGAATAGCCTCAGAACTGCATCTGCCATTCACTAGCCACCATCTCTGACCCTTAGACAATAGCACAAAACCACCATGGATTAAAGGGAATATTCTAAGGCTATTTCATGATGTGTTGGTGAGATAGATGCAGCATTTGAAACTAAGAAAAACACATATTGTTTTCTGCTTTCTCTCCCTGCTTGGATGACACTAATCATCCTCAATTTCTTGCCCTTTTATTTAGTCACTTCAGTATTCATCCTAACTATGTTTAACCACAACTTGTCATTATAATCACAGGAAAAAGTCAAACATAAAAATGTGAACAAATACATTAAAAAGCAATCCTTTTGCTCATCACAGGACCACAGGCAATTACTTTAATTCATATTTGGTTCATGATCCCATTTGCTCTTCCTCAATCTTGGTCCTTCTGTCTGCAATGACTGGAGTCATTAACTTCTTCTACCTTCTAACCCTCAAGTGGGAAAAGATTATTCATGGATACAGATGACCTCTCAAGCAGACATTAGTGCTAAAAAACTAGTTTGTAGGATTCTCCATTGGATTAGGTACTATAGTGTCTTTTATTTAATTCATGTCTAGAGTCCTACATCATGAAATAAAGAGAAAATAAAGTGATCAAACATTATGTTTTTAAAAAGATGATGTTTTATTTTCAGCGATATTTGGCTGTCTGAGGTTTATGGTGGTTTCATGCTTTAGAATTGGTTTTTCAATTTTTGTGAATAATGACATAAAATCATCTTAAATCTGTATATGACATCAAAAATATAGATTCATCCTATCCTTGAACACGTCTTACCATTTGTTTTTGTTTAGTTCCATTTCTTTCATTGTACATATTTTTACTTTCTCATTTAAGTTAATTCCTAGGTATTTTAATGTTTCAATGCTATTGTGAATGGGATAGTTTTCTTTATCTCTTTTTCAGATGTTTCATTATTAGTGACCAGAAATGAACTGGTTTCTATGCGTTAGTTTGCTGTCCTACTATACTGATCAGCATCAACAGTAATTTGATTGCTTTTTTGGGGATTTTTCTATTTAAGGGAACAAAAATCAATGAGTATTAAATAAGTCTTAGAGACCTAATGCACAGAACAATGAATATAGAATACTATATTATATTATAATTATCAAACTTTCTAAGTGGTTAGATCTTAATTAGCAAGATGATAAAAAATTCTTAATTATATCTACAATGTCAATCATATTATATTGATAATAGGTACATGCATCAAATCAACATGATATACAACTTAAATTTACTTAGTATTGTCTGTCAAAGATATTTCAATTAAAAATCGAAAAGAACACTTTTTTTAACATTATAAAAATTACACACAAAAATTCATATTGGTTTACAAATGCACTTGAGTTCAATGCTTTCAAAATCCTCATAGTTATAATGCTAAAAACTGCCTTAAGGAATTTATATATATATATATCTTATTTCAAGTTAACATGGCTAAAGCTGTATAGAAAGTGAAATTAGCAGTGGCCTGAAATCTGAAAGTAAGACTGGTTTTTTACAGACTGTGTTACTTTGGGCAAGTCACTAAATTCTCTGATAATATATTCTCATTTTGGTAATAATAAATATGAAATTTAATAATTATTTTCATACAATAACCTCAATAGTTGTCTCCTTGATCTATGAAGGAGGGCAAATAGGCAGGAATCTGGAATTCTCCTCTCCACAAAAGCTACTTTGATTTGTTTCACATATTGGATTAAATCAACAATATGTGAAATGAAAATGATGACCTTTGTTCCCAGCGCTGCTGCAAATTTGAATCTTCTTGGAGGAACTAAAAAAATTCCAGTGTCCAGAACATATCCTTAAAGACTGTGACTTAATTGGTCATGGTGGGGTCATGCCAGCAATAGTATTTAAAAGCTCCCTAGGGGATCCTAAGCAAATAGGGTCAAGAAGCCCTGCTCTTGAAGTTTATGAATACATGACTGGATCGGAACTCCTGTTTTTTTCCCATTACATTAGTTCACATGCCAGACACCTAAAATCATTCATGTATCAAGATATTAAGCAGCAGACTTGAAAGAAATTCAATAAATATTTCCTGCCTTTTTTAATCTCCCTGACTAGACTTTTCACAGACAGGGATTTATACAAAGTGAGTCTGAGCAGCAGATCTTAGGTTTTCATAGCACCACTGAGCTGGTGATCAGAGGACTCTCTGGGAAAAAGTCAACTTGAATGAATAGATTCGATGAATTTCAGTACACTTGGCAGAAAGTTGGTAAGAACTTCAGAGAAACTGCAGATTTCTTAAATCAATATCCTAGGGCAGAGTTTCAGCCATGACTGTTAATCTCTGCTCCCGTGTGTGGGTGAAGCTGCAAGAATCCATAAATTAATAGCAGTTCCATTCTCATTCAGTGTACACTGTCTGCCCCTGATTCAACTATGACCACTCAGCCGACTCCTGTTGGTCCTTTTCAGCAACACACATTGTGACCTAGAAAATGTGTCTTGTTTACAGACATAGCAACTCTATAGTCTGCTCAGTAGTCCTAGCAACATTCCTCCCCAAATATAGGATCAATCTACATTTCATGCTTTACAAATATACATTTCATGTTTTACAGAGAGGTTTTTTGCAAAATTTGCATCTGAGAGTTGTGTTAATTTAATTTTATTGCCAAAAAATGCCAAAGGATATTAATTTGTTTTAAACAAAACTAAGACAAACTATGAAAAGTATTGCAATGTGGATGTACGTATTATGAACAAGAGCTAAAAGTTGTCTTTTTATTATAACATGAAAGTATATTTATAAATGATGAAAAGGAATAATTTATTATCTTTCATATGTATCACAATGTATTAATTATCCATAATCTTATGCATGTAACCTGAAAAATAGCCCAATAAAAGTAGATAAATGATAGTTAGATGCTCATAAATGAGAGAGATTATGAATGGCTGATGAAATCATTAAAACTGTATTTTGTCTATGGCTGGTATGGAGCAGAATTATGGCGATGTCAATGCATACATCCTTACTGCAAACGTACTATAAGGCTTTTTTCATGGAATGATTGAGACTTATTCAGGCTGTTAAAGACAATGTCAATGTTTTGCTTAACACCGAAAATTCAGATTTTGGGATAAATTAAGGTTGAGGTTGGAAGAAAATGTGTTCTCTTTAATTGAAAAAATAAGTATTAAAAAGAAAAATAATTAAGCTGTAATAGCAAACACTATGTGATTCCATTCTTATCACAATGAATAAAACAAATCGATAATCAAAACAAAACGAAGCAAACTCTTGGACTATAAAAACAAAATAGTAAATTTCCAGAGGGGACAGAAGAAGAGGGGTGGGTAAATCAAGTAAAGGCATTAATTATACAGTGATACACAGAGACTAGATTTTGGGGGTAGGCATACTGTAATATATATAGATATTGATTTATAAGGCTGTAGACCTAAAATCTATGTATAATGTTATAAACCAACGTTACTTCAATAAGAGAAAGGATAACTAATAACAATGATAATGTCTATCACTTAATATCACTGTCAGACACTAAAAATTAATAGATATTTACAAACTTAATTTAATTGAATCATGCAAGATATATATGATTGTCCTTGTGTTACAGGGCTAATCTTTTCAATTTCCTGTGATTTTTAATCAAGCATATGCTATAATCCAGCAACTCCTGTTCCCTTTTCTTTGTAGTACATGTCAATAAAAAGTTAGAAAAAAATAGAAAAGAAATCCTTCAGTCATTCTCTTTTGCCTTATATCTTTGCTTCTCTCCTAAATGTACTTATCGAAGTCAGGGTTCTCCAGAGAAACAAAACCAACAGGATATTTAGAAAGAGAAAATTATTTTAAAGAATTGGCTTATGTAATTGTGGAGGCTTGGAAAATCTTAAAACTGTAGGGTAGACCGGCAGACTGAGACAAGGAAAGAGCTGTGCTTGGAATCCAAAGGTGGTCTTCTGGTAGTTCTCTTCAACTGATTAGATTAGGCCCACCATATTATGGAGGGTAATCTGCTTTACTCAAAGTCTGCAATTACATATTTTTAAGATGTTAATCTCATCTTTAAAAATACCTTCAAGGAAAGCCTACATGGACTGGATGTCAAGAGTTCGCTTTGATCCTTTATGGAGTAGGCCAGCAAAGCCAGCTAAAATTGCTATTTAGTTATTCTGCCCTGTCATTTTATGCAAAAATAGGTAATATGGTTTAAAAGTAGATTTGATTTGCAAACTTTTGCTGTGCTGTTGAAACAATTTGGGATCAAGGTTGAGAGAACCTGTTTTTGCATACGTTGAATCAATTTTAATATTTTTCCTGTGATTTGATATCTTTGCTGTTTTGTTTTGGCTAATGCCTCCAGATGTTTTTGTTTTTGTTTTTTTCTTTTTTGGCTTGGACTGATAAACTATTTCCCAGAAATGGAGGACTTTTGCTTTCCACAATATCTGGAGAGACTGGTTTGCTTTCCAGTGGGAACCCTGAGAAAAATTTTCATCTGAGACTGTACCCCAGCATCCATACATTTGATCTTCAACACCATGGAAATGGTGGCAAAAAGTGAAAGGGGGGAATTGTTAGGCGGGAAAGGATGTCCTCAGCTAATTCCATATAGGCTTTGTGGATGCTACCCCCACTCCATCAAGGCACCAGGAACTACAAATCCCAGGATTCCCAAAGAGAAGTTGCGAGGACCTAAGGGCAGAGTTAAGCAGCCATTTTCTCTGTTTGTAAATAAAAACTAGCCATGTTAGCAGGGTCGGGCACACTTGGCTCATGCTCTTGGCCAGGCAGGTTTGGTCTCAGTGGATCATTTGGGATTCCAGGTCAGCGGAATGGGTATGACACATTTAAGAATTTATCTCCCTCTTTTCTCCCTGAGTTGTACATTTACTCATTCTCCCTCCCTTATAAATAAACCTTTTGTTAACCTTTAAAAAAGAAAAAAAAAAAAAAGAACAATGCTGTAAAAAATAAATAAAATAAAAATACCTTCAAGGAAAGATCATGTTTGACCAAATATCAGGGTTCTATGATCTATTCAAGTGGGCATGTAAAATTAATCATAGTACCAGTTGTTGTGTATTACTTACAGTACCTCAATTGTATACATTTCTGTAATCTTTTTTTATTTGCAAATAACCTCACCTCCCCATCTCAGGAATTTTTCCTTAAACTTTTGTTCATCACTTTCCTACTTCTTTTTTCTGCTTCATTCACTCCCACTCATTTTTCAAGTCATTGTTCAAGTATTGCTTTCTCTGGATAATCTTCCTGAACATTCACCTTTTGTTTAGTGTTATCTCTGTGATAAAACTTACCACTACAAAGCAATATTGATTGGTCTAGTTTTCTTTTTCTACCTCTAAGTCAATGAATTTCTTATAGACCAAGAAAGCATATATATTCTTAGTTTAAATCAAAACCACCTATAGTTACCTTGGGGTTCTAGCATGTTTTGGAAATATGGAAGGCCAGGAAGATTTGGATAAATGAAGGTATGATTTAAATAACACACATATATTAACCTTATACCTTCTAACAGATTTTCTAGACACTATTATTTTTGTACAGCTTTAGCCTCACTTTACTTGCCCTTACCTTTTTCTAGTATGCAATACAGCAAAGTGCTAAGATTATCCTCCTATAATATCAAAACCATATTTAATTCAACTCTCAGTAAAATCAAACAAAAATACTCTGATCACTTGCTTTTAAGATGATCATACTGATTGTTACTGAGCTAACAACTTAGGAAAATAATTGATTACACCATTGAAGTTGCCATCTAAATTTCCTATTACTTTAACACAGTCAGTTAAACTGGAAGTAAAGGGCATAAATTCCTAGAGTTTTTATATCTAAAATGGGGTTATATTGAGATTAGGAAGACAACTACAACTTCTCTCTCAATGACTGTTTTGAGTTTTGTTTTTTGTTTTGGATACAGAGGTAACTGCTGGTATGTACCCTATTCCTCACAATTTCTGAGCAAATTCAACTGGTTTAGGTCTTCCTAATCCTGTCCCAGCATGTCATTGAAGATACTGTTTCTTTTGTATTTAATATAAAATGTAGTCCATAAACATTAATGAGAAATTTATTCAAGAAATCAAAAGGTCATTTTTAATAGTGATATTGCTTTTATAGAACATTTCTTCCTGCTAAATTATGCTCTGTTCTAAAAAATGCCTAAGTTGAAGAAAATCTTCGTTGACTTGCTCAATGAAATTTAACATTTCATAACTTAAAAATGTATCTTGTTAACAATTTTCAACTTCATTTCCTTCTATAAATTAATTTTAACTTTCCCAAAGTCCAAAAAGGTGTTTATCCAAGAGAGGAATTCTGTATTTAAACATTTTTTTTAAGATTTATTTATTTATTTATACAAGAACCAGGGTACAGGCCAGATTTGCGGGAGGATGAGAGGATTCATCAGAGCCAGAGTGGGGAACAGAACAGGCAGACTGATGAAATACACTGCTGAGGGGAGCAGCGGGCACAGCAGGAGAGGTCTGCACACCATGTGGGATTCTAGCTGGCCGGCTGGGATCAAACCGGCACTGCAGAGGCTGTGGACAGCTTCACAGTGCGGCACTCAACTGCCTGCACCACCAGGGGAAGCCCTGTTTTTAAACATTTTTATGAATGCTACATACTATAGCATACCAGCTTGAATAGATTCACAGTGCATATTCCTTCTTAAAACCTTTGAAAAGTGGGCCTCCCCAGTGGCGCAGCGGTTGAGCGCTGGGTTGCGAAGCTGCCCGCGGCCTCTGCGGCGCCGGTTCGATCCCCGGCTGCTCCCCAGCCACCGGAGGAGGGTCCCACATGGCGCGCAGACCTCTCCTGCCGCCCGCTGCTCCCCTCAGCAGTGTACTTCGGTCCTTCTGCCTGCTCTGCTCCCTGCTCTGGCTCTGGTGAATTCTCTCACCCTCCTGCGCTTCTGACTGTACCCAGTGCATGTATAAACAAAAACAAAACAAACAAACAAATAAAAATAAAAAAACATGCCTCTATAAAAAAAAAAATTTAAAAAAAAAAAAAAAAAAAAAACCTTTGAAAAGTAAGAAAATTACATTCAACTTGACATTTTTCTAAACCTATTTGAATATGGAATTTCCTACTTTTTAACCCAAAGATGTTGTTGTATTCATATATTCACTTTTAACATTTTATCATTACAATTATTAATCTTCACTAATTTTTTATTATGGATGTACTCCATTGAGGGCACTATATAAGCACAAGAAACTATAGAGGGCTATAGTGTGAAACCTAAAACTTCCAGAGGAAAATATTTATGAAGTTAGATTAGGCTAAGTTTTCTTAAATAACATAAATAATTTTTATAGAAGAAAATGTAAGTTGATTTTATAAAATTAAAAAATTTTTTTCTAAAACACAGCTAACAATACATTTAAAACTAAAGTCAAATATTGCTAGAAATTTTGTATTTAGAATATATTTTTTAAAAATTGCAAATTCAATAATAAGAATATAAACAATTCAATAACAAATGGATCAAATATTTAAATATGCTTCATTAAAGAAGATATTTGGATGACAAATCAGCACATAAAAATCTGGTCATCGTTTTCTCATCTTAATTAGTCATTAAAGACATGTAACTGAAAACCACGAAAAAAAATGCCACTACACACCTTTTAGAAATTAACATACGATCCTGTCATTCCATTCCTAAATATTTATTTAAGAGATATGAAAGAATATTGATGTAAAGACTTAAAAACAAATGTTCATAGCATTCATGTATTTGTAATTGTAGTTGTAATTCTCATGTATTTGTAACTAAAAAAATTAGAAACAACACAAATATCTATCACAGGTGAATGGATAAACTAACTGCTGTATGTTGATACTCTGGAATACTGATCAGCCACAGGAAGAAAAGACTTTATATGTGCAATAACATAGATACATCTCTCATTACACTAAATGAGAGAAACAATTCTAAAAAAATGCAAACTAATCTGTAGTGAAGCAGACAGCTGTTACCTCAAGAAAGGAAGGGAGAATATAAGGGGAGATTGTAAAGGAACAAGAGAGAACTTTTGCAGGTAATAAATATGTTCAATATCTTGATTGTAGTGCTGATTTGATGGATGGTTGATATGTTTAAAGTTATAAATTATATATTTTAAATGTATACCCTTCATTTATATCAATTATAACCCAATAAAACTGTTTTATGAATAAAGTATGGTATATATACACCCATATAAATAAATATTTATATATAATATATAGAGACACATAATGAAATATTATTCATCCTTAAATAGAAAATGAAAATTCTAACAAATGTTACAACACAGATGAATTTTGAACATTATACTAAGTAAAATAAGCCAGTCACCCCCCCACCACCCAATTACTATGTGATTCCACATGTGAAGTATGTAGATCACTGAGGAGTCAAGGTCCTTAAAACAAAAAGTAGAATGGTAATTGTCAGGGCCAAAGGGAGGGAATATTGGGGAGCTAGAGTTTATAGGTATAGCATTTCAGGTTTTCAAGATGAAGAAGTTCTGGAAATTGGTTGCACACCAGTGTGAATATGCCTTGTAATATGTTTAGAAATGATTAAGATGGTAAATCTTATGGTATATGTTTTTATTTGTACCACATTTTTTTTATTGCTCTTTCAAAATGTCCAAGCAGCTTAGAACATGGATTGAGTCATCCTTAGTGGCAGATGTGAGGTTCAGCATGTGGCTGTAGTCGCTGCCTCCGTCAGTGGAGGAGTAACAGGAAGTGCTAAAACTCAGTAATAACTCTGAACGTCATCCGAGGCTATGTAATGGGATAGATGATTTTTCATCTTTTGCATAAACAGTAACAAATCAATGAAAAATAATTTCTGTAGAAAGAAAAATCTCACAAAGATGTTGCAAAGATTAGTTATTTTAACACTTTATTTTTGGAAAAGGGTATTCAATCTCATTCAACCCACTTTATTTTCATGTTTATTAATTCTGCTTTTCTGAAAAAGTTCTTAGTTGCATGGTGAAAGTGAGAGGGAATTGTTAAATGCAAAAGGGGAATTTTACCCAAAACTGAACCAAGAAACAAGCTGTATGGTGAATTGATCTTAAGTGCAAACATTTTAAAGGGAGAAGATATTTTAGGTATAAGAAATAGAATGGTTAAGTCATAGTTTTAAAATTAGAATAGTGGAAAAATACAATGATTTCCCCCAACTATCCATATTATTGCTTTCCTACCTTTTCAAATCTTTATTGAATTGTATCTTAGACAGGACTCCTAATGGCACATTGTACAATGTAAATTCTAACCCTTGAGCTCTATCATCTTACCCAATTTTTTCCCCTTTGAATAATTGTCAGTACCTCACATCACGTTATTAATTTATGACACCCATACAGGTGTCACAAAATGTAGAATCTGGAAGGGCACTAATTAATGAGATGAGTAGATCCTGGCCCAACTGATATAAAGAAGGGGTGATTCAGGAGCTTAAGTGTTTTTAGAAGATTTAATTAAAATGAACTGTGACACTTGATCTATTTTTAGTAGCTGCTAGAAGGAAAGGTACCTCAAGGAGTCTTAAGGGTTTTCCCCGCATTCTAATAAGATGCAGACTAGAATAAACCTAAGTTCCCCCACCTCCATTTCAAAGCTTTCTCTACAACGTTCTAGACTTGTGGTGTTTAAACATATTTTTCTTTTGTGGAAGAACTTCTTTCTCAAATTCCAGCTTGAAATCTGATATAAGCAACAGATAAAAGACAAGGTGATCTGGTGGGAAAATTGGGGAGATAGCCCCCTAAGACAAAATAGCAATACCCCTGCTTTGCTTTTCCTATTCATAGTTGAAGAGATTAGAAGGGACAACTAAGAAATGATTGCAGAAATCAAAACTACAATGAGATACCATCTTACACCAGTGAGAATGGCACATATTAAAAAAAAACTAGCAACAACAAATGTTGGCGAGGTTGTGGAGAAAAAGGAACCCTCCTGCATTGCTGGTGGGAGTGCAAACTGGTCTAACCAATATGGAGAGCTGTGTGGAGATTTCTGACCTACTAAAGATAGAGCTTCCATATGATCCAGCAATTCCATTCCTAGGTATTTACCCAAAGGACACAGAAACATCAATTCCAACGAGCACCTGCATCCCTATGTTTATAGCAGCACTATTTACAATAGCTAAGCTATGGAAACAACCCAAATGTCCAAAAATAGATGACTGGATCAAGAAGATGTGGTACATATACACAATGGAATATTACTCAGCAATCAAAAAAGATAAACACATGCAGTTTGCAGCAACATGGATGGCGCTAGAAGGGATCATGCTCAGCGAAATAAGTCAGAAAGAAAAAGAAAAATACTGGATGGTCTCACTCATGGCAGGAATTTAGAAAACATAAATAAGGGACCAGGAAAAAGACTAATTAATACAAAGTAAAAATCAAAATCAACAAGCAACTGTAAACCAGACACACCATGGTGGGGGCAGGGGGGAGCGGAAGAGAAAGGGAGAGGAAGGACTAGGGTCAAAATAAGGGGGGGGTGCAATTGTATGTGGAATATAACCAAAATGATAATGTATACATGGTGCAAAAAATGAAAAATGATGTAAGAATTATATAAAATAAAATATTAATTAAAAAAAAGAAATGATTGCAGAGCTGTTGAAATCTGTCCTTAGTACTCTCAGTACCACTTGTCTACTATCCTTTTAGCTCTTTGGTAGCCTGGTCCTTCCCTATTCTGAGATATTCACCCTTCTGCACACTAACCCTCTCTTTTATTTAAAACTAACAGCAGCTATTGGCACATTGATTGAAAACTATTCCCACTAATACTTATCCAATCATAGTTTAATTTGCTTTATAAGACTTTCATTTCTCTTTGATTGTGTGTTATAAGCTCCTCCACCATTGAACATTTCAAATGATTGGGAACAGCTTGGTATAATCATGTAGGTGACAGAGCTCTCATCTGCTCCACAGACCAGGGCTCTCTAACCAGCTCCACTCATCTTAGTCATCCTGGGTAAGAATCAAGAAATATTGTATAAAATTTTTTCTCAATTCTTCATGCTTGCATTGTAAATATGACTTAATGGGTGACATGCTTTTCCTAATATCAATTTTCTAATCTGCCAATTGGACAGAAGTTTATTAAGACACTTTAGGGGCAATACAAATACATTTTTATTATAGAAATTTTGGGAAAGGCAAAAAATAAAAGAAAAAAAGAAACGTTAATGGTAATTAAGAGTATAGTAGGCCTTACAATGCTTAGTACAACACCACCAACAAAAATTCTAATTTGGTTCTCTACTTCTCCCTTTTTAGAAGAAGATGATTTAATTAAAATGGACTGTGACACTTGTGATCTATTTTCAGTAGCTGCTAGAAGGGAAGGTACTATCAACTAGTCATTTGGAATTGGCTCCTATACTTACCAAACAAATGCTCATCCCAACACTCCAGGCCCTTCCCAGCTTTGGCTCCTGCCTCTCCTTTATCTACTAGAGCACCAGCTACTTCCTTCATTCAACAAATATGTGAGTTTATTGCAAGTTACACACACACAATTAAAGTGCAGGTCTTCCTTCCAGAAATCTACATTTCATTAAAGATTCTGAATAGAGAAAAGCTGTATGCTTTTCTCTTAACCACACCTACCTAGGAATTTCACAAATAGTTAGGGTGGGAGCATGAGAGCTGGAGGGATGCCGATCAGTAGATCTCAGAGTTGTGGTAGATTTATATCAGTCTTGATAGATTTGTCTGTAAAAAAGTGTGTACTTCTCATCTAACAATTGAATGACTACCATATTACTAGCAATAAAGCTGAATGACTTTATTCTGTAAGAGGAATCACGATCCACTCCTCCTTGCCTCTTGAGTAGGTGATAGAGTCCCCCCAGTATTATAACCTCTCAGTCACCATCTGCTCTTTGGCTTCCCAGAGATTCTTTCACCTGTGTAACCAATTCCCAATATTAATTTTCTTCTGTTTTAAATGCTTACAGTGATTTCTGTATTCCAGTTGGATTTTGCATTATGCCCAAGGTCTCTCCTAATGTAAGTACACCTACCATGCATACAGGTGTCTGTTGTGTGTGTGAGAGATAATGTAAGCACAGGCAAAATTAGCTTACACTATATTCAGCATATTAAATGGCATGCACAGGCATTTA
This sequence comes from Talpa occidentalis, assembly GCF_014898055.3. Classification (NCBI taxonomy): domain Eukaryota; kingdom Metazoa; phylum Chordata; class Mammalia; order Eulipotyphla; family Talpidae; genus Talpa; species Talpa occidentalis. Next base: position 53,875,510 of record NW_023604295.1, on the reverse strand, counting down.
TTGTGCATTGCGAGTGTGCTACCTTTAGGAAAATAATGTAAAAGGCAATTCAAATGTGGAAAAGACAAAACAATCCATCTAGTCTTGGAGAATGAGTAGCAGGTCGTTCGCCCCTTACCATGCAACTAGGGTAGTTCTGCTTTTATCTGTCTGATTTGTTAAGTTATTGTAATATTTATATACACCCAGAGTAAGTAGATTATTTAACCTGTAGTATCCCTGCAATATATACTCTGATTACAGAAACAAATAGAAAATGAAATTTAAATATAATTTAAAAAAAAGAAAAATACTAGACAGTCTCACTCATAGCAGGGATTTAGAAAACCTAAATAAGGGATCAGGAAAAAGAATAATTATAATAAAGTAAAAATCAAAATCAGCAAGGAACTATAAACCAGAGACACACCACAGGAGGGTGGGGAGGAGGGAGTAGGAGCAAAACAAGGGGGGTGGGGTGGGAATTGTATGGGGACTATAACCAAGATGAAAATGCATACATTGTGCAAAAATGAAAAATGATGTAAAAAAATATATAAAATTTAAAAAAATAATAATAATAAATAAAAAATTTAAAAAAAAAAGAATAATCTATCTGGATCCCTGCTGACATTAAGAGGATAGAGAGGAGAGTCTTTCCCTCCACGCCACTCACTCTACCAGGCCTAAGACAACCGTCTCTATAAGATACGAGGCAGTGGGAAGTCACAGGATTCTAATACAAGAGCTTGACCCAAAACTCCCTTTGTCCCCTAGGCTTCCATACAAACCTAAGGAATCTCCTTCCACTTCCTCAGTGTACCAGCAGGGATCCATTAAAATCACAAGGCAGAAGATAATCAAAGCAAACCAAAATATCCACAAAGGTTCTGAAAATTAAACTGTCATTGAAACCATAGGTCAGGACTTACATGCTAAAGCTAAACAGGGTAACTACCTTCTAAAATAAAATATTAAATGATTTAGAACCTCTTGATATAATAGCCAAGATATCCAGGATACAGCTAAAATAACTCATCATATCAAGAAACAAGGAAATCATAATTTCAATGAGAAAAGACAACCAACTGACACCAACATCTAGATGAATCAGATGTTGGAATTGTAAGAATTTTAAAGCAACTATCAAAAAATTGCTTCAATAAGCAATTTAAAATATTCTCTCTTTTTTAAAGATTTATTTATTTATACAAGAACTGGGGTACAAGCTAGAGGTGTGGGAGGGTGAGGGGAAAGATATATAATAAGTTAATATAAGAGAAACCTATTTAACAGAGTGCTCAGAATATTAAGCAAATATTTTTAATTTGATTAATTCATGATGTGGCAAAATGAGTGAAGATTAGGATGCTGTTAACATATAAGATAAAAACACAAATGACAATGGTCACCACTTGGTGAAAAGAATAGAATGAGCACCTGAAAATTGGCAAGAACAAATTTTTAAAATGTGATATTTCCTTGACTAATAACACAAAAAAATGCCGATTTACATATTAGTATCCTACAAGAAACGAAAGCTTCAATAGTGATTTCAAATTTTTAATCAAGATGCTTAAAGAGTAATGTGCCATAAAAATAATTAAAAGGAAACAAAGAATGGAGCTGCAGAAATGACTAATCTAGTCAGTGCATATAGCATGACCTGATGGTCAAGACCTCCATTGAAATGCGCCACAAAATGGGAAGTTTGGGGCCTACAAAACCTCCAAACTGGACTGAGTATTTGCCAAAAGGTACATAATTATAGGTGATCACATGTTTGTCCAACTAATTATTTTGAGAAATACCTTAAATGGAAGCAAAAATTTCACATCAAGGGCCTCCCCAGTGGCACAGCAGGTTGAGCACAGTGCTGTGAAGCTGTCCGCAGCCTCTGTAGTACAGGTTCAATTCCCGGCCAGCCAGGAAGAAACCCACATGGTGCAGCAGACCTCTCCTACCTTGCCTGCTGCTCCCCTCAGCAGTGCTTTCGGTCCATCTGCCTGTTCTGCTCCCTGCTCTGTCTCTGGTGAATTCTCTCGCTCTCTTGCGCCTCTGACCTGTACCCCAGTTCTTGTATAAATAAATAAAAAAAAATTTCACATCAAGAGGTTCATTGAGAATTGCTTCCAATGCACCAATAAAGACAAAGTTCAGTATTTCGATTGGTTCATGTGATGGACACTAAGGAACACTGGTTTTCATCAAATAAAAGGAGGACATTCAGTCTTTTCAAAGCAATAGTCAGGTAGGATTTGTTGGCTTTGTCTACAATCTTCTGCATGACTGGAGAAGACATGTACACTTATTCCTCTTAATTCCTTTGTAACAGTGTGAAGTGCATATCACAATTTCCCCTTTAGCATATTTAATTTTATTTTGTAATTAACAATAAACAGTTTGGGAATTATACTGTGGTCTCATGGCTTTGAATTTTCATTGAGTCTTTTATGAAAAATTACAAACTCCTAGGAGGGACTGATGTAGTTTGTTGCCATGGATAATTGTCTCTAAATAAACTCAGAGTAGTTAAGTGGATATGAACAGATGGAAATAAATTGATGGCAGTTGACTATTGTGCCTCTTGGCTCCTGTTTATTTGTTATAAACAGCATATCTTTTTGTCTTGTCGTGCCTGGCATTTTATGCTCTTGAACTTTAACAATATCAACTGGATTCCTCCTGAGAGCGTGCATAAAATGGAACTCCAGGACAGATTCCTTTGCCATGCTGGCCAGAGCCACAATAGAAAGCAGTGGCCTATCATAGTTCTCTAAGACTCATAGAAAGGAAGGTCACACATATTAGTACAGCTGCCTACCGACATCCATGTTTACTTAACCTCAGTTGTAATTGTAGGGAGGTTGTTAAATATCACCATTTATCTACCTTTATTTTATCCATGAGTAAATAACTCCAGAGAGAGGAAATGATTCAGCCTAGTGTTTAGTCATTCATTGAACTAATTCCACAATTAGCTATTAAGTCCCAACCATAAGCAAGTTAATTTTTTGGACACTGGAAATAACACAGTGACAAGGCACCAGTGTGACAAAGCTCTGAGGGAACCCACGACCCAGTAAGAGAGAGACACAAGTCCCTAGGAAATTTAAATGCAGAGTTTTAATGCACCAATACTGTCTTAGTACATGTTCAAATTTGTTTTCTAAAAAAGGAATGCCTTGGTTGTAACTTGAAAGATATGTAAATGATGGGTTAGAAAAATAACTCACTGCCAAACTTACTGGTCATCCAATCAATCCTGGGTATTTCAGTTTAAACAAATAAATGTTTATATGAATCTTGTATAATTCTAACACTATAAAAGAAATTTCAGGAGAATGCCAGAGAAATATAATACCAAGATCCATGCCCTCAAACAATTGAAATTTAGTTGAAGAAAACAGAACTGAGACACTTAAGCAAATCAAGGTACCGTATAGAATATTTTATTAAAAACTAACATACAATATTATATAAACAGTATTATTATATGAGAACTTCTGAGTCATAGAAAGCCTTTAGTAAAAGGATGGACCTAAGCTAAGGCTTGAAAGATGAGTAAGCAGCAAAGCCACGAATTTGCATCTTCTTCTGATATCACTAATCTCAAGTTAGAGTCTACGCAAAACATTAATTTTGAATATGTTCTACAGATTGCTTCTTTTTGAAATCATCTTTTTCTCAAACAAATTCTTATGGGTTGAATTGTATCACCCTGGAAGATAGGATGAAGTCCTAATACTTGCTACTTGCAAATGTGACCTCATTCATAAATGTGCAGATGTGATGAGGTTACGATAAGGTCAAACTGAACTAGACTGAGCCCTAATACAAAATAACTGGCACCTTGTAAGAAAAAGAAAAGAAAAAATAGAATTACACATACAGTGAACATGATTTGAAGACACACAGGGAAAATGTCATGTGACAACAGAAACAGAAATTAGAGTGATGTGTTTACAAGCCAAGGAACACCAAGGATAGTCAGTAACACCAGAAGCTAAGAAAAAGGCATGACACAGGTGCTCCCAGAGGGTCTTCAGAAAGAACAGGACCTTGTTGACGCCTTGATTTGGAATTTCTCACCTCAGAACTGTGGGAGAATAAATATTTGTTATCTTAAGGCTCCCAGCTTATGATACTTGGTGATGGCAACCCTAGGAAATTAATACACAAGCTAAGCATGTGGCCACTGAAAGGAATTTGGCATTTGTGAATACACTACGTGAATAATACCTTTATGATTGTTTGAAAAATCAAGTGATGTGGAAAGACAAAGAACCAAGCAGCATGATGCAGTTGAACATTACCCAGAGTGGCTATGCAACCAGTGACTGAAGCCAAAGACTGTTACAGGTGGAGCCCCCTGGAGGGGGTACTGATGAGGATGGATAGCCCCAGGGATAATGTGAACAAATTATCAGTGGGGGTAGAGACTCTGATAAGAAATATAAGGGACTGCAGAAGCAGCCCCCAGGATTCAGTGTTCGGCATTCAGTGTTTGAGATCCAGCTTTTGGGATTTCAACATTTTTGGATCTTCAGCAATTCAGGGGTCAACTATTTCTGCTTCCACCATGCTGATCTTCCAGAAGGCTGGTGCAGGCCTCTGAAGGACATGGAAAGGCCTCCAACAACCAATCTCAGAGAGGAAAAGATTGGAGGCTTTGCAAGTAGCCGAGCGACTGAAACTGTTCCTGGTTTTGCTGCTGTTACAGCCTGGCGGGAAAGGTGAGGACCTGGAGCAGGCACCTCACTGAGCCGTGTGAGTGTCGCTGATTGTTGGACATTGCAGCAGCTGTTTTGAGTGTCTCTTGCCTGGTGCTGTGCTGGGGCATCTTGGCAGCTCTGGTCTATAGTCTGGCCTCCACTTGCTCTAGGTCTGCAGTGGCGGGAAGATGCCATTTTGAGAGCATTTGTGTTTAGGACTTTGAAATGCTGGACACTGCTTTAGGAGAGGCCATTTTGGCCTCAGTAATGCTTTGCTTTTCCCTGGTTTGTTAAATAAATCTCATTATTGATCTCTGAATCTGAGTAGTCTTACAGTTGTGCTTCAGGGTGAAGAACTCAGACGGTGACCGGTAAACTATTTGGGCACTGTCCTTGGCGAGTTTTAGTGCCCCTTGCTTCCCTGTATCAGATATGCAGGGATCAGGCCCTCTGTAACACCAGGCTCAGAAATGATGATACATAGAACTAAGGAGCATCAGCCATCACTGGTCCCTGTCCTCTGGGGTCTGATTCTTCTCTCCTAGGAGTTATAGTAGAGTAAAAGGCCACATTTAAGATGTTAATATTTTGCTCAATGTGCACCAAAATTGAAACAGAATTTTGGGAAGTTCTGGATAATTAGTTTTACATAGCATGGTATTTTATAGCATATTTAAAAAATAAATAAACTGGGATGGATGGGTAATATATAGTATACAATATTTAAAAAAATATACAAAATGTTTCATTATTTTAGTATATAAAAACTTACTACAATGTCTGCAAAACTCCTAACAGCTAAGTAAGCAAGATGAGAAGGAAAAATCCATCAATACAACAGGAAATATTAATATATATATATGGTAGAACCTTCAACTTTGTTAATCCATAAAATTAAAAGGAAATTTTGTAATTATTTTATTTTATTTTTTAAAGATTTATTTTTTATTTGTACAAGAGCTGGGGTACAGGCCAGATGCACGGGAGGGAGAGAGTATTCACCAGAGACAGAGTGTGGAACATGGCAGGCAGACTGACAAAATACACTGCTGAAGGGGCGAGACAGGAGAGGTCTGCTTGCCATGTTGGTTGCTCCGATGCTGGCGGGGATCGAATCGACACTGCAGAGGCTGCGGACAGCTTCACAGCGCTGTGCTCACCACCTGCGCCACCAGGGAGGCCCTGGAATAGTTTTAAAATATTAACAAATTATTTAAAAAATATGTGTAACATCATATAAATATTTAAGACATATACATTCATATTGATGGCAGCATTGTAAACATCTTGTCAGCTCTATCCTGAAAGTATATTTAAGATCTGGCCCCTTTCCATCAACATCCCAGTTATCATTGAGTATTGCCATTTTGTAGCTTCATTATCGCAACAGTCTCCTAACTGGTATCCCTGTCTTTATTCTTACCACATAAGAGTCAAACCAGTTGCAAGCGTAATTATGTGAATATCCATGTCATTTCTCTGCTTGAAACTTCCTATAGCTCCCAAACTTGTTGAGAATAAGAGAAACTCAGAACCTTTTGAGAGTGCTTCAAGGCTACACAGGCTCTGGGCCCCCTGAGCTGTCTCACCTCTCCCACTGTTCCCTTCACACAGAGTCCCTGCTAATCCAAGGACACAACCATGCCGGGCATGTCCTGCCACAGGTAGGATATTCCAGAACTTATCTCTCTACTCTTTATGTCTTAGCTTAAATGTCACTTTCTTATCATGATCCCCAAACCATATTATTAAATGATATCCCCACCATCTGCACTCCCTAGCCCCTTCTCTGCTTTATTTTTCTCAATGCACTTATCACCTTCGGTAGGCATAGTTCATTCACTTAATTTATTATTTATTGTCTCTTTCCCAGTAGACATCAGGTTCATGAGGGGTGGCATTTCCATCTGTTGAGTCCTATTTGTTATTGCCTAGAATAGTGTCTGGGATAGAGTAGGCACTCAAGAAATATTCAATAACTGGATAAACTGTTTCTCTTTCATTGTTTAAAAATAGCAAAGTATTGAAAACAATTAACATGGCTGAATGAATACATTGCAATAGAATGGCATACACCTGTTAAACTATTAATTATATTAATTGCATTGTTTGTATAAGTGTATATGATGAAATACTATAATTTGAAAAGCAAAACAATCTAAGTATCCTCTAAATGCAACAATATCAAAGTGATTGTGACTACAGAATAAGAAGAAATAAAAATACTTTGTCAGTATAATTGGTTTATGGTACATTTTGGAGTTTTAAATAATAATGTTTAATGTCATCAATACCATATTTTTTAAGTCAAATTGAGACTATATTGGAGTACTGAAAACAGAACAAGAGGTTTATTTTGAGTTAGTTGGATTCATTATCACTTACCAAATTTAAAAATAAAACGAACTTTATTCTGATGATTACAACTAGCAGCTTCATTCTTTGATGGCAGAAACTTCATTGATTTATTCAAGATACATTAATGAAATAGAATTTTTAAAGTATTATAAAATTTAATTTTATCCTGAGAATTATGAACATAGAGTCTCTCTGCTAATTCAAATGTAAGGGGGTGTTATTATGTTGATAGTGTAGTCCTTGAAATTAAATTGGCTAAGGAAATTAGGAGTTTAAAATACCTTAATGTGGAACCACATATAACAAAACCAGAATGTCAATAGGGGAGCCCAGGATTTGAGATGTAACACTGCACATGAGAAACAAGCTCCCTCTGATAGAGAAGGATTGAAACCTTTTCAGAACAATATACTAGCACATCTCACAGTTTGATGAAGTTATTTCCTTGCTTTCTATAATCATCACATCCTCAACCTTCTCTAAAAACCTATGATGGCCAAACATTTGGTACTGGATTTTAGAACAACACTGGGAGGAACAGGCAACAGCCACAGCAGCTGAGAGGACCCTGGTGCTGGCCTCTTGGGCCCACTGCATCCCTGAGGAAGGAGACGCTGGGGAAGGGAGAAGTAGGGGGACACTGGCTCTGCTCCCTCCCAGGTGGAGACTTGCAGGTGGGGAACACTAAGGCTATCCAGTCTCCAAGGTTATATCTTGTTATGTCATATGAGAATTAGTGGAACACCACACGTGACAGTTCATTTTTTCCATACATATGAATAATTTTTTTTAAAAAGAGATAATATAAATACATGAGTGAAGAAGTGAATGAGAAGGAAGGGAAGGGGAAAGAAGAAGGAGAGGAAGGAAGGTCCTGCTTAAATGTAAAAATCAGGAGAAAGAAAAGAAAATGAAATTACTATAGACTATTGGAATGAAATAGGTAAAAAAGAATGAGGAAGGGGGCCTCCCTGGTGGCGCGGGCAGTTGAGTGCAGTGCTGTGGGGCTGTCCTCAGCCTCTGCAGTGCCGGTTCAATCCCCGCCGGCCTCGGAGCAACCCACATGGCCAGCAGACCTTTCCTTTCTCACCCGCTGCTCCCCTCAGCAGTATATTTTGTCAGTCTGCCTGTTCTGTTCCCTGCTCGGTCTCTGGTGAATCCTCTCACTCTCCCGCACATCTGGCCTGTACGCTAGTTCTTGTATAAATAAATAATTTTTTAAAAAAAAGAATGAGGAAAAGAGAAGACATTGAACTAAGATAAGAATGTGCAAAATGAGGCCTCCCCTGGTGGCGCAGCGGTTGAGCACTGGGCTCTGAAGCTGCCCGCAGCCTCTGCAGTGCCCGTTCGATCCCTGGCCACCAGCGAGGGTCCCACATGGCACGCAGACCTCTCCTGCCACCCGCTGCTCCCCTCAGCAGTTTATTTCATCAGTCTGCCTGTTCTATTCCCAGCTCTGGCTCTGGTGAATTCTCTCACCATCCCGCTCTTATGACTGTACCAAGTACTTGCATAAAGGTATAAATAAATCTAAAAAAAAAAAGAATGTGCAAAAGGAGTCAAAAGGGTACAAAAGATAAGTCTAGTTGTTGGGAAAATGCCTCATTCCCCTAATGGCTAAGCTCTGAAGAATAGAACTTCCCGAGATGTTCTGAACAGGTTTCCCCAAGAATTGTCACTTTGGCATGGAAATTAGTTCAAGTGAGGCCAAATGAGGCTCTATAGACCCAGAGCAAACTTTCTATCATTCCTTTAACTACATAGAAAAATGAAAATTGGTGTTACTCAGATTTAGGGAAATATCCAGAAATAACCTTTCTATCAGAGAAACCTCTTGATATGGCAGGGAAAATATCTCGTTACAGAGCATCTGGTTTTTGTCTTATGAATTACCTTCTGCTGGTTATGTGAGGTTCCCTCCTCCTTAAAACCCCAGGCACCTATCCCAGTCCTTAACTCTGGATATTTATACACTTGTGTTGTCTTATTTATTTGAGATTTTAAATCCCCTGCTAATCTCTCTTAGTCTAACTGCTCAACCAGCCTGAAGATCCAGGCGATTCCTCAAATTTCTGTAGGAATCACACAGGCAGAGGGAAGGATGTCTTTGTCCCGGAGGACACTGGAGAGATGACATGGGAAGATAAATGTAAAGCATTGGTTTTCAAGGTAGCCAATCATATTTATTATTTTATCACGCTGTATATTTGGAATTGACCATGTTGAAAGTATATTTTACTGATCTTATGTTTGTATGTACCTTGCAAACAAAACACCATTTCATATTCCATACAGCACATTAAATGCTAAGACATATATCAAAGAATTCATCAAGCTTTTATGTAAGGCATTGTAACTATTTATTTAAAAGTAATTAATATTTAAAATTACCTATTTTAAAGATGCAACATCTCTGATGAAGGTTAAGTCTTAACCTAAAAGAAACTTCTGGAGATAGCTTCCACAATGTTGTGAACACGTTTAACACTACACCATGCAAATTAAAATGTTGAAAGTGGTAAGTTCTATGCCATGCATATTTTGCTGCAATTTTTTTAAAGTTTTTTTTTTTATTTAATGGAACGTTTATTTTCAGAATCTCATACTTTTTCAATGTTCCCACTTTTTCTCAAGCAAAGGTACATTTAAGCCATCATTTTTAAAGGGAAGCATTTTCTTGTTAAAATAATACTTTCCATATCAACTTTTTATACCCTTGAATCTATGCATATTTGGCTTGTATCTTTTCTGTTTTTTTTTTTGTTGTTGTTGTTGTTGTTGTAAAGACAACTATTTTGGTGTCCTTTAGACATTAAAGGTCCTTACTAAGTGAAATGTGTCTTTACGGTTCAGGGAGCAGCACTGGCTTAGATTATAATAATTCTGATATAAATTTAAATTGCAAAATCCAAACACCTATCCTAAAGCAATGTTTTTACATTTGTAAATAGTGCAAAATTAGGCAATGTGGGGAATTGTGAATGTAATAAGATAGTTTCCTAGGAGATCAAATTCTGTAAAATAAAGCAGTGCCTGAATCTAGAAGCCATTAACTTCTAGCAGCTTGATAAATAAATGTGTGCAAGATTTCAAACCTTACAAATTCTTGATTTTTACTGAGATCCAAATGGTGAATATTATATGTGTGCATATTTTGTGTTTAGCTGTTGAAATATCCTCAGAGTCGGCGTCTCCTTGGTGGCACAAGGGGTTAAGCACCGCACTATGAAGCAATCCACAGCCTCTGCAGCAAGAGTTGAATCCCCAGCCAGCCAGGGAGCAGCCCACAGGGCACAGCAGACCTCTCCTGACTTGCCCGCTGCTCCCTTCAGCAGTGTACTTCGGTTAATTTGCCTGTTCTGTTCCCCACTCTGTCTCTGGTGAATCCTTGCACCCCCCGCCCGCATCTCTGGCCTGTACCCCAGCTCTTGTATGCATAAATAAATAAATCTTAAAAAAAAAAAAGAAATATCCTCAGAGTCTCTTTGCTATCCTATAACATCCACGTACTTCTTATCAAGGTCCCAGGTAAGTACCTATAACTCTTCTTCCTTCCCCATTGATAGCTGGGTTTCAATTTAACTCCTCTGCTGCTTAAGAAAACATCACCACTCAAATTTTTAATGTTGGCAAAATGCCTCAAAAGCTTTGACTGTGGAGAAAAAAAAATATATGCTGAGCATAAGAGCAAATCAAAATATTATGTGTTGTGAAAAAAATATGAAAATATTCCTGTATAAAGACACTGAGAAAACTGAGGTCTCAATGCTATCTCTCCATAGGGCATGAAAAGTTCAGCAACAATGAGGCAAATGTTCTCATGAGCAGGAAGGATGTTTGACAGATCTAGACAGAAAACCAACCTTGTGGCAATCCTGCCCCTACCCACTTCAAGGAGCCCTGCCCTAAATAGCCAGGGAGCACTAATTGATGCACCTATTTAGAGCGAGAGCAAAGGTCTGCATACCTCCCACCTCCACTATCAGGCAGTGGGCAGACAATTGCACTTACTGATTTTTATGTCATGGAAACATTTAGATTGCAAGTACTTATGTGCACCAATTCAGAGACCCACAGTTCCAGTTTTGTTTTGTTTTTTAAGTACTATAGGTTCATAAATACATAATTTATGTTTAGTTGAGTGATGTAGATGCAAAGTACAGGAGAGAAGCAAAATATAGCTTGGCTCACTTGACTGCAAAGGCTGCCAATTTGAATGCCTAAGACAGCACTAAGAGGGGACTGGAAACTACTTTGAATTAGTGGTAAAGCCATATGGGCAGAATGTCTGGGGTTATCAGATCTTCTGGTTTGCCAAGGGAAATTGAAATATCTGCATTTTTAACATGAAATACCCTGACTTTCAAGGTTAGTAAATTCAAATTTTTCAGCACTCTATGAGGGCCAAACTTCAAATGCCTGCGGGTTATCTTTGGACCCAGACCTCAGGTCATCAGTTGTGACTTCTGTTTTATATACCATAGAATGGGAATTTAGAGAGAAAGAGACCCCTAAGGGGAAGTTTTAAGGAAGTTTTTGGTGTGATGAGTAGTGTGACCACATTTATTAACCAAAACACCTTTAGCACTTCTAAAACTGGATTATTAGTTTTTTCTTCTGGAATGTTGTAATATGCTGATGTTGACTTTAATGAAAGAAGAAAACAGCCTGGCTATACATGCTTATATTTATAAATGATAAATATGGTGCAGTCAAGTTTTTATAAGAAGATCATATTGGATTTCATGTCAGAATTTAGAATAAAACCAGAGCCCTTAGGGGTTTAGTAAGGCCTTCAAAGCTGTTCAAATACAGCATAAAGGTGGAATGTCTAGCCAGGTTATTACTATCTCCAGCCAGCAGATCAGTCCAGTACAGAGGATAAGTGTTAAAATATGGGCTGACATGCTTCCATGCACTTGTTTGTTTTCTGATCTTCATCAGACATACATGCACAAACACACACACATCCATGTGGACCTAGCTGGATAATAGATTCTTTCTATTTACAATATATCAGTGGAAAGGTATTTGTGAAAGATTATTCCACTGAGTCTTCAATCATTCTCCATACGAAAGCAGACATTTTCATGATCTAGTTATTCTAGCTGAATAACTAGAATAAATTATAAAACCAACCCTCAGAGTGTCATCATAGAAGACCACATTTAACACTGTTAGCTACATTACTCATTTAGGTACATTTTTAAAATTTAGATCTAACAGCCTTCATAACACTAAAAATATTACCTGTAAAATTTTCAATCCACATTATGATGAAAATGTAATTTATTTAAAGAAAACAGTCTTTGATGTTAGCAAGACCAAGGCTAGATTGTTAATCTACCATGTACTGTGTGACAGAGTGGGATGAACATGGGATTTTAACTCTCTAACATGTGGATACTACACTCTACCTAATGTAGTTGTTAAAACTATTAAAATGAAATTTGTCAAGGATCTAACACAGTGGAAGCCACAAAATTTATTTTGTCATTCCCTCTTAAAAATAAAGTTATTGCTTAAATCCTATTAAACTGATTTTTAGAATTATTCTTGGGTAGCTGTGAGGGACCAAGTTTTCCCCAGGGACAGTTGCCAATTCAGGAAGAGGTAGCTAAAAGTATAAGCATGGATCAGAACAGGACCAAGAGGACAAAATCAAAAATAAAATATTGGACTTCAAAGTCTGCCATAGTTGAGTTCTTTTAAAAACTGCAAGCTTCAGGTTGAACCAGAAGTAGATCAGCTGTTGTCTTAATTAAAGCCTAACATTGGAAAAACTTAATCTCTGAAAAGATATCTTAGCTTTCCTCTGGTAAAAAAGAGATTGCCAGAAAAATTAAAATCCTCTCTGGAGGCAGATATCATCACGCTAGGTTATAATTTATTTAATTTTGCATTTATAATATCTAGTAGTCAATGAAAAAAATCATGTCTATGAATAAGAAAGAAGAAAATGTAGACAATAGCAACAGATCTACAAGACCTGAAAGAAGAAGTTAAGTACCTTGGAAACAGATTGATCGTGCTTTTAAAAAGGCCTTTCTTTTAAGCTGGGTCAATCACACAGGGGCCAAAGCTTAAGTGACTTTTCGCTCTTTCAGCCCTTGACTCAAGCTAAGTTGAAAATCTTAATGATTTTGAACAAAGGGCTTGGAATTTTCATTTTGCATTTGATCCCACAAATTGAGTAGTTGCTTCCGCTTTTAGGATGTGTTAGGCGGGGAGCACAAAAAAAATAAGAGAGAGATAAGTGCTAACAAGGATGCTGAGGGGAAAAAACCCCTTGTGTACTGTTTGAAAGATTGCAACCTGGCACGGTTACTGTGGAAGAAAGTGTGGGGGGTTCCTCAAAAACTTAAAAATACATCTACCATGTGATCCACCAATTCCACTTCTGGAAATATATCTGAAGGAAATAGAACAGTTTTGAGAGGATATCTGCACCTCTATGTTCACAGCAGCATTATCTACAATAGCCAGGTAATGGGAAGAACCTGTGTCTCTCTCTGGATGAATGGATAAGCTGTGGCCTCCACACCCTGCCCCCAAACTTCCCCGGTTTCAGCCCACTACCCCTGTTGCATGGCTTAGGGTTTTTGAAGGATGTAAGGGAGGTGGTAAAAGGATGGGATTGGTCAGGGAGAAGGGAGGTGTAGTGTTCTTCTTGTACTAGCATGGGGGCTGTTCATGCCTCTTGACGAGTCTCAGACTCTGAGGGGGTTGGAGGGCTCCATGTCACAAGTTTATTCTCATTCACCTTTGGAACTTATGCATCTTGGAACTTAAACCGTGAGGCAGGGTGGATCATCAGCAACACACTGACACTGAAAACAAGCAGGCATGACTAAGACTGAGGAGAGGGAGGTAGCTGGGAAATAAACTGGGAAACAATAGACATCCCTTACATTCACACTAACCTGCATATTGATCTCTTAGAAAAGTAAACCTCTGCATTTCATGAAACTGCCTTTACTTGTATACTAACTTAAGAAAATTTCATACTTTAGAAAGACTCCTATGTTTTATTTATTTTTTTCAGATTTTTATTTTTTAATTTTTAAATATTTATATATATACATATGTATATATATTACATCATTGTTCATTTTTGTATAGTGTCTGCTTTCTCCTCTCAGGTGTAGTCCCTGTAAAATTCCCACCGCCAATTCACCCATGCACCATTACATAGTCCCTTGTGCTCTTCGTTCCCCTGTTTTGATCCCTCTCCCTCCCCCTTCCCTGCAGAATGTCTCTGATTTATAGTTGCCTGCTAATTTTGTTTTTTAATTTATTATTATTTTTTCCTGATCCATTATTTGGTTCCCCTATATTTATTTCTCTTGTAAGTGAAACCATCTGATATTTTTCTTTTCTCCTTCCAACTTATTTCACTGAACATAATCCCTTCCAGCTCCATCCATGTGTCTGTGAATAGCATTAATTTATCTTTTTGATTGCTGAATAGTATTCCATTGTATGTATATATATATATATATATATATATATATATATATATATATCACATCTTCTTGATCCAGTCATCTATTTTGGGGTATTTGGGTTGGTTCCATATCTTACCTAATATCTTACCTACTGTAAATAAATATTGCAATGAACATAGAGGTGCAGGTATCCTTTGGAATTAATGTTTTTGTGTTCTTTGGGCAAATTCCTAGGAACAACTCCTGTTGTTGTTCCTGGCCATAGTTTTCATTTATATGAGATGATAATGGATGTTAACTAAACTTGTAGTAATCATTTCTATATATGTAAGTCAAGTCATTGTGCTGTACACCTTAAACTTATAGTATTGTATTACAATTATATCTCATTGATACTGAAAAATAGAAATACATGTGATCAGAGCAACCAATATACTTCACCCCAAAACCACGTAACTAATCAATCTCCCAGTTAAACTGGAGGAATCAGGCACTGTTCCCAGCTCTGTGTGAGTGCTAGGTGTTATTCCCTCTGATATTCTCGAGTGGCCCAGGTATTCTCTACCTGCCTAAGGTAGTTTTCTTTTGTCACATGCTCATCAATATTCTTTCACAAAGTTTTCCAGGATAACCCTTAAAATACCCAGAATTCTCTCGTTATAGCTGTCTCCTCTCCAGTGCTCATCCTTGTGAATTTAGGGAGTCTGCCTGAGATCACCCTCTTGCAAGACAGCCTGCAAACTCTCTCAAGGCAGTAATTTGAAGTGTCCCAAGGGTCACATCATGTATTTCCCATCTTATAGGGATTACAATCTTTCATGGCCTATGTCTATCTATTTTATTGAAAACAGTTACACGTCTTGTCTAATTGTGTGGTTTTTACTATTTCAGGTGCAATAATTTATTCTATCCTGTGTTTTTTTTCATGTTGGTTAGAAGTTGTTGTCCAACAGCGTTATTTGTAATAATGCCAAAGTCTAAACCTCCTTGATGTTCATCAGTAGGAAGCAGTAATTTCATAAAGTGAAATACTATTACAGGAATAAAAATAAATGAAATATAACCACATTCAACAAGGATGCATAGCACAATGTTGAACAAAAGAAACCAGACATAAAATAATACATGGCATATGAAGTAAACTAAACTGGTGTGTTAGACATCAGTATAGTGATTTCCTTTGAAAAGGGAGGGTGGAAGTGTCGTGATTTGGTGGGGACCCAAAGGAGGCGTCTGTGCCTCTGACAGTGTTACTTCTCCTGACCTGGGTGGTTGTTAAGGAATCACTCTCCTTGTGATAACTATGAGCTGTACATTTGTATTTGGGATGCTGTTCTATACTCATGATGAAATATAACACAGCCAACAATAACAGGCAGTAACAATAATGTGCATCATTTTCACAAAAATCAGAATTCCATGGAGCACTTTTGGAAAGCATTATTGTTAAGAGGTGCACCATCTTTGCCAGGAATATTCTAAAATTCCTAAGATGCAAGCTGTAAGATTACTTATACGAGATCACTTATTACTTATTTTGACATTGACATGCATTGTTATGAAGTATGTTATATCAGGAAATTTCTCTGCTAAAACAAGTCACATTTCACCAAATTGTTTCTCTGTTTATGGAGATTGTTAAAGTGGGTCATTTTCCTTATATTTATAAAATGATTAATACTTTTAAGTTCTGACTTATTGATAGGTGATTTGACCTGTATATACCCTTTGAAATTCACAGATACTGCTAACAATGCAGTTTTGTACTCATTTTAGCATATGAGCTCAAGCTCATTCACATCTGCTGCCTTTGAGGCAAGGCTGGAGGATAAGAAAAAAAATGCTCTGGCTTTGTTTTGTTATCAAATCATATGTGAATCTGTCATGACCAGTAGGTTTTGTTTTTGTTTATACTGACTTGACAGTGAACTTAAAAAGTGAAATAGGTATGAAGAACTGGAGAAATTCTAAATTCTCACCCTTCAGGACTTTTGATATTATCAATTTGCCTGGCTTGTCTAAAAATAAAAAAAAAAATACAAAAATAAGTCTATTTTCATTATCATTTTCCTCAGAGTGTAGAAGATCAGGACAAATCCTGTAGTAGCAAATTAATGACAATAATAGTCAAAGACATTCTGGTCACTTGATAAATGAGCTATTTGAACAGTATTATTTTGGATGCTTTCAAAAAGATAATGTGCAATCCATATTGTTTCTACTATAGATAGTATAGCAGTTCAGGGTGATAAACAAGGGAGAAAATTTGAAGTAGAGGCTCAGGATGGGACACTCCACCCCAATGATTACTACTTATGTTACCTTAACAATATACTCAAATTTATTTAACTATCATTTTTCCATCTATAGAATAAAGACAGTATTGATAAATACCTCAATAAATAGTTATGGATTTAAAATGGGATGAAGAAAAGATGTTTTATGCCTAAAAACTGGTATGAATACCATCTATATAACAAGCACTTCATTTTTTAGAGGTGTAAACTATATTTTTTCAACTCAGAACAGTGAAGCAACCTGACCAAGTTCACATTATTAAGTCATTTGTGTTTGATGTTTCCATTTATTTAGTAAACTAACCCTACCTTTCACCTTGGCTGCTGCACTATTCTTGTAATACTGTGAGAATCTCAGCCGCTGAACGCAGCTAAGTGGTGCATTCTGAATGGTGTGAATGGGGGAGACTTTCTTACTAGAACATGAGTCATGGCAGTATGGCCCAAATATTCATAAACAATGGACTTATATCATGCCTATAAACATTATAATTTTTCAGAATCATCAGTTTTATTTTTTTATTATTTTTTAAAGATTTATTTATTTATGCATACGAGAGCTGAGGTACAGGCCAGCAGCGTGGGGGCTGAGAGGATTCACCAGAGACAGAGTGGGGAACAGAACACACAGATTGACTGAAATACACTGCTGAGGTGAGCAGTGGGCGTGTCAAGAGAGGTCTGCTGCGCCATGTGGGTTGCTGCCTGGCAGGCCAGGAACCAAACTCGTCCTACAGAGGCTGCAGACAGCTTCATAGGTTGCATCTTAACCCTTGCACCACCAGAGAGGCCCAGAATCATCAGTTTTTAAACACAATTGATTTACCATGAACAAAACCTTTTCAACTAGATTTTATCACTTGATTTGCTCATATGTAGCCAGATGTGATTCTGAATAATGACAATTAAAAAACATTTTTATTTAAATAGATGGTAGAACATGTCAACAAATCACCCCTTAAGTTCAGATCTACCTGAAGAAAACACCAGCTTTCAGTACTATGTTTCTTCCTTTATGCACAATAATTCCCAATGATAGCAGAGGCTGTGTCAGAGATGCTAGGGTGGAGATATGAAAAATCTTAAATTTTCATGGAGGAATAATCAGACAATCTCTAGATAAGGGAAAATGACTGAAATTTGTACTATTTTCTAGTAATCATATTTCAATGACCTAAGTGATACTCTGATCCAGAATTACATGTTCAGACCATGTCATAAGCAAAATAACTTCTATTATGATTTTGACACATACCTAAAATGGATTGAAGATGCTGATAGATACAGCTGACAAATGTGTTCTATTAATACCAAATTAGATATCAGAGACAAGGGAAGGATGACTCCTCCCCTGTCCACACTCATTAAGTACCACACATAATCTCTGCAAGCACCACTGATATATACCAAGAAAGCATGGTTGTTGGGAAGGAAGGTGTTGATCTGTAACATACTTGAAGAGCATGTCCTGTGAATGGGTTATATCATGTCTCATACTTAGCAAAACAGAGGTATTTCCTGTTGCCTATCCAGAAGAGGCAGAGTAAATGATGGAGAGAAGATAGACCTGTCAGGAATTCTTGATTGCTTTCAGAGCTTATTAATATAATAATTTAGGAATAAGATCCCTATGAATGCAAACTGTATTAGCCTCAAAACTCCAAAACTTTCTTGGAGCAATTGAAATTTTATCTTTTGAATTGTAACTTTTTTTTTCACCTAATCTGAAGGATATGTTACCTATTTACAGGAAAAGGGAAGGATTTTCCAATTCTCAACAAATAATAGTGAAAAATACTGTCCATGGCACAGTTATAAAAATATATTAGAATCAGAGAATACAGCTTAAAATTAAATATATGCAAGTGCTTCAAAAACATTTGAAATTTTTAAAACAAATAAAACCTTCATTATCATTAATATCATCATCACTGTTATCTTCAATGAGCTATTTGAAATTTATTAAGTAGGTTTCAGTAAGGATGTTTTGATTTGAAACATTTCTTAAAAATGCACTTTTTAAAAATCATCCAAGACAAGGATTATAACATACTTTGGTTAATCACTAGCATATATGCTATATGTGTTGTGTTTGTGTGTGTGTGTGTGTGTATGTAGAGAGAGAGAAAATAGATGGAGAGACAGAGAGTAAAAGAACATTTTTTAAAAGGAAAGCATTTGTCTGGTTGATTAAAGATAAGATTTCCCAAAGAACAACTTGAGAACACTTCTTGCATTTTCTGTCTGTTCATCTTCCTTCTCTCCATCGTTTACTCTGTTCTAGAAATAAATATATATTTCCCCTAATATTCTTTAGTAAAGGATATTAGTCCTCCAGGCCTCAATAATGTTGACCCCAATCTTAGAGGTTGTTAGTAAAGTACTCTCTCTCCTCAGAAAAGGATCTGCGACTATAAAGATAATCATAGAATCCACTGCAGTGACTTGGCTACTGAGCGGTGCAAGCATCAGCACAAAACAGGCCACCAACAGTGCTCTACAGGATGGGCCTAAGGAGCCAACAGGCTAAGTTCTTCTTCAGCCACTAAACTGGAATTATGCTCATGGATTTGACTTCTGACAGTTATCTGATTCATCAAGCAAGACTGACTTGCATTAGGAGGAAATGAGACCAACAACTGGTGAGAAACAGAGGAAAGAGCTCTAGAGTATTTAAAAGCCCAAATCTAATCCTTGGAGCTGCCTTTGTCCACACACCATTTTTTCCCACTATATACATATGCTCCGGTAAGTGAGATTTTATTGGATTTTGGTAGCCAAATGAGTATTTACTGTTCATTATATCTCACCTTCTCACTGCAACATTTCTACCATGCATTTCTCACCTATTCATTATATCTTATTTTTTCACCCCAACATTTCTACTGTGACATCCACCATATTTTTTCTTGCTATGGAAACTTAACCTAGAAAAGATAAATCTCTGCTCTTTTCTCTGTGCCAAATGCTCTAGCATAATCTTTTGTCTTCTTAAATAGGAAGAGAGTAGAAATGACAGTCAATTCTTAAACAAAATGAAAGGCAGACACGAGACATATTTGTTAAGGCTTTCTTTTTTTTTTCCTTTTTCATCTCTTACAAAGTTCAGTTTGTCAGGAAAACCATTGCTATTCTGATCATGTTAACTTGATGACACCCCAAAATGAAAACTCCAAGCCCTACAGAGAACCTGGTGAGAATGGAGGTCAATACCCATGGAAAGTGACCCAGGTGCTGACTCAATTTACACAAAATGCAATGGGAACAAAAAAATTATGAAATCAATTCAGAACTTGTGTGACTATGTACTGAGTACTTATTATAATCTGCCATGGAGGATTTGGTGACACTTTAACATTTGATACTTCTCTGTTTAATTAGCTCATCTGCAGAACCTAACTATTAACCTTAGACCTAAACTCTCATTGGTAATGATAGGGCTGTGATTTCCAGTTTGTGATGTCTCGATAGTCTGTAAAGTCCCAAGATCTATTGAAACAGAAGTGTTCTTTGTGCAAGAGCTAAGGCAAATAGAGCCAAGAGACCCTTTTATTTAGATCAACTTCTACCTTTGATTTCCATTTCAGTGACGTAATCACTACACTTCATTAATACATTTCTCCCTTCTATGCCCCTGCTCATCACACTAAAATTTGAAGAGCAAATTCATGTATTTCTTGTATGAGCTTGGGAAGATGGAATATAGAAATTGAGAAGTGTGAGTGACGTCACTCATTGAGACTAAAATTAGGAAGCAAACTCTGGCTACTTCTTCTGATCTTCTTGTGCAGGGTCTGTTATCCTCAGTGAAATTTCTGATCCAGAGGGGAGGGGACCTATCATCAATGGCTTACACTAGAGATTGACTTTTATTTAAGTGATAAAAGTAAGGGAAAAATTTCATGACTATATACAATAATTTAATAAATATGTATTGAAGGAAGATTATTAGTTGTGTTAAGTGTGAGGAAATGAGAAAATATGAAAAATGACTCTGCCTTCAAATATAATATAATTGGGAGAAAGATAGCCAAACACATAATAAAAGTGCATAATTAATTTCATGACCAGCTTAATACTGAATTGTGAATGAATGTTAGCACTGTACATTTTATAAATATTAACTGTTCTTGGATTCAGTATCTTCATCAATTAGATATGGACAATAACCTACCTGAAGTGAGGATTAAATGGGATAAGTTTTAAAGTGGCGAAGACATATTGAATTACAGCAGATCACCAATATGTGGTACTATTACTGTTATTACTCTTTACTTTTTTAAATAGATTATACTATTGTCCCATTTCGTATAGGCCAAGCAATTGAGTGAGAAAAATCTAAACCTGTTAAAGTGAGATTATTTTCAATAGAATAAAAGATTATCAAACTGGATAATCTTTATTGTTAGAAATAAGATATGATCTCAGTAACTAAATGTATTTAAAAAAACAAAACGCAGAAAAACACTGAAAAGAAAGAAGTGTAAAATGATCCATATTTTGCTGTTTAAATAACCTGAACAATGTCAATTAACTAATCAGAAACAGATTAACTAGAAAATGCTTAAAATAAGTCTGGTGTTCAATAAATATTTGTTGGAGGGAAAATGCACCAAAGAATTATATGTATATGAAAATAGGAGTTGAGGGAGCTACTTGAATTTTATTACAAGCAAAGAGCAAACTAGTAGTTACAGCCCCTCACCATTTAATTCCTGGGACTTTCCCAAAAAAATACAGGAACAAAGAAAAGAGAATGTGCTTGTTCAGCAAAAGACTTAAGAAGAAATAACCCAGTTCACTTTCTAAACAGAATGATAAACCTCAGACACTTCTGTGTAACAATTCTGATACTTCACATACAGAGGGTAGTGCTTGCTTCAGTCACTAAACAGTGAGACAGTGTAGATTTGGGTATATAAAGATATAATAGAGAAGAAATTGGAAATAAAACGAAAGGTGACGGTTCTGATGATTATTTTAAACTCAGTGAAGCAGAATTGAATAACAAGAGTGGTATTTGTCATTTTCAAGGTTTATTTTTGCAGGATTTTGTTAGATTTGCACAATTGTTTGCAGCAATGTTAGTGATTCTTACCAGTTCAATGCTGACCTGAATCACAGATCAAAAGTACACATCTAAGTCATGGATTTTCCTCTCGTTATCCTTACTAAATAAAATCAGAATCCTGGATTGAAACTGATGGGGAAACACATGAACCGGTATTATTAGACATTATGTTTAGATGAAATAAGATTTTAAAAATATGAATCTGAACATCATCTGGAGAAAAATATGAATCTGATAGTATTATATAATCACCAAATCAAGAGAATTCAACTTGTTAACTTATTTTTAATTTAGCCTGTAAGTAACCAAAAATTAAAAGTGAAAACATAAAGTGAGAAAAAAAAATTTAAATAGTACAGATTCTGTTTGCCACCACACACAGCAGGCACACACCTTACCCCAGAATAAGTGTGAGATAAGAGGTACACATCCCCTGTTATTTCAGTCTGTTTCATTTCCCATATGCTTCTCTGCATGTGATCACTTTACTGCATTGAATATGATTCAAATATTAAAAGATTAATATGAAGTGTAAATATGCATGCATGCATTTATATATTTATCTGTATATATTTTTTACTGACTAGTTTTAAAACATAAACCTACCAATCCTTCCCACTAAAAAAAAGAACATTACTGTATACATTATATATTTGTAGGTACAAATAGTGTGTAGGGTTGTGTGATTTAAAAAGCATCTGTTCTCTACTCTATTTACACTTCAGAGTTGCTTTTTCTCCCAAGTATAATTTTGAGTCTAGGCAGTTTTAACTTTATTCATAGACAGCAGTACCTAACCTCTAGCAAGGCTGCCTCTGGCTTGTTAGTTTATGTGACGAGTAAGCTTACTGGTACACTAGAATACTGAAGGCACAGGGCAACTCAGCACTCAATCTCTGTGATCTTCGATGATGAAGTGTCTCAAGAATCTGGGGGTGCCCATGATAAAGCAGAAGTTCCCATAATTCAAATATCAGTTATAGGTAAAATCATGTTCAGAAATAGTGCAACTGTTTGATCAGAAGTTTGGTAAGAATGTTCAGATAGGTGTTAAAATGAGATAAATATCAAGAGGGAAAAACAAGTCTTTAAAAGACTGACAGAGCAGAAAGAGGCAGATACAAAAAGCAGTATGACCTGCCTGAGAGAGAGTAAAAACAGAGAAATTTTAAGTCAGGTAAGGAAACAGGGTAGGGAAAGAAGTTGTGTGAAAACTCAAAGGAGAAGAGCAGAAGGGGGACAAATCAAGGTCTCTGGGGTTAGGATGCACCCAAATGAGGGGAATCTTTCACAGAAATATCTGTGAGTAGAAAGCTTGAGCACATTTGCTCAGGGCTCAGAAGACTACTTTTGACTACTTTATACAGAGGACCACAAATTGGGGAAGGGCTTATTCTTTGGGTGGAGGCCAACCAAGGGAGAGAGATTAGAAAGTGATGATAGGAGGTATAATGAAAGATAAAGTGATAAGTCTAATTGAAGGTGGAGGAAGATATTTTCAGCTGTAGCATGAACTGAACACAAGCCAATTGTACAGAAGGAGACTGTGGGCCACAGGAAGGAGTGGCACAATCCATGCATTAGACTAAAAATAATAGTGAGTAAATATGTTTCATGCAAAAGAAAAGCAAAAGCAAAATATGCAAAGAATGAAAGAATGTACTTGCTTATCTCATTTATTCAATTTGTAGGCAGAGATTCTCCAGCTGTAGGATGCTTAGGGTGAAGGATAGAAGGATAAGGAACGGGAACAAGTTAAAATCAGGTTAAGAAAGGCAGTTCTGTGGATGGTTCTGAAAGATAGACTTACTGGAGACAGACTTTTAATGCACTGCCAACTGGTTTCCCTAAAAGGAGAGAGAGATCCCAGACATCATATTGAATCTTTCTGAACTAAAGTTGCATGTTTTCTCAGCCAACTCCAAACTAGAAAGTGGCAACAATGTAAACATACTGACAATTAATCCAAACTGGTAAGTGGAAACAACATGGAGAGGAAGTAATTGTGGAAATAATATCTATTTTTTCTGAATATTTTAATAAAATAACTGACCGTCAAAGAACTTAATTATTTTTTATCTGATTAAAGTGTTTATAACATCCATTAACCAAATCTCAAGTTTTAGAATTGAACAGATACATTAATCTGAGCTTTCCCACATAGTAGATATGAGACTTTTGCAATTTATGTCATGTCATCAAGCTCCAGTTTCTTTACATTTTATTTAAAAAAATAACTAGACTGAAGACTTATTTAATGCATGAAACAAGATGATATGTGTAAATACTTAGGACTCTGCCAAAAAATAAATATGGTTGACCTTTGAATAATACAGGTAAAAACTTTGTGGGTCTGTCAATGCTCAGAATATTTTTAATCATCAGTTTCTGCATTAATGGATTCAACCAACCATGTATGTCAGTTGTTTGAATCTTTGAATGCAGAACCCAATATATGGAAACTGGAAGTTATATGGGGAGTTTCAGCTGCATAAGGAGTGGCCTCCCTTAGCCCAGATTTGCTCAAGGATCAACTGTACTCAATGGCGATAACTATAATTTATTACAGTTATTTGCATTATGTCATATTTATTATTAACACATCTCTTGAAATACATATTTTTAAGCTCTGCTTCTAGATCCCACTTGAGACTAGTACAGATCACAGCAGACATAGATGTTTACATTCCTGTCTCAGGGATCATGGGGTTCACTAGGTACCCGCATACCTTGGTGGAGCACCTTTACTTATAAAGCCACAATTTTAAAAGACTAAGTCAACAAGAGCAAAACAGCATTGACTTCTGCAACTTTACTGGAATGACACACTTGTGTCCCATGTAAAGATAAGTAAACAGACAAAGGAAGCATTATGATCCGAAAGGGAAAAATGAAAAGTGCTAAGTTGAATTTTCAAGAACTTTTTTATTTTTGAAATAATAAAAGATTTAAACCACAATATTTAAATAACTTAAAAATCAAATCATTCAGTAATTAAATAGAACATTGGAGACTGTTAGACAATATCCAAGGACATAGTTTCTAGTCATAAATATTAATAAACCAAGTTTTACTTCAAATTTTAACATGATTGAATCAGTCAGATGTGTTCCATCTATTTCTGTTATTTTGATTTCTGCATAGGTATTCATTCTGCCATAAAAATGCCTTCAAAGATTGTGAAAATATCACTGGAAATTGAAAGATAGAAACAAATAGAATGTGTTATGATTCCTGAATTTTTATTGGCTCATACTTACAATGGCTGTATTAATAATGCCATCAAGATGTCAACATTTAATTTTGAGAAGGTATGTGCAAAAGTAGGTCAGATAAAGGACCAACTGAAGGATCAAATGAAATTCTGTCTCTATTTCTGTACTGTCCTTGTTTCTCTTCAGCAAGCATACCAAAGCAGTGGTCCTTGCTTATCATATCCCACATGTGTTTTGACACACAGTTGAAGGACAAGAACGTTATTGTAATATTTGTGAAAATACAATATGGTTTTCAAAACTCTGCATTAAAAGATACGGTAATTGGGCCTCCTCTGGTGGTGCAGGTGGTTGAGGGCTGCACTGTGAAGCTGTCCGCACCCTCTGCAGTGCCAGTTGGGTCCCAATCCTCTCACCCTCCCACGCATCTGGCCTGTACCCCGGTTCTTGTATAAACAAATAAATAAATCTTTATAAAAAAAAAGATGCAGTAATTACCTATGACGCATGTCTCTTGTCGGTTTCCTCTTATTCATTTATGTGCAGGATCTCTGCCTCTTGCAGTGTTTACCTCCTTAACATCTTTATCTCGTTCACTAGTCAAGAGTGCAGCGCTCCTTGAATCGTGTCATTTAATTCAACATCACTTCATCACTACTTTGATGAGGAAAAAAAATCAATTCTCAGCCAAGGCCACTGTCTGTGTACAGTTTGCACATTCTCCCCGTGCCTGTCTTGGTTTTCTCTGGGTACTCTGGTTTTCTGCCATGTCCCAAAGATGTTCAAAATTGAGTGAGTGGAAGTGTGTCTGGGTGTGTGAGTGTGCCCTACAATGGAAAGGTATCCTGTACAAGATTGGTTCCCTCCTTGTACCAGGATATATTCTGGATACCCAAGACCCTAGACTGAATTAACAAATTGGGAAATAAATGAATGCAGGCAAATTACTGTTCAGTATTAGAAGTGTTTGGGAGGTCATTAGAAGTTTGGTGACATTTTTGTGAACAGAAATATTTACCTACAAAGGGATGGGTAACTTTGGGTGTTTCATAGGGAAACTATTATCCTTTCTCCCTATTCTGTGCACACAAACTCTATTAAAGTCCTTTTCTATTATAGGTCTTACACACTAAGAATATGCTTCATCTTTATGCGGCAGATGCAGGCTTTATACAGTGTGCAAGCTTGGGGGTCCTAGGGTACCCCCCATTTTGCCTACGAACACTGTCATCTAAAATGATACCTCATTTTACTTACACCAGGAGAGCAAACCAAAATGAAAGTGCCTCAGATGTTTGAATAGGAATACATAAGTAACTTACAATATAAAAGGAAATGCAACAGAAGCAGGGGTAGAAAAAAACATTTTTAGCTAATTATATCTCATAAGCTGACATTTGTTTTTAAAACCACACCATGGCATTTATCATGGTCACCCTAAAAATAAGGTAAATGGGAGTTAAAGGGGAAGACAATGAAAGAGCAATGAAGGATTAGGTAGGTTGAGGATTAGGGGAGAAGAGAAGAACAGACCCTGGAAATTAATACTTTACATACTTTACATGAAGAGGATTAAGATTTTCTTCCCTTGAAAGCTGAAAAAGGAGGAAACAGAGCCCCAAAGCATCATAGACTTCCCACTACCCCAGGGTCCATTTCTGTTGGCAGAGCTACTTCTTTACCTTTCTCCCTGGTAATGAAAGTCTGAACCTCTGAGCCTGCCATCAATTGTGCTTTCCTGGCTCCCAGTTTCCACAGGGGAGTGATCCAGGAAAGGATGAGATAATCCTAAAGACGGTTCAGCTCATCTTTCTATGTCAGTTTGTAAATCTCCCCATCTCTCCACTTGTATCGGATTGTTTAAAGTAGAGTCATGGGTCGTCCCGGTGGCGCAGCGGTTTGAGCACAGTGCTGTGAAGCTGTCTGCAGCCTCTGCAGCACAGGTTCGATTCCTGGCCAGCCAAGGCGATACCCACGTGGTGCGGCAGACCTCTCCTGTCTCACCCGCTGCTCTCCTTAGCAGTGTTTTTGGTCCATCTGCCTGTTCTGCTACCCACTCTGTCTCTGGTGAGTTCTCTCACCCTCCCATACCTCTGACCTATACCCCAGTTCTTATATAAATAAATAAATCTTAAAAAAAAAAGTATAGTCATAACACCACAGGTCACTTAGAGCGGACTTTAAACTTCTTTGTGGTGACCTTTCTTAAAGATTTAGGACTAGGTTAGCTCACTTGTCAAAAATAACACAGCCAATTAAAAGCAAATATAAGGCACTGTAGTTCTATTCCCAAGTTCTTTCTACTATATCATAATGTTTAATTCATTAACTACTTCAGAACAAAATATTATGGCTGTGCTATATTTTGAATTTTGAAAATAACCTTTCAGTCATTTATAAAGCTCCTTACATTGAAATAGGCTCATACTTCATTAGACATAAAATTTTGTATTAATATAAAATTCCAATTTTCAAGGGCAATAGTACTTTCATATTTTTGAAAATACTAACATACACAGAACCAACAATTCAAATAATGCTATTTTTTTCCAAAAACTTGTTTGGGCTGTGAAAAAACAAATTTCATGCAAATAAACGTAGAGATCTAATTGGCTTTATTAAATGATTCATGAATCAGGCAGCATTCCAACCAACAAGCAGAAACACTGTGGGAAGAGTGGTATAAAACTGAAGGTTTTTATAGTTAGAGGGTGGATAGGACAGGCTATTAGCAAGACAGAAAGATTATTTCAGGCAAAACCACCTTTCCTCAAGGGAAGGGGGAAACCTTGAGATGCAGATCACCTCCCCAGTGCTAAGCAGCAAACTTCAGATTGATTGGTTCAGAATTCCACTTTGGGGTGAAGCTGAAATTGCATTTGGGTTAGTAATTAAGTCTTGATGGGGCCCTGCATGATTCACTCCATCTGGGGCCTGTTTCTTTCTTTCTTTTTTTTTAACAGGGGAAATATTCAGGAAATATGTATTTGTCTTAGTTAAAATGAGAGAGACAGAGACAGAGAGAGAGAGAGACCCTGTAATCTGGAAAATTATGAGCTAGAACATTTCATATTTAGACTTTATATTTAGCCCTTTGATAAAAACAAAAACAATGGCTACAGGAATGTATAGGGCACATTCTGTGAGCTGCTAGTCACGGTAGGCACAGAGCTAGCTAGTCAGTGGAGGGAAGATGCTGGAGGAAGAGGAGTAAGAGGAGGAGGGAGGGATGTGCATTTGCCATTTTGTGGAGAAAATGGACACATAATCCAATTTTTCATATTATATGGAAAATGACGCCATTGAGACATGCTGGGTGCTCGGCTATATCGCTAGGGCACTTATTCCAATCAGAGGATTTAGGGAGAAGGGCATTCTGGAAGGTTTGCCTTGGAGAAATCTTAAAAAGTTAGTGTAGGGTAAATGATTGTCAGGCTTTTCTGCCCTCCCACCATTAGGATTATTTATTTATACATACAAGAGCTGGGGTATAGGTCAGAGGGGCATGTGTGTGGTGTGGGGGGGGGAGGTAGTACCCTACCAGAGACACTGGGGAATAGAGGGGGAATCATGAAATACACAAAACACTGCTGAGGGGAGCAGCAGGCGAGTCAGGAGAGGTCTGCTGTGCCATGTGGGTAGCTCCCTGGCCGGGGATTGAACTGGTGCCGCAGTGGCTGTGGACAGCCTCATATGTTGTGTCTCAACCCTTTGTGCAACCGGGGAGGCCCACTTTTTCAGGCTTCTATTGAGTTTACCAGGTACATGGCAGGCAGGGGTGTGGAGGGTCAGGAGGCTGGCAGGCCTCCCAGCCCCCGGCGAATCTTCACTCTTTTTGGGCAACCTGGTGTTCTCATTTTCTCTCGTTCTCTCTGCTTGGTTCTCTGCTGCTTGTTCTGTTCCTCTGGTGTCCCATGATGCCCCCTCTTATGAGGCCAGTGTCTCCAGGTGTACGTACCTACGTATGCCCACACCCTACTCCAGGTGCCCCCCATTAGGCATGTATTCAGGACCACAGGGATCCATCATCAAATCTTTAAAAAAAAATCCTGAAAAAGCCATGGAGGGCTCTAGAACTCGCCTTTACCCATCTGCATAGAATAATAGAGATCCTGCCCTGTGCTCTTTTTGCTGCTACAGTTAGCAAGAAAAGTAGGAAGGGCATTCAAGACCTAGTAAAGCTACAACACTAGAAAAAACATATTGTTTGCAGGGAGCCATAAGCAATTTGAAGTAAGTGGAATACAACCTGTAATGTCAAAAGAGTTTTGGGAGATAGATATAAGCAAGTTCATGGGGTCTTTCTTTAGTATAGGAGCATTACCTGGAATTAAGTGTCGTAATATAATCTGCAGTCATCTCTTAGTTACATTATAATTATAATTATTGTATAATCATAATATTTTCCCAGGCTTCCATAACTACTGCCACCTTTCATGAAAAATAAATATCAATATATGTGAGACATGATGTATCAGTATTCTTTCAAAGAGAGCTCTTGTAAGACTAATGCATTAAATGTTTTTAAATGGTGAACCTACTCAGAAAAAATATAAAAATTTTTGAGTGACTGTTCCTAAGAAGAGAAGAGATAATTTATATGCCTCCAAAATGGAGAAATGATTTTTAACTTAGTTAAGTGTCATAGTAAACACTGTTTTTGACACTTATGAATGTATAATACTAACGTCTTGCTTTTTCAGTGACTTTTAAGAAACAAATCATAACCAACACTTTTGAAAAATACAGTTTCCGGAAAATTAGGAAGGACCATAGAGCACTGGAGCCCCCTGTTCTCAATCTCTGTCCAGGCCAAATGACTATTTTCTGTCTTTGTAAAATGTAGGCAAATCAACAAAACCCAAATCAAGCTACTCCACAGCAAGGGCCTGACCTTGAGTCATCTACAATTTCTTTTCACTCAAATGGGATGTCGCCTTTCAAATTCTCTACTCCATTTAACACATGCAATCTCCAGCTACATAATGTTTTCGCTTTCCTGGTTCTCCTGAGAAACGTGCCTGCCTTCGGGTGTGTTGGGATAGCTAAATAATTTTTGCTTCAGGAGACCAACTTTTTCTAAGCTCATGGATTTATTCCAATCAGCATTCATCAATATTTCGATGGGTGTCTGTGTGTGTGTGTGTGTATGTGTGTGTACTGCTATGCTATGATGCTTAGACACCAATAAAAGACTTGTTCTCACTGAGTTTATCATCAACTTTGTGGAGACAAGATTAACATACATGCAACAAATGGGAAACAATTTGAGACAGTATATAATTAAGAACTGAATGCAATACTGACTTAAGTGCACAATTCTTCACTAATTACCTATTGCTTTAAGGAATTAATACTTAACTTCAGGGATTTCAATCACAATTTCTCTATAAGCATTAATTCTTGTAACCAGCAATTCAATTTATTTCAAAGAGTTACAAACATCCACTGGTTCTAGCAAATTATCAGCATTGTTCTTAGGAATGTTTTTTGCAATTAAGCAATTAATTTAAATCCTGATTGTTCTGACCTCCAGGGCCTTTTGGGGGGTGTTTGCTCCTCAGACATAATTTAATTTTTCAAATGAATTTTTTGGCTTGTGCAGGTTTCAGAGTCCTGAGGGGAAGGGATCTGCTTTCTCCCCAGGAACTGGGGGATAGGAGACCCCTGGGTCCACCACAGAACCACTTTCCATCACGCCCCAGGCAGACAAATTCCTGTGTTGGCCTTCTTTCATTTTCCCTGCCTTCTCTTTTATTTCCTTTTCATTTCTTTTTCCTCTCTCCCCTGCTTTTGTTCTCCCCTTTCGCCTCTCCCGCTACCATTATTTAAGTTTAACTTAAGGAATTTTCCTCAGCTGATGACCCTCAGGTCATTAGAAGTGGGTAGTAACCTTGCCTTCCCCCAGTGTGTCTGAGATGGGCACAGTAGGGAGTCATGGAACAAGTTTAATTCATCTTTTGAGTCATTAGCTGGCTTTCCTTCAGCCATCAGGGGTGCTAAGAGGATTGCAAACATTGTTTTTCAAATCTTCTGGAGCTCTCCTGCACCCCTTCATGGGCCCCTCCACCTGGGGCCACATGCAGGGTGCTGGCTAGCAAGAATAGGTAGAGATGACTCTAACCAAACCTGCCTTTTCCCTTTAACCAGAGATAATTGCCCACTGATAGTGAAAATGACATTTCTCCCCCTCTCTAAGTGCAGGAGAGGGTGGATGGCAAGTGCAAGTTATTCCCATTTCCTAGCTTCAGTTTCTCTTCCATAAGAAAGTGATATCCAGAAAATGGGTTGTTCAAAGAATAAGTCAGCATGGTGGAGAAGAACCAGTTATTCTGGTTTCAAGCCCCAATTCTGCTTCTTCCTAGCTGGGTGACCTAATTTTCTGTGTTTCAAAATAAGAATACTATCAACCCTCATAGACTTTTTAGCTCAAGATTAAATAAGTTGTAGTATGTAATATATGTACAAAAAACTCTCCAAGTGTTAGTTAATTTACTATGTAATCTGCACATTATTGATACTTTAGAAAGGTGTAGGGTAAATGAAGATTGATCAGACTTTTGCACCATTGGCTTCTGTGCCTATCACCTGCAGCCTTGAATGCAGGAGGAGCTTGGGAACGTGGGCCTGGGGTGCGCATGCCTGATGGTGGGCACCTGCAGCGTGGTGTGGGCATGCGTACATGGGCACACCTAGGCCTGAGCATATAGGCACAGTGGAGGGTGGTGGAGAAACCACGAGAGAACTCCAGAGAGTGCACAAAGAATGAAGATTCGCTGGGGGCTAGGAGGCCTGCTAGCCTCCAGGGCCCCTGCCCCCCCTTCCTGCCCTGCACCTTGTTGCCTCACTACAAATAGTGTAGAAAGATCATTAAAAGCCTGAAAAGCCATTGAGGGTTCCAGGACTCTCTTTTCCCTACTGCCTGCCTGCACTACAAAAGGTAAGTCCTTCTTTCTGCTCATTTGTACCAAATTAGTGAAGAGTAAAATGCTCTACCTCTGGTAGTCAGGAGATGTTACTGCCTGTGGCCAAAGCTACATAGATTTCAGTTTGTTGGGTAAGTGATGGTCAGGCTTTTACATCACTGGCCTCTGTGACTATCACCTGCTGTCTTGAATACGGGAGGCGCTTGGGAATGTGGGCACAGACACGCCTCATTGTGGACACCTGGAGTGTGGTGTGGGCATGTGTAAGTGAGCCTGGAGGCTGGGGATGTAAGGATGGCATCACTCAGAACAGTGTGGTGGAGAACAAGTAAGAGAGGTAAGCTGCAAGAGGAAGAGATAAGAGAGCACCAGAGAAAGCCTGGAGGAAAGAGCATATAGAGATTTGCAGGGGGACCCAGCTGTTTCCCTGCTGACTTGTTTCTCCTCAGTACTATTGAAAAACCTGTGGGGATGATGCCAGAGGTTCCAAGGTTCTCCTAAGCTGCCTGAACTGACAGAGAAACTATCCAGCCTGGGATGGTTGCAAGACACAGTCCTGTTCCACCAGTCAAAAACACTATTTACCGTCAGTAGAGACAACACTTTCCATGGTCTGATATACTTCAGCAATATGTACCGAAGCTTCCTTAAAGGAGCACTGAAAATATTAGAGTAGTCAAAATAAAAATAAGACAAAAACAAACGTCACCATCAACAACATTTTTGCGGTCGACTATTCTCTATGAACTCTTACAAAGACTGTGAAATTAGTGAACTGTAATTTGATGAAAGTAATAATGTCCAAGAATATTTCAACCATTTTATAAGGTGAACATGGGCCTGACGGGATTTGGGGAAGCTCTGCCATTGTTCTAATTTCTACAAGTCAATGAAAAATGAAATATTAGGGAAAGAACAAATAAAGATCGCTTTTCTCTTAACAGGCAGCCCTACCATAGTTAGCATTTGTCTCTTCTACCTAGAAGGAGAGTTCAAGAGTAGTTTTGACTGAGCACATACATAGATTGATGAAACTGATGGCAGGGAACTAAAAGTGCAATTCCCAGTAAGTCCCCAATCCTCAAATTACTGAAGTTTGTGAGAGCAATTTTTTTCTCCAAAATAAAACTCATCAGGAGCCAAATAACTTAGGTGATGGTGATAATGATGATAGTGATGGCTGATATTTATTGATTGCTTGCTATATATATATATATTTGGCACTGTCCCAAACATTTTACATCTGTTATATCACCTGGTCCACTTGTGATCTCATTTAATCCTATTCAACCTAATGGGCAGAAACTATAGTTATTTCCATTTTACTAATGAGAAATTTTGTTCAGAGAATTGAAGATTAAGCAGCTAGAAGCATAGTTCCTGCTTGCAAGAAATCAGACAAGGCAAATCCAAAAGCATTTCACAGTAAACTGTGAAGGCAATTGAATTGGGTCAGGTTTCATCAATGATGGGAATTACCCATAACAAAAATCTAAACACTCATTAATTTTTTATGATAGATATAGTGACCTTAAATGCCAACTATCTTGTTATTTGAGAAGTCATACAATTCTGTTCTTAGGAGGCAAAGAGTAAGAAAACTCACACGCTACCACCAGCTTCCACATAGTTTACAAACCAGGAACCCTTCCACAACAGGCAGCCTGACAATACAGGTTAATCATTATTTTCTTTCCCAAAGGAAAAAGTCACAAAGTCTGCTGGCCAGTTTTTACAGCAGTTACCATGGCGTTCAAATTCCTCACTGTCTTCTTATAGCAGGAAAGTTAATTATTATCAATCCCTAGGCTTCAAAGAGGTCAAAGCCATCTTGCCCTAAAGTCTTTGCCAGGTAAAATAAGAGAAAAATGGAAATGTATCCTGAACCAAATTCTTGATGTTATGAAATAAAAAATAACTTTAGGGCCTCCCCTGGTGGCACAGGTGGTTGAACACAGCATTGTGATGCTGTCTGCAGCCTCTGAAGCGCAGGTTCGATCTTGGTCGGCCCCAGGGAGATACCCACATGGTGCGGCAGACCTCTCCTGTCTTGCCCACTGCTTCCCTCAGCAGTGTATTTCAGTCAGTCTGCCTGTTCTGTTCCCCACTCTGTCTCTGATGAATCCTCACACCCTCCCATACATCTGGTCTGTACCCTGGTTCTTGTATGCATGAATAAAATAAATCTTAAATAACTTTAGAGAGCTAGACAAAATGTATAAGAAAAGTTATTCATGAAATTGGGAGTAGGAAGGAGGCAGGAAGGAGGTTGAAGAGAATAAAACTTAAGAACAACAAGGAAAGATAGTTCAGAGTAGATGACCAACTCTTTTCTAAGGCTAAATGATAGCACTTCAGTAATGTGTGTTAAAGCATGTTTCATGAGTAGCTGATCCAGTAAGATCAACTGCTTTCTCACTACGCTTACAATCTTTAAAGCTACTCAGGCAATGTTCGAAGGAGAAATGCTCAAAAGAGATCTGAAAGCTTTGGAATTAGTGTCCTTTGGAATTCCTCTCATGCTCAGACCCAGTCTGGAACATAAAATAAGAGCAATGTTTATATGTCCACATTTATAGAAATATGAAGAGGAAGACATAGTTGAGAGGGAAAACAGCAGATAAAACAAAAAATGAATGTCAAAAGCCAGTTTATAGAATCATCTGGAAATTCCATACTTTTGTTTACAGATAATTTTAGAACAAACGTTTTGCCCTAAAGAAAATGGGTAATGAATTATATTTTCACAATGTGAAAGTAATCATGGTGCACTTGAACATTCTCACAGGTGACTCTGAACATATGGACTGATATAGATGTAATAGATTGTTAGGAAATTCTAATTAATAAACTCAATTTATTCAGATGAATTAGGAAAAAAAAAAACCTATGCAGAAATATTTTTCACTATATCTGAGCCAAAGGAGAAATAACTTTGTAGCGAGGTTGATGATGTACATGAGGATTTGATTAGGAAGTACTGATGCCATAAGCCACATTAAAACAACACTTTAATTCATGAAATAAAAATGTAACATAACATAGAGGAATAAGACAAAATAACTTCAGATTATTTGCAATGCCAAAAGCATGATTTTTAGTTGATTGTTTTTGAGCAAAAAGAACCATGGAACCGTGAAAAGTAGAATGGGCTTGAAACAAGGTCAGTTGCCTGAATGACATGGAAAATGTGTATATCACATACGACATTCTTGAGAAAAAGGAAGTGCCTCTTTCCAATCGATAACTTTGTTATCTCCTTTCGCAACTGTGATTACATTTAGTTTTTACAATATGGGTGCAATGAAACTGGAATTTTCTGCTTGAATAATAGATCAAAGCAAATCAGAAAGTAATTAGTTGATAGAGCAAAGGGCTGCTTATCTGAATGACTTGGTTTATGGAACATAAAGGAACAGGAAACCCTTGACTTAGCTACTGAAAGAAAGAAAAGGAAAAACTATATCCATGCGTAGTTTATCAGTAGGAAGGAAATCAGCTACATCTATTCTTTTCTCTTGCAAATTAGTTCCCTTTCTTCCTTGGTACTAAAATTCTTAATCTGAGAATTCACTTCCCTTCATTGCATATGTTTCTCTGGAGGCTGCATATTCATTTTCTGGATATTAGATACCCTATTTACCACAGTCTGTAACCTGGAGACATTTGCTATGCAGGGCTTTTTCCCTCCCCTTTCAACACAGAATTTTACAGTGAAAATTACTGATAAGGGAAGTGAGTGGCAGACCCCTGTTGGGCATCCAGTGATCACTACACATTTAGATTTTATATTATTATTATTTAGCATATTAAGTGCCCACTCTATCATCATCATGGGTGACTTCTCAGGGGGTAGCAGAGCATTCAGCTTTAGGAGGACAGAGTTTAATATTAGGTTGAAAGTGGTTAACAACAGGCTGAAGGCCTAACAAAAACACATTTAGAAAGTCAACCAGAGGGATTTTTATTTTAATGAAAAAGAATAATGAAAAGCCCTCTGCAGGGACAGCAAATTTGACAAGGTTATTTAAACATATATGTGGGCTTGAATGCTTTAAAAGAGTTTTTTAAAAAAATAATGGGATTTAATCTAATTTGTGGATTTGAGCCTGAGTCACAGGGTAGCTGCAAGATAGCCTTAGAAAGCAAGATCTTTGCCAAGTAAGAGTTTAGAATAGATTCCAAGATATTTAAGTTGGATAAGAGCTTAGAGATGACCTAATTTGATGACTTCTTTTACTGGACAAGACCATAGGATGAGCACTTACACAGCCATTAGGTCTGTTGATAACTTTATATTCTGTATCTGTAATCCTTAGAGTAGATTGTGAGCAAGTATTGTTTTTTTTTTTCTTTTTTTAAGATTTATTTATTTATGCATAAAAGAACATGGGTATAGGCCAGAGGTAAGGGGGTGGTGAGAGGATACACCAGAGACAGAGTGGGGAACAGAACAGGCAGACTGACTGAAATACACTGCTGAGGGGAGCAGCGGGTGAGACAAGAGAGGTCTGCTGTGCCATGTGGGTTGCTCCCTGGCTGGGGATAGCTTCACAGTGCTTTGCTTAACCTCTTGCACCACCAGGGAGGCCCACAAGTATTGTTGTTGTTGATATATAGACAAAGAAACAGAAACTCAGAAGAATTGAATAATTTGCCAAAGGTCACATAGCTAGGAAAAGAGGGGGCACAGATTTAACTTATATGGTCCTAAGGTGTGCTTTAACCACTTACCCTGAGAACGCAGGGCTCTTTGCTGCCTTCCACGATGTCCTCAGCCTCTAGTACACTGAGTTTCAGCAGATCTGGCCAGACTCAGAGCTGGGCCAAACTTGGGCTTTCACTATACCTGTCCCTTTTCTTTTACCAGGCCAAGGGTCTAAAAACAGACATTGGGTCAGAAACTTTTATCTGTTCTGAGTCTGGACACTTGCCACTACAAATGCAAACAAAAGAGTCTCTGGTGCAGCAAAAAAGGAAAAAAAAAAAAAGAATAGAAGGAGGGGGAGAATTAATAGGGTAGAAAGAGGGAGAAGGTCCAGTTATTGACTGAGGTGTGAGGTGGATTACAGTTACAGGAGCTGGCAGAATGCAGCAGAGGCCTGCCCTGCTGAGGTCAGGAGCCCACATGCATTGCTTTTAAAGACTCATAAAATAAGGGGGCTCTGCTCTATCCCCTTCCCAGCAGCCTCCTTGTTAAGGACTTCAGGGATGGAGTTCAGACCACAGTGCTGCACCCAGCATTCTTTCCAGAAGTTAAGGGACAGAGCTAAGCCTTGTACTTCTCTCCGTGTCTTCAGGAAAGTGCTAAGTGGGTTTCCAGCCAGACTGGAGGCCACACCAGGCTCCACAAGAACCCAGGGATACAGGGCTGCTCCAACAGTTGCTCATTCTATAATTCTGACCTCCTTAAATTGATATCTTGAACCCATGGTAGCTTTCACGTTAACACTAACTGATCTAGATACTAAATCCTCTTCCCTTTGGCTCCTGCCTATGATGACTGCACCCCTTTCCTCCTCCAGGTCCAACTCCAGAGACCCCAGTCCAGGCCCATGTCCTTGTCCAGAATCAACTGAGAGGCAGGTCAGGTGGGAATTAAATCCACTCAATTCCAAATGTGCTGTGTAATGGAAAGTGAAGTAGAAGTGGCTAGTAGCAACAGGGACCATCTACAGTGCCAGTAGTGAGGGCCTGGGACAGAGAGAAGCAGGGGACCTGACGACAGGTTCTGGGCACTATCTTCCCCTTGTTAGTCACAGTTGAACCTGTAACTGACTAGAGGCTTTGTCTTTTAATTTAGGTAAAGTTCATTTTTATTGCTTCCAGGTACCTTTCTTATTTCTTGCAGACAATGGACAAGTCCTGGCAGAGTTACCATGGTCCTTGGGTCCACATTTCTGGTCAACTTGCTGTGTGTATGTGTGTACATGTGTGTGTGTACATATACACATCCCATTAATTCATTTATCAGTTCATGTAATTGTGGAGGTAAGCATGCCTCGATCTCCAGAGTGAGGAGCCACCCTGTTGGCATAGGGGTTAAGTCAACGTTATCATGCTATCACTGCTACAGCCTGAGTTCGATCCCCAGCTAGGAGGCTAATCCACATAAGGCGCAACAGACCTCTTCTGTCCTCCCACTGCTCCCTCAGCAGTGTATTTCAGTAGATCTACCTATTCTGCTCCCCACTCTGTCTCTGGTGAAATCTCTCACCCTCCCTGCACCTCTGGCTTACATTCCAGTTCTTCTATGCATACATAAATAAAAATAAATCTAAAAAAAAAGATCTACAGAGGGGTCAGCAGTCTTGAAACTCAGGAAAGCAGTTGGTCTAGTACTAGCCCAAGTTCAAAGATCTGAGACTTAGAAATGGTTTATTTCTAGTTCAAGTTCAAAAGCCTGAAAAGTAGAACTGATGGTGTAGTTCCACTATGAAGACTAGAAAGTTGGAGACCCATTAGGAGATGCTTCAATTCAAGTCTAAAATCAGGAAAAAGTCAACACCCCAGTTCAAAGCAGTCAGGTAGAAAGAATTTCCTCTTACTTAGAAGAGGATCAGCCTTTTCTGTTCAAGTTTTCAAGTGATTGTAGGTTTTTGTTTTTTTTTTTTTTTTTTTTTTTAGATTGATTTATTTATTTATACAAGCACTGGGTACAGTCAAAAGGGTAGGAGGGTGAGAGAATTCACCAGAGCCAGAGCAGGGAGCAGAGCAGGCAGAAGGACTGAAGTACACTGCTGAGGGGAGCAGCGGGCGGCAGGAGAGGTCTGCGCGCCATGTGGGACCCTCCTCCGGTGGCCGGGGAGCAAACCAGTGCTGCAGAGGCTGCGGGCAGCTTCGCAACCCAGCATTCACCCACTGCGCCACCGGGGAGGCCCAAGTTTTCAAGCTATCTGCTTCACTCAATCTATTTGTGAATCCTTAAATGCGAATCTCAAACTCAACACACTCACAGAAATACAAGAGTAACATTTAACTAAATATCTGTGACATCACTCCACTTTCTGGAGTTGGTGTCCATTCCACCTTTCCAATTGGAGGGTACAGGGCAGAATGCTGCCAAAGGTGACTATGAAAAGCCACAGAAACAGTCACAAGGAAAGCTGTGGCCAAGTGTGAAGTGAATAATTATACACTGGGGGTCTAGCATTGAATCTGGCATTGGTCAGTAGAGAGTAATTAATAAGGAGGAGAAACTGGGAGATGAGTTGATGGGGATACAGAGTTGGCTGCGAAATCTGCCAATGACTCTGCTCTA
Organism: Talpa occidentalis; assembly: GCF_014898055.3. Classification (NCBI taxonomy): domain Eukaryota; kingdom Metazoa; phylum Chordata; class Mammalia; order Eulipotyphla; family Talpidae; genus Talpa; species Talpa occidentalis. Next base: position 53,836,240 of record NW_023604295.1, on the reverse strand, counting down.
GGTAGATGGAGGAAATCAGTCAACAACAATGAAAGTTATCACGTGGATTCAATGCTTTTGGATTTCAACAAAAATAAAATACCTGAAATTCAAATTATATCAATATTCATATCAGCAGGAATTGAGACAGTTCCTTTGAAATCTCTTTTGAAAAGTAAACTGGTAAAGGAAGATCTGATGTCAAATGAATAGGCAAGAGACAAAAACGAAGCTATAACATAAACCAACTCTTTAAATTAGAAGTTTAACAAGTTACCTATAGATTTCTATAAAATTATGGTAACAAAAACAACTACTTGTTGATTTTAAAAGGATCCAATTGTCTTTGATCTCAACTTGAAGAAAGATTCAATTTGAAGATGGATTTAGGGACAAAGAAAATAACTGCATGACAATGAGAAACACAGTTACTGGTACAAAACTACACTGGAATAATTTAGTGACTGCTGGATATTCTCATTAGCTTGCATTGCTGTAGGCCTCACCAGTCTGTGGCGCAAATGAATTCACATTGGCATTGAGACAGAAATTTCCAACATAAATAGTCTCCATTTGCATATGGCATCAAAAACTTCAGTTTCCTGAGGTGCTGGATATAAAACTAGCATCATTCTTTTCCTGTTATCTTATCTGGCTCTCATGTTGTATCTTCTGACTGAGAGCCAGATAAAGAGCACACTTCACCACTAACTAGCACAGGTGCTCAGGCAATACATGTGAAACCTACATCCCTAAAGTGTTCTCAGCACTTCTTGCAAAATTGCTTTACAATGATGTCAAGAACATCTGTAATCCTATGTATTGCCAAGAAAGATTGCATTTTAAAAAATGGGTCACAGCATTATTTTTGGTCCTATATACTCTTCTAAGATGTTGTCCCTCCTCCTTCAAGTATTGTCTCTTCTTCCACCTTGAATCTGAGAAGTTTGTGGCTGCTACAAGCAGTAAAATGATGTAGAAGTGATGTTATGTGACTTCCAAGACTGAAGCATGAGGAGGGGACAACTTCTCGCTAATTCTCTCCTTCAGGATCCTGGCAACAGGACACCAGCCATCATATTGTGAGGAAGCACAAGTCATATAAAGGGACCATGTGTTTTCACTTGCAGGCCCAGCTTGTTTCGGTTTACAACCAGTGTCAATTGGTAGCTGTATAAAAAAAAAAAAAAAAAAAACCATCATTTTCACAACCAGCTCTGGAGTTGAGTTATTCCTGTCAAGTCCGACGCAAATTGCAGGAAAATGAGCCCCTCACCCCATGCTCTTATTTAGGACACTATTTTTGGGTCATTTGTTATGCAGCACTACATAGCAAAAACAATCTTCCTTCATCAGAATCACACATGTTTTAACACAGCACTAAGAAGAATAACAAAATCCTCAATTTTATGTGGACTTTTAAACATAAATTCCAAGCATAGGCCTGCTCAAATGCTAAGCATTCTTCCATGATGGCAAGACTTTCAGCTTCTGCTTTAAACTTCTCTAAATAGGAAACAGCTGAAGATCCTCAGCGATGCACCACACAGTCCTCTTCATCTCACTATTTCTCCCAAGCAACATTAACCCTGTTTTCTTCTAGCAGATTCCTGTCTTGCACACATTTCCAATTGTATGAGTAGAGGTCTGGAAATTGGGGGCAGGAGTAAAGACCTGGTCCATCATTTCAGATGGAATAACCAGATTGACTCAAAATCCCATTTCACACCTAAACTTATTCCCACTTATATTTCATAAACCACCTCTGAAAGAGAGATTTCATTCTTTTCCATGGTATTTTAACTTTTTTATGGAATAAACTGACCAGGAAATACAAAGGAAAATACAGATTTTGGAGAGAGAAACTTTTCCTAGGGAGGTATTTGGTGAGGGTTATGGGGTTAAAATAGAAGAAAAATGAGGAATTTTAGTAAGTCTTAAGAAGATTCCCATGCTACCAAGCTAGCATTTAGTGAGGTAAGGTGGAAGGTTTATAGAAAAAAAACAACAACAAAAAAAAAACAGCTCTTTATGCTTTCTTCAACTGAGAAAAAGCCCAAGGTGGAGTATGTAATATTAGACAATTCAAGAACGGAGTGTCAAATGAAGAACTGTATGTAACCCATACCCTACCGTATCCTACTTCATAAGATTGTGCATACTTTTTAGAGCAGAGGACTTTCCAATGTAAAAATTTCATTTCAAGGTAGTTAACTGATATTTAAAGTAGGTAATATAATTTTATATTTTCCTTTTTGTTAACCCCCCCCCATCTTACAATGCAATACAAATTGGAGATGGAGATTTATGTTCTAAAGTGATACAAATATGAAAAACATACATAAATACGGTGGCCCATAACATCTCCAATTCACATTAATGATTTCATTTTGGGCTGTGTTTGACTTTATAATTTCTTAAAAATGTTTGTTATCTAATTATACTAACAATAACTGTAGCTTTCAGCCAAGGCAGCTGCTATACTAATTGGTGACAGTATCTCCTTTCATCCTCACAACAATCCTTTGAGGTAGACATTACTCTTTATTCTCTTTAATCTAAAAGAACTTGAACAACTTGCCCGGTATCCCCACCATTGGTAGAAAGTCATCAGGTAGCCATGCCTACCTGACCTTATAATCTATGTTCTGGCTCATGAAATAAAATCCTCCTGCCTACAATCATGCAAATTGTCACACCAAGACTTTTCTTTAAAAATCTCCTTCAACCCTCAGTTTGAGGGTTAGAAGTCACTACTGCTCAATGCAATTCTGATTTCTCCCACATTCTCGCTGCCTTTCTCCCAGAAAAGAAGCTGATTCTCTTTTTTCTCTCCTGCAGTGACCACCAAAACATTTTTATGTCTTGATTTTCAGGTATCTTGATTTTCCTGTGTGCTAAGACGAGCATGATCGAGAGCTCAGGATTTAAGTTGTATCAGAAAGAAGAATTTAGTCTTGAGAGAAAAAAAGGACTTACTGCTTGTATGCCAATTCTAACACAACCACACACCTCAAAACTCTGCCAACCTCCAACCTTCTCTTCTGATTTTTTTTTTTTTTTTGCTTTCTTAAGAAAATATTCAAAATATGTTTAAACCCACGCAATGGCACTGTTTTTTACTTTCCTCCTATTTAGAAGGTCAGGGAGTTTGGCTTTTAGAAAAGGAAGTAATGGTAGGCAAATTCCAAATACAGAAATGTGTAACTGGTTTGGGCAGAAAAGGCATTTCAGTCTGTCAAGCCCAGAGTTAGAGAACCACTAAGCTGGCCTTGTATAATCAGCTGTGCCTGACTCCTAAAAGTAATGGAAACGTGCCTTTCTCACTTTCTTGGAATGGCCACTAAATCTTAATCTGTCCACTAGAATAATTATTCTTAATATACCATATATTTTAATGATTGAAAATTATATTATTTGCTCCCAGGTAACCTTTATAGGATGTTGATTTAATCATGAAGATAGACATACCATTAGGAACTCAAAAAGCATAGAATATTCTCAAGCAAACTTTACGGACTTGCAAGGGGGATATAACTGAGGTTGACTACAGAGAATGACAACAATCTCCAACTCCAGTCATGCAGACCCCCCCCAAATGAATGAAAAGCATGAGTGATGCTGATAAGAATAGCAGAAGCCTCCACAGCCAGAGGGCAGGATTGTGAGACATAAGAAATCATGATTTTAAGCACAAAGTTTTGGAATAGTTTATTACCCAGCAATGGATAATCAATACAGTGGGTTAAATTAATCTAAAAATGTTTAACTCGTTGTCCTAACCTTCAAATACCATTAATTAGAAGACCTTCTCAAAGTTTAGTCATACCAAGAACATTTAGTCCCCAAATTATTCCATGTGCTTTCCCTGCCATATCAATCCTTCTTGTTCAGTGTCAGGTATAAACCAGATATTAGACCTTGCTCTTATTAATAGTAACCTTAAACTAATAATTGGCTACCAATAGTTACCAATAGTTACCAATAGTAACCAATAGTTACCAATATGGTTACCTTAGTTCCATACTGATTACCTTGCCTAAAAGAATTAGTCTGTTGCTTAACACCATGTTTTGGCTTTAATGAAATTACTTTTTTTTCCTGAAACACAAATGTCAGATTTCCCTACATTGTTCCAATGGATAAAAGGAAGACCCCTTATCCTTCTAAATTCCATTGTAAGCCTCAAAGCTTTGACTCAAGCTCTAAGGGGTTTCAAAATTAAAAATCTTTAAAATAAAGCCATGTTTCATGAGAAAGGCAATAAATTCTAAGGCAAAAACTTGTACTGAATCTAATTTAAAATCCATTCACACTTGAGCTGCCAATGTCACTTAGTTAAGAACTAAACACGACCTTGAGGGGTCACTGGTTCAGTGTTTTTTAAGTGCTGTTTTTAATCCACAGATAATTCTTTCCTTCTCTGATGCTGTATTTTTCCCAAAATCAAAAATGTTAAAAAAATGCCTAGCTTAATAACAATTTGGTTAAAAAGTTATTCAAATAATAAAAATTTAGTGTAAGAAGGCCATTTTATTTTTCTTTCACTTAATTATTTACAGAGGTGTGCTAGTATTGTTTAACAAGCAGTTTTCTGAAGGAAAAAAAAAACCATTTATGTATATGTACTTAATTTTACTATGTTTTAATGAAATAAATGATACATAGCACATTATTTACAAAAAGTAATAACATACAATATTGGTTACTATAAATATTGTGACCATTTGATTCTCATAGAAAGCATTGCATTAATTTTATGCTAATATCTTTTATCCATAGACAACCTATGCTGTAATTCAACCATGATTTGACAAATAGAATTGAATCTCAAACCAATAATTATTTTCCTAATAAATCTATGTTATTAAATATGATAGGTGATGTGTTATTTAATTATCACTTTTGTCTAAATTCTGTTTATTAAATTGAAACCTCTTTCAGCTTCAGCACTAGATAAGATACATTTTTAAATTAAATTTTCGTTATTAACATTTTTCCTTATTTTCTTAAGTGTAGACAATTAACAAAACAATAAATCAAGTCCTTACATAGCTTATTCTGATTTTAATTGGGTAAGTGGTCTCACAGTGACTGGTTTCAGTGTGACTGAATTCAGAACTGAAGAGTCATGTGCAGCAGCAAAACATTCAATAACATGTTTATATTCAAAGACATAAAACAGGGCCTCCCCATGGCACAGCGGGTTGAGCGCAGTGCTGTGAAGCTGTCCACAGCCTCTGCAGTGTGGGTTCAATTCCTGGCCGTCCAAGGAGATACCCATATAGCGCGGCAGACCTCTCCTGTCTCGCCTGCTGCTCCCCTCAGTAGTGTTTTCAGTCTGTCTGCCTGTTCTGCTCCCCACTATGACTGGTGAATTCTCTCACCCTCCCACACCTCTGGTCTGTACCCCGGTTCTTATATAAAGAAATAACTCTTGAACCTCCCTGGTGGCTCAAGCAATTGAGCACCACACTGTGAAGCTGTTCACAGCCTCTGCAGCACAGGCTTGATCCCGGCCAGCCAGTGAGAATCCCACATGGCGCAGCAGAACTCTCGTGTCTCACCCGCTGCTCCCCTCAGCAGTGTATTTCATCAGTGTATTTCATCAGTGTATTTCATCAGAACAGGCTGTTCTGTTCCCCGCTCTGTCTCTGGTGAATCCTCTCACCTTCCCGCACATCTGGCCTATACCCCGGTTCTTGTATAAATAAATAAATCTTTAAAAAAAGAAAGAAATCTTTTTTAAAAAGACATAAAATATAATATAATTATATACCTATATACCTATATAATTTAATTTTAAATCAAAACTATGATAACAGCTGATTTGTAAAATCTTATGATCCTTGGTAGCTGGATCTCATACACTGAGGGTTATTTTTGTTTTAGTTTCTAAAGAAGCAAATAATTTATCAAGGAACAGGACAAGAAAACTAAATTTAGAGAAATTTATTTCAATAGTCAGGTGTCCTCATTTCAATCTAATCACAACATAAATTCAAAAAGTTATTCCTCATGAATATCATGATATTCAATGATATCAGAATTCCAGAAACCCTTGTACTCTTCTTCCCTCCACTCTTCAGATAAAAACCCTCCTGATTCCTAACCCAGCCCCCAGGACAGAGGAGGTTGAGATGAATGCTTTTTAAACTTGCGTACCGCTGCTATACTCAGGAGAACTTCTGAAGAACTCATTAGCACATCAGGATAATATCCTGACCGACTACTAAGTATTCAGAGAATGATCTGCCTGTACTGAACTGCCTTTTAGAACCTCTGCGAACAGAGCAAATTTCCAGATTGCTTTTTTACACTTGACTTTGGCCAATTTCTGAGTAATAAACTAAGCAATGATTTTAAATAAATTCCTTTATTTCCTTGGCTTTTATTTGGCTGTAGGTTTATGGTTTCTCTGGAGCTCCTTTTGAAGGCAAACTGCTTTTTCTGTTTGAAATCATTTATGGTCTTCATCCTAATTTTTGTGTTTTACTTTGTGTGTCTTCCAAAAAACCGTCCTAGGTTGTAATCTCTTTGAGAGAAGGAATGGTGCCTTATTCTTATGTTCCTCTAAAGGTCTTAGCAAAATATTTTGCACAAATCATAATGGATGTTCTGCAATGAAGCTCGGGTGTCTTAGGGGAATCCACATAAGATAATCTCTTGTGGCCTTTGTCTTATGTTGTAGGGCTGCATGAATCTGAAGAATACCAGACTTGTTAGTTTTCTTTATATCTAGACAAAACAACTACATCAATCAAATATGTCTTGATTTATTTAAAGAAATCTTCCTCATACTGAATAGATTTTTTTTTGACAAGAAGGTAAAGCATGGTCACAGGAACCAGAAATATTTAGTAGGTCAGTTTCAAGTATCAACAATGAAGATATAGGAAAAGTGCAAACCAGGCTAGGGACAAATTGATTTAAGAGTGAACTTTTTAAAATCTTGCCTGATAAATATTACACTTAAAGAGTTCAGAAGGCATGTTAGAGAATTTCACCTTTTCTCCTTCATCTTCTATTCTTCAAAAGGAGTGCTTCTTATACATGCTTATCTCTTACATGCATCACTGAAAACACCAAAATTAGTAAAACATTGACCTTACCTTTATGGAGCCAAGGTCAACTAGACAAAAAGAACACATCCCTTATAGGGAGAAACTACCAACATTTCTATGTCTAGACAAGAGAAAACCATCCAAAATATATAGAGCGTTTACCCTGTGCTACACGCTGACTTGTATGTGTTCATTCTCTCAGTTGTTACAGTGCTCATTGTGTACCACATTTATAGTACTATCTTATATAGCCGTGGTTCTTATCTTTCTACTGGGTTTATAATTCCCATCTTTAAATTCTTTACACTACCATATTACCTTAGTAAAGTAAATAAAATCTAAGTAAAACATTTTCCTAACTGGATTTTATTTTCTAATGTTCAAAGAATTGCATCTTTCATCTCCATTAAATTATTTTTGCCCTTTTCTATAATTTCTTTACCAATTATATGTCAAATTATCCTTCAAAGCTCCTAATACATGTGTGATCCTAATACTAACCTCCATGCTTTATCTTCCGTCACTTCTATAATTGTAGACATGCATTTATTGATTACATCTACTTACCTGTTCTCTTTATATTTTCGTAGGTGATATTCAAATAATTCTAAATGACAGAGTACTTAAGAGGAGATCTATTGTTTATGTGAGTCTACTACTATTACATAATAAATTAGTCAGCTTTTGTTACTGCAATAATCTTTATACCAAATCACCCCAAACTCATTGACTTATAAGTATTTACATTTTTACTAATGGGTCTGTGAGTTGGGCCATTCCTATTTCAAATTGAAGTTGGAATTTTCAGGACTTCCTAATACACACTCATTCTAGATTATTCAAGGCTGAAAGAATAATGGCTTTCCAGGGCATGCTCTTTTTAATACCAGTCACAGAATGAAAAAAGTAGGTTTTCGAAGTTCTTCAAAGGCCGTAGCTTTGAACTGACACATTGCCATATCTCTCTTCATTCCATCCACCCAAACAATCTGCATGATGAAGCTCAGATCGATGGGTTAGAAGTACATATCACTCACACTTATGCAAATACAAGACCACATGTCAGTGAAGAACAAGTAAAGGTAAATAATCCAATCTACCACATATGGTTTATCTCATTTATTCCCATATTGGAAGGTAGTAATGCCCCCATTTTAAACTTGAGTAAACTGAGGCTTTGAGAAATTAAAACATTTAAAGTCACATAGAAAATGGTAGCAAAATTAGGTATTGTAACAGGATACAGTTTTGACCTCACAGAGAACACACTACTTCTTGACAGCAGCACACTCTTTTACAGCAGTCACATCCCTAATTTAAAAAGAAAAGTTGAGAATTTGAAAGTATAGAAATCTTTCTGCTGTAAACTGGATCAAGATGCATAAACAAATGAAGGTACTCATAGTCCATGACATCAATCATTTCTTCTTAGCTTTAGAAAAGAATGGAATTGGCCTCAAAATGACTCTTCTTTTCATTGATATGTAAATGATCTATTGTGGTTGCAGGCTGTGCACTGAACACAGTGTATGCTGTTAATAGCCATTGTGGTGGCTTAAAGTCTTTCATCTGATCTATAAAATCATTTCAACTTTCTGGCTAAAAAGAACAAGTATAGCAACAGTGATAGTAATTTTAAAATAGTTCTTCAAAAACAAAGATGAGAACAATACAAGGTGCATTTTACAGAAGATTTGCTTTTCATTACTCTTCTATTAATTTTGGGCTACAACTATTATGACCAATACTATAATTTGAAGGACCACAAGAAGAAGAGGACCGCCTTGGTACATGCCATCCACCCAACATTTCTCCTCTCCACAGATGGGGCTTAAAACCATGACTTTGGCTTCTAATCAACATTCTATAATGTACTATTTTACAAATTTGCCAGATCTTTAAAATCACCCTGGAGTATTGAAATTACAGCTTGCCTGTTTACTTACCTGGAGAATAAAATTCAGTAGAGTTCACTTTGAAAACCTGAAATTTTGAACACATGCTGCTTTCTTTGATCAAGAGAATCATGATTCTCTTGATCAAAGAAATGAGTATAGGAGTTAATGCATTACAAAACTAAGATGAAATTTTACCAATTCTCTACCATGTCTTTCAGAGGACAAAGAAGGAATACTTCCTACCTTTATTATAAGTTCGCAATATGCTAATACCAAAAACAGAGTCATTTTGAGAAAGCTACCAACCAATGCATCCAATGTACATAGATGAAAAAATTATCAACAAAATGCTAGCAAATCCAATCCAATAATGTATAAAAAGAATAATACACCACAGCCACTAGGAATTTATCTCAGGTTCACAAGGTTGTTTCAATATTTGAAAAACAATTATTGATGATATAATTCAGCTTATCAACAGAATTAACAGGGTAAAAAATATATACATATCATATCAAATGAACTAAAGTACTTGACAAAATCCAACACCCATTCATGGTTAAAAAAAAAAAAAACTCTCAGCAAGCTACAAATAGGAGCTTTCTCAACTTGATACAGTCTTTTCAAGGTGGAAAAAAAAAATATGTTCAATTAGAGCAGTTGCTAGGGAAGGTTCATAGACTTATTCACCATCTCAAGGTTTCCAGTGCTGATCAAAAAGTTAGTCCTGAGTGTCCTGCAACAGAAGCTAAAAGAGAAAAAATAAGCTTTTGCTTTTTTCTTAAATGTCTCATGTCTTCAACAGGTTTTCAGGACAATGGATTTGATCTCTGCATCATTTAATGCAGTTCTTCAAAAACAGTTCAAAAACAGTTCTTCAATACAAGGTACATATTGCAGCAAATTTGCTTTTCATTAATGTTCTATAAATTTTGGGCTATACCTATTATGACCAATATTATAATTTTGGGGTTTTATTGCCCCTGTTCATTCAGCCCACCCAAATTGATGAAGAAGGAAAGATCCTACCCCAGGACCAATCCTTTGGTCAAATTGTGTGCCCCATCTGGTATGAGAAGAAACCAAAACCTGCAGTAGCAGTAGTCCTCATTCTCTTTTCTTCTCCCCTTTACAACTATCCGGGTGATGGAAAGGCTGTTCTGCCTTTCTTTTGACATGCCTCTGTCTCATAAAGGCTTGTGTACATGGTAGCTCACCCCATCTGTCTGATCTTTACTTAATATCTGTCTGAAATTTCTCCAATTGCAAAATAGCCTGATAGTTCATGGATCCATCAATAGACAATTTTCCCAAGGCCAGGCAGAGTTACAGATAAATCTGTGTGCTTCCTAGACATTGACATACAATTGAACTTGCTCCAATCAGCCCAATGGGCCCTCGGTCACCTCCTCTCAAAACAACAACAAAAAAATTAGCAAGTACACAAAGACACATCTGTGAAGCTCTCCAGAATAAAAATTCATGAGCCAGACATTGAAAAAGATCCCCACACATATGTTCATATGACTTCACATAAAACAAAAATCAACTTCCATGCATCAGGCTTTGCCAGATCAGCCAAATGAAAACTTAATGGAAAAGAAACAGAGAAAGAAGAAAAACAACAAAAAGAAAAATATACTAAAGTTTGAACCCATGGCTAAATCAAAACATAAACATAAAGAATTTTACTGAAGTAAAAACAAGCTCCTCTAAATTAGAGACAGAGAAATTCTGTCTTGTATCCCACAATTGCAACACACTTATGATGACCAGTTCAGAGAATCGCAGCTACCTTTCTTCAAATTGTCTCTCAACAAATGAGGACCGTGGATTTTCATAAACTGACTAGCAACTTAAAACTCATGGAGAAATAGAAAAGCCTGATCAAATATCAAAATAAGTACTAAAATACTATAATTATATCAGGATTATATTCAGATCAAATCTAATATAGGGCTCAGATTGGATTCATTTTTAAATCAAATCTCTTATGGCTAGTTGGGACTGTGAGTGAATGGTCTACTGGATTCAGTTTGAAATGAGATTGTGTGTCATTCATTAGCAGCAATTGTACAAGACAGCTGAATGTGGCTTAATTGTTTTATAAAATGCTTATTACAAGATAGCCTTTTGGTATCCTTTTGATCACACCTTAGAATGTATCCTCATGAGCATATTCTGATGAATAGCAAATTACCATGAGTCACAGGAAGTTGAAATCTATTCCCAGACTTGGCTACTCATTGACTGCCACTGAGGTCAAGTCCTACAACTTTTTCAGCCTTCAGTTTTTGGCATATAACATAAATGAGCTGATGTAAAACACGTTCCCAGTAAAACAGCTGGCTTCAAACTTCCAAGCATAATCACTTGTGATTGTTATCCAGGCAGTTTAGAGCAATGGAAAAAGTCAGTCTCCTCCTTCCATTTTTAGCTGTAGCAACACAAATTAGCAATAATGTGTGCAAGAGAATACTTGATGGTGTATCTTTTCAAACTTCTTTTTATAATCAAAAGATTTCTTTTTCTTCTTGCTATAACATTAATACATAAGGAAAAGGATTTTCTTTAAAACTTTAACTCAGCATGAAAGAGATGCTAAATCTTTGAAACCCTTCCCCCTTCCCAAAAAGGGTATACCCCCAATGCCTGTGTCATTGTGATCATGGGCATATTGCATGGCAACTGATGGTGTCTGCCATACCACTAGTAAGTGTTGTTATTGCTGTTTTTCTAATAATAAGAGAAACATGCTTTACTTCAGTCATTTACTGGTTATTTATGTGTTTGTTTATTTAATGTTCTGTCTCATTACTTGGGAAATGTATATAATTAAATAGGATACAATTTTTAAGTTAAAGAATATAGAACATAAATAAGGTGAAATCAGGAATTAATTATTGCATAAAATACTTTCCTTGATCTGGTACATTTTCTAAAAATGGGACATGAATTTACCTTTGAGATTTCTAATGCTATCCATTGGTCTGACTTTTGCTCCCTGGAGCTACACATAATAAATCAAGTCCCTTTTTCACAAAGAAGTCCCTTGGATACACAGAAAAATTTCCAATTCCTCTAGGCAAAATCAGAATGAGTAATCTTATACATTGCCCAGAAAACATTATTAATTTACTTCACCTTTGTAAGAAAATTCTAGTCTATTCTATTGCTTCTATGCCTAAAAAACTCTAGGGCATTTGATTGCCTAACCTCATTCTATTTAACTTCTTAAAAGTAGAACACATTTTTAGTTGTAGTCGAGCCATTTGTAAGTGAATAGTCACTTTGACAATAACAAGTCTATGGTGGTAGAAAAGTCTACTTTGGAAACTTCCTGTCCAGACTTAGGTAAAATAGGAACACATAGTTGCATTCCCCCCTAGTGATCCAATAACTTGCAGAAAATTGAGTCATTTTACTATTAGGGATCTGAGTAGTTACTGTGTTGATAGTTACAATGCAATCATTCAGAGATCTTATTTTTAAAAATGCCTGGCAAAGAGTATCATGTGTAGAAACTAACTGGATGTTACATGATCTGGCCTGATATCTACTACCCCTACCTTGTCACCATGTTCAATCCATTTGGCTGTTGGATGGGCTAAGACATTCTCTTCCACTGCTCTGTGTATGTTCCTTCCTGTTTGTTGACGAATGAGATATTTGTAGACTCAAATTCTGTGCTTAAATATCCACTGAGCATCACTGGATATATTTGAGCAAGCAAAATTGTAAAATATTTTACTCTATGGCAGCCTTCTTTAACCTTTAATCTCTGAAGTTTTGGTATTTATTTAGTCCCATTCACCAATCCCACATGCCCACTACCTCTATAAACAAGAAAAAGCCTGTATTTCTGTCTCTCATAATCACAACATATCATTCTAACTACATATGTTCTGGCAGTTTTCATATGTTTAAATATCCCTCAAATTCAAATGGCAATTATATATCAGTCAGCTGTAATCTTCATTTAAGTCATCAGCAAATTCTTAGAGATCATTCAAATCTGAAAGATTCAAGATGAACCAAAGACCTCTGATATTAGAAATGATGTGTTCTCCATGGTTGTGTTAAGACCTCTGACATTAGAAATGATGTGTTCTCCATGGTTGTGTCCAAAGTAATTAGAGTTCAGAAGTCCAAAAGATAAAAATATTATTAGTATAGGTGCATCACGAACTAATAAGCTCTCTAAGCATCTTGTTATTTTCATTATAGTTTTAGTATCAAGGATTTCACCATGTGTCTCCTGAAATTTATTTTCATTTCCAAATTCTCAAAACTGAGTGATTCATAATTATCAAATCACTTTTTATAGTAATGTGGTGATGGTACCCTTAGCAAATAAGGCAATATTTCGTTGTCTTGGTTACAAGATGGAAGAGGAGTTCAGAATTCAAGCATTGTTATTCTATCCTGGTTTTGGCCCTAACCCCTACTCTTCTTCAGCATCTGGTTTCCAGAGCAATAACACAATATAATATATTTTTCATACTACAGTATAAACATAAAGATATGTGAGTAGCTCCCTGGCTAGGCCAGGGATTGAACTCATGCTGCAGAGGCTGTGGACAACTTCACAGAGCTTTGCTTAACCCCTTATGCCACCAGGAAGACCCCATTATTCTCTCTTTAACTTTTAAGATCAATCTATGTGCTAATCACAAGTCATCAAGCTTGACTGTACACAGGTCATTGTAAGTTTCCAGATAGAAGGGAAGGGACTAGGCAAAGGCAATATGCTGTCATCTTCCAGGGTGAAGAACAAAGTATTCTATATGATTGATGGATTAATAAATAGGAATTTGAAAAATGTGGAGAGATGTTGAAGAAAGGGAGCATAAATATATTTGCAATAAATCAGAGACAGAGATGTATAAAGGAGAGAAAATTAGCATTTCTTGTAGCAGAAGGCAAGTTAAACATAATTTCTAAATTTGGTATATTAAATAGCAGCTATAAGAACATGGTTAATAGAATTATAATGATAACCAACACATGAACTTAGAGAAAGGGCAAGAAATAGTTATTTCTGCAGAATGGAGCAGGGAATGAAATGATAGAGCAAGATATTGTTATTGTTCCATTACAAAATTTTCTGTATCATATACATTTTAATATTATGTAACTAGATGCTTTTGGTGCTATCCTTGCTTGTTTACTCTGTATTTCAACAGAAATCCTAATAGAAGGTTACCATTAAGGTAGAAACCAAGATTAAGACCCAAGAACAATTTCCTGAGCACCCTAGGAAATGATTATAGCATTACTATTGAGTGCATGATGAGAGCATTCCATTAAAAAAACTTCATAGATTTCTGATTTAAAAGAAATGTAAAATTATGGGCCTCCCTGGTGGCGCAGCTGTTGAGCACTGGGCTGCGAATCTGCCCGCAGCCTCTGCAGCGCCTTTTTAATCCCCGACCTCTGGCGAGGGTCCCACATGGTGCACAGACCTCTCCTGCCACACCCGCTGCTCCCCTTAGCAGTGTACTTCATCAGTCTGCCTGTTCTGCTCCCCACTCTGGCTTTGGTGAATTCTCTCACCTTCCTGCGCTTCTGACTATACCCAGTGCTTGTATAAATAAATAAATCTTTAAAAAAAAAAAAGTCAATTCAAAGCAACCAACATTTGCAATCCTAGGATAAATCCACCCCCCCAAAAAATATAAAATTAATTTTAGTCTGAAGTTAAAAGTATCACACATTTAGTATAAAACTTTCAAAATCTACAGATCAGTTTATGCTTCCAACCACCCCACAGAGCCTCCTTTGCAACTACATGTGATTCCACTATGTTAGATCCCTGACAGAGAAATGTGTTAAAGAACAGAATGATAGTGATGATATCACCATTTCTTTGCTTGTATAGCACACAGGCTCCTGAAGGCTCAGATTTCTTTTGCTTTGCTATTAATTTATCTTAATGTTAAATGGGGGAAGTAAGGAAGAATGAAATTCTCTAAAATTAAATGATTTCTTATAAGATCACATACTCAGAGGGGATGCAGGAATCAAATGATTAAACACCAATTTAAGATTCAGTTTTCAAGACCTAGATTCTCAATAATAATAGATACCTTTTTATTTAACATTAATTATGTGTTAAATTATGTATATAGCCCAGCTATTCCTTATGTTATACTATTATTATACCCATTCCACCTATAATTTAACCAATGAACAGAAAGATTCATTTACCTGAGCAAATTTGTTTAGATTAGATTGGATTAGATTGGAAGGGAACAATAAAATCATTTAACCTAAATCTAGATCACAGAAGAAAATTAACTTGTCCAAGATGACACAGCTGCCTAATTTCTGAGCCAAGACTAGAACCCACGTATTCTGGCTTCCAGTCCAATCTCTGTCAACTACAGAAGGTCAGAAAATCTTAAACTTTTTGAGACTCTGCATCCCATCTGGGTTTTTGAAGTGCCAGAATTGTAAATCTCAATACTAAGTTAACTTTGAATATGAAGATATTTAATATTGTCACACTTTCACACTTGGCAAAGACATGAGATTTCATGGAATATCACTGCACCAAATTGTACTACAACCTTCTGTATTCAATAGCACCACGCACAAAAAATCCCACATTCACAGCTTGGTCGGGACATCTTAAAGAAATCACATTGTTATTTGGGTAGATTAACCTTTAAAGAAATGTTTCTTGGAATTTGGCAATGGTTGGGGTGGAAAGTGAAACTTGTATAGGGAAGTTCATAATGTAAAAAATTTAAACACAAGGTCAAGAATTTGATCTAGGCCATCTCCCAATTGACTATTAGTTCATGATGCTCTTAAAACTGATGGTTGATTCAACAACGCAGCTCACATTTGTAACTTTATTTACCAAAGCATAATGTTATCACATCAACTGAAAAAATGTGGATAAGTTTCCAAATTTATACAAAAGTATTCAAAACATCAAAAACAACAAACACAAGGAAATCACAATGAATTATTCTCATAAGCATTCCTCAATGATTAGTTGTTTTATTAACCATGATAGTATCCATGCAAATTCTCACTATAACAAAAGATTTGAGAAAAGATAGTTTGCAATTAATTTAACAGTGATATTAAAATAATATCTTGTGAGAACTACTTACTACTTGATAAAAAGGATACAAGGAAGACTATAGTGGAATTAGATGAGATTTCATACAATTGTCTCTATTCTGAGAACATAACAGATGGGTAAGGGTTAGAGGTGAAAGAATAACTGAAGAATTGCATAAAGACTACCTGAACAAAGTATTTGTAGCAAAATAATTTTTCTTTTAGAGATCTCTACTAGGCTTTGGATAATGTTACCAAATATTTACAGCTCTCTTGATGTCTATGTGTCTCCTATAGATTGCTAAAGTAAAAAAAGAAAAAAATACTACATGGTTGAATATCCCTCTAAGAATGTAAAGCAAAGGTATTTCCAGACTTGATTCAAATGCAGTCTCATGGAACATGAAACACCAGATGGTGTCTAGTAGCCTTCATAAAAAGTCTAGGTACACTTAATACCTCCAAACATACCTGTCCTAAAATTAATATTTTCTCTTCTTTATTATAGCATCTTAGGCTCTTATCTTGTTATATAATCAAAACTATGTTTGAGATGTCTGTGTGGAAGATTCTTAATAAAAGTGCTTTAAATTGGTGCAGGCAGTAAATCTGCAGAAGAAGCCATTTACTGTTTATTAGTCTAGCTTCTAATATTGAGAATATTGACTTTTAAATACTAGGATACCCCGTGAAGTTTTCCATTTCAGCTCAGAAAATAAAATCTGCAGCTATTCTACTTTGGATCCATCCAAATGAAGTAATAATTACTGAAAGTATGCATTGTGAACTAGTTGACTCATCAACTGAATTTGGTCTATGAGAACATACTTTATTGAGTTTATAGACTCCATTGGTTTTACTAGGTCCAATTCATATTTTTATGCTCCATATTTGGTGTCCACAGACATTTCTGCCAAACAATGTACAGATCTCCTTCTTTTAGATCTAGATATAAAAGCTCTTATAAATAACTGTAAATACAGAATTATTTTTTTAAATTGGAGAAAATAGTCAAGGAGAGAAAGATCTTAAGCATTCTGTGTGTATGCTCCTTTCAGTAGTGTTTTCCTTCTGTATTCACGCACTCTTCTTTATGCTCCAAATTATCCATATCCCAGGGTCCTTGATTTTGGTATTTATAGGAAACTTTCTTGAATTTTACATTCCATATACAACTAATTAGATCATTGCCCTATTCCCTGAGCAAACTAAACCCCCAGTTCCCAAAACTGATTCAAATTGATAAATTAATAAATTAAATATGTATCAATGTGTTCTCATTCAGATAACAATCAAAGTAGAAGATGGTATCTTTAAAAACACATCATTACCCCAAAAGACTTTCAGAATTTCACAATTTGTGCTGGACCAGAGAAAGAGAGATTTATTCTTGGGCAGCACTACCCATTGACTGCCCAACTAGTTGTCCATTGGCTAGTCTTGCTATCATGAAATGTAAGAATGTTTTCCATTAATTACTTTCTACTAATGATAGGAGGCCAGAAAAAATACTGTGTATGCTGAAAAATTCTTTCAGCATAATTTCATTTAAAAAAAATAGGTTTAGTGTAACAGCTATCACAACATATTTCTAGCCCCTATTTGATGAGAACAGTTCTTCTCATGTATTTCAAACAAATGAAAGCTTTCTTCAGTGGTACCCACCAGTGGGGTTGGTGGGTGGAGAGATATGTAGACAAGCACTCAAACTTGAAATAAATATTTCTTTCATAACAACAAAGAAGAGAAAATAACTGAGCTAGATCTTACTAGATAGACCCCACATTTCTTTGAATATAATATTGACCACTTAAGCAAGTATTCACTCACAGTATAAAAATTGAGTCTTTATATTGCTTTAATTTGTTTAGTATCTTAAAAAATATTTCATAATCAACAGGAGAGTTTTAATTTCTTTGTATATAGCATCAGATGTTGAGGGAAGGTTCTTTTCCTGGGCAAACTTATAGTGTTTTGGGGGGAATAAGCTTATATTTGGAAAAAGGTTATTCTGGAAGTAAGTGCTTAAGTAGCACAACTAGATTCTGCTGAAATTCAACAAAAACATAAATGTGGACTAGGACATTGATCTACACTAAAAATTGAGAATGGTAGGTCAAGTCACACATGAGTGAGTACTTACCTAGGATGCTGTCAGAATTTAGATTTGTTATTTCCTTCATCAACTCTCTTTCTGCTTCTGTGGAGTCTGGCAGAGTTTTATATCCCATACCGGATGGTATTACCCAGGAAGATTTGGGAAGGTCTGAACAACACTATGGTTTATGCTCTTCTTGCTTACACATTTCAGTCAGGGAAGAAAAAGTGATTATTTAGGAATTTAACCCTCCTGAAACATAGTGTAGACCAATGCCCCTTTTACACAGCAATCCCCAGTTGACTCAAATATACTTCAGAAGCTGTCTCAGCAGAGATGTAGAAAAGCAAAAATCCTCAAGCCCAAGGGAATAGCATATCAAAGTTTAATGAGAAGTTAAGGCATCTTTTTTATTAAATTTGTGGTTGAAAGTGTTTTAATGAGTCAAGATTTCTGTTGCTCTTTATTTTTTTAACAACCTCCTGGCTTCATCCAAACAGCGGCCACATCAACCAAGTTCAGCATAATTGCCACAAGAGGAGAAATGCCTTTAGCCATCAAGAGATATTAATTAGTTCTGACTATAAATTTTCAAGTAAAAGTTGTCATCATAATGTAGGTTAAACAAGTTCTACAGCTTTTCTGTAAGGACAAAATCATGACTAAAGGAAACATCACAAATGAATAATCTATTAAAGACTTAATGCCATAGGAATGTAAACCTAATCAGTTGACATAAACATTGTTTAATGTCACAGACTAGTAAAGGAAAAGGAAAAGAAAGAATGCAGAAAGAAGGTAAGGGAAAAAGGAATCCAAAAGACAAGAGATTAATTTAAACATTGGATTATCAGTTTCCAGGAGCCTTGCAGATCGCCACATATTTAACAGATCTATGTTATACATCAATAGACAAGACATGTACATTTGATTCCAGGTATTTATTAGAGTATTATGTCTTATTATAAAGAGAAAATAGCTTTCTGCAAACTGATTAAGTGTATGAATATAACTGGGGGAAGGAGGTATTTTTTATTGAATGGACATATTAATCACGAATAGAAAGTAGAAAGAAATTGTCCCTAGTATAAAATAGGCAGCTAGAATAATGAAAAACAGAAAAGTAAGACATGATACCTTCTCAGTACAGTGACACTAGAGATAGTGTTTGGGCCATATGATCGATCCTCTGCTCAGTAGAAATAACTACTCAATATCATAACTTCGAGAAAATGTCAAATGATATGGCCCAAGGAGATAAGTCTATTTACCCAAAGAACACAGAAACATCAATTCCAAAGAACACCTGCACCCCTATGTTTATAGCAGCACTGTTTACAATAGCTAAGCTTTGGAAACAGCCCAAATGCCCAAAAATAGATGACTGGATCAAGAAGATGTGGTACATATATGCCATGGAATATTACTCAGAATTCAAAAAAGATAAACACATGCAATTTGCAGCAACATGGATGACGCTGGAAGGGATCATGCTCAGTGAAATAAGCCAAAAAGAAAAAGAAAAATACCGGATGGTCTCACTCATAGCAGGGATCTAGAAAACTTAAATAAGGGACCAGGAAAATGAATAACTATAAGAAAGTGAAAATCAAAATCAACAAAAACTATGAACCAGAGACACTTTTTGGGGGGTGGGGGGCGGGAGGGGAGGGATTGGGGTCAGAATGGGGGATTGCAATTGTATGGGGAATATAAAAATAAAATTTATTAATTAAAAAAATAAATAAATAAATAAATAAAAAGGACCTTGTTATATAAAAAAAAAAAAAAAAAGAACAGAGATGACACCATATGCTGTCACTACTGAATTCCCAGCACATAGAACAGAGTCTGGTGCATAAACACACCATGGGAAAGAGTGAGACAGGTTTCACCTAGACAATGTTGAGAAATAATTCCCCTGAAGTCAGCCCATACTCATGAATTTTGGGAAACTTGAAGGAATGAAAGACGGGAAGGAAAGAACTTCATACAATTCTGGAAATGAATTAAGTATTAGTGATTATGAAGTAATAATTTGAATAGATCTTGCAGAAATCTGTCTATCTGCATCAGTATATTTCAAGTAATATATATTATATATTACATTATATTCTAATACATATGCTACAGAGTACTTTTATTAATTAAACTTTCTAAAATTACTTTTTGGAAGACTGCTTGCTCCGTGTTTTAAATGTTAGCCAGAGTTTTGGGAAAGTTGACTCTGTCACCCTGAAATAAATACCCCATGAAATAAGTTGCTTAGGGGAAATGTTACAAGTTTATAATATAATGCTGAAAAAATAAATTTAAAAACTTAGAGAAATTAAGCAAAGTTGAACATAAATACTATGGTAAGTAAGCAGAAGACCTAGGCCATGACCAGCAAATACACATAATCTTATCACCTCCCTGCATTCTTGTGGAATGGAAGAGTAAGCAAAAGGTTCACAATCTTTTTCTCTTTATGTTTATTTATTGCTGCTGAACTTTCCAGCCACTGCTTCAGATAGCCATAAAAAATTAAGTTTGCTATGTATGCAGGATGAAACTTCTTCACAATCCCAGATTTTGTCTATAAAATGTAAGCTGTTGCTAAAGAAAAAAAAAACAACTTTTGCGTGAAACTTCCTAATAATCTAGGCAAAATATGTAGTAAGTTATTCAGTTTTTATTGGTAAAATCAAAAGTCCCTGGAGGAAGCAATGTACTTTTTTTCCAATAAAAAATAATTCTCACATGTACTTTTTAAAGGGACACAGTATTCTCAAAATGTTTCTATAGGAGATGTAACAAGTTTTATACTCTCCTGGAGCATGAAACTGAAACCAAGCTAAGAACACAAAAGCACTATTCAATGAAGGCAAAAACTGGTAAAGACAATGGTCCAGAAGAACAATATTCTGTCTTCCAGATCCAGAAGTTGTCCAGAGTAGAGAAAATTTAGAATGTATTCTTCACTTCTCTTTTGATGACAATCTAAAGTTGTAATATCTGGAAAGGGCAACTTTCTGTGTTTTTATTCCCATGAGAGATCAGATTGCTATTCTTTTATAAAAAAAAATCAAAGCATAATCAAGATTCCTCAAGGGATTCTTCCCTTGGAAGCAGGTAGGTGATTAAAAAAAGATAAACCCAAAAACCTTATTTTAAAAGGTTATTGAATACTTGCAATGTAGTAATCACTATGATAGCCACAAGTAAAACAAAAATAATTTATAATTTAAAAATACATGGTTTTGGTGAGTTGGAGAATAACTGGAAATAAGGAAATGGAGACTCTGTGAATCATAATAACTCTTGAAAGCAGAACACTTGATCAAAAAAAGAAAGGAGTGATACAGTTAAAAGTGAATGCAAGTCAGACTCACTGAAGTCGTGTTATGGAAATGCCCAAAATGTAAGACAACCAGACTTCCCAAAATATATTCCCAATGTCTATGATCTCCAAACTTCTGGCTTTATGATTCCCTGGTATTAATTGGTTAGTTATACTAATAAGAGTAAAAGATACTTAAACAAGATATCCATTGATCAGAAACTAGCTTTATAGTTTTTTATATTGTAATACTGTAAATATTAGTGTGAGATTAAAACTATTATCAAAACTGATCCTCAACAACGTAATATTCAGATAAAACTATAGCTGGACTCTGCATTAAAAATATACCTGAAAAGGTCATAGGAATTTTGGTCCAATCTCTTCGTTTTAAATATAATTCTTAGGAGACTCCATTCCCCCTCTATTTCCTTTTGCTTTATAAAATAATCTTTTATTCAGTAAATATTGAAGTTTCAAGGAATCTTATGAGGTAAAGTACAAATGCATTCTTTTTAGAGAAAATAAAAGAAATGGAGACTGGTCCTTTAAGAGTTGCATTTACAGCATTGGCTTGGGAAGAATACAGAGCCCTGAGGGTTCCATAGGACAGTAAAATGCTTTAAAACATATCAGATCATATTGTATTGGTTTTCTCTTTATTCTTTAAAAATAATTACCACAAATTTAGTGGCTTAAAACAACACAAAGTTATTTTCTTTTCTTTTTCTTTTTTTTGTTTTGAAGTCCCAAATCAGTTTCACTTGGCTAAAGTCATGTCCTCAGGACTTGCTCCCTGGAGAAGCTTTAGGGACTAATCTGTTTCCCTGCTTTTTCCCACTTCTTGAGCTGCATTCCTTGGTTCATGTCCTCTCCCCCTGTAGTTAAAGCCATCAATGTAGCACATTAAATCTCTCTTCTTGCATCTTGCAATATTATGATTTACAAAAAATATATATTTTAGTCATTGAGGTGACCAAAACAGTGCTCTCGTGTGTTCTTTTAATCCACAGCTCCTGGATCACAATTTCTAAAAGCCTTGAAATATCCTAAGCCATGGGATTGATGAAGGTATCTCTTATTATGTTAATGAACAATGGTAGCAATGGAAGGACTGGGGTTGGTTGCCAGAGAAACCAACAAGAATAGAGTGGAACTTTCAATCTCACCTTCACATAGCCAGACTGGGTAGGGGGCCTAGTATTGAGTTCAGTTTCTAATGGCCAATTAAATAATCATGCTTATGCAATGAAGCCTTCATAATAACCAAAAGGAGGGACTTTTTCCCATACCTTTCCTCTGTTTCTCTTCCATATGGCTTGAGTTGTATCTCTTGCAATAAATTTGTGATCTAGTGAGTAAACAGTTTCCTAAATTTTGTGAACTATTCTAGCAAATTAATTAAATTTGAGGTTATCCTGAAAACTTTTGGTCTAATAACCTAGACTTGCAGCTGTCACCAGAAGACTGAGGAGAGGTTTGAGAACCTCCAGTCTATACCCACTTAGTGAGAAACTCAGCTGACTGCCTGGGCTTGAAACTGGAATCAAAGTGGAGGGAAGTCTTGTGCGGCAGAGCCCTTTAACTGTGGAATCTGATACTATCTCCAAGTAGATAGCATCAAACTGTGCTTTCTGGAGCTACATTTTCAGAACCCGCTGCTAGTGTCTGCAAATCACTTGTTCATGTGTGATGATGCCACACACACATGCTACAATTGAACCGCAGGACTCCTGAGCACATGTCCTCCCTTTTGGTAGGAAGCTTCCCTCTGCCTCTATTTTATAAAGACACTTGTGATTACATTTAGCTTCCACCCAAAATGTGAAGGATAATTGCCTCATCTCAAGATTCTTAGCTTAAAAATATCTGCAAACTCTCTTTTTCCTGTGTGAAGTAACATTTACAGTTTTCAGAAATAAAGGAACTACTTTAGGGGTTAACTACTATGCTTTACAAAAGGAAACATGTGTTTCAGTAACATTTAGGCTGTTCTGAAGGTGCTTACAAATAATATATTCCTTCTGCTCTGGTTAGGATAGAAGTAACAAAAGCAATAGCAAAAGGGTAGAGATGGAGTTATAGGATATATCTGAATGTTCACACATTCTTCTTTGTCACTTAATCAAGTCACCTAGTATTTGAACAGACAGACATTTTAAGAAAGAAATAAAATATCAGCTGATGTTAAATTTGAGAACATGTTTAAAGTATCATTAGACAGATGATGAAACCCAGGCCCACCAAGTTCATAAATTTTTCAATTTACATAACCACACTAGAGTATCAGCGTACTTGTATCTAAGTCATTTGGCTACACAACCCATAGAATTCCATGGATTAAGATTATTAGATTATTTTGTTCTTCAGTAATTTTCCTGATTACCAAAATAATTCATATGTATTAAAATGTAAAAAATGAAAATTTGGGAAAGCGAGAGGAATGACATTAAACATTATCCATTACTCTACCATTCAAAGATAAACAGGCATGAAGTCAGCATATGATTTCCAAAAGAAATCCCAAATTCATACCTTTACCTTAAAAAAAAAAAATCTGACATCTACCCTTGACCAAAAGTAACTTTTTGGAAGTTGTCTGATCCAGCATTGTATATCAAGGCTCCTAGCAGATTGCTTGCCCACCCACACATTGGGTAATAGACATATAGACCTTAGTCCTGGCTGTGAATGCTGCCCCATGAATCAGTTATTGCAACTTCCTTGTTGTAGTCCCTGGAAAACACTATCTTGAAAAATCATCTATCAACAAGAGAACTTTTGTAGAAGTTCAGATTTCTAGGATAGAAGTTCCAGCACACTGTTAGAGGAGGAAAATGTGAATCCAGATGCTCTGGAGAGGCTAAGAATGGTTTTAGTTTACCAGTATTACCCCCCTCCTAAGATGTCACCACTTAGACCAAGAAAGATCTTATCCCATGGTTTTTCCCTGTAGGGGAATGTGAAAGTGTCTGAGTGAACTCCAGATTTCACCAGCTGTGTAGGATGCTGCCAAAGAGACTCATTCCTTTCTTTCTCTCTCTATTCAGAATATTGAATTATGAGTTGCGTCACTAGAGAGCAGGAAGAAGCAGGGAGAAAGGTAGTAGAACTCAGGGGCACTACAGGAACTTGTAGCTTAAAAACTGTGTAGCGAACACCACTAAGGAGCCCATCCATGAGCCATGGAGATTCCTCACCTGTGAATTCCATCAATTTACTCAAGGACACTCCCAGAATTCCACACACCTCACCCCAATATCCCTTATTGAGAACATACACAAGTCCTCCAGAATCTGTTAAGCATGAAAAGACCACGAAACTGAACTTTAGCACTACTTTGAGAACAAAAGAAAGACTGTCAGTATTTATCCAGGTATATAGCAGAATGGAGAAAAGCCACGAAGAACTTAAGAGTTCTGCCACCAGAGGGAGCAAGAAGTGTAGAGCAGATGTATCCATAAAATGAGAAAGTCTCAGATCTAGTGAGCTGACAAAAGGTCCTAGAGCAGTTAATAAACACTGCTGCAGGAGGTGGATGTTACTTCAAATGAGACAGTAATGCAAAATTTCAAGGAACATGAACAATCAAAGAAACAGGATACCACCAAAAGATCACAGAAATCTTCAGTAAACAATTTCAAATACATGGAGGTCTGTGATCTATCAGTTGAAGAATTCAAAATAACTTTGAAGAAAAGTCAATGAGCTACATTAAAATACAGAAAGAAAATTTGATCATATCAGGGAAGCAATATATGAACAAAATGAGAATGTGAACAAAGAAATGAAAATCATAAAAAGAAACCAAATAGGAATTTTGCAATTGAAGAATACAAGGAATGGAATGAAAATACTCTGAAAACCATCATATTAGAATAAAAGAAATTGAAGAAAGAATCTGTGAGTTAAAAGACAAGGAATTTGAAAGTATGCAAGTGGAAGAGTACAAAGGAAAAAAGTTGAAAAGAATGAAGAAAGTCTATGTGACCTATGACATAACAACTGAAGAAGTAATTTGTGAATTATTAGAATACCAAGAGAAGAGGGAAGAAGGAACAGAAAGAACATTTGAAGAAACAATGATTGAGAACATCCCATAATTAGGTAGAGATTTTTACATAAAGTTCATGAAGCTCATAGGTCACCAAGAAAACGCAATTTAAATATATCCTCTTCAAGACACACTGTTAAGGTGAAAAAAATCAATGACAAAAAGAATTTTAAATACGGGGGAAAAAAAGCTTGTAACTTACAAGTGAGCCCCCACAAAGTTATCAGAAGATTTCTCAGCAGAAACCATACAGGTTATAAGATAGTGAGATGATATATTCAAAGTTCAGGAAGGAAGAATATAATCTACCAACCAAGAATTCTATCCACCAAAGTTATAATTCAGAAATGACAGAGAGATAAAGAGTTTCCATTACAAACAAAAGCTTGGAGCATTCATCACCACTAGCTCTTGCCTTACAAAAAAAAAAAAAACAACTAAAAAGAGTTCTGGCTAAAATAACAAGTGTTCAGAATACTCTAGTGCTGTATTAATATAAAGTGGTAGTCACTGAATACTATTGTAAAAGTTAAAGGACAAGAGTATTAAGAATAACAAAAGCTACAAAAAATGTTATTGAATACACGGTAAAAAAGAAGTAATTTGTGTCTCCCTTTTTGTGAAAGAAAAGACAATGCTTTTTCTCTCCTTTCCTCAAATTGCCCCAATTTACCTATTCTCTCAGTTTGCTGAGTGACAAAGCCTTTCATCTCAAACCTAGAATCTTTTTCAATGCATAGAAATCTCAAGTCTACCTTCAGTTTGGGTAGTTCGTTGTCATTGTAGGATTTGAGCAGATGTAGCAAAGTAGAGATGGTTACCTCTTGCATTGTTATATTATAAAATTTCAAAAAAAAAAAATTTCTCTGACCATTTAGGTATTCATTAAAAAGGAATGCATCCTACTCCAATAAACATATATTCAATATCCATTTTCACATCATTATCTTATGTAATGATTGACTCAAAATGAAAATAAACAAACCACAAGAAAATTATTGTTCCCAATTGGAAAGCAAGATGTAAAAGAACAACATCCCTTCAGGGCCCAGTCTTGTCCCCCAAAACACCAATAGAGTTATGTTAGAAATTGTAGAAAAACAGGAATATTGGTTTTGTTCTCTGAAATCAAAAGACAAATATATCCCCCTTGGTAATCTCCTCTGCCTGACAGAGGTATCCCTGCCTAACCTTGAGATAAGGAGAAGATGATACAGTTGGCCTCCTAATCTCTCCATTTTCTGCATCACTAGCAGATTTCCTCATGCACTCCTGTCTCTTCCCATATGTACTGAACATGCATTAGCATCAGAATCACATAAAGAAACTTGCTGTGGTCAGCAGAAGCACAAAATCAGCCCTTATGCTAAGTAGTTGTCATGAATTTCCACTTCTGTGTGTCAAATCTCCAAGCAACTGCAATTTTGGACAGTCATTTGCTGAACTTGGTACCATAGGGGAGAAGTGTGAAGGTAGGAGAAAAAAACTAAATAAAGCACCTTGGGTTAGGAAAGTTTAGGTCTTCTATTCCACCACTTTATCACTATGGAAGAAATTTCACATATGAAAAGTCTGACAGGTTTTTTTTTTTTTTTTCATTTTCAAGGATGACTAGAATAAATATATTTAGAGAAATATCTTTTCTGAAATAACACCTTTTTTTGAGAAAAACACTAACAATCATATTTGAATTTCTTTTATATTTGACAAAGATCAGATGTTGGTCCTAAGCTTAATATTTCAGATATAACTACTACATACAGCTATTTTTTTTCTAAACACATTTAGAATTTTACTGCTTCAAAACAAAGAAAAGCAACAATAATAACAAAATGAGAAACACATCGAATTTACCATGAGACCCTCAGCCCATGTATACATTAAAATGTTGGTATTATTTTTATTTTTCTTTTTTAAAATTTCACTCAATGTCCAAAGTGGAAAAATGTTTAAAAATAATTTAGAGGCAGCATGGTAAAAATCAAATCAATGTAATCATAGAAATATAAAATGATTCTTCTTTTTTTTTTTTTTTAGTGTGATAGATTCGCCCCACCCCCTCAGGTGTAGTCCCCATAGAATTTTCCCCCGTGCACCATCACCTCAGTCCCCTGTTCTCCTCCCTCCTTCTCTGTGATCTCTCTCCCTCCTCCTCCCCTGGAGTATGTCTCTGATACAGCTATTTTTGATGGGATAAGTACAAAGAGACCAGAAGCACAGGATTAAGTATGCTTTGGAATATTGTTTCCTTTGAGTCAGTGAAGAAAATGCCTGGCAAAACATATTACCATAGTGAACTGTCTGGAAATCATCATTAGTTGTTTTGCAAGACCCATGGATAATCTAGATATTCTGCTTAGATCTACTCATAAAAGGCAGCTTATCAGTCTCTACTTCAGCTAATAAGTTAAAGACTCTGGAGTTTATATGTCACTTACTCTTTTACTGGGGTGGCCAACTGTCAGTGGGTTCACTCTGTTTCTTACCCAAATGTCAATATGAATAATTATATCCATTCCTGGTCATCACTTAATTCCTAAAATGATGCTCAAATAAATGACATCTGACTTCATCTGTATTTATTGTATGTCACACAGTCCTTTCTCAAACTATTCAAACCTTGACTCTAAAGAAATAAGACAAAGAATATTCACTCTTTTGTGTATTAGTTAATGTACTTTTTATTTATAATATTATGGAAATTTCAGAAGGACAGTTTTAACTCCATATATGTATACATTGCACCACACCTACCACTAAAGCTTAGTACCATACACCACTATCAATTGATTTCCTCTACCTGTTCCTCCCATCTTCCCCCTCTTCCCCTCTAGTAACCTCCATTCTGAATCTAAATGTTTTGTTTCTTGATTTTCACCTTTTTTAACAAAAATATGGGAACATTTGAGTACTTTTTGAATCCTGCTACTCCTACTCCCTATAATATAATAATAATAATAATAATAATAATAATAAATAGATGCTCTAAGACATTTTCTATGTTTTTATTTCCCAAGATAGCAGGGATACCTTATATTTTATTGTCCCACTGTCCATGTACCAGAATTTAGGGTCTTCTGGAACTTTGCCACTCAAAGTGAAATCTACACATGAGCAGCATCTTGTGAATGGGGTGGGGCTTGTTGTAGATACAGAAATTTGGGCTGTACCCCACAAATCTACTGAATCAAAATATACATTTTTAATAAAACCCCAGGGTGATTGATATGCCCATCCAAGTTTGAGAAGCTCAAACATAAAAATAGGCCTCAGTCCGGGGTACTATAACAGAATACATTAAATTGAGTAGCTTAAAGAATGAACATTTCTCCCAGTTCTGGAGTCTGAGGAATCCAAGATACGACATTAACAGATGCAGTGTGTTGTGAGAGGCTACTTCCTGGTTTGCAGATGGTCAACAGTTTGTAGGGAGAGCAGAGAGAAAGAGCAACCTCTTCTGTTATTTTCTCTTTGGAATAGGCCACTAAATCCCATTAATGGGGACTCTGTCCTAATAGCTACCTCCCAAATGCTTCATGTCTTAATCTACTCATTGAGTATTAAGATTTCAACCTATGTGGAACACATTCAATCCATAACAATAAGCAACTAAATTCCACTGTCTTTTTGTCAGGTGTCAATGAGACAAAAACAATTACGTGAAAGTCTACATGGATATATAAGAAATGATTTCACAAGGAGGAAAAACACAGAGAAGATTACATAGTGTGATTTAATATTCTCCAAAAAGAAGTAAGCAACAATTCTGTTGTGATGAACCTAAGTCAGTAGTTCTCACATATATTTGTCATTTCACATACCCAAAAAGTCACTATAACACAACTGAAGGTTCTATTTCATACCCAGCTGCCCTCTCTTTGCAGAAATTTTTCCCATGTGCCTGGCTCTGTTTTATGTATTTTATATGAATGATTTCATTTAATATCCATCAAATATTAATATCATGTTGCTCCAGTTTCATATCCCTGTTCTTTGTCAGGCCAAGGCAACTACCAATTAACTCAGAACCATTTTGAACACAAACAGATGAATATAAATCTAACAAAAACATCCTAAGTATCAGATTTCAACTTGCCTATTACTATCAGTGGAGATGTTATGAATTTCTGGTTGGTGATTCAGAGGGGCCCAGGGTTGTAGGAAGAGAAAATACCAATAAATCGAGTATAAAACTCCTCCAATAACAATAGAATATGATAAAGACAGTGTCAATTTCAGGGCCAGAAAAGGATATCAAAGGAATAAGCTATGATGGGGATACAAATTATATGGGAACAGCAACAGAGGCCTCCTGGAAGCTGGTAGAAATCTGGACTGAAGTTCCCAATTCTCGGACATGATCTGGAAGCAAAGCCAGATGGCCCTCTCTTTGGCCACAGCTCCATGTTTGTAATAGCCAACAACATGCCTTTTGTCATAACTTGAAAGTTGCCCAAGTGCAAAGCCACCTTCTGATAAAAAGTGGACTCTGGTAAAATGCTATTTGCACTGAGATTCATCCTCTGTAACTTCAGTTGCATGGGGGGGGTCTCTGAAGTCTGAGTTTTGAACTATGATTTGTACCAAACAATATTAAAGGACTCAAACACAAATAGGCACACACATACACACTTTAAAATATGCAGTTAATTATATTTATGTAATTATAATTCTCCTCACTTGCAGGTGCTCCAAGGAAAATTAAGGCTCAGATGATATGATAAGTGTTAATGACAGCTGGGCTGGATGACTTATTGCTTCTATAAATATTGCCTTCTGGTAATGCTGCATCATTGGGCACAAATATCATTGTTTTGGAAAACTGAGGGTTGGGATTTTGAAAAAATTGTGTTTTTCTGTGTCCTTATGGTTTTAGGTAAGCATAGTTAATAAAACCAAACCTTTTAATTCTAGCATCTATTGTTTTAAACAGAAAACATTGAAGGTTTTTTTTTTCCTTTCTTAACTGAAATTGAGTCTATATTTGCTATGCATGAAAAGTCAGAAAGACTTTTCCTTGCTATTTATGTCCTATGAAGCACATCAGTAAACACAGGGGAAATTAATATGTCCAACGTGCAATGCAGCATCAATTAATATTGAGTTTGTTGGGGGGAATTGATGTCTGGGATTAGCGCCACAGGATGCTAGGTAGATGCCAAGAAGAATCATATAAAATCCTCACAATTACAGTTTAAGTTCTATGTACATTTTCACTTATCAACCCTCATTTGAGTGTAGCAATATTCTACAATAATAACTCTGGCAGATCATTTTTATATGTTTACATGACTTTTGCTAGTTGATTAGTGTGTATTATTTTATTTAACACTTAGGGCGTCTAAGAGGAGAAACTTAAGTCCTTATTTGCTGTTCAAGACACTGAAACAGAGAGAACTCATTCTCAGCATGACAACAGCACAAATGATAGACTGAATACGGAGCCGGGCAAGTTGACAGGCTCCTAAGCCCATGCTTGTTACCAGCATATTATACTTATGCAAAAGAAGGAAAGAGGTTTCCCAAACTGCTTTTCAAGACATAAACTAGGTGAACAGCAGAGGCAACATCCAGCAAGCCCACCAGAGGAAGGTCAAGGGCATGGGGACTTCTCTGCAATACAGGAGACTTCTAGTTGCTCAGGCACTTGAAGGGAAGCCCAGAACCTAGAATACAGTAGATTTCAGCTACCAGTGATCAACTGCAGTCTGATAATTTTACATGCAATATAATATTTTGAAAGAGAGAGACCATATTTACATAAATTTTATTGCATTATCTTTTATAATTGTTCTGTTTTATTATTAATCATTGTTGTTAATAATATCTGACTATGCCTAATTTGTAAATTAAGCTTTATCATAGGTATATGCATACAGGAAAAATCATAGCATAATAATAAGGTTTAACACTACTCACAGTTCCAGGCATCCACTGGATGTGTGTGCCCTGTGGAATAAAGGGGAATATCATATTGGCCTTTTCTTAGAGGACTGATTTGTTGCCAGTTCAATTCTGAACGAAGGAAACAATAACAATTAATGGTCCTAAGTGTGAGCACTGCCGTGCTAAGAACAGCCCACCCTATACCTTGACTTTTTTCCCCCAAAGCTGAAAGAAGGAACAGATAACAATTTGGACCAGCATGAGAGAAAAAAAAAAAAAATGAAAAGCCATCTTCCTAGTATCAGGAGATCAAACTTAACTAAGAAACAGAAGATGCTCCAAGGTGTGTGATTATATTAACTACTCTTGTGACATTTTGAAATGATCTAAGACCTGGAAATTACCTTGAGTGAGGCCTGGGGGCAAATGGCCACTTCATGCAACACTTCTTTATTTTGCAATCTATCTCCCTAGCTAATTATCAGCTCCTCAAGGTCAGGGAAACAGGTACCTGACTTTAGTATGTCTCAGACACTGCCAGCACACTAATGAAAAAATTCAAGGGGCTGTCTCCCCTCTCCCAAGTACTCCCTCCCCTCATTATTGTGTTTAGTCAATGTTTGCAGCTTGTTCTGAATGAAATAAGGTTCATTAAAATGGTTCATTAAAAGGCTCATCAATGGCTTTTGCCATTCCAAGTATCGAAATCATTCCAAGTACCCACCAGTTAGAGAAATTTGTCCAGTTCCTGTATAGAATAAATTTGAAGGTATCTTTAATCCTAGTTTCTGGTGACATAGTTGAAGACTATTTTGAGTGCAACTAAAGCCACATTCTGGCATGTATTCCATATGCTCTAGATATAAGATTAATTATAAGGACTATCCAGAGGGCTCCTAGTGACTAAACTAAGGAATTGGTTCCAGTTCATCCAGTGCTTTCTTCCTTTGCAGTACGTGTACTACTCTACTGCCGCATGCCATATACTCTGGCATGTGGATTCTTATAAAAAGTAAGCTTTATATGTTGTGACTCAGCAGATTTAGAGAATAAGCCTATCTCATTCCCAGCAATAACAAGAGATCAATGTCACTACATCATCCAAACGACCAGCTTTAACTGTTCAAAACTAGGGCCCTTCCCTGAACACCTGTGGCATCCATTGCATTCAGAATAAATGCTACCCCTAAAACCAGGGGATCACATATGCAAAACAGTTGAAAGTCATTGCAACATTCCTCATTTTCAGAAGTCCTACCTGGCCATATTCGCTGTGCTACACTTGCTAAAGGGTCTTACTGCCAAATTTAATCTTTGGTAATTTGCAGAAGTAAAGTCAGTAAGTCTCTTCTATGGGAGTTGCTGCTTCCTTCCAATAGGTTTAGAAAATGTTGGCTGATGACCTGCTTTCGTTGTAGATCACTTTGAACAACAAAGTAACCAAAAACCCAACCTCAGACTTGCAGGCTGAAGATCTCAATTCTGTGTGACTATGGAGAACTTATTTAACTCTTCTCAGCCTATGCCCCAATTTGAAAAATGTGTATGAAATTCACTCCTTTAGAGGGTCAATGTGAAAATACAATGAGATGTATCTAGTCTCTAACAACAAAGTGCCTGGTATACAGTTAGCAGTCAGTCAATGTTAGGTGATATGATCTTTCTTCCTAACCCCTTAGTGCTTGAGTTTCAATTATCAAACTCTTCTTCACCTGCATCAATGAATCTTCCTGGATATCATCTTAAAATGTCACCCCGGAGTCAGCTGTTTCACACAAAGATACTAGAGATTGTCATTGGAGACACTTCACTGCAATTCCCCACCAAGTATCTTTAGTGTGTAATTTCTCTATGCAGAACTTTATTCACCTCTCTCCATTCTGAAGTTGACCCCACCTATCTCAATCCATTTTTTGTTCTGTGCTCAGTGCAGCTTGAAGGCAATTCCATCAACAGGTTTTAGTCTTGCTCTATCAGGTATGATTTATTGTATATCTTCAGGGTCTGGGTTAAAATAGTCTAAATGTGATTAGCTATGAACAAAAACAATACAAGATAAAAAACGATGTAGCTACTGTCTTGTCCTTCAGGGTGTTAAGGGTGTTAAGGGTGATCACATTTTCCTTTTCCATTGGGGAAAATCTTGTTGTGCTGAAGGCATTAGGGCAATGTGATTAAATGCTACCATGTATAATTTGATATTAGGTATTACCTGAATAATACCTATGTCTTCCTGCCACCGAAACTAACTCATCTGCAAACATTAATGTGTTACAATTGAAAGCAAACCACTTTCCTTTGTCTTTTTTGCTATAGTGAAGTTAAAATGATAATAATAGTCATAAAATGTGTTTTGTTTGCAAGGCAAATTATTAGCAATAAAGATGAATAATAACTTTTTATTAAAAATTAGAATAAATAGCAGATGGCTGAACCCTTGGATACCCCAATAAAAAAAAAATCTGTGGTGTTCCAGCTTGAGCACTTTGGGAAATGTGTATGGTACTTACTTTCTGATAAGTAACAGCATGTAGCATTGTTAAGCTTGATTAAGCAAATTTAATTAGAGTTAGTCAATGCATTTTTGTAAGTGGATAAAATATATACTAGTTTAGGCATGACTGTTAATCTTTAATTTATGAGATAAAAGTTAAAATGTAACCATAAAATATTTCAATAGCAATAGCTGCATTTGAAAGAACTGATTTTTTTTGTTGTTGTTGTTAAATTTCCTCAACTGTTTTTTAACCTACAATTCAAAGGAATTGTATTAGTGTTTACCTATTTATTTGGTGTCGCTCTTATATATTAGGTTGTGGAGATAAAATGGCACATGAACTATGGGTTCCTACCCAAGGATCCCTATTTCCAAATGACCTAGGGCCACGTTAACTGCAGAACCAGATGTAATAACATTCATCAAAACTAGATTTCCTATTGAAAAGGACTTTAGAGTTATTGAAGCTAATAACATGGGAGAATCTTAAGTCAATATGTCATTTTGTTAATTATTTAAATTTTAGAAGTTATATTTAAAAATTTAATTATTTTTAAAATCCAGAAATTATTCAAATAAGTTTCTCTGGTTTGGAGGAAGTCATATCCCAAATTAACTGACACTTTTCAAATCTAAATTAATGCTTTTAATGCCAGTTATTGATAATTAATTAGACCCTGGCCAAGTGCTAGGCCTCTACTCCACACAATTATTATCACTGAGAAATACTGCAGCCTAATTAAGCACGACCACAAGATTTTAAGGAGTTTTCCAGAACTTGTATGTCATTGTCAACCATGCTCAGAGAAAGATTTAGGAAAACATTGCTTTGTAACTTAGCTCTAATTATTCTCTCTTTCTCTCTCTCTCTCTCTCTCTCTCTCTCTCTCTGTCTTCGGTTGTTGTAAATTTTTTTTTTTTTTACAGCTGGCCATAATATGTTGAGTGTGTGCGTAGTTGGGATGGGTGGGAGGGAACATTTGAACTTAGCTACTTACTAAGAAAATGTAAGTATTGATCATTATCAATTCTATCAAAAAAAATTATCACATTCCAGCAGGGTCTTTAAAAATGATGACCACATGCATTGTTACCAAGAGCATGGCCTTCTCATAAGGAGACCCCTGGAGAATGAGCAGTAGCACAAGACTTTCAGACTTCTAGCGGTGTGTGATCCATTAACAAGGATGTAGAAAAGAAGGGGGTGTGAGAAAAAAGAAAAAGATATATAGATTCTCAGTAAGGAAGTAGAAAGGTCAGTCTGGGAGAGGTTTCCTCAATCAGAACGCTCATTTCATTTATTTACTCAGTCAGTATTTGTTCATTTGCCAGGGACTATTCTAACCGCTAGAATTATAACACTGAGCAAAACTGACATAGTTATTACTCTTTGTGGAAACTTTAGAGATGGCTGACTCAAACATCTATAAAACTTTTATCAAAGGAAATGGACCAGAAAATCCCTTGAAGTCCTGTACTATCTATCTCCTGTCCATTTCTCTTATCTTACCTCCCATCACTTCTGACTCAACACCTTTGCCCCACCCAAATAAACTAATTGAAATTTCACCAAAAGATATGATCATATCTTCTAACTTTGTTATCGCCTCTGGGAAACTCTGATTTCTCTCCTGTGGCTTGGCATAAACCACATGATTTTATCCTGTGGTTTGGCATAAACTTTGGCACAAACTTTCTGTGGAGAAATAAAAAAGACTACCAGATAGATAGATAAAGATAAAGATAGATGATAAATGATAAATGATAGCTAGTTAGATAGATAGGCTATAGCTAGAATAATGCAATAATATATGTTCTATTATTGAATATGTGATGCATATATATGAATACTGTAAATAATTGAATATATGAATGCATATATATGTATATATTGTATATAATCATCTCCAAAATTTCAGATTAAACTGGTATCCTGTGCTTTTATTCTTTAATTCTGGCAGTTATCCTGTTTGCAGTACAAACAACTTGTCCTACATGTTAGCTACCAGGTGGTAGTTTAGACTTCAGTTCAGTTCTCAGAGCCATTGGTATGATCAGACTCTTGCAAGTGCAGGTCAGTTGGAGTGAATCTAAGAGTATACTTCCTCATGTCTTTGCCTTTTGCTAATCTCTTAGCACTTTCTGATTTCCCGTGACTCCTCTTTTTCATCCTGCCTGTGTCCTTCCCTGTATTACAGGTTAATATATGAAGCGAGGACAGAGAGACAAGTGAACCAACTAGGCTTGGGCAGTGCCCTTATGGTACCACAATTCCACCAAAGAAGATGAGAGGAAGGTTACTTTTCCTCAGCATGTCACTGCCTTCATTGGATTATAATCTGGTCCTGGGGATGAGAGGACAGAGTAAAGGGAAAAGAAAAAGAATATGGAGCTATGGCCTGAATGTTTGTGTCTAAAATTGAAATTATAACCCTAGAGATGGCGGTATTTGGAGGTGGAAACTTGGGGAGGTGACTTGGTTAGGAGGACAGAACCCTCACGATGGGAGTTAGGGTCATTATAAAGAGACCCCATAGAGACCTTTATCCCTTCAACCATGTGAGGACAGAGCAAGAAATCATCAGTCTGCAACCTGGAAAAATGCCCTCACCAGTCTCCAAATCTGTTGGCACCTTGATCTTGGACTTCCAGGCTCCAGAACTGTAAACACAAATCTGTATTTGTGTAAACACAAAACTGTAACATCACGTGGTTGGTGTTATTTTTGTTAAGTTTGCCCAAATGAAGTGAGACACAAGGATGTTTTCTAATTCCCTTTTCTTTTTTAAAGATTTATTTCTTTATAAAAGAACTGGGGTACAGGCCAGATGTGCAGGAGGGTAATTGGATTCACCAGAGACAGAGCGGGCAACAGAACAGGCAGACTGACCAAAATACACTGCTGAGGGGAGCAGCGGGCGAGACAGGAGAGGTCTGCCACACCATGTGGGTTTCTCCCCAGGCTGTGGGCAGCTTCACAGGGTGGCAGTCAACCTGCTGCACTAATTCTCTTTAAACTTAAAATTTTTTATTTTCTACTTCTTAAACCAGAACTGAAAGCTGACTCCTGTGTCTTCC
The DNA here is from genome assembly GCF_014898055.3 of Talpa occidentalis. Taxonomy (NCBI): domain Eukaryota; kingdom Metazoa; phylum Chordata; class Mammalia; order Eulipotyphla; family Talpidae; genus Talpa; species Talpa occidentalis. The sequence goes on along the minus strand of NW_023604295.1, from coordinate 53,799,287 downwards.
TTGTGTCATCCACAGTGCTCACTCTCAGGGGTTCAGTCTTGAAGATATCAGAGACAAAAAAGGTAAACCCTCCACTAAGTCAGTGGGATTTCATAATCTGATATTCTTTCCTGATTTATGTGCTAATATTTACTTTTCAAAGTTGTTTTCAGGAAAGGCTGCCCTTGCTTCCTCTTTAGTTTCCACAGTGGCTTGCAGTGGGAGAAGGATGACATGTTTTTCTTCCATCTTACTCGGATTCAAAGCCCACAATGCTACATTGTGGAAGGCTGCAGTAAGTAGAGAATCCAATAACAAATAAGCAAACATATATCGAACAAAGCCAAAGATGGAATTAAAATAGTGTACTAAAAAGATTTGTTCGATATAAAAAAATCCAAGAAATGAACAATAGGGTTACTAAAAACAGATAAGGCAAATAAAAAAAAAATCACAAGACATCAAGTCTAAATATTACCTATCAATAGTCACAATAAATGAAAGTAGGCTGGTATGTAAGTTATTTCATCAGGACTAGCGATTAACAAAGAACATCCTGTCCCCAGCCTCTTAAATTTAGTTTAGGATGGAATGAAGAGAATGGGAATTGAAAACAAAATTATAGTATTCCAGGTGGTTGTCTATGGGAAAGAGAACGTGGGGAAGGGAACTCTCTGAATGTAGTCTGGGCGAGAGTGTGCCTAAGCAGAACCTGGAGGTTATTCTTGGGGAAAAAAACGGAATACTGATGATTTTGCTGTTACAGTATTGCTAAGTTTTACCATCTTCTCAAGCAACCCTGGGCAATGAAGGCTTCTTTAGACTGCACTCTTCTGAAATGTTCAAAAATCAGAGACTTGCCTCTAGTTTGAGTTAAGAACTCACACACTGCTTTGATCAGTGATGATAAATAAACAGACAGATAAATGATAAAATGATAGATACTTTTTTATACTCATCAAAAATCTGCACAATTGTTACTATGTACCCATTTTATAGTTGAGAAAACACATGGTTTTAAAGGGTAAAGATAATTTGGCAAAGGTAATACAGCAGTGAATGAGTAGAACTTGGATTTTGAAACCAGACTGTCTTTAAATCAAATCTTTGTTCTTCCTCTATAAAATGCTTTGCCTTTGTTAGCAAACCTTACCATGTACAACAGATAAAGTGAATACATCTCATTGTAAGCACTACTGGAAGTTTTGTGTAGGACTAAAGCAGACAAATGTAGATTCCAAAACACCAATGATGGACAAAAAGCGTAAGAAGGAGACTGAAAATCTTATTGACTTATTACTCATTGTACTGATCCTATTGCCAGCGCCCCCAAAGAGAAGGAGGAAATGCTGGTTGATGATTGAAAAGGTAAACAAGCAAAGTGAATGTCAACATTCCATGAACAACCAATCCCTGAATATGTCAACAAACATAAGGCCATTTATCAGGCAATTATGCAATTGAAATAGAACATTTTATTAAAAAGGCATTATTACTACTGCAAGCATATTTGACATTCCTAGCAAGTGTTAATAGTTAAAAAGCAAGGGCCAATTTAATAAAACTATATTTAAATCAAAATCAAATTAAAATTCTAGAAATGCAGAGCATCTGTGAATGAGCCTTTTTCAGGACTTTAAGTTAACAAATAGAATTCTAAATGCACTCAAGTGTTTTTTTTAATCTTTTCACAAGATTCCATTCTTTTAAGACATAGCAGAGCACTTTTAATTCAATCAAATGGAGAGCCAATTTCTTCTCTGTGCTGATAATATAATAAAAATATTCTCCATTCAATTTATCTGGGAGAAGAGCACTTCTAAATAGAAAAACATGAGTGATCTGACTTATGCACCTATATCATACATAAATGTCCAGGCTCCACATTTCAAAGCGAGCATTAGTGAGTGCATCATTGGAGTTCCTAGACTTAGTGTTATAGTGATTTAGGATAGGGTTAGACCAGATCATATTTGCAGCAACAACGCTCCTTTTTTTATTGTAACCTACTCATCCTTTACTTCTATGGAAGTTATTCAATATCACCCCATGTGTTTGAAAATCAGATATTGTTAAAAAGTAACTCAGGACAAGAAGACAGTGTAAATTCCCTCTCAAGATTTGCTAGCACAGAAGTGGACTTAACCGCTAATGAGAGAATTTGGATGTTCAATCTAAGGATATAGGAAACAGTCAATCTGCCTGTTTTTTAAGATTCCTAAGTGAAGTAAAAAACACTCACTTTTTATGAAGAATTTGCCATGCACCATGGTCTGTGAAAGTTTCTCACTGAAACCTTACAACTATCCTTTTTCATACAGATGAGGAAGTTGAGACTCCAAGCTGTTCATATAATACAACAAGAGATTTCTATCCTGTCTTCAAATAAAGAAAACTAAATGTCTCTGATTGTAGCCCACTGTTTGCCTGTCTCCCTAAGAGGCTCCAAATCCTGCCAACATATAAGCTTTTCATACCACAAATAAAATACATTATATTACTCAGGGTTCCTCAGAGACACAGAACCCATAGTATATAAAATACAAAATTTCAGTTCCAGCTCAAAGGCAGGAAAAAAAAAAATCCATGTGAACTCAGTCTTTTGTTCTACTCAATCCTCCAACTGATTAGATGAGTCCCACCCATATTAGGAAAAACAACCTGTTTTACTGAACTAACTGATTCAAATGTTAATCTCATTCAGGAACACCCTCACGAACATACCAAGAATAACATTTGACCAAATGCCTGGGCTTTCCATGGTCCAATCAATTTAACCTGAAATTAAGCATCACAAATAAGCTAGATGTGTAGGCTCATTAACATTAAACTCTATCCTTTCAACCACTGCCCCAAACTTTTGATTTTATTAATAATATGAATGACTTTAAAGCAGTTTTATGGGTTATTTTTCCATCTATCACAACACTCACATACAGATTGTGATGATAATCATAATCTTCAGTGGTGACTGCCAGCAGTAGCAAATTGGGCATTTAAAGTCTTTAAAATCTATCCAAGAATGCCAAAGGATATACATGCAGTATTTATGTGAATTCTAACATTATTGTAATATTGAAATTAAATAAAGTAAGCAAAGTTAAAGTACATCTATGTCAGGTCAAACTATATAGTCATTACAAATAATTCAGTCAGCTTTATGGGCATATGGAATTTCCATGATGAATTGTATGATCAAATTGTTGTAAAGATATTTTATTTTTTTTTTATTTTTTTTTTTTGCAGCTATATTTTTTTTTTTTTTTTTTATAGAGGCATGCTTTATTTATTTATTTATTTGTTTGTTTGTTTTGTTTATACATGCACTGGGTACAGTCAGAAGCGCGGGAGGGTGAGAGAATTCACCAGAGCCAGAGCGGGGAGCAGAGCAGGCAGAAGGACCGAAGTACACTGCTGAGGGGAGCAGCGGGCGGCAGGAGAGGTCTGCGCGCCATGTGGGACCCTCCTCCAGTGGCCGGGGAGCAGCCGGGGATCGAACCGGCGCCACAGAGGCTGCGGGCAGCTTCGCAACCCAGTGCTCAACCGCTGCGCCACCGGGGAGGCCCGATATTTTATTTTTTTTAATAATAAATTTTATTTTTATATTCCCCATACAATTTCAACCCCCCCATTTTGACCCCAATCCCTCCCCTCCCTCCACCCACCCCCCCCAAAAGTGTCTCTAGTTCATAGATTTTTTTTTTTTTTAAAGATTTATTTGTTTATTTATTTATACCAGCACTGGGTACAGTCAGAAGCGCGAGAGGGTGAGAGAATCCACCAGAGCCAGAGCGGGGAGCAGAGCAGGCAGAAGGACCGAAGTACACTGCTGAGGGGAGCAGCGGGCGGCAGGAGAGGTCCGCGCGCCGTGTGGGACCCTCCTCCGGTGGCCGGGGAGGAGCCGGGGATCGAACCGGCACCGCAGAGGCTGCGGTTAGCTTCGCAACCCAGCGCTCAACCGCTGCGCCACCAGGGAGGCCCTCTAGTTCATAGATTTTTGTTGATTTTGATTTTCACTTTCTTATAGTTATTCATTTTCCTGGTCCCTTATTTAAGTTTTCTAGATTCCTGCTATGAGTGAGACCATCCGGTATTTTTCTTTTTCTTTCTGGCTTATTTCGCTGAGCATGATCCCTTCCAGCGCCATCCATGTTGCTGCAAATGGCATGTGTTTATCTTTTTTGAATGCTGAGTAATATTCCATGGTGTATATGTACCACATCTTCTTATTTTAAACATGTTTGCGTGTGTATGTGTGCATATGTGTCTACACACAGGTACATGTACAGGTAAAGATCTGGAAATTTACAAATTTCAATAGCATTGTCATTGTTATGAGTAGGAACAATTCCTGCCTTGCAAAGGTTAGAAATTGAAGGTGACTTCTAGCTAATGAGAAAGACCTCCCCAACGCACTCATAGCCAGCAAGAAAATGGGGGCATTGTTCTTACAACCACAAGGCGCTATATTCAGCCAACAAACTGAGTGAATTTGGGGAGGCTCTGAGCTTCATGTGAACATATAATCTGATTGACACCTTCGTTTCTGTCTGTGTGACCCCAAACAGAAAAGCCAGCTATGCTATGTCCAGACATCTGAACTGTGTATCTGTGAAGTAATAAATGTCTGTTGTTGCAAGCTGCTAAGTTTGCAATAATTTGTTATATAGCAAGAAAACACTAATGTAATCATTTAGCGTAATATAGGAACACTTGTACATCATTGATCTAAAAAGACTATAATAAACAGGGGAAAAGACAAGACTTTCAAAACAATCATTTCATTTACTATGTTGAATGATACTCAAATATGTTCCTGAACAGAGCTTTAATTTAAATATCAAGCAAAAGGTGTCAAAGCTCTACAGGTTTGAAATCACCTGCATTTTCAGTTTTTAGAATATATGTGAATATCTTCGATTAAGTGACAAGCAGAAGCAAATAATAGCTTTTGATTACAGATTTATAAATTGTGATAAAATAAGCTAAAAAATTCCAGTGTTTCAAAAGCATTTACTTTTATTTCAAGGCAACTGGAAATCTTCAATGGCATCTAATATATCAAAATAAATTGTAGAGTACAAGCTGATAATGTTCACCACAAATGGATTCTGATATTTTTCCCAACCTGTGACCTGCCCTCATCTTATTGACCTTATCTCATTGGCTGCCTGTTAATTGTTTTCTTCCCTGTTTATGTGTTTTGCTCAAGACATTCCCTCAGCCTGTCTCTGAGGTAGAAGTCTGACAGCTAAGCAAAACCAGCTCAACCTCACTAACAAGTCTGCCTTCTTTCTCAATTTCTCACTTTGCAGAGATCAAATCTCTCCCTCCCTACATTTTCAAAGACCCGTGTTGGTTTTCCTATGATAGATTACAAAATCATCTGCTTTGTTTCATATTTATATATGCATGTGACGTCACCCTCACTGGAGTGTGAGTTCCACAATGTCAGGAACTGTCTTTTTCCTGACCTCCAGTGCCTGAAAGAGGGCTCTGCTTTTAGGTGGTGGTCAAAGAAGTGATTACTATATTTTGTTTAACTTCCATCTTGCCAATATACAAGAACAAGACACAAACCAAATGTATAATTTTAATTTAGGAAAGTCTGAGTGAAATTAAAGATCTGATGAGAAACAGAGAGGAATTCAGATTTTTAAAAATGAAAAGAATGATTTTTCAGAAATTAAACAGATCATAGCCATTGCTAAATGAAGTTGGGAGCACCATAAAAGAGATTCAGAGCAGAAGGAAGGTCATAGTTAAGAACAAGAAATAAAGCAGAATATGTGTAATATTCATTACACCTCTACAGTTTCTGCTGTAGCATTTTACATTATTCAAATCTTTTTATCATTGCTTATGACAATATTTGCCTCCCTTATGAATGCATTTTCAGTGCAGTCTTGTACTGTGGTTGAATTTGAAAGATATTCTAATTCAAAATTATCAGAATTGGACAGAGCACTATATTGACTGAATTACAGGAAAGTTTATGCATTTGGAATTCAAAATATCTTTAACATAAATGAAATGACTACAGGCTAGGAGAAATAGAAAATATTATATACTAGTAATATACTAGTATAAACTAAAAACTAGATAGCTTACTATCTCTAGTTCACACGCAATTATTTTGCACTTTCTAAAAATAATACGAACATACTTGTGTAAAATACAAATCTTACATGATAAGTTTGTTGAAAATATTCTGTTCATTCAGTTAATTATTCAGTACACAGCATACACAGGATTTAGTATTAAATTATATAAAAGATACAAATATAAGGCTATCAATGAAAGAAGAAAGAATGGGAGAAAAAAAAAAACAGAACATTAATGAAATGTATTTAGTGCTCTATCTCTTCAGACCCTGCCTTGGAATAGTGATAATGATAGCTAGTAGTTCCTGAGTGTTTATTATGTCTAGATGCAATTATGACTGTTTATATGGATTGCATCATTTGATCTTTAGAACAAGTCTATCAACTTAATTTTATTGTATTTTCCTTTTTTTCAGGTGAGGAAATTGCAGAGAGATTAAGCCAAATGTCACAATGCAAGGAATTTCAAAGATGGAATTTGAATTAATAGAAAGACACTTTGAACTTAACCTCTACATTATATATTTCCTGGTAGGTGTTATCTCCATTTTACAGAGCAGTAACTCAAGGTTCAAGGAGATTTAAGGGAGTTTCCAAGAGCATATCCTGGATCAATGACAGAGTCAGCAGTCAAAATCAGAACGGTTTGATTGCAAATTATTAGCCAAGTCCTTTACATAACCTCTAAAACTATGTGATAAAGTATTAATAAAATAGATATCAAACTACATTTCATTCATTCTATTATTTACATGCAATGGCTTCCTTCCTGGTCAAGCAACATTAAGCAAGCCACTTAATCCTTGTCTGCTTTAGTTTCCTAGGTTAGGCACAAAAGTACTTCCCACATCAAATAATTGTTTCGAGGACTGAGTAGGAGAGGTAAAGCAAATTAAATAGTACATAGCACAAATATTATCGTTGTTTTTATCATCATTACTACTATTATTATTTGTAAATCATTATACTTAGGGAGATGAGGAATATATATGAATACTACTGCTACTAATAGATGGAGTGTGAGCTGAGCACTTTTTCAGCATTATCTTACTTCAGCAACCCCACTAGGTATATACTATTGTCATCATTTTAGAAAGAATGAAAGAGTTTTTTAAAAAAGTTAAGAAAGTTACCCACAATCCTATAGCCAGTGAGTGGCAGGACTAGATAGCAAACCTGGGTTTATTAATCCCAAAGTCCATAGGGCAGTATGCGATCAGTGTCAAAAGAAAGGTGTTATCCATGTACTGTACAAGTTCAGAGATTGTAGAACACTTCTTATTCAGAAAATCAAGACTGAATCTCAATCTGGGTGGGTTGACATTTGAACTAAGCTGTAACAGTAGGCAGAATTTCAGCAGGTAAGAAAGCACACCATTTGAAGGATAAAATAAACTTACCTGAAGCAACATGAACAAAGGCCTCAAGACAGGGTATAATCCATCTGATATTGTGGAAGCTAGAGCTGGAAAAGTGAGTTAATGTCAACTCCATGAGTTCAGGAATTGTACTTCTAGAATTGCAACGTATTAGAGCAGCCGTGAGACAGGTATCAGAATTAAGAGATAATGTAAGTAAAAATGAACATCGGCTTTTTTAGATTCATTTTTAAAGAATGTAAAATATCTCAGTCATTTTAATATTCACTACATTTTGATATTTTATATATATGAAATATATTGTATGAAATATATTATTTAAATAGTCTGCTTATTTTTATCTTAATAAGGTGCAACTAGAGAATTTAAAATTATGTATGTGACTCACTTTACGTTTCTGTTGATGATGTGCTAGCTAAGTCCCAGTACATAATAGTCTCTTAATGAAATACCTATTAACTAACTACAGTTGAAACCAGATTGTAACCTCAGAGCTAGGCTGAGGATTTTGTATTTTATTCAGTAGAGAAGACAATCACTGAAATGACTCAGGAGGAGAAGTGATATACCCAGAGTACTATTTTAGGATGCTCCATCTGGAAGTGTAATTAAAATAGAAGAAAATGAAGTTAGGATAGAAGTGTATTGCAATATTAAAGTAGGGCTGGAACCCCCATCCCTTACAGATTATTCCAAAGCTGCTCAACTCAGAAGCATAATGTTGTGTAAATGTTCGGTGTTTCTCATGAGAATGCTAAACACTCTTGCAAGTAAAAGGCAGTTCCTTCTTGAGTTAAGCTTCACTCCCTACCCGCCTACTTTCATCTTTGTTACTTTAAAGAGAACAAAGTTAGAATCAATGTGGTCATTTATAAAGAGTCATGTGGGCTAGAACTTCTTTTATTATAGTAATGATCTGCTAAAGATAGCTCAAAATAGAAACAGATGGAACTACAGGTCTGACCAAACCTGACTGTCACTCTAGTCTCCATTGGCAGCCAGTTTTCTTTTTTATTCCTTGTCTGATGTATCATTCCATGTTGAAAAACTTTAATGTTATACCATAACTGACAAATATGGTAAACTCAATAAGCAGCCAGGTCCCCAGCTAATCCTAATGGTCTTGGCTCTCTCTCTCTCTCCATTGCCCACCTAGAAATCTAATTCGATTCAGGTCACTGTTAACAGGGAGTGACAATTATCCAAGCTAAACTACTCAAAAAATTTGTTGGTCCCACAAAAAGTAAATGTGAATAAAGAAACAGACACATGATCAGATGGGTAACCGGCTCCCTCAGTTCAGCAGCTTCCTGGGTACTGGCTTGTTGCTCCTGCTGTAGACAGATATGTTCCCAGAGCCAAGGAAAGGCCCCCCAGCAGCTGAATGGAAATAAAAAAAGAAAGACAAAAATAAAGGACAAAAGATGGAAAGAAGGGGAGAAAAGAGAAAGGGGAAGAAGAGAGAAAGTGAGAAAAAAGAAACGTGAGATTATCCCAGTGTTTAAATTTTTCTTGGGAATAAGCAAATAAGAAATAACATGTGAACTCAAACTTACATGACTTTGAGATTTGTAATGATGAAGAAAAAATTAATGAAACAATGAAGTGATGCCACTGTGGCCAAAAAAAGAAAATTCTCAGGAAAAATTTTCCCTTTGAGCTCTTGAGCACATTTATCCTTATCTCATATGACAACGTGAAGTTATTGTGGGAAGCCAAGAAAAGTGAATTGATTGAAGGAAATCTACCTCTCATCAGGCCCAGAAAAGTAGTTTAGAATAGAAGATACTCGCCGAGTCATTTTGTTTTAACCTCAATCTAGTCTCCAAACAGCAGAGGTTGCCCTGTGTTTTGACCTCAGCAAGTCACTGAATCTATAGCGCCATTTCTACTAATACTCTGCCCCGGACAGAGCCTTGTGGTTAGAAATGACTGATGACTGAATCTCTGGGCAAAAGAGCTTAAAGTTTCACAAGAATACTTTCCTTGACACATTTTGCAGGAAAACCTGTGTTGATTCTAAACAGCAAATGTTGTGAGAGGTAATTTCCTAGGAGTAAAACCTGTCTCTCTCTGAAACACAGTTAATGTATGTCTATAACATCCACGAGTGGTTCAAAGAATTAACTCTGGAGTTGGATGATTATGGCTCAAATCCTGCATCATCCACTTTAATGCTGGCATGGCCGTGGACAAACTAATCAATTTTTGCCTCAATTTTCCCAACTATACACAGAAATAATGACACCCTGACTTATATGGTTGTGAAAATTAAATGAGCTGATATTTTTAAAGTACTTATAAACCACTGTACCTAGCACATTGAAGGTACTATGAATTTATTAGAGATAAAATAAATTCAGCAAATAAATGATATATACATACTTTTGAAACAATACCTAAAATTACTAAGAGTAAAAAGAACAAAAAACCAAATATATGTATTTATATAATATATATATGTAGCCTTGCAATCTATTACCTGTATCTGATGAAAACAATATGGAATAATTCTCGAATTTCTTCAAAATTTTAAATAATGTGGATACAAGAGTTTCAAAGTTTCGTTAGTCAACAGGATATTGTATTAAACACATTCCATGGGATAAATTTCAAAAAACCTAATGGTTCTTTATATAGCCAATGTATCTTCTCTAGAGTTAAATTTAATATTGCCAGCAACCCATGAAATATTGTTTAAGACCTTTTAAGTAAACCATTAATTGCATTTAAAGTGTTGTAGGAAGGCAGTGCCATATACTGTCAGAGAAGAAAAATTATAAGTTCCATAAGTCCTAGACAAGTTTTAAAGTACCCAGAGATCAATAAGTGCTATGCCCCCCAACTCTATCACTTCCTTCTCAGCATGTCTTCATCAGACATCTGCCTCTAAGAAGAAAAGATTACAACACCCAATTTCTAAAGAATGAGCAGACCTAACAGAGATGTTTTAACACTTGTACTTCAAAGACCTTATTGGTTGCTTGGTGTTTGTTTCGTGTATTGAGTATTTTTAGAATAGTTCATGATACCTAAATTTCAGATGAAAACATTAATGAAGACCATATAAAAAGAAAAGAACTGGTAATCGGACTTACCTACCTAACTTCAAAGTATCATTTTAAGATCTCAGCTGTTTACCATGCTAACTAGTCTTGGAAAAGTTCTCCAAAGCCCTGAGACTTTTCTTTTCCCTATATTTCTGAAATATATTTGAAGAATTCAAATACAGCTTTAAAAAAATGGTCACATGATTGGTCAGGCCAAAAACAGTAAGTTGAAAAGAGCAGAACCATCTTATTGTCAAGTTAATAAAACATATTTTTCACCTATACTGTAAAAATAGCAGAAAAGTAGAGAGTGTAATGTTCCTTGTGTTTCTGCATTGACGAAGTCCCACAGCATCACAAGCAGTCATTTCCTAACCCTGTTCTCTCACCAGTATCCTTCTTCCTCATTCCCCAAGGAATTATATTGTTGTCAAATACCTCATCCCTGGGTTTCACTGTTAAGGGAAGAATCATGCAGCGACAGGAAGACGATGAAGCAAACTTTAGGAGTGAAAGGATGTTGCGCGAACACCCTAAGCATACCTAAGGCCTAAACTCACTGACTTGTTGGCAAAATGAGCTTAAGGGGAAGGGGAAATTTACTGGAAGCATGCAGGGTTATCTCCAGAAATCCAAGGTCAAAACACGCAGCTGGATTAGTGAGAAACGTGAACCAAGAACAGGAAAGTCAGCAAGAGCCAATACATCTGCTATTATCAACATTTTTGTTTTTTCAGGAAAGTGAGCTCTCTTTCTTCCTGCAGATTGATTTCTTTCTCACTACCTTAACTCTGCTTACAAATGCACCATCTGACTATTATCTCAAAATTCTTGAGGAGGAAAACCTCATTAGAGGAGGGACCCTTCCAGCTCTAGAGAAGCTTGATTCTGTTGGTCCAGTGAGCGTTGGACATCAGGGTTAGGGAATAGCGCTTAATGAGGGAGACGGCAAAAGTCCACCCCAAGAGCTGGCTAAGTTGTACTGTAAAGGCCTATATTTAAGCTTTGGGAGCCACATGTCCTCTGTCAAAACTACTAACTACTGTTGTATTGAAGCAACAAGACCATGCAATGCATTACTAAATGAATGTGGCTGTGATTCATAAAATTTTGTTTACAAAGTGGGTTTGTTCCACAGGCTGTAATTTGTTGACAGAGACACTTAAACAGGTAGGAATTTTTAAGCAAGGATAAGTATCTCTAGTATACACACCCACGCTGAGCACTGGAAGCAGAACACTGTTCTGCGGCATGGGGGCATCACTGGATGGTATGGCATAAAGGATGGGCACATCATATTTAGAGTGTTTTCATTCTGTCAACAATATTCCCACCCCAGGAACATGCCTGTATCCCCTTAGGATAGATGGGGAGGGAGAGGTCCAAAGGAAAGTGGCCATTTCAGCAGGCTAGCAGAGGAATAGAGAGCCACGCTATTGCAGGCTAGGAAAGTTTTCAGAAACACATCCCTGACAAACTCATATCCAGCTATAGCTCTATTGGGAATTATATATTGTAGAGAAAGTGGTAGATAAACGCAAAAGGTGAAGTTAGAAAACAATGCAGTAGGCAATTTAAAGTCCTATTTTGAGCTAGGGAGAAAAATAGGATATAAATATTACATGAAGTATTATTCTGAAATGACATTCCATCCATTTCAGCAAACCAGATACTCCGTGTCTAATAGCACCTGAAGCCAGGCATGATAGGATGAAGAGGAGACAGGTGCACCACTGGAACATTCACCCCAACAGCACTGGAGGAGCTAAAGGCAAGAGTTAAAAGGCATAAATTTGTTTGATATATTCTCTAAGCAACTAGCCTGACCCCAGGGGATCTGCTAGAACAGATATGCTTTCTTTAGCACTTGCTGCAGCCCAGGGATGATCAACAAGACCCAGCACTGCAGTCACCAAAGAAGAACATCAGAGATGGGTTTCAGTGACCTCTGTTAGCATTAGTTTTCCTCTTGCACTCAATGGCTTCGATTACTTCACTGGTTTGTAGTCATTTCTCTGCAGGACTGTTCTTAGCCCTCTCTGCCACATAGATGGAGGGAGAAAAGGGCAACTTCTGAAGCAGGAAGTGCTAACAGGAGCACCACTCCTTGAAGATGGACTTATTATCAGCACCTCCAGCCTTGTGATCTCCATGGGGAAATTAAAGAAGCTCTTCATCAAAAGTGGGTAAAATGGAAACCTCACCACCTGGAATTGATAAAAATGGAAACTATGAGCAATTGGATAATGAAGAGGCAGATGTTTAGCTAAACCTCTATCAAAATAAGTTAAAAATCAGTCTGCAAGATTGAAAAGAAAATTGAAATCATAAAGTTCACTACAGTAATTAATTTCAAATGCATTGTAATGTGTAAGTTATTATTATGTATTAGTAAAATTATTGATGCACATATTAGTTAACAGGGCATGATAAAATATTTGTGGAGGACCACCCCCCCAAAAAAAAGAAATATTGAAGGTCTTAGTTTTCAAGTTTTTTTTTATCATGAAGGAATCAATGAGCTCTCTTAGGAAAACAGCTTTAAGTAATATTTATTAAATTAAGCTTAAGTTGGTAGAACATACTTAATTCAGGAAAGTCAGCTGGAAAAAGCCACATTTTAAAGAATTATATAAGAATATAGAAGGAAAGTTTGTTCTGAATTGAAACACTATTTCTAAAAGAAATACAAAAAAGTTAGTATTTTCAAGTCGTTTAACAGAAATATAAGATGTGCCTTAAGATTGGAGAATAAAGGATAAAATGTGGGTAAACAAAAAAAGATACAAGAAGTGCACTGAATATCCAGGGAAAGTTAAGAGCTTTAGAATTCAGAATGAGTAAGAGATTGTTATAAATATTTTAAGAGGAAAAAAGAAGAAAAGAGTACATGTAAGCTCCTTAAATAAATCAGGACTATTAAATCCATCATGGGTAAAATGCTGAGCTTTTGAATTCATTTTAATTGTTCTTTAGGCTAAAAAAAAAAAAAAAACCTTTTCACAATAGGTAAGGTACAAAAGGAGAATGGTCACTATATGGTACCTTTAGGAAGACTTGAGCTATATATTCAATTAAAGGAGGAAGAAGATGGCCAAGAAGGGAGTGAGTGGAGTTTATTTAATAGAAAATTAATTTATTTGGCTCCAACAGTACTCTAACTTTTTATTGTAGAAACTGATTTAAAGTTGCCCCGTTTCTCTCAATCTATATAGAGGACAGGGCTTGCTAAGCAAATTACTAGTGTAAACACAATTAAAATACCATTGTTTAAACAAATCTGGCAGGTAGTTTGCTTGGCAACCCTTGGTTAGCCATTAGTCGGTGTTACTAATTAACCTACTCCTTCTGCCATCTGCTCTGTTCTCTTCACCGTCTCTCCCTCAGTGCATTTATTCTTGTGACTTTCCCTATCACATCTTTGCTAATGACTCCCAAACTTATGTATCCATCTCTTTCAAGTGCTAGCTTCCCAATTTTGAAAACTAAATCAAATTCTGTGTGCATAAAGCCAAATTCATAGTGCTTTCCAAAAACTGCCATCTGCCTTAACTTCCATAATCCTTATCAAAGGCACCACCCTTCTTCCCAGCAGTTGGTCTTAATATCTTGGAGCAACCTAGAATTACTTTCTTTTTGATGTCCAACATGAGGTAATTTTCCAAATTCTTCCTTCTTATAACCCCACCCTAGGCTATCGACCCATTGACTCATACTAGATTGCCACTTTGGGCCCCAATATATTGCACCCAATATATTGCCACTTTGGGCCCCAATATATTCTCCAATATATACTTCTTTGTGAACAGCTTTGATTGTGCCAGTCCCCTGAACAAAAACTGTTATTTCCTACCTACAACATAGCATATCAGATAGTATAACAGAGGTGATAAGCGCATGAACTCTGGAGCCAGACTGCTTGAACGAAAACCTATACTTACAACATCTAAGCTGCAAGGTCTTTAGCAAATGATTCAAACCTCCCGTGCTTCAGTTTCCTCCTTTGTTAAAAATGGGACTAAAAATAATATCTAAATATTAGTATTATGGCAAGGAACAAAAAAGTTAATATATTAAAAGCATTTAGAACGATGCCTGGCACACAGTTCATGTGCAAAAAATATTAGCTATTATCATAACAAAACTGTTTAATCCTCAAGATTCCCTAAATTGAAATTCACCTCAAATTAATATTCTTATTTCAGGTGACTTTACAATATGAACTTGTATTCATTAGGCTGGGTCACTTCACAATTAGATAAAAATAAGTGTTTCTCATCCCTCAAAGCCCATGGGCTGGTTCCTAACCTCCCCACTTGCCATCCCCATGGCACCTTCAGCCTGATTGGTTCATCTGTTTGCTGAGATTTCCCCAAGTATAACTGTTTGAATTTGAACTACATAGTATAGTACGCAGTTCACTGTTGTTCCATTTGTGTGGCTCTTGTTTTCCTTGCTATAAAATGTGTTCATGGAGGAGGAGGGGAGGCTGTTCTAAAATCAGATAAACCAAGTTTATGATCTCAGCCAGTAATTTAAGCACCCTGTTCGTTATTGCCTCTATTCATCAAACAGCATGCGACACTATAGGTACTTAATAAATATATGATAAGTAAACAGATAAATGAAGAAAAACAGGAAGAAAGAATTGAGGGGGAAAGTAACATTTCAATTAAATTCCTATAATTCTGAATAATTCTTTTAATTCCTGTAATTTCTCAGAACAAGACTGAAAAAAACAAGCAAAGAGCAGCAGCATGGAAGGGATTGATCAATGCCTTTGGAATAAATGGTTTACGTATATGACCTATTTAATTCTCTAAGAAATGGGTACTAGTGATATCAATTTAAAAAGAGAGTTCACATTCAATGTGACTACAGTTGGGAAAAGCGCACTCCGTTGCAAAGTTCCAAAGCCTGCCTAGATTCAAGGCAGAAAATTTTTAAGGAAAAACCTATTTCTTTCTACAGCCCATAATAATTCTCTCATAGTAGACACTCAGCAAATAATTCTGGCAATTCTCATTACTATTTACAACTGAACAGTCACATTTATTTTAAAATCTGCATTTTTATTGCATGATTATGCTTTATAATGTATAGGGAATTCGTGTGTTGTAGTGTAGAAATTTTAATAATTTGTTCATAACTTTCCCCAGTATCATCCAAATTGGTTAACGTTCAGTGAGGTTAATAAGTTGAAAATATATGTGGTTTATGTTGTTTGGTAGCTTAGGCTAATTTTCTACAACATCTGCATTTGATTTACTAGGCATCACTAGTTCAAACAGCAGTTGTCAGTTAAACTGATCTTTAAGTTGCATCTCATAGAAAAATTACCAATTTAGTGATTATTAACTAAATATAGGTTTTAAAGAAATTACCTAATTTGCTATGCAAATTGAAATGGTTTGAAAATTAGATGAATTAAAGAAACAGATGCCAAAAATGTTACCAAAAAAAGTGTTGTAAAAGGTTACACAATGTGTTAAAAAGAAAAGCAATAGTAGCAATTGCCACTAGACAGAATAACATAAACAGAGATGAGGTTGCATAAGAAGCTGAGAAATCTGAGTCTGAAAACTGAGCTATTTCCAGATTCTATAATTTTGAACTGTTCTTTTGATGTCCTTGGCTAAATCTTAAATTGCTAAACTATAAGACTTATCACCTAATTTGTATGTACATATATATGTATATTCTATCTCCATTTACCACTGCATGCAATAAAATAATATGCCAATATACATATGTTAATGAGATTATATATATAATAGCTTTATGTTTGATTTATAAAGCATAAAAAGCTATTTAGTAGCAAACACATAAGTATTGATTGAATAATTTGAGTTTCTAAAAGAAAATAATGTGAAGTTTCTTTTATGAATGAGATTTGTTAAAATAATTCAAGTACAAAGAATTTTTCAAAGAAACTATTGGAAAATAATGAGATTACTTAATGGATTGTATCATGCTTTAACCAGGAACTCTTGAAATAATAATGCTATCAGATTGTGGCAGAGAGAGTTTCATATGCTTGTATACCACATAGCTTGAAATCATCACATCTATATGTACTGCATATTGGTTGATAAAATCACGTAAGTTTCAGGTGTACAGCATTATATCACATAAGCAAAGACACCATCTACCACCATACAGTTAACCTTCTTATACCTGCTTTATGTACTTCCCAACCCTCTTTCCCCTCTGCTCTCTGAATCTAAGTGTTTTTGTTGTGTTTAGTTTGTTCATTTGCTTTATCTTCCACACAGAGAAATCATACAGCATGTGTCATTTTCCATCTGAATTGTTTTGCTTGGCCAAATTCCCTCAAGTCCCATCCATGTTGTCACAAATAAAAAGAATTTATTTCTTTTAATAACTGAGTAATATTCCGCTATGTTAATATACAACTTATTTCTCCACTCATCCATTAATGAGCAGTTAGTTTGTTGCCACATTTTGGTTATTGTAAATAGTGTAGCAATGAACATGGAGTGAATATACCTTTTGAAATTACTGAAATTCCTTGGATAAATACCCAGACATGGAATAGTTGCATCATATTCAAAATGTTCTGAAGACTCTGCATACTCTTTTCCATAACAATTACACCAGCTTACATTCCCACCACCAACAATAAAAAAGTCTCCATTACTCACATCCTCACAATACCTATTGTTCCTTGTCTTTTTGATAATAGCCATTATAATTGCAATGAGGTGACATCTCATTGTGATTTTGGTTGCATTTCTCTGATGACACGTGATAATGAACATCTTTTTTGTGTGTCTGTAGGTCTTCTTTAGTGAATTTCCAGTTGAGTTCTCTGCCTTTTTTTTTTTTTAAATTGGGTTGCTTGTTTTTATTGTTGTGGTGTGAGTTCTTTATATACTTTTGATAATAACCACAGGATAAGCAGGTGTTTCTCTCTGAGGCTGAACCAGTCACAGTCCACTAGGCTTCCCTTCCTTGAGCAGGCTAAGCCTTCACCAAGCAACATGGACTCTCCAGTCTGGACCATAGTTCCTTACTTGCTATGTCTTAGTCTTTCCTACCCAGTGCAATGATCTTTGTCTCTCTTCCCTGTGGAGACATGATCCTCATTTCCCCACCTCTGCTCAAGGATCCTCCCATCTGCCATGTTCCCAGAAATACCATCTCTATGTCAAAGAATCTTAATATTTGAGTTATGAAGGTATTTTTATAATAGATAAAACTCATAATATTATTAAAAATAAATGATATATTTTAACTTACATCCCTCAAACCATTCAAGATGTGAGGGGGTGAGAAGCAACGGATGGAGAGGAAGCAAATAATTATTGGTCATTTTTTCCCTTCTTCTGGAGTGAGTAAGAAGTTTATGAGAAATCTGTTATATGTCATGGGTCCTGTACTGTCATCCAGCATAGTCACAAGTTTTGAGTCATGTACAAAATCTAATAAAATCTATTATATTTTCATAGATCAAAATTCTGCAACAGGAGGATCAAATGACACTAGAAGTCTCAAAGCAAGATAACTTGGAGCTACTACATTACTCCACACAGGTAAAGTAACCAGTTACAATTCTGCTAATTATGCTATTGCTCATCTACATTTCTCCACCATGTCCAGGAATATGTCATAGAATGACTTTTCTAAAACGAATATTTAGAGAACAAGAAAAGCCTTATGATTGGGTAGAATTTTCTAAATCACCTAATAGCCTTACAGGCAGAATTTTTAAAAACTCAATCTTCAAATGAATATTTAGCAATTATTCAACTACCTTGTACTCCTTCAAAGAAGTAGTGAAGAAAAACATCTCAGTTCAGTGTCATTTGTTCATCAGTGCAATTCTTCAAGAAGAATGTGAAGCCAACATAAACATCAAGCAGAAAAGCAGAACTGGGGCATGGTTGATATTACTGGCGGATGAAAGCCTTCTGAAAGAACCATAGTGAACTTCCCAAAACTATGTCAGGACACTGCCTTGGCAAGTAATGAATGCAGAATTTCTAGATATAAATAGAATTTAGAGCCAAATATTTCACCATTTCTATATGTGACATTTGATTTGTCCTTAAAACTAAAAAAAACAAAACAAAACACACACACACACACACACACACACACACACCTCACCACCACCACCCCCCACCCCGCCCCAACTCCCACTGACAGGGAGTGGAGGGCCAGGCAGGTGGAGATGCTAATGATTCCTGCAGGTGGGTCTCTCACTGGCAGTCAAGTTCACACTTGGCAACTGGCTTTGAGATTTCCCAAGTTCCTCAGAAACTGAGGATCCAATTCAGAAAGCTGGTTCATCCATTATTCATCATTACTTCACACCAAATTTCTAAATTAGTATCTGACCTGGAAAAAGAAAAGGCTGCTACTTTAAATTTGAGGAGTTATACAATAATGTGATGGAAGTTCACACAAAGTGACAGATCAAAGGAAGGGTATCATTTGAGACTTTGAAATTCAATTTGGGATATACATCTTTAACCCACACATTACAAATCTGGTTACCAGCCATTCCTAAATACTCCAGTCTCCATGTTCCAGTCTCCATTGTGTCAAAATAATAATTGTCAAAGGACAAAAATGTATTGGAAACTGTTGCAAATTCCCACCATGCTTTCTAATTCAAAGTTTGTCATTCTTTCCACTGACTTCTTACCATGGACAAGAGCTGAGTTCTTACAATTGGGTTTAAAGAGAGAGTGGTTTTGCTAAAAGAAATGAAAAATAAGACCAGGCCATGCTAATCCCATGGTGCAAGTAGCCCATTTTTCTCTTGTAGTATTAGGAAGTGTATTTCAAGTAGGTCTAATAGTCTTATAACCAACACCATTACGTGGTTTTCAGCGGGATTTGTTTCTGTGACAGGGTCATGCTCAGCCTGTAGCAGCACAAGTAATGAGTGAAATGCAAATGTTCAAAGTGTTTGCTATTGCAAGTCAAAGAGAATCTATTTACAGAGAGGAGAGCTGTTCTGTGGAGTTTGGAAGAAGGAAGTTTCCCTGAGTCCCTAGAACCTAAGAGTACTGTTGTCAGTTCAAATAATAGGACCACACACATATGTGTTAATTGCCAGGAGGCAGTCTGAGAGGTTCTCTTAATTAGGATGAATGGATTTCCACCCAAATTTTTAGCTTACTGTCAAGGTTTCCATTGTCTTCTCAGAGGCTAGCTCATTTAAGAGTCAGGTTTGACTGTTGTGTGCAGTGAATGTAAATGATCCCAAGCTGAGGGGCCTCTGCAGACAGACCCAGGTAGTCTTATTACCAATGCTAATAGCACTCTGCTTGTCAAGTGTTGGGCTGTGTGTGTCCTGGGTTTTGACATCTCTGCATTTCTACATATTATGTACAGATGTGCTAAGGGTCTTGACTCACAGGGAGAATATCAATACCAGTCTTAACAGTAGAACAGAAAGTTATGCCCACGGTGAGGTAAACATAATGTGTATTCTGTGTAGAATAGTGGAAATGTCCTCTGCACCCTGTCTACCAGGATAGGGCCACATGGATGAATAAGTCATGAGCAGTCAGATGAAGAATTAACTGAGGGGTCTAAAGAATAAGCCTAGCCAAAGTGATGAAAATAATAGAGACCCAATGAAGTCCCTGCAATAAGAGCCTATTACATTCTTTAAAATAAATGAATAAATAACCAAAGTGAAATAAACACTACATTTTCTTTAATATGGAAAATTAAATAGATAATAGGTTCCTTTTGTACTTGATTAGTGAAATTAGTTTCAACAAATTACCTATGTAACTTACTATTAATGTGGTTAAGAACACTGTATTTCTTGCAGAATGCTAAGTAGAATAGGTACCCTGTGTGTGTGTGTGTGTGTGTGTGTGTATCAGGATCTTTGCAGTGAGGGGCTTAGAAAACATGATTTAGAGTATATTAATGACTAAGAAATCATGGTAAAGCAATGTCTTTCATTTTGGGGACAAAGATAAAGGAAAGCTTGAAAATAAGAGAAATCTTCTTCACTCTACTACCCTCCCTGCTGGGAAAGGAGGCAAATGATTATAAAAATGTTAAAAGTGGGGTCTGACGTCAGGGAAGGAATGTATCCTTTGTGTTGACAGCTTGGATTTTGTCTTTAAATAAACCAGATTTCAAATTATGCCTCTGCTGCCTACTACCCAAGCCTTTTGAACAAGTTGCAGTTGTCTCAGGTTTAAAATAGTGGTGATAAACCTCAAGGCTATTGCAAAGATGAAGTGAAACAATATATCTAAAGCACTTGACAGTGGTCCTGCCCATATTAATATATAGACTGCTTGCAATATCTCATTAATAATCTCCATACTATACTCAAATTTCCAGGGAAATTTTTAAAGTGATTGACCTAACCATTTCCCAGAGAAAAGAATATTATGGATTTCCACTTGGAAACAATGTAGGTTGGCAGTCAAGAAACTCTGAGATGTACTTGAGCATCTTGTACAAAAAACAGAGCAACCTGGCTCTGGTGAATTCTCTCACCCTCCTGTGCTTCTGACTGTACCCAGTGCTTGTATAAATAAATAAATAAATCTTTTAAAAAAAAAAAAAAAACAGAGCAACGACTCCCAGCCAGAGTCCTGACCCACATAGGTTGGCAACAGGGTCATGGGACATTCAACTATTTCAAATCTTTTCATGACTTTTTATTTTGTTAAACTACAAAACAGGGCCTCCCCTGTGGCGCAGCGGGTTGAGCGCAGCGCTGTGAAGTTGTCCGCAGTCTCTGCAGCGAGGGTTCAATCCCGGCCAGGCGGGGAGATGCCCACATGGCGCAGCAGACCTCTCCTGTCTCGCCAGCTGCTCCCCTCAGCAGTGTATTTCAGTCCATCTTCCTGTTCTGTTCCCTGCTCTGTCTCTGATGAATTCTCTCACGCTCCCGTGCCTCTGGTCTGTACTCCAGTTCTTGTGTAAAAATAAATAACTCTTTAAAACAAAAAATTACAAAACATACCCCCAAAGTTACATTAATTTCCTGTGTACCTTTTGTCCAGAACCACCAATAGTTTACACTTTATCCCATTTGTTCTATCATTCTGAATCCCTGAAGAATAAGTTGGGACAATATGGAAGTCACCTCAATAAGTTGAGGTGACTGTGCTAAATGAAATAAGTCAGAAAGTGAAGACAACTATCACATGGTTTCTCTCATTGGTGGAATATAAACAACCAAAGAAAACAAACCGGGAAAACTTTTTAAAAAGGAAATATACTAAAATTAGTGAAGTTCTCTTCTTTTTCTCTTTGTTCTTCAGATAAAATAATTTCTACTGATCTCTTTTTGAATTCTCTGAACCTTCCTTTCTTCATGTACATCTTTTGCTAAATCAATTCAGCATTTTTTTCATTATAAATATTGCATGTTTTTGGTTCCAGAATTTCCATTTGATTATTCTTTATGTTGAAATTCCCGTCTGTTCATTCATTATGGCCACTGGTTTCTGTTATATCCTTGCCATTTTTATAAGTGCTAGTGTAAAGTCCTAGTCTGCTAATTCCAAAATATGGTTTAGCTCATCATCAGTTTTCTACTAATTTCTATTTTTCTTTACCGTGGATACTATATTCTTCTTTCTTCATATATCTATTTCTTTTCAAAATTTAAACTAGACATTGTGGATAAACTTTGTAGAAACTGTGGGGTTTTTATCTTCTCTGAAAAACACTGCCTTTTGTTAGTGGAGGTAGTT
Organism: Talpa occidentalis; assembly: GCF_014898055.3. NCBI lineage: Eukaryota > Metazoa > Chordata > Mammalia > Eulipotyphla > Talpidae > Talpa > Talpa occidentalis. The sequence goes on along the minus strand of NW_023604295.1, from coordinate 53,777,064 downwards.
ACCATGATTGAATTCACTCTTCCAGTTATTTGGTTTGTTTTACCAAACACCACTTTATTTTTTTTAAAGATTTATTTATTTATACAAGAACCAGGGTATAGGCCAGAGGCACGGGAGGGTGAGAGGATTCACCAGAGACAGAGCAGGGAACAGAACAGGCAGACTGACGAAATACACTGCTGAGGGAGCAGTGGGTGTGACAGGAGAGGTCTGTCGTGCCATGTGGGACCCTCGCCGGCTCACCGGGATCGAACCGGTGCTGCAGGGGCTGCGGACAGCTTCACAGCGCGGCGCTCAACTGCCTGTGCCACCAGGGGAGGCCCCCAAACACCACTTTAAAGTCTTTCCCTTACAAGTTTATTTCAAGGATGATCAAAATTTGGACAAAGTTAATATATAGATTCTGAGCTTCATCCTTTATTTATGATGACCTCCTTTTCCAAAATTTTCCTCCCTCATTTCCACCACTGGGGCAATTTTGAATCCAATCTTTGGCTCCTAAAGCCAGTGTTCTCTTGAGTTTTAGTCATGCCATGACACTTGGGCTGGGGAACAGGCTCATGTTAAAGATCAAATTGTCCTAATCCAGTGACTTTCTTAAGAGGGTCAACCCTGATACATTTCTGGCAGTTTGTGTTGTTGTTACTCTCCATTGCCTTCAAATAGTTGTGCATATTTTTATTTTTCTGTTATTTTGTTAAAGTGTATTTGTATTTTTGCATATTTGTATTTTTATGTTATTTTGGACTATCTGAGGATAGTCCAAAGCAAACTACTTTACCATTACTGAAAACATAAATTTCCCAATATGTTTTAAACATGTAGAAAGCACACATTTCCTGCTACCATGCTGCACAAGAGAGCTAGGAGAGTATTTTTTCTTTAAGCTGAAATTTTATGAATTAAGTTTATATAACCTTTAATCATGACCTACTGCTCTCATCTGTCTTCCAATATTCATTCATTGCCAGCCACTCCAGAAAGCACTGAGGATATAATATTTAATGAGATAAAGCCCTGATCTGTGGAAACTATATTTAGCAACTATAATATTAAATTTTAATTTCAGAAAAAAATAAGTGCTATAAAAACAAGTTAATAGACTAGAGAGTGATCAGGTTATAAGAGGGTTGAAACTACTTTGGATTTTAAGAGAAAGACTTCTGCATGAGTGATAAGAACTAAAACTTAGATCTAAATGAATAGAAAGAATCTACTTATGAGGAAATCTAAAGAAGGGTTCTTGGATCTTGGCAATATTGACATGTTAGCTCATATAAAGGAGAGAAGAAGCCTGCCCTGTGCATTGCAAGATGTTTGGCAGAAACCCTAGAATCCCTAGTTTCTACCCACTAGAGTTCAATAGCAACCTTACCCTCAAATATGATATAAAAATATATCTGCAAACATTGCCAAATGTTCCTGGACATTTTGTCCTCCCCGCAACTTCCCATCTTGAGAATCACTAATCTAGATATAGAATATTCCAACCATAAGTTACAGGGAGAGCAATGATTTTGAGACAGAAATAAGTTAACTCATAAAATTTTTTAAAAGGAAAAAAAAAAGGAAATGGAGATAACAACTACTGAGAGAGAAGAAACATGGTCAGAAGCCATGCCCCTAGGGATTAAACACTTGTAGTCTATTTTAGAATGCAAGAGATGGGACCTACAGGAAGGAGCACAGGGCAAAATCCACAGGGCTTCTGGTACCCACAAGAGTTTGTTTCGTTTCTACATGATTCCTTTCTGCCACAGAAAATCCCAAATACTTTTACTCATACAGCAACACATGATGACAAATCCTCTATAGCCAACATTCAAGAGTCATTTTCTTGCCTAAGGTCAAGGTCACACCTAATAATATAAAGGCAGGGTTATAAAATGCCCAATTTAAAACCAAACAATCTTTGATAGACATTGTATGATAGCATATTTCTGTTAAGAAGACTAAAGGGAAGAGCATAAAGATGAGAAAGTAAAAACAAAAGAATAATATATATCCAGTATTTCTTAATCTAAAAATAATTATCTCAAATTACATTCACTCTGAGGAAATATGGTTCCAGTGTGTCCCTCTTTGCCTCATGCTGATAATAATCTTCAAGGCCAGCATTCTTTGTTTTAAAAAGAAATTCTACTTTTGCAGGAATACTGACAGATTGCAGAGGATAATTTTTAGGTTCGTTAATCTTAAAAATTTTGTCACTCATAAATTTCATTTCTTGCTTCTACTCAATAAGTTTTCAAGTTTACTCTATATAAGCTTCAAGTTCAAGTTCATGTAGTTTTTTACATGCTAGATATAAAGAATTTACCTTAGAATGCTGAAATTTTATTATAGCAATTTTGTGGATATGTTCCAGCATGAATAGCAATAAGATATTCTTCCAAATCCCTTCTATATATGTAGAAAGGGTGATATGGGTTTTCCCATGTCTGTGGTATTAAGATATCCATCAGTGTCAAATGCTATTTTAAATTTCTAGTATCCATTTTCTGCCTTGAATTTCCTTAACGTTGTGTATTTAGGTTGCACCTGAAAATTCTACTCTTACAAGCTTATGACAGACTGGAAAGAAATACCACACTTATTTATAGCCTCATCATAATATTTAACTAAGTCAAGATATGAAATATAAAATACAAAAAAAGATTTGTGATTTGATGAAGTCTTATGTTTTTTCACATAATAGGTACTTTAACATGTCTGAATGAATGAATGATGTTTTAAAACTGTAAGGAGTCTTAAAAACCATCCAGCTCAACCTTCTCAAGAAAAATCCCTAAGGCCAAAATACTTATCAAAAGAAATTAATTTTCCCAAATATTTAATATTACAGATATCTGATAACCCTCTGTGACTGCTTTTGCTTAAACTGTTATTTTTTAACATAGTTATATACAACTGTCCTCTCATGCTTATTTATATAATAATGTATTAAGTATTCCCTAAGTTGAATATTGAGTATTTCCTAAGTCATAGGCACTGCTCAGAGGTAAGTATGAATATAGAGGGGAATAAGACATAGTGTTTACACTTCAGGATTTTAGAATCTGGCAGAGATAAATGGAAAAACAAATTAAAGAGTAAAACAGAGAAAGGAGCATTTTATAAGTACCTAAAAAAAGATACATTGATTCTACCTTGAAAACCTAGGAACTAAGTCTGTAGAAAATGAATCATTGTTGGGTTTCAAAGTAGAATAAAAGTATGACAGACTCAAAACATGAAATGCACTCCAAGCGGAGAATGTGCGTGTAGCAGCCCAGAGGGGCAAAACCTCACACGTTTGGGCAGCATGGAGTAGGGCAGGAGGCAGAGCTGAGACTAGAAATAGGCACTGGGGTTAGACTCTAGAGAGCCTGGTGAGGAGTCAGACTAATGGAAAAGGATATTTCAGCCTCACAACCCAAACAGATGAGTGTTTTTGAAAGATAATCACTTGGCTGTGAGAAGGATCAATATGAGATTATAGAAAGACAGAGGGAGAGAAAGGAGTTAAGAGGTTAATGTTGGAGTCCAGGTGATAGAGGATAAGGGTCAGGGTAAGACAGAATCAGCCAGGAAAGAGAGGGAAACAGCCTTTGGTAGCTGATTAGATCAGGCAAGAAGACAAGGGTGGGGAAGATGAAGGTAACTTAGGTCTGCAAGTAGTAGGACTGATTTCTTTTGCCATTTAAGAAATACTATAAATTAATTGCTATATTCTAGTAAAAATCAAAATCCTTTTAATACCCTAGAAGGCCTGCATGATATGTCCCTTATTGCCTTTTTGACTCTGTTTCCTATGACCACTTACTCCTTCACTACCAGCTCTACTCAAGCCACACTGGCCTCATTCTGTCCCTCCAGAATGCAAGGCACACTTGCCCTGGGGAATGCCTGACTCGCCTGTTTAAACCTGCAGCCCTCTCCTTACCTGTTGCTCCCTATCTCTATTCCCTTGTGTGCATGTGTAGGAATTTGTATATGATTATTGCTTTGCTCTCCTTTCAAGGTGGTCCACACCATAAAGACCAGGTTATTGTCAATTTTACCCATCACTGCTCCCCAGCACATAGAAGAGGGTCCAAAAGATGTTCATAAACATTTGCTGAATAAAAAAAACCTAGGTACTTAAATGAATAATGAATAGGTTAATGTTGTCTTAAGCAGAACTGTTAATGGTTTAAAATGTTTAAATCATTTTTCTAAATCTGAGAATTTATATACCTATAGTCTAGGAAGAGATGCAGGAGGGGAAAAAATTGTCACTTTCCTTCTTCCCTTAATTCTAGACAATGTGTTTGATGAATCTATTTTTAGTTCATTTCAGGCTTTCACCCTCTGTCTCCTATGTGGCATTTAGAAGATGAAAAAAAATTTTTTTTGAGTAGGCTTACACTACTTATATTAAAAAAGGATTTCATTTTTATTATCATGGAGTCTATCTTCTATCTTTACCTTTCATAATATTATTGAAATTTTATTTCAGGTCTCTATAAATTTATTCTTGTTCCCAGTCTATAGGAAATTTTCTGGAACTCTTCTGCCTCCTTCACTTCTCCAACTCTACATAACCCGAGAACTACTCTCTGGAAATTTAAAACAAGGCTGATCCTCTTTTCTCCAATCAGTTTCCTTTTCCATCTAGACCTGTGTATCTGATCTCACAGCTATTCTTACATTCTCAGAAAAAAAGAAAGGAAAAAAAGTGCTATTATGACAGAAGGTACATAGTATAACCTTATTTAAATGTCTCAAAATGAACGATCTTAATTTAAAGTTAAATTAAAATTAAAACAAAGTACATTATCATAGAGGTAAGACAGAATGAAAAAAACACAGTTACTGAGTTAATTCTCTGTTTCAGGCCCTGAAGCTAAACACATTCCTCGTTCTGCTTTGCACAGGTCACATAGATCTTTAGAGAGGTCCAATGAGTTACCCATGTTTACAAGGCAAGAATTAGGATGCCATTCTGATTCGTAAGTACATACACATTTTTTTTTTAAGAGATAAAGAAAAATATCCCCTAGACAAATTGGGCTAAATGATCCCTAAGATTGCTTTGGGCAATAATACTCCATGAGTCTAGGAATCCAGTGATATTTGTTTATGGCTATAGTAACTTCAAAACAAAGTAACTCAGATTTATATACGTTTTAGTCTGTCAACTAAGAATAAACAAAGATAATTTAAAACATCTAAAAATCTCTAAGAAGATAACCAAAGTATGACTCAAGCTAAAAAAGAGAGAGGTCCAATTCCTAATTACTTATCCACCACATCCCAAGTCTATTCATGACAAATGTTTGGAGTTTAAGTGACAAAATTTAGACAAATGGACAAGCTATGGTTTAACTTAATGTCGTATCAAATATCAACAGTATGCATAGCATAAACTTGGATATTCACAGCATGCTTTGCCATCAGAAAAGCATGCTATTATTACCAAATTAAGACACATAAGTTTGCTTGTGTCCTGTCCTTCAGCTTCAAAGCAGAGTTGCTGAGGATCAAGACACCAATATTACAGTTGTTGATAATCCCTGTTAACCCAGCAGCCCAACACACTTTCCAAATAAGGCAATGGCATGCCCTGTGATTCCCAGCCAAGGGGCTTGTCAGACAAAGTAGGATCTGGGAGTCCCACAGGTCACAAACAGTGAGCATGGGGAAGAGAGCAAATGGTTCATTCTTTTCATTTGCCAAATGTGCCTATCATGAAGTAAGGGATAAAGTTCCCTTTGGGGATAATGCCTACCCCATTACCATCATTAATAGATCCTAAGGTAAAGAGAAGCTTGGAATGTTTGAACTTGAAGAGCTGTTGAGCTCACAGAATGCAATTGCCTTGGTTTGTATAGTTATGGTGACCCACAAAAAGATAGAGTGAGTTGAGGCAAAATAGGGCCCCAAGGGTCTTTCTTTTATCCCTTTCTGAGGGTGAGATCATGAAGTGATTAAGAGCTTGTGTGATTAAGCAGAGTGGGACTGTCCTGCTTTGAAATTCTTCCACTTTCTGTTACCTGTATGTGTGATTCTAGGTTACTTGAATTGAGAGTCTCAATGGTGAGGATTGAATAGGATCCTGCAGAACAAGTATTGCTACCAGATCTCACATTTATTTATTTAATCTATGCATTTATGTAAGTTTTATTATTTATTTTTAATATAAAATATAATATAAAAGATCAGCAATAACTATATAATGCAATACATTATTTGATATTTTGTATATATTGCATATTGTTGTTACATTATTAATAAAGAGAAAATGGATAGGAAGAGCAGACTTGAGTAATTTATGCCTTTGGTCCTCTGGAGCATAACCTGCTCGTGGAGATTTGACCAAGCATCACTGTCATTACCAGTTTTACTCTTCACTTATGCAAACTCAGTCCGACCTGCACAAGGGATCCTGACAGACTGCAGAATGTCCAAATGATTTCAATTTCAGGTCTTTCCATTTCAACTCAATTCACATCTTAGTGAAGTTCAACAAACATATCCCCTTATTCCTTTTCCAAAACCCTGCTCCTGTCTTCCGAGACTGCCTCTCAACAGCCTCACGCTGGCCCAAGTGCACCTCCCATCCATGAACATGGGCATCTTCTCTGCTTATATCTCACTGACTGTCCTAGAGAAACTCCAGTGGTCTGAAAGGAGACTTCTGACACACACTGAGGTGTATATATATAACAGGATGTTGTGTGGCCCTTCCCAGGCACATTTATATTCAAAATGAGTTGAGAATTCAAGACTAATTGTAGAATTTTAAGTAAGAAAAAGAAGAATATGTTTCTAGACACGTGGCTTGCCCAGCCCCTCTCAGATAATGTCACTTCAAGATCTGCCTATTTTTTTTTTTTTAAGATTTATTTATATATGTATGCAAGAGCTGGGGCACAGACCAGAGGTGGGCGGGGGGGGGGTGTGAGAGAGATTCACCAGAGACAAGAGTGGGGAACAGAATAGCAGATTGACTGAAATACACTACTGAAGGGAGCAACGGGTGCGTCAGGAGAGGTCTGCTGCACCATGTGGGTAGCTCCCTGGCCTGGGGGGGATTGAACTCGTGTTGTGGTGGCTGCAGATTGCTTTATAGTGCTATGCTCAACCCCTTGTGCCACCAGGGAGGCCCCACAAGATCTGTCTATTCTTTTGACAGAAAGTAATAGGCAAAAATTTCCCTTCAAATTTTTATTAATGTAAAAAGAAGTTGCCCTGCTGGATGTTTAAGCATAATTTTCTGTTTTAAGACTTAATTCCTTAAGTGAAACTAAGATTAAGGTAAGGCATCTTATTTCAAAAACAATGAAAGAGGACTTCCCCATCACACCCCCACAGCAAGTCTGCTCAAGTGCCTGAATGGACTAATTAGCCCAACAATTGAGCACCTGCTGTGTGCAAGAGATACTACTAGATAGCATGGGAATAGAAAGATTACATTTTATTTTGTTACTAGGTAAAACTGCAGGGAACCAAAACCGAAACTAAGCAAAACTGAGGGGTTCCACACAAGACAACACAACAAAGTGCTTACCAAGAAATGAAGGGGGGGCCTAGGGGCCCCAAAACACTAAGGGTAAAAACTCACATTGGCTGTTTTATGAGATCATACAAAGTAATCAAACTTTAGTGTACTCAAAGAGTTTTAATCAGTGAGAGGTTAATAGAGAAAGGAGGTGTAGGGGAGGAAAGGATTTTCAAAATGCAGACTCCCAATTAAACTAAAATAATCCAATGACTCATAGGCAAACACCCCATCAAACAAGCAGGCCTGAATGAGTGCCTGAGACCCAAAATCAAAGATACCAACAGAATGAATCCAAGGCATTTCCCAACAGTAAACACAAGTAAAAATTTGGGGAATGCCCAAGGGTTAGGAGAGGTGGAGAAAAACCAGAAGTCAAAATGTATCCATCATCTAAGCAGGCAATAGGTTTGAGACTATGATAACACATGACAGTTGTCATGGCACTGGATTGTGCTGCCCCCAAGCACTACAGCCAGAAAAAAAGAGTAACAGGTATGTGGCTGGTGTTCTAAGCCCAACATGGCCACTGGCTCTACCCCTAGTTCCCATTAGGAAGACAGTTTCACAGCATGCCAGAAGTTGTAGTGCAAGTCACACAAAAACAAGGGTGGGAAAGATGGTGCTTATTTCTGCTGCCTTAGTGCCAGACTGCCAGCTCAGAACCCAGCTGCGGCCTCAAACAATTTCAATCAGATGTCAGGCACTCAGCAACTCCTCTCAGTCAATATTCACTTTATTTGCCTATTATCTTCGAATTTCTTTCTTTATTATTCAAATTTAGTACTACCAGGGCACAAAGGAAATCATTCCACACCCCTCTGGGTTCTTCTAGGCCAAAAAATAACCAAACAAGAGTCAGATTTATAAGGGAAAAAGCCATAGAGAAGTGTAATAATAACATGTGTGCCTTTTGTACACATGGGAGAGACCCAGTGTGACTGAGTAACTGGCCCATGTAGCTTTAGATGCCACCTTCAATAACTTAATTAAATCTAGGGAAGCTGAAGAAGAAAGGAGAAGTCAGTTAAGGGGATTTACTGGGGAAAACAAAGGAACATCGCCCTTCTCAGTGGAAAGAGATCAGGACTAGTTCTTCCTGGAAAAGACCTTTACAGAGAGAAGTTTAGCAGACTCCACCCAGCCTTTAAAGCCCCTCCCAGGAAATAAACCTCTTGTCAGACATGTTTTGGGATGGCACCTCTTTACTTCCTGCACTACTTTCCACGTGACTTAATTATGTGGTTAATTGTGTTCATGCTGCCTTCTCCTTTTTTTTATATTTATGTATTTATTAATTTTTTAATATTTATTTATTTATGCATACAAGAACTGCAGTGTAAGCCAGAGGTGCGGGGGTGAGAGGATTCACCAGCGACAGTGGGGAACAGAACAGGCAGATCTACTGAAATACGTTGTTGAGGGGAGCAGCAGGGGAGTCAGGAGAGGTCTGCTACGCCATGTGGGTCAGCTTCCTGGCCGGCCGGGGATTGAACTCAGGCTGCAATGGCTGGCAATAACTTGACAGCATTGTCTTTAACCCCTGCGCCACCAGGGACGCCCTGCCTTCTCCATTAACTGAGATTCCCTGTAGAGAAGGAACCATTTTCTGGACATTTCTATTTGCCCCAAGATTTAACACAGTCCCTGAACCTCAGTGAGAACCTCTTGATGCTTAGGCTTGAAGATCCTGACTCTATAGCTCGCTATTCCCTAGAATTGACAAACAAGATCTCTAGGTTACTTCCAAAGTAAGAAATTCAGTTACCTAACATAAAACTGGAATCAACATAGAAAATAATCCGTATTATTTATTATCTTATGCTTCTTGACATAATTTGAAATACATTGTTAAGTAATATTTTCTATACCTCTAGATTAATAGTCAAGGTCATATGATGAAATAATATTTAATCAATCGCATGAATAAATACACTTTCCTGAAAAAAAAAATTGCAAATTGTAATGAAAAATTCAATTAAATAATCACTTAAAATTAGCTTTTAGTTTTAGTTATTTAACTACTAGGAAGATTGATATTATGTTAGTAGCAGGACACCACTGGACCCCCAAACTTACACACTCTAAGGGGGTTCTGCTGTCCGATGCACAAAGACAAAACATATTCTCAGTGTAAAAGAACTTTAATAGAATGATTGTGCACAGGGAGGGAAGAAGTTCGGAAAGAATGAAGTTTCCCAGTGAAATACCCAAAGTTACCCGACGGCTTGTGAGTAAACGCCTAGCCAAACAGGATAGGCCAAAAGCAGGGCCACGGAGACACAATAGCTTGCTGCAAGACTAAGTCACTTTCTGGTGGGGAATCACAGAAAAGGTGCAGAAGGGGCCTGGCAAGTCTCGGACAAAAGTAGGAAAATTAAAGTAAAAAATCAAGATAAAGTCTGCCATTGTCTGCCTTTTCATGTGTCTCTCACCACATCTCTTCCAAGTGCCTCTACATGTCTCCACTCTGTGCATCTCTTCCAAGTCCCCCAAGTCCGGGTACAAGTCCAAAGCTGAGACACAAGCACGCCCTCCTCCACAAGACGCTCTGCCCCACGTGTCTCTCCTCCTGTGTCCTCCCTGTGTCTCCCCACCCTGTGTCTCTTCTGAGTCTTCTATATCTCCACCTGGCCACACAGCTCTGCCCTTCATTAGGTGGGGCAGGGAATATCTCTTCTTTTTATGGAGATGCCTTGCTTACATTATCTTACTAGCTTTATTAAAAACATTAATCCAGGGCCTCCCTGGTGGTGCAGCGGTTGAGTGCTGGGCTGCCAAGCTGCCGGTAGCCTCTGCAGCGCCAATTTGATCCCCAGCTGCTCCCCGGCCACAGGAGGAGGGTCCCACATGGCGCGCAGACCTCTCCTGTGGCCCGCTGCTCCCCTCAGCAGTGTACTTTGGTCCTTCTGCCTGCTCTGCTCCCCACTCTGGCTCTGGTGAATTCTCTCACCCTCTGTACTTCTGACTGTACCCAGTAGAGGCAGGCAGGCTGGCAGGCAGGCAGGAAGGAAGGAAGGAGAAAAGAAAGAAAGACATTAGTCCAGTGTTTATCTTTCCTAAAAATATTGGTACGTCTGTGATTTTTTTTCACTTAAATTATAAGCGTTTTGGAGATACAAGTGTTTTTGATGTCTAAAAGTTACTGTTGCAGGGAAGAATCAGGGTGTAGGCTGGAGGCATGGGGGTGAAGGAATTCACCAGAGACAGTGGGAACTGAAAAGAGGGATTTATTGAAATACACTGCTGAGAGGAGCAGAGGGAGAGATGGAAGAAGTCATCTGTGCTGAGACAGGATCCGAAGGCTCTGTTTATATGCCAGGAATTAGTGACTGGCTAGGATATCTAACCGAGGGTATGGTGACTCCGGATTTAGATCATGGTCTTAATGGCCTGATTCCCATCCACTCCCCTTACCCATTCATGCCTCCCAAGCTTGCCTGCTGGGCAAGGAGTGGGGCCTTAAATTTAACTTCAGTAATGATTCCACCAGTTTCTATTTAGGTAAAATTATATTTGTATCACAGCATTTGCACATTAACAACAAGGCAGTGAATTCATATAACATTTTGTGTTTAGAATCCTGGGTTTCTCATGCCAAAAGTCTATGTCCTCTTAGGCAACTCTACTTTGTAGACTCTACTTGCCTCCTTCTGTCCACAAACTCATTAAAATGCAATTTAAGAGCACATTTATTTAAAAGATCATTTCCTTAAAACTAAGAAAGCCCTTTTTGAATTTACCAAAAAAGTACCACTTTTTCTTCCCGTAAGTTAATAGAGCCAAAAATAAATCAATTTTTCTTTGTCTGAATATATAAAGACATATCAAATTCCTAATGCATGCAATATTTATCTCACTTCTCTATTGTGCACATTATCACTTGTGATTACTGGTTCCTTTTTTTTAATGGGATATTCCTTTTACCCAGTGGCCTTGAAAGCACACATTTTCTTGATTTTTACATCCATTTTGACATTAAAATGAACTATAATTTCTTTTGAACAGACATCAAAGAATGCCAGCAGTGTAGGCAAAGTGACTGCCTTCAATTACACATGGAAATGTTGCCATCCATATCACCTTGAATCAGTGAGGGCTTTGCCTTACTCAGGCAAATTCAACAATTACTCTGGCATTAACAATAAGGCAGTGTTTCCAGAACAGGACTAAGGAAACACATCAAAGTTCCAATACCTATACACATTTGGGGAATATTCTATTTCTTTCAGCCTTTGATTTGAGTGATTCCCTTGTTATTGCCACATTGTTGTGGCTCCTGGGGCAATAAAGGGTCTACGATGGTAAAATATCGAAAGTCAGGGTTCTTCTGGAAACATTGTGAATATGACTTAAAATCACAAATAAATGTGGCATGTTATATGGGACAGCTTCACAACTGATAAGATGCCCAAAGCTGGCCACTGAGTTTAGATATCTTTCTCTGTAGCAGCATGACTCCTTGAATAAAAGTCAATATCCACAATTAGTGCTTATCTATTGATCAATTATAGCAAACTGGGTATGTTATTGGGTGGGGGAGAAGGAAGCTCCAAGTTATTTTAAAAGTTTGAATTTTACCCCTCGGAAGGAGTATTGTCTGACTGGCTGAATGCTCTTTTCCCTTTGGTCACAGCTATATATTAATGAAATACAACAGACAAATAAGTGGTGCAGTAAAAAAGAAGACAGCACATATATGACCATAAACTAGCTGACCATCAGCTATCAGCTCTTTACCAAAGAACTACTATTCCTTGATGACAATATCATAAGCTTTTCATAGAAATTTATGTCAAAGCACGGATAAGCCTTAGAAAATTCAATAGTATATCTATTATTGGAGAGTCAGGATATCCTCAGGAGAATTAAAACCAATCTAAATTTTAGAGTTCAGAAATGGTGCACAATGTAATCAATGCAGTAGTAGCTGTGGGGCTACTACTAAGCTGTAGGGCTACAGTGAACAGCACATAACATCTTCCATCAGAAGAGCCCAGGGATTGATGAGAACTGTCCCAATTTGGGTATGTGAGATTCAAAAGTCATTGGATTCTCTGTATTGTTAAGTTTATTGAATGAAAAGTCATAGAAGCTTGGTTTTAGACTGGGTTCTTCCATTAGTTATTTAAAACTTTATAAATTGATGTATTGACTTATTAAATGATAATTTATAGAACACCAACCTATGCCAAACACTGTTCAGTGTTAGAGACAGTGGCAAACAAAAGAAACAGAATCTCTGCCCTCAAAGAACTTACAATCAAGCAGGGCTGACAAATATTTGATATAATCATATAATATGAAATAAATACTATAAACAAAAAGGACAGACCATTATGAGTTGTAACAGGGAAACTGATAAGCTAGAAAAGACCTTTCTGAAAATGACATTGAAAATAGTAATTGTAGAGGGCCTCCCTGGTGGCACCAGGAGTGAGGCTGCAGCACTATGAAGCTATCGGCAGCCACTGCAGCATGAGTTCAATCCCGGCCAGGGAGGTGACCCACTTGGCATAGCAGACCCCTCCTGACTTGCCCGCTGCTCCCCTCAGCAGTCTATTACAATAGAGCCTCCTGTTCTTCCTGCTCTGTCTCTGGTGAATCCTCTCACCCCCTGCACCTCTGGCCTACACCACAGTTCTTGTATGCGTAAATAAATAAATCTTTAAAAAAAAAGAAAACAGAAATTATAAATTTTAACATTAGAATCACCTGGAGTTTTAAAACTGTCTGAAATCTGGCCCTACGCTCAGGTAATTGACTCTACAAGTGAAGTCTAAGTAGTATTTTTAAAATCTTAGTTAAGTGGTTGTAATTTGTGGATAGCACTGAGGCCCACAGATTTCAGCTGATAGCAAAAGGTGGGAAGGGGCTGAGTAGAGAGGACAAGGGAATATTTCTCAGGCAGCAAGAATAATATTTTTCAAAACATTGTCAAAGCTTGTTGCATTCGGGAACTAAAAGAAAGCGCTAGATGGATTACATTGGGACAATGGATCGAGGACCCTCTGTAACCAATTTGTAGAATTAGGGATTTCACCCTCAGTGCGATGTAAAGTTCGTGAACATAAAACTGACATGACCAGTTTATAGATTACTGTGGCTTCTCTAGAAAAAGCACTGAAAGTGACAAAAGAGGAACAGGGACTAAGGACATAAGAGGGAATGATGATGGCTGGCTCTAGACTGGTAACAACAAGATGGAGAACTATTTTAACCTGTTTTAGAAGGAGAACTGATGTTTGGATGAATTAAATAAAGAAGGGTAAGAGAGTGTGGAAAGGTTGCCAGGGTTCTAATTTGAACAGTTGGACAAAAGAACGCACATTTGCTGAAATGCATAACACTGGAGGAGAAGATCAGGGGTTTGTTCCTGTGAATCTGAGGCTCCTGTAAGACACCAAGTGGATGTGTCAGGTTAGCAATTGGATATGAGTCTTGGAGAAAAAGTCTGGACATACCAATTTGAAAGTCAGCAGAATGTGGATAATATTGAAGTTCTTTTATTTTTTATTTATTTATTTATTTTTTAAAGATTTATTTGTTCATGTATACAAGAACTGGGGTACAGGCCAGATGTGTGGGGAGAGTGAGAGGATTCACCAGAGAGAGTGGGTAGCAGAACAGGCAGATCTACTGAGATATACTAATGAGGGGAGCAGTGAGTAAGACAGGAGAGGTCTGCCACGCCATGTGGGACTCTCCCTGGCCAGCCGGGAATTGAACCTGCACTGCAGAGGCTGTGGACAGCTTCAGAGCACTGTGCTCAACTGCCTGCACCACCAGGGAGGCCCTCTTTTTTTTTTTTTAAGATTTATTTTATATTTATGCATATAAGAGCTGGGGTACAGGCCAGAGGTGGGGGGGGGTGAGAGGATTCACCAGAGACAGAGTGGGGAACAGAACAGGCAGACTGACTGAAGTACACTGGTGAGGGGAGTCAGGAGAGATCTGCTGCACCATGAGGGTTGCTCCCTGGGTGGGGATGGAACTAGTGCTGCAGTGGCTACGGTTAGCTCCATAGGCTGCATCTTAAACCCTTGCGCCACCAGGGAGGCCCAATATTGAAGTTCTTAAAGCCATGTGTGATATGAAAACCTGGGGAAAATATAGAATAAAAGGACTTGGGTAACACAGCTCTCGGTTTCATTACTATAAAATGGAAGGATGGGGTATAATCAGTGGTTCTCAACTTCAGCATGCCACAGAATCAACGTGATAAGATATCTGTTCCTGGGCTCTTCTAAAAGACTCTAGTTTTGTGGGTCTGTGTTTGAACATACGAATTTGCACTTCTAACAAGTAACCCTTGTAATAGTAATGCTGCTGATGGGGACCATTCTTGAGAATTAGAGGATTTATTTCCCTTTCTTTTCCAGTATTATATAGCATTGCTGTGCCATCTGCAAAAAAACAAAAAAACAGAGCACAATATAGGTATTTTATATCTTGCATACAAACAGAGAGAGAAAATAATTTAATACTGTGATAACATTGTTTAATTTTACGCATTACTTCACCTCATTCAGGCGTGATGTTAAGAAAATAAATAGTTCATCATTTAAAGGAAGGTTTAAAGTACACTAATAGTAGCAGGTATTAGTAACCAAATTTAAAAGAAATCCTGCCTTCCTAAACTTCCTCATGCAACATAAGTAAAAGAATTTGAATTACACCTTTTTTAAAGATTTATTTTTATTTATGCATACAAAAACTGGGGTGCAGACCAGAGGTGAGAGGATTTACCAGAGACAGAGCAGGAGCAGAACAGGTGGATCTACTGAAATACACTGCTGAGGGGAGCAGCGGGTGAGCCAGGAGAGGTCTGCTGTGCCATGTGGGTTAGCTCACTGGTTAGGGATCTAACTCATGCTGCAGTGGCTGGTGATAGCTTGATAGCTCTGAGAATTAACCCCTTGTGCCACCAGAGGCTCTACACATACACATATTTTATAGAATCCTATGAGAGTAGATAAGTTATTCAGCCTCAGTCAATCTCAGCTTGTGCATGGTTCATGGACAATTAAAGTGGATGGGCCTCCCCGGTGGTGCAGCAGTTGAGCGCTGGGTTGCAAAGCTGCCCGCAGCCTCTGCAGCGCCGGTTCGATCCCCAGCTGCTCCCCGGCTGCTCCCCGGCCACAGGAGGAGGGTCCCACATGGCACGCAGACCTCTCCTGCCGCCCGCTGCTCCCCTCAGCAGTGTACTTCGGTCCTTCTGCCTGCTCTTCTCCCCACTCTGCCTCTGGTGAATTCTCTCACCCTCCCGCGCTTCTGACTGTACCCAGTGCATGTATAAACAAACCAAACAAACAAATAAATAAATAAATAAATAAATAAAAATGCCTCTATAAAAAAAATGTATAAATATATATATATTAAAAAAATACAATTAAAGTGGATGCTTCAAAAAGAAGACAGCAAATAAATTTTCCAAAGCCACTTGGGAGAACTTTACCTATTCTTCCCATTTCTAAAGCAGCATAGTGATATATACCCATGAAAATCTAACTACAAACTCTCCCTCCAAAATCCTAATTTTCTAATAGATTGTGTACAAAGAAAGTATTTACAAGGTGGCTAAATGAGGTAACAGACTCAATCTGTGAAAAAATGAAATTGATCAGTTTGTTACAACCTTGTTAAAGTGAATAGCAACTTCCAAGGGCTAGGCAATTGCTATCATTTTTAAAAATGTGATCACATAAAAATTTCAAGCTACCCAGGGGCAAAAATCAAATGATAATTTTTCCTATTTCTTTGTTCCCTACCCAAGATTTTCAAATAACATTTGCATTGCTTCCAGTAAAGCTTCCTCAGCAAAAATGGACTCACTTCAAAGAACTTTAACTAGGATCTCTGAATGGTAAGCTTACTTGGACAAAAGAGAATAATCCTCAGACACATTTCAATGCACAGAGAGTAGATGCTATAAAGAAAACACATTGTCTGCCCTCTCCTCTCACCTCCCAGAAACAAAAAGCATGAACTTTAGGTGATATTTCGCTACAACTCTTACCTAAGGTAAGGAGGGTTCAATGTGATATCCAAACACAACTTCCTAATAATATAGTTAAAAAATTATGGGGCAACTTCTCTCAGGTCTTTAGTAGAATTATTAAGGTGAAAATGAGAATTTTTTTGGACAAACAGAATCTTCTCATGGAAGTTTTGCAAGCATCACAAGTCCTCTTCTCATGATGAATGACAAGGAAAGGTACATAAGACCTTGCTTTGACAACGTTTCTTTTTTTTAAATTATGTTTATTGAGGTAATGGTTTACAACGTTGAATATGTATGAAGGGATAAGGTTTACACATCTATAAATATATTTTATCAACCACACCATCACCAAAGCCTCACTGACCCTCCACTACAGTCCACTGAGTACCCTTCAGCTTCTGCCTAGCTCTGTTTTCAGAAGTCTTAGCTGGCAGTGTCTTTTTCCTGAATCAGGTGCAAGCAGAGTGTCGGGGCTGTGGGCTTAAGTCACCAGTAACAGAAGTTGCGTATTTCATAAGTAGTTAGGCGGTCTGGATGCCTGCCAAGCCTGGGGCAGGGGTGGAGGGATTCTCAGGACGGTTAGTTAGCTGCCAGCAACCCCGGTGCATCAGCTCCATGCCCACCCAGCAGTCAGTGTTCTGTCTGGAAGCGTCTGCAGTGAACTAGGAGCAGAAAGAAGCCCAGGGAGACCTGGGGAGAGGATTCCCTTGGTATCCCCATATTATTCCTGACAGGATTGTCTCTCAGGCTTTCCTACCCTTCCCAGGGATTTCTGCCTCACCTTCTCATGGAGACACCCATCCTGGTGTTCTCAGTTCTCTTCTGAGAGCATTTGTTCCCTCCCTGAGGCCAGTCTCTTTTTTGTGGAGGAAGTGATGACTCCAGAATGCTGCTAGCCTGCTGTCTTAGGTCTGATTTTTTAAAAAAAAAAAAAAAAAGATTTATTTATTTATGCATACAAGAGCTGGGGTACAGGACAGAGGTGCGGGAGGTAAGAGGATTCGCCAGAGACAGAGTGGGGAACATAACTGGCAGATTGACTGAAATACACAGGCTGAAATACAGTGGGCGAGAGGGGAGAGGGCTCCAGTACCATGTGGGTTGCTCCCTGGTTAGTTGGGGATCGACCTCATGCTGCAGAGGCTATGGATTGCTTCATAGAGCAATGCTTAACCCCTTGTGCCACCAAGGAGGCCCAGATCTAATGTTTCCAGGTGTAGTGGCAGGAATGGGCACTGAGCAGATTATCTATGATCTGGCAGACCAGATAAAGAAGAGTCCTGGGTTTTCTCAGGCTTTTATTGAGCTTTACATATAGTGTGGTAAACGGGTACACAGCAGGCAGAGGTGCTGGGGCCTGCTGGCCTCCAGACCCCCAGCAAGTCTTCACTGTGTGCTTCTCAGGCCTTCTTTTCTCCCCTTCTCTCTCCTGCCTCTTCTCCTCCTTGTTCTCTCCTGCTTCTGCTTCTCTCCAGTGACTATCTCAAGCCTCCTCCCATGGCCCACAGAAGTAAACAAGACAGTTTGCAACAATGTAACAATTGCAGGTACCCCTCCCCACCCACCATCAGGACTGGCAATGCTAATGGTGGGAGGCCAGAAAAGCCTGAAAAACCATCTACCCTACACCAGGTCACTTGTTTCCCATGAAAAAAAATTACTTTTTAATCAATCTTCGGTCTATTCATTTTAATTATAGATTCTTTTCAGTCCCATGAAAGTGAGTGTGACCTATTACATAATGTCTGTCAAGGGTTTAAAACACAAATAGCAGAATGTCCTGAGTCAAAATAAAGGAACTAAGCAGTAGAAAACCAATGCATGTGTGATATGTTAATAAAAATTAAAAAAAAATTTTGGAAGACCAAATTGTTAGGTATGTTACTTTGAGTCCTCTGAGAATGTCAAGATAGGACTAAGCAATACAAGAGATTAGAGTTTCTGCTTTCTCCTACTAATCTATCCATTCTCCCCTCCAGATTCTTGTATATGAATGTCCTTTTGTTATAGGGCAGCCCCGATATTGAACGGGTTCCTGGCTGTGGGTCCTCACCCGCGCGCTTAAAAGGGACTTATTAATACTCCACTACAGACACACACAAAAGGTTAATAAAAGGTTTATTTACAAGGGAAAAGGAAATAAGAAAAATGTACAACTCAGGGAGAAAATATGCGTCCTACCCGATCCGCCGACCTGGAAACCCAAAGTCACTCTCAGAGATGGCCAGACGCTGCGAGCTGGCAGAGAGCCAAAATGAGGGACCCCCCCCCCCCCACCAAAGCCCACGTGTCTGCCTTTATACCAACTTGACTGCTTAACCCCACCCTCAGGTCCCAGCCACCTTCCCTTTGGTGGTGATGGGATTTGGAGTTCCCAGTGTCTTTGGCTTTGGCCTGGGGTGGGGGTGGAGTCCACAGAGCCTGTATGGAATTAGCTTTAGGACAACCTTTTCCCCCTAACACTTTCAGCAATTACACTTCATATGGGGGGTAGGGGGAGGAAGGTATTGCTTTAACTGCTTTAGTAATAATACAACTAATACATCCTAAGCTTTTATCAAGTCTCGAATACCACTGTGCTATATATTTTCCATGCACTGTGCTCACAATAAATACATATGGTATGTGGAGGGGGTCTATTATTAGCCACATTTAATAGACAAGGAAATTTATTTATGTAATTTCCCTGTAGGTACAGCTAACAAATATTAGGACTGAGATTTTAGTCTAGATACTATAGTCCATTCCCTTAAACTGCATTGAATTCCCCAAATGAAACAAATCAATAAATAAGCATACATTGGGCATATACTGTGTTCTCATGCTGTGGAGGAAACTAAACAAAACAGTCATCACTGCCCTTTATGAATTTACAATGTAAGACTATAACTGGGAAGACAAATATTTTACAGATAAATGATATAAGACTATAATTAAGTACTAAATTATAGACTCATTCTGGAAGTGCTATGGGATTTCAGAGGAAAGATTATTAAATAAGAACTGAAGTGAAAACGAGCAGAATTCTAAAAAGAAAAGAATTAGACTGCTTTTTGGATCATGCATAAAGTTTGAAGAGGAAGAGAGGAAAAGGAAAAGACTGGAGCCCATGAAATTACAAGAATAAAAATTTATGGGCAGAATGGAGAGACATATTCCTAGGACCATGAGCAGTTAAAGCCTCCAGACAGGCAGCCTGTCTGTCCAGTTACAGTAGACGAATTGTTTGCGAAGTCAGGTGCCACATCAGAGGTCTCTGTGTAAGTCGAAGAATAAATTGAGAAGTAAATGATGAATATATTTCCAAAATTATTAGATGGTCAATTGAAAAAATTAAATTGTCTCTTTAAATTCATTTTTCTTTTTGGTGCCTTGAAGTTTAGTGATGAAAAGTGAAAACAAAAATTAAATCTCTGGCTCCACTTTTTTTCAACTGGGTTCACTTTAGAACACACTCCCTAAAAATCAGACACTGAAATCCCCAGAAATAAAATGCCATTTTACTGATTTCCTTCTGTGAAATTTCTCTGATTTAAGCCACACCAGGTTATAATTTAAAAAAATAAAAGGAAGAAAGAAAAACCCTCATAACAGTATCCCTTATTGAAGCTCAAGGGATGGTTAACATCAGAGAAGTATAAAATGTATAAAGGAACAAAATGTATTGCATGCTTTTAATGGGAAAAAGCATCCTGAACACCTATTTTCTTTTAAATAAATTGAGAAACATCTCCCATATAGATGTGGGAAGTTAATGGTAACTTGATAGGTCAATTTAAAATTTCTAATGTGAAGCGTTATTCCAGGCTTGAAGGAATTGGGGTCAGAGAATACAGACTCTCTCTTTATCAAGCAATAGATCATGCAATGACAGCCTGTGTGAACACACAGCACATCTTCAGAATTTCAAGGCTATTGGAAGGTCAGCATTTGGCACTGTGTTCTGTTTCCCATCTCCAGTCAAGCATAGAATGTTTTGTGTGTAACAATTCAAGGAGGGGAAAAAAAAAACAAACTTACAAATGGCCTCTGGCATCTCTGGCATGAGGAAAATTCCGGTTTAGTTGAAACAATCATTACCATTCAATTTGCACGAACCATTTGGTCAAATCTCCACTCTCACACAAGAGATGCCCAATAAAAATGATACAGGTAAAAAGAAAATGCAAACCTCATACTTACCCATCTTATGAAGTCATAGACAGTAACTACAATTAGGGAATTTATTGAAAGAGCTCCCTAGCCAATCAAGTTCAGTATTTCCAGGGTAGGGACATCAACTGTGGTTCTGCGGTGTTGCTTTGTCAACCAGGATTCGCATGACAACACAATAGAGCAATTCCCAATTAAAACATTTTGAAACTCAAAATAATTCAGTGGCTACAAAAATTATGTTTTCTTAACCAAAGAAGCTCCAATGGCTCACCAGATTGATGGGCAGACTTATTTAGGATGATATCTCTGAAAGTGTGTTAAATGAAACATTAGTTCCATGGGATGTTCACAGCTGTGACAGAAAGAAATGGCTCTATGATTAAAGGCTGAGTGAAACAAAATGTCTTTACTACTGAGAGTCTCTGACTCTTTCATATGATGATGTATATTACTAATATCAATGGGGAATAATATGTGGCATTTTCCCAATTTACTTGACTATAACACTAATTTTTAATGGAATATAAATTTCCAGCAAGTCTCACTTAAGCATTTAAAAACAAA
The DNA here is from genome assembly GCF_014898055.3 of Talpa occidentalis. Lineage (NCBI taxonomy): Eukaryota > Metazoa > Chordata > Mammalia > Eulipotyphla > Talpidae > Talpa > Talpa occidentalis. The sequence goes on along the minus strand of NW_023604295.1, from coordinate 53,755,816 downwards.
GAGGAGGAAACCAGGAAAGATGAAGCAACTCATTTTGAATCCACTCAAGCAATGTGTTTTTTAACTTTAAATTGGAACTACACACTTCTTCAATGACAAAATACATTTGAGTTTGGCAAAAATACGATTTCTAAGGTACTATGTTGTTCCAATTTCCTTAAACATTCTGCAGTAGTGAAATATTTATCTAAAGTAGAATTTTGTGTGAAGTTGAAATGCTAGAGAATTTATAGTAAACTATTTTAAATTAATTCTTTGGGAGAAAAACACATAAAATGAAGATCTATACCACAAAAAATGATCAAATCAGATTTGAAAAAATCTGGATATTATGCCACCCTTAAACTTGTACTAGCATCCCAATAAAAGTCATAATTTAAAATAAATCAAAATTGTATAGTTTCCATCAATTGTTAATGAATAGAAATTAAAAGTATGCTTGATCTTATAATCTGACATAGATATTTACAATTCTTTAAACATGTTAATCTCAAAACTTGGAGCATTGCATATTTTCTAGAAAATGAACTTAAATCTATGAATTTATATTATTTTGTTAGTTCATAACACCTTAAAAATTTCATTATATCAGAAAATGCTCATGAAAACTAATCTGTAATAAAATTTTGAATAACTTATAATAATAGTCAAATATTAAAAATCAACTGTTACTGAAAAATAATATCTAAAATGATTTTAAAGTTGAAATATAGAGTAACTTATCTACTCAGAAATAACTGGAGAAGGAGGATTTTATAGAAAAGTGGATGGAGCAATAAAAAAATAACACCGTATGAACAAAGTATGAGTCAGAGAAGGGAGATGAGTCTGTGAGGCAGGGAGGAGAGTAACAATGTCTATGACTTATGAACAGTGGGATAAAATACGAAGGTACTCACTGATTTAGGACAAGAAATTACAGACAGTGTTCTATGTGTCATCTTCAATCAAATTCAGAATAACATAGAACCCTGATGACTTTACACATCTTAGTCAATTTTCAAGGAATAAGTATTTATTGTGCAAAGCACAGTTATTAGACAAAGAAAGAAAAGAAAGCATGAAGAATATTAAGGAATCATTTCACTTCTTATTTTCTTGTACAAACAGCCAAGAAAAAGTAACTCAGTAAATTTTCAAATGTTTGGATCTTAAAGATTTTCGCGCATGGATTTGGTTTCATGACTGGATGAGTCAGCAGATTCATGGTAACATCAGAAACCCACATTCTTTCCTCTTCTCAGTTTAGTTGTCTTTATCATTGACTCTGCCCTTAGATATAGAGCAACATGGGAACCACAGTTCCAGGAAAGAAATCTAGACATGACAATTCAGAGATATTGTTTCCTCTGTGTACAGTAGTAAGGCTCTGGAGATCCTCACTTCTAAGTAAGGAAGACTCTCTCCAGATCCTCCTAGAATAAGGCCTTCATATTTCATTGGCAAAAACTGATTTATGAGTTCATTCCTCTTAGAGTCACAAGGATTATCCTCAATCCAATGAGTCCACTACAGAAGTTGGAGATATGGTCAGCTTTTCCAGAAGAATATGGCTGAGAAAGAGGTAAATACCTGGAAAAAATACCTGAAAACTTCCTTCAAGATTTCTCCTAGGAAAAAGAAGGAATGAAATCTAGGTAGAAATTAACAGTATAATATACACATTGTATACATTTTTAAAGACAAAAGATACAAAATATTGCTGGAGCTCACACAATAACATTCAAGAAAGTTTAATTTAAATAGATTATCTGAATAAACAACCCATAATTGCATAATTTTCCTCTTCTGAGAAAGCCAATAAATTCCTAAGAGCTCAGTTTCTGGAAACCTCATTTCTTAAACATTTACTCTGGCACCCTGCTTCTTTCCTGCAAACAGCCTACTACAAAGACCCTGGCAATAACTCACTTAAGAATAATGGCAATGCTCTCAGGCAGTTAATCTCATCTGCTTCCCAAGAGAAATTGTGACATAGTGATGTTGGTGGCTCCCGGAGGTCCGTGATGACACTCCATCTGGCAAGTGCATGAGACTCCCCATCCATAGCAATCCATCCAAGTCCCTTTCTGTCCTGACAACTGGCTGTTTATTGCTCTTAAACAAAACCTTGTTAAGGTTGCCATTGATAATTAATGTGTTGGTGGGTAAACTAGTGCTAGGAATGTGATGTAAAGGGTAACTATGTCTATGAGTCACATTTAAAAGACAGAGAAAAAATTACAATCATTTTCACGCATTTGAGACTAGAATGGCCACCAAGATTTCATGGGATCAGAAGTGACACCAAATGGCAATGACAAGCTATGCATAGAACATGAAGAAAATCTCATTCTATCTGCCCAAGAGATAGGGAGCTCAGATTCACCATCTCTTCCTACTTTAGTTCAACTTCCCTCCCTTGCCTAACCTTTGGTGGGCAGGGTGTCTTTAAGCTCAGTAATTCATAGAAGGTTTTCTATGAGTGTTGTTGGATATTAGAAAGATGATGTATTTTTTTGTCTAGTAGATTCTAGATTTTGGGAAATACAAAGATCTATGTAAAATAGGGCTTGCCAACTGGAATACAGGCCATCAGGAGTAAGTAAAGGAGTAGACAAGAAGAAAGAAATTAAAGGAGAGGAGCGTTTAGTACCTACGAGAAGTTTGTCTAACACTGATAAATCTATGATAAAGAATAAAGAAAGGTTTGTGTCCTGCTTTGAATCTTGAGCAAGGATAAATAACAGTAGATGGGTGATGATGGGTCAAGTCCATGAATTCTATAGGAAATAATAACAAGGACACACATACCATAGGGAAACTTCACTCAGGTGAAATTCCAACTATCTCCAATATTCATTTCTGGCCCCAGATTTGGGATAGCTGGCTTTTCCTTCATACTGTGGGATTGTTCTTCCCAAAAGGGTCAGAGTGACGTTTCTCAATATGCCCAGAATTGCCTCTTCCGGTAAGTGTCACCTCAGTATGGGGAGCTGCAGTCACTTGAGGCCCTGGAACCTCAGAAAATCTACTACCATTACCTAAAGAAGGTAGAGTGTTTCAAGCATTTATACTTTCCTGATTAAATAATTAATCCTTAGTCCTCTTTTTTATGACCTCGAAGATGTGGTGTGGGGTTATCATCCCATCCCAGTGTAGGTTTATCAGTGAACATGTCCTCCTATGTGAGCAATTTATCTTTTTACTCTCAGAGATAAAGATGCTATCGCCTCCTCCTTGTCTGACATGTGAAATCTGCCCTTCTTCTCTCCTAATGTCCCAGTTCCTCAAACATAGGATATATATCTTTGGTCTGCACCATTTTACCTTTGAATTTACAACCTTGTGAGTTCTCCATACATATGTTATTAAATTGATTTTTCTTTGTCAACCTCTCTTATGCTGCTTTGATTACTTGTCTAGCCTGAGATGAACCCTGAGGGATAGGGCATTTTCCACTGTACCCCAACAACATCTAAGAAGATATGCACCTTTCTACAACCTCCTTGGTCTAAATAGAAAATAATGTTTACTTTATTATCTAAGAGGCAATGAAGCAAACCTCACCTAGGTATCCCTACAAGCAACCCACAACTCACTTTGGTTCCATAACACTGGCCATGTAGCAAGTTTAGTGCTAAGCAAATGACAACTCAATCATTTTCATCCTTTTTATGGATACAAAAACCAGAAGCTTCCAAAAACCCCCTGTTAATAAAGACTGATAGGAGGAACTTAAAAATCCAACTATAGTGCCATGTCATAGGGGAGGACAGTGTTAGGCCATCTAACTGCATTAGATCCATTAAAACAGTCTTTAAACTTCAAATTTGTGCCAGTTCAGAAGTCAGACCTGTTACCTAAAGAATACTTGCTGGCATGACTTTTGTTCAGTGATTAGAATAATATTTATTAACGATATATTATTATGTGTCAGTAATTGTTATAGTTGTTGGAGACACATTGTTAAAAAAAAAACTGACCTTTTCTGCAACTAAATGAAACAACCAAAAAATCATATCTCTAGAGCTTACAGACTAGCACTAAAGAAAGATTTACACCCATATAAGAGAGATTTTTATGTGCAAATGCATTTCTATCTGAATCATTCAGGGCATGTTTTAGCAAGAAAACTATGTTCAATGAGTTAAAAAAAAAAAAAAAGGATGCAATTAAATGTAACCAAATAGACCAAATAACAATAAGACAACTTTCTAGAGTATAAACAAAACTTGCAGTTAAGGCCAGTGGGTGATCCACAACCATTTCATCACAGCTGACTAGGGCATTTGCATTTTACAGACAAAAAAGCAAAGAGAGATGTGTTTTTATATCAGATCATTCAGCTACCACAGATTGAACCAGAATTTTTTCCAAGCAAAATAGTCCATCTCAGGCCATGTTCCTATGACTCAGTTCTTCTGTTCATTCCCCAGTTTCTTCACTTTGTCCATAATTGTTCTGAACAGTTATTAGTGAACTTAGATAAATTCACCATGAATTTTAAACACTAACATTAAATTAACATTAAACATTAAATTTTGATCCCCAGATAGTTTGAACTTTAAAATACAAATTAATGCATGCTGAAGAATACCTTTCTCAATATGCTTCATGGCCAGTCTAATATTCTGTTCCTTGAGCTCTAGGCATTAGTTGTTTGTCCCACAGCCACTGCCTATACCCAGACTCTGACCCTTGGACTGTTGTAGATTTGGGATAGTCCTTTCTGTTTGTTTCTTAGCCCCTAAATGCCCCATCTCTGACAGCTATTATCTAGCACCCCTAGGTCCATGTTTACCTCGGGTCTGAATCTTCTTTGAAATTTGAGGATGTGTTCTGCCAAAAATAACTGTTATTTGCTTTTACCTTTTAGGTCAGTGGTTCCTATAATTGAACACGCATCAGACTTCAGCTATGTATATATGTACGTATGTATCTTACATAATTATGGTGCAATAGCCAAACCCAGACAGTGTAATTGATACAACTCATACAGATGGTATATGAACGTTTTTCACATACCTGTTGGCTGTTTGCATTTGTTCTTTGGAGAAGTGTCTTTGATTGGATTGTTTGCTTTGTTTTTGTTGAGTCATGTGAGCTCTTTGTAGATCTTTGAAGAGATATCCAATTTGCAAAAGATTCTGATTCAGTTGTCAGACTAGGACCCAACCATATTTTTTTCTTTTTCTTTCTTTTTTTTTTTTTACTTCCCAGATATTTCTACACCTCTGAGAATAGATAAAATGTGTAAGGTATGACAATAAAAATGGTGTATAGGATGCAGAAAAACTAGGCCTCTCATATTTTGTTGGTGGTATATTAAATGGTGAAGCTACTCTGGAAAATAGTTTGATAATTTCTGTAAAAGCTAAACATATGCTTACTATACTAAACATATGCTTACTATATGAATGTGTGTTCATGCAAAAACCTGTACACAAGAGTTCGCAGCAGTCTTATTTATAATAACCAAAAAATACAAACTACCAAAACATCCTTCAATAAGTGCAGAATTAAACAAAGAATACTACTCTGCAATTGAAATAAAAGAACCAGTAAAACAAGCAACAACTGAACAGACCTCAAGAGCATAGATTTTTTTTTTTTAAGTTAATCTTAAAAAGTTCACATACGTCATGATTCCATTTATTTAATGTTTTTGAAATAATAAAATTATAGAGTTGGGGAACAGATTAATATTGTCAAAGATTAGGAATAGCTGTGGAGTGTCTCTCAGTGATGACAGTGACTATATAGGGAGATCTTTATGGTGATAGAGTAATTCTATACTTTGGTTGTGGTAGTGGTTACAGAAAGCAACATGCGATGAATGATACAGAGCCATATGTATGAATGGTATCAATTACACTGTCTGGGTTTGACTGCTGCACCATAATTACATAAGATGCATACATACATATACACATACGATGGACTACTACTCAGCTATGAAAATAAATAAGATAAAGTCTTGCCATAAGATAAAGTCTTGCCATTTGTGCCAACATGGATGGAACTGGAGGAGATCATTCTAAGCAAAGTAAGTCAGAAGGAGAAAGACCATTAGCTAATGATGTCACTTTTATGTGGAATAGAGAGAATAAAACTAAGGGCCAGATAAAACCAAATCAATAACAAACCCTAGAAAACTGACTACAAAATTGAAGCTGCCAGAAGTGTTATGGGAGAGGATTGGGGTGTGGGAAGGGGCACAATAGGCTGTGGTGGAGGACTAAGGGTACCTTCACTGTGGGTGTGATGTGGTAACATTTACCTGAAGGTATGTTCCTATATCTCCAAATCATAGACATTAAAAAAAGACTGTGTATGCTAATTTTTGTTTGAAAGAAAACATGCTAAATGTGAATAGGGATAATTTTTGAGTGATTGGATTATAAATGATTTTGTTCAATGTTTTCCCAAATTATCTAATTTTACACAATGAGCATGAAATTTTATAGTGAACATAGTGCCACCTAAGGCAGGTACAGCTCAGTCACATCAAGAGGCTTTCAGAATTCTTAAAGAAAAGCTTGCCCCTAGGAATACGCAAATATAGTCTACTTCTGTCCACAGTTTATGCCAGGCTCCCTTGTAAATTTCTGGATTCTCCCAGCTAATACTAAGTCCAGTTGTCTTTACCAGATGTATGACAATGACCCTGTGCTCCAACCATCTCACCACTCACTCACCCAACCCATGGCCTACACCCCCACCATTCAGCCCACATTTCGGGACAGGACTCCCCCCTCCACTTTCTCAGTTGTGGAAGTAGTAGAGCTATTTAAAACAGCCAGGGGAGAATTAATGTTTATTTACATCTAATTAAAATTCTCCCAGAAAGACTGAGAAATAGTGCTATAGTTCATGACTGCCAATAAAAATGCTTTTAAATGAATATTTTCAATATTCATGATTTAGAAATACATTTTTAAGTGTCATGATACTTTGCTATCAAATTCTCCCCCCCCCCTATAATTAAGTTACTTTTAGGCAGTTTGAACTAGTCTAATGAAGTGATTTAATAACCAAAAGGGGTTGTTTTATTTTTCCTGGAGTCAAGCTTTATTTTTTAAAAGAGCACAAAATAAAATTATCTTTATCTCTTTAATTTGATTATATTCTACCTATCAAAATGTTTCTATTAATCTCATAAAAATATAAATAAGTGGCTTTATGGTGCTTGATTTTACAGTGTTCCCTGGAGTTCCTTTAAATGTCTTCCCTTGTATATTTTCTAGATTATAGATTACCTCAGTGATGTCCTTCACATTGCCTCATTCATCTTAATAATCTAAAGGCCTTCCAGTAATTACAGTTCAGAGATATGCTTTCTGTTGGAGATTTCAGCATTGTAAATCAAAATCATTTATTTTAACCCTTTGAGAAAAAAATACACCCAAAAAGTACCACAGAGTAACCACTGGAAGCCCAAATTCCAGTGCAATTCTCATTCACTGTGTCAGCGCTGGTCAGGTCGTCAGTGTTCAAAGGTGTAAACTGAAAACACTCAACCAGATGATCTCGAAGGTTGTTTGATGGATTACATTCTGTCTCCTCATCTTAAAATAACTTTGTATAAAAGTGGGATGACTAGATTATTCTCACTGTTGCAATCCATTCTCTAGCAGCTCTGATCTTGAATAGGTGTGCATGGAGATGTGAGATGCAGTAAGGGACACCTGGGTTTAAGAACTCAAAGCCCGATTACTATCAATTCTTAAGTACACAAAAGTGTTCTGAAAATGCTATAATTTTGGTTCAAATTTCCTCCAATCAAATCCACAGATCCATCATTGGATAGCATTATCATAATGTAAGGCGGCAACTGACAAATCTTGAGTCAATCTTGGGCTGACCCATAAGTCATTTAATAAGACTCCTAGGAAAGTTTAGAGAATTTTGCAAACACTGCAGTTTAATAAATTTACAAGGGCCGCAGTGACTGGCTGAAGACTTATCTTTTGTCTTTCATTTGATGATGATTAAAAACTACCTGTGAGATATCTAGAAGAAGGGAGAGCCAAGAGCCTGCACATGACAGACTGTTTAATTTTGATTACAATCTAGAACATACTTTATATAAATAGTGAGTCAATGCTCTCCTTGAAAAATTTTTAACATGAAGAAAAACAAATCAAAACTAAATTATGGGAGTTATAATTTATGCAGTGTTGCATTCTGAGTTTATGTTTCCAATTATTAATAGAATGGGTTGCCATCATTAATTGTAATTATCAGCAAGCGTTAAATTATCTATATTGTATATTGCTCTTCATTAGGATATACATGATGGAGAAGGCAATGTAGCTACCCTCAATCAGCATTCTTTCTAGGAATATCTTTTGAGTATCTACAATACTAAAAACATGGTACTAAATGAAGCATAATGGTAAGTAAATGATAATGATGATAACAATAATAACTAAAGATTATGGAGTGTCACAGTGCCATCATAAACATATCTATATTACCTTATTAAATCCCTGCAGCAATCCCATGAAATTGTCAATATTATCATCCCCATTTTATAGATTAAGAAAATTGAGGCATTAAAAAGTCAGATGCCTTGCCAAGGCTCTGGATCCCAGATCAATTATTTGGCTTAGTCCCTAATCTCTGGGTCCCCAACTCTTATAGTAAGGAGTTAACTACTTACTATAAAGTAAGGATTAGGTCAAAACATGAAATTGTAATTTTTGTTGATCAGAAATGTTGACTGTAATCAGTTTCATATGGTTCAACTATGTAGATGTATATGCATAAAGTAACAGATCAGTTCTCCTAATGACAGGACAGTAAGACTTTAGGAAGTAGAAATGGGGCTTGGGTTATCAGAGAAGGCTTCATGAAGAAAGTAGAAATTGATCTCAGCTTTCAAGAACAAACCTTGAAGGAAGGAACAAACAGGAAGTGTTTTCTAGGTGAGAGATGACAAATATCAAGCCAGACAAGGAGGTAAGAATTCAGGTCTTTCATAACAGTATTTCCTGGTTTCCTATTATGGGATCTTCTCATCTCCTGCATGACTTCCAGATTCCAGGCACCCCCAATACCAGTACCAGCTAACTTCCCCTGGACAAGTATGTTATGGGTTGAATTGTGTTTCCTCCATAATTTATATGTTGAAGTCCTAACACCAGCACCTCAGAATGTGACCTTATTTGGAAATAGTGTCATCACAGATATAATTTGCTAAGGTCATTAGGGTGTTTAATCCAAATGATCAGAGTGTTTATTAAAAGAGAAACTTGCCACATATACATCACACAGGGAGAACATAAGAAAATGAAGAACGAGGTCTAAGATAAGGCACAGAAATACTCTACAAGCCAAGGAACAACACAGATTGCAAGCAAACAACTCTTGTTAAGCAAGAAATGTGGAACAGATTTTCTCTTACAAACCTTGGAAGTAACCAACCCTATAAATAGCTTGACCCTGGGACTTCAGAAGTGTGAGACAATGAATTTCTGTGGTCAAATTCATCAGGTTTGTGGCCCTTTATCAAGGTAGACTTAACGAAGTGTAGCAGAGGAGACATAGGAACCCTGCGTCTTTCATTTGTTACTTGGGCATTCTTGTCCTTCCTCTATCTGCCCAGATAACACTGGAAAGAGAGTCATAATAATTCTCTGGCCTATAAATTCTGAGCCATTATCAGTCCTTCTTTCTCAATGTTTTATCATAATAAATATTTGGCCATTAACTCAAATACTCTTCTTTAAACATTCTTAGTTTTGCATCTTTGAAATTACTTATTTTCATGGTTTAAGAATCTACTAGAATCTATTATCCCATTGCACTTGTCTCTACATCTCATCAGGCCCCACCTTCCAATTACTGTTTACAGTTCTCTTTTAGGAGCTCAGAGCAGACTCACCAAGGAACCAGAGGGCAGGCACTACTGCTAGTTGCTATACTTTATCACAAGTCACCTCTCCTATGTCCTGAGAAAGACCTTATGTCTACTGACCCCAGCTATATTTTTATGTGCTCTATCTCTTCCCCAGACTGAACCTAATCCAAAATTTCCCCTAGATCCAACATTTAACCCAGAATTACTGGTATGCAGACAAATAGGAAACCACATGACTAGATATAAGCTTCCCATAGTGGCTCTGTGTAGGGTAAGTAAAGTATCAGGCTTTTCTGCCCTCCTGCTATTAGGATTGATGATGGATCCCTGCAGTCCTGAATGCATGCATGATAGCGGGCACCTGGAGTAGGGTGTGGGCATACGTAGTCGGGATACACCTGGGCTAAGACTGAGCTTATAAGGGTGGTGTCATGGGGACGCCAGCAGAGTCAAAGAAAACACCAGGAGGAGAATGAGAACCAGCAGAGAAGCAGAGGCCACAAGAGAATGCCAGAGAGCCCAGGAAGAGTGAAGCCTTGCTGGGGTCTGGGAGGCCTGCCAGCCTCCCAGCCCCCTGGTACCCCTGCCTGCCGTGTACCTGGTAAGCACAATAAAAGCCTGAAAAAGCCACCGAGGGCTCCAGAACTCCTCCTTCATCTGTCTGCTCGGATCATAGAGATCCTGCACTATGCCCATCCTGCCACTAAACTATGCTTCTCACATTCTCCTGAAACCTGGAAATTATCATTACTACTTGGAACCAAACATTACAGGTCAAAGGAAGACGTTACAAGCTATACCAAAAAACAAATACATCAAATATACATTGTATCAATGAGTTCCATTTAAAAGTCAGAGAACTGGGTTTAAGTTCTAAAACATAAGAGTTTAGCAGACAAACCAGTTGCTTTTCTTGTTCTTTTCTTAGTCTGTAAACTGGAGGAAAATAATCATCTTTCCACTGTGATAATCAAATGAGATAAACTATGGTTAACTACCACCTGCACTGTAAAAATTGGGAAAGTGTCCCCAAGGAAAAATCCTCCACAGCTCTGCTTTGCCCAAGCTTTTCTTTTTTCTTTCTTTTTTTTTTTTTTTTTTGTGGGACCCTCGCCAGCCGCCAGGGAACAAACTGGCGCTGCAGAGACTGAGGACAGCCTTGCAGCCCAGCGCTCAACTGCTGCACCACCAAGGAAGGCCCCCAAGCTTTTCTTTAAAGGAAGACTTAATGGCCAAAGTGTTAAGGGGCAAATGGTCTGAATGTTTGTTTTTGATAGACTTGAACAAGTTAGAGCTCAAAACCAACATTCATAAGTAATCATGGTAGAGACACCCCTGAAGAAATAGATTGCAAGATGAGAGTGTTAATAAGAAAGGGGAACAAGATTTTATCTCCAGGGCAACTGGCAAGCAAGGCAAGAAAACCAGGAACTATTTTTGAAGGGGAACTAGTATTTGAAGACACAACCAAGAACTCAGTCCCTGTATGTTCTGAACAAAACTGCAGAATTGGATGTGGTTTTTACATGAAAATATTTTCAACAGGGAATTTCATTCACATTAGAGATTTTGATTTTTTGTTGTTGTTGTTTACTTCACCTGTCAGATATACTTGGTAATTGGTATGCCAAGCATTGTTCACTTAAAAGTTAAAATAATAATACTTATAAATATTTAAAGGAATTCAAATGGTGTGCCTTGATATAGCAGTACACATATCAAGGAAAATTTCTACAATCACAAATATACAGAAATATGTTTAATGTGCCCCCAAATCATCCAGAACTATGTCATTACTATAGTAGCCTGAAATATATCCTATCAATTTCTGGGTCAAGAATTCCTTTACAAAAAACAAACAGTACTCTTCACAACAACGGTATCACTCAATCAGTGAAATGAGTTACTTCTTTCTTCCATAAAGTTGATGGCTAAAAGGGGAAGTTGAAACACACATGCATAAATATTCACATCTACTTATATATGGATTATATATGTCTGCATAAACATGCATATACATATATAAGTAGTACATAATCTGAAAATTAGAGATGTTTCTTTTTAAGAAGCAATTGGATAGTGTAGGGTAAATGAGGATTGCTCAGTCTTTTGCACCATTGGCCCCTGCAGCCATCACCTGCGGCCTTGAATACAGTAGGTGCTTAGGAGCATGGCCTTGAGGTATGCATGCCTGATGGTGGACACCTGGTATACAGTGTGCGTGCATGCGTAAGTGGGCACATCTGAGCCTGCGTGTGTAGGTGCGGCAGAGGCCCATGTGGTGGAGTGCAGTGAAGGCAATGGGGAGCTGTGGAGAGACCCCAATAGAACACTAGAGAGCCCAGGGAGAGTAAAGATTCTCAGGGGCTGGGAGGCCTGACAGCCTACCAGCCTCCTGCCCCCACCTCCTGCTTATTCTGAGCCTGGTTGCCTCACTACAAGTGGCATAGAAAGATCATTAAAACCCTAAAAAATCCTCTGAAGGCTCCAGAACTCTCCTTTACCAGTCTGCCTAGATCCATAGAGAACCCGCCCCCGTGTGTTGCTGGCACAACAAGCATTTGACAACATGCCTGAGAAAAGGCAGCAGTAAGTATTCTTATTTATAACCTATATTCTCTGTTTCACTGAATATATGATCTTGTTAATATGGTGACAGATTAGAAAAATGTATGTTTCCTTGAAGGAAATGATTGTCTGAAACTAATTAGTAAGTCAAGTGTTTGTGTAATTCTGAACATTTCTTATAAATTGGTCATTTTTCCATACAACAAAGCCATTTGGGACCTAAATTTTCAGATCTTCATCTCATAGTTGGCAAGGTATTTACCAAAACAAATTCCCCAAATCAGTGTACACTATAATTAAATGCCTGCATATGCTTTGAAGGTAAAGCAATGATTGCAAATTATTCAAAAGTATTATTTTAGGACTAAGTCCAACAAAGGCACTGAGTGGATGTCCAGGTGTTACGGGTTGAAATATGCCATTTTTCCCCACCCTGTAATAACAGCTGTAATGAGTACAGCTCATTTTAAACACTTCCCATGCTGGTTGTCAGTAAAGGGTGATTTCTAAAAAATGTAAATATATTCAGAGATTTTGCTGGCTCTCTTTTCACGTATAATATGTCTCCCTCCTCTTCCATTTTCCCCTCCTCAGAATATTGAGCAAGAGCTCATATGCTGGAGTGCCTATTTGCTACCAATCAGCAATTCTTAAATATGGTGAGTAAATATTCAATATCCCTAAACCTTCATTCACTAATTCATTCATCCATCCATTCAGTCATCAACTATTTACTGAACAACCATTATAGATGAAAATAATGGAAAGAAAAAGGATGCCAAGTTTTTTTTTAACCTCAAACTCACACTCCAGTAGGCACACGTGAGAAACACTACTCAATCTATAGGAATGTTTTCTTTATATTGATTTTCAACAGCTTGACAAGGATGTGCCTATGAGAATGTGTTTTGTGTGTTTTGTACTCACTGATCTTATATTTTTCTGAGTCACTTAAATCTATGGGTTTATGCTTTAAATTTTTGGAAATTGTTGGCTGTTATCTCTTCAAAGATTTATTCTGTGCTAGTTTATATTCTTCTCTAGCCTGGCACTATAACTAAAGATATATAAAATTATTTACTTTATCTGAAGATCTTGGACACTCTACCCACTATCTTTGATAACATATTTTTCAACATCAGTATTTCAATTTAGCTTATTGCTCTATCTCATTGCTAAATTTCCTTATTTGAGCATTGATGTTTACTTTTTTGCACAGTATCATTAAATATATTAATACCATTTTCTTTAAAAAAAAAGAATTAAATCAGCATATAATATAAAAGATTCATAAGTAGGGAAAAAATAAAAGAAAAGCTTAAAACAATCCCGTACTACTCCAGTATTCTTCTTAGTAGACAATCTGATGACCTGTGTATCTTGAATGCAACCCTCCTACTTAGATAATGTCAGTGATGTGGGTCAGTTGGATGATATCAGCTCACTCTGACTCCCACCCAGCCCATCTCTCGAATGACTGATATGGAAGATATTTTCACATTAAGTAGAAAGAGTACCCTTTCCCCTTCCTGGGCAATCTTATTTTCTTTCTTATAGATATGTCAAAAGTAAAACCAACAACTTTCAGTAGGTCAGGAAAAAAATTCATTTGCCATAGCAATCATTCTATAAATTTAGAAGTCACCCAAAAAAGGGATTTTCTTATACCAATTTTCCACTTCCCAATAGGAAAAAAAAGCTAGAGAAAGTATGAACATCTTACAAACCCATCTCTGAATTGTTAAGGACATACATTCATTGCAAAATTGTAAAATCAGTGCCAAATTAGCACAATGAATATAACATTGCCCTACTTTCTTTGTTAAAAATTTTGAATTCTGAACCAAAATTTTCGTTTTAGTTTTTTGATGTGATATACCATAATAGAAACTTGACTTTCTACTGATGAAAATGCTTTTAGAAATATGAAAGTAATTGGTTTCTATAAACTGAACTCTGGCTTTCTAAAAGTAATATCCCCTGATTTTTAAAATATAGATCATAGTATAAAAGCTGAAAGAAAGAAGGATCAGTATGTATGTGGGAATATGTAAAGTACCATGGTTATCTGCAATGCAATAGAATGGAAGGATGTAGAGACGAAGAGAACATTAGCCTGGAAGTTTAATTTCCACCTGGAACTAACAAGAAAAACAGACCATAATAGAATTTTTATCATGTGTTAGATTCTATCATAATCTTATAAAATGTTTATGGCAACTGTATTAAAGAATATATTTTTCCCACTTTACAAATGAAATGTTGGAATTAAATAAAATATCCAAGATGCCGTAGTGGCCAAGCTGGGAATGTAATCCACATATGGATGAATCCAGAACCTACCTTCCTTTCCTTTGAGTAGGAGGATCTGATAAAAACAGACTGTTTCAGAAAACAGGAACTCTTTGTACGCTGGTATTAGGACACTCTGAAAAAAGCTACACCATTGGGCTTACTTTTCAGTGATTCACTGATGTTCTGTTCAAAATTTATTCTCTCTCTCTCTCTTTTTTAAGCTATCTTTATGTTCTAGCAAGGTGACTTTCTCGATCACTGCAACCAAAATCAGACCAGCAAAGGAGTTAAGAATTCTTTTCTACATTAAACCTCTTTGATAGACTTTCCTTAGATTATTCAAATATATGCTTCCTTTTTCTATGAAATGCTTTCCACAGGATAAGAAAATCATATGATAGTGAGTTGATGCATGTGATGTCCTTAAGTTCCTCGAAAGATAAGACAAAGTATAAAAAGTGATTTTGTTCTCCTGTTCTTTTTCATTTGATGCCTTACTTAAACTATTTGTGACTTGTTGATTCTGGTAGTCTCCAGAAAAAATACAGCCACCCTTCAATGCTTAATTAAGAGCAGGGTGAGCTAATGGTTTTAAGTTCTGTCTCCAGGCTTCTAGGAACAAGGAAAGGTACTTGATTCCCATAGCTTGAGTGTGTGTGGATTGGTCCTGCACAATGATGTCAGGTTAACTCGGTAAGAACTCAGAAGCCATTGGTAAGGACAGGTGATGTGAACATTAGAGTGATTATCTTGACAAAATTTGAGAGCTTACCTTTCAAGCATCTAGGAGGTGAAGGGATGGGAAAAGGATGAAAGTGCTGTTAATGGATCCAGCAATATTCCAAGTGAACATATTTAACTTTGTAAAGTATTGAAGATGTCATCAACTTAGTGACCCAGAAGGCAAGTTCAGATGAAGAAATGTCTTTTTGACAGGGAAATGGGCTGTTTGTAAATGGATTTTAAATGCACTAAGATTTATGTCTGATGTTTTATTTGAAAAACTAATCACGTCGCTCATAATTAACAGGAAATGACCCCTCTAAACCAAGAAAAGAACTTTACCTCAGTGTTTTGATTCAATCTCTCTGTATCTTATTTTTCTTTGTGCTCTCTCATTGGGATCTTCAGCCCCTTACTTTCTACCAGTTTTTCTCCATTAACACTTAAACATGATCAAGGTGTCATTGTCTAAAATAAATAAAATCCTCTCAGCTCCACAACCTTCTCCGTTAACTGTCCAAACCAGATCTTCATAGGCAATTTTTCTTTAAATTATTTTCTTCATGTTTTATGCATAGTGAATGTTCAATATATAATTGTGTAATCAAATAATGTGCTATTAGTACTTGATGCATTCTTTTGCTATGATATTTAACATGTTGTAGCAAGATTGTAATCATCTGTTAAATGTTTTCATCAATGAATGGCTCTGAGATCTAGCCTGCCCTTTGTTCCCACAATTTCATATATATAGAGCTATCAATTGGACTTATTCACCTAGGCGTTTGATAGAATTTCACAAGCATCTTGACCAAAACTGACTAATCACGTTCCCCTCCAGATCTACTTTTTTTCTCAAATCTTACTAATTGCAATGAACAATACCTCCATCCACTACATTTCCCAAGTCAGAAATCTGAGTCATCCTTTATTCCTCACCTCTAGTATTTAGTTAACCATGTTCACAATTTTATTCCATTAATATTTACCTCTACCTGCTTCCCTTCATCTAACTATCTCTATTATAGGTCATACCACCATTATTTCCCTGCAGTAGTAGAGTTGCCTCCTAACCCTCTGATCCTCCCTACAACTTGATTTAGAATGATCCTTGTAAACATAAATATGCTCCTATCATTCCCTTGCCAAATATTTCCCATTGTTCTTATAATAAATGCTTGACTCTTTAACATGGTCTGCAAATTCATCTCCAGTCTCATTCCTCATTTCTCCCTTCTAGACCAGACTATCCCAAAATAACACTGAGATTTTTTTTTTCCTTTCTCTAAACCTGCCACGCTCTCATGGCCAGACTTTCATGCACAGAGTTCTTGCTCTTGGTACCGCCATTCTTTCTCCCTTTCTGTTCCCTCTAACCTGAGAACATCCTTAGCATCCTGAAGATCTCTGCTTCTTTTTAGACTCTTCACCTGGTTTGTCTAAACAAATGTAGATTTTCTTGTATCTGTTCCCCAATTCAATCTTCTATTCTAAGATTGTACTCATCAGAAGATGCTTCAGTTATTATACCTATACTTGTCCAATTTTTTCAATAAATCAACAATTTTTAGAAAAAGCATGTCTCTTCTTTACTTCCTTTATCCCCAGCTTCCAGGCTAGTTCTTAAAAGTAGTACGTGCTTAATAAAACTTGTAGAGAAATGATTGTATCCAAAATAAAGAGAAATATGTATTATCATATAATTTCTTTTTAAGATAACATTAGTTTATATCACTGTATATGTTTTGTGAGTATAATTTTACAGCTCTTCATTATCATACTATGCCCTCTACCAAAATAAGATAACCCTCTGCCACAGTCGATTAGCCCTCTTCTCCCCTTTATCTCTACTTCACCCATTCTGGCAACCTCAGTTCTATAGTAGAATCCAAGGGTTTATTTTGGTTTGGTTTTGTCTCTTCTTTTTGCTTTTTTTCTTTATGTTCCACATCTGAGTAAAATCATATGTGATTTTAAAATCTGCCTTTCTCCTGATTTATTTAATTTAGCATAATCCCCACAAGTTCCATCTGTGTTGTTGCAAATGACAGAGTTTTATAATTATAGCTGAGTAATAGTCCATCTACTTTATCTAACCATCTGCCCATGGATTCTTGTGTTGCTTCCATACCTTGGCTATTATAAATAGTGCTGCAATGAACATAAAGGTGCATATATCTTTTTGAATTAGTTTTTTTATATTCTGATATGTACTTAGAAGTGGAATTGTTAGATCATATGATAGATCTATTTTTAATATTTTGAGGAAATTCCATACTGTTTTCCATAAAGGCTGCAACAATTTATATTTCTACCAACAATGTACAAAAGTCCCTTTTTCTCCACATCCTTGCCAGCACTTCTGTTGTTGGTCAATTAGATATAGATAATTCTCACAGGTGTGAGTTGACATCTCATTGTGGTTTTGATTTGCACTTCCCTGATGATAAGTGATGAACATTTTTCATTTGCCTATTGGACATCTGTCCATCTACTTTAGAGAAGTCTATTCACATCTTCTGCCCACTTTTTAATTGTGTTATTTTATTGTTATTGAGTTATATGAGTTTCTTTATATATCATGTGGTGATATATATCATGTGGGATGTATGATATGCAAGTGTTTTCTTCCATTCAGTAGGGCCATATTTTCCTTGCTTCTTTGCATATATATTGTGATTTTTTATTGGATTATGCATGTTTTTAATGTAGCATTTTTTGGGTACTGGATTTTGTTGTATTTCAATAAACTGTGTCTGTCTTTATTTATTATATACTATTAAATTATTTGGAGTCACTGTGCCTACTTGCAGCTTATTTATAATATTTGCTAGGTCATGGCTGGAATAGTTTATAATCTAGGCTATACTAATAAGGCAGTGCCCCTTCCCTTAGCATAATATTTCCAAGGTTCATCCATGGTGTAACATTTATCAGTATTTCATCTCTTTTTATTGCTGAAAAATATTCCACTGTTTGGATATACCACATTTTATTTGTTTATCAGTTTATGGATATTTGGGCAGTTTGTACCTTTGGTTACTATCAATAATGCTGCTGTGGTTATCCATTTATGGGTGTTTGTAAGTATGCTTTAATTTCCCATGATCTATATATATGAATATAATGACCAGACCAGATCATATGGTAGATTCATAGTCAACTTTTAAAGAATTTCCCAGTAATAGCATTTTCATTTCTGCCAGAAGTTATAAAGATTCCAGTTGTTTCATGTTAGCATCCTCATTTTGGTGTGATTAGGATTTGTAATGTTAGCCAGTATTATGGGTATGTGTGATTTTAATTTGCATATTCACAATATGCACAATATGCAATTAGTGAAGTGTCTGTTAAACTCTTTTGCCTATTTTTGTTTTCTAACTACTCAGTTAAAAGAACTCTTTACATAGTGACAGGATACAAAATCAACACGCAAAAGTTAGTAGCCTTCCTATACACAAACAATAAATCTGATGAAGAAGAAATCAAAAAAACCATCCCTTTTATTATCAAAACAAAAAAATCAAATACTTGGGAATAAATCTAACAAAAGAGGTAAAGGACCTATACAAAGAAAACTATAAAACACTGTTAAAAGAAATAGAAGAAGACACAAAGAAATGGAAAGACATCCCCTGCTCATGGATTGGAAGAATAAACATTATTAAAATGGCCATCCTACCAAAAGCAATATACAGATTCAATGCTATGCCAATAAAAATTTCAGTGTCATTCTTCAAAGAAATAGAAAAATTATTGATGAAATTCATATGGAATCACCAAAAACCCCAAATAGCCAAAGCTCTCCTGAAAAAAAAAGAAGGGAATGGAGGCATCACACTCCCAGACTTCAAACTCTACTACAAAGCCATAATCATCAAAACTGCATGGTATTGGAACAAGAACGGATACACAGACCAATGGAATTGAATAGAAAATCCAGAAATAAACCCACAGATTTATGGTCAACTAATCTTTGACAAAGGAGCAAAGGCTATGCATTGGAGCAAAGAAAGTTTGTTTAATAAATGGTGCTGGGAAAACTGTGTCGCTACATGCAAAAGAATGAAGCTTGACCACTACCTCACACCATACACAAAAATCAACTCAAAATGGATTAAATAGCTAGACATAAGACCTGAAACCATAAAATATATAGAAGGAAATATAGGCGAAACACTACGTGATATGCACATCAAAGACATCTTTACCAACACATCACCCAAAGCAGTGATAGTGAAGGCAAAGATCAACAGCTGGGACTACATCAAATTAAAGAGCTTCTGCACAGCAAAAGAGACAATAACAAAAACAAAGAGAAACCCCACTGACTGGGAGAACATTTTTGCACACAACACTAATGATAAAGGACTGATCACAAAAATCTGCAAAGAGCTGATGAGACTCAACAACAACAAAGAAAATAATCCTGTCAAAAAACGGGCAGAAGAGCTAAAAAGAAACTTCTCTGAAGAGGAAATGCAAATGGCCAACAGGCATATGAAAAAATGTTCAACATCACTTGTAATCAGGGAAATGCAAATCAAAATTACCATGAGATACCATCTTACACCAGTGAGAATGGCACATATTAAAAAAACTAGCAACAATAAATGTTGGCGAGGATGTGGAGAAAAAGGAACTCTCCTGCACTGTTGGTGGGAATGCAAACTGGTCCAACCACTATGGAGAGCTGTGTGGAGATTTCTGGACCTACTAAACATAGAGCTTCCATATGATCCAGCAATTCCACTCCTAGGTATTTACCCAAAGGACACAGAAACATCAATTCCAAAGAGTACCTGCACCCCTATGTTTATAGCAGCACTATTCACAATAGCTAAGCTTTGGAAACAACCCAAATGCCCAAAAATAGATGACTGGATCAAGAAGATGTGGTACATATACACCATGGAATATTACTCAGCATTCAAAAAGATAAACACATGCAATTTCAGCAACATGGATGGCACTGGAAGGGATCATGCTCAGTGAAATAAGCCAGAAAGAAAAAGAAAAATGCCGGATGGTCTCACTCATAGCAGGAATCTAGAAAACTTTAATAAGGGACCACGAAAATGACTAACTATAAGAAAGTGAAAATCAAAATCAACAAAAAACTATGATGAACCAGAGACACTCTATGGGGGGTGGGGGGCGGGGAGGGGAGGGATTGGGGTCAAAATAAGGGGGTTGCAGTTTTATGGGGAATATAAAAATAAAATTTATTTAAAAAAAATGCAAAAAGAACTCTTTACATATTATTGATCAAGTCCTTTGTTGAATTTGTACATTTTTCAAATATTTTAGTCTAGTCACTGCCTTGTTTTTTTAGTTGGGTTGAGAAAGTCCCTTTATGTACCTGCATTGTTAAGAGTCTGTTATGAGTTAATGGTGAAATGTGTTAAGTGCTTTCTCTGTCTCTATTAAGTGATCACATGATCAAATTCTATTCCCTTGAACTTAGTAATTTGACTTCCTCTGAGTAGATAAACTGAGGTTACAGAGACAAGAAGGACTGGCCTTTTCCCAAAGCTGGTCTTTCCCTTCCATGAAGTACCTTGCAGGACCACCCTGGCCATAGACCTACCTCTCTTCTTGTGCACAAAGTTCAGTGTTCATCACTGAAGCTCTAAGTTGGCTGTGGCAAAAAACAAAAGCTCCATTCTTTTTATTACAGCCCCATTTTTTTTCTAAATAGGATGGACAAAAATTTAAATTTAGAAACAGGAGATTCCAGAAAATAAACAAAGAAAATGTAACATTGCCCCAAGCCCATGAAGCATCCCTGGAGAAGAGTGAAGTATTTTATGTTTTCCAAAAAGCTTGCATTTGTAGCTTGGTTATTGTAAAAACAGGGCACAGTGTCTGTGACACTGCAAATAAAAACAAGCTTCTTCTAGAAATATTATGGCCTATTCATTTCAGAGTTCAACTTTGCACTGAAGCATCTGTTTGAAATTAATTTGACCTCCCATCTGTGAATTTATTGTCATCTATGGGCTTGGTCATATGACTATTAAGTGGTAGTTTTAGTTTCATCATTTTTTATTGTAGTTTAATATCAGTGTTTCATTGTCTCTTATTATAGAAAGTATGACTGAGAACTGTAACCACATTCTTCATATTTCTATCATGAGAAAGCATTTTAATGAGCTTTTCCTGAAATACTACCTTGAGGAAATGTCACAATTAAAACTACTGCTGTTTTGAATATATAAAATCTCCCACCCAGTAATAAAATCAAGTACACTTTGAGTATTGCCACTGAGAGGCTGGTATTATTATAATTAATAATTATTATAATTATTAATCAATAATCTTTATTTTCACTCATTGCATACAGCTAGCACTTCATGGACAAGTGCCTCAAGATTTATAATCAGTGGAAGGAAAAGAATGTTTGAATGTAGAAACATAGTCTGTGACAACACTTACACCCTTAAAGGGCTACTTATTTATTGTTTGCTTTTTACTTCTTTATACTTCACGTCTTTGAGCTTCAAAATATTACATGAAGGTATTTCTGTACTCCACCTTCAAGATCTTGGCTAAGAGGTAAGGAATTTCAAGAATATTAAATGATACAGATTGTCTTTCTCTTCATTGCCTAGAGAGAAACAAGATATAAAAAACAGGAAAGAAAAAAATAGTAATATGCTTGATATGGTTTTCGGAGTGTGTGGGTTTGGAGGGCGGGGTCCTTGGGTTCACGCTGGGAAAGTTTTCACTAGAGCTCCCGTTTCAGTGACACACAGTGAGTTTCCCAGGCGAGTTTCTCCACGAGACAGAGAAGTTAGTTATATTTAAAGGGCAGGTTTATTAGGGAAAGGGACAGAAGAGTAAAGGACACTTGCATAGATACAAGTAGGCAGGAAGAGCTGCCCCAAAAGGGGCAGGTTTGCTGAGAGAAGCCTGCATGGTTGCTGGCAGGTGGCCTTGAGGAGGGGGCCTCCACTGAGGGAGGTCAGTGAAGAGAAGTCCCCGGCATGGTACAGGTCCCGGGCAGGCAGGGAGGCTGCTGCCCTGCGGAGGGAGAGAGTAGGTGAAAAAAGGCACCTGCATGGTCACAGGTGGGCAGACAGAGTACTGCCCCGAGCATGTGCAGAGACTGCACTGATATAGTCTTCTTGTGTTTGGGAGGGGTCACTCCTTGTGAGCCTTCAGGTTAATTGCTGATTTTGGATAACTATGTAGAATCTGGAAGGGAATGAGATTCCACAATGGGCTCAATCTCCATATCCTCACCTTTGGATGGGCACTCAGATACCTGCTTGGATGATATGCTTTGTAATCTAGGTGTTGCTGCCTAAGGGTCCTAGTTTCCATAACTGTGTAGATGGTTATGCTAATCTCTTCTACCCCCACCTCTTTGTGTGAGCCAGGTTTCTGGTCTTGTGGCCTCCTTTTCAGTTTTGTTTTGTTTTTTTTTCTATTCCTGTCCTCCATCATACTTATTACTTAAGCATATTATGTGGGATGACAGACACCATCTCAGCCACTATGTGTTGAGTATAGGGTCAGGGAACTAGCTAGGATCCTGGCACCTGGCAGTTTTCTCTGATTCTTATGCCAACCTGCAAAATAGGTCAGACTCTGAGGCATACTGGTAGCATGCATGTAATCATTATGGGAAATTTATGAGTTATTTACTCAGCAAGCTTGAAAATATCAAAGGAGGAATTTGGCTGCTATTAGCATGAAGCCTTTTAAAATGACACTCAGGAAATTCTTTTCTGGTCTTTTATTTGCAATTCATCTCTTGAGCGCCTTTGTACCACATCTTGAAATTACAGAACCACCCACAAATTTCATCCTCTTCTTTTAGGCAAATATTGATTTTTACCAGTCCTTCTAAACCCGCATATTTTGGATGGGATGGAATGAATGTCAAATATCTCTTGCAGGCTGTAAGCACTCAATGATGAGATGCCCTCAGGTGCCGAGGCTTTAGTCCTGGAGTCAGTCAGGAATTTTGGTAGGTGGGGTTCCAACAAGCAGAATAGCTTCACTGTTTTTTAAGCTGTTGCTTGATAACTAAGTCTACAACTTGGTGATGTGGCAGTAGGGCTGGGAGTGGTTGTCACAATGTTGAGTCAGCCCTTCTAGGTGATCTGCCCTCTGTGAATATATTATAAACTGTTCTGGGAAGACGTCTCCTGCTCTCAGATAAGAGATAAGAGAACAAAGCTGTCTAAGTAGGCTTGAAGTCTCTGAATCAGCTATGCAAAACAAGTCAGTCTTTCCACCCTCCACTAATAACCAAGGAACTGGATACCGAAGATTTAAATGGGTAACCAGTCTTTGCATCTCCACAGTGCATTCTTTAGAAAGGAAGAGATTAAATTCTAGCATTGTCTTCCTCTGCACAAAGATAGTATGAACATATCTTTAGGTCAAAATAACTTAAAACCATGTAGCGACAGGAGGACACGGAGCAGGATCTCTATGATTTGAGCAGACGGAGTAAAGGGGGAGTCCTGGAGCCCTCAGTGGTTTTTGCAGGCTTTTATTGGGATTTACGAGGCACATGGCAGGCAGAGGTGCTGGGGGGGCCGGGAGGCTGGCAGGCCTCCCTGCCCCCAGCAAGTCTTCACTTTTTCTGGGCTCTCCGGCCTTCTTTCGCGTTCTCTCTGCTTCTCTACTCTACTTATGGTTCTTCTTGTAGTTCTGCTTTTCCATTCATTCTCCTTCTGTTCTGCTGCCGTCCCCGTGACGCCGCCCTTATGAGCCCAGTATGAGTCCAGGTGAATCCCATCTACCTATGCCCACACCCTATTCCAGGTGCCCGCCATCAGGCATGCATTCAGGACTGCCCAAGGATCCATCATCAATCCTAATGGCGGGAAGGCAGAAAAGCCTGATATCATTTATTTACCCTACAAACCAGAAGCCTCCCATCAAGAAGAATTCCATTTTTAATGTCAATGACTCACTGTCCCTACCCATATAAACTAAATTCAAACTTGTATTTGTTGGAACAGTTCTTGCAAAGTAAAATCTGTCAGACTTTTCTTTCGCTGGTTTCCCTCCTAACTTTGATTACCTAGTAAATCCTTTGTCTAACTATCACTGAGACACTCTAGCGAAAATCACAGACTGTGTTCTCAAGAATGAGCTGCTTCAAAGGGACAGGACTCAACCATGGAGTTTCCATAGGGAGCTCCTTTGGGCAGAATCCCCAGGAATGAGAGCTGGTTACATCAGTGTGGGAACAAGCTTCCCCGGAGGCTTTAACAATAGGGTCAATTCTCTCAGGCAATCTGTACTGCCTCTCTTTTTACTTGTGCAGTCCACAGAAGCTATGGGAAGGAAGGATACACAGTTGTGGGGTATTATTTTGGAGTTACAACACCTTCTACTGGGAGAAAGAATCTATCAATAATGCTTAAGTGAAAAGTGGGCAGAGAGGAGAGCGTATGAAAGTGAGCTAAGTAAAAAATATTCCAACATCAAGTAGAAGAGATTCAAACCTTGCCTAGAAATGAAATCATTTAGAAATGCTTGAGATACTGTGGAGGGAAGAATAAAGGAGGAAAATCTGGAATTCTATGACTTTGAGACCAATTTGAGTTTGGACAAATCAGTTAACTTTTCTGGGTTTTATAAAACATTTCTTAGCAATAATTTATGAAGTGTTTTAGAGTTTACAGAGAATGCTTTTTAGATATATTTTATCTTGTAATCACTGTAATCCCAGGGAGTTGTCAGTATTCCAAATAGGGAAACTCTGAGACACCAAACTTGCATATTCTTAATGGGTTCTGCCATTCACTGCATGAAGATAAACCAAACTATTAGTGTGAAAGAAATTTAATAGGTTAGTATGCATAGAGAGAGAAGAGAGGGTAATAGTTTCCCAATAAAACACCCAATGTTACCCATCCCCTCATGGGTAAATGCCCAGCCAAACAGGGTTGGTCCAAAGCAGGGACAGTGAGAGCCAAAAGCTTGATACAAGTCTAAGGCACCTTCTGAGGGGGACCCATAGGAATAGGGCAGAAGTGTCCAGGCAAGTCTAGAGGGAAACAAGCAAAATCAAAATACAAATCAGTATAAAGGCTGCCATTGTCAGCTTCCCCACAGGTCTCTCACCCACATATCTGTCTCTTTCAAGTGCCTTCTTCCATGTACCCCAAGTCCAAGGTTAAGAAGCAAGCACAGGCTTCTTCTTCACATGTCTCTCTGGTCCACATGCCTTCTCCAAATCTTCTACTTGTCTTTTTCTTTCCAAGTCCTCTTTAGCCCCCCTCACCACTCAGCTCCACCCTTCCTTATGTAAGGCAGGGAAACTGGAACTTTCCTTTTCTATGGTTATTACACTGTGACAAAAATCAAAGTACAAATCAACTTAGAGGCTGTTGTTGTCAGCAGCCCCACGTGTCTCTCACCCATGTCTTTCTTCCATGTCCCCCAAGTTCCTGGTGCAAGTCCAAAGCTGAGGAGCAAGCAAGCTCCCTTCACATGTCTTATTTCATGTGCCTCCCCCAATTCTTCTAAGACTTCACTTTACCTTATCTCTTCAGCTTCACCCTTCACTAGGTAGGACAGAGAACACGGAAATTCCATTTTTCATAGAGATTACACTGTTACAGCGTGAACGTGAGAAGAAGGAAGAGGGTTAAAAGGAAGAAAAATAGCATTCAATCTTAACATTGGTTTCTGTTCTGTCTTCACATGGATTCACTAATTCTTCACCAAGCCTAGGAAGTGTTCTATTATTAAGCCCATTTTACAGAGAAGATATGGAAGTGAAAGAAGTTAGATATTATATGTAGAGGAATGAAATCTGTCAACCCCCAAATAAGTTCCTTTGGTATAAGAATTATTTCATAGCAAGAGCAGTCTGAAAACTGAACAAAGGATGTCATTTTTTTTTAAACATACATTTATATATGTAAAGGGAAATCTCCATTTGTAAGGGTCTTTCTTTCCATTAGGTACGTAGAAAATCAATCAAGTCCTTAGCTCTTATGAGTGGAAAAGGCAACAACTTAAATCTATTAATAGATAATGGTCAAGATCTCATTTGCTGTGCCTTTCCTGGTGACCTCCCCAGGCCAAACTCCCTCCAAAGGATATTTTTCATCTTGTTTTGAAGTTACTTCATGAGATTACTCAATCTATTTTGTTGAGTTACTCACTTTTACTAGGTTTCTCCCATATATTCAGGAGATATACATGTTGTTTTTAAACTTTTTGGTTTTTTTCTCACATCAATCTGTGTCATATTAATTTGATAATTTACCAGCCTAGAAAAACTTAGAGAGGCAGGAGGAATAGCCCCCACCCCCTCACATACCTAATGAGACCCTGTCAGTAAGTTTTAAAGACAGAATTCAAATTGAGTCAGTCTGGTCTCAGAGCCCAAAACCAAATGTATTATTATTGCTATTTTTACAGGACAATAATAAAAATATGATGACAGAGAAGCACTACAGAAAAAAAAAATTCCATAGAGATTAAATCATATTTTTTCCACCACCAAACTGCTTTCTTCTTCTAAGGGATTCACTGTCGAGAGCTACATGAAATCACATCAGTAAATCTATGTAGTAAGTGGCATTGAAGACTTGATGCACTTTCCAATAATATGTCACACCATCTAAAACAGTGGAGAAAGTCACCTCCAAAGTAAGAAGAAAGTGGACGTTATTGTTATTATTACTCAATTGAGTAAACCAAGGCTCCCTTTTCCTTATTCACACAAACATAACAAATGGGATAGATGATTAAGATGTAATTGAATCTTGACATCTTTTGACTGAGTTGGTCCAGAATTTTCCTCCCATTTCAATCAATGGAGAATTTAACTTATAGGAGACATTAGGACTCTTCCTAAATCCTTCTATTCACTCTTTACTCTCACATGGTCAGATTGTCCTTCCCTGTCCCCTTGAAGTTAAACATAATCACATAACTTATTTTTTCACCAAATATGAACATAAATGACAAGTGTCATTTCTAACTAAAAGTTTTAAGAGCTTATCTGTGATTCACCATGCTCTCATTTTTCTCTCTGTCATAAAGAACAGCAATCTTAGAACTGGGTGTTATGTCAGGCCAGGACCTATAATAAGGAGATATAAAACACTATGTTATTTTAGATATTTAGTGTGAATGAGAAGTCATCTTTTACTTATAAGTCACCAAAATTAGTGGCCTGTTATTACAGCATAATCTAACCATTCCTGAATTACATACAGCACTATGATTGTATTAGAGTTCAGTGCAAAACCACAAACCACTGTTAGATTATGTGAGCAGTGATGTCATTAATAAAGTGAATTACATGCTACAAAATCACTGGAAAGCTTGAAAGAAGAAAGGTTTAAGCCAAAGGGTGTGGCCTGCAGACCAAATCCACCACTGCCACCTGCTCTTGCAAATAAAGTTTTATTGGAACACAGCCATGCCAATATATTTACACTTTACTTATGATCGTGTTCAAGCTACAACAGAGTTGAGAAACTACAACCATAAATGCATAAAATATGCATAAAATATTTACTCTCTATCCTTTATAGAAAACATTTTGCCATTCCTGGTTTAGGCTAAGTTGCTTGGAATGGTTTCTAACAAGATTCAAAATCAACTGATTTCAGAAGCTACTAGCTTTGAGGCCACAACTAGAGATTTATCAGAAGAAAGAAGGCAATTCTGCCATCACACTAATTGCCCAGAAACAGAGAAAAAAATCTAAAGAACAGACCTTGGAAAGCTGATGCATGAGATGCATTTCAAGAACATTGCTTGACAGAGCTGCAAAAGGTAGCCTGCATGAACTGAATCTTTATTGTAAACTTCACTGTAGAATCTAATTCTCATCCAGAATTTGAGCTTTTGGACTTTAAGAAAATTAAGTTTTTAGCTTTCTAATTTCTCTTCTAGAAATACGTTGAAGTGTGGGTTGGATAGGCCTAGCTAGAGTATTTGGCTTACAACTTCTGTTGTTGCTCTCAAATTTCTGGGTAAGTCCATCCCCTTTGTAACTAGCAATATATACTTCATTATTTATGCTAATTTGATCACATTCCTTAAAATCATTAGAAATAACTCAAAATCAAATTGCCAAAAAAGATGCTCTTTAAATTTTTAAAAATACATATTTGTATACTTTTACATATTCATTTATATATTGGTCATAGCAATTACCACCTGACAATGAGTAGTTAATGAATATATATTACATTGTCAAAAATTTTCCCAGTGTATCCACTTCTATCAAAAAAATTCTCTCCTTTTGTGTTTCAAGATAGTCATAATCTGACCCTTTCCCACCTAACCATGTGCAACGCAACTCTTCAGAAGATCTGACCAGATTCATCTGGCTACTTAATGTCTATCATCACATCATATTTACACCCACCTCTGTGTCTGCTCCAGTGTTATCCTCTCTTCCCCTTTTCCTCTCCCTCCAGCTGTCTAATTTCTTCAGTCAACTTCTTGAAGCAGTTGTCTGTTTGTTGTCTCAGTTCTACTTGACATCCACTTTCATCAGTAAATGGGACAGCAAAATCATCTAACTCATTGAGTTAGTGAACTTTTGTCTTCATATTCTATGACCTCTCAGCCACACATGAAGCTGTTGACTGCTTCTTTCTTGTGAAAATACTCTTTGCTCATAGATTCTATGACAACACCCTTTCCTAATGTGCTCCTCTTAACTTCACTAGCAAGCTTGTAATCATTATGTTCTAGATCAGGCCGCTGTAACAAATAACCACAGGTTGGGTAGCTTAGACACCAGAAAGCGAAATTTATTTTCTCATCATTCTGGGGACTAGAAATCCAAGATTAAGTTGCCTGAAAATTCTGTTTCTAATAGTAACGCTCTTCCTAACTTGCAGAGAGCTGCTTGCTTTGTGAATCCTCATTTTGACTTTCCTTTGGTTTTGAGGTGAGCTCTTTTGTCTCTTTTTCTTCTTATATGACACCAGTCCTATTACATTAGGCTTTTGCCACAATGACCTCTTTTAAACTTAAGTACTTCTAAAGACCAAAAGGTAGTCATATTGGGGATTAGAGCTTCAATGACACATGATTGGGGCTTGGAGGATGAGACACAGTTCAGTCCGTAACACTTCCACCTAATACTGGGGGTTCCTCAAGCCTCTGGCTACACTCTATCCTATGTTCTCTTCCCAGGAACGTTTGTCCAAGACCATAGAATCAATGACCACACTGATGATTCATTTTGGTTTAGATCTGAGAAGACAATGCTCTCCTTTACTCTTTAGCACAACACTTTAGCCCATTAGCACAACACTCCTGGCTTCTCCAAACTTGCTCTTCCTCAAAGAAGGTATGGTCATTTTTAACATGTTAATTTTGAGAAGAATAAACCAGAAATGCTAAGATCCACTTTCTATCTTTTTCTTTTAGGGAATATGACAAAAAGAGCCCATATTCTATTCTTTTCTGTAAGTTTCCCAGTATGGTGTCTACCCGTAAGTAGCATGGCTCTGCCTATGGCAGACTGATAGTCTATTGGTGGGATGCCTGTAGTCAAAACCATGTTCAACAAGATCTGACTTATCAGTAATAAAAGTGGTATCAGTCTTATCAGTAATGAAAACAGTTTACTTCTCTATCTTATCATTAGACTCATCTCTCACTCAAATTTGAAATTGAATAAGGAAAGTGGAAAACGATATTGAGCCTACATGTAGTTCTCAGAGAATTGGGTCTCTTTTTTCAGAATATCCATCTCACATCCTTGAAAACTTTTATTGAACTATGTCTAGACAATACACAGTACATGCTGAAAATACACATATTCTCGATAAACAAGACAGCTAGTTTTGCTTCCTTGTTTGTCCATTCATTTGTTGATTTGATCAATAATTCCCTATTAAGCATGTACTTTATGTTTTATTATGCACTTTATGTGTTCAATTAAAATGAGTAAACAAACAGAAAAAGATTAGGTCTTTATCTTATTAGGGAAAGATAATAAATATGAAAAATAAATTATGTGCTATGTTAGAGGTATTAAGCACTGTAAAAAAAGAAAAGAAACATTAAAGTAGGGGATCAGAACAACTGAGAGTGTATTGTGATTTTTAATATGTTGATCAACATAAGTTAATGTCAAATGAACAGTCAACATTGGACAAAAGTAGACAAAGCTTAAGGAGTCAGCCTCATAAACATCTGGGGAAACTCTTTAGACAAAACAGTCAGTGCACAGGCCCTCAGAGAAGAGCATATCTAAAGTGCTATGGGATCTGGTTGCAGTTCAGGGAAGAAAGGGGAGAGAGATACAGTGTATGTGAAGATGGTAGACACAAGTTCTGGGGCTAGAGTGTGTCCCACCTTAAAAGCCATTGTAAGCTCTTGGTATTTCATGGAATCACTCTGGCTGCAATGTGAAGAATTCTATCCCTGCTCATTGCAAGCAGGGATAGAATCTAGGTAGGTGGCTTTTGCAAAGAGATAAGTGGCTCAGACCAGTCTAGTAGCAGTGGAGGTTGCAAAAAATAGTCAAATTCTTTAAATAATTGGCTATGAGGTGTTAGAGACTAAGACAGAAGTCATGGTGAAATCAAAACTGATTTTTTTTTTTAAATTTTTCATGTTTTATTTTTTTCTTTTGGCTTTTTCACTATACTTTTTTGTACTCATTGCCATTTTACTTGTTTCTTTAGAGATGATGTTATACATCATTTAGTTATGTGTATTTAGAATTACTGTTGTACCATTGCACATGAAATATAAGATTCTTTTTTTTTTTTATTTTATTCAATTGTTTTCTCTTTTAGTAAAATTTTTTTTAATAATAAATTTTATTTTTATATTCCCCGTACAATTGCAGCCCCCCCATTCTGACCCCAATCCCTCCCCTCCCACCCCCGCCCCCTAAAAGTGTCTCTGGTTCGTAGTTTTTTAGATTTTGATTTTCACTTTCTTATAGTTATTCGTTTTCCTGGTCCCTTATTTAAGTTTCTAGATTCCTGCTATGAGTGAGACCATCCGGTATTTTTCCTTTTCTTTTGGCTTATTTCGCTGAACATGATCCCTTCCAGTGCCATCCATGTTGCTGCAAATTGCATGTGTTTATCTTTTTTGAATGCTGAGTAATATTCCATGGTATATATGTACCACATCTTCTTGATCCAGTCATCTATTTTGGGCATTTGGGTTGTTTCCAAAGCTTAGCTATTGTAAACACTGCTGCTATAAACATAGGGGTGCAGGTGCTCTTTGGAATTGATGCTTCTGTGTCCTTTGGGTAAATACCTAGGAGTGGAATTGCTGGATCATATGGAAGCTCTATGTTTAGTAGGTCCAGAAATCTCCACACAGCTCTCCACAGTGGTTGGACCAGTTTGCACTCCCACCAACAGTGCAGAAGAGTTCCTTTTTCTCCACACCCTCGCCAACATTTGTTGTTGCTAGTTTTTTTAATATGTGCCATTCTCACTGGTGTAAGATGGTATCTCATGGTAGTTTTGATTTGCATTTCCCTGATGACAAGTGATGTTGAACATTTTTTCATATGCCTGTTGGCCATTTGCATTTCCTCTTCAGAGAAGTTTCTTTTTAGCTCTTCTGCCCATTTTTTGACTGGATTCTTTTCTTTGTTGTTGTTAAGTCTCATCAGCTCTTTGCAGATTTTTGTGATCAGTCCTTTATCATTAGTGTTGGGTGCAAAAATGTTCTCCCAGTTGGTGGGGTTTCTCTTTGTTTTTGTTATTGTCTCTTTTGCTGTGCAGAAGCTCTTTAATTTGATGTAGTCCCAGCTGTTTATCTTCGCCTTCACTATCACTGCTTTGGGTGATGTGTCTGTAAAGATGTCTTTGATGTGCAAATCACGTAGTGTTTCGCCTATATTTCCTTCTATATATTTTATGGTTTCATGTCTTATGTCTAGTTCTTTAATCCATTTTGAGTTGATTTTTGTGTATGGAGTGAGGTAGTGGTCAAGCTTCATTCTTTTGCATGTAGCGACCCAGTTTTCCCAGCACCATTTATTGAACAAACTTTCTTTGCTCCAATGCATAGTCTTTGCTCCTTTGTCAAAGATTAGTTGACCATAAATCTGTGGGTTTATTTCTGGATTTTCTATTCGATTCCATTGGTCTGTATGTCTGTTCTTGTTCCAATACCATGCAGTTTTGATGATTATGGCTTTGTAGTAGAGTTTGAAGTCTGGGAGTGTGATGCCTCCATTCCCTTCTTTTTTTTTCAGGAGAGCTTTGGCTATTCGGGGTTTTTTGTGATTCCATATGAATTTCATCAATAATTGTTCTATTTCTTTGAAGAATGACATTGAAATTTTGATTGGAATAGCATTGAATCTGTATATTGCTTTTGGAAGGATGGCCATTTTAATAATGTTTATTCTTCCAATCCATGAGCAGGGGATGTCTTTCCATTTCTTTGTGTCTTCTTCTATTTCTTTTAACAGTGTTTTATAGTTTTCTTTGTATAGGTCCTTTACCTCTTTTGTTAGATTTATTCCCAAATATTTGATTTTTTTTGTTTCAATAAAAAAAGGGATGGTTTTTTTGATTTCTTCTTCTTCAGATTTATTGTTTGTGTATAGGAAGGCTACTGACTTTTGCGTGTTGATTTTGTATCCTGCCACTTTACTGAACTGATTGATGAGTTGAATTAGTTTTTCTGTGGACTTTTTTGGGTTCTCTATGTATATTATCATATCATCTGCAAATAGTGATAGTTTGACTTCTTCTTTTCCTATTTGGATTCCTTGGATGTCTTTCTCTTGTCTTATTGCTCTGGCTAGGACTTCCAGTATTATATTGAAAAGTAGTGGTGAAAGTGGACATCCTTGTCTTGTTCCAGATCTTAATGGAATTGCTTTCAGCTTTTCACCATTGAGAATGATACTGGCTGTTGGCTTGTCATAGATGGCCTTTATGATGTTGAGGTATGTTCCTTGTATCCCAAGAATTTCAAGGGCTTTTATCATGAATGGGTGTTGCACTTTGTCGAAAGCTTTCTCAGCATCTATTGATATTATCATATGGTTTTTTATATTTCTTTTGTTGATGTGTTGGATAACGTTGATTGATTTTCGGATGTTAAACCATCCTTGTGTCCCTGGAATGAATCCTACTTGGTCGTGGTGAATTATCTTATGGATGCATTGTTGGATTCTGATAGCTAAAATTTTATTGAGGATTTTTGCATCAGTGTTCATTAGGGGGATTGGCCTGTAGTTTTCCTTTTTTGTGTTGTCCTTGTTTGGTTTTGGTATTAGTGTAATGTTGGCTTCATAGAACGTGTTTGGTATTGTCCCTTCCTTCTCAATTTTTTGGAAGAGTTTGTTAAGGATAGGCACTAATTCGTCTCTGAATGTTTGGTAGAATTCATTTGTAAATCCATCAGGACCTGGGCTTTTGTTTTTGGGGAGGTTTTTGATTACCATTTCAATTTCGCTGCTTGTAATTGGTCTGTTTAGGTGTTCTATTTCTTCTTTATCTAGCTTTGGGTGATTGTAGAGTTGTAGGAATTTGTCCATCTCCTGTAGATTGTTAAACTTGTTTCCATATAACTGTTCATAGTAGTTACTGATTATTCTTTTGATTTCTGCTGTGTCCGTTGTGATTTCTCCTCTTTCATTGATGATCCTGTTTATTTGTGCTTTCTCCCTTTTTTCCTTTGTGAGCCTGGCTAGGGGTTTGTCTATTTATTGATTTTTTCAAAGAACCAGCTCTTGGTTTCATTGATCTTTGGATTGTTTTTTTAGTTTCAATTTCATTTATTTCTGCTTTGGTTTTTATTATTTCTTTTCTTCTACTGGTTTTGGGTTTTTTTGTTGTTCTTTTTCTAGATCTTTGAGCTTTGAGATTAGGTTGTTTCTTTGAGTTCTTTCTTGTTTCTTGATGTGAGCTTCTATTGCTATATATTTTCCTCTTATTACTGCTTTTGCTGCATCCCATACATTTAGGATATTGGTGTCCTCCTTGTCGTTCAATTCAAAGAATTTTTTAATTTCTTCTTTGATCTCCTCATTAGTCCAGTGGTCTTCCAGTAGTGTGGTTTTTAATCTCCATGAGGTAGGAAAGTTCCTTGCCTTCTTTTTATGGTTTATTTCTAGTTTGATGCCTTCATGGTCAGAAAAGATGGTTGATATGATTTCAATCTTGGTGTATCTGTTGATGTTTGTCTTGTGCCCCAGTATGTGATCGATCCTAGAGAATGATCCGTGTGCGCTTGAGAAAAATGTGTACTCCGTTTTTTGGGGTTTAGTGTTCTATAGATGTCTGTTAAGCCCATTGCTCTAGGTCCTTATTTAGAGCTTGGTTTCTTTACTTATTTTTTGTCTTGTTGATCTATCCATTGTTGATAGTGGTGTGTTGAAGTCTCCCACTACGTATGTGTTTTCTCTGATGTCTGTTTTCAGAGAGGATAACAGTTGTCTGATATATTTTGGTGCTCCTTCGTTTGGTGAGTATATGTTAATGAGTGTTATTTCTTCTTGAAGTATTGTCCCCTTGATCATAATGTAGTGACCATTGGGGTCTCTTTTTATCTTTTTGAGATTGAAATCTGTTTTATCTGATATAAGTATAGCTGTTCCTGCTTTCTTTTTTGGTCCATTTGCTTGTAGGATTGTTTTCCATCCTTTAACTTTGAGCCTATTTTTATCTTTTGTAGCTAAATGTGTTTCCTGGAGACAGCAAAAGGTTGGGTTTTGTTTCTTAATCCAGGCTGCAACTCTTTGTCTTTTTATTGAAGAGTTTAGTCCATTTACATTTAGAGTTAATATTGATATGTTAGCATCTGTATTTGCCATTGTGTTTGTCTTTCCTTTGATTTTATTTATTCTTTTAATAACTTTTTTTTTTTTTTTGGCCTTCTTTCATTGTTATTCGTCCCTCTGAGGTTCTGGCTTTAGGACTCCTTGTAGTATTTTTTGGAGTGGGGGTTTAGTTGCAATGAAATTCCGGAGTTTCTGTTTGTCTGGGAAGGTCCATATTCTTTCTTCAAAGAGAAAGGAGAGCTTTGCGGATAGAGAATTCTTGGTTGGCATCTGTTTCTTGGAGTCTGTTGACTATGTCCCTCCATTCTCTCCTTGCCCGTAGTGTTTCTTCGGAGAAGTCTGATGTCAGCCTGATTGGCTTTCCTTTGAATGTTATCTGTTTCTTCCTCTCCCCAGCTTCATTATTTTTTTTTTGTCCTGGATTCTTGGGAGCTTTACTATTATGTGTCTTGCTGTATTTTTCCTTTCGTCGTGGAATTTTGGTGTTCTTTGCTTCTTGTATATCAATTTTCAGCTCCTCTTCACATTGGGGAAGTTCTCTTCAATTATCTCTTTGAATATTTTCTCTGTTCCTACTCTCTCTCTCTCCTCTCTGGTACCTATAACTCTTATATTTTTTCCTCATGGAGTCAGATAGTTCCCGAAGTCTTTCTTCGTTCTTTTTCCTTCGTACTTCTCTTTCCTTTTCTGTTTTGGTTCTTTTTATTTCTGTGTCTTCAAGATTACTTATTTGTTCTTCCATTTCATCTATTCTGCTTTCATTGCTTTTCCCAGAATTCTTTAGTTCTTCCATTAATTCTTTGATCTCCTGCATTTCTTTTACTTCCCTCTTTAGGGACTCAATTTCATTCTTCTGACCATTGTTTTCCCTCTCTAGGGACTCAATTGCATTCTTCTGATCGTTGATTATTTTTCCCTTATCATTGTTTTCCTTTATGACTTCTGTCAGTTTTTTAATCACGGCAATTTTAAATTCTCTTTCTGGAAGGCTCAGAAGTTCTTCCAAGTTACTGTCGTTGCAATCTGGGGGCTGCTTTTCTTTTTGGTGGTGTGCTTTTTCCCTGGGGAGTTGCTAGGTTGCGTGTGGTTCTTCTCCTCCCTACTGTCTGTTTTCTAATTTGCCGTATGCGTTGGGACACTGTGTAGTTGGGACTGGCCGGAATCTTGGGTGAGCTTCTCTGCCCTCCTCTGGTTCCTCCAGGAGTCATCTGTCAGTTTCAAGCAGTCTTTACTGGAGAAAGGTCCCTGTTCTAAAATGCCGATGTGGGGACACACTCCCCTGTGTGCCTGGTCTCCCGGCGGTGGGTTCCTGCTCCCCCTCTGGGCTTGGACTGCAGGCCAGAGGGGGTCTGGCGTGGGCGAACTTCCCCCGCTCACCTCTGGCTCCTGAGGAAGCCTTCTGCAGGTAGTCTTTACTGAAGAAATGTCCCTGTTCTAAGATGGTGATGTGGGACACACTCCCTGTGCATCCGGTCTCAGGCACACTCTTCTGCGCGCCTGGTCTGCCCCGGCTGTGGGTGCTCGCTCCCTCTGTGGGCTCAGACTACTTGTCGGAAGGGGCGCGGCGTGGGCTAACTCCCCAGCTGGCCACTGGCTCCTCTAGGCGCCTGTGCTGGCTTCAAGTCGCTAGGTGGCGCCAGAGATCTCTCCTGGAGCCCTTGGGGAGCTGATTTTCCACCCCGTGGGACAGGGAATAGAGTGGGAATGGTAGGGTAAACCTCAACGGCTTTGGGGTGCTGTGTCTGCCTTGTGCCCCACCATCGTGGGGAACCCACGCCCCTAGTTTCGTGCCCCGGGTGTCAGTTCCAAAGCCCTCAGTTCCAGGACTCAGGCTGTAGCCCAGTTCAGTGGCGCGGGAATGGCGCCTTTTGAATCCCGCTCCCGTGACTGGGCGCCTGGTTCCTGCTCACTCAGTGAGGGCCTCCGCGCGTCTCCCTGCAAGCCTAGGTCGCAGGCGCAGGGACCTGGGCAGCTGCGATCTGGATCCGCGTTTGCTTTTCAACTGCACTGCTTTTCCGCGCGCGATCCGGATTCCGATCCGCCCTTGGTTTTCCAGCGCGCCGCTGTTCCGCGCAATCCTGACCGCGATCCGCGCCTGTTTTTCCAGCGGGCCGCCCTTCTGAGCAGGCTTACAGGGCGGCCAGGGCTGTGTGCTGGTGCTGGTCTCCTCCCCGGGGGCGGGGTCTCTCTTCAATGGCGCCCGGAGCTGTTCGCTCACCTCCGTGGCGGATCCTGCGGGGTTCTCCACAGCTCCCGTTCACGGGGTGTGGTGGCTGCAATAGTTCCTTTCCACTCACAGTCCCGCTTGCTGCGTCGTTTGTTCTTGTTGGTCGTTTTAGTTTGTTGTTTTCCTCCTCTCTGCGGGTCGGAGAGTGCCGCCTCTGTGGGCGGGGGAGGGGAGCAGGGTTCTGCGCTTCCCTCCCCTCTAGTCCTCTTTTATGGCCACTTTCTTCTTCGGGCAGTTTGCTGGCGTCACCCGTTTATCTTCCGTGTCCCAGTTCTTACTGGGACCTGCCGCTTTTCCTCCCTATTAACTTTTTTTAATGGGAGATCTTACTCGCAGCGTCTCCTCTCCGCCACGTTGCTCCGCCCCCCGAAATATAAGATTCTTAATAACAGTATAATGCCATTTATTCCCATTCTTGGATTACTGATATTATATATTTTATTTGTATCTATAAATGCTATGAGAAAATATTTTTATTTTTGCTTGAAACCATAGTTGTCCATTAAAAATATTATGAGAAAAAAATATAAGATGGCCTTTTATACTTACCATCTTTACCATTTCCCAAATTCTTTATTCCTTCTTGTAGACTCATGAATTTCTATCAAGTATTATTTCCCTTGTGCCAGAATAACTTCCCTTAGCACTTCTTGTAGTACAGGTCTGTTGGCAAAAGATCTTGCCAGTTTTTTTTTTAACAGAAAATATCTATTTCTTCCTCATTTGTGATGGATATTTTCAGTGACTGTAGAATTTGAGTTTATAGAAAGTTTTTCCCCTAAGCACTTTAAAGGTATTGTTACTATTATTGCCTGTATATAGAGATTTTACTTTGGATATTTTATGATTTGAAGGTTTTTGAAAACCTTTGGTTTTCAGCAGTTTGAATGTGATATGCATTGTGTGGCTTTTTTATACATGCTTCTTGGGGGTTTCAGAATTTCTTGCATTTGTAAGTTAAATTTTTTAATCAAATTTAGAGAATATTTAACCATTTTTTCTTTACATTCTTTGTATCTTCTCTCATTCTGGACTCCCATTTCATGTCTGTTGTATGTCCTAATAGGTCACTGAGGGTTTATTTTATTTCCGTTGCCAATGACCCTTTTTGCCACTTGCAGTGAAGACTGCATCATTTTATATTATGATGTTTTATAAGTCCTCATTAAACATTTTTCTACACATACATCACTTGTAAAAATCTATCCCATAATCAGACATTTCCTAGTTTCCATGTTGGTATGGAAGAAAGATTTCTAAGAAAAGCATCTAGAAATTTTTATAGCTGCTTTTGGAAGAAGGTAATTATCTCTCTTTGCCAACAGTGAACTAAATTAAAGTCTAGCATGAGAATTTTGGCAAATGTGTGAGACCTTGTTGCCATGGATTTGGAGCATGCTTCACATAGCAAATTGAAAGACATTTCTATATTGGGTATACTGTCCAAAATGTGGCTCAATTAGCTATACAACTGCATGCAACGATATGTCACTTATTTTGCCAGGATTGAAAGTTAATAGTCATTAATTTGTTGTCTATTATTAGAGTTACAAACACCTCAAAATATTTTCAGTGGGAATATTCTGATAAATAAAACCACTAACATCCATTATAAAGAAAAATATTTACTTGCCACCCTCACCACTCAATTTCACTCCAAATTGCTTATTACGAAAGGAGTTTTTGTTACTAGTTGTTGTTGTAGTGATCTGAGCTTGCTGCTTAATTCTCTCTACTATTTTTCACTTGACTCTGAATCACAATGCCTTGAAACAGTGCTTAAAAGCAAGACCAAAGCCCCAGTGTTTCTGATACATTACAGAATAATGGCTGATCACTAGAGAGAGTGCTTCTCTGAACATTATTTATCTATAGGGCAATGAAGATGTCATCTTGGATTTTACCTGATTTAAGCAAAGGGTTGATTTTTTGCTAAAATCACAAGAGAGGATCATAGAGATGGGAATATCTAGGAAGTTATAAAAGAGAACAGAAATCTTTTCTTACTTACATGTGAGATCAAGGCTCCTGATTCATTGTTGAAACATTTGGATTATTGCAAATCCAAAGTATGTGAGTTGGCAATGGTGGAAAAAGTAGGAGTAAGCTACTAAATTATATGAACTAAGGGAATTTTAAAATATATATAACATTTATTTATATATATATATATTTATTACATCATTCTTCATATTTGTACATTGTATGATTTCCCCGTGAAATTCCCACCACCATTTCACTTGTGCACCAACTAAGGGAATTTTAAAAAGGCATAAAAGACATAATTATTGGCGTTCATAGTCTGTTAAAGGAGACAAGACACATGCAAAAACACATACAAATAAAGAGGCAAAGAAAGCTATGTGCAAAATCAAGAAAAAAATGAACTGGAAAAAAATATATTCAGAGTTGGAGAGTTCATATTGTAGTGTTATAACAGCCTCTCTTCCAAATTACAAGTAATGCCTTTTAGGAAAGAAATAATATATTTAGAAACAACATTTAAAAAATTGTGGGGCCTCCCCAGTGGCGCAGCGGTTGAGCGCTGGGTTGCGAAACTGCCCGCGGCCTCTGCGGCGCCGGTTCGATCCCCGGCTGCTCCCCGGCCACCGGAGGAGGGTCCCACATGGTGCGCAGACCTCTCCTGCCGCCCGCTGCTCCCCTCAGCAGTGTACTTTGGTCCTTCTGCCTGCTCTGCTCCCCGCTCTGGCTCTGGTGAATTCTCTCACCCTCCTGCGCTTCTGACTGTACCCAGTGCATGTATAAACAAAAACAAAACAAACAAACAAATAAATAAAAATAAAAAAAAAAAAAAAAAAAAATTGTGACTTACAATATATTAATGAACATAAATTTACATAATAAAAATAAAATAATATCAATTGCCTGTCTACAACATGCCTTGTATGTGCTAAATGATGTGAGGAATAAAAAAGAGCAGAAGGCTTTATAGTCTTTAGGGTCAAAGAACTTATACTCTTATGGGAAGATGGAAATTAAAACCCTGGAGCAACTACACAAGCTTAGGGCAAACTTTAAATCATATGGATAGATTATCTATGTGACAGTAGTTGGAGAAAGGGGCCTTTGGGAGCTTATTAGGGTGAGAAAGTTGCAAGGGTGGACCTGTCCTGGTGGGACTAGTGCCGTGTAAGAAGAGACACTGAGAGCTTGCTTACTCTCTTTCCACCACATGAAAACACAGCAAGTAGGCTGCCTTCTGCAAGCCAGGAAGAGAGCTCTCACCAGAACCTCACCCAGGTGACACCTGATCTTGAATTTCCATCCTCAAGAACTATGAGAAAATTAATTTCTGTTATTTAAGCCAGTCGGTCTATGGTAGTTTGTTAAAACATCTTCCACTAACTCTCAGCTCCTCTCCCTCATACTCTATATTTATAATCTTCCTAAAAGTCCTGTTGGCTTCACCTTCAAAATCTATCCAAAATTCATCTTCTGCTCACTACTTCCACTGCAGTCATCCTGATCTATGATTTCTTCTTTCTCTCCTGGATTCTTGCAATAGCTCTCTAATTAGTCTGATTGCTTTTACCCTTAAACCCCTCAGTCTATTCAGCACAGCAGCCATAATTAGCTTTATGTAACAAAATATGATATGATATAACATGATGTGATATGACATGATATGATATGATATATTACATAGTAGTGATTCTTTTCTCAAGGCCTGCAATAGTGGTCTGAATTCCAGACTTTTCTGCTCTGAAAGATTCTCCTCTACCACATGGACTGAAAACTAATTATAATGTTTCAGATTCTAGAAGTGTTTTGAGAGAGAATTAATTGCACTGATTGAATTGTCATTTCTGTGAGCCTTGGTTTCTTCACCTGTAAAGCAAAGAGGTTTAAACAATCTGTAAAGATCCCCCCAACTCTAATACTTATAAATTTTTATTAACTAGAGAATTCACTTGGCTATGTGTGATGTT
This sequence comes from Talpa occidentalis, assembly GCF_014898055.3. Lineage (NCBI taxonomy): Eukaryota > Metazoa > Chordata > Mammalia > Eulipotyphla > Talpidae > Talpa > Talpa occidentalis. The sequence continues at coordinate 53,714,471 of NW_023604295.1, read as the reverse complement.
GACATTTTGTTGGAGTCCAAAATGAAGTGAATATTTGATCATTAGAGGGTTGATCTGATCACTACAGGCAGCCCGCTAGGTAATTTAATGCCTGAAGTGAATTATATTCAGCTCAGCTGTCTACATTCAAGCAAATTAGGTAATTAGATAATTTCACCCACTATGTAAGAAACTAGTATCTTTAAACAAGCTATGTGTTCTTATTGCTTTGAACCACATTTCACATGGATCAAAAGGACATGCACATATGCAAGAATATCCACATGTTTATACATATGTGACTAGCATGTACATGTTAGAACGTACACAGAGAAAACATGGTTAAGAAAACTTGATTCAGTCCTTTTAAGATGTGAACTACTTTTTTTTTTTTTTTTTTTTTTTTTTTATTTATTTTGTTTGTTTGTTTTGTTTATACATGCACTGGGTACAGTCAGAAGCGCGGGAGGGTGAGAGAATTCACCAGAGCCAGAGCGGGGAGCAGAGCAGGCAGAAGGACCGAAGTACGCTGCTGAGGGGAGCAGCGGGCGGCAGGAGAGGTCTGCGCGCCATATGGGACCCTCCTCCGGTGGCTGGGGAGCAGCCGGGGATCGAACCGGCGCCACAGTGGCTGCGGGCAGCTTCGCAACCCAGCGCTCAACCGCTGCGCCACCGGGGAGGCCCGATGTGAACTACTTTTAAAAGCACAGTTACTGTGAAATTAAAAACAGGTCAGTAAGATCCTTTTTAATGTGCTAAAATATGCTTTCATTAATACACTTACTTTATCATCTTACAGGTTTTTTTTTTTAATATTTAAGCACTTTATTTCTGAACTTGAAAATCATTTTTAAAGAATCTCTATTACTCTCCTCCTTGCCCCCACCCTCCAGGTACACTGCCTGTTTCTTGTTACCACAGCACTTCAGGCATACTTTAATAGCATTGTCTTTGCACTGGCTGACTTCATAACTTAGAAAACTCTTCCTGTAAATATACATTTGACCATCTGTCTCACCGCCTCAAAGTCTTTGCTCAAATATCACTTTCTCAATGGTATCTTTCTTTCTCACCACATTCACAGTCCCACTTACTGTCTTCTAATTTCTATCCATTGATGAAGTGAGAGTAGATAGATCTCTTATGAGGACATCTGTGACCCTCACACTCAAGATAATTGTCCATGCTTTGCTGACACTTGCCATTATCTGAGTCAACTCGTCAATGAAATTCTCTGTGATGATCTCTCAAGTAGTCATAGATCATTCACTCCTGTCCTTTCTCTCTGGCCCCCCTACTGATGGTCATGTCCTGCTAAGCCCTTGAGGCAATCAGCTCATCACTGCCACTCTACCAAAAACCAGCAAAGGTAATTCCAAGGCTACTTTCTCTTAATGACCTCCAAAATACTCAAAGTACTCAACCCTCAATATTCCAAAACCTTGTTGAACTTAAGCCTTTAGCCCTCTGCTGTCCCTGCCCTACTCATAAATCTGAAATTACTGAATGCCACTGTGTATGTCTCAAAGTCATGGCCAAATGACAGAAACTTAATCACAAGACACAGAGTTGGTATTAATTCCGACAAGTTTCAGGAGTATGCTGGAATGACTAGCCTAATCATACATGCATGACTTTAATCCAGAAAGATATTAAAGAGGAGTTACATTCTGAGTGAAATTTTTAAGGAAGATTGGAAGTCAGGAAGGAGTTGAAGCATTCCAGCCAGTGTAATAAAATAGTGTGAACTAAGGGCTAGTTATCTGAGATGTATTTTTAAAAGCACATTTATTTTGCTGGAGTAGAAACTGCATGTCAGGGAGATGAGACATGGAGTCATTATAGAGTAACAACTGAAGACAGCTGTAGAGGAATCATTTAATATAACTTCCTTCAGGCTAAAAGTCCCTACCTCAAAAAAAGTGTATTTTATGCTTCAGAAACAAAACTCCATCCAGTATTACCTTACAACTGAGAATATATAGAGAGCATATATATTTTAATGTTATCCCTAGAAGAATTTTTTTCCCTTGAGAGATATTATTGGAAGGTATTAAGACTATTGTCCTAATGAAACTGTTCAACAACTGTAGCTACACTTGTAATGCTTGAATAGTGCTTAGTCGAGGTACCATGGCACCAGAAAACAAATCCTTTGGAGGGATAAGGAGTGGCCTCTATACTTAGCAACACTGTCTATAAATGTCATAAATGGAAAAAATCTCCTGGGCAAAGTTTGAATAACAAGGAATTTGATTCGCCTTTGCTAAACATTCTGACAAAGAGGTTGAGTTTGACTTTCTGCCATGGCAGCAAGTATAGCAGGACTGAAGTATCAGATATGTATGTGTGCTTTGTACTTATAAATTCAGTATCTAGAAATAGATACACATGCACACACACACATGTACATGAGAATACGTTCATACACATACAGAGGCAAACACTCTTGTTTGTGAACTCAGCTTGGATAATAGCTTCCTCATTGACTGAATCAGTCAGCTAGTATCTATTGAAGAATCTGTGTATCATCTATGCTACATGAGGTAAGAAGCTATAAATACCACCTCAGAGCCTCAGAGAACTATAATCTCCCTACCTTACAGCAGCAAGGGCAGGAGGACAAAGGATGGCTCCTGGACCTGCCACCTGCACAGATTACTGTGCAGCCCCATGATCATGGGTTTGCCAAGTCTAAGTGGACGTAAGCAATGGTGAACACTATCGCCAAGGGAATTTTTTAACATTCCAACAAGTATAATTTTCTGCTTGATATTCGAGATCGGAACTTTCATGGATTGCCTTCAGCAGATGAGGTTTATCCAGAATATGAGAACACAAAGTCACAAGGAAGTCATTCAACCAACATAATAGTCATACTAAGATTCAGATGTATAAGCCAGTTAGGAAGCCCATAGAAACCCACTCAGAAGTTACAAACCTCAAAACAAAATAAGAAAAAAAGTGATTGGGATTATTTGCCATTCTCCACAGTGCACCCCATTGGGTCAATCTCACCTCAAGTCACCTTGGAGGCCACTGAGTTCCCTTGTATGTTCCCTGTACATTACCTCATGCTCCATCTCTGACTCAGTCATGTCCGGCTAGTGCACTAGAACTACTTTCACTAAAAACCATGTGGCAGAGCCTTATCATAGTCTGCAAGAAAGAATAGTTTCTAACCACTGTCATTTTCAAGGGTAATTTTAAATGAAACAAATTTTTGAGGCTTACATTGTCTTCACCAGCGTTCAATACCAGATGACACAGTTTGAGCCACCAGGAAGAACCATAAATTTAAGTAGCAGGAGGTCTTTGGAGAAAATAGTATGCCTGGGTGACCTCCTCAACCAAGAAAATGAAGGGAACAGGTATTGCCTGTTGGGGACCAAAGCAGAAGCCTGGTCCTGGGAAGCAGGAGGACACAGTGGAGGTTATCGGAGGGGCCCTAGGTTGGGCCAGGTTGTGATTAGTGTCTTGGGTAGGATAATCTTCAGCTGAATTTGCAGGGGAGAAAGATGGATAGACTGAGCCTAAGAGCTGAAATGATAAAGGCAGAGGAAAAAGATAAGGTTAAAGGAAGCCAAATGTAGAAACAACAAAAACAGATGAAAAGCTAAAAGCAGTGTAGACAACACATCACAGTCCATGGCACTAAAGCAGCCCACTGCTGTCCACAGGAGTCACCCATACTGAAGAGGAGATGCTTGGGCTTAGTCACAAATGAACCAGTGCTTATCAGGCAGAGGGGGGACAACAATCTAATTACAGTAGGTAAGTGAAGGGAAATAGCACAGATAAAGCTTGTATAAAGCAAGAAAAGATGTAAGTAAGCACAATGCTTTAACTTTAACAAAGTTTGCCTCAGCTACCTGAGAACTAGGTAAGAGACTTTCACTTCATGCCCTCATATTTCAATATCCAGAAGAAATCTCACCAACACGTTACCTTCTTCCCACTGAACTTAAAAGACATGAGATTCTCCAGATGTAGTCAGCGTTAAGTCTGCCTTAATGAGGCAGGGCGTAGCCTGTCAACTGATTCTGAAATTGCGGCCCACCCCACCAGCCAGGCATGTCAGGAAAATACTGCATTAGATGTCTCAGTTCATCAATCTAATAAATGAGTTCTCAAATGTCATTTTCCTCCATATGCAGCAAACATTTTTCTATTATCTAGTTATTCTGTTTTAATTGGGTTAACTCTCGGTGCATCAGTGTGGTTCCATCTGTGAAAGACACTTACGTCACTTAATGCAGACAAAGAAAGCTGGGAGAGGAAGGGGGTGATGGCTCAGAGTGACATGTGGCACATGCTTGTCAGGATGGAAAATAAGCATGCTGAATTCATATTTTTCAATTAAAGATCATAAAATCAGCTGGTGATATGCCTTTTATTTCATTAAGAGCAACATTATCCATTTTCAATATCATTCAAAACAAAATAAGCATTTTAATTAAATCCTACAAACGGGATAGTCTCCTAGTCTATTTGCAATATGTAACAACTATAATAGAGTTATTGACAGCATTTGAGAAAAGAGCACAAAATGAAACACTCAGGTTAAACCTCGGTGAAATAACTTGCCCATCTATAAGTTAACATGTGGAATTGATATGCCACCCCAAAATATGCTACTTTGACATACCGATTATTTTGAGCTGAAGACAATTGAAAAGAAGCAGACACTTTAAAAAGCTCTTTGTCCTCTTGTTATTTGTTTAAAAACAGGGCATAAATTTATAAAGATGAAGGATAGAAGTTAATCACTAGGAAGCTACATAACAAATCTTGCTAACCTACTCTTTATTTACCACTAGTTTCCCTATATATTTGCCTTCCCCAAATTTGCTGCCCTTAGAGCCTCAGAGTCCTTTTCCTTTTTCTTGTCACTTCTCTACAAATTAACTATTCTTCACACTGAGATGCTCTGTGAACTCGAGTTCTAATCATCCATTTGACTTACTCATCATCACTAGAGCTCCCATATGGAAGTGCAGTGCGTTTGTCATTAAACTTCTAATTTTTTGTCTTGCGTTAATTTTTTTCAGTCTAATTTCAGGGTCCTAGCAATGATCCTAACATTGGTATAAAACCTCATATACATTAAAAATCCTGCACAGACACTTAAGATAGTAATGAATTTAATTATTAAAATATTATGTTAGTTCAAAAGTGGTCAATAGGAACATATTTATTCTTTCAGTTATAAACTAAAAATATTCATGAAAAGAATGTTTCCAAAGCCCCCAAAAGTTACATTAATATTTTAAATTAATATTAAAAAAATATATATGTTAAATAATTTTCCTTTGTCAGAATATGACTCAAGTTTTCCCAGCAGTTGGTGCCTTAACTATACTTTACTTTTAAAAATATACACAATTGGGCCTCCCCTGGTGGTGCAGTGGTTGAGCTTTGGGCTGCGAAGCTGCCCGCAGCCTCTACAGCGCAGTTCAATCCCTGGCCACTGGCGAGGGTCCCACATGGCACGCAGACCTTTCCTGCCATGCCCACTGCTCCCCTCAGCAGTGTATTTCATCAGTCTGCCTGTTCTGTTCCCCGCTCTGGCTCTGGTGAATCTCTCACCCTCCCACGCTTCTGACTGTACCCAGTGCTTGTATAAATAAATAAATCTTTTAAAAAAGGTAAATACTTTTAAATATATATATATACATAATTTTCACATGTTGCAATCATTGTGTGAGATCCACATAAAATATGCATCAGGCCATTCAGAATCTACACCTTAACTGCAGATTGCTGACTTCTCACATAGGAGCCATGGGCTACCTAATCACTCTATTTTGTGATGAACATAGACAGTTAAACTGAGTAAAACTTCAGGGACTGAATTATCTAGTTTGACTGTCTACTTTGATCAAATTTACTATATTATAAAACAGTAATTTCAATTTGTGCTAACTCTATATAGCATGTTGTATAGTCTCTTGTTCATAATTATAGAATTTTTGAGTTAGGGGGAACTTAGAGATTAATCCTTTATTTTATAAAGAAATTGAAGACTTGGGCCTCCCCGGTGGCGCAGCGGTTGAGCGCTGGGTTGCGAAGCTGCGCGCGGCCTCTGCGGCGCCGGTTCGATCCCCGGCTGCTCCCCGGCCACCAGAGGAGGGTCCCACATGGCGCGCAGACCTCTCCTGCCGCCCGCTGCTCCCCTGAGCAGTGTGCTTCGGTCCTTCTGCCTGCTCTGCTCCCCTCTCTGGCTCTGGTGAATTCTCTCGCCCTCCCGAGCTTCTGACTGTACCCAGTGCATGTATAAACAAAACAAACAAACAAACCAGCAAACAAATAAATAAAGCATGCCTCTATAAAAAAAAAAAAAAAAAAAAAAAAAAAAAAAAGTCTTAAGAAATTGAAGACTCAAAATTTGCCCAATTAATTCAGTGTAGCCAAATCAAAACTCTGACTCATTTTGTTAGTGTTCTAGAAACAGTGTTATAAAATAGCATATCAGGCCACTTGGGTTCCAACTTTGAGACTATTACTAACAGTCGGCCATGATTTTAGGCTAGATTTTCCCAAACAGTAATGCATGTATGGTAAAGTTTTTTTTTTACATTTTCGGGATTTCTCCCCTCATGTGTAGTCCCCATAATTCTCCCACCACCATGGCACCTGTAGCCATCCCCATAGTCCTTTGTGCTCTTCCTTCCCCCATTTTGACCCCTCCAACTCCCACTCCCCTCATATATGTCTCAGATCTATGGTTTGCCTGAAGTTTTCTTTTTTTCCTGACCCCCTCGTTCAATTTCCCTATATTCCCCCTATACCTGAGACCATTTGATCTTTTTCTTTTTCCTTCTGCCTTATTTTAGCATAATCCCTTCCAGCTCCATCAATGTTGCTGCAAATGGCATAAGTTCATTTTTTTTTTATTGCTGAATTGTGTTCCATTGTGTATATATACCACATCTTCTTGATCCATTGTCTGTTTGGGGCATTAAGTTTGTTTCCATATCTTAGCTGTTGTAAATAGTCCTGCAATAAGCATAGAGTGCAGGTTTCCCTTTGGATTATGTTTTTGTGTCCTTCGGGTAGATTCCCAGGAGTGGAATCATTGAATCATATGGTAGAGCCAGCATATATGCTGAAGATTTTTATACTATAAGTTCTAGCATGCCTGGGCAGAGCCTGAGAGATCTTGGGTCAATCACCAGGCAAGCAAAACTACCCCAGCGTATCAGATACAATAATATTCTATTAGTGCAGTGATGGTGAAGCATTGGAAAGAACTGGATTTTTAGTAGTTTGGGAATTAAATCTTACTACCTTTATTCCTCAGATACTTCTTCTGTAAAGCAATGGGTCTGGACTACATTACTTGCACAAATACTTACCAAGTATTTCCTTCATTTATCATAGTAGTCTGTATTCATGGTATAATACAGTCATGAGTAAGGTAGGGTGCATTGTATTAGTCAGAACAGTCAAGGCTATGCTGTAGTAACAAATGAAGACCAAACTCTCAGTGGCTTATCCTTACACAAACAAATGCAAGAAAAGATACACTTCTCCATCTTATTGCTATACCATCTGAGAGAAGGGCATCAGGGAAAAAGGAAATACAGGAGACATAATAACTCTGAGCTGCTTGCCCCAGTGGTGAAACACATGAATTTCATTGCCCAGAATTAATTACATGTTCCTATCCAAATTGTCTGGTTGCTGAAAAATGTAGGGAATCATTTAGGTATTTTGTAACCACTGTGGTTTATTCATGAAGGAAAAATATACGTAAAGATACTTTATTTCATACCAACTCTATTCCAAGATAAAATGTCATGCTTCTGTTTTTACTTCTATGACTGTTAATAAATTTAATATTGGTTCATCCAATGAATCTTGGTTTAGTGCTCTCAAAAATATATGGTAGCCTAACATAAAAACAGTCTTTTCATTCAAATGAAATATAAATAGTAATGGCTCACATTACCAGAGCTCTTTGAATTTTTAAAATTCTTCACTTACATGAAAATAGCACCCACCTGTGTGATTCTATCAGAATAAAATTTTAAAACACTTAGCAGTTTATCTAGCACATAGAGAGGCTAAATGAATGTTAGTTATTATTGTCATGGCCAAGGGTATCCTTATTGTTCTGTTGCTAGGCCTCCTTTGAGTCTCTGTAAGCCAATTTTAGCTTCACTGAAGGAAGTTAGATTCCAAAGGCTAAGGCCATGTGTCCAAGAAGGCACAACTTCAAGTATAAGAGGAGGGTTGCCAAACTAAGTGCTCCAAAGTCACCTTGCCATTGCTGCACTTTTCAACAAGAAGAAAAACAATTCTTTGTTTGAAACCACAATTTATCTTTAATTTTTTTTTAAAGATTTATTTATTTATTTATTTATACAAGCACTGGGTACAGTCAGAAGATAAAACCGGAGGGTGAGAGAATTCACCAGAGCCAGAGCAGGGAACAGAACAGGCAGACTGATGAAATACACTGCTGAGGGGAGCAGCGGGCGTGGCAGGAGAGGTCTGTTGCGCCATGTGGGACCCTCGCTGGCGGCCAGGGATCAAACTGGCACTGCAGAGGCTGTGGGCAGCTTCACAGCCCAGCGCTCAACTGCTGTGCCAACAGGGGAGGCCCTTATCTTTAATTTTTGAGCAATCTTTTAGTTTGTCTCCAAGATAGTGAGTTAAATAGGAGTTAGTTTGAACCGGTTTCCTACTCTAAGATTTGTTTCAGTAACCAATTTTATAATCATATGACTAATGGCACAAAAAATTAAAATAACTATACAATGCAAGATAACTATAATTTGGAAGTATCATAATTTTTATGCTATTCCTGCCTAAACTTGATGATTGTAAAAGTCCCTCTCAATCCTGAAGCTTGATGATTCTGCATTAGTCAAATGTACCAAAAACTTTCTCTTTACTTGTTGCACTGTGTATGTAACTCGCACACTCAATGGCACTCTCAGCTTTTGCTTATTCTCAGGAAATAAAAGATCTTTGTTACTTTTAAAAAGTACATGCTATTCAGAACTCAAACCCTGACAAGTCTCTTGCAACTTTCCAGGTCTAAGAGTTTCATTCTTTACACACTTAACAAGTTTAGTTTTTTTTTTTAATTATCTAAATACTTTACCAGTAGAGTGTTTAATGCTCTAGTTCAGTTTAATATCATTTTAATATCATTTAGTATATTATACAAATGTAAGATTTTTTATATATTTGAAAACAAATTAACCCATTAAAAAGATTAGTGTTTCCTCCTTCTTATTTTCTTCTTTTAAGAATTACCTTGTAAGTCTTCAGAAATAAGCTACTGGCAGACCAGAGTATAACAGTGTACTCACCATCCCTCATGTTTAAGAACCAGAATTGGCCAAGATAGTTAACTACAAGAACCAAATAAATTTTTAATGAATTTCTGTATTAATAGCAAGTCTTAACAGTTATTTCCTTATTTCTTGGTAATTATGTAGCTTAGTCAATCCAAAACATTGAATGTTTCTTCATAAATATGCTTAATATGTATGAAAACTCCGGATAATTTTGTGGAGCCAATTGCATTTTTGTTCCTTCCTATAGCTGTAGCCTATGATACAAAGAAAATGCCTGTTCAACCTGTGTATCAGTGACTAAGATGAATATGTAGAAAGTAGACATAGCCAGTCTGCAGGTGATATCAGGACGTTAATGTTAGTTTATATGATGAAAGGCAGATTCAAATTCAGAATAATTTGATTATGTTGGACAGCATATAAATATGAGCAGGAAGAAATACAAGAGATACCCAGATATGAGAGATGCTACCAGAAGTAATGCTGTTGTACTGTTAACCTGCCCTCAACTACAATGAAACACAGATAATGGCCCTGTTACAATTTCCCAGTAGATACTCCCAAGGCTTCACAAATCAATGAAGCCTTTCCATACTGCCTTAGGCAAGCATGAACTACTCTTGGCAGTAGTGGCTGTCATTCCTAATTGTCCTCCAGTATCAATCAGAGTGATGCTGTGGCTAAGCACATAAATCTTACGAGTTCAAGTGTTAGCTCATGCCTTCCAAAGACCATGTCTTGATTAGGGGAAAAGCAGGGAGAATTGAGAGGTAAAATTTAGCTTGACTGAGCCTCTAAAAGCTAATATTACATGAAAAGAGTTGATCTCTTGCAGAGTTCTATGGAAACTGTATATGGTAGAATGATTGAGGCAATCAATTACAGTCACTAGCAATACTTAGGTCCCAGGTCCCGAAACAAGTCACAAGAAAAACTAATACGACAACCAACCTGAAACTCACTGAGATGGCTGGTAAAGCTGTAGACAACATGCTGACATGTCACATAGCTTTTGAGTCTCAGCCCCTGATCACAAGAGCGAGATGGACATTTAGCTAATCATGTAGCTTAAAAGCCCACAACCCTTTCATGGAGTCTGATGAATGATCCCGATGGAATTTTGTGCATTGCTCTAAAAAAAAATGGGTGTGGAAGGGGCACAAATGCACATCCACTACCAATGAATTTTCCAGAACATAAGGCTCTAATAGGCCTTATGTGCAAGTTGTTTTGTAATTTATCTGTGCAACAGAGACATTACAATTTATCACTGACACAGGATAGTTGAAAGGCGAGGGCCTCCCTGGTGGCGCAAGCGTTCAGACACAGCCTATGAAGCTATCCACAGCCATTGCAGAATGAGTTCGATTCCCAGGCAGCCAGGGAGCAACCCACATGGCGCAGCAGACCTCTCCTGGCTCACCCTGCTGCTCCGCTCAGCAGTGTACTTCGGTCAGTCTGCCTGTTCTGTTCCTCCCTCTGTCTCTGGTGAATCCTCTCACCCGCCATACCTCTGTCCTGTACCCCAGCTCTTGTATGTATAAATCTTAAAAAAAAAAAAAAAAGAAAGAAAGGTGAAAAAGAGCATTGTTACTATTTACAATGAACAACAGACCTGCCCCCTGGAAATCCTGGATGCATGGGCACTCTAGATACATTGCCATTCAGGGGAGAAAAATCAATCAGCAAAGGGCCTGGAATCCTGGAAGTCTTATGAGCACACTGAAGATGTTTGGCATGAAGAGAAACCCGATAGTATAAGATTGTGTGTGAGTATAAGATTTTGTATGTGTTTCTGTGCATTGGAGGCCAAAGGAGAGCAACATAATCATACACAAAGAAGTTCTCAGATGGCAGATTAAAAAGATTTATTGTCTCTTGCTCTGGAAAACAGAATTATGATCAAGAAGCAAATTAGGGCTCAATATAAGAAGAAATTCTCATTCTTTTTTTTTTTTTTAAAGATTTATTTATTTATTTATACAAGAACCAGGGTACAGAAACCAGATGTGCGGGAGGGTGAGAGAATTCACCAGAGACAGAGCAGGGAACAGAACAGGCAGACTGAAAATACACTGCTGAGGGGAGCAGCAGACGCAACAGGAGAGGTCTGCTGCGCCATGTGGGACCCTCGCCCGCCAACAGGGAACGAACCGGTGCTGCAGAGGCTGTGGACAGCTCCACAGCGCTGCACTCAACCACCTGCACCACCAGGGGAGGCCCAGAAATTCTCATTCTTAAACACTGGAAAACATGATTTATTCTGTATTCTCTCGCTCCTTTTTTTTTTTTTTTTTTTTGGAGGGGCATAGCCTCTCCAGAATGTCATTTTAATGTAATCATACAATATGTAACTTTTTGTGCTTGAGTTATTTAACTTAGAATCATTCTCAAAAGGTTCATTCCAAGTTCTGGTATCTATCAATAATTCAATTCCTTTTTGTTAGTGAATAATATTTCCTATATGAATTCCTATATGGTAATAACCATAATCTATTTATGTATTCACCCATTAAAGGACTCCATGATGCTTCTGGTTTTAGATGAACAATAATGCTGTTATAAACCTTTATGTAAAGGTTTTTGTGTGAACATTAGCATTCTTTCTCTAATACACATACTTAAGGGTGGAATTGCTAGGTCATATGTGTATATATATATAAATATATATATATATAAAGATTTATTTATTTATACAAGAGCTGGGGTACAGGCCAGAGGTGCAGGAGGATGAGAGGATTCACCAGAGACAGAGCAGGGAGCAGAAAGGCAGACAGACTGAAAGCACTGCTGAGAGGAACAGCGGGCGAGACAGGAGAGGTCTGCCTTGTCATGTGGATATCTCCCTGGCCATCCGGGAATCAAACCCGCCCTGCAGAGGCCACAGACAGCTTCATAGCACTGCATTCAACCTACTGCACCACCAGGGAGACCCTGCTAGGCCATATTTATTAAGTACATTCTTAAGTCTTTGAGAAACTGCCAAACTGTTTTCCAGAGTGGGTATACCATGTTGCTTTCCTATCAGGAATGTGTGATAATGCCTTTTGCTCTACATCCTCATCAGTATTGTTTATCATCAGGATTTTTCACTTTACCCCACCTAATAGGTATGTAATGCTATCTCGTGGTAGTTTTTGTTTTTACTTCCCTAATAATGACTACTGATGCCGAACATGTTTTCATGTGCCAGCTCTAATTTTTTTTCATGAAGTGCCTTTTTAAATCTTTTTCCTTTTCTTAAAATCAGATTGTTAATTTTCTAATTTTTGAATTTTGAAAGTTCTTTGTATATTCTGAAACAAATGCTTTGTGTGATAGGTGATTCACAAATATGTTCTTCCAGCCTGCGGGCAGTTTATTTTCTTAATAGACTGTCCTGGGTAGAACAAAAGGTTCACTTTTGATACCTAGATGGCATTATGTTAAGTGGAGTAAGTCAAAGGTAAATACCATATGATTTTGCTCATATGGAATACAAGTAAGCAAAGCAAATAAATACTCTTACAGAGAACAGTTTGGTGGTTACCAGAAGGGTAGGGGATTAGGATGTGGGTGAAAATGGATAAAGAAAGTGCTTTATATGGTGATAGATGCAAATTAGACTTTTGGTGGTGATTGTGATGATATAGTATAAATAGATATTGAATTATAAAACTGTGTACCTGAAATTTATGTAATATTATAAACCAATGTTACCTCAATAAACAGGTGTGTTTTCTCACGTTCCTTCCAGGAACAAAATAGCATATAAAAAAGCATAATTATGCGTTAAAGAAGAGTCTAGTTAAAACTGATAAACATACTACTCCATATTATTTATTACAGTACTTATTTAATCCACTCATGGATATGTGGACACATATGTACATATGTGTATATATATATACACATATATATATAATTTTAAAGGATTGACAGCAAGACAATTAAAAAGCTTTTCTTACCATATAACCTTTTTACTTTTTACATATCATCTGCTAAACCTCAACCAATAAACAAAAAAAAATTATGTTGAAATCATTGGAGAGATAGTGAAATATGTCATGTGCATTTGTTTAAAAGAATCTTTAATAATTCTATTAATAAGTGTAATACTTGTCAATCACTATAAGCTTTTTGTTTTCTTGGTTAAACATAATTTCTACTTGTTGAAGTCATTTTCTAATACTTTAGCATCTTCTACATAACTGCACATTTTCTATATTAAAATCAAAATTCCTTTCCATTTGATCTGTCTTCATATCTCTTCAACTGCTAAAGTTGCTACTATGATTCACAAAATATTCAAATCCAAACTTTACTGTCATTTGTTGAATCAAAACACTTACATGAATGCTTTTTGGATAATTGTATTGTATGTTTATTTCTGCCTGGCAAACCATTTCAGAATGCCTAACAATAAATTACCACCTGTCTAAAGAAGTCACACTGCTTGAAGGGTTTTTCTAAGCTCAACTCCTCAAAGTAAAATGTAACTGGTTCATTTAACATTTCTTCAGAAAGAAGAGTATGTACAATGCAAAACTAAACTGCTTATATGGTCTGTGTCATATTAGTATCTCAAGACATCTTAGAATGAATTTTCTGAAAAACATGGTGAGTTTTCAAAAACAGAATTTTAACTTGGAATATAAAGAAAATTAACCTTGAAGAAAAAAGACAAAGTACCAAGGATCAAAGTAACCCCTTTTGGAACATGCTTCCAAACACAGTATTAATTGTATTCAATTAGTTCCAGGTCATAGGTAAATAACTTGTGGAACTCACAAAATCTATACAATTTTCAACTCCATGGATCATCATCACTACAGGAAATGAAATAAAAACAAGTTTGACTTCAATCTATGCCTGGTATAGGGGAAGCAAAAGCAAGCACATGATTTCTACACCATGGTAGCATCAGAAAGTGTTGAAATTTAAATAGATGCCATAAAGACTATGGAAAGTTACCTGAGCCAATGGGTATTGATTTTGCTGGGTTTCTATGCAAAGTTCTAAAATAGATAATATCAAAAATGATTTAAAGCCTTTCCTCTGTCAGAGAAGTCAAGGCTGCTGGTGTTTGATTTGCTGAATACTACTGTTCTTATCTGCTTGAAGGAAAAGTGCTGTCGTTATTTATATTTCACCTGTGAAGAGCTAAATAAATATTTACTATCAAAGAATATGTATCAAGGATATTGATACATACTTCAGATACAGATTTTTCAATGATTTCCCTAAATGAATGATGAATTTGGTAAGGTTTTCTGAGCCTCTAGTCATGATAGAAGATTTTGTACAGTCACAGAGAGGTAAAATTTAGATTTAATTATGCACATTTAGCCATAGCTAAAGCTCCTTGATTATTCCCAGAAGCTCTGTCCACTGGCATCAACAAAATGAAGATTCCAAACCTTATTTTTCAGATCGTTGACACAATGTTCTTCACTTCTTCATTACTGCAACTATTCAATACTCCTATCTCTTTGTCCTATTCATATTGCTTGTTATCTTCCTTTGAAGATGAATGTCATGGTGCCCTCATATGTAATTGGAACTATGTTTTCCAAATCTCCACAGATATCTCTTCCCTTTGAGCATGCCTCTTCCAGAACATATTTACAAACCAAAATAATTTTGTCACATTAGGAGAACTTCAGAGGGGCACGAATTAGCATTTCTGTAAATACTAATTATATTTTCCAAGATTGTCAACACTAGGCTTTCCATTCCACAGACACTTCTAGCAAAGTGACACTGATGCTCATTCCAGGGGAGGGGCTCCTATATCCTTTCCCCTTTAACATGGGTGGCTGGTGATTGTGTAAGAATTGATGCTATGTGTCTTCTGAAACTAGATCATAAAGCCTAGTTTCTACCTGGTTGTCTTGAATAGCTCACTGTTAGAACACAGCCAACCAGACTGAGTGGGAGACAGTCTATGATGAGCTCCTAGAACACAGCTTTGCTGAGCAACTGATGATAGCCAGTGTTTTCCAATTTTGGAGTGTGCCATCTTAGAAATGAAATCTTAGTCAAAAATGGGACTTCCCCAGCTATGCTGCATGAGCCAAAATGAACCTTCCCTGTTAGGAACTCTGACCAAACTGCAGGTTATGAGCTGAAATTTGAGCTAAAATGTGAGCATCATGAGCTAAATGTCATTGTTTTAAGTGAGCAATTTTTGAAGTGGGTCGTTATGTAGCACTTAATAAAAGAATGCTACATCTGTGTCTGTGATACATTTGTGTATTTATGCCAAAGCAGGTGTGTGTGCATGTGAATGCACACACGTGTGCATTGCAAAGCAAAGTACTAGGACTGCTGAGAAGGGAAATGCATTACTTCTCAATCACTGAATATAGCAGTTCTGAATCTATTACAGCCACCTGATGCTGATCCCATGACCCATCCCACTTAACTGATGAAAACTTCATACTCAGTCACTTTGGTGCTCTCCCTCTGTGTGGCATGATGTGACAGTTATCTTCGGTGCCCGAGCACTACAAAAGCTATCTGACTGTGAAACAAAATGTTATTTCCATGACTGGTACATTTAATTTTACATTTACTGAAACACTTTCCTTCACTGAATTAGTTACTCATTACTTGATAGACATTTACCCAGAAGTAATTATGCACTTATTGTGCTTGGTACTATGCTAAGTACTGGGGATAAGAGATAAATTAGACTTCTTCACAATTAGATATTAAGAAACATGCCCTTAGTCATGTAATAACTGGATTTCTGTCTATGATAACCTTTTCCTCACCACGCACAGTCATTAGATGTAGTCATTCTATTCCTGAGTCATGCTCAAAAATTTTAGGCTGGGACCACAGGGTCCCACTCAGGGTCAAACTCCCAGGTCCTTCCTACCATCCTCCTCTTTGAGACCTCATATCTTCTCCCCATACTAAATGGTATTTCAGCACCCTGCCCATTGAAGGCAACAGATGCTTATTTGTTGAGCTCACAATCTGCCTAACATTCTTTAAAAGGGTTATTAACTCATTTAGTTCTCACCAAAGTTGTATGAGGTATAGTTATTCCTATTTTTCAGTTGAGCAAATAGGTTTACAAAAAAAGTAATTAGTTTGAGGTACATAGTTATTAAATGGTAATGCCAGAAACTGAACACAGCACTGCTTGCAGAGGCATTTGCAAATACTAGATTATACTAACTGTTATCTTATGAACAATAAGCATTTCAAAGTTTTCATCAAATTTATGTTTCACTTTTGTTTAATTTTCTACTATTGCAGAATAAGAACTTCCAAGCCTGATCATGATTTTTCTATTTTATTCATGATACCATATAATGTGTTTACACATAAGAGTAACTTTGTAATTGTTCCTTTAACTTTACCCACGGGCTCTTACAAAAATAGGTTATTTATAAGGGGTAAAAATGAGACAATCATCTGGAACAGACCTATAATGGAAGGCAGCTAACCAGACAAAATATTCTTAGAGGCCATTACTAAATCTTGATCGATGCCCTTGCACATCTCTATTCCCACCCTATTCCTTTCTGGACTTGCTAACGTGGGCAGTGTTTCTTCCTTAGAAATGATCAGGAATTTACCACGACTCCCTCTCAACTATCAATCTAAAAAAGCACACAAAATATAAATACGGGGGCCTCCCCGGTGGCACAGCAGTTGAGCACTGGGCTGAGAAGCTGCCCACAGCCTCTACAGCACCGGTTTGATCCCTGGCCACCGGGCGAGGGTCCCACGTGGTGCGTAGACCTCTCCTGCCGCGTCTGCTGCTCCCCGCAGCAGTGTATTTTGTCAGTCTGCCTGCTCTGTTCCCTGCTCTGGCTCTGGTGAATTCTCTCACCCTCCCGTGCTTCTGACTGTACCCAGTGCTTGTATAAATAAATAAATAAATAAATAAATACGGGGTTCAAGTGGTCACATTTTATTCTCCCTACTCTCCTTTACACATTTCTAAACTACCCCATGACCCCCACATGGGACCTAATATTGTAACATCTGTACCTTTCTTCATGATTTTTCCATCTGAAAATTGGCTTTTTTAAATTTTATTTTTATAGTCCCCTTACAATTGCAACCCCCTTATTTTGACCCCAATCCCTCCTTTCCTCACCCCCACCCCATAGTGTGTCTCCGGTTCATAGTTGTTTGTTGATTTTGATTTTTTTCTTACAGTTATTCTTTTTCCTGGTCCCTTATTTAGGTTTTCTAAATTCCTGCTATGAGTGAGACCATCCGGTATTTTTCTTTCTGGCTTATTTCGCTGAGCATGATCCCTTCCAGCTCCATCCATGTTGCTGCAAATTGCATGTGTTTATCTTTTTTGATTGCTGAGTAATATTCCATTGTGTATATGTACCACATCTTCTTGATCCATCTGTTTTTGGGCATTTGGGTTGTTTCCAAAGCTTGAAATTTTGCTTTTATACCTTTAATGTAATCCATCTTGTTTTCCTTTGGAGGGGACCTCCCTTAAAAAAAATACTTCATGAGAAACACCCCACGGGTCTTTCTATTGTTCAGATAAAAGTTTCTGGCCCTCTCTTTATTCTCTTCTTCATGAATGCCTCTGCACCATTTCTTCCTTTACTCAGCACCCAATTTTCCAGCTCTTTCTTCAGTTAGATTGACTACCCTTAGACATAATGACTTATCCTCACCATTTCTACAAGTTCTCTATTAGATCTGGTTACACTTGTGCTCTGGCTCCATCCAATCTGTAGAAATCCATCCAATGAATAATTTTAACCTATTTGGATGTGGCATTTGTATAAATCTACACCATATTCTTCCTCAAAGGTCCAGTTCAAAATTTAGCTGACATATGGGAGAAGGCATCTCCTATACTCTTTCCTTTACTTTGCATTCCATCAGAACCTACATACATTACATACATTGTCTACACTTGGAGACTATTTGGATTTTTTTGATATTGTTAAGCAGTCATTGTGTGACTGCAAATTAATTCACAGCAGTTTCTTCTACTTTTTACGTATGTTTCCTTTGTATTACTTTGGGATAAAATAACTTCATTTTAGGCACAGATGGTCCATATGTGCTCAGTGAGTAGAACATAATAAAATTCCTGATCACAAAACACTGGAAGTTAATGGCCCTTTCTATAGTCAGTCTGGGCATAATAGTCAATCAGTAGATAAGAGAAACAGTAAAGGAGGGGGGGGATTGTATACTTAGAGGTTTTTCCAAATGATAATTTCTCAAAAATTCTAATACATCTGGGAGGTGCCTTTATTATCATTTCATTAATAATCATTGCCATTGTGAAGTAATGGTATTGATAGTTCCTCTCCTATCGTTCAGCAAGTTGGAGCAGAAGTTCAAAATCACTACTCTTTTGCAGCCATCAAGAAAACTCTCTTTACAATGAAGTTTTCTCAGAAAATGCTAATGACTTATAAATATGTTGCATTAAACTATGGCAGTTTAGGGCCAGATGATTATCTGTTCAGCCCTGCAGATCAGGAATGAAAGCCCAACTACTATTGATTTCACAGGCTGTAAAAATAAGGGATTTTGGTCTGTCAAATTCTCGGTTAAAATTTTTCTCTAGAGATAATTGAATTGAGAATAAACAAATATTAAATCTATTTGATCCCTCCAAAAAATGAATTTTGTTCAATTTGAAATAAAGATCAACGTAGCTTACCATTATATAGCACTTAGTATAATGCTTTATTTCATTTTCTAAGCATTCATTAGATACTAAAATGGCAAAAACTTTCTACTACAAAACAGTCAGTAGGCTCTCTCAAGGACATTATCTCATGAAAACCTCAAAACTACCTATGAGGTGTTAATATCCTCCTTTCTTAGATGAGATCACAGATTAATGGGTTTAAATAAATAGCCAAGTTGTGCAGTAACAAAATGCAAAACCAGGATCTAGTGCTTAATTTTTTTAGCTTTTATCTGCTCAGATATTTTCCAAAATGTATATAGTTCTATAACATGTAGAATTCTTCCAAGATACAGATGTAAAAAAGATATTTTTCACAGTAGTTATTAAAAACTCCAGTTACTGTGTCTTTCCTCTCTATGAATGGCTCTATTCTCCACTCACCAGAAGGGTTACCACTGGAATGGCCAACATTTTGTATTTTCACAAGTGTTAAAGAATCAGAACAGTTTTACAACTAGGAAAGGAGTCCAGTTCACACAGGAAATAATTTGTAATAAACTCAGAATTCTGAATTTATTGAAAATTAGCTTGTTTAAGATCTTTGTAATCTATTTTGAGGCTTCATCTTTATGTAGAATATTTAAATCTCTATTAAAACAGCTTTTTTTAGGTTTCTCACCAACTGCAGGACTAATTCTAAGGTACAAGTAGTGGTGGATGTAGGGAGGGCACATGGATCCTAGTCAAAGTCATCCTCCAGCATCATCCTCCAGCACTGGAGAGGTAATAATCACATGACCGAGACAGCCCATCACAAAGCTTATATGATGAGAACTTGCTGCAATTTGTATAGTTGACAGAATAAAGCTCAAGGAACCTGTACCATTTTTGCTGCCATGTTTTAAAGCTATCTTCATATCCTGAATTTGAAAAAATGAAGAATGACATTCCTTTAGCATATAATGCAGTGGTTTGGATCTTCCAGTCCTGTTGTTCTCTTTTGTCTTGAGGGAGAGCTTGTTAAATCAGAAGGACACATGTTTTGAAGCATGAGAAAATTCAGATTTCCTATTTAGAGTCTGCAGTTCATTAGCAGGAGTATATTCACTTATTTCAAGGATCACTGGGTTATGAAGAAGAGTATCTCTTCTCTTGTCACACATGTCCCAAATCATTCACCTAAAAATGGTTTAGAAACACTATAAGCTTTCCGTGGACATAATTCATCTTTGCTGTGAGGGGCCTTGTGACACTGTCAAGTTAACGCCCCTGTTCTGCTTTTGAGTTGATCACTTTTCAGGTAAGTAACTATTGGTTTAATTGATTGCAGTAATTAGAATTACACTGCAATTTTCTTCTGACAATTAACTATTTTATCGTTTACTTCCCAATGTAGAAATTTTAGCTGGAAGAAAGAGTACTTTTAAATTGGACCTTTTTACCAGACTACTTTTGTTGTATGTGCATGAAGTCTAAACATCTAAATTTGGCAAATATTGCCTGCTCATGACATTACAGAGTTAGACTGCAAACAAAAGAGTTACTATAACACTGAAAAGTAGAATGCAATTAGTAGAGCCTTCAGAGACTACAAGGTCTGAGTCTGGATTCCACATCATGATTCATCAATCCAGGACCTTTCTGAATGTAAATTATCTCATCTGTAAAGTACAAATATTAGCACCGACCACATGCAGATTGCTTAATGATTATAGACGATGTGTATAAAGACTGGTTTTAGTTTTGCCACTGAACTGCTGTGTTATCCTGAGAGCTCTTCGTTTCTTTGTGTTGAGTTTCAG
Source organism: Talpa occidentalis (assembly GCF_014898055.3). Classification (NCBI taxonomy): domain Eukaryota; kingdom Metazoa; phylum Chordata; class Mammalia; order Eulipotyphla; family Talpidae; genus Talpa; species Talpa occidentalis. The sequence continues at coordinate 53,693,748 of NW_023604295.1, read as the reverse complement.
GTTTATCTCATAGATAAGAGGGCATCACTAGATAATTTCTATCTTTTCAGTGAAAACTCAGTTAATAAGTAAGCCCTCTCTGTTGATTATTTGTATAATTTTATATTAATCAGGGTCTTTCAATGTTAGAATTTCCTAGGTGTGTAAAGATGACATTGGTTGGAATTTGGACAATATGAACACAAGGTGACAAAACCAACATGGTCAGCAGAAGTATTTTCAGGATGGAATGCTGGCACAAGAACCAGGGCAAGAGCAATCACATTTGGAAGATAAAAGATAGATTAGTGGTTAAATCATCTGCTTAAAGAACTTGTGTTATGATTCCCTATCAGATTTAATGAGTGAAACTTAAAAAAAAAAAATCAGTGAAAAAGTTTAGTCAACCTGCTTAATCTAGTTAAATCTATGTTGTAGCAATAGTATACATGCCACCTACCCACTTCTTTGAATTCCCATGGGAAAAAAGGAACTAAATACATTAAATAAGATCATCTTTATACTTATCAATTATTCCTGTTTCCAACATGTTTATAGTATCCTGTTTATCTGCCTGGCAGAGGTAACAATTTTTTTAAATGGTCTTTAAGATTTATCTCTCATCTATAGTAGTAGGCTTTATTTTTTAATGTTTTTACTTTGATTTTGCTGTACAATCTTTTTGGGGGGGGAATTTTTTTTTTTTGATTGTGACTTTTTTAATATTTTATATAATTCTTACATCATTTTTCATCTTTGCACAATGTATGCATTTTCATTTTGGTTACATTCCCCATACAATTGCACCCCCCCCCTTATTTTGACTCTAGTCCTTCCTCTCTCTGCCCCTCTCCCCCCCACCCCATAGTGTGTCTCTGGTTTATAATTGCTTATTGATTTTGATTTTCACTTTGTATTAATTAGTCTTTTTCCTGGTCTCTTATTTAAATTTTCTAAATTCCTGCTATGAGTGAGACCATCCAGTATTTTTCTTTTTCTTTCTGACTTATTTCGCTGAGCATGATCCCTTCTAGCTCCATCCATGTTGCTGCAAACTGCATGTGTTTATCTTTTTTGATTGCTGAGTAATATTCCATTGTGTATATGTACCACATCTTCTTAATCTAGTCATATTAAAGAAACTAGCAACAACAAATGTTGGCAAGGTTGTGGAGAAAAAGGAACTCTCCTGCACTGCTGGTGGGAGTGCAAACTGGTCCAACCACTATGGAGAGCTGTGTGGAGATTTCTTGACCTACTAAACATAGAGCTTCCATATGATTCAGCAATTCCACTCCTAGGTATTTACCCTAAGGACACAGAAACATTAATTCAAAAGAGCACCTGCACCCCTATGTTTATAGCAGCGCTATTTACAATAGCTAAGCTATGGAAACAACCCAAATGCCTAAAAATAGAAGTACAATCTTTTTAAATATATTTTGCAAAAGTGCTGTATAATCTTTTAAAATATGTTTTGCAAAAACAATTTGATTAAGCCATAAACCATGTTTAATAATTCAAACCATAAAAACAGCAACACACAATTTGAAATTTGAGAGGATACATTTTCTCATTTACAAAGGTATCAGAGGGGACACCCTTTCTCCTGCTTGTTTCTCTTGTTTGAATACAAAGCAAAGTGCTTGTATAGACCTTTCTTATCTGAAATCTGTACTCTAAATTTTGGGTAAATAGACTTGATGTGAAAATCAGTATTGTAGATGGGATTGAAGAAGTGGCTAACTAAACTCCACTAACAGTTTTTCTATGATCTAACAACTTATCTTGAAACATTTTATAATAAATAACAATAATAAAGTACTAATAGCACCAAAATTATGACCCATTTTCCTTTGCACTTTTAATAATAGGCTCTATGACACAGGACTTTGCATACTTTAGAGAATATGCCATTTGTATTAAATTGAGATACATAAGATAGTCTAGATAATTTGAAATTTCATATATTAGCTTGAACCCATTTATAGTGGTCAATTAGCATTATTAAAACTCCATATTCTCTAAAACAAGAAATCAACCATTTTTAAACAAGTAAAGGTATCAAGTCATGACTGACTTTTAAAGGTGCTCCATTTTAGACCAATCACTGAATATGGTGTTTTGCAACTTCTAATTCTAATTTGAGATCCTCACCACATCACAAGACTTCTTCAAGACCAGTTTGTACTAATTATCTCCAGAAGAATCACAAGCATGTTTGCCATTGCTCTTGCAATGTATTCAATTCCCTTCCCAACTACAACTTCGAAAGCCCTATGTTCTAAAAGAAAAGAGAAAAAACAAAAATATTGGTTACTTTCCCAATTTTAAGGTAGTCCTGAGGATGGAAGAAAGCATACAACTTCCTTCTTATGAAGAGTCTTCACACACTAATTCATATTTGTACTTCATTTATTATTTTTACATGAATTCAGAAAGTGGGACAAGTAAAAAATAAAAGGTAATTCAAGCTATGGGGTAACTCTCCCTCAAAGAAGACCAGAAGAGTAATTTAAATTATCACTTTCTATCCTGGGTAGAGAATGAAACTAGCATGTCAGGACAAAGTGGACATGAAATGATCTCAAAGTTTTTTAAAGTACTTGTTTTCCTTAGGACTCTCAGAAGAACTTAGGACTCTGGCTATTATGTATGACAAGAAAGGAGCATTACTTTGTGTGACTGTGCTTTCAAAACAATCTTAGAGAACACTTCAGAAGGAAGAGCCAGGTATCTTACTAACAAGTGGCAAAAGGAAAAGCAAAGAATGGTGAGAGGTGGAGAGGACAGTGGCATTCTGTCCAAGAACAGTAGCAAACATCATCCCCTCCAGCACATCGAAATCAAGTAGAATGTGGCAGATTTTCAGCAAAAGACAGAAGATGAAGAATGCAAAACGTATCTCTAGCCAAAGGTAAAAGAAAAGGAAAGGAGCTGCATGGATGGAGTCTCCACTTGATGGTCGATACCAGGAGACATTACTCAAAATGATGTTGTATAGTTTCCATCCTCAGAGGAGTTAAGAAAAATTAAGACCACTGAATACCTGAGTGAAATATACATGAATTTGGGAGTCACGGCTCCAGAGCAGATCTCACTTCAGCCTAATGGGAGGAAATAGGAACAATTCGCTACTTGGTACTGTGTTAAAATTCTCTGGGTTACTTTGCTTTTCCTACCACATTAGGCTTGAGTTTTTCAGCATAAAAGCAGTTCTTTCTTTGACAGATAAGAGCTCAACTAACACTAACAACATAGAGAAAACCAGAAAACCAAACACAGGGGGAACCTGTATCTACTTCAGGTTGCTACAGGCTGTGGTGAGGCTGCACCCTGTTTTTACCTATGCCCCTCAGCAGGCCCGGTCTCAGAGTCTTAGCATCACCTCCTCCCTCAATCTGCTTGGTGTCCTCTTTCTTAGGAGGCTTCCGTTTCCTAGACCTTGAGAGGGTCTGGCAAACACAGCTTAGGAAACGAACAAAGCAACGTGGTGGTGATGCCAAAGATGTTACTGTAGGAGAAGAGGTTCTAGGCTCCTGGGGCACCAAGAGCTCACAGGACTGGATCTGACATTCCAGATGCTTCACACAGGCACCCTCATCCTCCTGACTCTGCATTCTGACCTGCAAGTAGAAGAAATTAAAAGTCCTCAGTGTTTAAGGCACATATGTAGAGAGAAGATGACTCTCTGAGCCACACTCTATCAGGATTCAAGGACTTTATTTTGTTTCTCAAGTTCCCATTTCCAATTTCTCCCCCTCCAGGTGAAGAGTTGTCATTATTTCTCTTTTGGAAATGTGATAAGCCCAGAATTTCCACTAGCCCATGCCTCATCCCAACCTCAGTGGTCAGGATCATCTTGCTGGGCAGCAAATAGGGTTGGCTTTGGATCTACCACCTTATCATCTTCGCTCTGTGGCTGCACCAAAGGTATTGGAACGATAGGGGCCAGTGGGTCTCCACTTTCTTCTTTCTCTTGTTCTCTCATTCTCTTTGTTCTAACAACCTTCCTAAGATATCTCTGTTTTGGGGGAGTGGCTCTGGCTTTTTCCTGTGGACTGGAGGCATGACAGGACCATGTGAAATGTCACCTACATGACTCTCAGATGTCCCCTCCAGTGACTCTGATGATGAATTCAAACTTCTCTTCAGAGGGTCATTCTCCAATAAGTAGAATTCATGCTCTGTGTCTTGTTCATCTGGAGATACATTCAAATCACCAGTGACATGTTTTGGGATAGAGATTGGAGCATCCCAACCTCTCTCCTTAAGGGCTGGCTTTTCTTTTTGACCCACTATGCTGACCCCGGCCAGCTTTTCAGGAACAAGGAGTTTGCAACAGAAGGACCAATAATCAAATCCTAAAGGAAATAGTTATACCCTGTTTTTTCCCAGTGATTTATCCTCAGCCATCATAGCCACAAGAGCTGTAACGATCTCAGATTTCCCTTCTAGATTTATCTTAAGGAGGTCAACAGCTTTGAAAAGTAAAGTCTTCGGTTATTCTTCTTGGCCTGGGAGAACACAGATTTCCTAAAAGGAGAGAAAAAGTCATTGATGTAATTGGTCTATGGACCATGGTGTTTCTCTTAGTCACACAAAAACTATGGCTTAATAAGATTCTAACAAACCTACCATGTTTAACAACTTACTAAAATTTCAGAGCAGTATTTCTGGAAGTAAGAAAATTATGTACATCAGAATCACCTGGGTGCTCTTTGAAAAAACAGATTTCAGGGAAGTAGCCCAGACCTATAATCGGAATCTCTAAAGCAGGATACCATGAATCTTTCACAAGTAACTTAGGTGATCTGCATGCATCCTAAAATTTGAAACCTACAACTAGTTAACAGCATATCAGGGGTTAAATCAAGTCATCTAACTCCCAGCAAATGTTCTTTCCAAAGAGGGAAGACTATAGAATGAGAAAGGGCTTTTTTGGTTCAAAGAGGAGCTTTAAAGCAGAAGTCAACATATGCCTGAGCATGTACTCCTAAGTAGTACCAATACTTCTGAGCTAGCGTCTGTGACCCTTAGTCATTCACACAAACAACTAGCTAACTGAATTCTGAAACAAGTTTCAAACAGATCTATCACTTGATAAGTAGGGGGAATTTAGTGAATACTTTCTAATCTCATTTGCCTAGGAAAGCATGCTTTGTGGTCTCTTTTTGACTAAAGAGAAAATCCTACGGCTAGGTAATGGAAATACTGTCATTATTCATTTCTTGTAGTTATTGTGGCCTGCTGAATATAGTTCCACAGTGTAGTGATCACATGTTTCAAGGAACATGGATGTAGGGATATGTTATCTAAGAAGCCTAACCCAAGATGCTCTTTAATAATGAAAATGTCCCCAATATTAAGAATTATCTTGCCCAGAGTCTTGAGGCTATTCTTATATTCTGGGTTTTCTAAAAGCTCAGGTCTATCCAGAACTCTCTGTTCTACTTTAATGTCCACATGTTCCTCTTGTAATTACTTTGCCTTCACAAAGTAGGTACTTCGCAAACATTTGTTGACTGATGGGTAAGTGAATGAATGAAACTTCTGCTCTAAGTAAGTTCCTTGATTTATGGCTGTTAAGAATGAAGCAGCATTGGTAAATTCTGTAAGAGGATATCCAATACTTTTAAGTTACCCTCCAGTGAGGTTAACAGTGCCTTCACACAGTAAAGGTCAATACAAGTTTCATGAGTGAATTAATGTATTTGATGTAAACCACTTAAATTACAGGTCAACTCCAAAGGACATTCCTTGCCACAAAGATGGTAAAGGACCAACTATATTTACTGATATACTAACATGGAATTCTTTATTATCACAGCATCAATTCTACCCTGTTAGGAAAATCTGGTAAAATCTTTCAGAAAAAAGAAGTTAATGGGGCAAATCTGAAAGTCAGTCTGGCTTCTGCACCACCTGGCAATGGCCCTGGGCCAGGTCTTCTTCATGCCTCAACTGCCCTTTGACAAGGCTCTACTCCCTCTAACCCATTCGCCATTGAGGAGTGATCATTGTTAGAATGATCTTTATGAAACACTCCCCTATTTAAAGCTCTTTTCCCTATTCCCCCAGCAAGACACAGGGGCTTTGTGATCTGATTCACACTATCTGTCCAAATTTCAAGTCTATCATTCACCCTCAGATATCTTAGATTCTATGAAAACAAGTCACTTTCCATTTCCTGAGAGCATCATATTTCTTTGAATATTCTGCTTTGCCTGCAATGCTTCTTCCTTCTCCTCTTCACTATCTGGCCTACCTATAGCATCACCTCTTCCAAGCAAACAGCCTATTGCATCAGGGAGAAAAAAAATGATTTGGTTCAAGTAAAATTGTATACCTTCAAAAGTCTTCCCACTGAATTACAATAATCTCTTTAGTTATCTGTCTTCTTCACTATTTCTGGTACTCCTTGAGGGTAGGAACTCTTGTGACTTTCTAGGTCCCTAGTGTCTCCCTGGTGCCTGGCATCTGCAGTGTGCTCAGTCAGCGTGTTTGTGGACTTCAAAATACAGGTCTTTACAGGCTGTCTCCCAGGGCCTGGGTTCCAGAGGCTGAATTGCCCCTCTTTTGGAATGCTCGAACACCTTAGAGCTTAGGGGATAAAGATAAGCAGTACTGGCCAGGACTCAACACTATAAATCCAACTACCAATCAAGAGCTTGTGATGTCAGTAGCTGGCTTCACAGAGAAAATAAAGAGCTATTGAGGCAGTAGTCAGTACTCAGCACAATTCTATACTAGGTTACTCCCTCCTTTTGCCCCTCCCGAATCATAAGGAAGACTAGCTGCAGGAGGTCCAACAGCTACAATTCTTCAGACCTCTGGCTCTTTACAGGCCCATTTCCCTCCCACCGCTACCACAGTCTGCCTCTTGGCAGAGTCTTAGCACCCACCTCCCATCTCTACCTCCTGTATCATGCAGATCTTCCCACAACCCTGGATTGCCGGGAGTGGTTAGCCACAATCAGTTACCACATTCCCATAGGACACACACCCAACTCCAAGCTCTGCCTCTCCCTTTTGGTATCCTTACCTGAGGAACCTCTCCCCAAAGGCTACATAGACTCATAGGCAGGGATGTTGTTCAATCCACAGAGGTCAGTTGCCAGACAAGATGCCTGAGTTATACCACATGAATCTCTCTGGATCTAGCATCCATGATTCCCCTGGATTTCACACATCAGAAATTATTTTTTTTTCACATCAGAAATTGGGTGTAAAATACTTGTGAATTCACGTTTAAAAATCTGAGCTCATTTTTCTCCACAAATCTATTGTAACTTCACCTATTTTGTGAGTGATTTTCCCCCACTGTCATATATTACTTGAAGCAAAGCTGAGACTATTAAATCCCTTGGATGAATTTGCTGCCTATACACACTCTAAGCCAACTTAAAAGCCTGAAACAACAAACTCCTGGTCACTGGACTTCTGGCTAGTCCTACAGAAGAGACTAGAGAGAAATTTCATTAATTATTATTGACAGTGAAATGACTATCCTTCTTTAGAAAGGGGAAATAAATGATTGGCATGAACCAACTTAGCTTCTCAGTGACTCTGGAGAATTAAATAACTGAAGCATCAGACAACAATTTTCTTTGAAAATGACCTTTCATATTAAATGAAAAGCTGAAGAGCTAGTCTCAAAGGGAAAGAAAATGAATAATCAGTGAGGGCAACTACTCATTCCCAAGTATCAGGGAAAAAGAAAGTAAGATATGAGAGTAAATATCATAGCCTGCTGTATTATAAATTCAGCATATGATTATATTCAGGGCAACATTTATTGAGAACCTACTAGGAATCAATCACTGGAAAAGTTGCTCTTGCATGGCTACCAAAAATGCTACAATAATCAATATAACTTAAACTGGTTGTTTTCTAATGTTATCATGCATGAGAATTACATGGAGGGATTTTATTTAATTTTTTTAATTTTATTTTTATATTCCCCATACAACTGCAACCCCCTTGGGCCTCCCCTGGTGGCGCAGCAGTTGAACGCTGGGCTGCGAAGCTGCCCACAGCCTCTGCAGCACCGGTTTGATCCCCAGCCACCGGGCGAGGGTCCCACATGGTGCACAGACCTCTCCTGCCATGCCTGCTGCTCCCCTCAGCAGTGTACTTCTTTGTCATTCTCCCTCTTCTGCTCCCCGGTCTGGCTCTAGTGAATTCTCTCAGCCTCCCATGCTTCTGACTGTACCCAGTGCTTGTCTAAATAAATAAATCTTTAAAAAAAAATTGCAACCCCCTTATTTTGACCCCAATCACTCCTTTCCCTGCCCACCCCCCCCCCATAGTGTGTCTCTGGGTCATAGTTGTTTGTTGATTTTGATTTTTTCTTTCTTATAGTTATTCTTTTTCCTGGTCCCTTATTTAGGTTCTCTAGATTCCTGCTATGAGTGATACCATCCTGTGTTTTTCTTTTTCTTTCTGGCTTATTTTGCTGAGCATGATCCCTTCCAGCTCCATCCAGGTTGCTGCAAATTGCATGTGTTTATCCTTTTTGATTGTTGAGTAATATTCCATCGTGTATAACACATGGAGGGCTTTTAAAACTGATTGTTACACCTCATACTTACTTCTCCTTTCATAAGTCTAGATGAACAAATGAGAAGATGACACTTCTGGTCTGCACTTTGAGAACCACTGAAGTAAATGATTTCAAAAGTTGAGATCCACTGACTAAGAACAGGTTTTCAACTACAGGTTTTGAACTTATTGGGGATTCCTAACCACTTATAACCAAATGAAGAGGTAATGATTCTGAAATGATTATCTGCTAGGTTGAACCATTCAGCCATCCTGCCCTACCACCTGCGTTTTGAGTTTTTAGGCTATGGCTCTAAGGCAGTATGTTGGAAATGTAGATATTATTGACACTGCCTTGCCAATAGAGCTTTACTCCACAAGTGCCTCTGTCCTTCCACAACACTCCTTGCAGCCTCAACCTCAGACTAGTTATGAGCTTCAAAATGTGAATGTCAAAGAAGCTCTCTATTAAACAGCTAGAATTGCACATATAAAGTAGCCATGAAATAGTTTTATTTTTTTTTTCCAAGAAATTATTTGAGTACTATCCCTTTAAGTTCTTGCTCTTGTCTAAAATTACATCTCATTTTAAAACTTTACCCCTCTAGGCCGAAAATCAATGCAGAAAAAAGAAATGCTATAAACTTTGATTTAGCCTAGTAAAACAGGAACAAATAATACACTCACTGGGTGGTTAAATCTGATAATATTTTGTGCTGAATTTTTTGTATTAATTCAATTAAAAATCCTATGGTCATTCACCAGAATGCATACAGATCACCAAAGTGTTATAGTATTACATATTTGGTTTTAAAATAGCCTATATTAATTTGGTGTCTTTATTTATTAACCTATACACTTAAGTAGAGCTTCTTCCAAATATAATTTATTGTAACCATTTATATTTATGCTTTTTAAAAACCTCAGCTGGCTGACATCATTATGGTGCTTAAAATTCCAATTAAAGAGAGAGAAACACTAATCAGAAAGCATATTAGAGTTGTATTGATGTGACCATCAGAACATCACTTAAAAGTTCTGGAGAATCCATGGCTCCTCTAAGTCTTCCTTCAATCAGCAGGATCCCTGGCAAAGGAATATTGCCATTTTATGCAAGCTGGGGCCATTCAAAATTACTGCATCATTTGGTCACATCTAATCCTGCCAGAGTTTCTAGCCAAAGAGTCAATGATGCTGGGCTCTCCTCATGCCTTTGCTAATGACAGCCTTGGAGCATTCCAGAAAACATTAGTATTTCCTTTCTTTAACCATAAATGGCACATAACTCTTCCAAATTCTTAGTCTATAATTTCTCATAAAACTCTTGGAGATCTTCTGGTGAAGATAAATGACAAGAATTATTGAACTTTAAATTGTTATCTTTCAGTGTTGTATACACTGGATCATAACTCTATGGCGTTGGTTCCCTCATAAAACTGAACCACGAAGCCATTCTTTTCATTTCAAGCTTAGCACACAGGCCCATGGGTGAAGCAATATAAACACTTTAGAGTAATTACTCAAAACCAAATCTCTTCTGCAAAAACAGACTTGCAACTCAATGGTGTATAATCTCTCCTCTGAACCTGTGAAGTTTGTAGTTTTCAGGCCACCCAAGTAGGGTGGTGTGAATAATATCAGGTGCTTAAGTGCGACAGGCCTGAGGACTATCTGTAATTATAGAACTTAGGTTGAGTTCCAGCCCCACCACTCTGTTGGCCTAGACAAGACATCAAGTCAGGTGACTGTTTGTTGGGGAGGGAAAAGTGAGCTGTCAGGTTTATAGACTATTTCTTACCTCAGTTCCACAGAATTAGTTAAATCAGACTCACAGGACCATGACACATTCTTACCATTGTTCCATGCATGGTCTGCTTTTTTATGTATTGCCTTACAAGTTCTTTTTTCATGTATCTACTCTTAGGGTATATTGGAAAAAAAGTTATGCAAAATGTACCCTAGAAATATACATATAAATATTCATAGAGGCACTATTTATAACATAAAAATTTTGGAAAAAATCCAAATGTCCTTTGACAGGATAGGGTGACAGACGCTCATGATCGAACAGTAAACAACAATCAAGTGAGTACTCCAGTACCTGCACCGCCACCGAGTCATTTAATGTCTTTGAGTTTCTGTTTTGCCTGCTTAGCAATGATACCATCTACCCTATCCTTTTCTGAGGATTAAGCAGAGATTATATATAAAAATCCTTTGAAAATTACAACTAGTAGCTGTTAGTTATTTTCTCCTACATCCTCTATTACTTCTCTGGTTATTTAAGAATAATATGGAGGGCCTCCCCTGGTGGCGCAGGCAGTTGAACACTGTGCTGTGAGGCTGTCCACAGCCTCTGCAGTGCCAGTTCGATCCTGGCCGGCGGGTGAGGGTCCCACATGGTGAGGCAGACCTCTCCTGTCATGCCTGCTGCTCCCCTCAGCAGTGTATTTCATCAGTCTGCCTGTTCTGCTCCCACTCTGTCTCTGGAGAATCCTCTCACCCTCCCACGAATCTGGCCTGTACCCCAGTTCTTGTATAAATAAATAAATAAATCTTTAAAAAAAAAGAAGAAGAATATGGAAATGTCATAGAAAAGAAAAGAAAAACAATGTAATCTAGAGGAGACATAGGGGGAGTCACACCGCAGGGTTCAAATCTCTAATCCAACATTTATTTTCTGTGTGGACTCAGGTAAGTTAATTAACCTCTGTAAACTTCATTTCTCACTCATGTAAAGTGGAAACTAAATTACACTGACTTAAGAAGGCTCCATTGATGAAATCTAAGTATTTAGCACACTGCCTGATATACCATAAGTATGGGGAGCATTGATAACTATTAATAGGGACTCCTTTTACATTTGTCAAATACAACAGAGCTGCTTTCCCCTGTCCTTACCCAGCCCAGCCTTCACCTTTTCAATACACACACACAAACACACACTTTTGCATACATATATTTTCTTTGTTTTTGCCCATTATTTAGTTTTTTATATCTAGATTAAGGGTACACTAATTAGGCTCAGAGTTCCTGCCATGAAATCAGGAAAAAATTTGGCACAAAAATCAGGCCCTAAGGCACTGAACTCTAATAACAAAAAAGCAATTCAAAAATTATACCAAACTATATAAAACTATATAAAAAAAGCAATACAAAAAATATTTAGTACACCAATGTGAACCTACTACCTAACATGAAGAGATACACACACACTCATGTCTGTCATATTAAGGGTCCAATTCTTTTAGAAGAATAACCACAGAACCATCCTTGGTAGTCAAGCATCTTCTCTTTTAGATGTGAATGTTCATGAGATGGAGAAAGGGTCATTTCATAAGCCAAACATGCCCCTTTGCAGCTGTGGCAGCCTACCCTTTACAAGGGCACTGGCCATGGGCAGTCTGGACCTCTAGACTATGCAAATGCAGCCGATCAACAACTGGCAAGCGCCTTCCTAATTGATGTCAGCATGTCCTAATGGGTGAGGGATCTTCAGTTGGATAGGTATTCATGAGCAACTGCTCCTGGAATGCTCCACAGCCTGATAATTAACAGCTGTGTGCTGCAATTAATTTTTATTTGTGCCTTAGATATTCATGCAAGATATTATTTCTTGTATATGACACATTCATAATACATGCCCAGTTTCAAAACAGTAATAAGAAAATAAGATCAGTTTTGTCTTTAGCTTCTTCTTAATTCAACCGCTCTGCCATTTGTATCGCTAAACACCAGGCAACCTTGTATTTTTTTTTAAATATTTATTTATTTATTTATACAAGAACCAGTGTACAGGACAGATTCGCGGGAGGGTGAGAGGATTCACCAGAGACAGAGTGGGGAACAGAACAGGCAGACTGACAAAATACACTGCTGAGGGGAGCAGCGGGCATGACAGGAGAGGTCTGCTTCGCCATGTGGGACCCTCACCGGCTGACCGGGATCGAACCGGCGCTGCAGAGGCTGAGGACAGCCTCACAGCGTGGCACTCAACTGCCTGCACCACCAGGGGAGGCCAGGCTACCTTGTATTTTGCAAGCAAATTCCAAAACCCAAGCAAAAGCCAATGGGAAAAGCTGGCAAAAGCATCCAAGGTTTTCCCTGGGCATTCATAACCCCTTAGAGAGAGCCAGAAGGGACAATCTAAATTAAGGTAATGACACTGAGGTCTCAGCAGTCTTAATTCACCTACTTGGCCCCTGTGGGCATGTTATTTCATTGAGCAATGGTTAATTGAATGTCCAGTATGCATACAATATTGTTCAGAAATTTCCAAATGAAGAGATAGTGTGGTGTTTTTCCAGATCTTTTCCAGTTTTATGATTTTACAAGTTAGTAAATCTAGAAAACACACAGAGCAGGATCTCAAGGAGTTCTGAAAGTAAAATCAGATTACACAAATAAAATAATCACAATACAAGGATCAATAAGTGCCAAATACGAGAGGCAAGTGTAAGAGAGGAGAGAGTGCTTTCAGAGCTATTTTGAAGAGCTCTATGGCAGTGGTTCTCAAACTCAAGCCATGTATGAGGATTTGCTGAAACAGATCATTCAGTGTCCCCTCCAGATCTTCTAATTCAGAATTTCTAATTCAGTAGATCTGGGGTTGGACCCCCAAATCTATGTCTCACACAATTTTTCAGGTAATGCTGATCATACTGGTTTATGAATCACATCTTGAGATCCAGTGCTCTTTGAGAAGCCATGAATGTTTAGTGTGCAAAAGAAAATCATGATGGAAGAAATGCTTTTGGAAAGTTAATCTAGAGAGAGTGGAAAAAATCAACCAGAAGGAGGTTTACAGATTTACAGCAGACCCGGGGGAGGCAACGGTCCAGAACCAGAACTTGGATTTCAAAAATTGGCTTGATTATCAAATTGACTATTTGGTGACAGCTCAAAAAAATTCCTGATGCACAGAATGGTGCCTTCAGTCAGGATGAATTGGTAATACTGTATCCAGATCTCTCCAGGAATGGCAAAGAATCCCCTCGAAGCCACATCTAGACTTATATGGAGCTCTCCATATTGTCCAAATATGATAGGTTCCAAATTCTTGCATATGTATTTCTTTTCAGTTTCTTGCAGTTCTTGAAATTTACACCATTATTACTTTGTGTTAATATGCTGAACTCCCTAAAGTTTGTAAAAGTTGGTGTATAATATTCTGTCCTTCAATTAGAAACTCTTGTCCCTTTGTCACCATGAGGGGACAAAAATGGTTTTTATCATGAACTTCAGCATTAGGATCTCAGCTCTCCTACTGTTACTTCGTAGGGAATCATTTGGGTCCCCTACGCCAGCCTGTAATTTAAGACATAAGAATCTCTGCAGCTTTGCTACATGGAGAGGAACTTTGGAACATGAGTTATAAGCACGTGTAGGGTAAATGAAGATTGCTGAGGCTTTTGTGCTATTGGCCTCTGTGGCTATCACCTGTGGCCTTGACTGCACATTGACCTGGGGCACGCATGCCTAATGGTGGACACCTGGAGTATGGTGTGGGCATGCGTAAATGGGTACACCTGAGCCTGGAGGCTGAGCCTATAAGGGTGGCATCATAGAAGATGGTGTGCAGCAGAGGGTGGCAGAAAGATGGAGGAGCCACAGCTATGAGAGTAAGAGACCATGAGAGAATACCAGAGACCCCAGAAAGAGTAAAGATTCACCAGGGGCTGGGAGGCCTGCCAGCCTCCTGGCCCCCCCAGCACCTCTGCCTGCCCTGTACCTGGTTGCCTCACTACAAGTGGCATAGAAAGATCATTAAAAGCCTGAAAAAGTCACCGAGGGTTCCAGGACTCTCCTTCACCTGTCTGCCCAGATTCACAGAGAACCTGCTCCAGTCCTTGCTGGCACAACAGCATGTCAGCAAATTGCAAGTACATAATGGTTACTGAGTGGTCTTTTCTAGCTCCCCTTCATAGGATCTGCCCTGCTTTGCTGTGTCAAGTCAGCCAGCCAAGGTCTCTCAGCTGCCATGCCCCAACCACCTTTCCTCAGCTTCCCCATGCCAAATGTTTCAACTGCTTTAACTACTTGACTCCCCATCTGCCCTTCACCATGCCCAAATCCAGAGCTCTTTCCTCACTTCTGTCAAAAGGTCACAAAGTTCAAATGCACTAAGAAGGATATCCATCTGAAGTCACATAAGTGTCTTGTACTTCTTGGCCCCTCTTTGCTTTGCTCACCTGTTCCAATAATTTACCATGTGTGCCAAAGTCCCAGTCACTTTGTCAGCCCAGATCCTGATATTCATCACTTTGTCAGGCCAGATCTTGTCCTAACCCTTTCTCAAGTATTTCAGAATCAATGTACAGCTATCTGTAATCTACCCCTTTCCTTTTCCAAAACAAGGGACAAAACAAGCCAAAGAACGTTAATAATGTTCTTTGCTATTCATTGTCCAAAGGATCAAGCTTCCACAGTAAGTAAAGTTGAGGAAATTCAAACCAGATTCCCTAGTCTTCCGTCTGCTGGCTCTTCCCCAGTTGGCTCATATTATGGCAAAGTGTACTCAGTCCCTTTTGGTCCAAGTCTCTTAGGGTTCCTCTGTCCTTATCCAGGCACTGATACCCCAGGAGAAGGGATGACACTCCAATCTGTCTCCTGTCAGCTGACCTTAGGACTTGCTGCTACTGGGTTCTGCAGACACAAAGTTTAAGAATTTAGTCAGATGCTGAGGATACAAAGATGAATTAAAAACACTGCTGCTATTTTCATGGAGCTTTCAGTTTAGTGCTCATGTACCATTGCCATGAATTCCTAAATTTAGATGAAATAACAAAAAATTAAAGTACAAGTGAGAATCCTAATGCTCTTGGGAGGTAGGCCAGAAACTTATTTTTATACTCAACATGCATCTCAATGTGTAAGAAGTTGACTTGAAATTACTTAGAGAGAAAGTATTTACACCTGTTGCAGTCTGTTTGATGGCCCAGACAAAAAAGCGTTTCTAAAGATTTTGTCACACTGTAATGCAATCTTCCTCAATTGTTGCCCCAGGTGCCTGCCCCTCATTGAAATATATCATTAAGAGTGTCTACGTGTGAGATAAAATGAAATGGGCACAAGAATAAAAGGAGATTCTTTTCCCACCTCCTAAAGTTGGTACTAGTAAAAAAATAAAATCATGAAATTTTGTTTCTAATACAAACATCAACTTTTCACCTGGCAGCAAAATTCTTCTACTTTCCTGCTAAGGTATTTGTGATTATAAGGAATATTTATTGTATAAAATTTAGCCAATATAGGAAATCACAAAGAGAAGAAAACATCTGTAATCTAAGTGACTAGCAATAATCATTTTTACTATTTTGGCTTAATTCCTTCCAGTGTTCTTTATTTTTCCATGCATGTATGTATATATATCTACATATAATCATTTTGCATAGCTCTGATCATGCCATGTGCATATAATTTTGCACCCTACTTTTTTTTATCATTAGATGAAAATTATGTTCTTGTATAATTAAATATTATTTGAAAACATCAGAAAAGCTAAGTCTCCATACTTAAAGTCATTTTAGCTATTAATCTAAGCTCCAATATTTTGCGAGAGAAAGACCTATTTCTCACTTACTCTAAGCTTGACCTTGCAATCACAGCAAATCAAAAAGGGAAAAAGGAAAGAATTAATAATAAAATCTGTAAATTAATTGAAAAATAGGACATTCTTGCAAAATGCACTTTCCTCTCTGAAAAAATTCCTGCAGGGTAGTTTATCTCTTGTCAGACCCACTAGACAAGTACTTTAAGATTTTACAGTAGACTATCAGCCCTCATCCTGGAGGTATTTTTTAAAAGGCATTTTTTAAAAATCAGAACTGCCATTAGAAAACTCAAGGAAACATGACTTGGCAACAATCTGTTTAAAAAAAGTGAGGAATTTTCATTAAATTGACACAAGCTTGTATTGAAAAAACATGTGATTTTCTATAAAAATAATAGAAAAATAAAGCATTAAAAAATCTAATAACTTTCGTATGGTGTTTACAGGTGATAAACCATTTTATTTTTAATTTTGATTTCTTTTTCCAATTATGTTTATTGAGGTAAAATTGGTTTACATCATTATACTTGTTTTGGAGTTATAGTTTCCAGCTTCTACAAATGTATGTTTTCATACCATGCCCACAACCAATTCCTTGATGATACTCCACCTTGCTCCATCCCCATTCCCACTCCCTACCCTCCCCTTCAGTTTGCTCAGTTATGCATTTAAATGTCAAGGGATGTTATTGGTTTGGTTTTGCCTTTACCTTTCTTTTGTTTCTTCACAATCCACATGTAAATGAAACCATCCAGTATTTGTATTTCTCTTTTGGACTTATTTCCCTTAGTATTATCCTCTGTCCTCACCAAATGGCAAGAGTTCATCTTTTTTTTTCCTAGTTGAGCACTACTCCAGTGTGTGTGTGTGTGTGTGTGTGTGTGTGTGTGTGTGTGTGTACCACATATTTCAGATCCATTCCTCTGTCTTTGGGCACTTAGGCTGTTTCCATAATTTGGTTGTCATAAATAGGGCTGCAATGAAAATTAGGAGAATCCCTAATAATTAATCCCTTCTAATTAATATTATTGCATTCTTCGGGCAGACACCTAAAAGTGGATCATATGGTAGGTCTATTTTTAATATTCTGAGAAACCTCCATATTGTTTTCCATAGGGGCTGGACAAGTCTATAAAATCCAACCAACAGTTAATGAGGGTTCGTTTCCCCCCATATCCTCACCAACACTCGCTTCTGGTATTTTTGATATGGGCCATTCTCAGAGGTGTAAAATGGCCTCTCATTGTGATTTTGATTTGCATTTCCCTGATGGTAAGTGATGATGAGTATTGGCAATCTGTAGGTCTTCTTTTGAAAAGTGTCCATTTAGCTCATCTGCCTTTTTATGATCGAGTTAATTGTTTTCTTTTTGTCGAGTTGCATGAGTTTTTTATATGTTTTAATAACAGTCGTTTGCCAGAGTACTATGTGCAAATATTTTCTCCCATTTGGTAGGTGTCTTTTTCCTTTACTGATAGTTTCTTTTGCTGAGCAGAAGATTTTTAGCTTGATATAATCCCATTTGTTTTTGTCTGCTTTTGCTTCTCTTGCCATTGGAGACAAATTCCCAAAGACATCTTTGAAATCAGCCAGTGTCATGGGATGTTTTGCCTGTATTTCTCAAGTCATTCTTTTTTTTCTGCATTGCTGCATTTTCTTCCATTTCTTTGAATTTCTTTAGCATGGCAATTTTGAACTCTCTGATAGGAAGTTAAGCTCTTTCGTATCTTTGTAGTTGGATTCTGCAGAGCTGCTCCCTCCTCATGGTGATACACTCCCTTGAGGTCACAAGTTGCCATGTGTTGTATTTTTTTTTCTTGTCTGACCATTTTGCTGTATTAGATCTTTTACCCTGGAGTTCTATACTTTTCAGCAGTAGCAAATTGGAAGCTTCTGGGGAAGCCCAAGAGAACACAAGAGAAGGCAGTTACCAGTCCTGAATCTCCACAGCGGCCCCAGCAATTAGGGTATAGGGATAAAGGGGGAAAAATATCCTTTTTTCACAGGTGCTGTTCACTGTGGTTATTTGTAGTGTTTTACTATCCACTCTGGAACAGGTCCAGAGGTCCTACGGTGGGGAAGGAGGGGTGACAATTCAGTCTTTCCTAAGCCAGTGGCCTTGACACCCCCTGCCAAAAAGGCTATATAGGCAGTATGCTCAGAGGTGCTGCACTTTACCCCCACAAAGTGAGAAAAGTGCCAGGAGTAGTGCCACTTCCAGACCCTTAGGTCTCCTCCCCAAGGCTGTCCTCAAAAAACAACTGGACAGGGAAAAACAACAAACCAAAACGACCAACAAGAACAAACGACGCAGCAAGCGGGACTGTGAGTGGAAAGGAACTATTGCAGCCACCACACCCCGTGAACGGGAGCTGAGGCGAACCCTGCAGGATCCACCGTGGCGGTGAGCGAACGGCTCCGGGCGCCATTAGAGAAGAACAAAGACCCCGGGAGACGCGCACACAGCCCGGGCTGCCGGTAAGCTGGCGCGGAGAGCGGCGCGCTCGGCGCGCTTGAAAAGCAAGTGCAGACCTGGATCGCGGCTGCCCAGGTCCCCGCGCCTGCGACCTAGGCTTGCGGGGAGACGACCTAGGCTTGCGGGGAGACGAGCGGAGGTCCTCACTGAGGTGAAGGTCCCTCCCTGAGTGAGCAGGAACCAGGCGCCCAGGCACGGGAGCGGTGCAAAAGGCGCCATTCCCGCGCCACTGAACTGGGCTACAGCCCGCGTCCTGGAACTGAGGGCTTTGAACTGAGACCCAGGGCACGAAAATTCGGGGCGTGGGTTCTCCACGACGGTGGGGCACAAGGCAGACACAGCACCCCAAAGCTGTTGAGGTGTACCCTACCATTCCTGCTCTGTTCTCTGTCCCACGGGGTGGGGGGAGGCGAAAAACAGCCCCCCAAGGACAATAGGAGAGATCTCTGGCGCCACCTAGCGACCAGGAAAAAAAAAAAGTCACTAACACCCTATAAAACAGGACATTTCTTAAGACTGCTTGAAAAGGGCAGGTTTCTGGAGGACCCATTGGCCAGCCGGGAAGTTATTCCACGCCAGGCCCCTTCCGACCAGCAGTCTGAGCCCACAGAGGGAGCAGGCACCCACGTCCGGGGCAGACCGGGTGCGCAGAAGAGTGTGCCTGAAACCGGAGGCGCAGGGACTGCATCCCGCTTCGCCATTTGAGAACAGGGACATTTCTTCAGTAAAAACTGCCTAAATCCAGCAGAAAGCTCCCCCAGAAGACAGAGATGGCTCCTGGAAGAGCCAGAGGGGAGCGGAGAAGTTCACCCAAGATGTCAGTCAGTCCGAGCAACACAGTGTCCCAACGCATACGACAAATTAGAAAACAGACAGTAGGGAGTAGAAGAACCACACGCAACCTAAAAACTCCTCAGGAAAGAAGCACACCACAAAAAGAAAACCACTCCCCAGATTGCAACGACAGCAACTTGGAAGAACTTCTGAGCCTTCCAGAAAGAGAATTTAAAATTGCCATGATTAAAAAAGTGATAGATCAGAAGAAGGAAATTGAGTCCCTAAAGAGGGAAGTAAGAGAAATGCAGGAGATCAAAGAATTAATGGAGGAACTAAAGAACTCTGGGAAAAGCAATGAAAGCAGAATAGATGAAATGGAAGAACGAATAAGTAATCTTGAAGACACAGAAATAAAAAGAACCAAAACAGAAAAGGAAAGAGAAGTACGAAGGAAAAAGAATGAAGAAAGACTTCGGGAACTATCTGACTCCATGAGGAAAGGAAATATAAGAGTTATAGGAATTCCAGAAGGAGAGGAGAGAGATGTAGGAACAGAGAAAATATTCATGGATATAATTGAAGAGAACTTCCCAAATGAGAAGAAGGAGCTGAAAATTGATATACAAGAAGAAAGAAGAACACCAAACTTCCACGACGAAAGGAAAAACACAGCAAGACACATAATAGTAAAGCTCTCAAGAATCCAGGACAAGGAAAAAATAATGAAGCTGACAAGAGGGAAGAAACAGATAACATTCAAAGGAAAACCAATCAGGCTGACATCAGACTTCTCTGAAGAAACACTACGGGCAAGGAGAGAGTGGAGGGACATAGTCAACAGACTCCAAGAAAACAGATGCCAACCAAGAATACTCTATCCCGCAAAGCTCTCTTTCCTCCATGAAGAAAGAATATGGACCTTCCCAGACAAAGAGAAACTCCGGAATTTCATTGCGACTAAACCCCCACTCCAAAAAATACTACAAGGAATCCTAAAGCCAGAACCTCAGAGGGACGAATAACAATGAAAGAAGACCAAAAAAAAAAAAAAAGTTATTAAAAGAATAAATAAATAAAATCAAAGGAAAGACAAACATAATGGCAAATACAGATGCTAACATATCAATATTAACTCTAAATGTAAATGGACTAAACTCTTCAATAAAAAGACACAGAGTTGCAGCCTGGATTAAGAAACAAAACCCAACCTTTTGCTGTCTCCAGGAAACACATTTAGCTACAAAAGATAAAAATAGGCTCAAAGTCAAAGGATGGAAAACAATCCTGCAAGCAAATGGGCCAAAAAAGAAAGCAGGAACAGCTATACTTATATCAGATAAAACAGACTTCAAACTCAAAAAAATAAAAAGAGACCCCAATGGTCACTACATTATGATTAAGGGGACAATACTTCAAGAAGAAATAACACTCATTAACATATACTCACCAAACGAAAGAGCACCAAAATATATCAGACAACTGTTGTCCTCTCTGAAAACAGACATCAGAGAAAACACATATGTAGTGGGAGACTTCAACACACCACTATCAACAATGGATAGATCAACAAGACAAAAAATAAGTAAAGAAACTAAAGCTCTAAATAAGGACCTAGAGCATTTGGGCTTAACAGACATCTATAGAACACTAAACCCAAAAAAAACGGAGTACACATTTTTCTCAAGCGCACATGGATCATTCTCCAGGATCGATCACATACTGGGGCACAAGACAAACATCAACAGATACACCAAGATTGAAATCATACCAACCATCTTTTCTGACCACGAAGGCATCAAACTAGAAATAAATCATAAAAAGAAGGCAAGGAACTATCCTACCTCATGGAGATTAAAAGCCACACTACTGGAAGACCACTGGACTAACGAGGAGATCAAAGAAGAAATTAAAAAATTCTTTGAATTGAATGACAAGGAGGACACCAATATCCTAAATGTATGGGATGCAGCAAAAGCAGTAATAAGAGGAAAATATATAGCAATAGAAGCTCACATCAAAAAACAAGAAAGAACTCAAAGAAACAACCTAATCTCGAAGCTCAAAGATCTAGAAAAAGAACAACAAAAAAACCCCAGAACCAGTAGAAGAAAAGAAATAATAAAAACCAAAGCAGAAATAAATGAAATTGAAACTAAAAAAACAATCCAAAAGATCAATGAAACCAAGAGCTGGTTCTTTGAAAAAATAAATAAAATAGACAAACCCCTAGCCAGGCTCACAAAGGAAAAAAGGGAGAAAGCACAAATACACAGAATCATAAATGAAAGAGGAGAAATCACAACGGACACAGCAGAAATCAAAAGAATAATCAGTAACTACTATGAACAGTTATATGGAAACAAGTTCAACAATCTAGAGGAGATGGACAAATTCCTACAACTCTACAATCACCCAAAGCTAGATAAAGAAGAAATAGAACACCTAAACAGACCAATTACAAGGAGCGAAATTGAAATGGTAATTAAAAACCTCCCCAAAAACAAAAGCCCAGGACCTGATGGATTTACAAATGAATTCTACCAAACATTCAGAGACGAATTAGTGCCTATCCTTCACAAACTCTTCCAAAAAATTGAGAAGGAAGGGACAATACCAAACACGTTCTATGAAGCCAATATTACACTAATACCAAAACCGAATAAGGACAACACAAAAAAGGAAAACTATAGGCCAATCTCCCTAATGAACACTGATGCAAAAATCCTCAATAAAATTTTAGCCATCAGAATCCAACAATGTATCCATAAGATAATTCACCACGACCAAGTTGGATTCATTCCAGGGGCACAAGGATGGTTTAACATCCGAAAATCAATCAACGTTATCCAACACATCAACAAAAAGAAATATAAAAACCATATGATAATATCAATAGATGCTGAGAAAGCTTTCGACAAAGTGCAACACCCATTCATGATAAAAGCCCTTGAAATTCTTGGGATACAAGGAACATACCTCAACATCATAAAGGCCATCTATGACAAGCCAACAGCCAGTATCATTCTCAATGGTGAAAAGCTGAAAGCAATTCCATTAAGATCTGGAACAAGACAAGGATGTCCACTCTCACCACTGCTTTTCAATATAATACTGGAAGTCCTAGCCAGAGCAATAAGACAAGAGAAAGACATCCAAGGAATCCAAATAGGAAAAGAAGAAGTCAAACTATCACTATTTGCAGATGATATGATAATATACATAGAGAACCCCAAAATCTCCACAGAAAAACTAATTCAACTCATCAATCAATTCAGTAAAGTGGCAGGATACAAAATCAACACGCAAAAGTCAGTAGCCTTCCTATACACAAACAATAAATCTGAAGAAGAAGAAATCAAAAAAACCACCCCTTTTATTATCGAAACAAAAAAAATCAAATATTTGGGAATAAATCTAACAAAAGAGGTAAAGGACCTATACAAAGAAAACTATAAAACACTGTTAAAAGAAATAGAAGAAGACACAAAGAAATGGAAAGACATCCCCTGCTCATGGATTGGAAGAATAAACATTATTAAAATGGCCATCCTACCAAAAGCAATATACAGATTCAATGCTATTCCAATCAAAATCTCAATGGCATTCTTCAAAGAAATAGAACAATTATTGATGAAATTCATATGGAATCACCAAAAACCCCGAATAGCCAAAGCTCTACTGAAAAAAAAAGAAGGAAATGGAGGCATTACACTCCCAGACTTCAAACTATACTACAAAGCCATAATCATCAAAACTGCATGGTATTGGAACAAGAACAGACATACAGACCAATGGAATCGAATAGAAAATCCAGAAATAAACCCACAGATTTATGGTCAACTAATCTTTGACAAAGGAGCAAAGACTATGCATTGGAGCAAAGAAAGTTTGTTCAATAAATGGTGCTGGGAAAACTGGGTCGCTACATGCAAAAGAATGAAGCTTGACCACTACCTCACACCATACACAAAAATCAACTCAAAATGGATTAAAGAACTAGACATAAGACCTGAAACCATAAAATACATAGAAGGAAATATAGGCGAAACACTACGGGATTTGCACATCAAAGACATCTTTACAGACACATCACCCAAAGCAGTGATAGTGAAGAGAAAGATAAACAGCTGGGACTACATCAAATTAAAGAGCTTCTGCACAGCAAAAGAGACAATAACAAAAACAAAGAGAAACCCCACCAACTGGGAGAACATTTTTGCACCCAACACTAATGATAAAGGACTGATCACAAAAATCTGCAAAGAGCTGATGAGACTCAGCAACAACAAAGAATATAATCCAGTCAAAAAATGGGCAGAAGAGCTAAAAAGAAACTTCTCTGAAGAGGAAATGCAAATGGCCAACAGACATATGAAAAAATGTTCAACATCACTTGTAATCAGGGAAATGCAAATCAAAACTACCATGAGATACCATCTCACACCAGTGAGAATGGCACATATTAAAAAAACTAGCAACAACAAATGTTGGCGAGGATGTGGAGAAAAAGGAACTCTTGTGCACTGTTGGTGGGAGTGCAAACTGGTCCAACCACTATGGAGAGCTGTGTGGAGATTTCTGGACCTACTAAACATAGAGCTTCCATATGATCCAGCAATTCCACTCCTAGGTATTTACCCAAAGGACACAGAAACATCAATTCCAAAGAGCACCTGCACTCCTATGTTTATAGCAGCACTGTTTACAATAGCTAAGCTTTGGAAACAACCCAAATGCCCAAAAATAGATGACTGGATCAAGAAGATGTGGTACATATATACCATGGAATATTACTCAGCATTCAAAAAAGATAAACACATGCAATTTGCAGCAACATGGATGGAGCTGGAAGGGATCATGCTCAGCGAAATAAGCCAAAAAGAAAAAGAAAAATACCGGATGGTCTCACTCATAGCAGGAATCTAGAAAACTTAAATAAGGGACCAGGAAAATGAATATAAGAAAGTGAAAATCAAAATCAACAAAAAACTATGAACCAGAGACACTTTTTGGGGGTGGGGGGCGGGAGGGGAAGGATTGGGGTCAGAATGGGTCGTTTGCAATTGTATGGGGGAATATAAAAATAAAATTTAATATTTAAAAAAAAAAAAAAAAAAAAAAAACAACTGGACAGGCAGTGTTCTCTGTGGCTTAACATCTTTGTAGGTGCAGACAGGAGGTTGCACAGAATGGGGACAGGTATTCTCCAGAGTAGGTACAAACAATCCTGAGAGCCCAGAGACTATGCTGGGGATGGCAGCATAGGTCTCCCCACTACCAAATGCAGTCCCTGGGTGTTCTTCGCTGAACTGTAGAACAACAGGCTGTGTTCCTACTGTGAAGTATGCACTCTTCTTCCCAAGCCAGTGAGTGCCTCGGGAGAGTGAGTGCCTCAGTGAGAGCCTAGGGGGCTGTTGGGAGGAGGTATACCTACCAGTTGGCAATGATCCTGTTTCTCAGTCTTTCCTTCACTCTCTGAAGGCTTTTGGCTCTGCTCCTTGCTAGACACTGGTCCTCTACTTTCTAAACTCTGTTCCAGAGGTGACAGCTCCCTCTGGACACTTACCCTTAGTATTTCTGAGAGGAGCAACAACTCAACTATCCAGTCTATCTGCCATCTTCCTGCCTCCCTCAATTTCATGTAGTTTTTTGTTTATTTTGATTTTAAAATACATCTTAATTCTTGAGTTGCCATTACTTTGAAGATAACTGCGTATGTTGGCTTGATCAAAACATGCCACATAATCAAACTGCTTTCTTTTCTACTTCATCCTCTGCACTACCCTAAAGTGAAGTGAGTAAATAGACAGAGCTACATTGCTATGCCAACTTCAGACACCAGGTCATTCCGTTTGGAAATGTTAAATGTCAAAACCCAAGGTCACATAAGCGAGTCAAAGAAATGGAGTTAGAAACTTTTCTTTTAACTTAAGTGTACCACTTTTTTCAAATAATCTATTTTAGCATATTTTATAGAAATAGGTTTTGTCTATCTTTGGTCTAGTTCAGAAATGTATAGCATTCTAATTCTCCCATAAAGCACATTTGAAGAGAAAAACTGATAGTCTCAAGAGAGCTCCAGAGGAGGGTGACCAATATTGTCTACAGAAACAAAGTTCTATATCCAATAATGAATAAAGGAACTTGGTATAGTTAGCTTGGAAAGAGAAGACCCACTGAAGATAGGAGAGTGCTTTTATTGTTCAAAAAGGCTGTCAAATGGACAAGTGAGGAGATTTGTTCCAGGTTGTTCCAAATATCAGGCAAAGACAATGAATAGAATTTCAAAAGAAATAGGTTCCCATAACATATTTGCCTTTTGGACCAATGAACCTTTTCAAAAGAGAAAATTGTTGTCTCTATAAAATGATGAACTTCTCTACTCTGGGGCTCCACAGGAAAAATTGTCAGGGGTGCTAGGATGAATTTTTTGAATCATGTATCTTCAGTCTCCTTTTCCTTTGTTTTTCTTGGTTCATTAACATATCAGAGAGAGTACAGGAAGTGGCAGAAGAGAAACTATTATGAGACAGGTGATTCCAAACTGTGTTTCCCAGATGCTAAGAATCTCCCAGGTTGTTTGGTGGCCCCTCCTGAATCAGAAATCACAGTCACAGAGCACTCAGAGGAGGAACCTGGGGACCTGTTGGTTTTATCAGGTGCCCAGGTGATTTTTATCATAGAGATTTGAATAACACTTTTCAAAACATAAATTGTATCCATTTAATTCTCACAACAATCTTGAAGAGCAAATGAGAAACTGAGGTTCAAAGTTATTTAGGAATGAGTCCAACATCACATAGCTGTGAAAGGGCAGAGCAGGATTCCCATCAGGGAGTCTGATCTGGAGCCTGAAATCATACTTTCCACGAGACAGTGAGAGAAATACATGAACCAAAGAAATAGGTAAATCAAAGAAAAATCTTACTACATGTATATTTTGGAGCTTTTAAAAATAATTCATACGACCTTGGTATATATGGTATAATGTGGAGGCATGTAATTCGTAGTGTTCCAACTGAGGCAGGGGCCATATTGAAGCTCACTTTTTTGCCTTTTGTAAATAATTGTGAAAAGGGTGTACTAACCAAATAAATAATTTCAGCATGATCACAAAGAGAACATTTTAATGCACTTAGCAGAAGCAATTTACATGCATACAATTAATGTGCTAATTTCAGTGATCTTTAGCTATTCATTAAAACAGGCCTGGCAGGTCCTGTACTTGGCAACACTTTGTTAGTCATTTCCTGCTATTCCTTTATGTACTCAAAAGTAATCAGCCATCTATAATTTAAGACTTTTCACTAATTAAATAGCCCTTTCTCTAATTATGTCCAAATTAGAGAGGTTGGTATGTGGATAAATATGTTTGTATTTGGTACATGTATTCAGAGATGGTGATTTCTCTTTAGGTGGCATCGAAGACCAAAATGTGATCAACAGTCTATAACACAGAATAGCAAAGAATACCATTAGAGTACAAAAGAAAGACCTTCGATTAAACTCTGAGCAGTAGAGGAGTGTGTCTTCAGATTGGCTTCATACTAAGCCTTGTAAATCTAGTGAGGTCTGGATTTGTTGGCCGTCAGGGATTAATACAAGGATCATCTGTTTTTTCTGGCCTTTGCCCTAGAGGTGAAATGGAATGAGGGTTCAGGGAGAAAAGGACTAAAGGTTGTGTTTGCAGGAATGTGTTTGCTGACATTGATCAATGGATAATTTTGTGATTGTAGGTTTATTCACATAGAGGGTTTAAAAACAGATCAATAAGAAAGCAATGGTGAAGATGCCAAAGTGATTAATGAAGAATATGGTGGAGGTACAATCTGGCATGTAGTATGAGTGCGCCTTCATTCAGCACCTTATAAATAAATATGCATCAGATGGAAACAGACCATTCCCTTGGAATGTTGTTAGAGCCAGGCAGAATCTCATCAGAGCCCATACTTCAAAGAACAGTTCCTCATGTCCATAGAATCAAGTTTAAATTCTCTTAAGTAAAGTCCCTGTAAGCAGTTCCGCTCTTGCATTATGCATGATTCTGATATCTTGTAACATGAGTAGTGTTCTAATAGTGATTTCCAATTTTATTTCCTGTACTACGTTTTTATGATGCTATTTAGGTTAGCATTTACTTTGGCCACATAATATCTTGTTATATTTCCTTGTATAGCATTTAATTATGGTAGCAGTACTGTAACCCAGCAATGTATAGACAATGATTTAATGTAGTCTTTAAAAAACATGTAGCTTTTGAAATTGGTGCTTTGTTCCATCATTTTCATTGTGCCAATTTAATATGTAATGATGAGTGTTAGCTCCTTGTACCAAGGAACCAAAAATAAGTAATAATGAGTTTTACTAAAACTAAACACCAAAATCTAAGACAAATCAAATGTGACAGTAATTTATGTATTTTTCTTAGGATGAGAACAGCTCAAGTTCTTAAATACAGAATTCCAGGAGGGGTTAACCTTAGGACTCTTGTGAAGAGTTCACTCTTCTTCTTCTTGTATCTTCCCCCTCCTGCTCTTTTTGCAGAATCCCAGAAATTTATCCCTATTGACTTCTGTCTTTTGAAAAAATTTGAAAAAGTCTATCTCCTAGATGACATCATGTCAGGGGATGTCCTCTTCACAATTTATATGCATATAAATTTGATTTATTGTTTTGGAATGCCAATCCTTTATTTAAATTATTTCATCAGTTAGTAGATAAATCATGGGTGGCATTTGAGTAGCAAATGTGAAACCAGTTTTCTTTCCAGATCTCATGTTTTAATGGTCCAGAGAGGATAAAATTAAATGCTTTCAATCAGCCTATTAATTCAGTCCATGTGTCACCACAATGAGAAACAAGATTATTCTTTTTAAACTCTTCTAGGACGTTGAACCATCTTTACTGATAACCAGATAAATACCAAGTACACTGCTTGAATTGTGAAAGATACATCTAAGAAAACTATGTTTGTGTGTAACATATGCACTTATTAGACTATACAAAAAACAACTGCTATATGCCATTTTTTTTTTGTACATACAGTATCCCATAAGAACTCTGAATACAGATATGCCCTGTGCAAAAGCATCCAGAAGTCAGATCTGAAATCCAGCCCAGTGAGAATCCAGGTTCTCACTGCCAAATCTGAGAAGATACATGGACAATGTTAACCCTACCAAATGAATGCTTTTTACTAATTGGCCCCCCAGAGAGACACCCTTTTTTCTAACTCACATAAAGTCACTGGGTATGCTAGAGTTAGTGGGACCTCATTATATTTTAAAACAACTCCATGAAGAACATTCACTCACAGACGAAGAACATAAGAACATAAAAGTTAGAGGAATTAAATAACTTGTTTCAAACACCACAACTGCTAAGACACATCAGAACTTAAAATGAGACCTTTAAATATGCTTTTTTTCCAAAAAGGGGGAAGTGGGGGAGAACTCACCTATTTCCTTTTATCTATGTCTGCTTGGCTCAATTATCTAAAGCACTGTGCTATATAGAAACACAAAGTTTTCTTAGAGGCAGTGAGCTGTACTTAGAAGTCACAGCTGCGCCCTACGTGAAATGTGCTTTGGGATGAAAAGCAAGTAGAGGAGGGAGCAAATCACTCAGTTCATTAGTTTTCAACTTTAGTGGGCTTCAGAATCACCTCGCAGGGCTTGCTAAATAGATTGTGGGACACCCACACACCCACACATACACAGATTTTCTGATTGAGTTAAGTCTGGGACTGATCTGAGAATTTGTGATTCTCTGCAAGTTTGTAGGTGATGTGGAAGCTGCTTATCCAGGGATCACACTGTGCATAGTGTACAGGCTCTATCCCTTTGAAACAATTAAAACTAAAATTGAATTAAAAAGTCACTAGTCTGCAAGTGAGTCTGGGAGTGTCATACAAGAAGATAAAAACTGCAAGGGTCTTGGGTCTCATTTTCCTCTCTGTTCAAAAGAAACTCCTTGCTTGATTACAATAGCATCTTAAGCTTTCTATTTATGGTCACATTGTATTAAAGAATAACAATAAGAGATAACAGGGCACAAAACTGACTAGATTTAGTGTTAGATGCCCTGCTTAAAATTATCATCTTTGAGAGAATTGCCACTGCTGAAAACATTAGGAAATGAATAAAGGATTGGAAACCTGACCTACTAATTGCATATTTATTCTTGTCCCTTTACTCATTTTTCATATATGGATGATCACAGTTAATCACAAAGCATTTCTCTCAGGACCCTTCCTAATGTGTGAAATAAATATTCCAATAAAATGTTTAGTAAAGTGTATCCAGTTTCCAATTAAAGAAAGATGCTTGCATGGTGCCCTGAATTCCTTTCACAAAACATATCCTTATTTCCTTTGTGCTGAAACACTTCACAGTAAATCTTAAAACAACCCTATTTCATAAGAATAACTTAGAGCAGAGCGTATGGTGAATCCCCTACTGCCACCTTCCCGACCCTCCACCCTGAGGAATAGTCTATACAAAATAACTTGATCTTGTCAATCAGTGTTGTGTGAAAGGCACTATTAGTCCTCTTAGTAATCTATATTTATCACTCCATAATCAATATGGCTAGCAAGCGTACCACCTGAGTGATCACGTAAACCAATTCTGTCAACACCTACTGAATGATTATCTGGGGCCATCATCCATTTATATACAGGTCATCCTGAGGAGTCTTGTTCATTGTTGTTGTTTTCTATATATATTCTTCATATTTCCTTTTGAGCTGTCCTTACTTTTAATCTTTTTTTTTTTAAGACTCTCAATTTTATTCTGTTAGTAACATAAAAAAACACAATGAGGCAATCCATTTTCTGAATGGTTGAACAGTAGATTCACAGCATTTAATTAGATCTAATTTAAGTGAGTTTTCTTGGTCTTTAGAATGAAATCCCTCAAGGGAAATAGTGATGCAATTGTTTGATGTCTTTCACTCAGCTGGTTGGCTCATCTTTTGCGTTCTTAGTTATGTTGGGGGTAAAAATCAAACAGGTAGGTTTGTCTTGAATCCTAAGGAAGCAGCATTGTCCTGACAATCTGTCACAGTTCTGGAAATCAAGTTATTCTGGCTCAGAGTTACTAACAAGTTTCTCTTTGGCTTTAAGGACAGTCTTGCTTGGAGACCTATTTCTTTTGATGGGGATGTTAAGCTAAAAGTGATCACATTGTGAAAACGAGACTTTTTTTCTCCCTTTACTAAAGCCACAGGTAGAAGGTGGTTATCTGGTTTTCACATGATCTGGAAAATCAGAATTTCCTAAGGCTTAATTGAAGGGACAAATGACTAAAAAATTTTTAATTGAAAAAAATGATAAATGTGGTCATCTAAAATGAACTAAAAATTCAGTGTATCATATGAGAAAACCTCATTAGAAAGCTGTAGCACCTTCTTTTATATGACAGACCACAGTTATAATGGTAATTCACTTGAATATAGGATTCTGAAAGAGTCAGATTTGCCTCTATCTCTCAAGTTGTCTTAGCAAGGGACTTTTTTTAGCTCCTCCATTCTGAAATAAAACAATACAAATAATAGTGTAGAAGGATGAATGATGAGGCAAAAATTCAAGTTTTTTATGAAAGAGAATGCATTTTAAAAATTCCAATCCCTGGGGCCTCCCCTGTGGCCCAGCGGTTGAGCGCTGGGTTGCAAAGCTGCCTGCAGCCTCTGCAGCACCGGTTCTATCCCTGGCTGCTCCCCGGCCACCCTGAGAAGGGTCCCACATGGCACGCAGATCTCTCCTGCCGCCCACGGCTCCCCTCAGCAGTGTGCTTCGGTCCTTCTGCCTGCTCTGCTCCCTGCTCTGGCTCTGATGAATTCTCTCACCGTCCCGCGCTTCTGACTGTACCCAGTGCTTATATAAACAAACAAACAAACAAACAAACAAATAACTAAATAAATAAATAAAAATTCCAATCCCTTTAGCTTCCAAACATCAATTTGCTGTGGGAAGAACCATATTTAGTTAAAATGTATAATATAAATACACTTCCATTGCTATGGGATAAAGGTAAACATGTTTCCTTTTTATTTTTCACAATGATTAAAGCTATTCCACCATATATTGCTTGGAGTAGAGAGTGCTATGGATGCTGGGATGGAAATGGGAACATCTCTAAGATGTTTTTCTGGAAAGAAAGGAATGGAGCCTCTGTTCCCACAGAGGTTGAGTTTATTTGAACCCCTCAAGGTGACTAAGATTTGTATGGCTGAGGTGAGCTAGAAATTTTGGATCTCATGAGCTACTCAGAGAAAATTCATCATAACAGTTTCTGGATTAGAGAGCAAGGCTCCAGACTGGGCCTGGTTGTATTGTACACATGCTGCTTCTGTGGAAAACCTACCTGCACCAGCCACCCTGGCAGGTGGATTTGATGCAGGAAAAATATAAAGATGTGGAGCATGTGTAGGTTTGAGTGTGTGTATATGGAAACCTAAAGTTGTTCGACACTGGGGATCAAGCTGCTCAGCACTGGGGATCCAGCTCTCTGACGGCACTTGGCAATGGACACAGTGACTCTGACTCAATGGAAAGGAAGGTTTTCTCTTTCCATGTGGACCTGAAATGGAGGACTCTCAGCAAGGTACAGCAGGGAAGCAAAACCATTTGTAACAACTACCCACTAAAAACAGAAGCTGAAGACAACCAACAAGCTGATTTCCTCTTGTTACAAATTGATTATAATCCCAGCTATCCACAGGATCTAAGCTAGCCTCTGGGTTTCTGGGTTCTGCCAGGACAGAGATTTTCTTATACTGCCAACATAGCTGCTCCAAGTTATGTTGAATAGACTATTTAAAGAAACAAGACTCTGTCTTGCTCAGGTGTTCATAGTTGCTGGTGAGTCTATATAAAACTACATCATCTAACATGTATTCAAAGCTTACCATATGCCCGACATTGTATTAACTCACTTAATCTACCTGTATTAACTCATTTAATCTTCACCATGTCTTATCTACAAAAGGACCTCCTTTGACAAAAGAACATATAATTATTAAGTGAAGAGCAAGGATTCAAATTCAGTCCCATCTGGCAACAACAGTTTAGTAATATAGAAGAATTCACCAATCTCAAATTCAAATGGTATTATGAAGATTTCTTGTAAAGAAAATAATAAATAGCTGAAACCTGTTCATTGAAAGGGTTAGCTACTTAATCTTTGTTTTTAATACCCTAGAAATGTATTAATTTATTAGAGAGAAATTAATGAAGTTCCATATAAAAGTTTCATTTTCAGAGAATAATTCCTAACAAATTCTGAGGGTGGAGTAGTCAATGATGCTGCCAATACACTTAATACATCATCGATCTCCGTGCTTTACGTTGTACATACCAAATCGCAGTTCTCAATAAATGACCTTTACAGGCCTTGAGATTTGAATAGAATTAAAGCTTAATTTGTTGAGCTGAAGGGGTTTATTTTGAATAAAGGACACTTAGGAAGTATTAGCAATGATCTAAGCAACAACTATTTTCCCCTTTTCTGCCCACTTCTGCTCTCAGTCCCACCATGTCCTAGTCATCCAACTGAAAATACTTCTCATTCTCCCTATATTTTCATGTTGAGAATCAATAAATTCCCAACCTGTGCAACTCTATATTTATAGGTTTATTCCCCTTATTATTTACCTCAGCCTTTGAGGAGGTTTTTCTTCTTTTCACCAGTCACTAAAAATTCTTCCAACGATCATCCCATGTAATATTCCAACTTTCTTAATTGGCCTGTTTAGCCTCACCTCCATGGTTCATTCCATGCAATTCCAGAGTTGATTCCCCCAAATATTACTTTATAAATATCAGTTTAGTGGTGTTCTTTTGACTAATCAAGGACCTATTAAATCCTTAGTCTTTCATTCAAGAAAATTCACACCAGCGTTTCACCCAACATTTCCAGCTTTCTTCCACTGCTCTTGTCCTAAGTTCATCCCTCTGCTCCAATCTGATGGTCTATTAGCAGTCCCCTCAAAATCTTGTATTTTCCTTGTTTTGTTTTTTTTTTGTAGTCCACTTCTCTAACAAAATAACTCCTTCTCCCTTACTACCAACTTAAAATTCACTTTTCCTGTCTTTCAAAGTTCAGTTTAGATCCATTCCCTCAGGAAACTCCCCTGACCATCCCAAATAAAAGAATAATGCATCCTCAGTGTCAGGTGTCTAGTCCACTTATTTGGCACAGAATTACTTCATGGTGCTACCAGTTCTTTCCCATGTACACATATTCATTCAAACTAGACTAAAGAATCTTGCAAATAAGAACCACATCATATATGTTGTTAATCCTTTGTGATACTTATTACATATACATTTAC
Organism: Talpa occidentalis; assembly: GCF_014898055.3. Taxonomy (NCBI): domain Eukaryota; kingdom Metazoa; phylum Chordata; class Mammalia; order Eulipotyphla; family Talpidae; genus Talpa; species Talpa occidentalis. Next base: position 53,660,086 of record NW_023604295.1, on the reverse strand, counting down.
ACTCATTATATATTTTATATTGGATATAAATATTCAAAGATCTGTTTCACAAAATTCCAATTGAACTTATTTTGGAAAATCCACCTCTTTGTGAGGATTTCTCTCCATGGCCCTAAAAGAAATAAAATAGAGTGGTGGCATGAGATTGGGAACTAGTCAGGTCAAACCCTTCTATTTCATTTGTTACTTAACATTTGTTCTTTTTTTCAGGGTCCTAAGGTGAGCTACATGTCTAGCGGCTAAATAAGTTCTGTCCTCCCTCATGTACAGAGTCTGTAATTGGCATAAATGTTCAGTTCTGTAGATGTGCCAAGTGTCACCTGCCTGACTTTGTGACTCAGATGGATTTTATAACTCATACCAAAGAAAAAAGACTCTCTGATGACCAGTGACATCCCTTAAGCTGACAAATCACTTCCTTGTTATCCCTGGCATCTCCCACACCTAGCCCATTAATAAGTGGCAGCTCTAAGAGATGCTGAGTTTGAAGGGGGAAAAAAGAGAGAGAACTAATACCATTTATTTAAATACTGATGAGACTTGGACATACTAGATTTTTAAATTAGCCATTCTGCGACAGATATAGGATTTTTCTCTGTTAAGATTTAAAAAGTTAAGCCCAAAGCTGTCCTGTGTGGCAGGTTTTCATGCCTGTGACTCAGAAAGTGGCTGTTTACATGCACTGTGCCTTATACCTTCCTCTTAAATGAGTTAACATTTTCTTTAACTTCACTCGGATGAATAGTGACTTCTGCCATTTTGGGTTAAATGAATATTATCAGGGGCCCCACAGCTGAGATTCAAACATGCTTGGGAGGCCATGCGGACAAAGAGCCCTAGTTACTAAAATCTGTTTGCCCAAGAGTCTCTGAAATTTTGGAAGATAATTTTTCCTAAGAAGAGAGGGAGTCAGGTCCAAAGCCTCAGCTGATAAAACCAGTTTGCTGACTGCCATACTAGGCATCCAGGGATTCCTACCTGGGTTCTAAGTCAGAAGCCATGACTAAAAACTAAAATAATTCGGAGAGCAAATTACTACTACTATGGAAGAATTCTTAATAAATGATCATCCAAAAATAGTAGAGAGGCATTTCTCCCACCCCAAATCACTACAGAATAACCCCAGAGGCAGCAGCAACCCCAGCAGAAGAGGCAGTAGTATTGTGCAAGGCATCAGAGGTGCCTGCAAGATCCGTCTGGTAACCGGTCTCATTCATGAGCACCAGAAACACCCTTACTTTCTCAAACATATCAGCATAAAAGCAGTGAAGCTGATTAAAGGCCACTATACAGCAATCGTCGGTGAAATGTGGTGGTGCTTGCAGAGGAACCATGACTTGATTAAAAAAAAATAGCTTTTTACTGAGTGCTTTGAACATGCCAGTGTTTTTAGATCATCAAGTTAATTCTGGGAGAGGCTTCTGTGGCTATCACCTGCGGCCTTGAATGCAGGAAGCACTTGGGAGTGTGGGCTCAGGGTACACATGCCTTAAGATGTACTCCTGGAGCATGGTGTGGGCATGTGTAAGTGGGCACACCTGCGCTGAAAGACTGAGTGCAGCGCTAAAAGTGCAGCGTCGCAGAGGATGGTGGACAGAGAGCAGCGGACAGTGGTGGAACAGCTACAAGAGGAAGAAACCATGTGGCAAGCCCAGACAGAGGCCAAAAAGTAAAGATTCACTGGGGACTAGCAGGCCTGCCAACCTCCTGGCCCCCCAACCCTCCTGCCTTCCCTGAACCTGGTTGCCTCACTACAAATGGTGTAGAAGTATCTCTAAAAGCCTGAAAAAGCCACTGAGGACTCCAGGACTCTCCTTTACACATCTGCCCAGATCCATGGAGAACCTGCCCCTTGTGTTGCTTGTCACTACATTTTCTTCATTTTAAGATGAGAAACCTGATCTTAAAGATAATAAGTAATGGACCCAAGGCTAGGAGCTGGTCAATGAGATAACCTGGGGATTCAAAGCCAGGCTGTGTGGTACCAGAGTCTGATGGGTCACCGGTGAGTTATACCTAATACCTGCTTGTGCTAGTGAGGAGCCAGGAGTGCTTGTTGTAAAAGCTGCATGTAAGTTCCACATCCCAGCAAAGGCCAGAATTGGTGCAGGTGTTTAATATTAGCTGAGCATCTACTACAAAAAGATGGGGATCAACACCCCACTCTCAAGTGAGCCAGGGCATTGCCATCACCTAGTAAGTGGACAGCATAGAACAGGCACCTGATCTCCAGCCAGAGTAGCTGAGGCAGGTGCAGAATGCTTGACAGCTCCTGCAGCTGCTACCACACCCCTGTGAGACCTCAGGGCAAGTGCTCACAGAGGTTAGCACATTCGTGGAGTTCTTACCCCCTAAATGTGGATAAGAGGTGTCCTACTCCGCATGCTGGGAAGACTTATTATGGGCACTTTCCTGAGCCAGACTGGGAGACTGGAATTCTACCTTTTTTTTCCTGGAAAAGCACATCCTCTCTTTGTTTCCTGTATTGATAATGAAAGAGTTGGAATAGCCCACCTCTGAATCTCTTTGATTAAGACTCTCTGGATTAGAAAACTGGGAAAGCAACTTTTACATTTTACTATTAACCTTTACCATGTTATAAAAAGAAATGAAGAAGCAAAAGAAAGTTAACATTTCAAATAAGCCAACAGAGGCAGGGCTCAGTGACTCTAAGAAAGGAAGAATAGGTAACAGAAAACAAGTCAGAGAGAAAGAATGTATCTAAGGGTTAGCAGCTCCCGGAGAGGGGTGAAAAGGTTTTCCACAGGTTTTAACAGAAATAGATTAAACCTTTCTTCAGTGTATTAAAACATCCTGCAGGGTATTTATGGCAAAGATAAGTCAGAGCCTCTCCATTCAAGACCCAATGTACAAAAGAAATGAAGTGGAGAAAACCAGGAAGTTCTGAAAGTGACTCTGCTGGCTGACAATCAGGGACACATTTCTCGACCTTGTAAACAATGGGATTTTTGGATCTATCTCCTTTAGAAAAGAGTAAAACCTTTGTCCCTTAAAATGTTTTAAACTAAGCTAGACAAGGAGTGCACTGTTTTAGAAATGTTCTGTATTGTATTAAAGAGCACACGGTAGAGAATGGTCTGACAGGGATCCCCAGGGCAAAGAACTGGGTGACCTATAACTTCTCAATTCTTGTGAATTACTGCTATCTTAAACCTTTTGCTGCAAGCAGCCAGATCCCTGAGGAATGAAGCATTGAAATACAACAGGTGGCTTGGCTGCTTCTTTCCAACAGATGTAGAAGAAGCACGCCAAATGTTCCCTCACCGTCACCCAGTGTTCGCTCTTTTGCTTTCCCTCTCCCTGAGTCACACACAGCACACACATACTCATCACCCACACCTTTTCTCCTGCCTGCACTTCTGGAAGGGGCCTACAGAGTCAAAATGAGGAAGAAAGGTTTACTTTAATACAGTGTTAAATCTCTGCATAAAACAGGGCACAGGGAAGAGGTCAGTCATGCTTTTTATCTCATCACTGCCCTAACTGTGTGCTCAGTTTAATCTACCTGCAGGCAGTGGCAGACAGAAACACAAACAAGAAACTCAGGCATCCTGAAATGTAACAATATAAGAATAAATTCATCCAGGAGTATGTAATCCTCTGATCCTCAACACAAACAAAACACACTACCAAGTAGACAAAACTGAGCTGAGATTTAGCTACTGTCTGTTACCACTTTAGTGTTATATATGTTACAATATCAGATCTTAGCAAATGCCTAAAGACAATTCTGGGTATAAAAAATTGGGTGGGAGAATAGGAATCAGGTAACTCCCATTTTATCAAGTGTTACCATATTTTTACTGTATATTTAATATGCACTAGGCAAAATACTGTCCCTGCCTTCAAGGGGCTTTCCACTCATTAGAGAAAATGGACATGTAAACACCTGTTAGAAAAGAAAAAAGAGTGTATTTTTAAAATTAAGGCATTTTTGGGCCTCCCCGGTGGCGCAGCGGTTGAGCGCTGGGTTGCGAAGCTGCCCACAGCCTCCGTGGCGCCGGTTCGATCCCCGGCTGCTCCCCGGCCCCGGAGGAGGATCCCACATGGTGCGCAGACCTCTCCTGCCACCCGCTGCTCCCCTCAGCAGTGTGCTTCGGTCCTTCTGCCTGTTCTGCTCCCCGCTCTGGCTCTGGTGAATTCTCTCACCCTCCCGCACTTCTGACTGTACCCAGTGCATGTATAAACAAAACAAACAAATATAATAAATAAATAAAAAATGCCTCTATAAAAAAAAAAAAATAAAATAAAATAAAATTAAGGCATTTTTATTATTAAGAATGGTAACTCTCAAGAAGGAAGGGTTTTGATGTGGAAGTACTGTTAGCATCATCAGAGAAAGCTTCACAAGAGTTGGTCAAGGAGGAGAAAGAGGGAAACATTTTTTTCTTACTCAATTTATCCCAAATTTGCAGATAAGGAAAGTAAAGCTGAAAGGAATTAAATAACTTTCCCAAGACATCTAAACTGTAAGAGACAGAACTTGTGCCTCTTTGTGTCTGCCATGTCCTCCCACCAGATCTAGACAGTCACCCCTGAACTGGACTGTTAGGATGGGAAGGGTTTTCCTGCATGGAAACTGAGCAATCAACATAAGCAGACACAGGGGAGTAGAAGTGCGCTGCAAATTTGGTGACTGGAGTATCAAACACATGTCTACCCCAAAGCAAATTATGGGATAAATATTTAAGTCATTTAGAACTCGGCTCAAGTGCCCATGGTAAGTCTTCCTTTCATAACGGGTGGTCCCCAGGAAAAGGGGAAGTTCCAGATTCCCTGGCCCACCCAAAAAATAAATAAATAAACAAATGGTGGAGCTGAGGAAGCTAGAGGAGAAGCTTGAGAGGGAACTGGAAGGAAGAAAGATGGAGAGTTAGAAGGAAACCTGGAGGAGGCACATGGAGCAGGGAGACATGCAAAGAAGCTGCAGTTGCTTCTTGGCCTTGAACTGGTTGAAAGAGATGTGGGTGAGAGACCCAGGAGGAGGTTAACAATAACAGATTTTAATCTTGATTTTGTTCCTGTATCAATTTGACTAGCAAATTCCACTGAAACATCTCTGCTCCAATAACCCCCTTCTGCAGGACTCTAAAGTATCAACACATGGGTGGGTGTAGAAAATGAGATTAAAAACAGTTCTAAATGACAAATGGAGATATAAAAAAGTTCAAATCTTTGAAATCCTGCGTGTCTCCCCCAGTTGCTTATCTATGTCTCCTGCTCCCTTGGATCAATCATTAAGAGACTCCTCTAAATTAGAGCATATATGTTAGATACTGCATCTACATAGATAATTAAAATTATATCTGCTTTCTTTTTGTAATCAGATAAGAGATGACAAGAATATTTTAAAACTTAAGTTATATGACTTGAAAGAGAAAGGAAAGGAGGAACATGAGACTGGGGAAAATATAGCCTAGAAAATTCAAATTCACAGATTATTATAAATCCATCATGTGATTATACAGTCTTCAAGACACCTGAAATTCTATCACTAGCACATGTAAACCTATCACAAAACTTCAGAAAATAGGGTAGGAGGAATAAAAGCACTTGGCATATAGTTTTTAATATTAAAAAAAAAATCAGAAAAATGAAGCTCTCTTTGGCTAATGTCAGATACTGAGGTTTCAAATTCAACCTAACTCCTAGAGTATTTAAAAAACTTATTTCATAAGCCAGAAAGAAAAAGAAAAATACCGGATCGTCTCACTCATAGCAGGAATCTAGAAAACTTATAAATAAGAGACCGGGAAAAAGAATAACTATAAGAAAGAAAATATCAAAATCAACAAACAACTATGAACCAGAGACACTCTATGGCAGGTGGGGGGGCGGGGAAAGGAGGGCTTGGGGTCAAAATAAGGGGGTTGTAATTGTATAGGGAATATAAAAAATAAAATTTAAATTTAAAAAAAACTTATTTCATATTTCAATTTATTCTCAGGTTATGTTTACCTCAAATATCTGGTTTACAATGTGTATGCTTAGTATAATGTGATCACTGTAGTCAAACATATCCATACTATAAGAAAAAATCCTTCTATACATGTTCATCAAGTTTTTCCTTTTAAGGGCCTCCCCGGTGGCGCAACGGTTGAGCACTGGGTTGCGAAGCTGCCAGTTCGATCCCCGGCTGCTCCCCGGCCACCTGAGGAGGGTCCCACATGGCGCGCAGACCTCTCCTGACGTTCGCTGCTCCCCTCAGCAGTGTACTTCGGTCCTTCTGCCTGCTCTGCTCCCCACTCTGGCTCTGGTGAATTCTCTCACCCTCCCGCGCTTCTGACTGTACCCAGTGCTTGTATAAGTAAATAAATAAATCCAAAAAAAAAAAAAAATCTTATGTTGTCTTTAAAAAAAAAAAGTTTTTCCTTTTAAAAGTTTTTAAAATGGAAGTTTTTAAATGTAACACAGAAATCTAAAAGCTCTTAACATTATTTATGCTGAAAATATATCAAATTCTACTCTTAAAATACGCTGACCTATAAAAAGTATTTGTCTTGCTCTGATAAATAGGAGCCCTGTGTAAATGGATATCTCAGCTTGAAGTTTACTTTGTTCCAATCAGAATTGCTGTATCAGATCACTTAATGATGTCCTCGTTACACAGAACTATCCATTACTTAGCTTGTTTGCAATGCAGCATACAGTACTCCACCAAACTCAGAATGAAGAGAGAAAGTGGAATTTTTAATCTACAAAATTGATGTCTCTCTGTAGATCATAACAAAAAGATAATTCTTGAAGTCTGTCATCCTCAAAAATGCATTCCTCAGAAATAAAAATAACAAACAACTTTCAAATGATTGTTTACGATCTTGCAGCCTGGAAGATCAGAATTCAAAGTCATGGTAGGTATTTAAACTCTAAGATGAATAGCTCTGTGTCACTTTGTGACATTATATGAGACTTAAGAAGGTGGTAGGAATCTGAATTTTTATTTAACATTCAAAATAAGTCTCACTTTTTCTTGCCCTTTGTCTCCACCCAAGCAAATTACAAAATAAGATATTTAAGTTCTCTAAAACTCTGCTCAAGCACCTATGGCAAGTCTTCCTTTGACTAGCACACTCCACTGAAACATCTGTTCTGTGTTCCGTAACCCTTTATGCAGGACTCTAAAACAACAATTGTTTGCGCTATCCTGTATTTTTTGGTTCACTTGTCTACTTGTCATTAAGAATAAAAAGCATGATTTACTCAAGTTTGTTTTCCCTTTGCCTCACTCAGTATTTGGAACAGTATCTGCCCAATAAGTTTCTTTGAATGAATAAATGACAAATGAATAGTATTTATTCAAATAATAGTAATATCATTCTGTACATATGTCAAAAATTACATCTTCAGACCTTTGTATTATTTGCTGTTCTATATTTTAATATACAAAGATATTTTAATTCTGACTTCTGTTCATAATTTGGTACCTTTTGACTTTCAGCATTATGATTTCCATGAGGCAACATATCTCACCCAAAAAGTAAAATAGTGAAATATGTATATATATTTTTCACCTAAATATTACTTGAAACAATGGCACGGGTTTATGAGCTTAGTGATGAATTTATAATCTGGATTTCAGTGATTGTGTTTCACTGTGACTTGGGTTTATAATTCTTTCTTCAGGCAAAGGGCTGTCAATAGGCAGCTTGGAAAAATAATGAATGTTTGCTGTAATAATTTCATGGGTTGACTGAAACTTAATAGCCTTTATTTCCAATTTAGTCATGTGATGTGTTCCAGTAGAAACAGTCTCAAATGAAATATAGTCCATTACAATAGTATTTAACCCTCTCTTATTTTGTTAATCCTTTGTTGCTGTTTTATTTGGTGTTGTGTTCAGTGGCAGCAGACTACGTAGCCACCTCTTTTTACTTTGCTGCTTCTGTCTCTGTCTCTACTATTCTCTAATATCCAGGAGACAGCTGTCCAATGACTCATTTATCTGAGTGATGAGACCCCTGCCTCAGTTTATTTCTCCAACCCTCCTCTTAGCACTTCTATTCAGTATCAGGTAAAGGAAAGGACAAACAAAAAAGATATCTAGATTGGTTCATCTTGAATAATTATTGTCTGTAGTTCAAATTATGGAGAAGGTTAAATCACCTAGTTAATAAAAGTCTTTGTTATTCACAGTTATGGAGAGGTTTGACTAATAGGAATATAGAATTCAATGCACTTGAGTTTGCAGGTTAGGCAAACAGATACAACTGAGCAGCCTGTCACTATGCACAGTGTTCAGGCTAGCATTCTCAGGAAGGGAGGGTGGAAGGAATGAGAGAGAAGCCCTGAATTGCTTAGTGTGTGATATACAGAAAAACATTCTTTAATGCTTCTTATTCAGGATTATACGTCAGATTCATCTGAGATGGGTTTGCAAAATTACCCATTGTTTATCTACCCTAAAACAGAAGTGTCAGAAGCTGTTGAGGGGCCAGACATAAGTATTTTTAAATCAATCAAAAAAACTCCCAAGTAGGTTAGATGTACATTTCTGATAATAATTAACCATCACTTACTGCCTATATAATGCCAAAACCAACTAACTTGATGAATAAAATGATTTTAGGTAGTTAACAATAATTCCTTGGCAGGATTTTTCCTTCAATTTCTCTGTCATGGTGCACATGGCAAATGCTTACTATGCCCTTCATGATGTTGATGTACAGAGAAGGGTCCAACACCACAGATTTACTCTGCAGGATCAATAAATAAAGCAATCACCTTTCATATAAATGAGACTAAGAGAAATCATATATTTAAACAAAGTTTCATTGAGAGCTCATTTTTAAGCCCAATGAACAAACTACAGTGGATAGTGAGAGTTCATTTCATTTTCCCCTTTGCCTGCTCTAGAATTAAAGAGGTGCTTATACAACTCTAATAACTGGACAATGCATGAAAGAATAGCTATAATTCTACTAAGTCACATCATTTAAGAATATTGTCGCCACTATGGGAAGAGATGTGGATGAACCAGGGGGTGTTTCTTTTCCTCTGGAGTTGATGCCAAAGTAATGGAACAGGAAGGTCTGAGAACAGCAGCACCAAAAGAAATGAATTTTCTATGGCAACCTAATGCCTGGCGTGAGAATGGTTAGGAGCTCTTTGTTACAGGTGAAAGGACTCCTCTGCAGAGTTAAAATGTAAGGGACAAGATCACCAACATGTTGACCTCTTTACCAGAATAAATGACTCCCTGGACAGAAATCAAGAATGCTTCCATGTTCTCAACAGTATTCGTCATCTCGCTGGCCTTCAGTCGATGTTAATAATTATAAGATGTCTGTCTCTGCTGTGACCTCTGAGGGAACTTGTCTTCCAATTCCTTTCTCCTGAGAAGAGCATCCCTTTCCCTCTGCTCCAGGGCCAGCCCACTTCCTTAGGCAGGGATGGCCTTCATCCAGATCCAGACCACTCCCGCTGGCAGCTCTTGTCTGGATCCAATTGGCCTCAGCTGGAGGTCCAGATGGCTCATTCCTTATTCCCCAGCAGGGCTGCAGCAGCATCCACCCCTTCCTGGTTTCTCTGCCATTAGTGCCATCAGGCCTTGAATGTTTTCCCTAAATCCTAACAGCAGCTTAATAAAGCATGTGGATTTTATTCCCATAGAATGGAGTCAGTAGTAGAAGGAAGACTTCTGAAAGGGCACAATATCTTTATATAATGTAAATAATCTACTTGTGGCATATTCTGAAAGTTGCTTTTTGTTGACAGCTTTTCCTGGATTTGTAAATGACCTTTGTATCTATACATCTATAGCTATCAATTGTCCATCTATCAATTGTCAGGTAGTCATGACAGATTGACAAATGAACAGAAACCATAAGAAAACCATACGAAAATGCCATATAGAGGTAAAGATTGATATAGATAAATATCTTTATGTACAGCTACATAAACATAGAGATGGTATAATTTTTTAATTAACAACTGTATAGACACCCTGTTTAAAAATGTATAAATAAACCTATATCCATATTTATACAAACATTTTTAGAGTTTCTAACAATTTATCAGTTTACCTGTGGTTGCAAAACTATATAAGATTTTCAATAAACTTGAATATATTTGGGATGATCTGACTTAAAATATAGACTCAGTATCGAATGCAAAATTCAATCTGGGACTTTCTAAGGTAGTTAAAACTGAGAATAGATTAGATTTTCACCTCATTTGAAGTATACATTTGGTATTCTATATAACTTAAAACTTGAGTTATATAAATATACAAATTCTGCTTTGTGAACACCAAAGAACCATTCGATCACCATCCAGATGAACTGAGGACATGTATTCATTTCCTAGGATTCCTCTAATAAATTGCCAAATATTCTCTCAGAGTCTAGAAGTCTGAAATTGGGGTGTTGGCAGGGCCATACTCTTTTAGCAAGCTTCAGGGAGGAATACTTTCCTGCCTCTTTTAGTTTTCAATGGTTTATGGAAATCCTTCACATTCATTAGGTTGTGGCCACAAAACTCCAGTCTCTGCTTCAGTCTATGCATAGCCACCTTTCTTGTGTCTCCTCTGTACTTCAAATCTCTCTACTTACAAAGACACTGGCCATTAGATTTAGGAACCACCCTAATCCAGTAAGACCTCATTTAACATATCTGCAAGTACCCAAATCAGGTCATATTTCCAAATATGGTACATAAAGTTAGAACTTTAACAGATTTTTGACAAACAACAGGAACCATTTAATCAACAAGGGTGGAAAATCCTATAACACACTATAAAGACAGAGCACAAATAGGACTGCAACTAGACCTCTAAAAAGGATAAAGAAAAATCACATTGTCTAAACTAAGATACTCTAATGCTAACACTGGGTGTGGTGAATATTATGCCCGGACAACAGGCATAACCTAGCACTACCCTGAACGAACTTAATACTAAAGGCAAACATCACAATATTTGACTCAAACTGCATGTATTATTTTGCATTTTACTTCTCAAATGGCAAACTCCATGACAATGCACTAGAGTGAGGCACAGCAGGAATTTATATATTTAATGATGGGTAATAATTACTTTAGTGCAACACTGGTTTATTGAAATAAATTATTTAAAAGTATAAGTGCATTTTAGTCGATCTCATCATCTTCAACTCTTCTTGCTATGAACTTTTAGTGCACTTGTACACAGAAAGACTTAACTTTAAATCTGAGCCTCCTCTTTCTTTAACTTATGTGATTAGGAGACCCCAAAGAACTGTCTCTATGATGTCTTCTCTCTATGTATTTCACAGGATTATTACTGGTTATCATCCCTGAACATTGTTTCTCATGCCACCAAAATTTAAACCATGAGCTATGTAGTTAAGGATAGAGCAAGAAGATGTTTAGTTATCGACAGTCACTGAAATTCAAATGAAATTACAGAGTGGGAAGTTTTGATTTTGTTTTGATTTTTGCAGGACAAAATGTGAAAATAAAAAATCTCAACCAGCTGATAGTGTAACTTAAAAAGTAGGTCAGCTCACAGAATGAAAGGATGGCTGCTTAATTAACTAAAAGTTTGAAACCTCAAAGCAGATAAACCACTGTGCTTATCTTTTTAGAGATTAGTCTTTTCAACATCTTATACATCTCCCTGACTCTTAGATAATAATAATCAATCACATAGTTTGGAGCGCCTAGACTGCCTACTCACGATGTGAGGGCAACTGCATAAAGAAAAGAAAAAAACACCTACAGTCATTGTTGAGTATTCAGGAAAAACTTATGAATAAACTAGAAAAATTTAACTCAAAGAGCATCTTAAAACAGGATGCCAGCAGCATGGACTGGAATCATACATTGTCAGAGTGTTGTAAGTGCCGATTCTTGCAAGTGAGAAGATAGAAGAGAATTTACCAAGAAGGGGAGAGAAGGTACAATGGCACAAAGAGAGGCAAGAGGAAGGAACTAGCAGGCAGTAACTACTCTGTGCCAGTGAGAGTGCTGGATGCCTTACTTACATTCTAAGGAGGCCCTCTCAGCAAGCCTGGGGGTAAGAATAAATGACAAATAAATTGTTAAAGTGACACAGAAGACAGCAGAGAGAATATCTGAGGAAAAGTTTTCGGGAATCCTGAACTTACTGTGGCATCCTGCTCCCCCTTGACACCTATTCCACATACCAAGGAGGTGAGCCTGGCAGCAGCCAAGCCCTCAATGCAGGAAAGACATGCTCTCCTGGGAAAGAGGAACCTCCTCTCCCTAGAGCACCTCTTTAGGAAACAGTCACCACCCTCAGGTGAAATTTCCTAATTTGGAAATTGACACACACTCTTCATTTTCTCTTCTATAACTATTTAAAGGAATTACTCTAAGACTTCAGTTATTGCAAGGAAGTGTGTGAGAAAAAAAGTGACTTTACAAAGCTGCCAGTGGAAGTAATTTTTAGCAGCTTGAATTTATATTAAAATAAGTTATAATGTAAGTGTAAATGTGATGATTCAGTATACTGCCATTTTGGATATTTCAGGCCCATTTTTCTTTACTTGTTTGACATGAGTTACCAGATTTTTTTTTCTTCTCACATACAAAGGAAGAGATATGAAAAATCATTATTTAACTTGAAATAGAAATTGTGGAGGTTGGTTATCCTCTTAGAGCTCAATTTCAAAATTTTTCAAATAATTAGCACATAGAAAATCTATGTAGGATAACTAGGCAAAAGGCAAGAAAGTCTCCTGAATGAAAAAAAAAAAAAAGACTTGGACTAATATGCCATTAACGGATACTTTCTCATCAGTGAATAAGAGTCAGTGGGTTTCCTGGTTCATAATATGAGGTGTTATCAGTGCCATCTCTTTACCTCTCTGCCAGGAATTTGTTTTCACTGGTTAATTCGTATTAGCAAAGTGATGTAAAATCCTAAGGTAAAAAGGTTATATACATTATACATATGAAATACTGGTAAAAGTGTCATCAGAAGAATTTTCTCAAACCAAGGATTCTACTTAAGGAATTCCATATTCATTAAGATGAGCATTTAGTAAGATAAATTACACTCTCACTAAACTCAAAGATTTTAGCCAGGCAAACCCAAGTAGCTAAAAAAATCTGTGAAGATGTTTTCTTCCTTTGTTTAAAGTGCAGTTATGGAACCTATTAATTCATAAAACAGGTTGAGAAGAAAACAATTTTCTTCCCTCTGTAATAGGTTGAAAAAACTACTTTAAAAAAAGAGAGAGAGATAGAAAAAGTTAAATGCTTTTACAAGGTTGTTGGACAGAGTAAAATTAAAAACTCCCTTAATCTAGAACACTATCTCACTTGAAGATTCAAGGTGCAAATCTGAATATGACAGACACAGAGCTTGCCATGTACTAGGGGAGGCACTCAAGTAAGTTGGCAATAAAACCAAAGTGTTTTAAAAGATGAGGCGATTGCTCTCAGACTTGGAATGTCAAAGATTTCTTGGAGAAAGCAACATCAAAACTGAGACATAATACTGTAGATGAATTAACTAGATGGAGTTTGGGATGAAATGGGAAGAGAGTCGGAGTACAGCAAGGATTTATGGGAGCTATCCTAGGCAAAGGGACAATCTATATTCATACTATATTCAAGAAACTAAAAATAGTTTAGTATGCCTATGGCATAGGAGCTGCTTCAATAGGGCCTACTCCAACTGAAAACACTGAATGACATAGCCATGAGCATTATCCTCAAAGAGGTTAAGTCTTTGGGGGCAGACAATACTAAACTGTAAATCAAGAATTAACTATACAAAAGAGAATTAGACAAAATCAACCAAATCAGTGGGGGGAAGGGTAGCTTACATCTTTGTCCCTCTCCTCAGCATATAAGGAGTATGTAAGTTTCGTGAAAATGAAGAACAGGATTCCCACAATGATTTAAGCTCCTTGGAAGAGGTTTAACATTTTTCTCAGTATAAGTATGGTACTCTTGCAAGAGAAAGAGATAAATCAAAAGCACATAAGGAAACACGAGTGAGTGTCAGTATTTGACTGAGGGTAGAAGCATCTGGGAAAGAAGCCACATGGCAAAAGCATCAGGTAACCTAGGAGAGGGCAGGAGTTGGTCAAGAATTTAGTGAGTCAATAAATATGGTCCTTTGATCTGAGTGGGAGTCCAGTAAATGAACTAGAAATTTGCAACAGGAGGTAGATATAATAAAGAGAATGATTTTGTTGTTCTCTAGGGAAATTCTAAAACCTAGTCATAAAACTATTTGGGGAAAAGTGGGTCTTGAGTTCCTTTCAAATGTCTAATTCCTCATAACCCTGTACAAATTGTAGTCAGAAACTCCAGCTGCTTCCATCACCAGGAAAGTGGCAAAATAAGACTGAGGCACATTCATTTTAATTCATTATTAAATTGATCACTGCAGTGATCATTCCTTACAAGGTGTATGGCACATCCACAGATGGCTCATTTTCCTTAAGAGAATCATTAGATGCTTGAGTTAGCCAAGAGATTGGAGAGTCATGCTCTTCTTCTCCTTTAGTTGTATGGTTGTAGTGCTCTTTCTGCAGTAATGAGAATCACATCACTGTAATGTATCTCGAGAATTTTCAACAGCAAGAGGATGGGTAGGGATTGCTATGCAGTTTCTATAACTGCAAGGTGTAGACGATAGCATGCATGTGTGCTAGTGTCTCTGTGTGTGTGTGTGTGTGTGTGTGTGTGAATGCGAGCGCGTGTGTCTTGGAAGTCAGAAAACAACAAAAATGAGGAAGGAAAGAAAGTGAAGGACATAGAATGAGCCAGATATAGGTGTAAATCGGGATAAGTACATGCAAAAGAAAAAAAAGGCAACAAAAGCATAATAAAGGTGGAATGTGAGGAAATAATCGGTTACATGAAATATAGAAGACTATCATTTATGTACATTTTTACATATCCAAGCACAATTATTTGTTGTTTTAGGGGTACATTTATAAGTAGTTTGAAGAAAACTGACTGGCAAGATCACATCAAATTATAAAATGGTTCCCTCTGTGAGGCAGCTAGGGAGAAGAATGGAACCGGCTAGATGAAGAAAAGAAAGTCAAGTTTATCTGTACTTTAAGCCCAAAACAGAATATGAAAATGGCCCCATATTTAAATTGCAGGTGGGTACATAGGTATTTGTTATGCTATTCTCTGTAGTTTTATGGTGTGTGTGAGGGTGTGTGTGGGTGTGCTTAGCTTTTCAAAATAGAATAGAAAAAGAAGAAATACAAAAGGGTTTTGTGACAAAGTTTAAAGCATCAAGGCATATATTCTAGCAGCTAATTACCAACTAAAGGAGGAGGCAAGTATTTGGTGTCACACCATTTGTGGGGGGGGGGGCACTTAATGGCAGTCTCACATGCAGCATAACAAGAATAGCTTGCTATTTCTTCTAGTCTTGGTATGCTTTTCCTAACGCCATCTCCAAGCACCACTCTTACTGCTCAGCAATCATTCTCTGTGGCTCAGCTTTGTTTACTTTCTGAGGTTGCTGATTAGCTGATGTGTTTTCTGTCAACTGAAATTTACAGACACATTACCATGTTTGACAGGCACTGTGAGCTACAGTACAAGATTTTCCAGAGGAGGAAAGTGTAACATGCACTATCACAGGCGTTTACTCCCTGCTCACTCAGTTGGTGTTTCCTAGCTCTATTAACGTCACTGGTATGAAACAGTAAAAAATCCCTCACTAAAATTCTTGCTCATCAAGTGCATACGTTTCCACAAGATTTTCTAAACCAAGATAGGATACTTGATATAATACAGATCCTTCCTAATAGAATATGTTGATAAAACAAGAGCAGCTTTTCAAATCTTATGAAGGAGGGCAAGAGTTGAAACTCTCAGCCAACAGGTTACCCAGGCTCTACATAATTGCAGAGCTGGGTCTTTCAAAGACAAATGAATAGAAGTCACAGGAAGAAAAGATTGATTTGGGTATTTTATTGTGTAGAAGACACAGTAGCCCAAACAAGTGGACAGGTTAATGAAATTCCTGAGGTCAAATAGCACAGCGAGGTTAACAGCAGATAGAATCAATGGATAACCCTAACTCTGCAGGGGATAAAACAATGACACGCAGACAATTTTTAGATATCCTCATGCACAAAGGGGGTCTTGGACATAACATCCAGATAATCTGAGAGAGTTTCACTGAAGATTGGAGCAAAATGAGATTTTGTGATATAAGAAGCACATATTACTTTTTGTCTGTTATCTAATATAATCACTTCAATCTTCTTTAACAGTCCACCAGCCCCATCTTAAGAGACGCAAACCTAGGCAAAAGTGATGAAGGGTCACAAAGCAATGCAGATTATAAATTATCACTTCTAGGCCTGTTGCTTAGCTACCAACAGCTTGTCTTACCCTTCTACTGCCTGCAGCATCATTTTTAGTTATTTAAATACATCTGAGCAAATTCTGAAGTAGAGACCAAGAAATTATACAACAAAATTTAAAAAAACTCTTGAGTGCTTATGATAAAATCTATAGCCTGCACTACAACATGAAAATACTGGAAAGGTAAATTGTGGCTTTAGAGTATTTCTGGTCCAAGGTAGAAATTTGACTGGTAGAACTGGAAATGAAAGAACAATTGATCACTCACCTGCAAGCAACTGCCAGAAAGCACTGTCTCTGGTATTTTTGCTCTATGAAAGAGGCTGATGTATTTCCTGCCTGGCAGGAATTGACAGTCAAGTTGCCAATCTTCTAATCTCTTCATAAATATGTTGTATGTGCAATTACACACATCCAATCATATGTATACACACACACATAGAAATAAGACATAGGTATAAATATATTAATGAGATTGGTATCTTATTTGCGATGGTAAGAGCCAAGAATTGCATAATCATGATACAGTTTCTCTCTCTACTAAATGAGTCAAACAAGGGAAAAAAAAAGCACATTTTAAATCGAAACAAGAACTGGAACTCTGGCAGATACTTCTCTTGTGTGACTTTTTTTCCTAAAGAGGATGAAATGCAGATCTAAATGAAAAGTGAAAGTTTAAATATGTTTTGTATAAATGTGAGGAGTAAACATGTCAAAAGGCTGAATTAGTTGCATATGTGTTGAGTGAGAAGTGTGATATAATTTGAAGAGCTAAAATTGGAGGTGAACAATGACAATGACCAAGAAAGACATTCTCTAGGTGTTACTTTCAATACAGGAGATAGGGGTCTCCAGTGGCACAGAGGTTGAGCTCAGCGCTGTGAAGCTGTCCACAGCCTCTGCAGCACAGATTCAATCCCAGCCGGCCATGGAGATTACCTCATGGCACAGCAGACCTCTCCTGTCTTGCCTGCTGCTCCCCTCAGCAGTGTCTTCGGTCCATCTGCCTGTTCTGCTCTCTGCTCTGTCTCTGGTGAATTCTCTCACCCTCCCGTGCCTCTGGCCTGTACCCCAGCTCTTGTATAAATAAATAAATCTTTTTTTAAAAATGCAGGAGATAAGTAACAGAGCAGAGAGGCAAGAGAGAAGGTAAGGAAGCAATCTAATCAAATTATGTTTAGTCAGGGTTCAAGAAGGGTGTGCGGAAAGAAAAGTGAGAAAAAGATATGACTATGGGAAGGGAACAGAGAGCAGCTTATACAAACATACTTTAATAAGCAACCAAATAAATATAATTTCAGGTTAATTTGAACTGCTGATATTGATATGCAGTTAAGAGTACAGATGCAAGCAGCAGAGTAGTTGAGGAAGTAGCATGTATTTGACAAGTGAGAGGATCAAATGCTCATGTCCTTGCACTTATCCAAAGTGGTGTCCCAGGAAGATAGAGGGTAGATCTTGTAAGTAATTGAGCAAAATAATGAAAGTTTAAGACTTTAATTAGCATTACAAAAGAATGTAATCATTATGATGAAAATCTCATTGAGATGCATAAAATATTCCTCTCTGCTAAAATATACATACAAAATAGAATGTACCCCCACTATTTTTTTTGTGACACAGTCCTTATCATGAGCATCATGCAAATGTTATGAATGTCTCAAGGTCATTGAGGACTTCAGATTTCAGACTGAACTGCCTACTATTATATTCCAGATGCTAACTTTTAGCATCTCTTCCATAACTTCTATTTCTTCTGCATCTTTCCTTCTTTCAGAAAGAAGGCAGGAGAGGTTAGATGAAATCAGGAAAGCATTTCCTCCCTAGAGAATCTTCCTCAATAATCTAAGTTCTTGCTACCACAGCTAATATTCTAATATTCCTTTTGTTTAAATATCTTAGGAACAAGATACAGCCACAATGAATAGGACTAGATACCCAAGCTTAATAAAAAATTATCTGGATGCCTCAGGAAGAATTTTTAATAATTGCTCTGAAATGAGTAGGTATAGACAAATGACTATTTCAGAGACAAAGAGAGTTCTAGGTTTATAGTTTAGCTTTGTTTTGTTTCTGTTGCCTTATTTAAAAGGGAAGTACCCTGATCTAAGCAGTCAGAAAGGATTACTCATTGCTTAGGATTGTCTAGGTGTAATGTCAAAGAAAGGGCCAAGAGTTAGAATGAAGAGTCCTAATGCCTTTAATAACTGGACTAGATAATCTGAAATTCCCTATAACTAAAAGGACAACATGGAACAAGAAGAAGGCAATATGAATGAGTAAAGAGAGACTAGATTTTTTTCTTTTTTTTTCTTTTATTTTTATATTCCCCATACAATTGCAACCCCCTTATTTTGACACCAATCCCTCCTTTCCCCACCCCCCCATAGTGTGTCTCTGGTTCATAGATGTTTGTTGATTTTGAATTTTTTCTTATAGTTATTCTTTTTCCTGGTCCCTTATTTAGGTTTTCTAGATTCCTGCTATGAGTGAGACCATCTGGTATTTGTCTTTTTCTTTCTGGCTTATTTTGCTGAGCATAATCCCTTCCAGCTCCATCCATGTTGCTGAAAATTGCATGTGTTTATCTTTTTTGATTGCTGAGTAATATTCCATTGTGTATATGTACCACATCTTCTTGATCCAGTCATCTATTTTTGGGCATTTGGGTTGTTTCCAAAGCTTAGCTATTGTAAATAGTGCTGCTATAAACAGGTGCTCTTTGGAATTAATGTTTCTGTGTCCTTTGGGTAAATACCTAGGAGTGGAATTGCTGGATCATATGGAAGCTCTATCTTTAGAAGGTTGAGGAATCTCCATACAGCTTTCCATAGTGGTTGGACCAATTTGCACTCCCACCAGCAGTGCAGGAGAGTTCCTTCTGAGAGACTAGGTTTTTAAAAAGCAGGGATGGTATAGTGATCTCTACTGAGGCTAGAAATACCTGAAAAAGCAGCTGGTTGGCAAAGGGAGAACAAAGGAATAACTGTCCGTATATATTTGTTCTGAAGGTGATGCTAATGTCCAGTGTCTTTAAAACTTGTCTAGCCCAGTGCTTCTTGACCTTTAATGAACATAGAAACCATCTGGGGACCTTGTGAAAATGCAGATTCTGATTCAGTAGACCTGAGGTGGAACCAAGATTCTGCCTTTCTAAGAAGTACCCAGGGTCACACATTTCGTAAAAGTGAAGATCAGCGGTGTCCAAACTGGCTGTACGCTGAAATCACTTGAGGAGGTCTGAAAGCTACTGAAGCCTGGCTCCTAACCAAAACATTGGTATTTTTTATGTTTCTTAGGTGGTTCCAAATCCTTATTTCAGATCAAAGAAGTACTTTAGAATAATATATACAAAGTGATGTGAAGGGAGTAGGTATGTTTTCTGTATTTAAAAAGTATATTACTTAACTGTCAAAGAGGATAAACATATAAGTATATAAATACACATACTAAAATACATCGGTAGTTTCACTTATCCAAAGAATCAGACATGAGAACAATACCATTGCTGAGAAACCCAGCCCTGGACCATCTATCTGTGAAAGCAGCATAAAAATGATGAGTTTGTAGGAAATTTTTAGGAACAAAGGGCAGGCCCTGGTGTGAGAAAAGGGGGAGAGGGTAGGTAGGACAAAAAAGACTACTATTTAAGTAGTTCACTGTCAGATTTCAGTAGCAATTCAATCCTATCAAGAAAACATCACAAATCAGGATTTCAGACTTTTTAATGACTGAAAATGAAATGAATTAGATTTTTACAATGTAAGGTTCAAAGATACTGTGGTGTTATCCTTTCTCATCTCCAACAATTCTGTAGTTGTATACAAAAGAGACACAGTTCAAGGGATTTAAAGAGTATCCTATTACCTAGGAGATCAGTTTGATCTGCAATTGCCTTGCTGTTGTGTGTTCTTACTGCAGAAACTAGAGACCTTTGAATAATTTTCACTTCAGAGTACTTTAAAGTCTTTCTGAAAAGTGAAATGTGTGTTTGTCAGGAAGGACAGGAAAGCAGATAAAGTGTTTATTGTACTTGATACAGTGACAATTTGAGTTTCACTCACCTATAATGCTATGACTAAATTTCACAATAAGTAGTTAGTCATCGCATTCTCTGATCAACAGGCTCTGTGCTTGTGTGACCAGGAGGTAAAAATGAACATGCCAAGAAGTCAGCAGTTACAATGTTGAATTGATTAAATATCTTTTCAAATTACAAGTAAATGGTTGCAGTGATATGAGACAGTTGGAATGGCCAGCAGATTTTTCAGTACAGGTCAGCGCTATTCTAAGCTCTATTGTCTTTTTATTCATTTTCCTTTCTTCTTTTTTTCTTAAAAAATGGCCTATCAAAGATATTTGAAAACAAGGATTATTGTAATATCCAACTCTTTACAGCATTGCCTCTACTCTAAAGGGGTCAGGAATTGCTCTTCCTACTTTTCACTTGTAGGGCCTTAAAGAGATGTCTTCCTACTAGAAAAGGCTTAAGACTTCAGTTTCAGAGCACCCCCAATAGCCAAATACTATGAATGGAACAGCTGGATAGACTGGCTATCATTCCTGAATCCTTATGGCTTCAATTTGTCAACATTAATATCCAGAACCTTATTTAAATGAGGTTGGAAGGCTAGAGAGTTCCACTCACAAGCGGATCAGAAAACTACAGAACACACAATACTTTGCAATCTCCTCCTATTTTCTTTACCTGGCACCTGAGGTACAGTCAAATCATATAGGTGAGGGGTCTAAGCCAAGAAGCCAGATGTACCTATGGCTTTAATATCTGATTGCCTTTTTGAAGTCAACAAATTCTGTAGACTGGTACAGTATTTAAGTCCTATGTAACTTCAAACTGAATAGATAACAATGACATGCTGGAAAATCTGCAATACTTGAACCCATCATTTAGTTTGGTTGCAGAGCAGTTAACTAAGCGGAAGTCCCTCCAAAGATAGATGGGAAGCAGGAACTTGTTTGACATTTAGTAGATACTGCTGGACACACATAAAAAGAATTTATCTAAAGCACTTTAAGAATTGCTAAAGAGCAGTGTGGGCTGGCCAGAGAATATAGAACCCCTGCAAACATAAAGGAAACTTGCACACATTTGCAGGCCCACACTGTATGTCCATTGAGAAATATTCACAAAAACACTGATGAAAGTATTAAGGAAGTCTCCATTGAGATGCAGTCCTGAAAAGGGAACAGCCTGCTGGAATGCAACAAAATCCTGCTGAGTAACTGATAATACATTCTGTTTCCCTTAGGGCATTGCCAAAACCCACTGTAGCCAAGGGACTGGTATAGATGAAAGGAGGGGCAGAAATAAGTGCTGGAACCAGATCTTTAAAGGTTTGCTCTTTAAAGGTCCTTTCCTAGGGAGTGAAGGACAACAGCATAAAAGGTCCCCATTTCCATGACTCAGGACAGAGTTCCTGCCTAAAACTAAGTCCTTACCACATCTAGCTAAATGTATTTCCATATTTTCAGACCCTAACTATTTGAGCCATGGAAATGGTGGGAAATGATAGGAGATTAAACTATAAATGTTGGCTAAGGGCACTGTCCATGAAAGCATCCTAGTTAGCAGGTAACCTAATAAACATAATCAATGTTCACAAGGATAAATCAATCAATAATAAAACTGAATGCTAAGCACTCTATAGTATGATGGACAGAAACATAAAGAAATAAATAACATATTCTCTGACTTAAAATCTTCATAAAAACAAAGAAGTTTGCGACCATAGTGAAAACTGGAAAAAAAAAATAGAGCTTTTTGTTATAAAGCATAAAGAGGAGAAATCAGTAGGAATTACAATAAATAAATAAATAGCCACACAGGAAACATGGAATTCAAACTAGGCCTTACAGCATAAGTAGCATTTAGATAAACTGAGGAAAAGAAATTTTAAAAGGTCAAGGAATTACAAAGTTAAGTTTACCTTTGTCATGACATGACAGGTCTGGATAATCATACATAAAATCAATTTCTTGGAATCCATGATGTGCTTCATTTTTTCACCATCTCTGCCTATGAGTCTGGGAACTGTCTCTTATGTTCTAAACCATTAATCCTACTGTTATAGGACAGGGAGAGGGGTAGCCCAAGCCCCGCAAACCTGCCTATTCTAAATGGGTTCTGCCATCCGCCGCATCAACACAAAACATATGAGACTTTAATGGGAAGGAACTTTAATAAAACTAGGAAACAATACAGGTAAGGCAAAGAGTCTAGTTTCTAAATGAAGCACCCAAAGTGACCTGTCCCCTTGTGGGTAAAAGTCCATCCATATGGGATTGGCCCAGAGCAAGGCCCCAAAGCCTGCCACAAGTCTAAAGCATCTTCCTGTGGGGACCCACAGAAAAGGGTCACAAACAACCAGACAAGCCCGGAAGGAAAAGAGCAAAATCAACATCAAGATAAAAGCTGCCATTGTCACCTCCCCATGGGTCTCACCCACGTCTGTGTCACCCAGTCCACAACCCAAAGACAAGCGCAGTTTCTTCACGTGTCTCTAGGCTCCATGCGCCTCCTCCAGGTCTCCTTGCTCCATCCTGCTTCCTTCCTCCGTCTCTTCCTGCAGCTTCTTCTCTTCCTGCTCAGCTCCACCCTCCCTTGGGTGGGGCAGGGAACCTGGAACTTCCCCCTTTCCTGGGGACCACCCTGTTACACTACCTCAGTTCAAAACTATGAGGACACCACAGTAATTGTACTAAAATATCAGTACACTGGCTTTGGTGGTTCTTTGTTGCTTCCATTAAAATGTTCATACTGACTAGAAATCATGGCATACTTGGCTCTTTGAAATATGGTCATCTTTTCAACTTTCACTTTTCATCTTTCTTCTCCCAACTCACCCCAGCTACCCTTTCTCCTAACCTCCACACCAAACAATCTTCCTTCCAGCAATACTCAAATGCTCGTCATCCTCCAAATCTGATATTTTTCACGTCTTTGTCATTGCCTTTGTGATCACTTTTATCCACATTATCCACTCTCCCCATCAATGTGCTGCTTATTCTTCATGCCAAGTTCAGTTAACACCTCTATAAGTCTTCTCCAACCTCCCTCTATTATCCAATACCCAGATGATAATGGACCTCTTGTGATTGATTCCTCAACATACTGCTTTCCAACACACTGCTGTGAATTCCAACATACTGCTTTGCCGTTTCTTCTTCATCTCCCTTCACGTCACCTGCAATACTGATTGTTGGGGAATCTCGAGGTTCAGTTATTCATTCTTTTCTCTATCTTACTCACTCCCTTAGTGAATGACATAAATAGCACGTTGGCTGGTGATGAAAATGTTACTTGTCTCTACTTCCTTAAGGTCCTTAGTCAAATGATGCACCACTTTAAAATTACAGTTCTCATGTTTCAACACCCCTCATTCACCTTTCCAATTTTATTTTTCTCCTCATATTCACTGCCTTGTAATACAATATATTTTACTAATTCATGGTTTGTTATTCATCTTACTAATTAGAAAGTAATCTCATTTGTTAATTACACTTCAAGAAAGCTGAAAAAAGTAAATAAGCAATCTACAGGGTAGCGGGTTTTGTCTGTTTTGTTCACTATTTTATCCCTGCAATAAAGTGGAAAATATTCAATAACACACTTATTTTAGTACTCAACTTCCTAATGTGAATTAACCTAATTTTCTTGGGATACAATGAGAAAGTACATGTCATTTTCAACAACTTTTCTACATTCCTAATTTCCAGGTTTCCTTAGGAGAGGACATCTAAATTGTTCTATCTCAATTGACAAGTTTTATTTACATTTTCAATGTAGGTAACTTGCAAATAAAAGAAATTTAACTATCTCTTCCTTTCTTCTCATTAAGTAGTTGAACTTTTTACTTCAATACTGCAAAGAAGAATTTTATAGAAGGCCATCAAATTAGGTTTTACAGAAATGGTATTTGTACACCGCCACCAATTTGACCACAGAAGATCCCACAGGATAAATGAGAAAGCTGAAGGCACCACCGCCAGATATCTGACAGCATGAACGATGGATTAGATTCAGTCTAGTCAACAACTACAACTAAGGACAAGAGGAGAGATGACTAATACATTCAAATCACCTTTACTACTTACTGAAATCTTGTGTAGCATTAAGGGGTAACAGTGGACGTCCTAATTTTAAACTGCAGAGTTGCGCGGACTAACTCCATAGTTACTGGCAACTCTGGACAAACGGCCAGACTTCCCATTCAGGTGCCCTCCGGGTAAGAGGAAGATTCTACCTGGTACAACACTGAAGAGCCAACTCTGATTGGCACACCCTAAGCGGTGACCTCTTGCCACGATGAGCAGAAGGATCAGAAATAGTCATGCCCAGCTCCTCCTCTTCCTCAAAACCACCAGTAGAGTGTTTCCTCCTTGCTGAGGCCGGTTAGAGAGTACCCGTTGAGGGGGTTAGAGAGTAACTGAAGCGTTAAGAGAAAAACCTGCCTTCCGGGAACTAGAGAAGCAGGAAGTAAGGGTTTCTGTAAAGGGATCACCGGTGTTGCCTGCAATGTCATCAATGTTCCCTTCACAAAGACTATCTGGAGACAGGGCAGTCTGGGCTGATCTTTGAGATCATGGGATGCAGGTACTATGGGCGTTTCCACTCCACACAGTATTTCAGGATGAGATGACAAAGGAGTGCCCCTCTTTTAGAGTGCAGACATCTTTAGACACCAAGGTAAAAACAATTGGCTTTCTCATTTATCTCAATATTCAGAAAATTATTGATGAAATGTTTTTATTTGTCAAAGCAATGTGTATAGGGTTTAAAGTCCTGTCAAGGAAACAACAGTCCCCCCAACCTATCGTGTAACCACAAATAGTCATTTGCGATGTTGTGACTTTTTTCTGGCATTTCCTCATTTTGAAAAATATACCTAATCTATTATGTCTTGATGTTATCAACTTAAACTTAAGTTCTTAACTTCTTTATATATGAAGACTTTAGCTCTTAAACTTCTCCTTCCATCCCCATCCCATGAAATTAAAAATATGGTACCTTATCTGGTTGGCATCTACATTAATGTTTCTGATAAATCACCACGAAAAGGTTACATTTTCTTAATCAAATTACATTTCTCCCTAGAATGGACAATTTCTTCACTTTTTTCTTTACAATTTTAAATTATTTGGTTATCCATTGCTAATTTTTCTTGAAGCTTCCAAACAGGCGCTCATTTCACTTTCTACTTAAAAATCTATTTTTTTTAATTATAGGTCAATTTCTCAGCTTTTCCTGACCTGACCCCTCTTAATTTGTTCCTTAATAGATTTGCTGCAACTCTCATCCTGGCACTTGCCCTTGCCATTTCTTGGGAACTGCTATCACATCCCTTTAGTGTTAGCTCTCCTATTTCGAGATTCCATGTTTTCTTTTTCTTTTAGAGTAATTCATTTTAGAGTAACTATATGAAAAGTAGGGAATGAAAGATGTAAGAATTTAGAACGTATATGCTTGAAAGTGAGTTTATATGATTCTCCCACTATCTTTACAATTTGTGGATAATGTGTGAGGGTAAAAAATTATTTCTATCTGGACCTCTCGGTGGCGCAGCGGTTGAGCGCTGGGTTGCGAAGCTGCCCGCGGCCTTTGCGGTGCCGGTTTGATCCCCGGCTGCTCCCCGGCCACTGGAGGAGGGTCCCACATGGCGCGCAGACCTCTCCTGCCGCCCGCTGCTCCCCTCAGCAGTGTACTTCAGTCCTTCTGCCTGCTCTGCTCCCCGCTCTGGCTCTGGTGAATTCTCTCACCCTCCCGCGCTTCTGACGGTACCCAGTGCATGTATAAACAAAACAAACAAACAAATAAATAAAACATGCCTCTATTAAAAAAAAATTATTTCTATCATAGATTTTAAGGCATTCCTCCTTCAGATTACAAAAATAATCTATTATTCTTAGTCCTAATCTTTTGAATGTAACCTGCTTCATTTTCTTCTGTGGAGAATTTTAGCACTTTTCTCATTATCCTGGAATTCTGAAATTCACAAGAAAGTAACTAGTTGTGGATCTATCTTACCTTCTTTTTTTTTTAAATAACTGGCCTTGTCCTCAGAAGGTGCTTTCACGTTCCTCATTAATGGAAATTTCCTTGTATTATTTAGTTAAGAATTTTTCTTCCTATTTTTCTCTACATTATCTGTCTGGATCATCTATTATATGAACATTCAAACTACTGGATTTGTCCTTGATTTATCTCATTTAACACTCACTAGGGTATTTAGAAAGAAAGGAAACTGTCTCAGGTCCAGGGAACTAAAGAACTGTGTCTGAAAGATTGCACCAATTTGTGATGGAATAAAGAACTCTAAGTACAGTATGTATTTTACAATGATGCTTGAAATCTATTTGATCTATTGATCTATTCCTAAAGTTCTTTCTCTCTGTTGGCATCCATAACTCCTAAATTATAATAATAATTTTTTTGTAATATTGTACTTTAAATTTTCATGCAGACATCATCTGAAATTATAATAATTTTTAGTAAGTCCTGCCTCATATTAATCTCTAAAATGTTTCATTAAAACTTAGTCACCCAGCATTATAGTCCCTTACTTTTTTCATTAATCTTGTAACTGAAAATAAAGTAAGATAATGGGTTTATTTCTGATGCCTCTCTCCTCATACTCACAAAGTCTCATTAAAAATCAAATAGACAGTTTTTTACCAGATCTACATGAATAGATGTGTTTCTTAGATCAAAAAAGGGATTCTTGTATCTGTATTTGAGAAGGTAAGAGAGTCAGGAGATACTCTTAATTCACTTTTCAAAATTAAAGCATGAAAAAAATCCTATCATAGCTTCAAGTTTTCAAGTTTTAGGACTTTATAGAAACTTTCAGGATTTCAGAGCCAAGTTAAACCACAATAGTTGAGAGATTTATCTGCAAAACACGTGGCTAATGACCTTTAAAGCAACTTGTTTCATATGTCAACTAGAAGAAAACATGAGCTATAACTATTGAGATTAGTTGCTATTCTTATTTTTTCCCATGTATGTAACTCAATATCTGATATAATAGATGTAACATAAGGGCACAGAGGTGTTTTTAAGGACAGTTTTTCCCTAAAAGATGTCATTTTTGAAACTAATTATTAAGAAAATTAGAGTTTTTGGCATTTTGATCTAAAATATGTCAGTGTTTCTTGAAGTAATTGGGTTGCATTTTCTACAAATGTGTATATTGGCTTATGTTAATCTTGGCTGAACAAACTGTTACCGTGATATTGCATTTAATACAACTGGTGGGATTTGTGAAAAACACATTTCAACCACTAATAACTTGCCTTGATATGCATATCTCTTCAAGCAGCTCGAACAAGTTTGGAAGACATTTGTTTTGACTATAAATGTCTTATAATAACTTACAAATACCAGGCATTTACTTTTATGATAAATAACTTTCATTCTTCCCAGAAGAAATGATTATCAAAAAAAAAAAAAAACCATCAAAAGAGGAATGAATTTACATTGCTAAATCATATATAGTGTTGTAAACTAATCTTACCTCAATAATAAATAATGCAATTTCAAAATAAGATAAAGTGAAACTGGAATAATGATGGAGGTTTTATTAACCAGTAATAGAGCTTTGTTCTAAAACAGGTAGCAACAATATTTACTGTAGTTTCTATAATTCTGATCCACAGTTATCACCAAAAGTGGCATACTATATAGGTTAACAGTCTACAGCATGAAAATCAAAAGGCCTCTGGTTCTCCAGGGTGTTGGGTAGGATACTTGCAGGCTTCACTCACACAGGACTGAGGTTAAATACTGGTCTACTACCTCTAAGCTGTTTAACCAGAAACAAATTGCTTCACTTCTTAGTTTGTTGATATAAGGCACCAGATCATGGCAAGTAACAAATGGAAGCTATTATTAACTTGTACAATACAGGTAGCAGTTAATGGGCCAAGGTTTGTTGGTCCCTGGTCAAAAAGGTAGAAACCGGCCTGTCTTGAAGGTGATAATTTTAGGTGAATACAAATTTTGATAGACTTCTCTGAAAGAAAGCTGCTCTATTTCCTTCTATACTATATTTTAGTAGTTTGTAATTTCGCTTAAAACCTGTTTTTCTTTTGTTCTTTATATATATGTAATATATATATATATTCTTATATATATTTAAATATATATTCTTTATATATATTCTTTATGTATACATTCTTTGTATATATTCTTTATATATTCTTTATAAATATATATATAAAGTTATATTCAGTGTTGCTAAAAGTACACAACTAACAAAAACCAAAGCAAACCTTTGTTACTTGTATTATTTGGGATACAGTTTTCTGCATTTTTGAGGATCTGAATCATGTTTCAAATGTTAAATATTTTGGACAGAAGCATTTTTAAGCCATATTACATTCTTTTATGCGTTCTTTAGTAGAATATATGAAATATAATTTAAGGCATATTCAGTGATCCTTGATTTTCATTGTGAACAGCTGTTAGATCATGCTCTATTCATTCTTTCAATGAACAATTATTGCACACCTAAATAAAAGGAAAATTCCTTTTCTTGATGAGTTTATATAATAGTATGAGAGATAGAGAATGCAATTAAAAATTACAGAGCAACTTTAATAATTATGCTACTGATAACTACAGGTACTATAGGAACTCAAAAATGGAACACCTATTTCAAAGTATGGATGCATGTTTTGCGATAAAGAATGGGAGAAGTTTCCCAAAGAGAGGATATTTCCAAAGAATAAAGAAAAGTTAGCCAGCTAAAGGAAAAAAAAGGCATAAAGAATTCTAGGAACTCAGAGTTTGGTTTAGCATTATAATGTGGTGCAGGTGGCAAAATTGCAAGAGGAAATGATGGAGAGGAAAGCACAGGCCAGATAATGAGGAATATTGAATGCCAAGATTAAGTGGTTGACATTTATCATGAAAGCTATTAGAAATCATTGGAGATTTTAAGGAGGAGACTTGGGTGATTAGACTCGTATTTTGGAAAGATTATGCCTCAGAAATGTAAATAATAGATAGCAGGAAAATGAGACTAGTGTTAAAAAGACAAATTAGGAAGCTACCTCGGGATTCTCGGTGATGCAGTGTCTGATGATTCTGGATGTGTGCATAAAGAGAAGGGTTAAGAAATCAGGAGTTAAGAACATCATTGACTTCTGATTCCAGCAATTGCACAGTATGGGGTATTAGATGTATTCTTCCACTGTAATTACCTATTAGACAAGAAAAAGATATGAAACAAATTTTTTTTTTCTGACTTTGGATGAAAAGAGCTGATTGATCCTGGAGAGAAAAGAAATATGTGATGTAAATGTCAGGTTTCTGGCTGAGGACACTTTCCAAGCTGTAACACAGATTAGTAGAGCCCACACAGAGAGAAGGGAAAAGAAAGATTAAGGTTCAGGGATCCTGAGGTGACTGGACTTTGTCAAAGTAGCAAAGAGTAGAGACTGTACAGAGTTATAACTGCGGAAATTTGCATAGTGCACCCCTTCAGCATTTTGTGTATTCTGAGCTCTACGAGTACAGGGAGAGAATAAATTAAACCTAGCAAAAAATAAATACAGCAGGGTGGAGGTGGGGGTGTGTCTCTGAATGTAGATGTCAATATTTGCACAAACCTGGAACATCATGCAGTCAAGGCCACAGAAATAGTGAGACCTTACTGGACACTAGACATTTTGAAATCTCAGCAAAATCATGCTTAAGAATAGGGTTTTATAGTCCTAAAGTTAGGATTGTTTTAGATTCATCTTATTAAAGCCTAAAATGGAAACTAAATGTTTAAGAAGCAGAGTTGCCACTAAATTAACTCACCTCTGAAAGGGTCAACATTCATTAAGAGAAGACATAATCCAGATTTCTCTACAATGTTCAGGACATCAAGCAAGCAATCCAAATTAAAATACATATAAGGCAGCATAAAAATGCAACAGATCACCCCTATAGCCACTAAAAGGGCAGTAAGAACAAAATAAAAGATTACAAAGATGTTAGATGATCAAACAAGGGTTATAAAAAAGTAGTATAATATGTTCAAAGATTATAAGGAAAATATGAAATGAGTGAAGCAATGGAAAATCTCAACAGGTAAATGAAAACTCTAAATGTATGTATTTTATATCTCAAAACTAATAAATATGTAATGTAGGGGGAAATTACTAGATGATCTTCATAGCAGTTTGGATTCTGTAGGGGCAAAAAGACCGTTAAACATGAAAACAGGTCAATAAAAAAAATCACCGAACTTAAGCACAAAGAGAAAAAAGACTGAAAGGAAAAAAAGGAGTGACTTGTAGCTGATTACCAAGAAATCTAGCACAGAAATAATCAGAGTTCAGAAGAAGAGAACAAGATTGAGCAGAAATATTTTTGAATAAATAAGGACCAAAATTTTCTTTAATTTAAACATCAACCCACAAAGCCAAATTCAACAAACTACTGATAGCCAAAAATGCTGAAAACCAAAGATACAGGAAAAATGTTGGAGACTGTCGAGGGGAAAAAAAGGTACATACACAAGAATAGCAATAAGTTGAATTATCATTGATCTCTCTCTAGAACCAATAAAAACCAAGAAATGATGGGATGGAATCTATAAAGCACCAAAAGAAAAACTATCAGTCTAGTATTTCCTCCCAAAAAGTTCTTCAAAATTAAAGAAAATAAATACATTTTTTGAGTAAACAATACCTCAATGCCTTTTAAAAAAATGGTAAACCAATACTATAATAAATAATAAAAGGAAATTTCTTAAATTGAAATAAAATAAGACCAGGTAAAAACTCATACTTACACAAAGAATAAAGAGCACAGGAAAATAAGTATTTGGGCAAATATATTAAATTTTTTTTGTTTCTTAATATTTCTAAAAGATAATATTTTTAAAGTAATAAAAATGAATTGTGGGGAATCTCATCAATGTACAAGTAAAGTGGGTTAACAGCATTGGCACAATTATCTGGGAGTGGTAAATCAAGTGTAACATTCTAAGGTTCTTAAATTATGTACTCTCTGATATTATATTAATTTCAAGTTGACTGTGATAAGATGTGGGTTCATATAGTAAACCCTAAAGAAACCACATACCACAAAAAGATTTCTAATGAAAAACAAGAGGAGACACAATTTTAGAATTTGCTTCAAAACATCTGAAGCAAAAACTGAAAGAATAAGGTAAAAATATACAAATTAGAATCTCAATACTAAAACTTAAGTCATTGATGGAATAAGTATATGGGGGAGGGAGTATATGGAAGATCTGAATAGTAGCTTCTAACTTAAACTAATTGATATTATAGGACACTATATCCAACAATGGGAGAATACACATTCTTTACTAACACCATGAAATATTCACCAACACAGAACATAAGAATTGTATAATGAACCTATAGCCATAGTTTCAAGGATGCTGACAAAAGCTATAACACTCCAGGTTCAGAAATAAAGAACTTCATTACTCAAGGCAAGTTATAGCAGAATATTAACATGTGCCAGTTCACTGAGCACCTACTCCCACAAGAGGGTCAGATGACAGCTACACACGGCATGGGATGCACTACTAGAAAGGAGCCTTAGAGTTCAGACAACCCAAATCTTTTTATAAAAGGCAGTAAGCCTACCTGACCTTTGTCTAGGAAAGAGAATCATCTTCATTATATTTATTATATTAGGCAATAAACAAGTATACCTTTTACTCTGGAGGGAGACACTATTTCTGTTTCCCAAGACTGTTTGCTATGTAAATATCCTGGAAGAGACATTCACTAGAACAAAGGCCATCAGTACTTCTGCCCATAAGGCATGCAGAAATGTAAGGAATCTACAGTGATGTGTTACCTACAGTGGTGTTGGCATAAGGAAAGAAAAATATTCCATTGTAATAGAATAGAGCATCTGTAAAGACTTGCACACATTTGATCAATTGATTTTTCATGAAGGTGCCAAATTTATTCAATGGGGGTAGAAAAGTCTTTTGAGCAAATGGTACTTGTGTGTCTATATGGGGAGAAAAGGGACCTTTTCCCATATCACACAATACATAATGATTAATTGGAGACAGATTTCTGGCCTAAATGTAAAAACTAGACTCCAATATATGTGAAATATACATTGGATACATTGGGAAAAAATTAAGCAGTTATTACACTTTCTGAAAACAAATATAGGCCCAACCAATGAATGATAGTGGAGGAAAAGGAGATAGTAATCAGAAAGTGCATTACTTGGAATTTAAGGTTTCATATTAGAGCAGACATGGGAAATACTGAGATAAAGCAGTGAAGTAATAATGGCATGGGGATATTGAATGGATGATGTCAGGCACTGAGGAAGAGAAGAAACCATTGAGCCAGATGCCAAAGCTTTCTATGACTATGGAATAATCAGAAATTCAGCAATTGACACTGCCTGGAGAGTGAGGGTAACTAGTTTATAATGGCATGTGGACACATTATAAACCACGCATGGTTAGGCATTTTCATATTCAATTTTTACAGTATCCTGTGATATTTTCACCTTATCCTCATTTCACAGATGAGTAAACTGGCGTTCTAAGAAGTTAAGTAATTCACCTCAGGTTAAGAGCTTGTGAATGACAGGATTGGATTCAAAATTCTGTCTGCTTGAATCAAAAGTAAGTGTCCTTTCTTTCATAGCATAAAAGAGGGGCTGTGACTGAGTACTGTGAAAGAGGAGAGATGGTGGTCAGGAAGAGATTAAAGGGTCAGAAATGCGGACTGTCCAGTCGAACCCCCAGGAGAGAAGAGTAGTACAATAGGGAGCTGCCACTGAGGAGAAGAGGCTTGGAAGAGAGCTTGTACCCTCAAAGAACAAGGTATCAGTTCATTTAATCAGATTGATGAATTATTCTATAAAGTATTTGGCTGTATAAGGAAAGTTTATTTTTAGGCTCTCTAATGGGTCACTCAATGATATGTCACTCCTAACCTGGACTGTCTATTATTTATAGTATTTTTGTTTGTTTGTTTGTTTGTTTGTTTGTTTGTTTGTTTTTGCTCATTTCCTTTTGTGTTCAAGTCACAGTTCTCCTCACAGCTGGCTAATGTGTTTGAATGTGAAAGTACTTATCCCCTCTCCTGCTTGTTTCTAAGACCTTGAAGTGGGCTATAAGCCTTTGAGGGAGGTACTGGGAGGCCTTTTACAAATGAGGAGCAAGATTTTTTGTTCACTGATCTATTTGGTTTTACTTTGTTTTCAAGCTCTGGTGTAGTTGGGTGAGGTTGTTGGTTAAATATGTTCCAGGTAAGTATTACTGTATATAAATAAGCAGTGTAGATTATTAAATATTATTTACTTAAGTATTTTTACATTACCATTAGTAAATTTTAAATGTGAAACTAAAACTTTTTCAGTTTTAGTATCAGTTATTTCAAACTATACATTTGATCATCATTTGAAAAGTATTTTTAATGAGCCAATATCTAACTGTAAACAAACTGAATTTCTTTCAGGCCACTGCTAAAAGAGTTGTTGAATCTTTGAGTTGCACCTAGAGCTTTTATTTATGTTGGGTTGTAAATGGGGTATCATAATTTATATGGAGAAAATAGATTCAGAATAAGGCCTAAGAAGGATCAGAAGAGATTAATTTATCTTTTGGTACTTTCTGATAAACCTAACTACATCCTAGTTTTTTAAAAGTGTTGTTTCTCTGTAACATAGACTGTTCTATAATGAAAAGTTCAATGCTCTCAACTGTTCATGTCTTTGGGAAAGCTTATAGGGGGCATATTTCTATAGTATTTGGATTTTATATATAAATATATGATTTTATTCACATTTATAAATACATATATGCATTTATATATGAGAAAAAAGCATGATAAAAGTGGAAAAAGTAACTAGAAACTTTTTGTATAGTACTTGCTAGATGTTCAAATTACACTAGATAAAAATTGAAGTTTTACTAGTTCAGAAAGTTGTGGCAACCAATTCCTAAAACAAGTGGTCTTCATCACAGGGCTACCGCTAAACTGCTATTTGCCTTAGCAAGTCTATCGAAGAGCCTGCTATATTTTTCACATAATAAAAAGCCTTAGCCTTAGTAAGAAGATTCACAACTGACCTCCCTGTTGGTGCAGCGGGTTGAGTGCAGTGCTGTGAAGCTGTCCACAGCCTCTGCAGCATGGGTTCAATTCCCAGCCGGCCAGGAAGATATCCCCACAAGGCGTGGCAGACCTCTCCTGTCTCGCCTGCTGCTCCCCTCAGTAGTGTTTAGGGCTGTCTGCCTGTTCTGTCTCCAGTGAATCCACTCATCCTCCTGCACCTCTGGCCTGTACCCCAGTGCTTGTAAAAATAAATAAATCTTTTAAAAAAAGAAAGATTCACAACTGAGAAGAAAAGTAAATTGACATGAGGCCTCCCCTGGTGGCACAGTGGTTGAGTGCTGACCTGCAAGGCTGCCCACAGCCTCTGCAGCACCAGTTTGTTCCCTGGCTGCGTGGGTCCCACAAAAAAAAAAAAAAAAGTGAATTGACATGAAAGAAACCATCCTTGCCTTGAAGAGGATATGAGAAAGCGATGATAATTCCTCTTATTTTCTGTTTGTTTGTCAAAAACTTTATCTGAAAATAGGAGTACAAAGAGAATGTGTATGGTAGACTTTTCATTATCCATGTTCCCTGGAATTCTGAAAAATCATTAGATTCTTGCTCAGAAGCTCTAGGTAACAATTTCCTTTGTTTCCAGGACTGTCACCACCTACATATAAAATAAATGTTTACTTATTTTTATGATCTCTTTTTGTAGCTCCTCCAAAACATGAAGGAAATCGAGTTGAGATTTGAGGTATTTCTTACACCTCTCATAACAATCCTACATTATAATTTATAAACAAACCAAATTGCCAGTTGCTTTTAACTCATTGTTTAGGTAGAAAGCAGTTGTTTGAGGTGTGTTTTTTTTTTTTTTAAGAAAAATTGCATCTGTACTCTTAAGATAATCTCAGATTCCAAGTTCAATTCAACAATCTACATATTTTCTGTTGAAATTCTGAGGAGCAGTATGAGCAAATGTTAATTTTTTTTCCTCTTTTTGAATATGTGTTCTATTTAAGTTTGAAATTGAAATCTTGGGCAATTCATATATGAAGTGATGGAAATTATATTGTAATCAACACATTTGAGTTTGTGTTTCCTAACTATGCAATCATGTTTACATGCAGAATTTAAAGTAGAGAGCCTTCTAGAAGACATATAAATTTAACCTTGGCAAATGAATTGTCTTTTCAACTATTCTATAACCTCTTGTGAATGTTTACAGAATTCATAGATGAATTGCTAGAGAAATGTGCTAGAGAATCTAGGGAAATATTGTTTTTAAAAAATAACCTTAACATTTAACATTGTCTATGTTCTATTGATTTTCTTAGCAGAAGTTTCATAAAGCCAAATTGCCTGTACATGTTTTCCAGCATGTAATATTTGAAAAAAATCATCCCACTGGAAATGATGATAAATGAATTTTCCTATAATTCACCCTGGCCATAGCTATTTGGTATAACTGCACATTGGTGCAAGAACCAGGGGGTGGATACAAAATCAAACTAGGCACAGGACTCACAAAAATATTTTTTACCTTTATCTGGGGAGAACAAATAACTACTCACAAAATTTGGTTAAGAACCATAGACTGCTAACATCTTTTAGAAAAACAGGATCAACATGATGAATGTAGCAGCATAATTACTAAGCTGTTCCTCTACTGGACCCTCTCTTCTCCTAGTCACCACCTTGCCACTTGGGCCACTATGTGGGAGGACCCTCTCTGTTTTATGGTTACCAGCAGAAGGATTACCAAAAACCTCAAACACTCATTTATGAAGATCAAACGCCCTGATCTAGATGTAAGACAGGTAAAATCAGAATACATTTTCTCAACCCTTCTACAATCCATCTAAAAGTTCTCATAGAGATTTATTGTTGCCGCTGCTATCTCAGCACATGACTGTCTTCATCACACTCAGTGGTGAGTGTGTGCTTACTGTGAGGCCTGGAGTTACTGAATGGCTTTTCCCAGGGTGCCTGTTGCGCCCTTACCTTTCATTAGTCCTTATAACTTGCATCAGTGGGCATTTCTCTGCAAGCTCCTGATCTTGGCCTCAGCAGTAGACAGCTGTTCCTTACTATTTGATGCCAGGCTCCTGCTGGAGACTGGGAATGACTCTTAATTCTCCTTGTCCAGCCCCAATGGTAGGCTATCTATGTGCTTGGACATGGGGGATGGAGCCTCTTCCATGTTCCTGCTCTATCCCTTTGGCAACCAAACCTGCCTTGTTTCTGAGGCCCCAAGAGTGCTTTCCTTAGTCTTGCCTTGATCCCACCCTCTCTCATTAGGCCTAATGAGCAGAGTTTGCCAGTGACTCTGAACTCTCCTTGTGAATAGGGTTCCCACTTTTTATAAACTGATATGCTAGCCAACACTGTATGAATTTGTTGACATTTTAGCTGATTTTGTCTTACTTATTTCCATGAAGGTCACTGCTTCCTCCCATGTTCTGCTAAAAATGAAAGTGTTTGTGTGTCCTGTCTCTCCTTGAGGCTTGTCACTCTTTGAGATTCAATTCCTTTTGCTGCCTTACCACTAACTAGCTGCCATTAATTCTCTGGTGAATTTTAGAAAAGATATATGTTTAAAGATTATCTGGATTATCTCTGTTGTTTGGGGGGGGCAACATTTATTATGGTTTTCTGTATCCTAAACAAAAGTGGAAACTCCAGTTTTTCATGATTGTCTAAAACAAAACATTCCTAAAACTGCCTTAATTCTTTATATCATAATGATCTCAGTGAGATGAAAGAAAAACCAGGACCAATTTTATCTTAACCTGTTGGGAGAAAAGATGTCCTGAACGAACTCCACAAATACAGGTTTTTATGGACTCCACCCCCACCCTAGACCAAAGAGATCCAAGACACGAAGGACTACAAATCCCATAATGTCATCATATTCGAAGGGAGGACTGCTGGGAACTAAGGGTGGAATTAAGCAGCCAGGTTTGGTATAACCAGACAGATGGGCTTTGTGGGGTTGTTGGATTTTTTGCCAGCCCTCAGCAAGCTTTTGGGTCCCAGCTCATCGGAACTGGTAGGATACATTCACCAATTTATCTCTCTCTCTTTCTCTATGAGTTATTCCTTTCTTCATTTCCCCTTTTTGTAAATAAACCCTTTATTAACCGTTTTTGTGTGTACCTGCAGTTGAGTCTTATTATAAATCCATTTTAAGCTCACAGATGAAGACTCACACACATGCCAACCCATTTCACATTGGGGTTCCCTGTAACATATTTACATCATTGTCTGGTTTTCTACTCCAAGGGTCAAGAAAAAAGATTATTGGTTTAAGACAGATATGCTTGGTGAATTATGAAAGAGGAGTATGGGAAGTATCCCTAAAGCTTCTCATTAAGAATATAGTGTCCTGGGCCTCCCCGGTGGCTCAGGCAGTTGAGCGCCATGCTGTGAAGCTGTCCGTAGCCTCTGCAGCGCCAGTTTGATCCTAGCCAGCTGGCCAACTAGGGTTCCACATGACACTGCAGACCTCTCCTGTCGCACCCACTGCTCCCCTAAGCAGTATATTCTGTCAGTCTGCCTGTTCTGTTCCCCACTCTGTCTCTGGTGAATCCTCTCACCCTCCCATGCATCTGGCCTCTACCCCTGTTCTTGTGTAAAATGAATAAATAAATCTTAAAAAAAAAAAAGAGAGACACCTGAGAGCTTGGTCACGCACACACCTCAAGCACACAAAGAAGAATGTCAGCGTACAGCAAGATGGTAGCCATCTATCAGCTAAGAGAAGTGGCTTCAGAATGAAATTTATGTTTTTATAATTTATTTTATTTTATATAATTCTTGCATCATTTTTCATTTTTGCACAATGTATGCATTTTCATTTGGGTTATATTCCCCATACAATTCCCACCCTGCTTATTTTGACCCTAATCCTGGCTCTCTTCCCCTCCTTCTCCCCATCCCGTGTGTCTCTGGTTTATAGTTGCTTGTTGATTTTCATTTTTTCTTTATTATAATTAGTCTTTTTTCTCGTCCCTTATTTAGGTTTTCTAAATTCCTGCTATGAGTGAGACCATCCGGTATTTTTCTTTTTCTTTCTGGCTTATTTTGCTGAGCATGATCCCTTCCAGCTTCATCCATGTTTCTGAAAATTGCATGAGTTTGTCTTTTTTGATTGCTGAGTAATATTCAATTGCACATATGTACCACATCTTCTTGATCCAGTCATCTATTTTTGGGCATTTGGGTTGTTTCCATACCTTAGCTATTATAAATAGTGCTGCTATAAACATAGGGGTGCGGGTGCCCTTTTGAATTAATGTTTCTGTGTCCTTTGGGTAAATACCTAGGAGTGGAATTCCTGGATCATTTGGAAGCTCTATCTTTAGTAGGTTGAGGAATCTCCATACAGTTTTCCATAGTGGTTGGACCAGTTTGCACTCCCACCAGCAGTGCAGGAGAGTTCCTTTTTCTCCACATCCTCACCAACATTTGTTGTTGCTAGTTTTTTTTTAATATGTGCCATTCTTACTGATGTGAAATGGTATCTCATTGTAGTTTTGATTTGCTGTTCCCTGATTGCAAGTGATGTTGAACATTTTTTCATATGCCTGTTGGCCATTTGTATTTCCTCTTTGGAAAAGTTTCTTTTTAGCTCTTCTGCCCATTTTTTGACTGGATTATTTTCTTTGTTTTTATTGAATCTAGTCAGCTCTTTGTAGATTTTTGTGATCAGTCCTTTATCATGAGTGTTGTGTGCAAAAATTTTCTCCCAGTCTGTGGGGTTTCTCTTTGTTTTGGTTATTGTCTCTTTTGCTGTGCAGAAACTCTTTAATTTGATGTAGTCCTTGTGTTTATCTTTGCCTTCACTATCACTACATCGGGTGATGTGTCGGTAAAGATGTCTTTGAGGTGCATGTCCTGCAGTGTTTTGCCTGTATGTCCTTCTATATATTTTATGGTCTCAGATCTTATGTCTAGTTTTTTAATCCATTTTGAGTTGGTTTTTGTGCATGTTGTGAGGTAGTAATCAAGCTGCATTCTTTTGCATGTAGCGACCCAGTTTCCCAGCACCATTTATTGAACAAACTTTCTTCGCTCCATTGCATATTCTTTGCTTCTTTGTCAAAGGTTGGTTGACTGTAAATCTGTGGGTTTATTTCTGGATTTTCTATTTGGTTCCATAGGTCCATGTGTCTGTTCTTATTCCATACCATGCAGTTTTGATTATTATGGCTTTGTAGTATAATTTGAAATCTGGGAGTGTGATGCCTCTATTCCCTTCTTTTTTTTTCAGGAGAGCTTTGGCTATTTGGGGGTTTTGGTGGCTCCATATGAATTTCATCAATATTTGTTCTATTTCTTTGAAGAATGTCATTGAAATTTTTATTGGAATAGCATTGAATCTGTAAATTGCTTTTGGTAGGGTGGCCATTTTGATAGTGTTAATTCTTCCTATCCAGGAGTGGGGGATGTCTTTCCATTTCTTTGTGTCTTCTTCTATTTCTTTTAACAGTGTTTTATAGTTTTCTTTGTATTGGTCTCTCACCTCTTTTGTTAGTTTTATTACCAAGTATTTGACTTTTTTTTCAATAATAAAAGGGATGGTTTTCTTGATTTCTTCTTCAGATTTATTGTTTGTGTATAGGAAGGCTACTGATTTTTGTGTGTTGATTTTGTATCCTGCCACTTTACTAAACTGATTGATTAGTTTAATTAGTTTTTCTGTGGAGTTTTTGGGGTTCTCTATGTATATTATCCTATCATCTGCAAATAGTGATAGTTGACTTCTTCCTTTCCTATTTGGTTTCCTTGTATGTCTTTCTCTTGTCTTATTGCTCTGGCTAGGACTTGCAGTATTACATTGAAAAGCAGTGGTGAGAGTGGACATCCTTGTCTTGTTCCAGATCTTAATGGAAATGCTTTTAGCTTTTCACCATTGAGAATGATATTGGCTATGGGCTTGTCATATATGGCCTTTATGATGTTGAGGTATGTTCCTTGTATCCTGAGAATTTCAAGGGCCTTTGCTAGCACCTCATCTTAGACTTTGTCAGCTTCTAGAACTGTGAGAAGTAAATGTCTGTTGTTTAAATTGTATAGTCTGTAGTGTTTTATTATAATAGCCTGAGTTAATTAAGCTACCCTATATAGAGTGGTTAAGAATTAGTTATTTGAGATCAATTCCTTAGACCAGTAAAAGCTGATATGATTTGGGAATGGAATATGGGAATCTCTAACTTAAGGAGGTTTTTAGTTATAAAGTGATTTTTGTAATAACCCCAGCATAGAATTGCATGATTGAAGCAGACCATCTGAAGAACTGCAAAGAATGGCTTTGTGACTTAAAGACTGAAAGTCACTCTTATGGGATAGTCAACAGAGATGGTCAATTGAAAGGTTGTCATCAAAACATACTATGTTTAGATAGATTGGTTGATTGATAGATGGATTGATAGGTAGGTAGAGAGAGAGAGAGAGAGAGAGAGAGAGACAGTAAGTAAAGACTTCTCTTTTCTATGTCTCTCCTTTGCATATCTGAAGACCTTTTTAAAAAATTGATTCATACATTTAATAATGAGTGCTTACTACATGTTAGGCTGGGAATATATCAGAGTACAACACAAATATCCCAGCATCTAGTATGACATTTTCATTCTCATAATTGGAGACAAAATTTATAATGCATGTGATAAGCAGGTAAATGTTATAGAATAAGGCAATTTGTGGGTACTACAGAAGAAAAGTCAGGGGAGTCAGAAGTGGTGTGAGTGGTAAGTTACAGTTTAAGTAGACTCCAGTGCAAAGGTGATATTTGAGCAAAGACTTGGAGGAGGTAAAGGAGTTAGCCATGCAGATAACTAAAGAAAGAATGTTCCTAGCAATGGGAACAGCCAGCAGAAAGACCCTGACTGATAATGTACTTAGTGTGTTCCAAACACAGTACAAAGCCAGCAAAGAGGAAAGCAGTAAGATAGTAGACAAAGGACATATATGACAGCTCATATACATACAGGTAACAAGGCTTATCTGGGTGTGTTGTTTCTAATCCCCAAATTTTACCCACCTTCTATTGGTGACTGTGTCCTCCCTTTTTGTTTCTAGCTTTTCAAATAAAGAAGTTTCTTAAATAATGTTCATTGTGGAATTGCCAAACAGGAATTGATTAAAAAGAGGCAGGTAATATAGTTCAATCCCAGATTAGTAATACAGCAATTAATTAAACAATTGGTTTTTTTAATAGTTATGCATACAAGAACTGGGGTGTAGGCCAGAGATGCAGGGGTTGAGAGGATTCACCAGAGACAGAGTGGGGCGCAGAACAGGCAGATCTACTGAAATACACTGCTAAGGGGAGCAGCAAGCAAGACAGGAGAGGTCTGCTACCACACCATATGTGGATTAGCTCCCTGGCCTGGCATAGAATTCATGTTGCAGTGACTGACAGTATCTTGATAGTGCAGTGACTCACAATAGCTTGATAGGCTTAACCCCTTACACCACAAGAAAGGCCCTAACAGAACAATTGTTACTAGATAATTGAAGCAAGTCACAGCCTAGAAACCTTGAAATAAATGCAGGTGAGTGAACTGAGTTGCTAACAGTGTAAAAATATATCAAGATCATAAACATACAAATGATCAATAAAAAAATTATTTTTTAAAATCTTAATCTTATTAGTTATCACCAAGATATAATTTTCTACTATCCACATAGATTATTTCTATGTAATCTAGTTTGATAAACAAGTTTGACATACTGTTACCTAGTAGTGTCAAAAGTGAGAAACAGGAATTTCCCTACCAGATAACTAAAAATATAAATTGACTACAACTTTATTGGAGCACAATTTGGCAATACATCATCAACTCAGGCAGTTTTCTGGATTAGTACTCAACCATTCTCTCTACAAAGCACACTGACTGATACCTTCTAAACACAGTGGTTGAAGCTTAAACTCACCTAAACACTGCTGCTGTAGTAACCAAAGTTACTAAGCCAGTGTTTAGTAACCAAAGGAATTTATCTACCCAAGAGTCAGTTATGTATTTTCTAAACATATTCATTTCAGTTCTATTCATTATTATAATTGTTATTTAGTTAATATTATATGACATGATGAAATAAAATAGAGATTTCTTTTTCCAATGGAAACCAAGTACTTTGATAAGACTCAAGGAATATAAATTTTACAAAAAGAAAATTGCTGTCAAATTAGATGGGAGTGAGTCAAATGCAAAAGAAAATTGTAAAAATCTTGAAAAGCTGCTTTTTCAAGTGCTTTAAGTTCTCTCCATTTTAAGCAAAGTGAGACTAGAATCATAAATGATTTATTCATTATAACTATGATTTATGAACGATGATTCAGAATTACAATTAGTAAAATGTACTAAAAACAGAAAACGAACAAATGAAACTTTGGCCCAATATTAAAATATTGGCAAGTGAAAGTACATAAAACAGGCAAATAAAAATATGTAAGGTATGTGTCATTTTAAGATTTCCTACTGCAAACAACTCCTTTTTAAATTTTCTATTATTGTAACATGGATTTACAACACTGTATATGAATTAGAAGTATAGGAATCACACCCTTCACCTAAAGGGTATATGTTACCACACCATACCCACCACCAAGACAATAGTCCATGATGCCTCCCCCCTACTTTGCTCCCCACCCCCCTTTGTTTTTTAAGATTTATTTTTATACAAGAAACCAGGATACAGGCCAGATGTGCGGGAGGGTGAGAGGATTCACCAGAGACAGAGCGGGGAACAGAAGAGGTAGACAGATGAAATACACTGCTGAGGGGAGCAGTGGGCGAGACAGGAGAGGTCTGCTTTGCCATGCAGGATTCTAGTCGGCCGGCTGGGATCGAACCGGCGCTGCAGAGGCTACGGACAGCTTCACAGTGCGGCGCTCAACTGCCTGTGCCACCAGCGAGGCACCCCCCTCCCTTTCTAACATCAAAACTGCAGACAGATTTCTAGGGTTTAGTGTTGATTTTGTCTCATTGGACTCTTTGTTTGGTTTCTCTGTGTTCCCACATGTGAGTGTCACCATCCAGTATTTCTTTCTCCTGCTTTATTTCACTAGCATAATCCCTTCCAGTTCCATCCATATCAAACAATTTCTTTTAATTAGCTGTCACTTATTTTGGACAAGTGACTTTTCATGTTTACGTCAACAACCTTAAAATCGCATGGTCACAATACCAGCCTTATTGAGAAAACATAAGATAAATACTAGCTGAGGGAAAGACAGCTAACTGGTCCTTTTTAGAAATGTTAAAGTCATGAAAAACAATTTGGAAAAAATTAAGGAGATTCGATGCTTAAATGAAACATCCTTTATGTATTGGATTCTGGAACAGGAAAACAAAAGAAATTACAGTTGTAATATTTACTGATATTATTTTTTTAGTACTGGTAAGTGTACCATGAATATGTAAAATGTTAACATAAAAGACAACTAGCTGAAAGGTATGCAGGAACTACCTTTGCAAGTCTTCTAAAAGTCTGAAGTTACTCAAAATAAAATTTTTTCAAGAACTGGATGGGAAAAAGTTCCAGAAAGTCTATTGGTGATAATTTATGCTAAAGAAATATATAGACAAAGATTTATATGCAAGATATTAATTGGAAATAAATTTTAAAATGAATATGTAAATTAAGTATTATAATCAGTGGCCTATTTCATAGCTATTAAAATTATGTTAGGGCCTCCCTGGTGGCACAGCAGATTGAGCGCAGCGCTGTGAAGCTGTCCGCCACCTCTGCAGCACAGGTTCAATCCCCGCCAGCCACGGAAATACCCACATGGTGTGGCAGACCTCCCCCGACTCGCCTGCTGCTCCCCTCAGCAGTGTACTTTGATCATGACTGACCGAAGTCCTATGGAGAACCTCATTTCTCTCAACTAGCCCACTTAATGTTGGTGGTTTGTTGTTGTTTTTTCCCTGGCCTCATGGTTACGTTATTCCTGTGGCTTTTTGCCTTCCTTGTCAC
The DNA here is from genome assembly GCF_014898055.3 of Talpa occidentalis. Classification (NCBI taxonomy): domain Eukaryota; kingdom Metazoa; phylum Chordata; class Mammalia; order Eulipotyphla; family Talpidae; genus Talpa; species Talpa occidentalis. Next base: position 53,615,716 of record NW_023604295.1, on the reverse strand, counting down.
TGGGTCTCTCTTGGGGTTATCCTAATCTATCCTAACAGAATTTAAGAATCCTCTCACCCCCCACACATCTGGCCTGTACCCCAGTTCTTTAATAAATAAATAAATATTTTAAAAAATAAAATAAAATAAAATAATGTTAGAAGTATATTAATGATATGGAAAGATATTCATAATATAGCATTAAGTGAAAAAAATCTGTAGACAGTGAACACATTTGTGTGCATGATTTTTATACACTCCCACAGAAATAGACACACACACAAACACACACAAATGCACAGAAAACTCTTTGGAAGGCCAGAGATGTTATATTCATGGGTTATTATTTTCCTCTAATTTTAAAGAATATTACATTTTATGATTTAACTGTATCTAATACACTTCACATATTTTTCCTTCCTTTTTTAATTCTCAAAAGACAAAACTTTAAACTGTTTTCTTCATTCTTCCTACCTCCCTAACTCTTTCCTTCCTTCCTTCCTTTCTTCCTTCCTTCCTTCCTTCCTTCCTTCCTTCCTTCCTTCCTTCCTTCCTTCCTTCCACCTTGTTCAAAAGAAACTGCTCTTGCTATCATCAGTGCATTTGGAATTGCTTGAGGAAATCTTATTTGCATAAGATTACTAACTTCCTGGGATATAAGAGTACAGGAACTCAAATTACTTTTCCCTAAGGTTCAAGATCATAAAATCTGTTAGGATAGATTAGGATAATCCCAAGAGAGACCCAGTGACAAGGAAAGCAAAAAGCCACAGGAATAAAGTAACCATGAGGGCAGGGAAAAAAAAAAACCCACCAACATTAAGTGGGTTAGTTGAGAGAAGTGAGGTTCTTCATAGGTAAACTTATCCCAAATCAGGTAGGCTATGTTATCCTGAAGTAATTATTTGTATGGATCTTAAAAGATAGAATCAGGATAATTTGCCATGGAGCATCATTATTCTAATGGGCACTTCAAAGGTAATAGGGGAAAGTTGATCCTTCTCTGAAACCTTGAAGAATAACTGGACAACAATTTGCACTGGCTGGTGCAAAAGTTTCTGGAGCAAAAAGTTCATCCTAAGTATACCCTCTTAGATACCAGCCACCCTGAATGATTCCTGGATTTGGGGTTTGCCTCCAGCTTTGACTGCAACACCAGCCACAAAGCAGCAGCAAGGTGATGGATGGGGCAGTGTTTAAGAACTAACCAACATCTACTGACAGCTGTGAAGTCTGCCAGCTCAAAGGGTAGATTTAGCAAACCAAAATATATGATGGCCAACAGGTATATGAAAAAATGTTTGTCACTTGTAATCAGGGAAATGCAAATCAAATCTACAATGAGAAACCATCTTACACCAGTGAGAATGGCACATATTAAAAAAAAACAGAAAACAACAAATGTTGGTGAGGATGTGGAGAAAAAGGAACTCTCCTGCACTGCTGGCAGGAGTGCAAACTTGTCCAAACACTATGGAAAGCTGTCTGGAGATTCCTCAATCTGCTAAAAATGGAGCTTCCATATGATCCAGCAATTCCACTCCTTGGTACCTACCCAAAGAACACAAAACCATTAATTCAAAAGGACACCTGCAACCCTATGTTTATTGCAGCACTATTTAAAATAGGTAAGATAGGAAACAACCCAGATGCGCAAATAGATGACTGGATCAAGGAGATGTGGTACATATACACAATGGAATATTACTCAACATTCAAAAAAAGAGAAATTCATGCCTTTTACAGCAACATGGATGGAGCTTGAAGGGATTATGCTCAGTGAAATAAGCCAGAAAGAAAAAGAAAAATAAGCCAGAAAGAAAAAGATGGTTTCACTTATAGCAGGAATATGAAACAACAAAAGGATCAGGAAAAAAATAATTATAATAAATTAAAAAACAAAATTAAGATTTGACTATAAATCAGAGACAGTCTCCAGGGAAGGAAGACATTCTCCAGGAAAACAAAGAAGGGAAGAGCACAAGGGACTATGGTGATGGTGCATGGTTGAATTGGTGGTGGGAATTTGATAGGGACTGTGCCTGAGAGGAGAAAGCATACATTGCACAAAAAGAAAGAATGATGTAAAATATATATAAAATAAAAAATGATGTAAAATATATATAAAATAAAAATATGTGATGCACAGTTACATTTGATTTTCAAATAAACAACAAAATTTTTTAAGTATAAATTTGTCCCAAATTCTGCATGGCAATTTATACTAAAAAATAAGTCATTGTGTATCTGAAATTCATGTTTAAATGGAAATTTTATCAAGATGATGAGTTCAAATACCCATTATACTACAATAAGCATAAATTACAGTAAATAAAATATTATAATGGGAAACACTTGAGTTACACCTCACTGCAGTTCTAATGTCTTAGCAGGAAGATATCATAGAGAAAAGATGAGAGAAGGTAGCCAATCTCAGGCACTCTTGTAGTAAGAGGGTTTCTATAACTTTCAAGTTAGAAGTATTTACAAATTGAATTTAAAGAAATTTTAGTCATAGGAATTGTTTCGTCATTGTTTAATTGTAATAAATATAAAAGCAATAGAGCTGATAATAAGACAGGAGCAAGCAGAACTGGCTTCTCATAGGAAAGTGAGGTTAGGGAGGAATTGAGTGTCAGGGAAGAGTGATTGGATTCCTTGCTAACCTGCTTGTTTAAGTGGGTAAAGTCAAGCATAATACCTAAAAATGTGGCTCACTGCTGGGAGTAATACTCACATCTCAACTGTAAATATGGACACCTTCAACAGTATCTGCAATGATCATTTGTTACTTGGATAATAAAGAGTAACGGCTATTAAGACACAAAAGGGTAGAGTGGAAACCAAGGGGGCTTGCCCAGTGGTCTGTAGTAAAGGACTTTGGGTGCTGTGGTGGTGGGTGTGGTGTGGTGACATACACCTAAGGAGATGTGAGCCTATTCTTCTAAGTCATATATAGTGTTGTAAATGTGACAGTGTTGTTAACGTAATAAAAAATAATAAAACAAATAAGAAGAAACAAAAGAAATGAACCAAGTGTTTAGAAGTCAGATATTCAAGTAAGAAAAGACCCCCCCCAAAAAAGATCAGAAAGGTCAGTGCAGGAATATCTAAAAAATCATCATAATCAACACCTCTGCCAAGAAAACACAGATAAGCCTAATTCCAAGGCAGGAAGTGCTTGACCTCTTAAATATCCTGCCAGAGGGGAATAATGATGAGCCAGCTCAGGCCTCCCTGGGGTTGCAGGTATTTGCAGGGATATTATCATAGTTACACTTATTTCCTAATATGTAGGCCTTTGTTGGTATATAAATCATTCAAATTGTATGGAAATAATTGGTATTATAATGAGAATCCTGACATAAGATATGGTCTAAACAAAGTGAGTGAGCTATAGCCCTTTGTACTAATCCATTTTCCAATCATGATTTCATTTACAATACAGTGAACAACTATGTATTTAATAAACGCTTTTTGATGGAAATGGAATTGTTTTGAATAGTAACAGAAGGGCCAGAAGGAGACTTAAAGGGAAAATTGACTGCCACCCTTATAGAAACCAACTTGACAGAAAAAGTCAGCTGGGCAAATATTTGGCTTACTGAACTTGTTTCTATCTGTTCTCATCCGGGAAGGTTTTAAAAGGACTTAACTGGACAAATGTGTTCTTGCTTGGTGGCCTAGCAAAGAACACACATAATGGAAATGAGTTATCCCTTCAGAGTTGTGCTGTGTTTTCTTGAGCAATGTATAATTCCCTCTGGAACAAGTAAATTAAACAATTACTAAATCTTTACCTTATATTTTATTTGTGTTACCTGTACATATTTGCTAGGAAATATTAAAAGACCTGAAATCAACTATCAAATTATTGAAATTAACTAGTCAAGGTTTTTTAAAGGTCTGCTGTGGGCAAGAACCGTAATTTTATGTTTAAAAAGATCTTTTTTGAGGAAATCAAGTAATCTTTCTCTAGACAAATATCTAAGAACATCCATTAGTATTGTCAATAAGAGGAAAAAACTGGAAGCAACCCAAAACTTCATCAGTAGTATAGTGGATAAATAAATTATAGCATCTTCATACAATGAAATATTATCAATGAAGTGAATGAACTCAATCTATACTCATCAATGTGAATGAATCTCGAAATCACCTTGCCAAATTACAAATTCATGCAGTATGATTCAATTGTTTTAAAGTTTAAGATTTGGGAAAACTAAACAATATAACAATGTTTAGGTGAAAATTCTAGATGATAATACTCAAAAAACAAAAAAAAAAAAGCAAGGATGGACATTACCTCTAGGAGAAAATAAAAGAAACACATTTGCAAAGTGCTTCCAACCTCTAATGTGTTAATAATGTCCTGTCTCCAAAAATGGGTGGTGGGTGGAGAGATGATTAGATACCAATATTAGATTTACATGTTCATTTTTCCAATCCACAAGGATTGAGGAAGAGCTCTGACAATGGGAAGTAGGTAGCATCTCTAAGAAGGTACGTGGTATGAAGAACGGTGTCTTTCCTAAATTATTGTATGTAATGGCCTGCTAAGGCTTCACATGTAGAAATGCTATGCATTCCAGATGTTGCTAGGTTCAGTATCATATATATTTGTAATATTTATATGTAATTTTTAATATTATTACATCTGAATTTTCATCAAACTATTTTACTTGTGGAAATTTTTATCCATGTTATTCCAAAAAACTACACATAACAGAATATGCATTGCATTTTACATCAGAAGCATCTCTGCAAACTCCAAAATGTGAGAGAAGCCTAATGAACAAAAAACATCAGTGCCATGAGGAAAAGTGAAAATAACAAAAGTCACCCTGGGACAATTGAGGAAGATGGCAGGTCATCAATTCCAGGTAACCTTAAAAGTAGAATGTCCATGGAGAGACTGCCAGTCTCCTCTAGACAAGACAGACAGTCTCTGGTGTTTTGCTGAATGTCTGAGGCGATGAGAGAAAGGCTAAAAGTAAAAGTCATAACATTAGGTATATTCATGAAGATAATGTGTGGGAAATGAGCAATAGAAACCATTTCTATCTTAAAATTGTGTAATTCTATTAGGTCAAATGAAGGAAAAACCCTTTTTAGAACTTAAGCTCTTTTTTATTGCCATAATCCTGGAAATGGACTTTCTTCTCCTTTTTTTCTTACTTCAGCAGTACCTTTCTTCATAGTGGATATTTCATTGAACAAAAGGTAGTTGAGCTATGAAGAGTTTGTTTACAATGAGAATATACCCATTATGAATCATATGTTAATAATTTGGCATCACAAATCTGATCACAAATTTTTTCAAGCAAAGGAGATAAGAAAAGTATAGGCTAGATCAAGATTCTTTCAAAGTCAGCAAGGTTCAATGCATTAACAGTTCCAGAAATTGGTTCCATATAAGTCAATTATTAGTAAATATAATGCAAGCAAGGAGATGTTCAACTGATTTTATCTGTCCTCTTAAATTAATTGATTTGACTGGGCATAGGAGATGGAGGTCATGGGCCAATAATTTTTTAAATATATAGATTGCTCCTCCATGACTAGGACTTCAAATTATAAAGGTCTCTGTCTCAAGGAAATTTCTATTAGTCCTGAATGAGAATCCCTAAGACACAACAGAGAGCTCAGTGCATTTTTAAAAATTATGTCTGAGCAATATATTTTAAACATTTTCCCTTGGACAATAAATAACATCTTTCCAATTAAAAAATAGAACATAAATTCAAACAAAATAATTTGTGGGTTAACCACTTGCCTTATTTAAACCCGTGGTTCACTGTTGTTAAAGTACCTCCAGACCAACAGCATAAATACTACCAAGAAATTTCTTCAAAATACAAAAATTTAGGCCTTACTCTAGACCTATTGAATCAGAAACTCTGGTGGTAGGACCCAGAAATTTTAATAAACTTTCCATGTGGTTGACATGCACACCAAAGTCTGAGAACCACAGCTGTAAACCGTTCTAGTCCAATGGCCTCTATACAAAAATAGAGGAAATCTAGGCCATTGATAGAAATAAATTCCCCATCAAAAGTACTGCAAAAGCACTTTTAAGTTTGATGGATTAATCATTTAGCTAGCAATATAAAGATTAAGCCAAATAATTGCAATTCAGCAGCCTTTTAGGCATTACATTATTTTAGATAAAAGAAAGCAAGTTTCTATTTTTCAGGTGAAAAGTATTACAATAGTATTACAATAATTTTTCTTTTGCTATTGAAGATTCTAATTATGGCATTCTCTGTAATCTTGGCAGTGTAGAAATGATACTCTGGTAATGACTGAGAATGCTTATTTAATGAAGTTGTCTCATTCAAGACCTTGAATTGAAATTATCAAAGTAAAGTTTTCCACTGTCCTAAAGATCTTTATACTATTAATCCATGTTCCAAAAGATAATCCTTTATTCACATCTCATTTCTCTCACCATATTTTTCCTAGGCCTGAAACTTCTGGGGACTACAAATGGTATTATAAGTGCTGTTATCATAGGGAATTGATTACTGCCTATTTTATGGGCTAATCGCTTTGTTGTTTTTTTGTTGTTTTTCTCTCTATGCTTCTCAGATCCCCCTTGTTGAGCCACAAGAGACTTCAGAGGCTAACAGTATTATCCAGGGGTTAATGAAACTAATTATGGGTTAGAAAACCAATTTGAGTTACTGATATTAACAAAACTTTTGTAAGACTTTTTTTAAAATCTGTGTTTGGATAGAATTTTAAACCTAATCAAACTTTTCTTCAGACAAATAATCCATTTCAAAATAGATTCCCTTAAATTATGTTATTCTGAAAGAGGGTTTAAAATACATTTTCATTTATACAAAAAAATAAACTATTACTTTGATTGGAAAGGAGGAACATATTCACTGCAAAGGGTGAAAAACACACTGCACTTACATAAATTTATGTGATCTGTGTTAAAAAAGAAAAGTCCTGTTGATTTACAAACATTTTTGCTTTTTAGATTTACAAATATAATGAAAAATTTTTTTAGATCTCTGTTATTCTTCCATATAATTTTTTACCTTTGAAAGAAAATGTATATAAGATAAAGTTTTGAAAGAAAATGCTAGATAGCATTGAATTAAAAATTAATAACTAAAAACCTCTTTATGAGTTTTATAAGAAGACTTAAATATCACAGATCATAAGATAATCTCATTATAGCTATTTATAGCAGAACTTGCCCTAAAGGTAGCCAAATATTTGAAATTATCCATTTGATACCAAATATATATTTTTCAATCACTGGTGGCAGTATTATTGTTAGATGTAATAGTTCGAGGTAATATGTGCAATGTTATAATATTTAGTCAAAGAAGCAAAAATATTGTAAGTTTGTTCCAGTAGTTCCCTTCACTATAGCAAGGGTGACCTATCTGTTCAGTATTTAGTCAATACATATTTATTGAACACCTACTATTTGCCAGGTACTGGGTATTCATTGGTGAACAAAGCAAGTTATGTTGCTATCTTCATAGAACTGACCTTCTACTTGAAGTAACATGTCATAAATACATCAAATAAATATTTAATAGACTAGATGACAAAAAGTGCTGAGATGAAGTTAACTAAGAAACTAGAAAATGAGTGTGATGTAAGTCAACAGGGAAAGGTCTCCTTTGTCTCTTGGTTAAGAAAAGTCTCTCTTAGGAGGTGACAGTTGCAAGAGAACGGAAAATTAAGTGAGGAAGGCACATATGGGGTGTGGACATAGGGAACAGGACTGGGGCAGGGGAATGAGTGAGGTGGAGTTGAAGAGGATGAAGTATTAAGTAGCCAGGAACCAGGTTATGGAAAGCTGTATAAAATGAGGTAAAGCCTTTGAGTTTCATCCTGAATGAGACAGAACTTTGAACTATTTAGAGCAGAGCCATGATCTGAATTCAAAAAAAAAAAAATCTGATTGTATTAGTGGCTAAATTGGAAGCAAGGACTTCAATTAGGAAACTTATTATAGTCCTCACAAAAGGTAATGGAGAATTGGATTCAGATGATAGAGATAGATGATATGAAAACTAGTCAGATTTTGGATATATTTAAAGGTAGAGTCAAGAGAGTTTACTTATGGATTAGATATGGGGTGTGAAAGGAAGGAATCAATGATGATTCAGGGTTTGACTCTTCAGTACATGAAGAGTGAAAGCTCTGCAGAGTATATTTATGGATGGAGAAAGAGAAGGTATTTTAAAATTAGTGGAAATTATGATTTTTTAGAGGACTCTGTCACATCATTGAAGGAGAACATAATAGGAGAAGGAAATAACTGGCAAGAAATAACAATGTCCATTCCCATCACCAACAGGAGACCAATAGAATTCCTGTGGGAGCCAGAGACACCTTCATGTGGATCTCAGACACAGACCAGAGATGCAGGAGACAGAGGAAATGGAGCTATACAAAATGGAAGGTGCCATATGATCAAATCTCATCAAATCTCATAGAACATCCCTAAGGAATCTTCAGAAATAACGGTGAGAAATTTTGCAGGGAGAGGAGCCTCTGCAATAGCAGATGTGAAAAAGAGCCATCAAAACACAAGTGAACATTACTTTATTGTTTATTTCATTCAAGTAGAGTACAGCTAATCCAGGTTTTCTTACATATTTCCCTGGTTTCAGAGATTTTATAAATGAGATAGAAATGAGAAGTGGGAGTTGTTTTCATCACTGTCATTTTTTGCTAGTGAAATGTTTTTGCAATTATTTTTCTGCTATTATATAGAAAACAAAAGCTCCAAAATGGCACAAAAAATCTTACCATATGATTTTATCAATAAAATATAATATACAACTACCAATGTACTTTTCAATATTAGTAAGAAATCAGATCTCTGTGTGATTTCACTTATGCAATCTATTTGTGATTTTCTAAAATTACATGTACAAATATGGTCAATCAACAGCCTCATTTTAAATAGGTATGTTCTAAGATGTATTACATCTTTGTGTGAACAGTAACACAATGCAAGATGCAAATGGTATTTTAAATCACTACAAATATGGTAAAGTAGAGATAAGAGGCTTTTCATATTATAACTAGAAATATAAACACCTCTTCTCTGAATATATAATATCAACTGTCAGTAAGAGCTGATGATTGTTTATGTAATAGGAAAGAGGTATTTTGGCTTTTGTGATACATCCATTTTTCTCAATTATTCTTGCCATTTCACCCATCATACCAAGAATTACCTCAGAGATAAGAAACAATGACCATTTTCTTTTAGGAACAAAGTAAGAATTATTATGTCTCATGAAGTGATGTTTCTTTCACTGTTCTGAAAGCCTTGCTGGTATGGAGGCGTTTTTTCTTAAAATCTTCATACTAGCAATGGAATAAGAGAAAGAAACCATTACTAGGGTATTATCTTCATATTTTACAGGAGCACTGAAAAGAAATTAAGATCCAAATATGGGGATCAGTTTTAAGATCCTAACTGATGGGGTCCCAAATGAAAGACTGAGTTTTGGGTTCAATTCACTTTGATTTAGTCTGTAGTCCCGCAGGGTGAGAACTCCATTTCCTGCCTTTTTAGCCAGGAGAGTTTTAGCTATTTGGGGTTTTTTGTGATTTCATATGAAATTCAGTTGATCTTTGTTCTGTTTCTTTGAAGGATGTCATGGGATTTTTGTTGGGATTGCACTGAATCTGTATATTACTTTAGGAAGGATGGTCATTTTGACAATGTTGATTCTTTCAATCTATGAGCAGGGAATATCTTTCCAATTCTTAACGTTTTCTTCTGTTGCTTTTAACAGTGTTTTATAGCTATCCATGTAGGGGCACTTTGGTGGTGGTAAAACTATGGTGACCACACTTGAAGGGAGAAATCCTGTATTGTGAAAAAATAAAAAATGATGTTTAAAATAAATAAATAACAAAAAAAATAGATTCAAAGACCACTAATAAATACTTATTGGATTTTTTTTAAAAAATAACAATCCACTTTACCCCAGTTCTTGTATAAATAAAATAAATCTTAAAAATTAATAATAATAATAATAATTCACTTTGATTTAAAAAGAAAGTGAACACTATGAGTTAGATGGGTGATACAATGACTTATTTCAAGGCTTTGCTCTTTAGAGCAACCTTATGACAATTAAGAACCACATTATATAAGAAACAACTGCTTATATGTTTATCCAGAATGATATGCTGGTGAGCTTGTCATTGTGAAAAGGAATAGAAAGAACTATTTTTACAAAATCTATAATTAACCCAAGGGACTTTCCACTGAATTTATAGCTTAGCAAGGATTCTAAATGGATTTAAAAGGTAGGCGAATGTAGCTGCTGCATTTTCATGAATAACTCTCAAGGGTTGCAATTGACATGAAATAAGGTTATCACTTCTCTTTTCCAAATACTAGCACTGCTTTCAAGATGTGAGGAGAATTTCAGTGAGATGTAAGAAAAATGTCTCCAGTGAAACTTGCAATATAATCTCTATTATAGTAGGAATCCTGTTGTTCTTGTTTATCACTTATCTTTAGCACCTACCGTAGTGTCCAGGACATAAAATGTGCTTAACAAATATATTCAATATATGATTGAGTCTATTTGGGGAAACCGTATATTTTAGTGTGGCTGCTAACACAAGACATGGTAGTGTGAGGCCTTAATATAGGGGAGTGAGCTGAAAGGAAAGATTCTCTCTAAGAATTGGAGTAACTCTCTTCAGGGTCAATTAAAAAATCTCCTGTTTTCTCATTTGAAAAGCAAAATTAATTGCTAGAAAAGGGGTCTGCATTTCCAATCTTTGAACCTGTAGCATGCATTACTGGTGTTCCACCCAAAACTCCATGAATTTTTAGCACCACAGTCTCTCCCATTCTCCAGCTACCTGCATCCTCTTCTCTGCCAGAGGGCTCATCTGGCTTTTTGAATCAGGGCTGGCTGCGAGGGGGTATGGCCAGTGCAGTTCTTCAGGGCCTTGTACTCAGAAAAGGGCCCCAAGCTTGGGGGTTAATTCTGTGCAGTTTTGCATTTTCTATATTGAAATGTTTAGTAAGTTTATCTTTAACTTTCTGTCCTTTAAGTGAAGTTCAGTGGGGCAACAGAGCATGTATAAGGGTCTTGAAACCTCCATTTATATACGGTCCCTCATCCTGATTTCTCTCCTACCCTGACCCAGTGACTTCTGCCATGCTCTGCTCATTACAGGGATGTGGGCACAAGTTGAATAGAGTCAGGGGCAGGCACAGGTGATAACACGTCTATCTGGAGAGAGACAGAGAGAGAGAGAGAGAGAGAGAGAGAAACACTTTCTGAGCTCCATAATTGTCTCTGAGTTGAACCAGGCATGGCAGATAAAATCAGTGCCACAGGGGCCTCCCCGGTGGCGCAGCGGTTGAGCGCTGGGTTGCGAAGCTGCCCGCAGCCTCTGCAGCGCCAGTTCGATCCCCGGCTGCTCCCCGGCCACCTGAGGAGGGTCCCACATGGCGCGCAGACCTCTCCTGTCGCCCACCTCTCCCCTCAGCAGTGTACTTTGGTCCTTCTGCCTGTTCTGCTCCCTGCTCTGGCTCTGGTGAATTCTCTCACCCTCCCACGCTTCTGACTGTACCCAGTGCTTATATGTATAAATAAATAAATAAATCTTTAAAAAACAAAAAAAAAAAATGCCATGCTACTATTTAAAAAAAAAAAAAAAATTCAGTGCTAGAGAATAATTTCTGCCCCACCTGCTTTCATCAATGACTTTTGTAAGAGTTGGTGGGAGAATTTTCGGCAACCTATTCTACAGGTTGCAGTGTTCTCTAGCAAGATTCAACACTTGATAAAGTGCTTTTTATTGATTGCCTTCCATTCTCTGTCTTCCTTACTTCCCCACTGGTGTTTCTTGACATCACCTTCCAAATAAACTACTTAGATCTGAATCCTTATTTTGGATCTGTTTCTGGAAAAATCCAAAGGAAGAGATTCTTAAGTCAACATTTAAGCAACATTTCTAATATCCTTGACTAATTGAAAAATAAATAACGCCAGTAAAGTGGAGATACTCCCCAAGGTTCTCTATAATTTAGAGGTTTGGAGGGTTGCAGCTTTGTTTACCTTTTACTGTCTGTGCTGAATCATTTCTCTCTTTGTTTATTTCTTCCTTCCCCAATTTGAATGCAAAGGCTTCTTCTTCCCATGGGTCCCTCCTCACTCTATAATTCTATGAATCTCCTGGTCTCTGGTTGAAAGAAAATGAAAAGTTGCTCTAAACCTATTACCACAAGATACAATAATTTCCTGTGAATTTCTGAATTCTGCAATAGAAGTATTTGTTTTTGTTAAACATGACCTTCAAACTACAAAGAACATACACAATATATTTCTGATCCTTTGTTCTGGGAGACAAATATGTTCAATTGAATTTGAAAATGTGACATCAGCATTTCTTTCTAAATTTGGGAAGAAAATAGAAACTAGTAGAAAGTTGTCATGGGGCATGGAATTTTTTTTAAAGACCATAATATATTTTGCATTCAACTTTTTCTAAGTTTTAAATATTTATTTTTGGAATTTTATTTTTTAATACCATGAAACCATGATGATGATTTTGTGTGCTGGCAGTGCTATTTTCTGCTGACAGGAAAGCAAGAGAATTTAGAATTTAGGATTTTGGTCAAACCTATTTTGGGAATGACTTAGTGAAAAAAATTATATGAATTTGAATATTAAAAATTAATTTCTCCCAGCTCCCTCTTTCATCTTGTGATAAAACTAATTGCAATTGCAGATCTTAAATGGTCAACTCCCTTATCATATCTGACACCTACTTGATATAGAATGGATAAAAACCATACTGAGACTGCTAAGGGAAATTCCACACCATTTCCCAACATGAGTACATTATGCAAACCCTATCCTCTCTAGATCAAACCTGACTACCAAATCTTCTGACTCAGAATATTTGATCTGTCTCCTGTGATTCTTCAGTTCTAACCATCTGCTATACCTATCCATTGCCCTATCCAAACCCTTGTCCTGTAGAAAAGTTCATTCATTTAATTGTTCATTCCTGAAAAATTAATTGGTAAGTTACTATGGGATTTATTCAACATTCAAGTTTGTTAGGAATGCAAATTTCTGGTTCCCAACACAGATCAACTAAATCAGAATCTCTATGGGACCAAGGAATCTATGTAGTAATCTGCTGGTCAGGTTGTTCCTATGCACCTACAGTTTGAGAAACACCGGTCTTGGTCTGGACTAGGGCCAAATAATTTGCATTTCTATAAGTTTCCAAAGTAATGTTAGTGCTGCTACTTCAGGGACCACACTTTGAGAACCATTGACCTAGAGGTTCAAGTTACTATTCCTGCAACCTAACAAAAGCCTGAGTGCAGATCTCCCCAAATTATTTTTCAGCTTCAACCTTTCTTGGCCTAACTATACCCAGTTTTGCTGGGAATGTTTCAAGGTCAATTTGCCAACTTATAGCTTTTTAAATTGGGTAGCAATTTGAGACAGCTGTCACTGTACCCTGTTAGTACAGTAGCTCTCATTATCTTCATTTTGGTTTCATGAACTTAATCTGAAAAATCTCATTGCATGTTGAACGGGGTATAGACTGAATTTGATTCCATAGATTTAAACAATGAATTTACCATATTATCTGTCTTATTTTGAGCAAATCACTCACCATTTCTAAAATTTAACTCCTTATTTGCACAATGCACAGAAAATAGATTGGAAGAGATTTTGTCTTGGAAAGAAGCTAGCAAAAGATCTGCAAAGGTCTGGCATTTAGTAGATTCTCAGTACATGTTGTTTAAATTTTTATATCACAGTACTCTTTCTTTTGTACCACATAATACCAAGTAATGACATATGTTCAAATTATTACTCTTTTTAATCTTGTTTATGTCTTCAGAATATATTTAGTTTCATTTAAAAATTGATTTAACTTTATTGTCTACATTTTATTTCTCCTTCATTTTGGTGACCTCAAGGGAATATAAAGTGTTAATTTTTCTTTAATTTTTAAAAATATCTAGAGTTTTAATAAGTAAAGTAAACGATAATAGAATGTCATAGTGGTAGTTTTAATATTGGGTTTCCTGTATTTTCTTGTCATTTGATGCCAAATAAAAGTCGGAGCTAGGGCCTCCCTGGTGGCCTAATAGTTAAAGTCTCAACACTACTACCGCAATGGTGGAAGTGGCCTGAGTTCAATCCCCTAATAGGGAGCTAACCCACATGGCGCCGCAGACCTCTCCTCTCACCCACTTCTCCCCTTAGCAGTGTATTTCAGGGGATTTTCCTGTTCTGCTCCCCATTCTGTTTCTGGTGAATCCTCTCATCCCCCACACCTCTGGCCTATACCCCAGTTCTTCTATGCTAAAATAAATAAAAATCTTTCAAAAAAAAAGTCAGAGCTAAAAGTACCCTAAAATTCTTACTAGAAAAAGTAGCTTCACCACTGACCAAGCCTTTCATCCAAGTGCCTGAAATCCCTTTTTAGGCATCAGTTAAATAAGTTTTAAAACACTTCCATCAAGAAAGAATTAGAACATGGGCTAAAACCTAGTTTAAAAAATAGGGTCTCAGACTACATCTATCAGAGTAAACTAAAAAAAAAAAAATGTAGCATGGTCAGACTTGTCTATCATTTTCATGACTTTGAAATAAGGGCTTTTAAAAAAAATCATATTTACAAAAAAAAATAATGCATGCACATGCTTACAAAAATCAACTTGGACTGAAAGATTTATAATGAACAAAAACAATTTCCTTTTACCACAGCTCCCAACCCCAAGTCCTATTTCCTATAGACAACCTCTTTTTGTTCAAAAAAAAAAAAAAACAACAGATTGATTTATGCATACAAGAACTGGGGTGTAGGTGAGAGGTACAGGGGGTGAGAGGATTCACCAGAGACAGAGTAGGAGCAGAATAGCCAGATCTACAGAGATACACTGCAAAGGGGAGCAGCAAATGAGACAGGGGAGGTCTGCTGTATCATATGTGGGCTAGCTCCCTCACTGGAGGTAGAACTCAGGCAGCAGCAGTGATAGTGCTGAGACTTAACACCTAGGCCACAGGGATGCCCTGGACAACCTCTCTTTAACTACTTCTATCTTCTGTATATAGAAATAGTTTGCTTATACAGTCAAGAATAGTATGCTACTCTAGTTTTACCTATGTTAGATACTATTTATGCCCTACTATGATTAATGAGGATTTAGCTATTACAATACAACTGCTACCCTCCCCCATTCTAACTATAGTTATATCACCTTTAATTAAATAATCTGAAAGCCCTTAGCATATTTTGAGTACATATTTTCAGATTCAAGTTGTTGTACTATCAATCAAATAGTTGTACTGTGGCTACATTTCCTTTCTTAGAGTGTTTTAGTTTTTTTCTTGACATTCTTAGGTATTTTATTTTGTTCTTTGTTTCCACCTATAATCATACTTTTTTCCTGAAGTCTTAATGTAATGATATTTATCAAATGAATCACCCCTCTCTCTTCCATCCCTGCCACAGAAAGTTCCCATCTCAATTCTCTGCTTCATTTGGGGCCACTTCTCCCCAGACCAGCTGCCTTGCTCTTCTGGAACGACCTTTCACTATGCCCCTGGGTTGCAGCCTCTACTTACTGGTGCTACGCCTTTCTGCTTCCTAGCCAACACCCTGAATTTCTGGTGGCAGATTTTCTTAGTCTTTGAAGACTAAAAATGCTCTTCTGTTTTCTAGCCCACACCTCATACTTTATATAAGTATAGAATTTCAGGTAGAAAAAAAATTTCCATCAGAATTTTTGAAGAGATTTCTTTGTTGTCTTCTAAACACAACAAATAACTGACTAAGAATAAACGAAAGGTAATGGATTCAACATGTCATGGTCTGGTGTGGTGTCTCCATATATAAATATTTTAAGGATTCTTAGAGACTGAAAAAAGAGTACAGAATGCATGCTAATAAGATTTTTGCTTAAGGTAGGACTGGTCACATAATTTGAAGGGCCCAGTGCAAAATGAAAATATGGGACCTTTGTTAATAAATTATTTAAAATTTCAAAATGACAGTAGTGCATGAAACCAAACACAAGAGCCTTTTAAGTTTAACAGTCTGTAAAACTGCACGGGTAGCACACTTATGAAGCTGGCCCTGCTTTAAGCTGGCCCATCTCCTTTAATCCCTCATTCAACATCACTGAGCATCATAGTCCCATATGTAAAACAGACAGACATACAATATCTGTCCTTATAACCATCAGGATTGAGTTATCTATGACATGGTAAAAATAATATATGTGCAAGCACTATGTAAGTCATAGGAATGTAAAGAAGAATAAATATTTCTAGACCATTTCTTCTGCATCACAGAGAAAATGTGTTAGATTGGTGTTGCTTCCTTGTATCTTCTTTTATGGATGGATAGCTAATGTGCAGATACTTCATAGCTTCAAATATGTCTTAGAGTCACTCCAATAATAAAAATTCAAACAAGAGTAGCAATAACATGCTGATCATCACATCTTAATCGGAAACTCTAAAAATTGAACTTTTTATTGAAGTGTTCTTCTAACTTCACCTTAAAAATAGCACTTTAGAGTCATCACTTAAATCCTTCCTAAGTTGTGAAACATAGGTGGCAGCTAAGAACGTGGGTTACTATTATTCCACCTGTGTTTTATCTGGTGATCCTATTAAAGAGACAGACCTTTACCTGGTTTCAAGTTATATCCACCAGTAGGTGTGTGCAGATGCTCTGTTTTAATATTTGAATCCTGAGTTAGTTTCTAAGCAACTATATGACATCAATAAATTCTGAAACTTTTAAAGTCTCATGGGGTTGTTGTGGCAATTAGTTAGGTGTGCGAGACTTCAGACACATAATAGGTGCTCAGCAAATGATTATCACTATTATTATCCTTTGAGAGGAATAAGAATACTAATTGTATTTTTCAATTGACCAGGTGCACTAATTTTTGTACAAGAACATTATTTCAAAATCAGTCTAAATCAAGCACATTTAATGTATAGTTTCATGAACAGAAATAAATATTTGTCTTCGCGTTAGATTGAAACTGAACATTTAGACCAGAGATTCACAAACTCCAGCCCACTGCTCTTTTTGTATAGCTCATGAGCTGAAAATATTTTTACGCTTTTAGAATGTAGAAAAATAAAATTTTGTGACATCTGAAAAATGTATAAAATTTAAATTTCAGTTTCCCTAAACAGTTTACCGTTAACACAGCCATATGTATTCATTTACATATTGTCCTTGGCTGTTCAATGGTCATTGAGTCATTGTAACACAGAAATTAAGTCTAAATATTTATTATGTGAATCTTAAAAGTTTGCCAGACCCTCTGTAGACCATCAGTCCTGACTTCTCATTACACAGCCACAATGGCACCATACCAGTGCCCACACACTGTTACCCCTCTATCTGGAAATAGATCGCCCTGCAACATCTAGCATTCCACACACCAAACCAGCCTTACTCCTCAGCTCCTGATGCCTCGATATCTCCTAATCTCTGCTGATGCTTTTGTGGCTCTGACCTCAGCTTATTGCCTTAACCACAATTTACACTCACCTCTGACATGGTATTTGCTCCTGCTAATCAGAGAGGTGAGACCAGCATATCCCTGTTAGATCCAAAATCCTTCCCCAGTAGTTAATTCAGTAAGAGTCTTCAAGTGTCAGGGCCTCCCTGGTGGCACAACGGGTTGAGATACAACCTATGAAGCTATCTGCAGCCACTGCAGCATGAGTTCAATCCCCGGGCAGGGAGATACCCACATGGCACAGCTGACCTCCCTGACTCGTCTGCTGCTCCCCTCAACAGTGTGTTTCAGTCAATGTGCCTGTTCTGTTCCCTACTCTGTCTCTGGTGAATCCTCTCATGCCCCACACCTCTGGCCTATACCCCAGTTCTTGTATACATAAATAAATCTTTAAAAAAAAAAAAAAAGAATCTTCAAGAGTGTGCTTGAATACAATTTTGGAAAATTTGTTGCCTTTCCTCAGAGTTTTTTTTATTCTTATACCCTATGGACATTAAATATTTGCTGTATACTTAGTACTCATAAGCAGAAGGAGGCCTGAAGATAGAAAGCTGATTTAGGAAATAAGAGAGGGACAAAAGGAGGTGATAGATAAAACAATCAATAAAAATGAACTGGTTTAATGATCAAGCTTGAAACATAGAGTGAATTAATGAGTGAATGAATTAATTTTTAAAAATAAGAAAGACTTCACCAAGAAGATAGGAACTGAGTTAGCCAGACTTTAATGGCTGGATTTGTAGAGTATATATTAGGGAGAGAAGAAAATACAGGTGGATGAAATGAGGTCTTCATCTAAATGCCCTATATCAGGGGTCACAAATTGTGGAGCTATCTCCCTCCTCCAGTCTCTCAATTTTCATCATCCCTGTCCTGCCACAAACTCCTCATAGCAAACTATGAAAGGTCATCTCACTGAGATGATTAGAAAATACAACTCTGGCTGGACACAGTAGAAAAAGGCACCATCTCCACTGGTACTGCAGGTCTCTGCTAGGGTACAAATTTAGGTGATCAGGGGTGACTTTCTGCCCCATATTCACCCCTGGGACTAAAACATGCTCACACATACCCAACCTGAAAAATACTACATTGTAGATCATAAATGGGTAGACCCTGCTCTGCATTTTATGTTTAGAAATAATTTTCTTGAAATCTTTCAAAGAATTAAAAATAAATCATTGTAGTCTGTTGATGAGAATGTGGCTAAATGCTCCCCTGCATTGTTGGAGGAAAAGCAAAAAATCATATAATCCTCATGGGAGAATTTGCCAAATTCTAATGCAATTACAGATGCATTTACCTTTTGACACAACAATTCAAATTATAGGCATCTGTTGTAAAGATTTACTGGCAAAATTACAAAATGATATCCAAGGCTATACTTGAAGGCATCATTTAGCATAACGGTAAATTGAAAACAACCAAAACATCTATTAATAGTGGTTAAATAAGCCAGGGTTGGCAAACTTCTTCAAGAAAACCCCAAATAGTAAATATTTTATGCTTTGAGGGCATATGGTCTCTACCACAAACACTCATTTCTACCATCATAGCACAAAAGCAGCCATGGACAAAAAGGCAAATGAGCAGGCTGCGTTTCAGTAAAATTTTACTTGTGGAAACTAAAATGTGAGTTTTATAGAACTTTCAGTCACATAATAGTCTTCTTTTGATTTTTTTTCAGCCCTTTAAAAAAAAAAAAGCCTATTCTTAGCTTTAAGTCAAATACAGATGGCAGACTAGATCTGACCATCAGACTGTAGCTTTTCAGTCCCTAGAATAAACTATGGTATATCCTCACAATAAAGTCTGATATAGTTACATCAAGAAATAAAGAAGATATTATATACTGATATGGATCCACAATGTAATAAGTGAAAAAAAACAAGGGGCAAACAGTCTTGCATGTTATTGTTTCTATAAGAAATTGAAGTATGAGTATACATATACATCTGAGTATAATGTTAATTTTTTTTTTTTTAGATTTTATTTATTTTGCATGGAAGACTAGGGTGTAGACCAGTGGTACAGGTGGTGAGAGGATTCACCAGAGACAGAGTGGGGAGCAGAACAGGTGGATTTACTGAAATACACTGCTGAGGGGAGCCTTGGGTGAGACAAGAGAGGTCTGCTGTGCCATATGTAGGTCAGCTCCCTGGTAGGGAATAGAACTCAGACCATCAGGATGATAGCACTGAGACTTAACCCCTAGGCCACCAGGGAGGCTCCTAATGTTTATACTTTTAAAAAAATGATGAAAGATAAAACAATAACTAATGAAAGTAGTTGCCTATAAGAGAAGGAATGTAAAAGGGTGGGATGGTGGAAGCAGTATTTCTGTGAACTTGTAAAACTGTTTTGACTTTGGGATATAATTTTGACATAATTAAACAAAGGAAAATCACAAAGTGAAAAACTGATTTGGTTGTCAACACATGAAAAGGGAATATTTTATGAAGAATACAAATTCCCATCTTTTGAAATATCGAAAGACCTGGTTGGCATCACTGAGTCTATATTCCCACCTAGTAACCATATGGCGAAGCCAAATTTTAACAACATCTTTTACAGTAAGACATATATTCTTTGATTTGCTGCAAAATTCATCTACTTGGCTTCACCTTACCTTGCCTACTCGGCTTGCAGAGGCATTTAAGTTTGTAATTTCTGTCCTAGGAGAAGCAAATGCATTAAAATGTGATGCTTAGTATAGCAGTAACAGAAAAAGCATCAGTATTTTGAGCACAGGAATACAATGATAAAAGTAGTATTTTGAATACACTAACCTATCAGTATTATATGTAATGATTTGGAGTGGGGAAGAGCCTGATACCAAAGAGATTAATTCCAGATTTGATTATGCTAACACAGATAGGAGACATATTGGCCTGGAAGGGTGGTAACTCTAGGATGGAAAGAAAGTGAAAAAAAGAATACAAGTCACCAGGATATGAAATGAAAAAGAATGCAGAGTTACATTAGAACCAGAAAGGATCTGAGAGATCATCTAATCTCATGTCCCTATTTCATAGGAAACTGAAGTCTAGAGTGGTAAAGAACTGTATTTGAAATATTATATCTGGTTAATATCAGAATCACCAGCTTCACTTTCCAAGTATTATTATGTATTCTACTAAATTTTATTATTTTGAGGCACTAGAGAGGCAAAGACAAAACCAGTTAAAGAACTTTATAACTCTCATAACCAGCCACATAAGCACTAATTGCACCATGGTGCCCCCAGCATATAAAGCAGGTGCCATTCTGCATGGTTGCAAATTTGTGCCACTAGAGACTTGGAGAGAGAATTTTTCTTGGGGGAGAAGATAATAAATTTGATTTTTAAGCATGGTAGGTAAAATGAAGCATGAAATGGTGATTTTAGTAGGCAGTTGAAAATCTTCGCAAGTAGGCAGTTTTTATATTTTTGTTTATTGCTACTATAAATTAATGTCAATTTATTCAGGCTACTGGATCTGTTAAAAAAGAACATTGTCATTATACATTTGTCAGACCCCTTAGATTATACAAAACAGGGCCTCCCCGGTGGCGCAGCAGTTGAGTGCTGGGTTGCGAAACTGCCCGCAGCCTGTGCAGAGCCAGTTCGATCCCCGGCTGCTCCCCGGCCAGCGGAGGAGGGTCCCACATGGCGCGCAGACCTCTCCTGCCGCCCGCTGCTCCCCTCAGCAGCGTACTTCGGTCCTTCTGCCTGTTCTGCTCCCCTCTCTGGCTCTGGTGAATTCTCTCACCCTCCCACGCTTCTGACTGTACCCAGTGCTTGTATAAATAAATAAAAATAAATCTCAAAAAAAAAATTAAAAATTAAAAAATAAATTAAAAAAAAAGATTATACAAAACAAAAAGCGAATGCTAAGGTAAACCAAGGACTTCAGTTAATAATAATGGAGCAATATTGATTCATCGATTCTAACAAATATAACACTAATGTAATATGTTAATATAGGGAGAAGTGAGAGTAAAGAACACATGGGAACTCTGCAATTTCTGTTCAATTGTTCTATAAATATAAAGCTGCACAAAACAATAAATTTTACTATTATAAAAAATTATATTGGTGGAGAGAGCCACCAGTAACTTCTTGTGAGGCTGCAAAATCAAAATTGTCAATTTGTTCCTTGAATGGATGTTCACTGGAAAATATCATTTTATTTATTCGCTAACTTTTAAAATATTTTTATTGAGATAGCATATACAGATTACAACATATAATGTTTACAACATCTGTAAATGATTCAGAAATATAAGATCATACCTTTTTAGGTGTAGTTACTACACTACATCCACCATCAATACATGCATAGTCCTCCACCATGGTCCAATGTGCACCATTGGAAAATATAATTTCAGAAAAGGCAGAAATGAGTAAACACCAACTCAGATTTAGAGTAATATATTCACATCTGAAAAAAAATGAAAAAGTTTTAAAATCAATTTTTTAAATTATGGGAAAATAGTAGTTTAAAAAGGGAACTGCTTAAAAGTTTTTGGCTTCAGAAAAAGGAAAAAAGGGAATTGCTTGAACTTATGCATGTATTTTACAGCATTTTTTTCCTGCTAAAATTTGATCTGTTTGTTATTGGCCATATCAGGAAGAGTGGTGTTTTGTACCTGACAGAGGTCTTGCACCATAATGTGGATTGTGATAATCAATCACCAACTTTATGGCAAATGGCTGGAACAAGACTGTCAAAATGAATCACATCATCCCCAACCTATGTTTCGATCCCCTAGGAAATAAATATTTATTTCAAAAACTATACTGATTATGTGGTGTTCCAATTGGATCATTAGCTTCAGAGTAATAAAATCAATCCAGAGTTGGTTATATAATAATAATCACACCTCCATGATATAAAAACAGAAAAGGATTGACTTGGCATTCATGTTTGCTCTCCAAGGACATTCTAACAGTTATTTTTCTCCTTCTTTGTTATTGTGGTTTTGAAATAAGTTACAATAATGACCAGAAAATAAATGAGATTATATTAGACACTGACTTTTGTTCTACAGGTTTAGACCCTAGAGTGTTAGAGCATCAAGGAACTGACTTAATTATTCTATCCCAAAGGGTCTCAGTTGGGAAGCTTGCACCCACCCAAACCTCAAGATCCATTACTGTAATCCAAATTCTTTAAGAGCAAGAAACGGAGGTCCAAAAATGTGGCTGATAAAGAGTTTTCCAAACTATTTGGTGTTAGTTTCTGCACTTGAATACATTTCTCCTCTCCGATACAGCACCCCTTTTTTTTAAAGATCATGCTACCTAAGGTTAATTGATTCAATTCTGTGTACACTTGACCTATGTCAACAAAAAAAGCAAACTTTTTAAATTGGGTTGCTCTTTAGTCACATCTAGCTCTCAGATTCTATCAGTGAACTGTGTGTATGTAGATAATGAGGTGGCAGTGTTTACCTTTGATTCTTTTCCTCCTTGTTCCCTTAGCTATAAAGTAAACAAGGAAATGGAATATATTTGATCTAGCATGTCCATGGAAATTAGACTGTTCCAAAAATTGACTTCTAGGGTCATCCTGTATGCCACTGCGGGCACCAAAGGCTCTCATGAGGTTTTATGTTTTGTGGGTGGATTAACCTTCCAGTTTTTACCACCCAACCACAACTCCTCTAGGAGTAGGGATTATAGTTAACAAAATACACACACTGGCATAAATGCTCAGTCTTAAAGTTCTACTTGTTTCTAGACCATTCAGACTGTAAGTAGCTGTTGTGCCACCATTACTATTTCCTATGAGTGTAGATTTAGGTAATTGCATAATTGCCTTCTTTTTACAGCTAGCTTACCATTGGAGTAGAATGATAAGATCTCATCCTCATTTCTGTCTGGAAGAAAGATCTCACAGAACTTTAAGGAAGGCTGGTAAGTTAATCTTTCTTTTTTATTCCCTCTACTTTATCACATATATCCCTCATCATACAAGAGGGACTGCTTTCAATATAGTCTTCAATTGTGAGAAAAACAAACTGCCAGGAGTTGAATTGCTGTCCTATGGCCAACAGGCAATTCCTGGCTGGTGGCTCTAATGTCTTTGTGTTTCTCTTTGAATTGTGGAGATTAGTGGTCCCTGTGGGCTATCTTACCTTGTGGGAGGACCTTTGGGTACACATACCTTCCTGTTTATTCTCTGAGCCAAAGATTAAGTATAACAGGAATCCTTGAGAACATAGGTATGCCTCAAATACCATGTATTATAATCTTTGCATCATGAAACAGGAAATCCAGAATCCTAGTGAAAAAATAAAATTAGAGGTACAACCTTTGAATAGCTAGAAGCCGTTCTTCAAACAGGAGCCTGTTAATGATTAACACACCTGAGATCATTGTTTAAACCAAGGAGAGTAACTCTGCGTTAAGGTGTATACAATTAGAACTCTGATTTGCAAAAAATATTACTAATTCTATGTAGTCTACATTGTTTAATATACACAAAACATGCACACATACTTTAAGAGGAAAGAAGTCAAGAAAACATAACTTCAAGTACACTTATTTTTTAATTTTTCAAGATAATAACTACAACTATTAGGACAGGCTACTTGGGAACCTCAAAAACATGAATCACTTTCATAGTTAGCAGCATGGCCTTTCTTTGGGGAGCACTTTGTTTGAGGTAGAATGTGCCCCTGTTCTCACCAGGGCAAACAAAGGGAGCTGAATACAATGAATGAGAGCAAGCCTACCTGTGCTCTTTAGACAGACAGGGAAGGAGAACATTAGTCAGTACTACTGTACCACCTGCTACCCAGATGTCTTCAGTCTTTGCCTTATTTGTCTTCTCTTTCTAAACTTGAACTGTTGCCATAGATAGGCAAAAATGTGCCTCTAACCTTGTCACAACAATGGACAATTAAACTGAATTTTCAAGAACTGCCCAACTTTATTTCCTCTAGACTAGATTTTTATATTTGGGACCTGTCCTGTGTCCATCAGGCAATTCCTGGCTGGTGGCCCTACCTTCCCTAACTTCTAAAACTTGAAAATAAGGATAAATCTCAAAGTAAAATGCCTTTTAAACTGATCTCACACTCACTCATCCTTTCTTTTTAATCTCCTCTCCCAGCCTTTCTTCTGCTACTCATTTTACGGAAATGAGAAATAAGTGAGTAAATATGGAATATATACATTAAAAGCATTATATGTTCTTTGCTTTTATCATTTATTCATTTAACAAATATTCTTTGAATGCATCTATGTAGTAGCTAAATGCTGGGTATAGAGAGGGTAGTCAACAAAATAGACAAGGTCTTAATGAAGCTTATAACCTTGTGAGTTAGACATTAAATCAAATAAATGCTATGTGAAGAAATGAACAGAGGTAACTTATTTAGACTAGACAGTCAGAGAGGGCTTCTCTGAGGTAGTAATAATGCATGTGAACATCTGAAAAATAGTTGATGATGATTCCAGATATCCAGAGGAATTTTTGTCCTAAGTCTTCTAATATGAAAAGTATCTCTGAGCATATCTATATATCCACAAAATAAATGTAATGGAAAGGTGTGAACACTTATTTGTAAATAGAGGTCTATTGATTTTTCCAGGATTGAAAATGATTTCACCCAGTAAAGTTGCATTTTCTGATACTATGAAAAAGACCCCAGATAAAAATACTTCATTATTTATTATAAGTGGGGTTTACTAAATAAAGTGCTAAAGACAAAAGCTATAAAAAAGATATACTTTTCTTTATATTTCTAAAGAAAGAATTTAAAAATACCAAAATGAATGAGAGCAGGACTCTATTTTATAAACAGACAGACCCTGTTCTGATTACACCTTTGTGGTTATTTCAGCAATGTAAAGGAATAAAGATTATACAAACAGGAAGAAGGACTTTCCACATTGGACATATCCCCAATGAAATTACTAAATTAGCAAGATAATACATTTATAACTTGCTTTCTCATTATAAAATGCTTACCATCTAATCTGAATCCCAAAACAGATATTTAAAATAAGCATTATTGTTTATTATTATTATTATTATTATTATCATCATCATCATAATTATTCCACTTGAAAGAAGAATTTAGTTTAGGTGATAATACTCATAATGAATTAGTGAGATTCTGACACCAAAGCCTTAGGTCTTGCTGCTGTATCATACTGCTATGACTTATTATAATTTATCGAGTCCCTAAAGCTGTCCCAAGAGGAGTAACAGAAAATTCACACCATAAAATATCATTTAGACAATCATACTTTTTGCCATTTCACTTTATGGAGAGCAAGGGGTTATAACCTTATCTCATCCTAGTTTTCTTCAGCGATCCATTATAGGATTCCTCATTCAAAAGCAGAAGGGCAGAGACTTCTTAACTTTTAATATGGCTTTGAGACAGAGTGTGACTAGCACCTGTGGAAGCAAATCTAACTCAGGTGAGACCCATAGTCTCATAGACATATTTCTGCCATGAGTTTCTTCATAAAGAAAGATGTAAAAGAAAATGGATAGGAGTTGATGAATTAGGTGAGAACTTGAAAGTGTGCTAAGAATATCTACTCCCAGAAAAATATTTAGTGGAGAAGATTCTTCGTAAGCCTATTTGTTCTTTAAAGGAGACCTAAACTCCCACTGGAAAAAGGTGCGTGTGTGTCCCAATAATTTTAGCAATTACAGAAAATCAAGTTCCTACCCTCCAGTAAGATGATAATTATAAGAATAGCAGTGGGTGGTGAATGAACACTTTTACTAATTTTATCTTCATTATTTTGAAATAATGCTACTTTGGGCAACTTAAACATTCTTGAGTTATTTTTCATGTCAGAGTATTTGTGTAAAATAAAGCTAATTTCTAATCATTAAAAATATTACATTTTGTTTGACATTGTTTCTTGCACGTCCCTGCAATCATTCCTAAAGTGATACTTGGAAAATGACCACATCAGGACCAGCTCCATGACCCTGTTCTAGCCAAAGTAATTGCAAGGGAGGGATATCGCTCAGAAATTTTCTGGGGGACGTTTCAATAGAGATGATTGCTGACATCTAGTTTCCCTTTTCTTACCTTTAACTTGGCCAGGATACCTAAGATTGTCACAGTTCCTTTGTGACCAGGAGCACTGAGGTTGTGAGGATGAAGAGCAGAAATCTATGAGGATCATGGCAGTAATGTTACAGAGCAACCCCAATATGAAACGGGTTGCCTGACCGTGGATCCTCACCCACATGCTTAAAGGGGACTTATTAATGCTAAACTGCAGGCACACACAAAAGCTCAATAAAAGGTTTATTTGCAAGGGAAGGGGAAATAAGGGAATGAATAACTTAGTGAGAAAAAGAGGGAGATAAATTCATAAATGTGTCCTACATGTTCCCCTGACCTGGAATTCCAATGAGCTGCTGAGAACTGGGGAAAAGCTAAGTGCACCGTGGGGCCAATTTATATTGTATAAGCCACTCATTGTATGAGCCACCCAGCTCATATGGCTGTTTATATACCCAAACAAAAACACTTGGCTCCTTAACTCCACCCTCAGGTCCTCGAAACCCTCCCTTTGGTGATCATGGGATTTGTAGTTCCCAGTGTCCTGATGGAGTGGGGATGGAGTACACAAAGCCTGTATGGAGTTTGCTAAGGACATCCTTTCCCCGTAACAGAAAGACTGAAAAAACCTGGACCTTATGTGACATTGTTAATCACTTAAACTAACACACCAGCACTTGGCTACTCCCAGCATTTTTGTTATGTGAGAAAGCAAATCCTTATTTGTTTAAACTACTGTTCCTGAGATTAACTTTAATGTGCAGTTGAGAATTTTCAACTGATAATACTGTGTAGCTTTTAGCTAGTTACTTAAAAGATTTGAACCTAAGTTTCCTGTATTTAATATATACACAATACTACCCAAGAATTCTGATTGAAAAAGTACACTGACCCTACTATATTCAAAAACAAAGAGTTTTTTAAAATAATGTTGTACATATTTTAAGCTTTTGTTTTCAACTTCATAAATAAAATGATCATTCTAATGCCAGGGGGATATGAAACAACACATTTTAAACTTTGCTATTATTTGTTTACTGATTAAATGGTTTTATCATTTTAATGCAAAGCACTTTGTGTTTTCATAATTCTTCACAAATGTGGGTCCTAGTTAATACAATGGGAATATTTCACTGGATTTTAATGAAAAATTAAAAGGCACAATTTATATTCTTTCATTCAAATATTTACAGAATTGTTGATCTGTCACTGAAGAGTATCTATCTTAAGGGAACTAAGACATAATTTCAAAAGTTTTGTCAATCCATTCCTTACTCTGAGTCTAGCACAAGGAAAATAATTTTTCCAAAGATAACTCTGAAGAAAACATCTTTTTATTTTTCTTGTTGAAAATCATTAAAATCATAATGCTTTGCACTGACAAGGAACTATCTCCATGGGCAAAAGAATGGAATTAAAAGATTTTTTATAGCACTTCCTAAGTAGACTTACTTTCAGGGAATGAATATTATATTCATTTACAATAGGAGTCCGTGTTATTAAAACAAAGCTATTGTGCCTTCTCACATGTGATTATTTTGAGTTTTAAATGATAAAAGGGCCTTAGTACATTTGAAGATTACATTGCTGAGAAAATACATTTATTGTCAATCTTGGAAATTAAGATTTTTGAAAAGCAATTCTAGTGAGTAGAATCTGAGTATAATATATGGCTGAAAAGATTAAAAATAATAATGTGCTATTTAGGGCCTCCCTGGTGGTGCAAGGGTTTAGGATACAACCTATGAAACTATCTTCAGCCACTGCATCACGAGTTCAATTCCTAGCCAGGGAGCTACTCTCATGATACAGCAGACCTCTCCTGACTTGTCCGCTGCTACCCTCAATAGTATATTCCAGTCAATCTGCCTGTTCTGTTCCCCACTCTGTCTCTGGTGAATCACCCCCTACACCTCTGGCCTGTACCCCAGTTCTTGTATGCATAAATAAATAAATCTTAAAAAAATGTGCTATTTAGTGTGCTTCAATTTGTAAGATTTAGGTTAATATTTAAAAAACAGCAATCACACACACGTCTATCTGCTCTTAATATTTTAATAATTACAAATTAGCATGATTCAGGATATAGTTCTAAATTTGACTTAAATGGTAAAATAAATGTTCAGTTTAGTATACCATGTTCTTTTAACTTCCAATTTAAAATCTCTCAAGACAGATTAATAATACACGATAATTACTTTGAGTAATAAGTAAGTGAAAAAAGAGTTTATACAAGTTGGCATCTTGTTGATAGTTTTTTATGGATGGAATTTAGAGTAATCAAAATCTCACAAATTTTATGAGAAATTGAGAAAATCAGATAGAATTTGTGTCTTTCTGAGTTAGAAAATCCATGCGAATGTGTTCTTGTCTCTGTGTGGCAGATGATGGCAAAAAGAAAAATGGTGTTTTTCCCTGCCAGGATGATATTTCAAGTAGCTTAATCATCCTTCTTAGGGCATCCTTCAACCTCACAGAAACCATCTCTTCCTTAGTCTTCCCAGTAGCAAGAAAACAAAAGTGAAAGTTAAAATTTTCACATTTATCCAGCTAGCACCTGGAGACAAATCAGACAACTGAGCAGGTGGGGTGCTAATTATGAACCTCTTCTTGGCCCTCAGTAACACTGCCTGGTAATTTTAATACATTCTTAATGGGCAGCGCACTCTCCTGCACTCTGTAAAAATTATTTCCAACTTCTGCTCTTGTCAGATTCTTACTTGTACTCCTTATACCCTCAGGGCTATTGCATTCTCCTTTCAAAAACATAGTTTTTTAAAAAGCTACGATTGGAAAATGTATTCAATTCTTCTCTCTAGCCCCCTGTATCACTCTTCTTTCTGGTCTACAAAAATCAAGGAAATATTTCCTATTAATATTCAAGGTCAATCTCTCTACATATTTTGTGAATTGCATTCCTTTCTATAATTCCTGGAAATTCATAGGCTATTTGTTCTCAAGTTTTAATTGTTTTTGAATAGACAATATATACAAATAATTAAAAGGTCAAAAGTTACAGAAGAAAAATATGATGAAAGTCTGTTTTCATTCCTAATGCTAGTCACCAATCTTCTTGGGACAAGTCCTGTCAGAGAGAGTCAATGCATACATGAGTAAATAAATGTGAAAATATTCCTTAAGTAAAAAAAAAAAAAACAACAACAGTTACATGTCTTTCTTTTTTCATTTAAAAGTGTATCTTGAAAATGATATTTATTCATGAAGTATTGGGTCATTCTTTCTTAGCTTTATAACACTGATTATGAATATCCCATCAATTACTTAACTTGACCCATTGATGGATATTTAGCTTCTCTCCAAACTGTTATTATTATATACACTATTGCAACATGTTTATTTCTTTTCTTAGATTTTGGGGCAATCTCTACTCTTATTTCTTTGAATTGGATCTCTGTTCCCATCTCACTCTTCTTCTTCTTCTGGAATACCCATTTTTCATATCTTCTTTCTCCTTCGTCTAATTGGTGATTTGTATATTTGCATCTTCTATTTCTAAGGTTCTCTCTTCTATCAACTTACTTTTATTTAAAATGCTTTCCTCATTTGTCCTCATTTTATCCTGTGTTTCTTTCTGTGTTCTTTTAATAGCTTCAATCATCAGGGAAGAACATTTTTTGTTCCTGTGTCTACTTTCTAAGATCCTTTAATTGACTTTCAGCATTTGACTGTCCTTCTACTACCTCATTTAGCATTTCTAAGAGTTATTCAGAATTCTTTGTCTGCTGGGTCCTCTATTTCTGTGTCCTTTATATATGTATCCGGACTTCAATTCTTCTCCTTCTGCTTTTCCATGTTGTGTTCAGATGTTCCTTGCTCCCTAAGCATTTGTGTTGTCTCTTTTGGTTTTTTAGGTTTTGGGTCTATAGGTTTAATTTTGTTTCCTTGCTTCTCTTCATTGTTTACATTGGTAACAGGTAGAGGAGTGAGGGGAAGTTGGAACTCAGAGACTCAGTCTTCATCCTGGTGAGGAGAGAAGATAGCTCCAGGTTGATATATAACCTCTGTCTCCTCTTTTCTCTCTCCAGAACTATCTGGTGCTTCAGAGATCCTAAATTTCTGTCCCATCTCCTCACTGTTACTCTTCGTGTCAGGGGGTATGTTCTACCAACACTGAGTCACCTGGCAATGGGTGCCAGGAGTGATGTGCAGAGAACAAGTAGCCATATTCTGGCCACCTTGCTCTGCTTGGCAAGGGGCAACTGGCACAGACTATGTGTCCTAGTTGCCTGGCAATGGCAATGCTGTTGCCACAACTGAACATGGGGCACAGACTGCCAGATGCTGTTAATTGTTCACCTGGATCTTTTCTCATAGAGTGGAAAAAGGGCTCTTCCACCCCCTCTGCCTGCTCCCCAACTCTCTGTGACCAAACCAAGCTTAGCTTCACACACACATGCCACCACCACCAAGTTTCTCTTTGTCTGGTCTTTCTAAACTAAGAGGAGTTAGTGTCCCTTATTCCTGAAGCCTTCAGTGCAAGGGCCTTTTCCTTGTCAGGTGGTAACCAAACCCATAGCCACTGGACTCCCAATCACTGCACCCCCAGCCCTGTGCCTGTGTAAATCTGTCTACACTGCTCCCTTTTCAAAAATTTCAAAAAAGTCAGCATTAGGCCAGCCTGACCATAAGCTCCTTAACCTCTTAGTCACCTTCCCATAGCAAGTCACAGACCTGCATGCAAAACCAAGAAACCCGGGCCTCCCCGGTGGCGCAGCGGTTGAGCGCTGGGTTGCGAAGCTGCCCGCAGCCTCTGCGGCGCCGGTTCGATCCCCGGCTGCTCCCCGGCCAGCGGAGGAGGGTCCCACATGGCGCACAGACCTCTCCTGCCGCCCGCTGCTCCCCTCAGCAGTGTACTTCGGTCCTTCTGCCTGCTCTGCTCCCCACTCTGGCTCTGGTGAATTCTCTCACCCTCCCGCACTTCTGACTGTACCCAGTGCATGTATAAACAAAACAAACAAACAAACAAATAAATAAATAAATAAATAAACACCAAGAAACCCTATGTCTCTGTGATGCACCCATAAATCTTCCTTTGAGTTTATTTTATTTTATGTAAGTATTGTTTTCTGTTTAGTGAGTTTAGGCAAGAGAATGATCCAAACTTCTCTATTCCCCCATGTTGCTGAGAGGCTGTCTCTTAATGAAGATAATTTTGACCCCACACATCAGTCTGTACCTGGCAATATATACTGTCAGGAACCCTAGGCCTTTCATCACAGCACTAATAAAGCTGTAATTAAGTAATTAATTGTATAATTAGTCATTTAATATCTGCCTTATTCATTTAATATCTGCCTGTTAAAACTGAACAGCCATAGTAGAGAAGGACCAGGATGTCTCATTTATAGCTGAGTCTCCACTGAATGGAGGATAGAATATCTGGAATAAATATTTGCTGAATAAATGAAATGTATATTCTACTGTAACATTTGAAAGAGTAGTTCCTTTGTTCACTGTCAATAATCCCTCCAGGGATAAAATATTTAATAGTTCTGAAAGGTTATTTTATCATTAGGCATGGGTTCGTTTCTCAGGGATTTCTCTCATATTGTTAAAAGAGATTGGCAGAAATGACATGTTAGTTTCTCTAGGTGAGTTGTATTGTATTAGGAGTATGAATGCTTAAATATTCTTCAACAATATAGCATATTTCACAGTAATGTAAGTAACCATGGAGATAGTTATAGAGATAGAAAGGAAAGACAAATTCAAAAAGTTAAATAGAATTTTTGTGAAATGTATTAAGGCAGAATAGAAGAAGAAAAAAAAGTTAGAAAGCAAAGATTCACTTCAGTCTTGAGGTTTTGGTGATTTTTTTTTTTTAAGATTTATTTATTTATGTTCACAAGACCTGGGGTGTAAGCCATAGGTGCGGGGGATAGGGGGATGGTGTGTGAGAGGATTCAGCAGAGACAGAGTGGGGAGCAGAACAGGCAGATCCACTGAAATACACTACTGAGAGGGGCAGCGGGCAAGACAGGAAAGGTCTGCTGTGACATGTGGGTAGCTCCCTGGCCAGCTGGGGATCGAACTCATGCTGCAGTGGCTGGTGATACCTTCATAGCACTGTCTTTAACACTCATGCCACAAGGGAGTCTGAGGTTTTGGCGATTTATAGAACCACAAATGAAAAGAACAACAAAACTATTTGGTGATTTAGACAAATATTCACATACATTTTACATTTTATATATTTTATACCAAAATAAATTCAAACAGGGAATGACACAGAAACCATGAAAGTGGTTAATCACAAGATATATAGAATTGATCCACTTAACAAACTGGCTTGTTTAGTACTATTTAGTATTTAGTATTTACTATTTAGTATTTAGTACTAGTATTTAGTACTATTTAGTATTTAGTATTTACTATTTAGTACTAATAGTATTTAGTACTATTCATTAGGTCAACTTCTTTGTCATTTTTATTCCATAAAAGAAAAATGGTAGCATACCTGAGGGCAGTGGAGCTACCAGTAGTCTGTTATCTTTGAAGCTATGTTCCTGATTCTGAAATTGGATTTTAAGAATTCTAAATATTCATAGTGCTTGATTTACTTCTAGGAGGTGAGTTGTACCCATGCCTTTCCATTGCTAGCTGCTTAGACTATCAGAATCCATAGGTTCTGATTTGTGGGGGAGAGTGAACATAGGTTACTATCAATTAACTTTTAAATGATTGCTAAAAGAGAAGAAATATGGGTGACCAGATAAGTTGAATTAAAAGGCAATTTATGCAAATCATCTAGAAAGGTTTCAATATTTTCAGGCAAGTAAGTAGTAATGTTACCCAATGAGAGTGCAAGGGCTAAGAAAAGAGATGGAGGTTTGAAGAGAAAGAAAAAAAACTGGAGAAGTCACTGTAAAATTTTTAATAACAATTATAAGGGTTAGAAAAAAATGATGAGGATTACTGAGTGATTTTAAGAGCCTGAGGAGAAATTTGAGATCATGACATTTCAGGAATAACAGGTGCCCCATTGAGAGTTTAGCAAACAACTTAGGATCTTTGGCAGGAATGTTGAGTGTTGTTAGTGAGGAATAGCAAAGTAGATGAGGGCTGGTAACTGCATTATTGAAATATTTACCATAGAGTAGGAAAGTAAGGTGGAACCACCAGAATGGGAGTAATGGATTTGGAAATAAGAGGTAGATGACAAAAATTGGAAGAAAAGGATTAGATTCAATAGTGATGGTAAACTGATAGGAAAATAGGCAGCTATGTTCAAAAAAGCTCTTAAAGAGAGAAATTACCACTGAGAAAGAAAGTCCACAGAAGCTTGTAAAATAATGATGTTGCCAGGGACTTCAAGTAGAAGCAGAATTTTAAAAAGTATACACAGAAAGTCCAAAAAAAAAAATGGGTTGATGAACGAAGGCTACAGAATAATAACGTACAAGTAGATATACCCACCCCTATTCCAGGCAGCATGGGCTGAAGAACTGTGGGGCGGGGGGGAGGAAGAAAAGACAAACAAAATAAACAAAACAAACTTTCTGTAGAAAATAATGTAAAAGATCTTAAAATTCAAGCAAAAAACCCACATTTCATTTTGTTTGAGAAGATAAGATTGTCAAGTCAAGAATATGGGGGTGTTTGTTCATGGTAGATCCTAAAGGGTCTCATGAAAAAACAGACTGTTGGGAAACAGCATGGTTTAGGGTGTAACAGGGTGGTCCCCAGGAAAAGCGGAGAGCTTTGATTTTGATTTTGCTCTTTTCATTCCAGATGTGCTGGGCCCCTTCTACCCCTTTTTCTATGGGTCCCCACCAGAAGAGAGGGCAGGCTTTCAGGCCTCAGTGGCCCTGTTTTGGGCCAACCCTTTTGGCTAGGCATTTACCCATGAGAGGATGGGTAACTTTGAGAGGATGGGTAACTTGGAAACTATATTGTCTTTTCTTTGTTGCACACTAATTGTATTAAAGTTCCTTTCCATTAAAGGTCTTATATGTTTTGTCCTGATGCATCAGGTGGCAGAACCTATTTAGATTGGGCAGTTTTGGGGGCTCCAGGATGCCCCTTTTCCTGCCATGTAACAAGGGCAGTGCTGAGGCAAACAAGCTAGAGAAGGTGGCTGGAAGTAATGCTGAGTTTATGTCCAGGTCCTTGAGTGTCCCTCAAAGAAATTAACATAAGGGAGGTGCATTTCTTAGCAAAACCAAAAACAAAACCTCCTATTTCCTCTACACTATGCTAATTTTGGACACCAAATGGTGTCCTTCAATCCAATTATGACTGTGTGGAGCTAGCACAGACCCCACAGGCTAAGGGTCCAGTCTCAAGCTTGCCCTCACTTCAGGTGCCAATTACAAGTTTCAGGTTTGGAACAACCAGTTACAAATTGGGGCTTCTGGGACACCCTCCCCCCCCCCCCGCCACACACACACCCCAGGTTCAATAACTTCCTAGAAAGGTCTTCAGAACACAGGGAACACATTTACTTGCTTATTACAAAGAATACAACTCAGGGACAGTCAAACGGAAGGGATATAAAGGACAAAGTATGTGGGAACGGGAGTGGACCGTCCCTGTCCTCTCATGTTGCTTAGTGAGCTGATGTGTCTCCACTCCAGTCACACTTTCCCACTCCTGGAGTTTACAGTTCAGACAGGTTTGCAATGCTGGAGCAGGGACTCTGCAAACAATAGTCTCCTTAACCAGCTGACTTCTGGTAGATTCTAGCTGTTGAAGTCACTAGAGGGAGGTTGGAAGACAGCAATAGGAGAGAAGAAACGCCTTCCTGTGTGTTTACTTCCTGCTCCTCTCAGCATCCTTCAATAGTAATGGCTGTTCCCAGTCATCAGCAGTTGCTTCCAGACTCTCACTTCTTTTGCTCTCTGAGAACCACAATCATCAGGACTCTTCAGAGTTGCCAGCAGCAGCGACACTGTGCCCACTTTTCCTCGCTCAGCAGTACCCCTCCTCTGAGCTTCTGGGTAATAGCCCAAACTTTCCCTTACTCCCCCAGTTCTAAAGACAGTAATAGTTTTTCCACAGATCATATCTTGGGGTCACTTCAATTTTCCCCTTTTTGGTCTGGAGACCCCCTTCTAACAGTATCCTGCAATTAAGTCTCTTCAGTAATCTGGTATGGTTTCTGTTTTCCTAACTGGACTTTGACTGATGCTCAGTTTTCAAGCAATTATTTCCAAAACCCTCTCTTATAACAATGATTTTTCTCTAAGTCAAACTGTTTGAAAGTGCCAACACCCATCCGTCAGTTCATATAAATAAAAGCAAAAAAAAAAAAAAGCAAAATTTGTTCTATTTCACTGGCAATAATCCACATTAAGTGGGGGTAGGTTTAAAGAAAGGAAATTTGAAGAAAGGAGAATTTTAGTATTTTAAAGCAAAATAGTGTTTACAGTGGTTTTAGACATACATGTAATTTTTTGTTTGTTGCTGTTCATCATCTAAATCATGGTGAAACAAGTAGGACTTTCTACTTTTAGGTGAATTGTTTCTTTTGCAGACCTTGATTGCACTTGAGAATCATTATGGAACTTAAAAGTAGCATTATTTGAGAAAGGGAGAAGTGGATTTCTCTCCTAAACTAACAATGAAACAAACATAAATTTCACAAAGTTATCTAAAGGTACAATGTTGCGGGGGTGGGAGAGGGTGGATCACCAGGGTTCCAAAGAATATAGTTTGAGGAATTGATATTAAAGCAGAGAGAAAAGCTATGCAATAGCGTTACGTGCTGCAGTCTATGACAGATGTTGCGAATGGAAAAACCCAAGATCTGACCCCAAATATTAACTAATAACAGTATCCTTGCCAACAATGGAGGGAAGAACACTATACACAGGAGAGAGCAAAGGAGTCATCCCAGGTCTGCCTAAAAAAGACTGGGAGGCCTTATAGCAAAGATAGCATTTGGACAGTCTTAAAGAATGACTAAGAGTTTCCCACACAGATGGAGTAAAAGTAACAGAGGGAATAGGAAAATGACAGGAGGTTTTAGAAGGACGACAAGAATATGATATGTTTCAGAAACCACAAGTATTTCTGTGCCATTAGAGGAATTTAGGGGAAAAGGTAAAAATGAAGTTAGATGGGTAGGCAGGGATTTTTAAAATCTTATAAAGAAGTTTGGATTTTATCTGGTAGATCATGGGAACAACTAAAAGGTTTTGGGTAGAGGAATGATGAGTTTAGGTTTGCTAGCGAAGTCACAGAACAGTTTAAAGGTGAGGATGGATGGATTGTTATAGGATTTGGGAGAATATATAAGCAGAAATTTAGTAAAGGCGGTTGTATGAGCAGTCAGAGTGAAGGCCTGAACTAGAGCAGTGATAAAGTGAATGGAAAGGAGAAAATGAATTCAAGAGAATTTTACTAGTTTAAAATAAAATAATGTTTACAGTGGCTTAAAATATGGCTTGACTAGCTAAGAGACAGTAATCCAGGGACTGAGGGAAGCAGGAGGCAAAGGAGATGTGAAAAATGTTGAAGAAGGATGATAAGAGAAATATTCAAAATAAGTCAATGAAAATGGGTATTTGGTTTCTTTAAGTTCAGTGTAACAGAGTCATTTTTCCCCCCATAGGAGTTTCAACAGATCCTGCCCTGATTAATCACCCAGTTTTGTTTGTAATTTGTTTTTTGTTTTTAAAGATTTATTTATTTATTTATACAAGCACTGGGTACAGTCAGAAACTTGGGAGGGTGAGAGAATTCACGGGGGGGGGGGGGGGGGGGGCAGACCAGGCAGACTGACAAAGGACACTGCTGAGGGGAGCAGCGGGCGCGGCAGGAGAGGTCTGTGAGCCATGTGGGACCCTTGCCAGCCAGGGATCCAACCCGTGCTGCAGAGGCTGCGGGCAGCTTCGCAGCCCAGTGCTCAACTGCTGCACCACCAGGGAGGCCCTTGTTTGTAATTTATATCCAGAACAGATACTCAGCTACTCTCAGTTTGTCTGTTCAGAGATGCGCATAGGGAGACTGTAAGTTGAAATGTTAGATGCCCTGAAACTACAAAGCCTGGGGTTTCAGTACAGTTCCTCTACTGTGACATTTGATAAGTTGCTCAATCTTTTTTATTTTTGTATGTAAAAATATGGAAAATGATTACCTCTTCCTCATTGTTGCTTAAGGATAAAATTAGATAACAACTTTAGAACCGGCCTGATATAAAAAGCCCAAGAGGTGTTGGGCTACCCTTATTGTCAATAGTAATGGTAGTAATTGTAATAGTGTTAATGCAACAGGGTGGTCCCCAGGAAAGGGGGAGGTTCCCTGCCCCACCCAAGGGAGGGTGGAGCTGAGCAGGAAGAGGAGAAGCAGAAGAAGAGACTAAGGAAGGAAGCAGGATGGAGCAAGGAGACCTGGAGGAGGCACATGGAGCCTAGAGACACGTGAAGAAACTGCGCTTGTCTTTTGGTCGTGGACTAGGTGACACAGATGTGGGTGAGACCCGTGGG
The DNA here is from genome assembly GCF_014898055.3 of Talpa occidentalis. Lineage (NCBI taxonomy): Eukaryota > Metazoa > Chordata > Mammalia > Eulipotyphla > Talpidae > Talpa > Talpa occidentalis. The sequence continues at coordinate 53,577,709 of NW_023604295.1, read as the reverse complement.
GAGGTGACAATGGCAGCTTTTATCTTGATGTTGATTTTGCTCTTTTCCTTCCGGGCTTGTCTGGTTGTTTCTGACCCTTTTCTGTGGGTCCCCACTGGAAGATGTTTTAGACTTGTGGCAGGCTTTGGGGCCTTGCTCTGGGCCGACCCCATATGGATGGAGTTTTACCCACGAGGGGATGGGTAACTTTGGGTGCTTCATTTAGAAACTAGACTCTTTGCCTTACCTGTATTGTTTCCTAGTTTTTATTAAAGTTCCTTCCCATTAAAGTGTCATATGTTTTGTGTTGATGCGGCGGATGGCAGAACCCATGTAGAATAGGCAGGTTTGCGGGGTTTGGGCTGCCCCTCTCCTTGTCCTATAACATTAATATTTTTAAACATAGATCCACAAATCGAATAGCAATCATGAGCAACCTGAGAGTGAAATTCTGAGAAGGCTCAAAATTTAGTTTCCACCTCCAACTGATATTTTGAAGCCTGTTCTAATGAACTGTCTTCTATTAACCATACTGTGCTAATCCAGCATCCTTCTTTATTGCTTACACACCTCTACAGTATACCTCGTGGGTAGCAGAATGATGATCCCCTAAAGATATCTACATCCTAATCCCCTCAACCTGTGGATACGTTAGGTTAATACCAAACGGGAATTAAGTTTGCAAATAGAATTAAGGTTGCTTATCAACTTGTTTAAATAGGGAAAGTATGCTGTATTACTCTGCTGGGTCTACTATAATCAGGAAGGTCCTTAAACAACAAAGAGGAAAGCAGAAGACTCAGAGGGAGGTGTGGTTTCAGATAACAGATGTGACATTAATGGTTTTTAAGATAAAGGAAAGGGACAGTATGCCAAGGAATCAGGCAGTGTTTGGAAACTGGGAAAGAAAAAAAGACTGATTCTCCTATAGAGCTTCCAGAAAGGAATGTAACTCAGCCTATACCCTAGTCAGGTGAAACCCATGTTAGACTCCTGAAGAAATCATAATATGTCTCTGTTGTTGTAAGCCATGAGTCTGAAGTAATTTGCTAGTGCAGCAGAAGACTGATTTAATGAGAAATATCTCTTTGATCTCTCTGGTTCTTGCCTCAGAGCTCAGACAACTTTTGGAATTTCCTGAGTGATAAGGGTGTGAGGAGTGTTTTTTGTTATTTATACTAAGCCCCTTTCAATCTTATTGGCATTTATGCTAATGAGGTGACTCTTGGAGGTTGTGGGCTGGTTGCCAGAGAAACCAACCTAGTCAATAGAGGGTTGGAACTTTCAGCTCTACCTCCACAACCTCCACGGTGGGGAAAGGGAAGGGGATTGGCTATCAGAGGCCAATGGTTTACTCAATCCTGCCTGCACGATGAAGCCTTCATTAAAAACTTACCGAAGTGGTACAATTGTTATAGGACAGGGAGAGGGGTAGCCCAAGCCCCGCAAACCTGCCTATACTAAATGGGTTCTGCCATCCGCCGCATTAACACAAAACTAGGAAACAATACAGGTAAGGCAAAGAGTCTAGTTTCTAAATGAAGCACCCAAAGTTACCCGTCCCCTCGTGGGTAAAAGTCCATCCATATGGGATCGGCCCAGAACAAGGCCCCAAAGCCTGCCACAAGTCTAAAGCATCTTCCAGTGGGGACCCACAGAAAAGGGTCACAAACAACCGGACAAGCCCGGAAGGAAAAGAGCAAAATCAACATCAAGATAAAAGCTGCCATTGTCACCTCCCCACAGGTCTCACCCACATTTGTGTCACCCAGTCCACGACCAAAAGACAAGCGCAGTTTCTTTACGTGTCTCTAAGCTCCATGCGCCTCCTCCAGGTCTCCTGGCTCCATCCTGCTTCCTTCCTCAGTCTCTTCTGCAGCTTCTCCTCTTCCTACTCAGCTCCACCCTTCCTTGGGTGGGGCAGGGAACCTCCCCCTTTCCTGGGGACCACCCTGTTACACAATGAGATTTCAGGTTGGGGAACAGAGGTGTCGGAAGGGTGGTACATGAGCCTTTGAGAAGTGGGGCACAGTGTAGCTGCTGTCGGTACCTCTGAAGAGTCCTGATGATTGTGGTTCTCAGGGAGTAAAAGAAGTGAGAGACTGGAAGCAACTGCTAACGACTGTGAAGAGCCATTACTGCTAAAAGGAGGCTGAGAGGAGCAGGAAGCAAACCGACAGGAAGGCGTTTCTTCTCCCCTATTCCTGCCTTCCAACCTCCCTCTAGTGACTTCACTTGATAGAGCTGTTATAGGGCAGCCCCGATAATGGAATTAGCTTTAGGACATCCTTTTCCCCCTAACAGAGCCAGCTGGTCAAGGAGACTATTGTTTGCAGAGTCCCTGCCCCAGCATCGCAAATGTATCTGTACCACAAATTGCAAAGGTGGAAGTGTGAACAGAATGATAAAATAGCTTACTAAGCAATGCTAAACGCCATTAAACTAAGAGTCAAGCAATGATCAATTAATGATCTTCCAATTCAAAAAGCCCAATCTGATTGTATACTCAAGACCTTACAAATTAGTATTATTCTGGGCCTCCCCTGTGGTGCAACAGTTGAGCGTTGGGTTGCAAAGCTGCCCGCAGCCTCTGCAGCGCTGGTTCGATCCCAGGCCACCTGGCGAGGGTCCCACATGGCACGCAGACCTCTCCTGCTGCCTGCTGCTGCCCTCAGCAGTGTACTTCGGTCCTTCTGCCTGTTCTGCTACCTGCTCTGGCTCTGGTGAATTCTCTCACCCTCCCGCGCTTCTGACTGTATTCAGTGCTTGTATAAATAAATCTTTTTTTTTAAAAAAATAGTATTATTCTGTTGAGTTTATCTGCTATTAGACATGTTCTTGGATATGTTAAGTCAATATAGTTATTTAATTCTCCAATCTTGGACCTATAGGGCAGATACTGTTTTAGGTGGTTGGGTTTTCACACTAAAAAAACAAAACAAAAAACCCAGTGTAGGGTCAGGAATGACACTGAGCAGGTTTTCTGATCCCATGCAGACCAGGTAAAGGAGGAGTTAGAGCCCTCAGTGGTTTTTTGCAGGTTTTTAATTGGGATTTACCCGGTACACAGCAGGCAAGGGTGCTGGAGGGGCGGGAGGCTGGCAGGCCTCTCAGCCCCCAGCAAATCTTCACTCTATCTGGGCACTCTGGTGTTCTCTCTCGGCTTCTGCTGCTTCTCCGTTTCTCTTTCTGCTTCTACTCGTTCTTGGCTTCTTCTGGCGTCCCCGTGACGCCACCCTTAAAAGCCCAGTCTTTCAGCCCAGGTGTACCCACTTCAGGTGCCCGCCATCAGGCATGCATTCAGGACCACAAGTTTCCCTCATCTGTCCTAATGGCGGGAGGGCAGAAAAGCCTGATACCTTTTACCTACCCTACACCCAGGTACTTGTCAACCTTTATAGAACTTTCTAGTGAAGGGAAAACAGACAATGAGCAAAGATGGCTACTATAATGAGAAAATAAAGCAAGTTAAGGGAGGGGACATGCATTGGGGCTGTAAAAGATTTCAATGGTAATGTGAAGTTTGATCAAAAACCCAAAGGAAAAAGGGAGAATGCAGCATGAAACTTGTGGGGGAAGATATTTTCAGTAGGAAATATTTGCATTTGATAAATGTGAGGTTTGTAAAGATTTTGCACATGGAGGATTTTCAGTGAATTTGTACTTCATTTTTTTAAAACTATTTGCATAGTTCTGCTTTAGAACTTTAGTTCAGTAACATTATTATCAAACATAGTACCAAGTTCATTATTCCACGAACCATTGCTAATATCTTTGACTGAAGGTAAAACAACATTTCTTCACCCAGTAGGATATAAAAAAAATTGCTGATGGTAAAGGGGAATTAGCTGGCTTGCCTCTTCTATAAAATACTTTTTTGTTTCAGGGGTAGCTATGAAAATTTAGTAATAGTCTCAAACCTTTACTTTGAATTATTTGAGTAAATGTAAAGTGGTCAGCACTGTCCATAATTACTTCTTTGTTAAGAGGTCAACCTTTGTTTTTTAGTTTAGAGTTACTGAACCTCAATAATTGGCCAACAGACTAAGGCAGAGAGTGGGGTGCACATCATCAGTGCATTTAACCCAAAACAATGAAAGCATTGTTGGTATTATGATCATGTTGCTGTTTCTTTAGATAATATTTTTCTTGACAATATACACATATATTGGATTCAATGGTGCCGTAACTATTAATATTTAACTATAATTTAGTGTAGCTTCAGCCGGTTTGTTATTCAAACAATAAGGTGAATTTATCTGCAATGTTAAAAGAGCTGAAATTGGTAAAACCTGGTAATAGTCCTAAAGGTTTTGAAAACGACAACAGTAATTCTGGCCCTTGAAAAATAATGATCTGTGCCATGAAATATAAAGGATTTCTCGCAATAATTTTTTAAGGCTGGGGTGGCATAGCTTTGTGGAGAAGAGTGTGATTTATGACAACACAGCAAAAGTAGAAATCTGAGTTACCTTAGTAAATTTATTTTTAACTTTTAAGAGGAATCTTAGGTTAGTGGTACTCATTGGAAGACAACAACTTGGTTCTGCCAGATGAACAGTGGCTTGTATTATTTGCACTTACTTGGCCTCTGTGCCTAGGTTCTTCCCTCTTTTTAGTGGGGATCTTAATAATTGCTACTTCCATGGTAAACGTGTGCTTTGACATTTCTGACTAAAGATGCTGTATCAACATAAATTATTAGAACATAATGCAAGTATGCATACAAAACACTAGCGTGGTGCTTTTTTAATGCTTATATATCTGTAAATGTTGCACTTTCAAGGCTTCCTCTTTACGTCAGAGGAGAATATACTCATAGTATCCCACTAATCCAACATCTCATAGTATGGAGGAATGTATTTCTTAAAACTCCCCATCATCCTTTTGAGAAGTACTAAGCCTGTTAATCCCTTATGGTCTCCAGCAATTGCAGGACGGCCCTCACAATAAATTTTTGGCAGCTTTTCAAATGTTGGCTAAATTACTTTTTTTCTGTAGACTGGACCCATCAGGGAAAGGTTGGGGGAATGAAATTGGAGAACAATATTCAATTTTTGATTGTTTTAAGATTTAACTGAATATCAACAACATGTTAAAGTACTAGTTAAACAGGTAATTAGTTGCTTCGCAGTGGGCTCTAAATTTAGCAGTGAAATTAGGTTTAGGGAATGCGAAAATAAGAGATTTTCTCAAGGGAAATATGGTGTCAGCACAGCGGAGGAATGTCACAATAGCTACGTTTCGTCAATTGTGATCATGATCAGGGAATCTCCCAGGGCAAGGTCAATTTCATAAGTGCTTCCTGAGGACAGGTGATAGAAAGGAGTGGCTGTAGTAGATGGACTTAACAGGGCATGTCAGAGACAGACAGGCATAGAGTCGGAGAGGAGAAAGGGGGTTAGAGGAAAAGGGGTATTAAATCTCGCGTTTGGAGGCTCGGGGGTAGAATTTAAAGAAGAAAAAAAGAAGAAAGAGCGGTGTGCAGGGGTAGAATGGTGTGTAGTCCTGCAGATGAGTAAAACCCAGCAGGCAAGTAGGTGGAGGGGGAGAACAGCGTGCTGCTGGCGGCAGGCAGGCATCAGTTTAGCTGCGATAGGCGGTTAAATCCTCGCTAGACTTTGTTATAGGACCACATTTGCGGCTCTCCTGGAGATGGCAGGACCTCCATAAAATTAATGGTGTCAGGACTGAGGACGTGTGTCCTCTGCCTCCAGTTCCCCCCGGGACAGTCCAGACTGTCCACCCCCGTCCTGCAGAACTGCCAGTGCCTGTGGCTCAAGGTCAGGCCACCAGGGCTGTGCGAGGCGGGCGGGCGAAGAGCACCAGGGGGCGCAGCCATTTGCGGGGGAGGGCGGGCGCGCGGGCTGTGGACCACGGACGCCCCTCTGGCAGGCAAATGTTTCATTCCCGAGCTCGCTTTCCCGCGATCAGTTCAAAGGAAAACAGGCCACGGAAATAAAATTACACGTGCGAACATGCAAATACACCAAGCCCCGGAAAACCCCACCGCACTCGAGGCGCGCCGAGGGGGAACCCCGAGGCCTCCTGTTGCCGGCCGCCCCACGCGGACCGCAGACAGCCGCGCGGCCGGGGACGCAAGCGCGAGAAGCCAAACCTGCCGGGGTCCCTCTCCTCGCCCGGCTCCGCTGACCCTCTCGCCAAGCCGCCCGCCCAGAGAAAGGAGCCAGCAGCGCGCCCGAGCAGCCGCGCCCCGGCGCGCCGGAGGGACGAAGGGAGGGGACCGGAGAGCACAGCCGTCCCGGGCAGCCGGGGCGTCGCCCCGCGCATCCCCCGAGCCCTCCCGCCGGCCGCGTCCCGCTTCCCACACGGGAGCCTCCGGCTGGGGCAACGCAAGGGCAGCCCCGTCTGGCCTCGCCCTCCCCGCCCCCACTCGCCCCGGCCCCGGCCCCGGCCCGGCCCGGCCCGGCCCGCGGGGGAGCGCCACCCGCGCGAGGCGCGCACCGCCGTCCCGCCGCCCTCCGCCTCCGTCTGCGCCCGGGCCGCGGCGGACCCGCGAGGGGCGGAGTGGGCGAGACCATCGGCCCCGCTGGACGGGGGTAGCCGAGCCCGGCTCGAGGGGCGGGGCCTCCTAACCCAGTCCAGATTTCCCGTTCTTTTTCAAGGCGGCTGTGCGAGAAAGACCCGTTATCAGAGTGGAGAGAAGAGATTTTTTTTTTTTCTGAAAGGGGAGGAGCGTGGGGAGGAGGGCGGGGTGGGGAGAGCCGCGGCCGGCAGTCGGGGATCAGACGGGAGCCGGAGTTGCGCGGGGCGGGCGGGCGCGTCCCAGAGCCGGCTCCGAGGGTCGGCGGCGCTCCCCCTCCCGCGCGGGCGGGTGGTGCGTTCCGAGTTCCCAGGAGTTCGAGGCGGGCGGGTGCCGGGGGGAGGGGAGTGGCGGCGGCGGCGGCGGCGGCGGCGGGCGGCTCCCGCCTCAGCCTCGGCAGTGGCGTCGGCGACGGCGGAGTCGAGGCGGCCTCGAGCGCTGGGCTGTCAGCCGGCGGCGACGGCTCCAGAACTGGGAGTTGAGGACGCGCGCGCCGGACCTTCCGCCGCCGCCGCGCCGCGGCCGCTGCCGCCGCCCAAAGCCTGAGGCGCCGGGGCCGGGAGCCGGGGGCGGGCGGGCGGGCGGGCGGGGAATGGCGCGGACCCCGGCGCCGGCTGCACTGGGTCCCGGAGGCGGCAAAGCACAACTTTCCTCCGCTTCTCCCCCCGGGGCCGGACTCCTGCTGCCGCCCCCGACGCCGCCGCCGCTGCTGCTGCTGCTCTTCCCGCTGCTGCTCTTCTCCCGGCTCTGCGGTAGGTGGACGCGGCGGCCGGCGGGGCTGAGGCGGCGCGGCGGGTCCCGGGCGGGCGGCGGGGCCGGGGGGCCGCTCCCCGCGGCGGCGAGGCGGTTGTGCCCGGCCGTTGGCGGCGCGAGCGGCCGCCGCGGACTTTGGCTGGAAACTTTTCGCCGCGCCCGGGGCGAGGCCGGGGAAGCGCCGGGCCGCTCCCTCCCCCGCGGCCGTGCGGGCGCGCCCGGGGCTTCTCCCCGCGCGCCGGGGCTCCGCGGCCCGCGCGGCTCTGGGGTCGCTCGCGGGACCGTTACTTCCTGCCGCGTTCGCGGGGAGACCCCGCGCGCCGGCTGGGGCCGGGCTGAGGTGCCGGGGTGCACGTTTGCCGCCGCCCGCCGCCCCCGCTCCTCCTCCTGCCCCTGGTGAAACTTGAGCTTTGATCGGAGGGACCCTGAGGGACCGGCGCCCGGCGGAATGAAGCCTCGGGGTCCCCCCTCTGGCCGTCCTCCTGGAGGAGGCACCCGGTTACCCCACCCTGCGGCATCCCCCACGGTCCTGCTCTCCGGCGCCCCGACCCTGTTCCGCCCGGCAGCCTCGGGATGGCTTTGCGTGGAGCCCCCCGCCGCCTGCCAGTTGGGGGGCGCCTCTCGCTGTCCATGTTTTGTTAGCAAGCCCGGTTGGTTGTTTGGACCGTGGATTTTGTGTTCCGGGGCCCGATGGGCATCTTCTGTGCGCCTCTCCTTAACATGCACGCTTCTTGCCCTTCTTCCATCAAAGAATGTTACAGTTTCCTTGGCATTTTGGGGAGCTGGTCTCTTTGTAAGTTGTGTTCTGGCCTGTTTATTCAGGGGCGTGAGAAAATCTGCTTTCATGCAGGCGAGATGGACGAAAGGGATTATTAAGTGGGTGGTGATGATTTGGGGAAATAAACCCCTCACTCTTTGGGGATTAGTTCTGTCTTTGGGTGAATTGAAATATTGCAGGACGTTGTTCATTCGAGGGAGGGCTCCTGGTGAGGAAGGTGGAGAGGAGCAAAACTTGATTTTGCACAAACATTGGCTTACCTAAGAGGTTTTTACTGGCATGTTAAGGCTGAATTTCAAAGAGATGTATGCAGATTTTTTACGTAGTGTCACTTAGGAGAGAATTCCGTTAGGGGTAGGTGTGTTAGTTTGATTGGTTATCAGAGAAGCAAAGTTCTCAAGAGATTGAGTGCCCCTTATAGGTTGAGAATTTTCACTACCAGTTCACCACCACCTTGGAAGCATTGTAATGAAAGTTTCCTCTGATTTACTGTGTGATAAATGGCGTGTTATCTAATCTGCATTGTTTCTGTCGCCCCTCTTCCCACATGTTTGGTTCCAAGACACATTTCTTCATGGTTGTATTACCTTTTTAAATTGATGCAAGAATCTAGATTGAAATTGTGTACTGTTCTTTTCCATTAGGATTGTGGATTACAATCGGGTGGGAGGAATGTTGGGGAGGGTGTTAATAGTTTATTACCCTGACTTAGATTGTGGTAAGGACTGAGAAAATATTATTTGTAGCTCCAGTAAAGACTTAATCTAGCAGGGAAAGCCTTATGGAAGACTGAAGCTAGGTACAGCAAGTACTGGGAGATAGAATTTGGGTGATAACTTCACAGTGATTGTGCAAGTGAAGTGTTGATTACTTTTTGAAGGAACAGATTGATTTTCACATGGAAGAAAATGTTTTTTTAAAAAAGTATTTAATCATGTGTTGTAGGAGGGACTTGAGTGTTTAAGAGTCCTAAAAATTCAAGCAGTGTAGGCAAAAGGACTGTGATTTGGAGGAGGTGTAAATTGAAGTTTTTAGAGTCGCCTCTGCCTACGGTTGTAGAGACAGGCACTAGCTTTGTGAAAACTGTGCACTGCTCATTTGAAGAGCTTCCTTTTTTGGCTTATAGTGTTATAACACCCTAATTTGTGAGTCCTTGTGACAAGTTTTTTTTTCCATCAACCTTTCTCTATTTTAGAATTCAGTCTGAGTAGGGCACAGTTGTGACTTAATGGATGCATAGTAAGTATGGAAACAGAATTTTCTTCATGTAACTTATTTGTTGATCTAACATTCACAGTACTACTTACTTACAGGGTTTGGCATCCTCAGTTGAATCGCTTAAAAGTTGAAAAATTTTTTAGAGTTACTATCAAATGATTTGTTAATCAGAACACTTATTACAGATTTCTTTATGCTGCAAATACTACTTACATTTAGCACAACCTTCAACTAGTCTCATACTAGTCTCATCGATTAGCATAAGATAATGTTTATATCCTGTTCATTTTACTACTAAAAAATGCTCTCAGCTGGTGTACTTGATATTCTGAAAGCTATAAAAAATACTTAAGATTTACTGTTTTGAGGGCATTCATTATCTGTCTTATTTGAAGAACTGAACTTTTAACATGAGAATCTTACAGGTTGACAAATTGCCAGTTTCTCTTTTTTCAGTCTAAAAAATTCCTAAATATAAAAGCTAAGGGGGCTAGATTTACATCAACATCCAGGTTGATAACCTTGTTTATCAAATTCTGGGCTTCTGTATTTCTTTCTGAGGCAATAATCAATTTATAGGTGTTCAGCTTTATCTCACCTTTCCTTCCAATATTTTTCTTGAGAGATAGAAAATATTGGCAGGTGTTCATATGGTATTGATGAAAGAGAATATGGACTAATTTACCTTTGCAAATTGCCATTTGAATCTAGGATTCTGTCTGCATTTTCAACAAGGTTTTATGTTAAGATAGATGTTGAGAAGGTGATGGAAATAGAAGATCTAACCTGATATTGAAGCTTGAACAGCATTTTCAGTACTTTCTATGCCCAGGAACTTAGGGCATTGTAATAGATGTAAAGGAAATAGATGACTTTAGAACATGATAGAGACCTGCATTGAGGTACAGTGAATTCCTCAGAAGAGGAATAACTAACCCATTCGGTAAAGGTATGTGAATGTGAACTGAGGGGGAAAAATTAATTTAGAAAAATCAATAGTCCGCTGTTACTGAAATTAAACATTTTGGTGGATGGTACAAGTTCTTTGTTTCTCTGTGCAGTTTTGTGTTTCAGATACTAAGCAGGCAGTTTGATTCTGAAAAAGGGCTGCCACTTAGTAGCTGTGTGAATTGTTGGTAAGTTATTTAACTTCAACTGAAGGTTTCTCATCCTTTAAAAAAGGTTGTGTTATCACCTTGCTTATAGAGTTCTTTTGAGGATTAAATAAAAGAATAAAATCACACACTTAGAGTGCATTTAATATGGTAAACATACAAATGCTAGCATTTATTGTATTTCGTGTTATAAACTGACCAGCCTGGTAGTTATCATTCTTATTCTTAAATTCTACACGTATGTCTTAAATGATTACATTTTCAAGTTAATTGAGTTGTATCTTGCAGTTATATTTCTCTTTTGAGTATCTAGCCCAATTAGTGGTCTTTAAATATTTACTTTTCTTCAGATAAATAGATCTTTAGAATACGGTGCAATTAACTATGTCATTGTATGGCACCTGGTTGAATCTTCCCTTTATGGTATACTGTGCATTTTAGGACTTGGCAGTTCATGAGGTCAGAGTGTTGGTGATTATATTGAAACTGTAAAGGTAGAGAGGGGAAACCACAGTTTTGCTTCTACTTTCGTATGAAGTTACTGGTAGTATCTAGTTTAAAGCTTGTAAGGCCATATTACCCATATGAGTCTTTCTGCATAGAACAGTTGGAAAGTGAATCAAATTTAGAAGCAGGCAAAAAAAGAGCAGTCTTCCTTCTTGCTTTTAGCTATAGCACCAGGAGCAGAAATTGGAAAAAGCTGGGCAGTTATGTATTGTTTTTGTTTGTATATTTACTTTTTTTTTTTGTCACTTAGGAATGCATATATTTTATATACACACATTAGTGACTCAGCACCTCTGATATACATTGTGTGTCTGTATAATTAAGGAATAAAACATGACTTGTTGCCTGTTATTTGAAAATTATTGAAAAGAAGCGGGGTATGGTGCCCTTGTTTAAAAAATAGTGTTTTGACATTCTGTAATTTACTCTTTAAAAAATAGTGAATAATATATTGTTATTGCATATTCTGTAATCTGTTAATCTTCATAAAACTTGATAATAAGGACTATATATGTGCAAAACTGTGGCATTTAATGAATGGCGATTTATGCACAAATGTAGGGTAAAAGAAAATAACCCTTAATTTAGTAGTAGAATAAATACTAGAAATGATTTTGTGTGCTAAAAATTCAGATCCAGAAATCTAAACACCAGCATTAATATACTTGTTCTGATTACCTTTCATATTTTTACCTCAAACTGCCTTTAAAGTGTTAGCCTATATCCTTTCCTGAGCACCATAAAACTTAAGATTTTTATTCTTATAATAGACTTTGATATAATCACTTAAAGTTTGTTGTGAATCTTTCTCAAGGGTGAGCTTAAATTTTTTTCCTAAATATTTCACTTATTATAGAACTCATTAATTTAAAATTCTAGTGGGAACTGCCTCCTATGAGAAGATAGAATCACACTGCAGTTGTTTAGAAAGGATAATGCATTGCATATACATTTTGCATATTGTCAGTTTTATATTCCCTTAAATGCAGCATCCAGGGAGATTGTTTTTCTTGCAACTCTGTTGATTGACCAATATTCATTTTGCTAACTAGGATGATAGGAAAGGATTACCTGTTGCATTGTGAGTATGTATTCATGAATTGGAATTTGAAGCATGTGTAAAAACATATCAGCTCTTTAACTGGTTAAGAATTGACAGTATGTTATTTCACACTTCAGATGATTATTTTCTAGGTGTAAAACAGTAAGTTTTGTATGTGACCCTGAAGATAGGATAGGTGATAATAGTTTTCCCCAAAAAAAATATTTATTTGGTTTTCTTTAACAATGATAAAAAGATCAAACTTGTTTTTTGTTTTTTTTTAAGATTTATTTATTTATGCATACTAGAGCTGGGGTACAAGCCAGAGGTGTGGGGGTGAGAGGATTCACTAGAGACAGAGTGGGAAACAGAATAGGTGGATTGACTGAAATACACTGCTCAGGGGAGCAGCAGGCAAGACAGGAGAGGTCTGCTATGCCATGTGGGTCAGCTCCCTGGGTGGTGATTGAACTTGTGCTGCAGTGGCTGAGTATAGCTTCCTAGTGCTACGACTTAACCCCTTGCGCCACCAGGGAGGCCCTTGTTCTTATTTTAAATTTAAAATTTGTAGGGTCTCTTTAGTCTCTAAACTTGGGTTTCTTCAGAAGAAATGAAAATTTTAAAAATGAGAGGAAGGGACTATAAATCGCTATTCTTAGCTAGTCAGGGTCAGCAAACATAGACTTTTGCTAAAGTGAGTTCATATCATAGTTAAGGGAATCTTTTTTAAAACAACATTCCAGTCCCCACTATAGATTTACTAAACAGCTACAGATTTTGCAAGAGAAAAGGGGTGGTATGAGGTGTGAACCAGGGATTGGGGCATTTGTATTTTGACTAATATTATATCTTCAGAAGATTCTTCACGCCCACAAGTACTTTTTGTTATAGCTTTTTTGTATGTGATTTGACTAGACCTGGTCATTCTTCTGAAAAAAATATGCTTTAGTGTTTTTTTCCATATTGATTTCTCATGTGCTTGCCTCTTATAGTAGACACTCAACAATCTTTAAGATTTTGAAAGCAAAGTCAAATTCATTCTAAATTAATGTTGTACAACAGAAATATAATGTGAGCCACATAAATAATTTTAAGTTATTTGGATCTCACGTTATAAAAGTAATAAAGGAGACAGGTGAAATTAATAATATATTTAATTTAACACAGTGCAACCCAAATATTATTTCAGTATTTCATTGACATTAAAAAATTGAGAGATATTGCATATTTTCTCTATAGTAAGTCTTGAAAATTGTGTCTTTTCTATTTACACTAGTTATATTTGGACTAGTTATATTTCATGTGCTTAATAGTGAAATATGGCTGGTTACCACTATATTTTATAGTTCAGGGTTTAACTAATCTTTGTCATTGAGATAGGTTAGGCCCTACTCTGTCTCTTACTTGTAAGAGCTAAAATGACATTATTCTTCCTACACTTAAAATTCTTTTTTTTTTTTTTTAAGATTTATTTATTTATACAAGCACTGGGTACAGTCAGAGGCGCGGGAGGGTGAGAGAATTCACCAGAGCCAGAGCGGGGAGCAGAGCAGGCAGAAGGACCGAAGTACAGTGCTGAGGAGAGCAGTGGGCGGCAGGAGAGGTCTGCGCGCCATGTGGGACTCTCCTCTAGTGGCCTGGGAGCAGCCGGGGATCGAACCGGTGCTGCAGAGGCTGCGGGCAGCTTCGCAACCCAGCGCTCAACCGCTGCGCCACCGGGGAGGCCCCACTTAAAATTCTTGAGTGCCCAGTTTAAGATGATTTTCTTTAGAAGTTTCCCTCATCTTTTCTTGCTTACAAGACTTCATTGTATATATAAGTACATATGACAAACACAAATTATTTATTAAACTATGGATTTTAACATTTTCTTCCTCCCTCTCCCTTCCCTCACCCTCAATAATGGCACTTTAAGGTATGACCAAATACTTGGTTGTGATTCCTTCTTCCTTGTAGTCCTTAGAGGCCTGCTCCTTTCTGTGATATCAAGATTAAGTGGCACATGCATACAAATGTCATTTTTTCATGCTTTTAGACTTAGCACAATATTTACCAAAGTATTTTGGTGGAACACTTGTCTCTGAAGATGTTTTTGGAAGAAAGTATCATAGCTGAATAATATTTGGGAATGGGAAAACTAATCATATAACTACTTCGTGAAAAGTCACAACTTGCATTGGTTTATCAGTGGTATATGAAATTCTTCAGTAAAATATCCAATTCCACAAACTAGATATCCTTTTCTTGTGTAATACTGTTAAATTGCAGAAGCTTTGCTGTGCAGAACACACTATAGGAAATACATCCTCAGGGGGGTTTGTACACTTGATGTTTTTCCTATTTGGATCTTATTCCTAAGCCTTCTTTCCAAAGTAGGGGAAAAAATTAAATAAACATGATAAATTTCATAGCATATAAATATCACATTTATTTAATAGTTTACCAGAGATTGCTAGGTTATGAAGATGCTACATGGTGAGAGTTCTTCATTTGTTTTTCTCTCTTTACTAAAAATTTCTTTCGTTCTCTTCATTTCTATTTTTTTTTATTCCTATTGTCTTACCCATTTTGAATCTGAGGTGTTTTCAAAATTGACCTAAGAGAAATGCAGTAGTTCTTTGCAAAATCAGCTATGTGTTATTTACTCCAGGATAGATGTAATTTACTTAAGCAACTTCTGTGGGACATACTTTATATATTGTACCCATATTTCACTCTAGATTTGAGTGTTAGGAATAAAGTGGGTAAATTTAGGATACCTACTCCCATTTTGTCATGGGAATATGCCAGTACTATTATTGGGAAGGACATGAAAACACAGAGAGACAGATATAAAAACAGGTGCTCTTTTACAGGGCTCCCATTTGAGTGTTTGAGAACATATAATTAAGAGTGTGCTTATGTCTTCTATTTAGTTCAATTCTGAGGAAAAACAAAAACATTAATTAACTGTTAGTAAACTGTGATAAGATCATTTTCATTTATAACTATTTGTTTTAATGATTCTTAATGTAGTCATATTGGTTGTAGGCAATAGTAAGATTCATTTCACAGTTATCTCCCTTCTTATTGATATACATCAGAGATATTCATGTCTGTAAGTTCAACTTAATAATAATAATTCACAGTAAACTATCTAGTTATAAAGTGTGCTTAGAGACAACTTTTTAAAATCTTAATTTATTGTTTTTTTTTAAAAGATTTATTTATGCATATAAGAACTGGGATATAGGCCAGAGGTGCAGGGGGTGAGAGGCTTCACCAGAGACAGAGTGGGGAACAGAACAGGTGGATTGACTGAAATACACTGCTGAGGGGAGCAGTGGGAGAGACAGGAGAGGTCTGCTGTGCCATGTGGGTTAGCTCCTGGCTGGCCAGGGTTCCAATTTGTGCTGCTGTGACTGAGGATAGCTTCATAGTGCTGTGACTTAACCCCTTGTGCCACTAGGGAGGCCCTATTTTTATTATTTTTATTTTTTTTAAGATTTTATTTATTTATACAAGTATTGGGTACAGTCGGAAGCGCGGGAGGGTGAGAGAATTCACCAGAGCCAGAGCGGGGAACAGAACAGGCAGACTGACGAAATACACTGCTGAGGGGAGCAGTGGGCCACAGGAGAGGTCTGCGCTGTGCGCCATGTGGGACCCTCGCCCGGTGGCCAGGGATCGAACCAGCGCTGCAGAGGCTGCGGGCAGCTTCGCAACTCAGCGTTCAACCGCTGCGCCACTGGGGAGGCCCACGGAGGCCCTATTTTTAAATTTTTATGTGTGTGTGTGTATATATATATATATATATATATTTTTTTTTTTTTGGTGGGACCCTCGCCAGTGTCCGGGGATCGAACTAGCGCTGCAGAGGCTGTGGGCAGCCTCGCAACCCAGCGCTCAACTGCTGCGCCACCAGGGGAGGCCCCCTATTTTTAAAATTTTAAACGCAAAATTTTTTTTTCCTAGAAGAGATTTAAGTTGGAGACCGTACATAACAGTTCTGTCTGCATAGGAATAGAGTATCCTACCTTTTTCATAAAACATTAGTATGTATTTGTTAATGACCCATAGCAACTACTATAAATCTCTGAGTTTTACTTGCTAAACTTAAAAGGGGTAAAAATTACCACGAACAAAAAATGTGAGAAACATGCAATTAATGAGTTGTATTGACTGTAAACTTGTGGTAGCGTCCCCATTTCTATAAGCAATTCTAATACTATAAATATGTGATTATTTGATGATGCAGTCCCATGTGCCTAATTTATATTAAAACCAGAATGAACTTTAACACTGAAATAATAAGGAACCCCTGTATCAAGCCATTACCTTCTGTTGTGCAGTAGCCATGTCAAAGGGCTTATTTTTCTTAAAGCTGGTATAGCTCTTAAATTTGATTGATCCTGAATAGCATAAAGAAGACAAAGCTAGTATTGGAAATATTAATGAAGACATCTATTCTTGGCAAGAAACAAGTCTGCCTAAACTATTGACACTCTTTTCTGTATTTAAGATAAAGTTTTTATACTTTTCAATGAGAAGACACTTTGAACTTTTTGATTTGTAAAAAAGTCAGCCATTATGACTTTTGAAGCCATGCATTATTTATTCAACTTATTTCCATATTTACAAAAGCGTTTTTATTGGGCATTTATGGTATATTTACCATTAATAGTGAAAATGTTTAAATATGTTAGTAGTTGGTAAACTGTATAACATGCCAAAAAATCTCTTCTAAAAGCTTTAATACTAAGAGCGTTTGTTAAAATATAAAACAAATATGAAGTTCCCTAAGAAAAATACATATTTTTCTTTGAGAATACTACTGTTACTTTGCTGCCCTCTACAGTCATCTGAAATAGTCACTGTAGATTTTTCTACTGTCAGATAATTCCTTGACCCACGAGTTTTAAATTTCAAGAGTGGGTTAAGTAATATTTACTGTTATATGACAACTTTTATTAGTAACACAATTGATCTGTACCTGTAACTGCTAAAAATAAAGGCTTAGAAATTGGAGGGTGGGATAGATTGAGCATCAATCAAGAAACAGATGATAGAGCACCAGTCAAGTGGTAGGTAATACAAAGAATGCCACAGTGACAAAAGACATGGTTATGTCCTATGGCTACTCCCAAGTTTATAAACCCATTATAAGATTCATTGCCTGTTCAAATATACGCTTAAAAAGACGTTTGCAACAACATAACATATCAAATAGTATGATATAGCCTACAAAAACATCTATAAAGCCTAGAAGAGTCAAGGAGAGCTAATTAGAGAGCAGACTTTTCAGCTGTATCTGAATGAATGAATTCGAGTTCAGACAGGTAAAACAGTTATTTCAAACAAGAAATAGAATATTTATTAAAGCACAAATTCTCTGTTACCCAGAAAGGAATATGCTATCCCTAATGTTCCATGGGATGAGAGGATTGTGGAGATAAATGGAAATTAAGCAAGGGCTTTGAAGGGAAGTGTGACTCTAAGGAGTAGATAACATGGTGTTTTGGGTATTGTGGGTGGGGAAGAAAGATTTGGGTATGAGTTTACAGTTTTCTTCTTGGGTGACTACAAAAGGACAGTGAAAGGATTGAGGAAATCAGTCCAGTAACTCTTGGAAGGAATTTTAATTATACTGTTTGTGGGACTTATTTTAGAGCTATAACTGGAAATTTGTTAAATGGGGATAGGAAGTTGTGAAACTGGGAGTTATCAGGATTCAGATACTGGATTTAATGAGCTGGTAAAGAGGAGGTAGAGAGGGAGGAGGGAAGGAAAGCAGAAGGAAGAAAGAGATGTGGGGAAGGGACTGGGAAATGTTTAAGATTGAGGTATTTGATTGGATAATAAGGGAAAGGAGAAATGATTTGGAAAGAAAAATCTTGATAAATAGACCAGTATATTTGGTATTTTTATTTTAGTAAAGTGATTAGGAAGAAGCAGCCAAATTCAAAAAAATTGACGTGGTGATAATACAGAAGTAGTGGGATAGGGCCTACTCTTGGGAACAATGGGAAAGAAAGAGTAATTTGAAGGAGATAAGTAACATGTCTTTGTTGTTAGGGACTGAATGTTAGTATTAGCCCCAAATTCAAGTTGAAGCCCTAATTCCCATAAGATGGTGTTAGGAAGGGTTCTTTGGGAGGTAATTTGATTTAATGAGGTCATGAGTGTAGAACCCCATAATGAGGATTAGTGCCCTTATAAAAGAAGGAAAGTTTCTGTTCTTCCCTGTGTTGAGGATACCGTGAGAGAGCAGCCAGGAAAAAGAGTTCTCACCAAAATCTGGCCATATTAGCATCCTGTTTCTGACTTATCTTTAAAACTGTGTGAAAAAAGTATTTGTTGTTGAACCCACCCAGTTGCTGGTACTTTTTGTAGCAACCTCAGTTAAGATATCATTCTGATATACAAAGTTCTGAAATTTTTAGTTAAAACAAAATTTATGGAAGGATATTGGGTGATTCAGATATGAAAATCAAGAACCAGGAAAGGTTATCGAGCTGCATTCAGAAGCACAGCCAAGAAAATGTTGAGGGATAATTGATTAAGGTCATTGCTTGCTGGTCCTTAGACACTGGATGTTGTAGCTGTCTCTGACACTTGGCATT
This sequence comes from Talpa occidentalis, assembly GCF_014898055.3. NCBI lineage: Eukaryota > Metazoa > Chordata > Mammalia > Eulipotyphla > Talpidae > Talpa > Talpa occidentalis. The sequence continues at coordinate 53,559,171 of NW_023604295.1, read as the reverse complement.
GCTGCTGTTGAAACTGGATATTGTTTTTGCCATAGACCAAGAGAATATATTTTCCATGAATGTCCACTACAGAAAGTTGAAAAGTTTTTTAAAATTTTTATGATGAGACTTCTGTCTTTGGGAGGGGGATGGGAAAAACACATTGATATGCAAGATACAGGAATGGAAACTAACTTGAAACATTAAAAGCAACAGATGAGAGAGAGGGTAAGTCTTAGGAATAATGAAAGGTGCTTTGTGCTGGATAGAAGGGAAAAATGATATTTGGAGAAAATAGATCCTCTTAGATAATATGGAAGGAAGTTTGTGAGAGGGAAGTTGTAGAGAGTCTTTCATCTTTAATGTTTTGAAAATAAATGAGTGCCGAGTGACGCTGGGACTTAGAATCTTTGGGCTAAAGAAAGAAGACGTCAAGTTGAATAACATGTCAGTATTGATGACGTGAGTTGGTATTGTATGAATTTGTAAACTATGAATGATGGTGGGGAGTTACAAGTAAGTTTATGGTGGTGGCTGTGCTTAATCAGTCTCTCTGTTCACCAGAGACTATGGTAGGTGTATAGGAAGAGCTCACTTAAGTTGTTAATAAGTTCTTAGAAACTAACACTTTAAGAGAATTGAAGTATAATGAAACCAGTTTTACCATAGTCAAATCGATATGAATGGGAGTTAAGTTCCTCTGGCATACTTATGGTCACAGAAACATCTCCATATGTCTCCAAGACCCCAAACACTTTTAATATAAAGAAAAAAAATTTCTCTAACTCATTACTTCAGTTGATAGGGTGACCAGAGTCTATATTGGCACCTCAGGGTGCAAGGCCTAATGCCTTTCCATCACAAGGCACCCATATACTCGCCCACACTCACTCACACTTGGACAGGAATTACACACTAATTTACCTAACATAGAAGATCTTTGGGATATGGTCAGAAATTGGAGTAACTGGAGAAAACTCATGAAGATATTGGAAAAAGGTGCAGTCTACACACAGACGCCATCTGGAACTTAATTTTTTTTCCCCCCTCGGTGTTATCAAATGCCATTGAACAAAATGACATTATTTGAGGTCCTGCTGTACTGTGACAAAACTGGTTGGTAAAAGAATAAAATGTTTTTCTGGTCAATTGCATATATGTATTGAAAGAAATACAACAGAGCCAGACTACACAGTGTCTTTTGAATATGATGTTATAGGTTATTACTGGGAGTTTGGTAGCAGAGACATGTATGGGGAAAGTAGTATTTAAGAATAGTGATTCCTCATTAGCTGGGTAATATACAAATGTAGTTTTTTAAGGCCTGAGCTAGGATGGTGATGGCAGAAATAAAAGGAAAATGTTTAAAAGCAAGAGATAATTGAAAGACCAAATAATGGCACTTGCTGATCCTAGGATTCTAGGATCCTAGAAATTTATTCTCATATACCCTAAATCATGATTCCCATAAACCCCAAATCATGATTTTCTCCTGTGCATTTGTCTTAAGTTTTTTTATTTCTATTTCATTTATTAAAACTTTTTATTGATGTTACAATATAGGTTTCTAGTGTAAGGCATTATAAATCACTATCTTTATATACTACATTAGGGTCACCATTAAAATTCTAATTTCCATCCTTGACTCCTTTTATATTCGCGCTTCCCCCCCCACCCTCTGGTAACCAATATTTTGTTTTTGTAGTCTTAAGTTTTTGTTGCATTTTATTTGTTCATTGGTTTTGTTTATCTTCCACATACTGCGTGAAGTCATGCAGTGTTTATCTTTCTCCCTCTGACCTCTTTGACTTGGCACTATCCTCTCTAGGTCCAGCTATGCTGTTGCAAATAGCAGGATTTTTTTTTTAACTGAATGGTATTCCAATGTATATATATACACAACATCATCTTTATCCAATCCTGAAACATTTTTATAGCCATCTATACACAGAAAAGTATTCATTGTAAGTACAGTTGTATGAACGACTACAAAGGGAGCATAGCCATGAAACCATCACCCTGGACAAGAACTGAAACTTTGTCATCACTTTATAAGCCCTTAGCAATCACAAATCATCTTTTCTCCTGTAGTAACTACAATTTTAACCTCTAACCGCATAAATTAGTTTTAACTTTTTGAACTGTCTATAATACCTGACACTATGAAATTCATCCATGGTGTGTGTAGCAGTACTTTTTTTTTTTACACTACTGCTGTGTAGTATTCTGTTTAATGACTAATCCATAATTTATCAGTTTCAGTGTTGGGCAGACATTTGGGTTTTCACTTAAGGGCTTTTATGTATAATACTGCTATAAAAAACATCATTGTAGCTCTCTTTTGGTGGTGGAATTGTTGGTTCATTTTACATATTCATGTTTTTGTTGAAACAATTTTCCTAAGTGTTATACATCCACCTGTAGTTTCAGTTGGTTAACATCTTCCACAGCCCTTTGCAATGTCCGCATTGTTCATTTAACTGTTCTGATTAGTATGTAATGGCATGATATTGTGATTGTAATTTGTATTTACCTGATAAGTGAACTCTTGATTATGGGCATTTTGAATATTCTCTTTATAAGTGCCTATTAATTCTCTCTCTTCTTTCTCTGTGCTTAATGCATTGGCTAGAACATCCACTATGATGTTGAATTAAAGAGGTGACTATAGGCATTGTTTCATCCCTAATCTCAGAGGTTAAAAAAAGTGATGATTTTGAGGCGACCATATATATTTCCCTCGTTTATTAATAATGTGCTGAATTACATTTAAAAAACTTTAAAATTTCTTTGTACTTCTGGAATAATCCCAGTTTGGTTTTGATGAATATATCCTTTTATCTGGATTCATTTGACTATTATTTCCACCTCCTCTCCCCCCAACAGTTTGTGTTTATGAATTAAAATTGGCCTGTAATTTTCCTGTTTTAAAATACTCTTGCCAAGTTTTGGTATCAAGGTTCTGTTGAACTAAAAAATTCAGGAAAAACATTGAGAAGTTTTGTTATCTTTTTCATCTTGTATAAGAGTTCAACGTTGGTACTATTTTTTTTCTGTTAGAATTCATAGGCAAAGTCATCTGGGACTGGAGTACTTTTTTATGGAAAGAGTTTTTAATTACAGATTGAAATTTTTAAATAATTATGGTACTATTTAGATTTCTCATGTCAGTTTTTGACACCACATTTTTTGGGGGTAGGAGTTTGTCCACTTCGTGTTTTCAAATCTATTGACATCAAGTTGTTCATTACATCATCTTATCTCTTAAATGCCTGGCATGCTACCCCTCTTTTCAATCTTGATAATCACAATTTTGTTTCTTGTTTTTCAGTCTTGCCAGAAGTTTATAATGTATTAGAATTTATAAAGAACCTACCATTGACTTTTTCGATTCTCTATTTTGGTTTTCCATTTCATTTTGTGTTCTGTGTTTTCTTTTTCTGGAGGAATTTTTTTTCATATTCTTTATTTCTTGAGGTAAATGGTTAGATTATTGAACTTTCAGCCTTTCTCTTTTTCTTTTATATTATTAGAGCCTCTCTTTGTTTCCCTAAAAGCATGACTTTTATCTGTACTATATACAGATTAGTATTTGAAACATTTTGAAATTTCCATATCAGCTGCCTTGGTTACTGACTTTTAATTTTATTACATTGTGTCAGAGAACTTGCTCTGTTTGACTTTGGAAAGTAGAGGTCAATTTTGGCAGTTTCACATATATACATGAAATTTCATATATATACATGAAAATAATGTACATTGTCCTTATTGGTTTAAGACCTCTATATAGTGTGCTTCTGTGTTTATATCTCATTAAGGCATTATTTTTTTAATAAAGTGAATAATGATTTAATTTTCCCTAGGTATTTATCTTTTCTGTAGTTCTTCATTTTTTCCGCTGCATCGTGTAGTTTCTACCTGAAGTTCTTTTTCTTCTTCTTGAAGAGCATCCTTTGTATTAATCTTTAGGGTGAATCTGTGGATTAAAATTTTCTTTTTGCCTGAAATTTCTGTATCTTACTTTCTTTTAAACTACATAGCAGTTGTATTGATATTTCACTTACCATATACTTCACTGATTTAAAACATAAAATTCAGTGGTATTTGGAATTTTCAGTTATACAAGCACTGCCAGTCAGTTTTAGCACATTTTTATTCTCTGCCCCACCAAAAGCAGTCATTCTCCTATTGTTCCTTACCCTTCCAGTACTAATCAATAAAAATTAATAATAAATAATAATATTTATGTGTCATGTTAAAATATGTAATGTTTGATATGTAATTTCATTTAGCATAATTTCAAGGTTGATCTGTGTTGAATATGTATCAGTACTTCCTTCCTATCACTAAATATTCTATAGTGTGGATATATCACATTTATCTGTTCATCAGTTGATGATGACTTGAGATTATTTACATTTTTTGGCTGTTGTATATCATGCTTCTGTCAACATTTATGTACATATTTTTGTGTGGGCATTATTTCATTTGGGTATATACTTTTTAATGGATTTTCTGAATGGTGGGGTTTCTAATTTTTTGAGGAACTGCCAGTTCGTTTTCCAAAGTGGTTATATAATATAAATTCTCACCAGCATGTAGGAAGCTTTTCAGTATCTTTACTAACACTTGTTATCACCAGCCTTTTTGATTGTAGCCATCCTACTTGGTGGAAGGTGGTATGTCATTGTTTTGACTTGCATTTTCCTGATGGTGATGCTGTTGAGCATGTAGTTATTATTGGCTAATTATTTTCTTTCAAGAGATGTCTATAAAAGATAGATCCTTTCCTCATTTTTTCACTTAGGTTATTTGTATTTTTATTGTTGAATTGTCAGAGGTCTTTTCATATTCTAGATATAAGCTTCTTTGAGTCTGTAGACTGTGTTTTCATTTTCTAGATGGTGTTTATTTTAGAATAAGACTTTTTAAATTAATGAAGCCCAGTTAATCTCTCTCTTTTTTTAAAAGTTCCATTGGTGCTTGTGTATTTGGTATCATATCCAAGATAGCCTTTCCTAACATAAGTTCATGAAAATTTACTATATATTTTCTTCTAGGAATTTTATAGTTTTAGCTCTTAAATTCAAGTTTGTGGTTTATTTTGAATTAATTTTTATGTATGCTGTGAGGCAGGAGATATAACTTCACTTTTAAAAAATGTGGCTGATCAGTTGTGCCAGGATAATTTGTTGATTAGATCCTTTTTTCTCCATTGAATAATCTTGACACCTATTGAAAATGAGTTAATCATAAATGTGGTTTATTTCTGAATACTATACTATTCTGGCAGTCTGTTTTTCTCTTTTATGCTAGTTTCACAGTTTTTATTACTATAGTTTTGACACACATTTGTTGTTACTACTGTCTTGCAGAGTCTTGAAATTTGGGAGTGTTACTTTTCCATCTTGTTCTTTTTCCAGTTTGACTATTCTGAATCTCTTCGACTTCCATATAAATTCAAGGTGAACTTTTCAGTTTCAGCGGTGATTCCAGATGGAATTTGGATAGAGTTTGTGTTGAGTTACGTGAACCAATTTGGAGAGTGTTGCCATTTTAATAATATTAACTGTTAAGGTTGATTATAATGAGATGATTTCCCCTTTTAAGTTTTCTTTAGTTTCTTTTAACAGTGTTTTGTAATTTTCAAAGGATGGTTCTTCACTGTTAAATTTCTTTCTGATGTTATTATTAATGGAATTGCTTTCTTAATTTCATTTTTAGTGTTCACTACTGGTTTTAGAAAAACAGTTGAATTTTGTGTATTGATCTTCTGTCCTACAACCTTGATGCCCTCTTTTATTGGCTCTAATAGTTTTTATGGGTAAAATTTTTAGGATTTTCTGCATACAAAATCATGTATTCTATAAATAGTTTTATTTCTTATCAATTTGGATGCTTTCTATTTCACTGTTATACTTTTATTATGAAATATGATACTAGCTATAATTTTTTGTAGATTTTATCAGGTTGGGTATCTAGCCTGATGCTAGATTAATTTTTCTAATACCCCTAGTAATTTTTTAGCTTCCTTTATTATCACTCTACAATATTCTTTTTATTTTTCCTTTTGCTTATTTATAGTTTCCCTGACTTGACTTTAAACTTCTAAAGGGTAAGGAACATGCCTCCTCCTTGTGCTTCTTCAGCATAAAGCCTGGTCAATACAGGTAGGTATTAAATAAGTGTTAGTGAAAAAAATAAACAAATTGGATTGTCTTCTTGCTTTAATCTCTGTTATTTTGTTACCGATGCTTGGTTTTTACTGACTCTTCAAACTTTTCATGCATCTGTTTTTGTGAATTTATATTTTTGTTGTTCTTTCTACAGTGCCTTTTCTATGCTTTGAAAAACTTGCCTAGTCTAAGATTCAGCTTAAATACCACTATTCATCCCAAAATTTACCCATTAGTGTAGGCAGGAAAATTTCACTTTTTAGATAGCGCTTTTCTCATTCTGTGGACTTCTCTTTTTTCATTCCTTCAGTATTTCTCTAAGTTTGCAACTTTAACTAGGGTGACTCATTAAGGGTAGTAGTCTCCAGTTTGCCTTGAAATGTGTAGGTTTACAACTGTTAGTCTGGTGTTGTATTCTTCCTCTTCCTTTTCACTCTCAAAATGTTTTCGTTTTTGGTGACAAATTATGTGATCACTCCCATATGATCCCGTTGATTGTCTTTCTTTTTTTTTAATTGTCTATCTTATTTTCTCTTCTAGAATCTCAACTCCTGAAAGTCTGAGGTTATACTGTTTTGTACTTTATAGTATTTAGTACTTAACATTAAGTGAATGAAACTCTAAATGTTCACGTACTTCTTATTTCTATGTGCTGTAATTTTGTATTTTATCCATATATGCTCACTTCTTCTTTAACATAGATTTAGTTTGTAATATCTAATCTTTTGCCCCAATCCCCTACCCTCCATTGTTTTTTCATTTTTACATCAGCCTTGTAAAATCTTAAGTATAGTCAGTCCATCACTACACATTTAATTAATTTATTTATGTTTGCTTGCTTGCTTGCTTGCTTGCTTGCTTGCTTTTTAGCTTCTAGTGGTGCTGGAGAGGAAAAACAACTTTATAACCATGCAAATTGGTGCTACTGCAGAATCAGACTTTTTTTTCAGATTCATTTTTATTCATCAAGAACTGGGGTACAGGCCAGAGGTGTGGGGGTGGGGGGTGAGAAGATTAACCAGAGTGGGGAGCGGAGCACGTAGATGTACTGAAGTACACTGCTGAGGGGAGCAATGGGTGAGAGAGGAGAGGTCAGATCTGCTGCGCCATGTGGGTTGTCTCCCTGGCTGGGGATCGAACTCATGCCACAGTGGCTGGTGATAGTTTCATAGTGCTGAAACAACCCCTTGTGCCACCAGGGAGGCCCCAGAATTAGACTTCAGCTTTAACTGACCTCAGATACATGTAGCAATTCTTCCTTCAGTGGTTGATTAGTGCAGGACTCCCATATCTGAATTTTTTCTTTTAAATTTTACTGGGACCTTGCTAATTAACTGATAATAGTCCCCTTTTATAGGTGATAAAACTGGCTCTCAGTTATCCAGGGTCACTCTGGTAATAATTGAACATAGTGTGTTCTTGATTCTAGATTAGTTTGACTTCAAAGTTACTTTTTTCCCCATCCTGTTACCATTTATAGTTTTAGCTTTAATTCTTAGGTCTTAGAAGTACGTACTACTGAACGATAAGCTGTGTACTTGTCTGTCTCATTTAAAACTGGATATTTGAGGTTTTCGTTATTAATGCATGTTGTATAAATATATAAATTTTTACATGGATCATTATAGAATGCTACTGAGACTTGATATTAGATTAGCAGTTTTATAGCACTAGTTCTTTATTCTTATCTGAGAGTATTTACGTGTTTGTAGGACTTTGGCTTTTGTGTGTGTGTGTGTGTGTGTGTGTGTGTGTGTGTGTGTGTGTGTGTGTGAGACCTAGACTCTCCAACTGGCTTTGAAAAAAATTTTATTGGAGTTACATTGATTTATGACATAAGTCATATGACATAAGTCATTTTCTGGTCTACATTACTATGTTTTGACATGATCTCTATGGCTCTCCAATTTTATGTATCACTTCAAATAAGGTTATCACTTCAAATAAGGTTACTTCTGAAGTAAATTATTAGTGTGGTAAAACTTTCATTGGTTGAAAATAGTTCACTTTATAAATTTTACTGCTGATAGAAGTAAAGCTTAAGATCATGTAATTACTGTAGTATTTTGGGGAATAAATTTTACTATGATTAAACTCAATTTTGTTTGGGTAAAAATTGTCAGAATTGCACAAGTTGAAATAGTAATTGAAAGCACAGAATCTTAAACTCCTATAAAAATCCATTCTCCCATGTATTTTGCCTTTGGTGGAAAATGTTAATTTAGGAACTAAAGCCCCTCTCAGACTTTTTTGTTTCAAAAATCACTGTGCTTTTGTCCCAACTGATTGACCTTTTTTGTTTTCTTTATGTGAAATGTTTAGAATTTATTAATGTTGTGTTCAACGTGATGGAGTTGGAAAGATGACTTTACAGAGCCAGGAAACTTCTTTTCAGTGTTTTGCTACTAGTCATATGATAAGGACAAATCACTTCAGTGTCTCTGTAAAATGAGGTTAGATCAGATGCCCTGTATGTCCGCTTCCTAATCTAAGATTTTGTGCTTCTGTTCTGAAAATGTGAAGAAATTGTGCTTTTAAGCATAAAGGAAATTAATTATAAAAGAAACTAAACGGCAGTAGATTGAAAATAGATGGAAATAACATGTTAGAAAGAGTATTATAAAGACTGAGATCACTAAAGATTAGTAGGAATGGTATTTTACAATGGAGTGAAATTCATATTTAGTGTTAATGTATAAAAAAATACTGTAGAAGGCTGCTGTCTCTTGACCCTGGTATACTGTGTTAGTTATGTGTAGTAGATTATTAGTATAGAAATTTCAGCTTTTAAAAATTAACTCTTTAAGGCTTATATTTTTAGCTTTGCAGAAAACTCTCGACCTGTTTGAAAAGAAGCCAACCTCTCTGGTACTGTGCTGTCTACCACTTGCTGCAGTGAAGCGCAAATGTTATAGCAGTACTCTTCACTACTATAATCGCTACCCCTCATGTGGTAGTTGAGCACTTGGAATATTGTTAGAATAATTGAGTACCTTGTATTTTAATTTTTATTAAGTGAATTTATATTTAAATGGCCACACACGTGCCAGAGGATAATTAGACAACTTTAGTTCTGGTTCTACTCTTGCATCTTTTTTTTTTTTTTTTTAACTGCCCTTTATACATTTTGGATTCAGCCTTCCTTTCAATCTTATTTCTGCATTTTGGCTTCATACTGAACTACATATTTGCCTGGGCTGAAATGGTTTTCCTAGCTTATTATCATCTTAGCATTTAAGGCACAACTTAAATGCCAACTCTTGCAAAACTTTCCTTGAAATGGTGTATTTAAATCTGACAGTTTTCAAGGATGTACAGATATAAATTGATGATAGAGCTTTTACAAATAAGAAAACTGAGTCTCTGAGAAATTTATTTCCCCTCTGTCTACCATTTTCCACCACAACCTACCTAATACTTCAATTTCAATAATGCTTTAACTACTTTGCTTTATATAATCCTTTGATATGCTTCTTTTCTCCCCTTGAGATCAGTTTAAAGTCAGTAGTCTATCACTGAAGTCACCTCTTTACCCCATCATCGCCCTTATCTCTCTTTTAAACTTAGCTTGACTGATAAAACAGCCCAACCTGTATTAAATCTTTGTCTCTGCCTTCTCTGTACCTCCACTGAGGCATGTTTAACTTGAAGAAACTTGGTGAAGTGTCTTCGCAGTGTGATTGTACCATTATGGAGTTTAACCAGCAATTAAGGAGAGTTCCAGTTTCCTCCATAATCTAACACTTTGTATTGTCGTTCTTTTTTAATGTTAACCACTCTAATGAATGTAGTGATATCTCATTCTGGTGTTGATTTGCATTTCCCTAATGACTTTAGCATCTTTCCAGTTGATAATAATTCAAAGAAATTTTTTTGAAAAGCAGAAAATTTTAATTTTGATGAAATCCAACCCAAGGTTATAAGAATCTGTTAGTCTTTACATATGAATTTAAGAAATAGCTTGTCAGTTTCTATTAAAAAGTCTGATTGGACTTTGGGAATTTATTGACTCTGTACTTTAATTTAAAGAGCTAACATCTAAAGAATACTTAATTTGTATGAACAGTATATCTATTTAGGTCTTCTTTAACTTAACGTGGTTTTGTGTATATAATTTTAACTGTACAGCTTTTTCATAATTTTTGTGAGAATTTCCCTTATTTGATCTTTTTTGAATATATAAACAGCAATCTTTTAAAATTACACCTTAATTTTTCTTTGCCTTTAAATGGAAATACACTGTTTGCATCTTGGTCTTAGTTCCTATGTAAGGGCTATTACTGTCCTTGTTAAATACTCTTATACTAGCTTTTCTGTAGATTCCATCAAATTTTCTGCACAGATTATTATATTTTCTGTGAGTAAAACCAACTTTATTATTGTATAATCTGGCTGCCTTCTTCGTTGATAATATAATGGAACCCTCAGTAAAATATTGGTCAGGAGAGTGGCTGGCTACTTGAGTTTTTGTTCCCTATGTTGAGGCCTTGAAAGTTACTCCAGGTAGTAAGCTGCAGCAAGTTATTAAATTCACATTGTTGGGCCTCCCCTGGTGGCACAGCGGTTGAGCACTGGGCTGCAAAGCTGCCTGCAGCCTCTGCAGCACAGGTTCGATCTCCGGCCACCAGCGAGGGTCCCACATGGTGCGCAGACCCCTCCTGCCGTGCGCGCTGCTCCTCTCATGCCCGCTGCTCCTCTCAGCAGTGTATTTTGTTGGTCTCCCTGTTCTGTTCCCTGCTCTGGCTCTGGTGAATTCTCTCACCCTCCCGCACTTCTCACTGTACCCAGTGCTTATATAAATAAATAAATAAATCTTTTAAAAAAAAATTCACATTGTTTATTTAGTGTCTTTTAGAGATCAGTATACTCTGTTGCCTATTTTTCATTGTCAACAGGTTATTTCAGGCAGGAGGGTAAATTCTGTTACTCCTCTTTGTTTAGTAGCAGAGGTCACTATTTTTGTGTATCTATCCCAGTCAGGCTTTTATCCTATTCACTTGCTAAGACAGGTGCTGAATTTAGTGACTACTTAACAGCCTTCTCTTTTTTTCCCTATTGACAGCATTTGGAGTAATTTGTTGAATATTTCTAGGTGTTTTCTTCACTTACTGTGTGGCATACATCTTAATTCTATTCTATCTTCTCTGACTATGCTTTCACCATCTTCCTTGATTTCTCAACACTTGATTTTTCAAAACACTGAATGAGAATACCATGGGTGCTTGGTCTTTATGCTGTTAATAATCTGTAGATGGTTCCGTTTATTCTCATTACTTTATATATTTGTACATGTTGAATACTCTAAATTTCTAGTGTATCCATAGAAGTTAGATACTTGTCATTATGTTTTTATTTTTGTTGTTTTGTTTTGTTTTTGTCTCGAGCTTCCTGTTGAGTATATGTATTTCTGAATTATTTGTGTCTGTGGGCCCTCTGAACCCTCACTGAATGACTATTGAACGACACATTAAAAACTCCAGAGTTGTGTTTTTGTGGGGGCTATAGAGGAAGAGGAAAAAATGTCTCTTTCCTCTCAGAAGGGATAGATTCAATGTAATTAATTAGCTTATAACACAAAACATAACTTTTAAATCCAGTAGACACACAGCAGAAACAGAACTTTTATGATTTTCATTGACACCTAGAGTGTGTAGTAGCTGGGAACACCTTATGACACGGTTAGGGTCTTGCCAGATATGAAAGGTTCAGTTCTTCATTGTTCCTTAACCTCTCTCTTCTAGACTTACATCACCATTAATGAAAACTTATTTCAAATAATTGAGGGCTTTAGTAATAAACATTTTTCTCCAGGATACAATGTAGTTTCCAAACTCAGTCAAACTCACTTTAATATTTCTCCTCCTTCCTACTGTTATAGGACAGGGAGAGAAATCTGTTATAGGACAGGGAGAGGGGCAGCCCAAAACCCCGCAAACCTGCCTATTCTAAATGGGTTCTGCCATCCACCGCATCAACACAAAACATAGGAGACTTTAATGAAAAGGAACTTTAATAAAACTAGGAAACAATACAGGTAAGGCAAAGAATCTAGTTTCTAAATCAAGCACCCAAAGTTACCCATCCCCTCGTGGGTAAAAGTCCATCCAAATGGGATTGGCCCAGAGCAAGGCCTCAAGGCCTGCCACAAGTCTAAAGCATCTTCCAGTGGGGACCCACACAAAAGGGTCACAAACAACCAAGCCCGGAAGGAAAAGAGCAAAATCAACATCAAGATAAAAGCTGCCATTGTCACCTCCCCACGGGTCTCACCCACATCTGTGTCACCCAGTCCACGACCAAAAGACAAGCGCAGTTTCTTCACATGTCTCTAGGCTCCATGCGCCTCCTCCAGGTCTCCTGGCTCCATCCTGCTTCCTTCTTCCTGCAGCTTCTCCTCTTCCTGCTCAGCTCCACCCTCCCTTGGGTGGGGCAGGGAACCTGGAACTTCCTCCTTTCTTGGGGACCACCCTGTTACACTACCACCCATTGTTGCTTTCTTAGTTATTGTCTCTTTTCTCAGGAATTTTTTAACTGGAATTAGATTGAATTTGTATATTAATATAAGATTTGGTAGTTATATACTATTAAGTTTTCCTATCCAAGAACATGACATATCTTTCACTTTTTCAGTTTCTCAGGTTTATAAGCTTTATAACTTCACAGGTGTTTCAAATGTTAATTTTTATAAATAATCTTTTGCTGCAATAAATTTGTAAAGTTTATCACCTGTTGTAACATGTTGACTACTTACTTTGTATACGTTTTGCATGCTTTGTAAGCAACTCAGTATTGGTCTAATAGTCCTTTACTTCATCTTTTTTAAGTAATAGGGTTTTCAAATAATAAAATTTTAAGTTAATGGTTATAAATTCCTCTCTGTATTTTTTTTGTTTGTTAATCAGGTATATGATAGTTTGTAGAACATGCATACATTTTATATGTCTTAGGTTAATTTTAAAAGCTAAGTGACTATACTTGAAAGCATGATAGAACATGATGGTTAACTTTTGGGAGTTGGTTATTTTTGGGGGGCAATGGTTAAAATCAAAAAAACCTTTTGTTCCATAGCTTTAAGTATAGTCAGTGTCAATTATCAGTCTTTTTTTTGGTGATATTTTCTGTCAGCCTTTGGATAGTGTAGTTTGGCCATTCATTCCTTGGCCCAAGTGGATTCATAAAAATAATATGTAAAGTTTTTATTATGTAGAACTGTTTGAACATGTCTAAATACAGTCTTTTGTTTGTTTGTTTGTTTCCTTTTTAAAAGTGGTGGCTTATAAACATTTTTGTATTCATTAAAAATATTAAATAGATTTAATGCTTAAGTTTCAAAAGCATTGTTTATACAGTTTCAATTTTTGTGTGCTTGTACTGGTTTACATCTTAGTTTGAGTACTTGTTTTGTGAAGTCGCGTATGTGAGTTGTAAACCTAAGGACTTACCCGTTGTACTATACTTGTCAGTGAATATCATTGTCAGTATTCATGAATATTATTCTTTTTTCCCTTAATATGGTTTTGATTTGTTTCATTACTTTTAGGAAGGAAATCATTATCTTAAGGGAGAAATTTGATGTCATTTAATTTTTAAATTTTATAGAACTTTTAATTCTTCACTCTTAAAAATGGAAAAATAATGATTTCACATTGATATAAGCATTTTTTTATTAATGTTTTCTGACAGTTGATTGCAAATGAATTTTTTACAGAGATTTTTAATATGAGGACCCTCCAGAAGAATTTTATATTGCTTTTATATTGGTTTGTCAGATTCTACATGTATAAGCTTCTGTTGTGTAGTAACAAAATTATCCTAAAACTTAGCTTTAAAACAATATGTTCTTATTATCTCTTAGTTTGGATTAGGAATTCAGGTATGACTGGACTACTTTCTTTGCTTCAAAATCTCTTATAAGGCTGCAGGCAAGTTAAGATGTCAGCTAGGCCTGGGAATCTCATCTGAAAGTTTGGGGAAGCTTACTGGTTTTGAGCTTGCTCTTTGACCTAGTCTTAGCCTTTTCTGCTACAACAGGTTGGCTGTTATTTATTTGGGTACCACTCTTTGGGTTTTTTTTTTTTTTTTTAAAGATTTATTTATTTATTATGTATTTGTACAAGCACTGGGTACAGTCAGAAGCAGGAGGGTGAGAGAATTCACTAGAGCCAGAGCGGGGAGCAGAGCAGGCAGAAGGACCAAAGCACACTGCTGAGGGGAGCAGCGGGCGGCAGGAGAGGTCTACGCGCCATGTGGGACCCTCCTCCAGTGGCCAGGGAGCAGCAGGGGATCGAACCGGCACTGCAGAGGTTGCGGGCAGCTTCACAACCCAGCGCTCAACCGCTGCGCCACCCGGGAGACCCCACTCTTTGGGTTTTATACCCAGCCCCAAGAATGTGAACTCTTCAGTCCTTTTGTGTTATTGAATCGTAAATGTGTTTGTGTACCTCCAGGTAGGGAAGAGAGAAGGGAGGGAGGGAGGGAAACAAAAAAGGAAAGGAGAATGGTCATAATTCACATAACCTCTCTATTTTAAGCACTGTTCTTTTTTTCTTCCATAGGTGCCTTAGCTGGACCAATTGTTGTGGAGCCACATGTGACAGCAGTGTGGGGAAAGAATGTTTCATTGAAGTGTTTAATTGAAGTAAATGAAACTATAACACAAATTTCATGGGAGAAGATACATGGCAAAAGTTCACAGACTGTTGCAGTTCATCATCCTCAATATGGATTCTCTGTTCAAGGAGAATATCAGGGAAGAGTCTTATTTAAAAACTATTCACTTAATGATGCAACAATTACTCTACACAACATAGGATTCTCTGATTCTGGAAAATACATATGCAAAGCTGTTACATTCCCACTTGGAAATGCTCAGTCCTCTACGACTGTAACTGTATTAGGTAGGTATGCTTAAATTGTGTATTTTGGTGGTAGTTGTGAGGATTAAGTGGGACCTCTTAAATGGGCAGTCTTTGTTCCAAAACTACCTATTTGCCTATTAGGGATTTTGTCAGGTCTGCAAGATCTCCCTACTCAATCTTCCTTCACTTTTCTCCTGGATGTTATTGCTGAATAAGTGTTTTATATCACTCAGTTGGTATTAGTTAGTGTCTGCTCCAGAGAATCAGACAAGTAAGTGTACATACAAATGGCAAAATTATAGCTTAGCATCTGTAAAATGCAAGAAAGCAATTTTATCCAGATTTGTTACCGTCTTTTTTCATGTTTAAAGATAGTAATAACTTTAATTATTTGAGGACTTCATGTCTTTAAGACACTAAGAACTGTAGGGAAATATAACCTAGACTTAAGAAATTTATACTTTTGAGAAATGTTTGGATTGGAAAAATCAAGTTCAGTCTGTCAATGTAAAAAAGGTCACAAAAAGTTCAGTGTCAAGAAAATTAGTTTGTATGTGTAAGAGATCTCATGAAACTAAACTTTTTTGCTTTAAACTTGCATAATGCTTTACTGTTTGAAGAGATGAGTTGATATATAACATTTCTGCAAAGAAACTTTATATATTTAAAGTCACATAATAATTGGCTTTGATGTGGAGAAGTATTTGCCCATAAAAGGGAAAATAAAAGTTAGCAAGTTTTAGTACACTTGAATTAAAAACTTACGCTCATCAGAGCACACCATGAGGGTAGAAAGACAAGCCCTACGCTGGTAGAAAGTAGTTGCAACAACTGTGATCCAAAAAGGACTCTTCCCAAATCAGTAAGAAAAAAAAATTGGCCTTGTAAGCGTTTTGTATAAGAAGAAATTATAAATGGCTCCGACAACATCGAAGATCTTTAACCTTGTTTATAGTCTGAGAAATTAAAAATAAACTCTCAATGATAAATTCCAACCATATACCTACAAGATTGGGAAACATTGAGAAGGCTGTAGTATATAGGTATATAGGTGAACCACAACATTAGAACCAAATTGGTACTTCTGAAGAATTTTTGGCATTATCTGGTAAAGTTGAAAATAAGCACAGTAGAAGGAATGAACTTGAGAAACTTTTGTACAAATATACCAAGATACGTGAGTGAGAATGTTTCTTATAAAATTGTTTATATCAAAGAGGAAGCTAAAATTCAACAGTAAATTAACTGTGTAAGCAATAATAATTATTGCAATAAAAATGAGTAATAATTTTTAGTACTAATAATTAGTAATACTTAATGCAATTGCATGGTGATGTAAATGATATGAAAAACTGAAAGTTAAAAAAAAAATTCCCCCAACTGATAAACTAATAATGTTACCATATAAATAAATCTCAGGAACATGAAAGTTGCCATTTAAGTTTGCATTTATTGGTTGTACACCTCTCATGAAAAGTAAGTAGAAATTTATTCCAACGTCGTTCTGATACTTTCATAATTGGACAGATAGGGTGTTGAGATCAAGAAGCATATGCAGGATTTGGGAGAGGCTAGTGTTCCTTGCTAAGATTTGTGGTGATTACGTGGGGATATTTGCTATAAATTATTAAATGTGATGTATGCACTTTCCCTTTTATTATTTTGCAATAATACATCTTGTAAAAGGAAACATAAAGAAAATATTCATGTACTTACATTATGAACCAAAAATAAGCAGATACAAGTCAAGATGGATTTGTATTGGCATTGAGAAAATTCATCAATTAGAAATCTTGGAAATGAAAAAAGTATTTGAGATAAAATCTTAATGCATAAAATAAGCCTATAGGCTTAACCCATTGAATTCTTGACATGAGTACTGAGTAATTTACAAAAAGAAGCACTTAAAATTTGCTGGAAAATGTGAAGAGAAAGCTAAGAAATATGGAGGGTAGATTGAAGGAATCTGACATTCAGGTTACTTTCTCCTGCTAATGAGCTTTTTAAACCAGAAAAAGAGGGGTCACATGTACATTCTAATAAACACAACTATTAGTGATGCTATATTTTGACAGTCTAGATTCCATATTGGTAGCAATACAAAGTGTATTTTCTTTAATACACTTTGTTGTGAAATGAAACATCATAAAAACCACTTTTTTTTTTCTTCCCTAGTAATAATAATATCCTTAATTTCATAATGAAAATTGTGATCTAGTCCTCAGGAGTTTTTTTTTTTTTTTTTTTTAATTTTCTCCCCATACCGAATTTTTCTTTTTTCCTTTTTTTTTCTCCCCTCAGTATATACTAATTTGGGAGAGAACTCATTTGTTCCTAAAAAGAAAAATATATCTCTCAGAGACAGCCATCTAAAGATTATATGAAATTTTGGCTTCTTGTTTGTCTTGGTTCATGATCTTCTCTTGTGCCAAGAATCCAGTTGATGGTAGCTTCCCTAAAGTGTGTGTGTGTGTGTGTGTGTGTGTGTGTGTGTGTGTGTGTATTTTAGATGCTTTTGTTCCTAACTTTATGAAATATGGCTGCATATAACTTGGGAAGGTGTAAATGTATTTTTAATTGAAATGTAACTAATATTTTTAAAATTTACACAGTTGAACCCACTGTGAGCCTGATAAAAGGGCCTGATTCTTTAATTGATGGAGGAAATGAAACAGTAGCAGCCATTTGTATCGCAGCCACTGGAAAACCAGTTGCTCATATTGACTGGGAAGGTGATCTTGGTGAAATGGAATCCACTACAACTTCTTTTCCAAATGAAACAACAACAATTGTTAGCCAATACAAGCTGATTCCAACCAGATTTGCTAGAGGAAGGCGAATTACTTGTGTTGTAAAACATCCAGCATTGGAAAAGGACATCCGATACTCTTTCATATTAGATATACAATGTAAGTAAATGATGATATTTGCTTTTTAAACATCTCATGTATTTTATTTAATTTTCTTCATTTCACATACTTCTTTATCAGGCTTTTTAGTTTGAATATTTAGTATTTAGATGTTCCTACAACTTTCCTTGTTGACATTTTTTTCTTCATTTAAAATACTTCCATGCAAATTTTATTTAACTATTGGTATAACATTTTTTTATCAGTTTGTAAATGAGGAGGTGACTTTAAAGTTGCTCTCCAAGTTAAAATTATTTAACCTTTTCCTTTCTAGACCTTAAAAATAATTTAAGGGGATTATAGAAAATTATTTTCTTAAAATATGTAATCATTAGAAATCAGCAACTACTAATTTGGTCCAATTAAATTAGTTATTGTTCACTTCTATTGCTGTTACTCATGTTGTTTTCAGCAAGAATCCTTTACTTCCCTCGATGCATTTTTAGTTTGAGTTTTTTTTTTTTCCAATACTTTTAATCTGATTTTATTGATCACAATATAAGATTCTCAGAGTTTAAAAAATATTTTAAATACATTGAGATAGTAATTTTTTTAGGCAAGGTTCAAAGGGGTCCATCTTACATATTTTTGTTGAGATACTCTATTGTATGTTTGTATGTGTGTATTTATATGTGTGTTTATATACTTCTCCCTCTTCTATAAAGTTTCTCAGTTTTTTATATATTCTTTGTGTAGCATTTTAAAGTTTTGAACAAGAGAAAGGTAATGTACAGACTGATTATAATAAGGAAAATAAAAATTAAGCTGATTAGGGATATAGTTAAGAGAAGTTTTTAGGTTCTGCTGTCATTTCCACTTATACATAGATTATAAATCTAAATAAGCTTTTGAAGGAGTTTTTCTATTTTTTTGTTGTTACAGCTTTGGTTTTTGGTATTACATGCATGGAATTTTTAATTACCCATTTTCATTACACTCCATGATTTCTAAAGCTTATTCTAAGGATCATTTTTAACATTTATAGGGTTGAACTTGAGAAGGTATAGTTACACTAATGTACACTATGTTCTTGAGTACAAATACTTTTCTCCTCACTTTTCTGGAGAATCCAATTATAATTTTTCTTTTTTTCTTTTCTTACTTTGCTTTCACAGACTCTTAACTTTTTCCTTTTTCTTGTAAAATTCAGATCCCAATTGTAAGTATTATTAATACTTTTCTCATATTTTTCCTTCCCTGTGTCTACTAATGACTGAAGTTTTCTTCAGTTCGTATTATTTTTTGTTTCCGTGTATGTAATCCTAAATATATAAAAATATTTTCTATTTATTGGCATGCTTTTAAAATGTTCTTAAGTTACTCTTGACTTTTTCCTCTTTTTAATTGAAACCTGCAAAGCATATGAACAAAGTTCAGGAGCTAAAGTCTTAGATCCAAAACTCACAATGTAAAATTTGGGGATATTTTACTACCTATTCCTTTTCCTTTTTTAAAACTAGTAAACTCTTAGATCTGTACTGTTCTTACAGTTACTTTTTTAGTACCAATTTTAAGTTGCAAAAATGTTAATTCTTGATATTTGTAAAAGGCAGGAATTTCTGTTTTAAAATTACTAAGGTACTTATACCTTAGTAAGTCTTCATTTTGCCACTTTTTGTAAACCTTGCTTGACAATAGATCAGGCTTCCCTGGCAGATCAGGTCTCCCTCTAGCTTCTCATTGGCCATGTACTAAATATCTATAATTTACTGTGTAGCTCATGAAGAGTCCCTATACCATGCTTAAGTAACATTTCCTTAGGGAAGACTTTCATGACCTTCCCCAACTCCATCCCCAATCTTAAATGATCTGAATTAAGACCCTTCTTATCTTTTCTTAGCATAGTAACAGATATTTAAAAAATTCACCTTCCTATTACCAGTAGGATATAAAATTTATATTTAATTGTTTATTGACGTAATTATACAGCATGTGTGTTTAAAGACCTTTAGGTACATTGAATGGATAATAGCTTGTTTTATTTATTTAAATAATTTTGAGTTAAGTTCCTTGAGGTCAAGTAGATTTACATATTTGTATTTGCTCTGGGGGATATAAATTCAAAACTATCCAAATGTGTACTTTCACACCCTGCCCACCATCAGTGCTCCAACAGTCCTCCACCATGTACAGTTGAGGCATTAGGTAGTTTACTTTTATGATAACTATTGTCTTGAAAAGTTTGTGTCACATACCTGCATGCCCATAGAATATTAATATGGGAAATCTAATTTCTGTAATTGTCCAGATTCCTCATAAAGGATATCTCCATTTATTTTATGTATTTATTTAGTCAAGCACAATATGTAAAATTTATCATGTTAATAATTTTTCTGTATACAGTTCAGTATTATTAACTATATTCACATTGTTGTGCAGTCATGCATCCATCTTCAGAACTTTTCATCCTGCAGAACTAAAATGCTCCTTTCTCTCCCCTGAGGCACCGGAAACCACCATTCTACTTTCTGTGTCTGAATTTACACTATTTTATGTACCTCACATAATGTCATCCTACAGTATTTGTCTTCATGTGACTGGCTTATTTCATTTCGCACAACACCCTCCAAGTTCATCCATGAGCAGCATGTGCCAGAATTTCCTTTCTTTGTAAGGTTAAATAATAACTCCATTGTGTACATATACTTATTTTTTACTCATTATCTTTCTATGGTCATTTAGGTTGCTTCCAACTTTTGCCTGTACCTAATAATGCTATGATAATAAGCTACAAATATTTCTTTGAAACACTGTTTTCACTTTTTATAGAGATATGCTTGACATATACCATTATATTAGTTTCAGGTGTTCAATATACTTTGTTACACCCATTTTCATACATAGTTTCAAAAAATTATTTTTACTTGAGCTCTCTTAACAACTATCAAATTTGTAATATAGTATTACTGACTATAGTCATCTTGCTGTATATTACATCCCAGTGATTAGTTATTGTAAGTTTGTACCTTTTGACATTAGTAACACACCTCCCACCTTCCACGTCTGGCACCTAGCAATCTGTTCTCTTTATCTGTAAGGTTGGCTTTTTTATTTTATTTGTTTAGATATTCATATATAAGTGTGATCGGGCAGCATTTGTCTTTCTCTGTTTGACTTACCTCACTTAGCATAATGCCCTCAAGGTTCATCCATGTTATTGTAAATGACTAGATTTCGTTCTCATTATGACTGAGTAGTATCCCGTGTGTGTGTGTGTGTGTGTGTGTGTGTTTCTGTCTATGTCTATCCATATCTTCTTGATCTATTCATCCCTTGTTGGACACTTAGTTTGCATATGAACCTAGGGGTGCATATATCTTTTCAAATTAGTATTTTTTTTCTTCTTTGGATAAATAGAAGTTGAATTGCTGGATTACAAGGTAATTCAATTTTTAATTTTTTGAGGAATCGCTACACTGTTTTCCTCGGTGACTGTACCAGTTTACATTTCCCACCAGTAGCACCCAAGGGTTCTCTTTCTTTCACATCCTCACCAACAATTGTTATTTATTGTATTTTTGGTAATGGCCATTCAAATAGGTGGAAGATAATAACTCACTGATAATTTCCTTTCAACTTAATCATTTCCTTAAAGACCATTTTATATGGTAAATGATACTAAATGGTACTACAGACACATCTCATTATCAAATTAAGTATTATAATATATTTTCCTTGTACATATGTTATTATAGGATCAACTACTTTTGGTGATTATAGGTTTGACTATTCTTAACATTCATAGTAACTGGAACTGAACATATTTATAGTTCCTTCTATTTTGGTACTCATCTTTCACTTTTAATCAACAAATATTTATTGAGTATTGTCTTCCACTTTGGTCATGTGTATGGAGAGAAAGAAAAATGATTTCTTCAAGTTTATTATGTTAATGCTTTATTGTTGTATATTGCTTTATTGTTAACTAAAGATATACCTAATATCTTTATTGTTAACTAAAGATAATCTGTCATACATTTATTTTATAGATGCTCCTGAAGTTTCAGTAACAGGCTATGATGGAAATTGGTTTGTAGGAAGAAGAGGTGTTAATCTCAAATGTAATGCTGATGCAAATCCACCACCCTTCAAATCTGTATGGAGCAGGTAATAATGTTATATGTACTTCTACAGAGAAATGATCTTAAGGTGGAAAGTATTCTCAGATGAATATATAAAATTGTATTTATCATTGTTGCATAACTATAGTAATAACTGAAAATTAAATTAAATGAACGGTTTCTAAGTGTTCTGTCCTACCTCTTCTAATCTTCCTACTCCCACAGTTATGTCTCAGAGGCTGTTTTAACAATTCTTATGATAGTTATCATAGTTCTTAAACTGCTACATCTTACTTATTTTTAACATTGTGACTCCTTTTGATGGATCAAGTTTTAATTTTATATCTACCTGTTCACATACTCACATATTCCTACCCTTCATAGTCCCATTGAAATTAAGCTGCATTTTGTTAAACTCTACTGTTTTCCTCCCTATGACAGATAAATATTATTTACTGACAGCTAAGTGATATACTGGAATTCTGTTTTCATTGAAGCCAATAATTGCTTCTTTTTACTTGTATAGTTTCCTATCTGAATTTCTGAATTCTCTTTATGAAATTTCAAACTGTTAAGGTTTCCAGTCATATTTCACAGTACTTCGGGTCCCTCCCTTCAGTCTAGAGAGTTGTATCTCTGAATTCTGGTTAATTTTTAAAATTCTTGGTCCTTTCCAAGCCTTTTTTTCCTGTTTGCTCTTACTAGAACTCCTGTTACTTAGGGAAGAATAGAAGTCCTTGTTTTCATGGCCAGCTTATTTATTGAATTAACCTTCATTCTTTTGCCTAAAACACAAATCCCTATTTTCTGTACAGAGTTGGAAAGTGTCTTATTTTTTCAGCTTTCAAATAATCTTATTTGTAGCCCTCTACTTCACTCTGGTTTTCTCTAGAACAGTGAGTCAAACTCTAAATCTCTTTTGGGTTCTTTGGACCAGATTGGCTGCTTTCATATCCATGTTTTTTCCAAGTATTAATTCAGCTAAAGCAGAGCTTTTTTCAATATTCACGCTGTTGACATTTTGAGCTAGATAATTCTTTGTTATGGAGGCAGTATTATGAATTGTTTGATGTTTTGCAGCATCCCTGGCCGTTGTTCTCTAGAACCAGTATCATACTTTGTTCCTACCCTCACACCCAGTTGTGACAACCAGAACTGTTTTCAGATATGCCCCCACCACCACCCCCTGAGACAGAAATCATTCCCGATAAACACTGAACTAAAAGCATGTGTTGTTTTCTGTCTTCTAAAAGTTGGTTGAAACTTCTTGTCTTTGGAATTCTGCTTCCTGTGTTTTTTCTCCTTGTGGGTTTTTAAATAACTTCAATACTTTTCCTCTTGTTTTAAGTGGGATTTCATGAGAGTAAGGAAACAATGTATTTCATCAATCTTTTAGCAAAGATATAGTTTTGGGGTTTTTTGGTGTTTCTTTTTAGCAAAGATACAGTTTTAAAAGTAGAGGATACCACTTTCATTTTCTTTTTTTTTTTTTTAAAGAATGTCTTTTTTTTTTAAAGATGTATTTATGCATACAAGAGCTGGGATACAGGTCAGAGGTGTGTGGGGCGGGGGAGGGGCTGTGAGAGGATTCACCAGAGACACAGTGGGGAACAGAGCAGGTAGATTGACCGAAGTTCACTGCTGAGGGGAGCAGCAGGCAAGTCAGGAGAGGTCTGCTGCGCCATCTGGGTTGCTCCCTGGCCAGCTGGAGGATCGAACATGTGCTGCAGAGGCTGTGGACAGCTTCATATTTTGCATCTTAACCCCTTGCGCCACCAGGGAGGCCCACTTTCATTTTCTTAAAAGTGGGAAGCAGCCATTGGTTAAGGTGTTTGAAAGGATATTTCTAAGTCATGCAATTCTGAGTTCTCATCCTAGTGTCTGCACATGTACATATCTTTCAAATAATTCATTTACTATAGTTTTTTATTTCTTCATTGAGACTAGTGCCTTGTAGAGTTTTTGTGACGGTAAAGGCAAAATTATGTAGGTACATAGAATGTTAGGTACAAAGTCATAGAAGGTTCTTAGCCTGTTTTGTGTATTTGCTATGGTATTTGGATTTTTCTTACTGTGACTTACTTGAATAATGGATTTTAAAGAATTAAATGCCATTTTTACATTTCTCATCATTAGGATCCTCATCATCAGGTATCACCACCAAAGGGTATCTGCACTAATCACCTGTAGTCCACTGTCAAAGTCCATTGTTCTTCCACCCCCCTCACCCCCTTCAGTTCTGTGGTCAGCTCTCAGGGGTTAGTTTTTAAGTTTATCTTTCTCTCATTCTTAGTTTCATTTCTCTATATTCCACGTATTGGTGACACCATCTGTAATTTATCTTTTTCTTTCTGACTTATTTCACTTGTATTCTCTCTTCCAACTCTATTCATCTTGCTGCAATCTGCATGAATTTATCTTTTTTTGATTACGGACAAATATTCCATTGTGTATATGTACCACGCCTTGATCCACTCTTCTGTTTTGGGGCACTTAGGTTCTTTCCCTATCTTCACTATTGTAAATAGTAGTATTTTGAACATAGGAGCACAAGTTTCTTTTCAATTAGTGTTTTTACATTTTTTGGATAGATACCTTGAAGTGAAATTGCTGGGTTGTGTAGACATCCATTTTTAATCTTTTTAAGAAACATTCACACTGCTTTCCATAGGGGCTGGGCCAGTCTACATTCCCACCAACAGTTTATAAAGAAGGTTCCTTTTTTTTTTTTTTTTTAATATTTATTTACTTGTGCATACAAGAGCTGGGGTGTAGGCCAGAGGTGTGGAAGGGTGAAAGGATTCACCAGATGGATTGGGGAGCAGAACAGGCGGATCTACACTGCTGAGGGGAGCAGCAGGCGAAAGACAGGAGAGGTCTGCTGCGCCATGTGGGTCAGCTTCCTGGCGGGGAGATCAAACTTGTGCTGCATGTCTGTGAATAGCTTCATAGTGCTGAGACTTAACCCCTTGTGCCACCAGGGAGGTCAGGAGGGTTCCTTTCCTTTTTCTCCACATCCTCACCAACACTTGTTTCTGGTCATCATACTGGTGTGAGATGGCATCTCATTGTGGTTTTGATTTGCAATTCCGTGATGATATGTGATAATGAACACTTTTTTCATGTGCTGATTGGCAATCTCTCTGTCTTCTTTGGAGAAGTACCTATTTAGCTCCTCTGCCCATATTTTGATTGGATTGTTTGTTTTCTTTTTGCTGAATCCTGTGAGCTCTTTGTAGGCCTTTCATATCAGTCCGTTATCAGATGTATGGTATGCAGATACTTGCTCCCATTCTGTAGGGTGTCTGTTTATTTTAGTTTTGGTCTATTTCTCCTTATCCAGAAGCTTTTTTTAGTAAGAAATATATAATTAATACTTCACTCTTAACTTATGGAAAAAGTTTAGAATACTGATGCTTATAAAAATTCTGTTTTCGGGCCTCCCCGGTGGCACAGCATGTTGAGCACCACACTGAGAAGCTGGCCAAAGCCTCTGCAGTGCGGGTTCGATTACCGGCCGGCCAGGGAGATACCCATATGGCGTGGCAGACCTCTCCTGTCTCGCCCGCTGCTCCCCTCAGTAGAGGTTCGTCTGTCTGTTCTTCTCCCTGCTCAGTCTCTGGTGAGTTCTCTCACCCTCCCACACCTCTGACCTGTACCCCAGTTCCTGTATAAATAAATAAATCTTTAAAAAAAAAAATTCTTCTTTCAAAGTCTTCTCAAGAGAAAGTTGGGTGTTCTTTAAACTATGTAAGAATGTTACTTTTGTTACTTTTTAAAAATTTGCTTTGCTCAAACTATAGTTGTTTGAGTGTCTGGGTTTACTTGACATCTTGTCCTTTTATCTTAAAAAAGTAACTTTAATGAACTTTAAAAACAGTCACAAAATAAGGACCTTTTACTGTGTGTGTTGCTGTTATTTTTTGGTACCGTAAGGCTAGAAAAGGGATTTATAACAGTAGATTTAGTTCCAGTGTAAAGAATGGTTAAGAATGGTTCCAGGATAAAGAATTTTGAAGTGGAACTTTATTCCTGTTATGATTTTTATTAATATATTTGCTAGATATGACTTGTCAGCCAAATTAGTGTAAGACTATTTAAAAGGAGTTATTACTGATACCAAATATTGCCTTAGTTTTTATTGTCACAGGTTCCCACTTTACAAATTAAGTTATTTTGAAAGAAGACCCTTCTTGGTGCTTCAGAAACTGTCTTTGGTTGGAGCACAGTATAGACTGGCTTAATATTAAATGATGCTTTTTGAATATGTTACAGAAGATGGTATAACATTATGTCCTTAAGTGAGATGATTTTCATTAAGAAAATCACCTACATGTTTCTAGGTCGTGAATAGATTTATATTTCATTGAGAATTATTTTAATTTCTTTGATTTTATGGTATGTCTTTTAATGGTTTATTTTCCTAATTTTTTCAGTATTCTGAATATAATTACTGAAAATCACATTTTTTCCCACCTCCCCTCCAATCCAGTATGTTGAATTCAATATATTGAATTTTTATTTCACTTTTTTACTGAAGTAGCATTGTTTTATAACATTATGTTTCAGGTATGCATCATTGTAAATCAACATTTGTATGTAGTATATTATGTTCAGTACCAAAACTCTAATTCCCTGTGTCATTCAGACATTTGACCCCTTTTTTATAATTTAACCTATCCCCCCTCCTTCCTTCCCTTGGGTAATCACTAATTTGCCTTTATAGCCTACAAATTTTTGTCTTTTTTAACTTGTTTCATTTCTTTATCACATACATGTAGGTGAAATCACACAGTGCTTGTTTTTCTCCACATGACTGACTTCACTAAGCATGATTTCTTTTTTTCTTTTCTTTTTTTTTTTTTTTTTAGTAGTTGGGTAATATTCCGTTTTGTATACATAGCACAACTTCTTAATCTCATCAGTGGGCACTTACATTATTTCCAACTCTTGGCTATTACAGATAATGCTGTGATGAACATGGGGTTACATATATCTCTTTGAATTAGTGTTTTTGTATTCTTTGGGTGGTAAGTACCCAAAAGTGGAATAACTAGATTACATAGAATTTCTGTTTTTACTTTTATAAAAAAAAATTATTTATTTATTGGTGCGTGCAAGAACTGGGAGGTAGGCTAGAGGTTCAGGGGGTGAGAAGATTTGCCAAAGACAGAGTACGGAGTAGAACAGGCTGATCTACTGAGATACACTGCTGAGGAGAGCAGTGGGAGAGACAGGAGAGGTCTGCTGCGCCATGTGTGATAACTCCCACATTGATGAGGAATCAAACTCAATGCCACAGTGGCTGGCTGATAACTGGATAATGCTGAGACTTTAACCCCTCCGCCATCAAAGAGGCCCAGCTATTTTCACTTTTTTAAGGAATCTTCATACTGCTTTCCCTAATGATTGCACCAATTTGTATTCCCTCCAACAGAGTACAAGAGTTCCTTTCTTTCCACTTCTCCAACACTTGTTATTTTTTATCTTTTGGTGTTATTTTTTTATCTTTTGGACAATAGCAAGTCTCACCAATATGAGTTGAGCCATATTTTGATTTGCGTTTCTCTCAGGATTAGAGATGATGAGTATCTTTTCATGTGCCTATTGGTTATCTGTTTGTTTTTTGGGAAAAGTGTTAGATGCTTTGCCCACTTTTTGTTGGGGTGTGTGTGTGTGTGTGTGATATTGAGCTCTTGTTAGGTATATGATTTGCAAGTATCTTCCATTCAGTAAGATGCTTTTTTGTTATGTAATGTAAATTTCTTTCTCTGTGTAGCAGGTTTTTAGTTGTACCAAGTTCCATTTGTTTATTTTTGTTTTCTTTCCCTTTCCATCAGAGTCAAATCCAAGAATGGTTATTCTCAATGGACTTCAGCTATTAATAGTTCATTTTGATTAAAATGAAAATTGTAACATGCTTTTACTTCACAGTGAATTTTATACCTAAAAGATGCTATTTCTATAACTATTAGATCTGAAAAGTAAACTGTTTTTCTTAAGTAGCTGTGGATGACTAGAGATTGAAGATATTTATTTTAATTTCATGCTTTTTAAAATCTAGGTTGGATGGGCAGTGGCCTGATGGTTTATTGGCTTCAGACAATACTCTTCATTTTGTCTATCCACTGACTTTCAATTATTCTGGTGTTTATGTCTGTAAAGTGACCAATTCCCTTGGTCAAAGAAGTGATCAAAAGGTCATCTATATTTCAGGTAAGCTACTATTTACTCACAAAATGAGTAACTTAAATTATTCCCGTATTGTCAGTCATAACAAATAGCACTATGATCCATGTGGTAATTTATACTTGGGAAAATACAGATTTCCTCAATGTTTGAGTTTTCCAGATAACCTAAAATGTGTGAATAAGTAACCCTATCTTAAATACATTTGTCAGGTGGCATTCCTTTACTTAAAGAAATGGCAAGACATCTGTAAAACAAGTTTATTTATATTTTAAGATCTGTGTATATAGTTAATTTTTCAGTTAAATAGAGTAAATATTTAGTGCCTTACTAGGTTCTTTAGTGTTTACACCAAGGACAAACATTGAAGGTTTTTTTGGTTTTGATGGATACTCTGCATATATGTTTCTGGTAAATAAAATAAAACATCAACTGTAATGGCCTGGCTTATTAAATAACATTGTCTGTCACTCAATATGGTATTACTACCTTATTGGGTTACTGAGAAATGAAGTAAAAATATTATTGCTAATGAAGTAAAATTTAAGGTTTTTTTGTTGCTAGTTGTAAGTCGTTAAGAACCTAGATTTTTCACATTTGATTTGTCTCACTGTGAATGTTTCCATTAATTTGATTGAATAAAAGTTTGGACATTCACAAAGTATAGTTAGAACCAAAAATATACTTTTTCCTGTGTGTGGCTATAAAAATTTTTCAATGGAATGTTTACTTAAAAAACTATATAAAATATTTTGAACATCTTACTATATATGTAGCAGTCTTCATGTTTAACAAATGGAAAACTAAGGAAAAATGAAAACTGTGGAAAAATGCAGATTTGTATGTAAATTATGTAATAGTAAAGATTTTTATCTGTTCAAATCTAAAACTAAATAGAGGTTTGAGAGAAATTTAAAGCTTGTTTGAATGTTAAATTCTCAGTACATACATGATTATTCAATCTAAGAACAGTCTCATTAATTTTTAGACTTCCACAATTTGTAGTGTATGCTTATTTTTTTACTTATCAATTCAAAATGCATATTTAAATTATTATTAGACTTTTTACTGTTTGTGTCATACAAAATTTGATAAGAGATATTTGATGTGGTGTATTATTATAAATCAATGTATTACAACTGTAATCTTATAAATTTCGAGATTCCATTTGAGTATTCTTATATATACTGATTCCATGGTGATACCCTAATGTGTATCTTTTGGCATTCTGGTCTGCTGCCTAGTGTTAGTTCCTGACTTGTTAGTCCAACTACCTATTCATCGTCAGCCCTATGTGAAGTACAATAGATATTCAGTTTAACATTCAGAACCAAGAGTCTCCCTTTCCAGTCTCCTGCCCCCGACAACCTCTTCTCCAGCCCTCCTCTTCTAATGTATTAATAGCTTCATCCTTCAGTTTTTTCAGGGCATTATCCTTGACACTTAACCTTGATGTCATTATTTCTCTTGTACTCTACCCAGTCCATTAACAAATCACTGTTGCTCACCTGTTACATTTGTATACAAAAACCTAACCAAATCTCTGTTTCTGCTGCTGGTATTTTTGTCCAAGCATCAACAGCCCTTCCTTCACTTTTACAGTGGTCATTTAACCTCCCTGGTTTTACTTGGTCCTCAATGAGCAGCTGGAACGATCTGCTCACAGGGCATGTCAGGTGATTTTATTGGACTTCCCATTTTATCCACAGTGAAAACTGAAGGTTTTGGATAAGAGATGAGTTGTTGGAGATTCCAATATTCAGTTTTACTTATAACCCAGAGTCGGGGGGAGGATGAGGAGGAGCGGGCTTATAGTGTGGCTCCTTATCCAGTACTAACCAACTGCTGGAAATAATGTGTTTCTAGGATGCTTTTGGTATATTTCCCCCTGCCTCCTGAAATCTCTTCCCTTTGGGACAAGAAAAGCTTTTTTTGCCTTTTTTTTTTTTTTTTAATGTTTTCCCCTATACCTAAGGCTCAAAATATATTCCTATACAAATCTTGAATTTCAAATCATTATGAATTTTGGGTCCACAGAAAATATCAGACTTCAGAATGTACACTTATTTAGCAGTCTTTATACTTCAAAATTATAGATTTTGTTTAAACAATTTATAAAATCTAAAATGTCAACTGTTTAAAAAAAGATTAATATTTTAACATAGTAATTAGACTGACAAGGTGATCCTATTCAGTCTTGTAAACCAGTGTTACATCAATAAAAAGAAACATACTTTAATAGACATAGACTATTTGTTTTCCTGTTTTGCAGAACTCATTAATTTGGGGGGAAAAAAAGCACTAAGTTCTTCATTTAGGTGGAGAGAATTCAGTCTACTATTTCATTACGTAATTTTCATTGTGTACTCATTTGTTATACTTTCAGCAAAGAATATTAAAAAGTCTAACTGAAAAAAAAAATAGGAATGCTGTTGAGAAGAATTTTAAATCATGATAAATGAGTAGTTATTAGTGATTGCAAAACAGTTTTATCTCCTTACATGAACTATAGCTCTCATAATTATCTTGGAGCAGCATGAGAATTAGAAAGCATGAATAAATGTCTTATATACTTTGTTTTATGTCCATTGCTTAAGCCACAGAATAATAAGGTATTATCAGTTGTCTCTCTCATGGAATGATATAATGAGACTGATAGTTAACTAGCTGGTGGAGAAGTGGAATGGTAGTTTAAAAACTACTAAAACCGGGCCTCCCTCGTGGTGCAGGCTGTTGAGCGCCTCACTGTGAAGGTGTCTGCAGCCTCTGCAGCGCAGGTTCGATCTCGGCCAGCCTCCGAGAATCCCACATGGAGAAGCAGACCTCTCCTGTCTCGCCCGCTGCTCCCCTCAGCAGTGTATTTCGTCAGTCTGCCTGTTCTGTTCCCCGCTCTGTCTCCAGTGAAACCTCTCACCCTCCCGCGCATCTGGCCTGTACCCCAGTTCTTGTATAAAAATAAAATAAAATAATTAAAATTAAAAAAAATAAAAACCACTAAAACCACTGACAAATTTAAAAACATTTTTAAATGGGCTTTTTTTTGATTTCTCAGTTTTAATTAATTAGGTGATTTGTACTTTTTTAAACATGGTGATGCCTGTTTATTATAAAACCTTTTTTTCTTTGGGAATCATTGTAAAGATGACATAATATTTAAAACTTGTTTTTCCTTTTATCCCTCTTCCCTCAGAGAAAGCATGATTTGTCTTATAAAAGATTAATTTTTTAGTTGATTTCTTAAATATCCTGGTTCTGTGCAGTTGGATTATGTGAGGTTTTATTACTTTTATACTGGAAGTGATCCTACAATTCCCTAGTTTGTTTATTTTTTTCCAGATTGAATTTATTCAGCTAGTGAATATTTTCTCAAAAATTAAAACTTCCTTGATTCACTGACTTACATATAATATGATAACTAATATTCACTTCAAGATATTTGAATGGATTGCCTGTTATATTGGTTTACACTTATAAGAAATTAGTAATACTGTACTTGTTAAATTTTATATTATATTTGCTAAATTTTTACCACATTCTATACATATGGCATTCCGTGATGAAACCTGTTTCAGTAAGTATTTCTCTATAGCTTGTAATTTTAGAATAACTTACCCATGTAGATTTAGTATTTTTCTAACAATCATTTTTTAAAAGCTCTATCCACACTGCTCATTTAAAAATTAATTATAGGAGATTACCATTTGGGTCATTTATTTTTATCAATGAAGAAATTCAAGATTTTTAACTCATTCTACTTCAAACTAGAATTTGTGTAACATGACCTACAAATACCACTGATGATTAACCAATCTTTATTTTTACTATTTGTATTTAGTTGCTTTTTTAATATTAATGGCTATTTACTCTGTAATCTAATGGCAGTAAACAGGACCATTTACATCTAATATTTAAGTATTATTAGAATGTTCTCTCTAAAATATTAGCTACTATTTTTGAGATTTCATACTAAAGGAATGTGTCATTAAATTTTATAGATATGGTTAATATTCTTCAATATCCTAAATGTTAAGATATCTTACCCTTTGGGTATTGACATGATGACATTTGTATAATATTTTATAATTTGTTTTCCTTCATCTTTCTCTGTTAGTCTCATTTGATAACAGCCTATTTGGCTAACACATTTTAAACAAGCATTTATTTTTTAAATTACTAAATAATGGTATGTACTACATATGTCCTTTCTAAAAATTGAAAACTTCTATTTAAGGAAAATATTTTTGAGAGAATTATTAAACCAACAATTTATACTATGGCCACTTAACAAGAATCTATAGTTTTTCATTCTTTTAAAGATTAGTTCAGCTCTTACAGAAATAAACTATATTAGGTAAAGATGGATATTAGGAAAATACTTCAATTTCTTCATTCTTTCACATTATCTCCTTATGCTACTGGCTAAGAAAATGTACATTTTGAGTTACTTGATTTAATTTAGATTTTTCCTATACTTCTTAAGCCAGCTATATATAGGACACTTAAATAATACTCGTCATTTAAGAAAAGTATTCTTTGGACTAAAATACCATGTTTAAACTTGGAATAGAATAATTTAGGGTTTATATCATAGGTAATTTTTCATTCCTTTTTAACTTCATTGGTAACTGACTAAGTGTCAGTTTTTAAAAATATACATATATATGTATCACTAAATTCTTATCTTCAATCAAATTAAGAATGAAAAACTATTATTACCATGTATAAATATTAACTGTGCTGTCTTTTCAACTTGCTGCTGAATCAGCCTGCATTGACATTCTTTGCCTTTCTGTGTCTTGTCTATCTTTACTTGTTTCCATTAGATCCTCCTACTACTACCACTCTTCAGCCTACAGTTCAGTGGCATCTCTCAACTGCTGACATCGAGGATCTAGCAACAGAACCTAAAAAATTGCCCTTCCCATTGTCAACTTTGGCAACAATTAAGGATGACACTATTGGCACGATCATTGCTAGTGTAGTGGGTGGGGCTCTTTTCATAGTACTTGTAAGTGTCTTGGCTGGAATATTCTGCTATAGGAGAAGACGGACGTTTCGTGGAGACTACTTTGCCAAGAACTACATTCCACCTTCAGATATGCAAAAAGAATCACAAATAGATGTCCTTCAACAAGATGAGCTTGATTCATACCCAGACAGTGTAAAAAAAGAAAACAAAAATCCAGTGAACAATCTAATACGGAAAGACTATTTAGAAGAGCCTGAAAAAACACAGTGGAACAATGTAGAAAATCTCAGTAGGTTTGAAAGACCAATGGATTATTATGAAGATCTAAAAATGGGAATGAAATTCGTCAGCGATGAACATTATGACGAAAATGAAGATGACTTAGTTTCACATGTAGATGGTTCAGTAATTTCCAGGAGGGAGTGGTATGTTTAGCAACCACTGAATGTGACTTAACTATGTACAATGTTTCATTCATACTAGTTGATTTTCAGATTGTTCATACTTTTTCTTGAGGGAAGAATAAGCTTTTTCAATTGATTTTCAAGCTTTTTATATTCTAATTTGTCAAATGAAAATGTAAAATCTGGGTTCAATGTATCTGAGCTGCTTTACAGTTTTTTTTTTTCAATGCTGTACTACTGTCTCAAGATTTAAATTTTAATGCAGAGTACTTTATTGGTCTGACGCACACAGGTAAGAAGAAATGTCAACGTTAAATGTATGACTTTTTTTGGTACAAAAATTAAAAAAGAAAAAAAGGAAACTACCTTGGCATTGTGTATTAAATGTTTACCTAAGTCTATAATCTCAAATACAATGTTTGTGAAACATATACCTCTCAAAAGTTATCGCCACGAAATGAAACTACATCAAAATTGACTATAAAACTAATTCTAGAAATGTTTATATATATATTTTAGTATAAAAAGTATTCAGCCTGAAGAAAACACCTTTCCTTTTCGAGCATTATTTTGTAAGTTTCTATACAAATGGAATCTTTACCTCTGCATTTTAATGAGCCTTGCCATAGTTACTGTACAGTGGCTTTTCAAAGATATTTTGTTGCACTAAAGCTGTAGTAGTAAACAGTGAAAATGATGTGTGAAAGAGTATAATTAGTTGATTGATATTTTTGTCCAAAATACATACACAAATAATAAAACTATGCCTTTAAGCATAATTACTACAATTTTTTCATCTCTAGAGGACAATTTTTATAATGTCATGTCAACATGGATTTTGGTATATTAAGTGGTACTTTTGTTTTAATGCTTTATGTCTGAAATATAATAAAAAGATGATATACAGTAAACTATACTACAGAGAGGGCATTTTAGAATATGGAAAAACATGGGTAAAATAGCAGTAGAGTATCAGTTTTAGAAGTCCGATATTTCAGCCAAGAATAATCTGTACAATGAATTTTTTAGACAATATTGTTTTTGTTATTGATGCTGTTCAGATGGGGAAAGATAAAAAAAACAAATTGGAAATTTGAGATTTAACTAGAAGAATCTGAATTATCAACATAGCACTAACACTTGCTGATGGATGTTGGCACACCATTCCCATTTTCCTTTTAAATGTATGTATGTGTTTCAAGATTTTTGTTTTTCATATTAAAACTGGAAACATGAGGATTTTTTTTTTATAAAATGTAAGTATATTCTTTCCAGAAATCATGTATCTTTTGAAAAAGAAATGTTATCTAAATCTTGAAATGTGGATTTTATTTGTGAGGTAATTGAATTGCTTCTACAGTGGAGTCCTATAAAATTGTACTATGACAGCTATTTTTGAAGCCCAAAGAATATGATTTTTCTGCTGATAATTCCTTTGAAAAATGGACTGTGTAGAATTGCCTTAGGTGTTTTGCCAGGGAATTGATGTGGAATTTAGTAGGAGATCATAAATTAAATAAATTATTTTGTTAATAAAAAGGCAAAGTAGGTACTTTTTTTTTTTTTAACCTTCCCAACCTCCCAATTCTGTTCTTGTCAAATCTAAAAAAGATGTAAGGCAAAATTCTAACATGTTCATAGAATTTTGCAAGTAGTGAAGGCTTTATTATGAATGATTATAATCTATTTTACTAACAGCATTTTGTGGAAATTAGATACCTTTTGTTTTTCTTCCCACTTAGTATAAGACAAATATTGGTTATGGGTACATTTAAGTAAAGTTCATTGATAGTTTGTGAAAAACACCTGATTTTTAATATAATTGACCATACAAGTATTAAGAAGGAATATCAATGTTAAATATATGAGTCATCCAAGTTATTGGAAGAAAAACTTTCTTGATACTACCTTATAATTAAAAAGTCTTAATATTTGAATATTAGCAATGATATCGCCACTAGAACTATGTATCTAAAATTTCTTGCCATGGAAGATGCAAATTCGTCACATTTCAAAAATTCATCTTTAGGACGATGATTTGAAAAGCTGTATGAATCTGAGCAGTAAATCACATTTAGAATACCAGATAAATCTCAACTTGAGTACAATCTAAGGGAAATTAGTAATGCATTTCAAAAAGAAGTAGTGATTAAGAACTTCCTTTTATATTGTGGCCATTGTGTGGTTAAGTTTTTTTTTAATGTGTGTGGTTGTTTTTGCTTTGAGTTTTTTGTTTTGTTTCGTGAAAGAGGATGACTTAAACTGCAAATGAGTATATATTCTGTATCCCTAAATCTAAATTATCTGGCAAACTAAAAATGAAAATTTTAAGAATCTGATGCTAGTGCTTAAGATTTTCTGAAACATCGCACTATTGTTTATTAGAACTTTATGTATGTTTACTGTACATAGAGACTTGTTTGTAAACATGAATAGTCATTAAATAAAACATTTTTGTTAAATTAATTTTTGATTATCAGTGATTAGTACACAGCTGATTGATAGGTATATATGAAAATTATTTGTCCTTGGAAGAATAGTTTTCCTTCATTTTGGCCATGTTTATATTTGTTTTGTATTCTTTTGCCTGTTTTTTCATTTTTGTATCCACTTTAGAATTTTTTTCCATCCCTGTTAAAATATTTCAACAATGCAGTGGAGATGAATGAAATTCTTGTTTTTTATCTCCTCTCATTTTCATTAAAATATACTGAAACTTTAAAAGTGATATTTGAGATATGGTTGAAATATATATATTTTCGATGTGCCTAAAAGATTTCTATTTGTTAAGTCTAACATTAAACCACTGAAGTTTTCAGTACTATTGTTTCTGATAGCTATATATAGGAAAGTTTTATAAAGATAACCCCGGCTAACTGGTTAGCATAAGGGACTGGAGGAAGTACAATGTATAAATGCAAAAATGGAGAGAAATACAGAAATTGTACGTGCAAAATATCTTAATTGAATTTGATTTTGCTTTTGGTAAATACTGTGAAAGCAAAGTATATGAACAGAAAGAAGTTGTTAATATGTGGAAGTAATCAATGTAAAATATAATGAAGAAATAGTATCCATATTGAATTTTTAGTTCTATCTAGTAAGGGGGATGAGTTATAGAGTGAATTGTTTTTCCTATTGACTTGTTAGTTAGAATTATATCATCCATGAAAAAACTCCCTTCTCAAATTTTTGGGATACTGAATTTGGATTTAATTTTAATTATACTAGTGATTTTATTTATTTTACCAAGTTGCTAGGTGGTAACCCCAATAGCAGTGCACCTCCCATCTTTAAATAAAAGCTTTTTTTTTCTTTAAAGGCATATTTTTATAACAAGTCTGTGACTTTGTGTTCTTGTTATGATACTTGCTGTAGAGTGAGTAAGAATGAAACCTGTTTATTTTAATGAATAATGTTTTGTAGGAATTAGAAACTTACTTTATTTCTATTCCCAAAAGGACTACATCAGGTTAAGGAAGCTTAAGGAGTGTCTAAGTTGGGTATTTGCCTTTTAAAAAATTTTGCTTTTAATTAACCATTGAATTCTTACCTCACATATACGTATCATGAATAACATTTTCCAGTGATGAATTCTTTTGTGTCTTTAGCCCTAGCAGTTAAAACAAACTTTAAATGATTTTGCTGTGACTTTGCCATAAGTCATTTTATGTTGGCTTTAAATTTGGAATTAACACATTTCTTAATATATTTCCTATGTTGGTCTTTAGTGTTTTTCATTTATTGCTTATAAGCTGCATTGATTAGAAATAGCATTGTTTCTGTTTCCTATCTGGTATTTAAAGTTATGATGTATTTTTCCCTTAAACTTAAGATTATTTTAGAACAAAACAGCAGTTTTTTTAAATATACAATTTTAGTGGATCATTATGCCAATAAGAAAATGTATGAAAAGAGCCTGTGTAATATACATAGACTAAGTGTTACGGTTTTTAAAAACCGCTTTTTTCCTTATTTACATACATACTTCTGTATTATAATGTCAGATGTGCTTTTTCTTCTGAAGTACATATCTACTTTGAAATGAATAGTGATAGGTTTCTATCAAGAGTTTGAAACCAAATACTGCTTACAAATTACCCCTTAGTGTATATACTTTGCTGTATATACTCTTGGGTAATTTCTTGAAACTTGATAATAGTTACTTTGTCATGTTTAATTTAGAAAGAAAGGCAACTCAATTCAATTTTTAGATACCTTCACTGTCCTTTTAGCTATAACTATTGTGGATGGGCATTATGGATGATATAGTGAAAGTGATTTTTAATAGAATAACTTTAAAATATAAATTAGCAATACTTGTGAATAGCTCAAGGCCTCATTTCTGAACAAGTATATTATTTCTATATAGACATATCTAATTTTGTAATCTCAGTTATGAGAAATACCTCAGGGAAAACCTAGTCTTGAAGGGATGGTTCAAAAGCCAGGGGTAATAATAGATTACTACTAGCCTTAGCCTCTCTTTAAAAAATCTTGTTATGAAAATGATACAGAAGTTGGCTAGGGTAATGAAATGAACCACAATTACCTGTTTCAAATATCAACTCATAGTTAAGTCTTGTTTCATTTAAACTATCCACATAAATCCCTCCTGCCTTTAGTTCCTTATCCTCAAAGATAAGGAACATTTGGAATAAGCAGTCAGATTTATATTACACCAAAAATAATTTAGTATCTAGTGAGTTTAGTTAGTATCCAAATATCAACACATTGTGATTGGTTGAAATATTTTTAAATCTGTGTATTTGCTGCTTCCCTACTCACCCAGTTTCCCCTTGCAACATATTTGCTTAAGAAATTATCCTAGAGTTTCCCACTTTGGACTGTGCCATTACACTTCTGTTTTCTATGAATTGACATATCTAGAGTCTTTTATAAGATTAAGGTTTAATTGTGGGGGAGCAGATTACTTTGAAAGTGTGGTAGCTTCACTGGCAGGCATGTGATTATTGCTATTTTGACATTAGCAAGCATTTGATGCTCACAGTATAGATCTGTTAATACGGGAACTACTTAATGTGTAAATCTGTTAACTATGTTCTTTTATCATTAAGATTTGGTGTCTGTATTGCTGGGCATCCTTTACCTAAAGTTCCCTTTCCCTCTTTTTTTTCTACCCTGGGAAGCCAGTTTATATCTAACATCTAACTCAAGTGCTAAGTTTATGAAATACTTTTTTCCCCCTTGTAATTTAATAACTGACCCATTATTTATAGCAACATATCTAGTATAACTTAATATTTTATTCTAGTTTTAAACTTAATCAGTGGTGTCCACAAATATTTGGACTATAACCATCAGATGAAAATTTTTCTCATGGAAATCATACTATTTGGGGAAAATGATGTGAATGTCTTGTTAAAAGTTACCACAAACACTTTTAAATGTTCACAAACCATGTGTATCACAAACCATGATTGAGTGTTCATTTGTTTTTTAATCTTGGTTTTATACTTTTTGATTCAATGACTAGAAAGGTTTGGTTCCATGTTCACTGTGTTCTGATACTTTGCTTTTAGGTATGATAGCTGAAATGCTACCTCAAAAACAGGTAGAGTCAAATGGAAGAAGTTGGCTGTTGGGAAGCTTACCATTTTTCATCACAGCCCTTGCTTTTAAGAGCTTGTCTTCTTGTTCAAGACGTTTTGGTTTTTCAGTGACAATAACCTCACCACTCATGTTAAGAGTATGGCTTTACAATGAGCTTTTTGTTACTAAGATTAAATTTATTTCATTTGGTCTTATATTTGAAGGTTTGTGGTTTTGTATGCCCCCTCTCCCTGCCCTATAACAGTTTCCTGTCACATCTGATGAGATTTCCATGGTTTTATTTCATAATATGACTGATACATGTTTAAGTGTTAGGAGTAGATAGTTGCATTGCCAGTTTTGTTTTGTTTTGTACCTACATTGTTGGTATTATCTTCATTCTGCCAGTTCTTTTCAGAAATTATACATACTAGGGATAAATACCTAGTTTACAACACCAGTTAGCATTGATACCCTCATTTCGTTCATGTGTCTAACACAGGGTTCCCATTTTATGACTGCTTTACACTTTTGCCTGTAGATAAGTCTTAGGTACATTGTTAGTTCATTCAGCTGAGTTTACATACAGCTCAGTGTGTCACAATATACTGACAACTGACAAGGATCAAGCAAGTGAAGATGTAACTATTCTATTCAGGAGCAATCCTACTCCAATTTTCTCATGACATTGTGGGTACCTAGTGTGACTGGTGAGCAAATTATCACTTATCCAATAGGGTTATCAGTGCCAATCTATATTTTTTTATTAGTACATTTGTTTTTATTAAATATTTCATACTTTTTTAGATATAATCTTGCTATATTTCATTGGGAATGTATATTTTTATGTAATCTGTGACTCCACTTTGCTTTTTTTTTTTAAGATTATTTATGCATACAAGAATGGGTACAGGCCAGAGGTGTGGGAGGGTGAGAGGATTTGCCAGAGATAGAGTGGGGAAAAGAACAGGCAGACTGACTGAAATATATTGCTGAGGGGAGCAGCGGACGAGTCAGGAGAGGTCTGCTGCCCCATGTGGGTAGCTCCTTAGCCGGAGATCGAACTTGTGCTGCAGTAGCTGCAGACAGCTCCATAGGATACATCTTAACCCCTTGCATCACCAGGGAGGCCCCACTTTAGGTATTTTGCTCTATCTTGTAAGGACAAGGACTGGGACTTTATCAGTTAGCGCTTGGCACAAGACCTGCACATGTTGTTACTATTGGTAATTTTTGTTGGATGAAGGATAGAGGATTTTTATTAAAAAAGTAGTGAGAAATACCTAGACGGATATAAAATAAAGACTTAGAACTTTGTGTGAAAAAGGACTATGGATTGATACTTTCACACAATTTATATGGTTTTAGCAAATTGCTGTAACTTATCTTAGTGTGTGTACAAAGCAGTATTTGAGGGTTTTTTCTGTTTTTTTTGTTTTTTTTAATTGAGGTAACAATGGCTTACATTGTTGTTGGTATTTTGGAATTATACAATTATTTTGGAATTATAGGATACCCACCCCCAAGTAGCATTACTGTAGTCCACCTGCCAACAAATCACCCATAGTTTGGTGTTTTTGTTTTTGCTTTTTTAAGATTTATTTTTATTTATACAAGAGCTGGGGTATAGGCCAGAGTTGCAGGAGGGTGAGAGGACGCACCAGAGACAGAGCGGGGAGCAGCAGGCCAGACAGGAATTCTTGGCCAGCCAGGAACTGAACTGGCACTGCAGAGGCTGCAGACAGCTTCCCACACTGTGCTCAACAAGCTGTGACACCGGGAGGCCCCAAATCACCCATAGTTTTGAAAACTTTGTCATGCGTTGGTTTCATTTGTAAATTAAGTGCTTGAATAGCTTTCACTTATTTCTTTGTTTTAGAATAATAAAGACAAAATTGTGAGTTTGCTGTATTTAATATTTATGTATTTTTTTTTCAAGAAGTGAAAATACTTCTACAATTCTTTTTTAGTATGGTTTGTAACGAATGAACATTTTCCCTTAAAAAACATGTTAGTATCTTTAATCATGGATAGTATGCTTTGTTGTATTGAGGAATGCTATTTTTTTGTCTTATGAGGTGATTTTCCAATGTATGTAAGTATAGTTGCTGTGATAATAAGTTATTTTCTTAAGTATATGGTCCAGTACTTTAATGCTAAATATTCAAACACTGGTCATTTTGTTTGCTGCTGCTTGCAAGCATATAATTGGTTTTAGTAAATCATCTCAGGTGATAGTAATGTTTCATATCAGTCACACAGTAAACTAGCTTAATGTTTAAAAATGCCATTTATTTAATGGACTTTTTTTCACTAGTGATTTTGTTGAAATATAGAGCTTGTAGGTAGCATTTGTGTAGATAGTATGTTTGTATTTATGTGGGCAATAAATTCATCAAAATTCTTTAATTTGAATACAAGAATTCAGTTCTTTGCATTTAACACTGGTGTTTATCACCCATTAAAGCCCTTAAAATTTAATACCTTTATATAGAGCTGCTTTATTTTTCCTCGGTAGAGAAGTAGAAAAGGCAGTGAACATATCCCATATATGTATTTAACAATACCTATGTAAATTAATTGGTAAATGGATTCATACCTAATATTTCTTCCAGATGCTCACTTCTGCACTCAGTAGCCTGTTCTGATACTTTGAGATATGCAAAAAGAAAAGGATAAATATGAATAAAGAATAAATAGAAGCAGGTGAAAAAAATGACTAAGATAGAAAGTGTGGCATACATATAGGCAATTCTCAGTTTACAGAATTCTAGAACCAGAAATTATAACTAAAGGGACAGAATGTAGCTATAATTTAAGTGTTTAAAAAGTTGTGTGTGTATATGTGTATGTATATATATATATATAGGTTGAGAATTCAAGGTATCAAAAATAGTAAATATTCAAAGTTGGGAATTATTTGAGGGTATTAAATGCCTGGTGATGTTTTATTACATACAAAGCTGTTCTAAATTAAATATTGCTCAGGTTAAATGAGTCTTAGAGGAAAGGTTTGATGAATTTGTAATGATCTGTATATTGAGAATCTTAATTTGGGCTAATTCAAAGTAACCTTTGTTTTTGAAAAACTTCAGAAGTATTACTATTAATAATTTTATTGAAATAATACTAAATTCTACCTGGGGCAAAAATTATAGGGTCATTTTATCCCTTAACAAAAGAAAACTTTTCATTAGCCAGTATAGAATAAGCATATTGGACATATCAGGAATTTTTGTGCTACTGATGAGGTACATGACCTTGTTCAAATATCCTTGGTCACATAAACCATAACAGGTTTCAGTTTGTATATTGTTAGACTGAATACAAAGCTATAATTTATGGGATGGGAAAAGTGAGAGTGTAGAGTAGGTAATCTAAGTCATCCCAAATAACTTTTCCACGTTTATAAAAACAGTAATATTTGCCTAGGTTTCAAATCTTTCATCTAGCACATACATATTCACATGGAGATGGTAGGTATTAGAGAAATGAGTAATAATGAAGAAAATTAAATCAGACATATTTTAATAATAAGGATAGCATTCTGAATGGTGGGATCAGTTAGAATAATTATTTTATTATATTTAGGTTCTTCTCACTGAAAGGTTTTTGAAATGGGTGGCTTACTTGCTCCCATAGCTGAAAGATTTTCAGTCCAGGTATGAGGTTTACAAAATGACACAAATAAATCCAGGGTTGTTACTTTGCTAAAGGAATTTTTACAATTGGAAAGAAAGTAAAAACTTTCAATAATGTGAAACACCATGTGACCCACATTTAGATAAAAAAAATAGTTGGAAAACAAATCTAAATGTGTATGTATAAACACTAATGATAAGTAGGTGAAACATTTCACAAATTTGCCATGTCTGGATCGCAAAATAATTGCAGTTATTTAAGTGTACATGTGTATGTATGTCACTTTAAATGAAAACTAAAGTACATTTTTACCAAATAGGAAAACCAAAAGGAGTGTGGTCTACATTAAGAGCCTGCAAAAAACATTCCCAATAGGGGCGTAGTGGTGGAGGTTTCTAACCTAGCTTTTTTCACTCTTATGACTCATTGATTGGCTATGGGCAGAAAATTTTAACTATAAACCAC
This sequence comes from Talpa occidentalis, assembly GCF_014898055.3. Lineage (NCBI taxonomy): Eukaryota > Metazoa > Chordata > Mammalia > Eulipotyphla > Talpidae > Talpa > Talpa occidentalis. The sequence continues at coordinate 53,515,966 of NW_023604295.1, read as the reverse complement.
TGTTTCTTTATAGAATGTCATCTTAAATATCTTTCATATATCTTATGAAGGCACTTTGTAACTAGTCACCCTAAAATAGTTACTGGATTTTATATGGTTGAAAATTGTCAAAGAAATAGATGTAGGCATTAATAGTTATGTCACATTACACTTATATTTGAAAACAGTTAATTTATAATAAGTTCTCTTACTTGAGGGGATCTTAAAATAAGGTGACAATTTTTCAGAACTGTAAAAAGTCTAACTGCAAAATATGTTTTTAAAATCCTGCATTATAAAATGTGTGATGCCAACTGGAAAAATTGGTATTCAGAAATGATAAATTATGTCTATAGCCAGCAGATAAGAAAGAATTTCCTTTTAATTTTTTAGTAGACATATGTACTTTGTATTAAATATGCACTAATTGATGGAAATTATCTACAAGTTCTATTTTAATATTTTTCAGAAAACTTAAGATTTTACAATTTTTTTACTTACTAGGTCTGGGAATTTTGTTTTGCTCCTTCAAGGTTTTTGAATAATAGATTTTATTTTATGTTTTAATAGAATAAAATGATAAATGTCTATATTGTTGGTTAACTCTTAAAGTACTGAATTTTTTTATCATCTTTTATAGTAAAAGTTTCTTTATCCTTTCCTCTATTTTCTTTCTACCAGACATTTTTTTTTTCCCCATAGAGAATAAATTCACTTGTTGATATTGACTGGGCAATTCTTTTCATAACTTGAACAAAGCAAATCTGGAGCAAATAAGGTGATATCTTACAAAGAAATAGGGTGATAGCTTAATGTTATTAAAAACACTGAATCAAAAAAAAAATACTGAATCAAATATATGGTCCTCTAAGTTTGCCATTGATTAACATGCTTCAATCAAATAATCCTTACATATTTGGAAATTGGGGGTGTGCAAATTCAAGAACTATTTTAAAAATTGTTTTAAAAGCCTAATTTTTTTGTACTTTACAGATGTTCCATTTAAGCAGACCTCTTCCGTCGCAGTAGCTGGAGCTGTTATTGGAGCTGTCCTTGCCCTTTTTATCATTGCAATCTTTGTGACTGTGCTGCTGACTCCTCGAAAAAAGAGACCATCCTATCTTGACAAAGTGTAGGTAACTTCTTTGCCTGTATTCAACTATGAAAATTCACTCTATCGTCTTTATTTCTTTTTTAAAGATTTATTTATTTATATAAGCACTGGGTACAGTCAGAAGCGTAGGAGGGTGAGAGGAGTCACCAGAGTCCGAGTGGGGAACAGAACAGGCAGACTGATGAGATACACTGCTGAGGGGAGCAGCTGGTGCGGCAGGAGAGGTCTGTCGTGCTATGTGGGACCCTCATCGGTGGCCGGGGATCGAACCAGCCCTGCAGAGGCTGCGGGCAGCTTTGCAGCCCAGCGCTCAACCGCTGCGCCACCAGGGGAGGCCCTCTGTATCATATTTATATCTGCATTTTACAATTACCTGTAATGTGTCAGAGGAGTGGAAGTAAGGATTGTAGTTCAATTTTAGTGAGGTTATGGTTTTATTAGAATATCTCAAGCCAGATCTGGTGAATAAACAGTGTCAAGGGGCAAATATAGAAGATACCCTTTTCACTTACAGTATATTAGACATCTTTCTAAATGGCAACACATGACAATTTTTGTTGTCCTGCCTTCTGAATAAAAATGCAGGCCTTTCATGAAGTAGTTGGAAGACATGTAAACATACATTAAAAGTTAATTGCTTCTTCAGATTGTATATTGCCTGCCTTATGTAGCAATAATTAAGCTTAGACTGCCAAGAGTAATTAAATACATTGACTTTTAAAATTTTTTTCCTTAAGGAATTTTAGTTTTGGTGAATTACAAAATGTGCATTTGTTTTGAATTCAAAGAGAAGCAGTGTTTTTGGCCTAATCATCAAGATAGACTTAAGAAGCAAAAATGCATTTTGCTATAAAATCTAATGATCTACATCCCAGTTCATTGCTTCATTTTTGGGATGTGAATAATACTTTTGCTACTTACCTCACATAGTAGTAATGAGGATAGAATGGCTCTCTTTAAATTGTAGTAGGTATAGTTAAGTATAAAAATGTGCATTGCTTAAATAAATTCATCATGTACTAGATTATTTGCATAATTAAAAAAATGCTTCCTATCTGAGCTGCTTCCTTGAAGATAAGTCAATTAGATTGTTTCTAAACATTTAAACTAAACTTTTAAATCACTTTACTTTTTCTATTTATGATAGCTTACCTGAAATATAAAAACCGAATTAAACATGTTAGGCTAGTAATAAAGCTACTAGTCTAGGAAAATATCCGTAAAGCTTAAAGGAACTTTGGACTATTTTCTGCCTTTTTCCTTTTGCAAAGTGTGGCATTAACATTTTTTATCCATTTTAATGCAGAATTGACCTTCCACCCACACATAAACCACCTCCTATGTATGAAGAACAATCCCCTCCTTTGCCTCAAAAAGACCTTCTATATCAGGTAAGTGTTCATGAGTATACCTAAAATGAAATAAAATAAAAAATAGTAAGCCACATGTATTATATGTTTTAAATGTTGTCATTTATATTCCAATTAAAATTCTGATATGAATATATTGGGCCCCACATTACATTTATGATAACTCTTAAAATTTATTTGGAATCAGTTCACAGTAATTCCTATAAAAGTATTGATTCACTGCTTCTATCTCAAGTTCTATACCAAGATTAATATGCCCAACTTGGGAAAGCTTATTAACCCATTAGAATGCAGCGTTTTCACCTTTTTTTTTTTTTTTAATCACCCATGCAAGCTGTGTTTGGGTTATCTGTGGGAATATTCTATATTTTGTTCCTAAAATGTATCTTGTGTATTCAGCTTAAATAAGGCAAATAATTTAATTCTGTGGAAAAACTCCAGGGAAATATGTTCCTTAGATGTTCTTGGCTTCTATTCCTCAGTTGATCATATAATCAGTTTATTACCCTAGCTTCGGGCTGACAGTGGGCGCTAGCTTTGTCCTCTTAATGTGAATTAAATGTCTTAGGGGTAAAGATGTGCCATCATTTCAGACATCTTGTTTTCACATAAGAGCGTAGCTTCACATCTCTTTCATAAAGTAACTTGACAAGTAATGTGAAATGTCAATACAGTATTTAGCTAAAGCCATTGGTAACTTCTGAAGGAAAACTGTCTTCCTCTCCACAAAAATTAACCAGAGGACTTCTAGATTTAGTTTTAGGATTTTTTTCAGAAAGTTCTTAGTAATTTTCTAGGACAGCCCTAAAATTTATATAATTTTACTCTTGTCTTTAAAATTATTGGTTATATAGCATGATCTTACTTAATATTTTCAAGTTAGATATTTACAAAAACTTGTGAATTAGAAAAAAGTTGTCTCAGATCAGATATTTGGGGTTTTAGTTAAGAAAATAGGCTATATTTTATTGGGTGATTTGAGTTGACAGAGGCACATATTGCAAGTCCTTTGAGTTAAAGTTTTCCTGGATGGATCAGTTTTGGAAGCAAGAGTTTTGAAGCATGTGATAAGATCACTCAGTTGTTATTAGAGTCATTTGATGTAGTAAATTGCCTAGTGAAAAGCATAAACCTCATTGGAAATGAAGAGTTACATGGGAAAGTAGTAGAAACTTTGGGAAATAAATTGAAGGGTGAGCCTGAAATAGCTATCCAACATAGGCTTTGGGAATCAGACCGTTTAGGAACATTGTGACTTTTTCCTTACCTGTAAAATAAAACAAGGTAAAAAGCATTATTTTTGTAAATATAAAAATGACTATAAAAAATTTCTAAGTATTAGGTAATTGCTGTCATTTACTTAGGAAAGGCAGAACTTGAGTTGGAGACAAAATAATTCTTAATTCTATAAAACTTTTAAGACTAATTTAGGCTAAAATTATTACCCATCAGTTGGATAATTTTATGTGATTCATGCATTATAATGTCATCTGTTAATTATGTGACTGTGTGTTAATTAATATTGTGTTAGCAAAATGCAAAATACATAGAACTATTTCTTGGTAGCCAAGAAATCTCTTAAGTGTGTAATTACTATTTAGTTTTCTGCAGTGATAGCATGCCATAATAGTAAATGCCTTTGTAATGTTTCACTTTACTAAATAACTTGTCAACATTAAACTCAAGAAGTAATTCCTCCATAAAATTATTAGTTCTCAGCCTTCATAGCCAGACTGTAAGATCTAGTGAACAAAGTTTCATGCTTCCCTATACCAGCATTGCTTTAATGAAGAGAGTCTCACTACTTGTATCCATCAGTGTTCTAGAACTTGGGAATTTGCAGTTCCTTACTAGCCACATTTTCTACCTTATTTTAACCATTGATTTTACGGTAAATAGTGTCAACATTCACCCTTGAGAATTTTCCCTCTAAATATATCAGGAGAATGATGCCTAGCATTATGAAGAGACAATTTCCTTGAGTGGAAACTATTACCATACTGCAGAGAAGTTGAAATTTTTTGTGTATTTTAAATATTAATCCCTTATTGGATATATGATGTGCATGTATCTACTTCCATGAAATAGAGTGTCCTTCATTTTGATGCAAATTTTTTTTGCTGTGTAGAAGCTTTTGTAGTTTGCTATAGTCTCAGTGTTACTTCAAGAAATAAAAAAAAAAAATATTCCCAGCTTGTCACATCATTAAATTGTAAGAATTTAGGAAACAAATACTAACTCATGACAATAAAATGTATTTTTTTTATTGTGTTTTCTAAGCATTGTATAGGTAGTAATTATATTCCGGGTACAAAAAAAATCAAATACTATAGAAATTTATAGTCAACTGTAAAATTCTATTTCATTCTTGCAATCCCAAAATAAATCATTTCCTTCCCCAGAGATCACACCATTGTGAATTTAATGAGCTTCCTTGACTTTTTTTCCATGAACTCAGTTTCATGAATATATCATCCATATTTACATGTATAAATTTTATTTTTAAAAATATAATGGGGTCATGGATCCATATTGTTCTAGAAATAGCTTTTTCCACTCTCTTACAGACCAATGTTTTTTAGAGTGGCCAGTATAACCTTTATTAAAATCCTTTGGGGGAAAAAAAACAAATAAATAAAATTCTTTGGATTATTAAAAATGAAGATGCTTGAACGAAATTTTAGGCTTACTGAATCAGATTCTTTGGGGTTAGAAACAATAGACATTTTACCTAACTCACTAGGTAAATTTACACATGCAAATTTGAGACCTAATGCTATATAGCGATCATTTTTATTACTGTAATAGTATTTTTTTAAATATTTTTTTAAGATTTATTTATGCATATAAGAGCTGGGGCACAGGCCAGAGATGCAGGGGGGAGCGGGGGGTAAGAGGATTTCACCAGAGACAAAGCGGGGAGCAGAACAGGCAGACAAACTGAAATACTGCTTCGCCATGTGGGTTTCTCTCTGGCAGGCCGGGGATTGAACTGGTGCTGCAGAGGCTGCAGATAGCTTCATAGTGCGGTACTTAACCCCTTGCGCCACCAGGGAGGTCCTGTAATAGTATTCTAACATGTTGATGTACCAAAGATTACCTAATGATTTTCCTAGGTACTTTTGTGTTTGTGCTTTTTTTTTTCCTATTGCAGTAATTGTTGCAGTGAGGGTACATTAAATACTGTATTCTATAACTGTTTTTATATAATTGTTTAAAGAAAGAGTGATGTGAAATACATTTTACATTTTTTTTTAAAGATTTATTTATTTATGCATACAAGAGCTCGGCTGTAGGCCAGAGGTGTGGTGGTGGGGTGGGCAGGTGGTGAGAGGATTAGCCAGAGACAGTGGGGAGCAGAAAAGGTGGATCTACTGAAATACACTGCTGAGGGAGCAGCGGGAGGGACAGGAGAGGTTTGCTTCACCATGTGGGTTAGCTCCCAGGCCAGGGATCAAACTAGTGCAGCAGTGGCTGTGGATAGCTTCATATTGTTGAGACTTAACCCTTGTGCCACCAGGGAGGCCCACATTTTATATTTAAATAGGTGCCAAATTGCTGACCAGACTAGCTGTATCAATTTGTATTCCCATAAATAATATATTAAAAATTCATTTCTGGGCCTCCCTGGTGGCGCAGCTGTTGAGTGCTGGGTTGCGAAGCTGCCCGCAGCCTCTGCAGCGCCGGTTCGATCCCAGGCTGCTCCCCGGCCACCGGAGGAGGGTCCCACATGGTGCGCAGACCTCTCCAGCCGCCCGCTGCTCCCCTCAGCAGTGTACTTCAGTCCTTCTGCCTGCTCTGCTCCCCGTTCTGGCTCTGGAGAATTCTCTCACCCTCCCGCGCTTCTGACCGTACCCAGTGCTTGTATAAATAAAAAAATAAATCTTTTAAAAAAATAAAATAAAATAAAACTTCATTTGAAACCTTAAATTTGAAGAAAACATGTTTGAATGAACATTAAACATGAAACATTTTCTAAAGAGTTCATTAGTTTTAGAAAATTTAAATGATAAAGCACAGGGCATAATTTTTAAAAACACTACTACCAGTTAGTGATCATTAGAAATACTGAATTAAGGCCTCCCTGGTGGTGCAAGGGGTTAAGTCGCAGGACTAAGACTCTATCCGCAGCCACTGCAGCATGGCATGAGTTTAATCCCTGGCCATCCAGGGAGCTAAGTCACATGGCACAGCAGACCTCTCCTGTCTTGCCCACTGCTCCCCTCAGCAGTGTATTTCAGTCAGTCCACCTGTTCTGTTTCCCACTCTGTCTCTGATGAATCCTCTCACCTCCCACCCACTCCGCACCTCTGGTCTGTACCCCAGTTCTTATATGCATAAATAAATAAATCTTTTTTTAAAAAGAAATACTAAATTAAATTCAAGATGCATAAGAGTTAAGCAGCCTTTGAAATGCCAAAATTAAGATTTTTAAAAAATCTAACCAATGACAAACATTCCGAAGGATTTGTTTTAAGTAATCAAAACCAGTTTATGTTTGGGTGTATTGACCTTAAGTCATTTGACTTGTAGCTATTAAATTATTCTACTTTTTCTTCTATGAGTATGGAAATTTTTTACTGAGTCTGCCTTGGCAACTTGTCATATGAGTTTCCAAGCTACTGTAGTGTAAATTTTCTGTCCCTTTGACATAGAGGTAGACAGAGCTAGCACTCTTCCCCCGGAGACATGTTTTCACTGCTAGATAAGTTGGGTTATGCTGTGATTGTTTCAGATTTGTTTTGTAGACTCTTTGGCATAGTTTCAAACCAAGATGTTTGTCCCCTCACTTTTATGTAGAGTAATATCTGCCATTGTTTGCCTTGCTGATATTTGCTTAATTGGGAATGTGTGCAGAGCAAGCAATTAGCCTATTGTTGACTCAGTTTTTTGTGTTTTTTTTTTTAATATATTGCATACTATTTGGGGATCTGATTCTGTGAAGAAATAAGCACCGAAGTCACACATGTTTCCTTGGGCATGTAAATTATAAAGCTAATCTTATAATTCAGATTAAACAACATTTAGTATTGAATTAATGAGATCCATTGTTTGAAGGGGAAAGAATGAATCTGGAGTGGTACTTTTGTTTGAATCATTGCTGCTGCTTTACAAATATTTTTCAGAATTCATCAAACCTGTGAAAATCATTTCCGCATTTACAAATATGTCCCAACTCATTTTCCTTACCTTTATGTATTATTAGGAAATACATTTATAATACATTCCTTATCATCCCTTTTGATGAATTCATTTAGGCCTTTGCTTGTTTTTTAAGAGACTGCTTGAGTTCATTTTGCATTTCTATCATTATGTGGTTGCTTATCTATTTTTTTATACAGGACTGAACTCCATGATGATTTCTATTGTTTGATTCATTTGGGGAATATAATTTTTCACTGTAGCTTTAGAAAATAGAGCTAGAACCAGAGGTTGAAGTTCATAAGAACAGATTTGAATACTCACTATAAAGAAGATCTTTCCAGTTAAGTTTGTCTGATAATGATCTGATACCTCAAGAAGTGATACATGTTTTCTGACTGGGCTTGCTTAAAGGACTCAGTGGTTGTCTGTTGTTTTATATTATAAGAGGCATTTCTCCATGAGGAATAATGTCAAATTTGAAGGTCCCTTCTAGTATTACTACTTGACTTTCTTTTTCCCTTAGAAAATAATATAGATTATAATTTGAACAGTAACACTGGTGTTTCTTGGGACCATTTTCTATATAGATATCTTACTGTGATACGGAATGTAATATTTAACTATATAATTAGCTAATGAGTTACTAAAAGCACACACATTAGAGGTGACTGACTCTACATTTTCTTTAATTTTAGTTTTAAGATCTATTGATATTTCCAGATATTGAGTCTTTATAAAAAGCAATTAAACATGAGCAATACTTACTTTAAAATTGTTTTACCTTTTTTTGAAGAAAAATATTTTCTTCAGTCGCAATTATAAATGTTTTACAGTTGATTTATAATTATGACTGACTGCTCACATAGATTTTAAAGCTTAAAATATACTTTGATATTTTTACAGTAGTTTTAACTACAATGAATATTAGATGAGATATAAAACTTGCTAACTACAGAATATCTCATGAACATATGTAATTTTGGAAGAATGAGAATTGTGCAGGGTCTTTAAAAAGAAACACTTATCTTCACAAAGATTCCTATTTTAAATTCATTGGTACTTTACGAAAGGTAGTAATCTCAATTTAAAATATTTGGCGGTGGGCCTCCGTGGTGGCGCAGCGGTTGAGCGCTGGGTTGCGATGCTGCCCGCGGCCTCTACTGAGCTGGTTCGATCCCCGGCTGCTCCCCGGACAGTGGAGGAGGGTCCCACATGGCGCGCAGACCTCTCCTGCCGCCCGCTGCTCCCCTCAGCAGTGTACTTCAGTCCTTCTGCCTGCTCTGCTCCCCGCTCTGGCTCTGGTGAATTCGCTCACCCTCCCGCTTCTGACCGTACCCAGTGCTTGTATCAATCAATCAATCAGTCAATCAATCTTTAAAAAAATAAAATATTTGGCGGGCAGTAATTATTTAGGCTATCAATCCTGTTTATTAAAAGCCATTTAAATGTATTTGTTTGAAACATTTTAAATGCCTTTTTATTGATGTATGTGTTACCATGGAAATCACAAATAGTGCTTTAGAAAAGGGTTGTAAAATAGTGGTTTAATTTTTAAGTAGAACCTGAAAAATTGCAGACTATACTAAAGAAAAGGTAGCTACAGAGTTGAAAAAGTTTACTGTGATTACTGACTGCTGAGAGATATGAACTGCATGCAAGACTATAAAACCATGTGTGTGCCAAACAAATTACTTATAGTAGAACACAAAAACGTGTAATATGAAAGGAAGAAGTGATAAGCTGGGCTTCATTAAAGTTTAAAATGTTTGTTCTTTGAAAGATACCATTAAAAAAAAGAAAGGTAAACCACAAATTGGGAGAAAATAGTTGTAAAACATACATCAAACAATGGCATTGTATCCAGAATAAATAACAAAGCTTTAGAACTCAATAATAGAAAGACAGTAACCCAAGTTTTAAAAAATGGAAAGAAGATTTGTATTGACCCCATCAAAAAAGATAGAGTAATGGCCAAGTTAGCAAAAGCAAAGATGCTTACTGTCATCAGTGCTCAGAGAAATACATTTTAAGCCACAAAATAATGCTGCTACATGCTCATTAGAGTGGCTAAAATTAAAAAGATTGACAGTACTAAGTATTTATGTTATAATTGTAATTCCAATTTATATTTTTTCCAATAAAAACTTGATTAGCATAACATTGCATTATCTACCTTTTTAGTATTTGTTCAGTTTATATAAAAACAATACTTAAATTTAATTTCCATTATTGCTCTACTATGTTAATTTTCACTATTATTATCTGTCCTTATACTTTAAAGTACCATATGTAAATAGAAATCCAAATACCAATATTGTTTTCAGAAAATATTTATCACCCCAACCCCAATACAGTTGATTTATAATAAACATGTGATATGGTTTTTGGTTTCACAGAAATGACTCAAGTTTATGTTTTTATTTTAGCCCTTTACAACTTAGTAATCTTGTTCTTGATGGTAGTGTTCTTATTTCTTTCTTTTTTTCATAATGAATTATCTATGATCCACAGTACTTAAGTTTTTTTTTTCCAATGAGGAATATGCTATATGGGTTATCTGACTTGCCAAGGGAGAGAGTTGTCAGGGCAGCATGTAGCAAATCTGAGTTATTGTCCTGGAATAGAAAACCTTATTTGAGATCTCATAACCCAGCCTCCCACTCAGGACAAAATTTCCTTCAATAGCATCTCAAGGAGGTAGTCAACCAGCCTTAAACAAGTAAGGCTTGCATTAACAATTTCACTACCTCACGAGGCATTGTATGTCATTTTTGATAGCCAGAATTGTTAGAAAATTAGAAATCTAACCACCTTTCAACTTAATCAGTCCTGATCCTGACTTCATTAATTCTTAAAATTCTTATAAGCATTTTAAATTGCAACTATGAAGAACATATTTTTTTAATTCCAAGTGCTTTTCATATATATCTCAAATACAACAATCCTTCAGAAATTGTTTGATAACTATCTAGTTTCCCAACTTGCTCTCAGTATTTTTAAAAACCAGCCCGAGTGTCTCCAGTATTTTGAACCATTGCTTACAGGATATACAGTTTATCTTACTTCCCTTAGCAAATTCTAGTTTAATTATTTTTCATGAAATGTGTTTTCTGAAGCAAACTATTTCAGCGTGGATAGAACCAAATGAATTTGGATTATAACCTCTTGTTTAATCGCTATACCACTGTTAAAATAGTGTGTTTCGTGTGTGTTTGTGTGTGTGTGTGTGTGTGTGTGTAAGAGAGAGAGAGAGACTGCCAGCTAAAAAGGATTGTGCTGTCAATTCAGACATCTTTCTTGCAGTTACATTGATTTTCTTAGCCTAATTATGTTTCTCTCCATTACATGTAATCTTTATTTTACATCCAAATTCAACCTATTATAATTTTTTTGTTTCATAAAATTAAAATTCAGAAATTTTTATTCTTGAATGCACGGAGTTGTTATGAAAGATAAACCAAAATGAAATGACTCAAAGCCAGTAAAAGGATATGTCAAGAACTTGTTGAATTATCAAAATCAGTTATTGTAACATCTGTGCATCTACATTTGAAGACAGTTTCCTGATATTTTCCCTATGCTTCACATAAACCCTTTTTAATGTGATTTTTTTTTTTTACAAAACTTTATGTACTTTGTAGGTAAATTATTTCAAATTAAGAAATTAGAACTAATAGAAAAAATTAGAGTGGAATATAGAGGGGAGCAATTGTTGAGAACAGAAGCGAGAAAGAATGAACTTGGATTTCTAGTGATCTTGAGAGTAAGAATAACTGAGGGTGTGGAGTAAAAGTAAAATAGGAAGAAATGATAAATATGTATGAATTCTAAAGCTTTCCAAACAGAGTTTGATGATAGAAGATCTATATACTTATAAGGTAATTCCACTTTCAAGCAAAAATTGGCATCCAAGGATCGTTAGTATGGTACCACACCCACCTTGTTCTGGTGATAAAGGGCTGCCATTTGGCCTTTGCCACCCCAGGAGGCCATTTTCTCTATTTAATTCTGAAGACCCTGTTCACTGGCAGCAGTGCCCATATTATTCCTGGCCTACAGAGAATAGCCCATCGCAGTACTTTGAGCATGCCAAAGCTCCCTCATTGAATGTGTTTCATGAAGAGCTGGTTGTAAAGAGAATGTTCTCAGGACCTTCCTGATGGGCAAAATTAAGAGGTCACTAAACAGGTTTTAATCCACCTTAGCATTTGATTTCCTTAAGCTTTTAGATTCTTCCCTCTATAGTATACTAAGGAAATTCTAGAATTTCACTTTCATTTAGTGTAGTTTACCTTTGGACCTGGATTTTTTGTTAGCCAACTAGACTTAGAGCTACTACCAGTTACCTATTAGATGACTTGGTATATCTGTGTAAACAAGTTCTGGTTGATTCAACATATTCCTTCTGTCTGATCCAGCACCTTTCAGATTCATTTTCATGTATTTTAAGGTTTCTGTCTCTATAAACTGGGAAAATCTTGCAATTTGAGGCATGGGGGAACTCTTTGTAGTTCATCCTATAGTAAGTTGATGTAGAAAATTGTGAAGGAACTCTCTATCATATGCAGTTCAAAGAAAATAACTGGTACTTAGAGCATGCTGCTTACAAAGATGCTTAGGTAGATATATCATTTCATTTGCATACATTTTTTCCTCATCATCACAGACAACATATTACTGAACTTTATTCACTATATAATAGGGTTTCTTTTCCTTTAGCTTTAATAGCATTTTCCTAAACTTCTTTAAATGCTCTCCAATATCCTCCTTGAAGGCCACCAACCTTTTGTTAACACTTTTTCAAGGCCCTTCCAACTGTTGCCTGTAGCCTGGCTTCAAAATTACTGAAGTATGTTAGGTTTTGTTATAGGCACATCTACTAACAGTTTCCAAAATCTGTTGGTTTTCTGTAGCTACATGACAGTTCATCTAAATGTACTGGCTTAAGTGAATAATAGTCATTTATAACATTCTCATTCTGAGGTTTCAAGGTGCTACTAAGTGGTTCTTGCTCAGAGTTTCTCACAAAATTTTAGTCAGGTATCTGAGATGTAGACATCTGAAGGCTCAGTTATCTGCTTCATAGAATGGGAAGACTCAAACAGCTGGAGACTGGAATGGTTTACACTCCTGCTGCCCAGGTACCTCTCTCTTTGATCTTAAGGAATTTTCTACATCTCTAACATGGCAGCTTTAGTATAGCCAGGCGTCTTACATGACAGCTCAAGATTCAAGGATATAAAGCAAGGTGTCATAGACTCCACCTCTTGATGGGAGAATGGCCATGTTCTGAAAAAGCATGCATGATTGAAAGTAATGTTGCAACCCTTTTTGGAAAATGCTATTTGCTTCCTCTGCGTTCTCTTATATCCAGACTTTTGAAGCATGTAAATAAAAAACTAGAGGGCAGGTGTATGTATCAGCATAGGTAAGTAAATCTTTGCAATACTTCCAATGTCACTTTATAATCTATGTTTTCTACATAGTGTTGGGTGGTCACAAAATATGACCAACGAGTGACAGAAGGCAGATCTTGATGCTAATATGAAGGAATTGAGGAAGGATGTTTGAGTGGGAATCCATTTTATAAGTGATAATTAATATTTTCATATCACAGTGATTTTTTCTTTCCTGTGTAATGTCATAATTGGAGTTACTTGGATGAAAGAGATGGGATCTATAAAGTAAAGGGGATGGCTCAAAATTAGGAAAAGATGACCCAGTGAAGGAGATAGGACAAGTAAGAACTATCAAAGTAAATCTTCAGAAAAAGTCCAATAAGAATAAGGAATTATCTGAAAAACAAAAGGGAAACATAAGTACAAACATAAAAAACAGGAAAAGTAGTTTTAGAAGTAATTGTGCTGTACATCAAGGTTAGTAAACTTTTGAACCAAAATGAGTACAGGAAAATTAGCAAAATACCTTAGTGCCAAGAAAGGCATCTGCAAATGTGTTGCTCTTTGTACCTGTTTCTAAAAATCAGAAACTACAAGTGAAGGCATGACAAATATTTCTGGCAGCCACCAGAAGCCAAGAGAGAACTATGGAGAAGTATGGTCAGTCTTCAGACACATGGCTGATAGCTTGATTTGGGATTTATACCTCCCAAACTGAGAGAGAATTAACTTCCATTGTTCTAAGTGACCTCATTTGTGTTAATTTGTCAATACAGGCCTAAGTAGCAATTGCATATGGCCATGTACTTATATTGAAATCAATATCTGTTGGTGGTGGGAATATAAGGCATGAAAATTTTTAAAGGCTAACCGCAAAACTCAGGGCAGTACATGATACTGGACAGCTCTGAGAAATAAAACCAAAGGACTCCAGAGAGAAGGTAACTTCAAAGTACAGCATCTAAATGACTAGTTAATATTGTTTTATTTATTGAAATTACATATTTAAATTTTATATAAAAATGTCATGATAACCAGATTTAAAAAATGACTAGTGAGTCCAGTTATATGATGCACTTGTGTATTATACCTATAGTCACCATGTTATACATTAGATTCTCATACTTCATTCATTTAGTAACGGAAAGTTTGTATTCTCTTACCTCCACTCCCTACTTTCTCCAGCCCCCAACTTCTGGCAACCACTACCATTCTACTATCTGTTTTTTTTGAGTCTTTTTTAATTTTTTTATTCTACATAGAAGTGATATCAAACAGTATTTGTCTTTGTATTATTTATCACACTTAGCATAATGCGATCCAGGTTTATTCATGTCACAAATGGTAAGATTTCCCTTTTTAAAGGCTGAGTAATATTCCATTGTGTATACATTTTCTTTATCCATTCATTATTTGACAGATATTTAGATTGCTTCTGTACCTTTACTATTGTGAATAATGCTGTAATTACATGGAAGTATTCTCACCAGGTTTCTTAGTTCTTGTTTTTACATTCACTGTCCTAATAGACATTTTTTACTATTGAATTGTATCAGTTCTCTATATACTCTATGTATTGACCCATTTTGGATATATGGCTTGCAAATATTTTCTTCCACTTCCTTTTCAATTTTTTTTGTTGGTTTTCTTTGCTTTTCAGAAGCTTTCTAGTTCTATTAGTTTGTTTGTCTACTTTAATTGCCTGCACTTTTGTTGTCAAATCTAAAATGTCACTGCCAAGACCAATGTCAAGGTGCTTATCTATGATTCTTCTAGGAATTTTATGGGTTTTGTTCTTATGTTCAAATCTTTAATCCATTTTGAGTTGACATTTTTATGTATGGTATAAGATAGGGGTTCTGCTTCATTTTTTTCTCTTTTTTGCTTGTGGCTATCCAGTTTTCCCAATATCTTTTTCTTTTAAGATTTATTTTTATTTATACAATAACTGGGATACAGGTCAGAGGCAGGGGAAGGTAAGAGAATTCACCAGAGACAGCGGGGAGCATAACAGGCAGACGGACCTAAGACACTGCTGAGGGGAGCAGCAGGCGAGGCAGGAGAGTTCTGCCGTGCCATGTGGGTTTCTCCCTGGCCGGCCAGGAATTGAACTCACACTGCAGAGGCTGCAGACAGCTTCACAGTGCAGCGCTCAACCTGCTGCGCCACCAGGGAGGCCCCCCAATACCTTTTTTTGAAGAGAGTTTCCTTTCTCCATTGTGTGTTCTCAGCTCCTTGGTAGAAAATTCATTGACCATATGTGCATGGATTTGTATCTGGGCTCTCAGTTCTGTTTTTTTAATTTTATTTTTTGTTTTTAATATAGTACTTTTTTCTTACATTATTGTTAGTTTTTGGAAAATAATGTGATTTCTTTCCTCAGGTATGGTCATTATAGTTCTCCTACCACCAAAGCACCCATAGTCCAGCACCACAGTCTTTTGTGCCCTTTCCCTGACCTGTTTTCACCCCTCCCACATCCTCCCTTCCCTCACCTCTTGATTGGGCTCTTGATTCTGTTCCACTGATTTGTAGGTCTCTTTTTTAATGCCCATATTATACTGTTTTGATATTTATGCCTTTGTAATATAGTTTGATCAGGAAGTATGATGCCTCCAGCTTTGTTGTTATCAAGATTGTTTTTGCTACCCAGGGTCTTTTGTGTTTCCATACAAATTTTAGAATTTTTTATTTCTGTGAAAAATGCCATTGAAATTTTGATAAAGGATTGCATTGACTTGTAGTTTGCTGTGAATATTATCAATATTTTAAGTATTAAATCTGATCCATAAACATAGGATAATTTCTGTTCGTTTGTGTCTTCAGTTTTTTCCATCAGTCTTATAATTTTTCAGTGTACATATCTTTCACTTAGTTTTTTATTCATAGCTATTTTATTGTTTTTTATGCTATTGTAAGTGGAATTATTTTCTTTATTAGTACAAAGAAATGCATATTTAAGATTATTCATGATTGTTCCGTTTAACTTCTAGGGTCCAATGTGAAAATAGCACTTTTCCATAAAATCTTTCAATGAGAGTTACATATGGTTAGATGCTAGAAAGATACCTAGAATCTTGAACATGAACTATGGAAACAGTTTTAAATGTAAATCAGCTTTAATAATTACATACAAATTTTCATATATATGAGCTAAATCTCTAGAAGTGAAAATTAGTGGTTACATGGGTTTTAATTTTGATAGCTATTGACCATAAATTAATACTTTATACCAATGTACACTGCCACCAATAGCATATGAGATTAAATGTCTTTAGTTCATTTATTATTCCTGCATTAAAAAAATACTGCTTCACTATATTAAGATCCTACCAGTATACTTTTGAGTTGAAAAGATGCTAAAGTTCACTCATAGCAGGAATCTAGAAAACTTAAATAAGGGACCAGGAAAAAGAATAACTATAAGAAAGAAAATATCAAAATCAACAAACAACTATGAACCAGAGACACTCTATTGGAGGTGGGGGGTGGGGAAAGGAGGGGATGGTGTCAAAATAAGGGGGTTGTAATTGTATGGGGAATATAAAAATAAAATTTAAATTTAAAAAAAGAAAACATGCTAAAGCATCTATTTTTTCCTCTCTAAAGTGTTGGCTCATACTTACTGATATATTGGATAATGTAACTGATATATTAGATAATGTACTGATATATTGGATAATGTACATTGGATAATGTAATTGAATTATGTATAATTAAAGGAAATCCTCTTTCCCTTTAGCTTTTTTCCTTCCTTTCCTTAGGGTTGAAGAGCAAAACCCCTCACATTTCTTCTTTATTGGGCATAAAGATGGAGAAAGGGAATTATTGTGAATAATATCATTTATTGAGCACTACTTTATGCCAGGCTCTGTTGGAAACATTTCATATGAACAATTTCATTTAACCCTTAAAATCACCTTCTTATGTAGGAATTACTATTCTCCCCATTGTATAGAAAGAAACTAAGATTTTGAGGGGTGAAGTAATATCCCCCATCTCATTTCTAGTAAAATACTTCTAGGTTTGGGCTTGTAATTTCTATTTCTTTTTTCTTTTTTTTTTTTTTTAAAGGAGTAAGCATCTTTTTTCTTTTTTTAAGATTTATTTATTTATACAAGCACTGGGTAGAGTCAGAAGTGCAGGCGCAGGAGGGTGAGAGAATTCACCAAAGCCAAAATGGGGAGCAGAACAGGCAGAAGGAGAGAAGTACACTGCTGAGGGGAGCAGCGGGCGGCAGGAGAGGTCTGCGCGCCATGTGGGACCCTCCTCTGGCGGCGGCTGGGGAGCAGCCAGGGATCCAACCAGCGCTGCAAATGCTGCGGACAACTTCGCAATCCAGCGCTCAACCGCTGCGCCACCAGGGAGGCCCTGTAATTTCTATTTCTTGTTGAGAAATAAAACTGAGAGAACATATGCTATCTAACTAATTAGAACTTAACACTTATTTACAATTGTTTGATGCAAGGAATTGTCCTATGCACTTTACATGTGTTAACTCATGTAGTCCTCATAACAACCTTTTAAGGTATATGCTAGTATTAGTCTCATCCTTCAGATGGGCAAACTAAAGCTCAGAATATTAAATATTCTTACAACTGTCATCCAGCTATGAGATCTGGGATTAGAACCAGGCAGTCTAGCTCGAGAGTCCACAATGTATTGCAAATACTGGAAAGATCACTGGCCTGAGGGTCAAGAAATGTGGACCCCCATTTGTGTCCCAACTTTGTCATAAGTAACTCCTAGGAGAATCCCTTTATCTTGTTGGCGCTGAGAGGAAGGCATTTTATTTCCAATTACTCCTGAAGTCCTTCTCGCTAACTTTAGACTTCCTCAGTTGAAAAGGACTTGAACAAGCCTCCTGTTCTGATTCATCAGTTATAAAGCACAATCCTGGACTTAGTAACTATGCTATCTTACAACCTCTGTGATTATACCCAGAAGATGTTCTGCTGCTGGTGTTTAATACATCATCATCCCCCAGCCTAGGGATCTGTACAGAACAGGACTCTTACTCCAGTGCACATTACCATTTGAAAGCTATTATAAGACACCGTGTGAGCCCACTACACATATGCATGGAATCCCATAAGGAAAAATAAAACCTCTTAAATTAAAAACAGTTGTAATATATATATATGTATGTCATCTCTTGGCAAATTAGA
This sequence comes from Talpa occidentalis, assembly GCF_014898055.3. Lineage (NCBI taxonomy): Eukaryota > Metazoa > Chordata > Mammalia > Eulipotyphla > Talpidae > Talpa > Talpa occidentalis. Next base: position 53,497,791 of record NW_023604295.1, on the reverse strand, counting down.
AAAAAAAAGTTAAGCTACAATGTGGGCTGCATGTATTTTCTCAGAACAACTCACTGTGTCATTTGACTTGTACAGTTACCAGGTCTGTTGCACAGATTTGCAGCCAAGTACTTGATTTTTTTTTTCAATATTTCACAAAATAGGGAAACATGAAGGCATTTTGTTGATATTAATCATCTAAATATTCTGAGCCTTCTTGTGTTTTGAACTCAATGCAGGTTTTTTTTTTTTTAAAGATTTATTTATTTATACAAGAACTGGGGTACAGGCCAGAAGCGCAGAAGGGTGAGAGGATTCACCAGAGACAGAGTGGGGAGCAGAATAGGCAGATAGACTGAAATACACTGCTGAAGGGAGCAGTGGGCAAGACAGGAGAGGTCTGCCGCACCATGTGGGCATCTCTCTGGCCAGCCGGGGATCGAACCCGTGCTTCAGAGGTTGTGGACAGCTTCACAGTGCTGCACTCAACCTCCTGCGCCATCAGGGAGGCCCTGAACTCAGTTCAGTTTTGACTAAAGTGATATTTTAAACAAACTGAAGAGATTTTGTACTGTTAAACCCTTTTTTTTGTCTGTTTTTTGTTTGTTTTTTTTGGGGGGGGCACTTGCCCTATTTTATGACTTTTCTCTAAGTTCTACAAGCAGATTTTAAGCCCTTGTCATCTTGGTGCTTATCTTCTCCCTCCGTGTGTGTGGCAGCTGTTCATTCCCATGACCAGCTCTCCTTTTTATGCTAGCACCTCTCACCTTTGTTCCTCTCCCCACCTCATAAGGACACTTGTGCACGTGCACACTTGCACACCCTCACATCATGTGTTCTTCTGCGCCCTTGTCCCTGATGCAGAAGCCAAAATGAAGCTAAGTTAAAATACATATTCACAAATGAATGTGAGCTTCAAATGCCACAGACATGTTTAAATCTAGATTAGGAAAATTGGAAATAAAAACAAGATTCTTTCCATCTAGTTCTTCACATTGAAAGACTCTAATTAGCCTGAATTCTATGTCACAGAAAAGAAATTTGGATTATCTAACTTCTTTCTGTATTATTAAAAATTTATATTTTCTCAGATCATACTGGATATAAGGTGATATGATACTCAAAATTGATTTTAGGTAGAGAAAATTAAACTGGGTGTATACTGTCAATTGTTGAACATGCTAAGCAGTAAAACTTGCATTGTTAATGGTGCCTTCTTATCTATTAGAAAATTCTCCACCCACAAATTGTTTTGCTATTTTTCCCTTTGGCCTCTTTCTCTGATCTGCCTGATACTCTGCACATTGACCAGAGGCCTCCTTTGTTCAATGAACAGAGTAGAGCACCTAGACTGACTATAATTTCGTGCAGAAGTCTCACTGAGAACATTTGTCTGTTATACCTATATTGTTGAGTTTCCCCAAATCCTTTTGAATTAAAAATGATTTTCTAGCAAGATACCCTGGGATTCCTTGGAGGAAAAATGATCCAAGATTTTTGCTATATTTAAAAGTACTGATATTGAATATGTTCTTTCCCTCCTCCATTTAAACCAAGCTACAATCAAAACATTATGAGGGACTTAATGTTTTTATAGTAAGAAGTAACAAACTGTGTCTTGTTCAGTGGGAGACTTGACCTCACTGCTTAAGGCTTGTCACCATACACAGACCCTGAGAAACTGCCCAAGAAAAGAGGGTCAGGCCTTTGCATACTTGGTACACCCTGCGAGAACATGCAGGAGTCACACTCACACACACACACAGTCATACAAAAGGGCAAAGAAAGTCAACGGACACTTATAAATTTAAAATATGATAGGTCAAATTAACCATCAGTAGTAGTAGTGTTAAATTCAGGGAACAATAACAAGTACAGATGAGGGGTGAAGGGGAGGTGTAAAAGAGACCTAGAGATACAATAAATCCAAATTCTATACTAAAGAAGTCCCAGAGAGAAAAGAGACACAAAATGGCAGAAATATTTCCAGAGATGGTAATACAATTAATGGAGGTTAAGTTTTCAAATTAAAATTGTTACCCAGTTTCTGAATAAGAGAAATCAAAAAGACCAGCACCTACACAGATTATAATAGTTCGATGCATTATGGACAAAAAGAAGATCCTAAACATTTTCAGAGAACAAAAATTACACAATAAGATAAAGGCTTTTTTCTTTCATGCACAGATGGTGCTCATGCTCTTTGATGTGTTACCCATTCTGGGTCTGTTAGGAAACTATGGTTCCTCCTCCAAGTGCATTGCCACTCTTCTGTAATGCAGCGTGCTCTGTCTCTCTGAACAGGAAGGGCTATTTCTGAACCCGCAGCTGCTGCTCATCTTCACATGGGCAGCAGTTTTTCTCCATGTGATAACATTTAACCCTCCCATTTTGTTGCATTTTGACATTTTCAAGCCTTAAGGCAGCTTTAACCCCTTCTGGATCTTTCACCTTTAGTCACACATTATCCTTTCAATTAGAGTTCCTTAACTCATCTCTGATTTGTCTTTATCTTTTATTGTGGCCCATAAAGTCTTGACCCTTTTTTTCCCCCAGCACATAGCTGCCCTCTCCCTTCTATTCCTTCCCCAACCTCACAGTCGGCTCAATGTCTGTAATGTGAGCTACTCACCACCCGGGGATTTTATGGTGTTTGTCTTCAAGAACAATGATTTTCTCCTCTAGCTGGCTGCTATAATATACTCCCTCATACAATTGAACCAGTCAGTCTTCCTTTCTCCTTTCACCGTGCTTTTGAAAAATCTGTGTTGTGTTTCTGGAATGGAATGTGATCCTCTCAAGGTTCAGCTCAATCTGTCGTAATAATTTCTGTTATTATCCACACTGTTATCCTTTTCACAAACAATACCTGATATCTCATAAACCTTTAATGAAGTATGTGGCCCATATTTATTCTTATTATTCCCTATTATTCTCTGTATCTGTACATGCATGAAGTACCCGCTGCCTTGATTTAGATCTGTCAGTCTAATGGTGTCTTCTGGCTTCTCTGTTCCCTCTTCCCTGCTATTGCTAGTCAGATTCTGGATTCCCCTGTGTACTGAGAACCTAGCTATACCCACTATCACCTTCATCATCATGGTCAACTCAGTGCTTCTCAGGCCCTGCTTTAACTGTATTGCTCTGGATCTAGATGATTGTAGAGACTTAGGACTCTCAGTCTGGTGCTTTACAAAATCCCCATACTTAGCCCAGTGTGGTCACACAAGTTCTCCCATCTGATTAATAAAGTCTGGGTCCTTAGTAACGCTATTTAACTTCTACGTCTCTGTAGTTTATCTTAGCCTCTGAACTCTGGGCATTCCTGTGATGTGTGTTAGAGTTCCACAGACGATTACCTGTGTTTCGAAATGCCTCTAAGCACCTAAAGTGGTTCCTAACTCATTTTGCACCAAAATCTGGCCCTAACTTCTGATTCTCATGAAGTTATATGTGATCATTACTTTTTTCACTTCATGTATTCATATTTTCTAAAATATTTATGCTTGAGTTTGGGGTACTGTACTAGACCCTGCTGGAAATGTTTAGTAATATATATATAAACTTTCTAAAAATCTGAACAATCCTAAATTCCAAAATTCGTTGGTTCCTAAGTTTCAGATAAGGAGTTGTAGGCCTGCGGTGATTTGTGCATATAATCAGCTCAGATCAGCAGGTGGCTATATGTCTATGGTGTGCTGAACACTGTGGAAGAAAAGCAAAAGTAAAAGCATAAGACATGGCTTCCCACTTTTTTTTTTATTCTTTAAAAAAAAAAAAAAGATTTATTTATACAAGCACTGGGTACAGTCAGAAGCGCGGGAGGGTGAGAGAATTCACCAGAGCCAGAGTGGGGAACAGAACAGGCAGACTGACAAAGTACACTGCTGAGGGGAGCAGTGGGCGGCAGGAGAGGTCTGCATGCCATGTGGGACGCTTGCCGGCAGCTGGGGATCAAACTGGCGCTGCAGAGGCTGCGGGCAGCTTCGCAGCCCAGCTCTCAACCACTGTGCCACCAGGGGAGGCCCAAGGCTTCCCACTTTTAAGCAGCTTGCATTCAGACTGCCTTGCTTTGTTTAACTGGAAGACAAACCATGTGAAACAGGATGGTGAATTCTGGTGGAGCAGGGGCCCTAAGTCCTATAGCATCTCCACTAGTAGAGTATCACTAATGATAAGGTTATTTCAGAGCACAGACCATTAATTTACATTCTATTTAAAGAAGACAAGTTCATCTCTATAATTCATTTCTCATGGACAACTGAACCAAAATTCCATCAGCGCTCAGCCCAGATATCCCAAAGAACGATGACACTCTTCATTTGTATTGTTTGACCTACCTGCATGTCACGGAGGAAGGAATGCTCAGCTGCTTCAGCGATGCCTTCTGAGGGCACCCATGGGCATCTGTCTAGGTCCGATCAATTCCAGTCAGGGTCACCCACAGCCTAGGGTCATTTCAGCTTGGTCAGGGAAAGATAACTTAAGTCCATTTAAGTACTGTTAATATTTAATTTAAATATTTTTTAAGTTGATATTTTAAAATATTTATTTATTCCCCCTACTCTTTCCCTGAAAGTCTACATGTAGTTCTTTGTTTTAAATAATGGAAATGCTCATGTCAGAGTGACTGACTCCTTTCACTGTCAAGTAAAGGAATGTCATCTAACAGTGCCACTTACAAAATACAGACTAAGGAGATGAGCTGTTGTTTGTAGGTATTAGCCTGTTACAGAGGCTAATAGGAAATATTAAGCTCTGTTTGGCCATTTAAATAATATGTGCCTGAAGATAAACTGCTGTTTTAGCTGTTGCTTACTTTTTATTAAGCAGTGTCTCTTGCCTCAGAAGATTGCATCTAGCAGAGCACATCACCATGTACACATTTAATACTGACATGGCAGGGTAAATTGAAGATATGAAAACATCTTTGATTTACCTTATTAGCTAAGCATCATATCTCCACTGGAAGGTTCCCCTCTCTTCAGTATCATCTCCTTTACTTTCTTCCTTAAATCACTGAGTCTATGAACCTTCATTCCAATTGCTGATGCTTACTCTTTATATTTCACTCCCAAGCTGGTTATCTGCTTATGGAAATATAATGCAAGTTTCATAAGATTTTAGTGCCTATGGCAGGGAAGTGTTGAACTGGGATAAGCTTGACTTGTCTAATTCAAACAAAACTGCCAATTTAGGCTCTACCATTACAAAGGTGGTGTCCCTGCAAGTTAATATTGGCTTTCTGTAGTGCATGATTTCTCTTTCTGTTCTCAACTTCTTTACTATTATTAGGTTATCTTCCTTCAAAAAGGGAAACTATCTTTTACCTTTCTTTTTTTTCTTTCAGAAAAATGGTGGGAAATGCCACTGAATTAAATTTAACCCCCCACCCCCAAAAGTATAATTATTAACTAAATAGGTTCAAAGGATTCTAATCTTTCCATATTTCATTTTCTACCTTTTTATTATACTCACAGTAGAAAAAGTAAATTTTTGCTAAGGGAAATAATGCTGTATTAGCTCACCTTCTCAATAGGAAGGAATGGAAGGGTAGTGTTCTGCAGTTGGTATATTGCCTATTGTTTCAGCACCTAAAATATGTTCAGTATTAAAAGATTTTAAGGAGGCTCTTTAGTTTTGTCCATTTTTTCTAAGAATAAGCATAAATTATTAACCTCACAGAAATTCTTACCAGTGTACTTTTTGCTGGCTAGTGCCATGAGTTAAGAGCCAGCAGGTTGTTTTGAAATCAGGAGCAGGGACATGAAGTGCCTAAAAAACAAAGTAAATTAATGTCTGTAAAAGAGTAACTTTTTCCAGAAGCCCACATTTATCTCATATACCCTCATCTTTTTAAAACAAATATTTTTTTCTTTAATTGATATGTAAATGTAGGCCTAGAAGGCATGAAAGCAAGAAGGAACTTGTATGTTGGATTAAAAATGAAATTTGGAAAGCTCATGTTATTAATTTCTAGAGAGGAATTAGAGTTTGGTTCTTATTTTAGCATATAAAATTTTGAGAATTACAATAACTCAGTTGAAAATGGGATGATTTTGGTCATATTTTATCTGAGAACACATCTTTTCACAAGGTAGAATATGGTTGGATGTAGGCTATTATTTCTACACTTAGTTGCTTGGGGTACAATACTATGTCTTGTATAGAAGAGGCAGTTAACATCTTTGAGGTATTTGGCATGTAAATGTAATTATATTAATAGCTCTAAATTGACCTGTGGACAAATTTGGAGATAAATTGCTGTGTGTGGGCAATCAGTTCAGCATTAGAGCAAGAGGTTGAAGAGCAAAGGTGTCCATTGTGACTAGGACAGTTTAGCATTTTGATGTTAAAATGTGTAGCTATTTGTTCATTATGGAAAATGACACATATGAACTCATAGTCATTTGATTTGTGCCCCAGAAGGGGGTAGGACTTATGATTGGTGACATTTTCACATTGTATATGAGTATCTCATTTGCCCATAGATTATTTTCTATCGCTTTTATTATCTGTCTGCTTTAATTCAATATTCGTACTTTGTTTGCATACCCATTACAGTTTAAGTGAAGTAAAACTTTCTTGTGTATTTTAATATAAGGATTAGGTGAGGCCAAAATGAAGATAAGAAATTTCATTAAAATATGTCATATCATATTTCACTTTAAAAATTTTAAGTCTAGAAAGTATACTCAGTAAAAGTAATAAAATTTATTTATCAGTGATAAGAAAGAGCACAGTCTTCCTTTTAGATAAAGCAACATTGTCAACAACTAGCTGTTAAAATTTCTGTAGGGAAAAAATCCAATGCTATTTTGTGGGATAAAATTGCTAATATTCTTGTATCATATAAGTAAACTCATATTTGAAAAGTTTGCTATGAGGACATTCTGTAGTTATTTCTTCTTGTAACTGCCTCACTGAATCATTTATATTATAAATTGGGGGACTTGTCACTGCATTTTAAGGTACTAACTATATTACTGCAGGATAAAACAGGAGGGAAAATGCCCTCTAGGTTGATATTTTTTAAAGTATTATGCCACAGTAGACCATTATGTATTAAGCCCTGGGCTGGGTCAGATTAAAAACTCTAGAGATTCTCAAACTTCCAAAAAAAAAAAATGCCTGCCTTTGTTTTTCTTTGTTTATGCTTAATGTGTTTTACTTTAATTGAAGCTAGAGGGCCTCCCTGGTGGCACAAGGGGTTAAGCACAGCACTATGAAGCAATCTGCAGCCTCTGCAGCACGAGTTGGATCCCCGAGTTGGTCCCTGGCCAGCCAGGGAACTACCCACATGGTGCAGCAGACCTCTCCTGACTTGCCTGCTGCTCCCCACAGCAGTGTATTTCAGTCAGTCTGCCTGTTCTGTTCCCCTCTCTGTCTCTGGTGAATCCTCTCACCTCCCCCCACCTCTGGCCTGTACCCCAGCTCTTGTATGCATAAATAAATCTTTAAAAAAAAAATAATTGAGGGCCTCCCTGGTGGCGCAGCGGTTGAGCTCTGGGTTGCGAAGCTGCCCGCAGCCTCTGCAGCGCCGGTTCAATCCCCGGCTGCTCCCCGGCCACCAGAGGAGGGTCCCACATGGCGCACAGACCTCTCCTGTGGTGCCCGCTGCTCCCCTCAGCAGTGTACTTCAGTCTGCCTGCTCTGCTCCCCACTCTGGCTCTGGTGAATTCTCTTACCCTCCCACGCTTCTGACTGTATCCAGTGCTTGTATAAATAAATAAAAATAAATCTTAAAAAAAAAAAATAATTGAGGCTAGAACCCAAGCAGGAGGTAAAGTGAGGCCAGAGCTTCTATTTGACCAATTAAAATGAAGAAAACCCAAACTAATTGGCAAAGCTGGCAAGTACTAACCATTGCCATTCTTTTCAGTTTTATACCCTTTTATCTTTCAAATTCTCTGTCTTCCTTCTTTTAAGTTGCTTTCTGTAGTCAATTTTTTTTTAAAGATTTATTTATTTATTTATTTATTTATATAAGCACGGAGTACAGTCAGAAGCGTGGGAGGGTGAGAGAATTCACCAGAGCCAGAGCGGGGAACAGAATAGGCAGACAGATGAAATAAACTGCTGAGGGGAGCAGCAGGCACTGCAGGAGAGGTCTGCGTGCCATGTGGGACCCTTGCCGATGGCTGGGGATCGAACCAGCGCTGCAGAGGCTGCGGGCAGCTTCGCAGCCAGCGCTCAACCGCTGCGCCACCAGGGGAGGCCCTGTAGTCAAATTTTAAAAAGACTAAGTATACTTAACGCAATTTCATGTGGTAGTTTAAGACACAGACTTTGGAATTACATGAGTTTCAATCTTAGCTCTATGAACTTAGGAACATAGTTTCCTCTTGCTAAAACTCAGCTTCTGAGTCTTCATTATGGGAACTCATAAAATTTCCTCAAGGACATAAGAATGTGAGCACATCTAAAGCATCTTGTACAAGAGATGTAGACAAATCTTTTGTCAATGCTTACAAATTACAATTGTTCTTTTACCTAAACCAAGCCTAACTATGTTGGTTTTACTGAACCAACTGTGTTTCTCACTCTTACTTCCTTTAACCCTAGTCCCTGTCCTCCAGTTTTCCTTGCAAGATTCCTGAATATCAAGAATTAAGAACTATCACTGACTTAAGTGAGACTCAGAAGAGATCCTATGTGTGGGTAGTATTTTAGCAATTATTTATTGCATACCTGTGATAGCACCATGTGAAGTTTGCGGGAAATGCCCTGTCACCCTCTTACAGGGTTCCAGGTAAAGATTAATAGGATGGAATGCATGACAGAGCAGAAAAGTGAATCTTCCAATATGCTGGGAAAAAAGAGTTGAAGGCAAGCAAAATCTTGGGGAATAAGATTTAGACAGATTATATACATTTAGCCAATATGATGTATAGTGGCAATTTGCATTGCTCATGATTAATTATAGATACTAGAAAACTAAGAATTAACATAAATATAATAAATATTTTTTAATTTTAAAGAAAAATCTTGATTTAAAATACAATACTTCCTTGACATTCATAGAGAGGATACGTCCAAGGAGTTTAGAAATCCTGCATTCCTAAACAGCCCTTTTATTAAATACACATGTAAGAGTTAGAAATGACAGAGACACATTGAAAAATGCATATTGAGGGTCCTCCCTGGTGACGCAAGGGGTTAAGACGCAACACTATGAAACTATCGGCAGCCACTGCGGCAAGAGTTCGATCCCCAGCCAGGGCCCTGACCCACATGGTGCAGCAGACCTCTCCTGTCTCTCCCACTGCTCCCCTCAGCAGTGTATTTTTGTCAATCTGCCTGTTCTGTTCCCCACTCTGTCTCTGGTGAATACTCTCACCCCCATACCTCTGGCCTGCACCCCAGTTCTTATATGCATCAATAAATAAAAATAAATCTTAAAAAAAAAAGAAAAATGCATACAGAGCAATTACTTAGATCATTGACTAACTAGATGATTAACCATAGATCTTGATTCAAACTCTGTCTCAACAATGTATTTATTCTTCTGTTTTTGGTATAGTATTCTATAACTATCAACTAGGTCACGGTGATTGATAATGATATCAAGTCCACACACACAGTTAACATTTCTATTGATTACTGGCATGTTATTTTCAACTATATTTGTGAATATATCTAGTTCTTTCAGTTCTCTTGTGTTACTAATGTGTTTCTGTTGCTCTTTTATTGGGTGCATACACATTTAAGACTTGTTTTAGTGTTATTAAAAATTATTCCTTATTTCTAGCAATTATCATTTTCTTGATCAGCCTATATTAATACAGAAGTTCCAGTTTTTCAACTTCTTTTCTCATATTTTCATGGTATATGTTTTTCTGTCCTTTTTATTTCCTCTGTATTTTTATATTTAAAATAGATTTCACATAGTTAACATCAAGTTGAGTGTTGCTTTTATATCCAGTCTGAAAATTCATGACTTTAATTGCTATATTTAATCTCTTCTTGCTATTGCTATGGTTGGACTTAAGTTCAGTATTTTGTTATTTTCTATTCTTTTGGTTCTTCTTTTCCTGCCTTCTTTTAAATTAACTGAGTATTGTTAGTATTTTTTAATCTCTATTGAATTATTAGCTAAACATGTTTGCTTTACTTGTGTAGTGATCTCTCTGGGATTTAGAATGTGCATTTTTAACTTATCATTGTCTTGCTTAATACAGCATTATCGTACTCTATGTATCATGAAGGGAATATAACACATACTTCAATTTCCTCTCTCCCTACCATATTATTCTACCACATTTTATTTTTCCATGTTATAATCCCCATAATATACTTATTATTTTTGGTTTTGACTATAATATTCCTTTTCTTTTTATTAAAAATTGATGAAGTCTTGTTTGTAATCCATTTTCTTCAGTCTAAAGAATTTTTCCATAACATTTCTTGTGGTACAACTGTTGACAACTTCTCTTAGGTTTTGTTTGAGAATTTCTTAATTTCACTTTTATTTTTTCATATTTTTGTGGGTGATAGAATTCTAGTTTGACATTTTTTTATTGAGGTAACATTGGCTTACAACACTATATGATTTAGAGATACAGGTTCACTGTGTGTTACGGCACTACACCCACCACCAGAACACCAATAGTACCCCACTGTAGTCCATGGGCACCCTCCTTTGCTCTTACCCTCACCTTCCCCCTCTGCTAGCCTCGATTCTATGATAAGATTTCCAGGGTTTGTTTGGTTTAATTTTATCAGTTCCTTTGTTTTGTTTCTCTATATTCTACATACAAGTGAAATCATCCAGTATTTGTCCTTCGCCTTCTGACTTATTTCTCTTAACATAATCCCCTCCAGTTCTACCCATCTTGTCACTAATGGCAAGATTTCTTTTTTTCTTTTTTTTGTAACTGAGTAGTACTGCATTATTTATGTAAACCTCATCATCTTAACCAATGGAAGATTTCTTGATATTAGCCCATAGCTCATTAAAGTTATATTCAGTTTTTTCCCCAGTCTGTTCCTTCTGTTCTTTTTATGGTCAGATTTGTTTTCAAGAGCAATGATCTTTTCTTTTGCAGTGACTTTTTCATTTCAGAATTATATTTTCTCTAGTTTTAGAAGTTCTCTGGTTCTTTTTTAATAGTTTTCAATTGTCATGTTATCTTTCATATCCTTAAACATATTTATAATAGTTGTTTCATAGTTCTTGTCTACTAATTCTATCATATTTGTCTTTTCCAAGTTAACTTCTACTTGATTTTTTTCTCCTTCTTGATGTTTAGTACATTTTAATTTCATTCTGGACTTTGTGAGTGCTATATTGTATTACAAAATGCATGCATGCTATTGTGATTTATCAATGGCTAGAGTAGAAGAATTCATTCATCTGTTTATCGTCCAATTAGTGCACAAGAAGACTGTACCTAGAGTCCAAGCATTTCTTCCTCTTGGACATCAGGACCTATAAAACAACATAGATCGTGATGTGTACTACGAGTGGCAGAAACAAGAACGACAGAAAAACTAGGAGTAAAATAACTAGCCTCAGATGTGGAAAGGCTTTGTAGAAAAAAGAATGACTTTAGTCAAGCCATCATAGACAGTATTCCAGCTGCTAGAAGTTTAAAAAACTAAGCTTTCAGACCAAGCACTAACATAAGCAAAGGTAGTGAAATGGAGAGCATGTTGATAGATACAGCTAAATGCCAGGACTTTCAGCCATTCTTTTATTACATTTACTAAACATCTATTGTCCAGGCACTGAGCACAAAGCAGGTGATACAGGGTTAGGGATTCAGCAAAGCCATGTTTGAATCACAATCTACCACTTACTGGCTATGTGATTGAAGATACCTCACTTAACCAGGGCTTCAGTTTTAAGCAATTTAAAATAAAGATGCTGGTTTTTTATAATTATTGTAGAGCTTAAATGAGATAATTTCTGTGAAGTACTCCAATCAGCACTCTCAATCTAGTGAAGAAGACAAGCAAATAAGTAACTGATCTTGCATGCTGTGAAAACACAGGAAGGAAAGGGACTGTCTCTGCCTGAGGATTTCTTGCAAGTCTTCGCTGAAAGACTGATGCTTGATCTGGGGTTGAGGGTAAGAATGCATGTGTAAACCTCAGGGAAGCTGGGAAACATTCTTCTTAGGATGACGTTTCAAACACTGAATCCCCCTTATAATCTGTGTAAAATTGAGGGACAGGGAGTGACAGACAAGATGAGAAGGGTGACCATAAATGCACCTATAGATAGCTAAAAATAACCTTTCACTTCTACCCCAAAACACTTAGTTCAATGTCAGATTCTTCTACTGAGAAAAGGCAAGAAACCTTCTGTGCTGAGCTCTCCTCTACTGAGATGTAAACAAGTTTGCGTGAGAACTTCAGCAGACTTCCTATATGTTTTCTTCCTTGCAGACGTCTGGAACCAGGAGTGAGAGTGAGACAAACTCAAGAAGTGTAGTTGCTTTTCCTATTCTCATTTGAAATATATTGCTTAGAGGGCAGACATTAACAAGACATGATCGGTTCCTTTAAAAATAGAAGTCACATGGGGTGCAGGTGCCCTTTTGAATTAATGTTTCTGTGTCCTTTGGGTAAATACCTAGGAGTGGAATTGCTGGATCATATGGAAGCTTTATGTGTAGTAGGTCAAGAAATCTCCACACAGCTCTCCATAGTGGTTGGACCAGTTGCACTCCCACCAGCAGTGCAGGAGAGTTCCTTTTTCTCCACATCCTCAGCATTTGTTGTTGAAGGGATCATGCTCAGCAAAATAAGCCAGAAAGAAAAAGAAAAATACCGGATGGTCTCACTCATAGCAGGAATTTAGAAAACCTAATTAAGGGGCCAGGAAAAAGACTAATTATAATAAAGTAAAAATCAAAATCAACAAGCAACTATAAACCAGAGACACACTGCCGGGGAGGTAGGGAGGGGGGAGAAGGGAGAAGGATCAAAACAAGGGGGGTGGGAATTGTATGGGGACTATAACCAAGATGAAAATGCATACGTAGTGCAAAAATGAAAAATGATGTAAAAAATATATAAAAGAAAATTAAAAAAAGAAAAAAATGAACAATGATGTAAAAAATTAAAAAAAACTAATAAAAATAGGAGTCACAGTGGTCTTGATTGATCTGTTTCATTGATGCTTTAAAGTGCTTCTCTTTTTCTATCATTTTCTAGACTGAGCACTTGCCTTTGCAGACTCAATTCAAAGAAAGAGATGGCGACAGTCTCCAGCACCCCGTGAGTAACACACTCCTGCTGTGCGGATCAGCCCAGGCACAACCAGTGACTATCTTGCTTAAGATTTCACTTTATTCACCTCTTTGCTAATTGAGTATCTGTCACACAATTATGTCACGTCCTTGAGCTTGCTTGTCCCTCTTAGAACTAATCAACTTTCATGAAACCAATAACCAGGCAGAGAGGTCAGTCCTAGAGATACCACAGAGCCTCAGGGAAATTCATTTTACGGTGTCAGCTGGTCAAGCAAGGAAGAAAGGTGAAGACCAATATATCTTTTATAATATTTTATTTCTCACTTGTGTCCAATATCAAGTCAAATTGCTTGTTCATTTCACTGTCTTTCCTTTATTCCCCCAATACTGAAACCTGAAGTTTCTTTTACTTTTGTGTTAATTGTTTTGATTTAATTCTCTGTGCCCCTCATATACACTTTCCAAGTCCATCTTGCTGATTGACTCCTGAAGTTCACAATCTTGTTCTCCAGTTAATTATAATTGATAGCAAATCCATATTTCAAAACTTGAAAAGACTGCAGTCTTCATTAGTCTCAGTTTTCTATTTAGGAGTTGCCACCACTCTTGCTCAGGTATAATAAGCAATAAATGACTGGAAATGTTAGATCGTTGAACTTTACTGTGTCATTCAATAGCTTATGGAATAATGAATCAGAGACACAGACTGTAATGCATCCTATTCTTGCCTGTTTTTACTCAACTGCTAGAAAAATTGCAAACAGATTCTCTACTAATATAGCAATGTTTAAATTTTTAGAATGGACTAAATAGCAGGAGATTTGACTATGAAGAAGAAAATCCCGTGGGGGAAGATGGGATTCAGCAGATGTACCCCCTTTACAATCAGATGTGCTACCAAGACCGGAGCCCTGGCAAGCACCATCAAAACAACGACCCTGAGAGAGTGTACATCAACCCACGAGAACATTACGTGTGATTTTCTACTTCTTTCAATGTGTGTTCTAACAAATGTTTATTCTCAGATTGGGGAGAGAAACTGAGGCCAATAATTACAGGCCTTATATAAAATAATCCAGCCTAAGTATATTGGAAATGGTAGTGACTTGGAGCCAAAAGTGAATTTCTTTCCTTCATTAAGAGTTTCTCAACTACCAACTGTGTCTCTGAACTTGACTATAGCTTTGTGTGTTTCTCTGAGAATGGTGTTTCACTACTAACATTTGGCCTACAATGGCACGTTCATTTAAAGTAGAACATCTGCCTGTGATGACAGCAGTGAGTCTCCAGAAAGAACAGCCCCAACTGGGAGTATTCACCTCGCTGGGTCTCGGGCAGGCCAGCCTGTTCATCTGTAACTCAAATGAGCAGAAAAAGGAGTTCAAAATCCCTTACACTAATTATTTAGTTGGGATTTGGCTTTCCCAGACAAGCCTAATACAATTACAATACCTGTGTACCAACAAGAGGCCTGAAGAAAGAGGCAAACTTTGCTATTTATGCAAACAACAAAAGGCAGCTTAAACCTTCAAGTATATGGGTTGCTTTGAAACTTCTGTGATGCTGCAATCTATGTTCCTCCATGATCACTAAGGTCCTGGGGATACATGCTCTTGCTGTTATCTGCCTAGTCTTGACTAGCTGTGTGCTAACTGCAATTCTTTTCTTGCTCTGCCATTGTTCCCACAGTTGTGTTCTTTACTAGCCAGTAGCCTATTTCCACTTATTAAATTCTAAAAATCCTGTCTAAATGCTGGGCAGCCTTGAGCCCCATCCTCTTCTCTGGAGTATTGTGCATAACAAGCTCAGCTTTCACTACTGAAATTTCTTTCAAATTAATCCTATCCGCATGGCTTTAGCTACTTTCTGCATTCTTCAGACTACTTATTATCCCTGTTTTATCTACCTCAGATAAGCCTGCTGGAAAATTACCATGAAATAACACCTGCTCTTAATCATCAGGTGGAATATTTGAATTTTTTTTTTAAATAACCACTTCAATATAGTGTATGTGTTCAATCCACATGGTGTCCTTTGTCCTTCCCCCTGCTTTGCTGGTCAACAAGAGTAAAGAGCTACTAAAAAGCAAATGATACAGTGATTGACTGACCTGTGTGTATCCTGCAGCACATTGGTACCTGCCAATGTCTGTCTTGAGCTTTCTCACTCCCCTTTGTCAACCTGTCCTCTCTGGGATAGAAGGTAATCATTTTCCTCAGGTGAGCAGGGGAGGGAGCATAGTGCGTGCGTAAGTGTCAATCACTCTCCTTCATATCTCAAGGAAAGCATTGTTTTACTGTATGTTCTGGAAGATTATTGGTATGTCACAGATATAAAAACCACTTCAGACTTGTCATAAACTAAGAAAGAGCAGCATAAGCACTCAAATAAAACAGTACACATTTCCCACTTAAGCTTCAAGGGGACAGGAGAATTTTCATGGAGACGTCTAACAATTTACCAGACACACAATGATTTGTGTTGTGCTAACTGTAATTCTTGTTTGTGTGTCTATTTCCTTTTTTTAGTAGCCATGCTTCATCAGATAAATTATCCAGAGGTAATACACTCTCCTCCTATTGCCTGGGTACCAACAATTCCAGAGGGAAAGGATGCTTAAATTCTAACTCAGAGCTTTAGCTAGGCAATCAGCAATTTAAATGGCTGTAGTTGTATGGAATCAAAGGGTAAATTCCAAGAATCCCATTGCTGTATCACTTGGCTACCTCAGATTTAGAGTTCATTGCTCTTTGTAGCAAGAGGACACATGAAGAAGATATTTGATTTTTATTACTTGAAAGTTCATCAGTGAGAGTATAGTTGAAGATGCAGGAATCTGTGCAATTGTTTTCCAACAGAAAGATGATATGTTTAGAGCTTACCTTGCCAGGGAAGTGTTTCATAATTACTGTTCGAAGGGAGGGGACAGAGTGCACATCACCTCCTTTAGAAAAGCTTTAAAAACATCCTACGCAATGCAGATGGTCAAGATTCCCAGTGGAAGTAGGTTGTTGAATTAGCTTCACAAAAGCACACAGTGAACTGGTGGGCAATAGAGATAGGTTCCTGGTACTTGGGGTTGAGATTTGGAAGCACTGGGTTTCAGGAGCCTTTTAACCTGTCTTCAGCTCCCTCCCTACAAAGAAGAACCCACTGTCAACTTTTTACCTTTCTTGATATAGAACAGAAATGTCAGAATCTAGACACCCCTCACACAGCCAGCTACTTCAGTATCTTCTTTGCTTCTCTGTCAGCTTTATTTTTTTAACAAACTGGTAGATTTTATGGCTGCCCGAGTATGGGTCTCATAAACTATATAATTGCTTATCCTGGTGCCTCCCATCTGCTCTCTCTAAATACTGAGTAGAATAGAAAGGAGCTTTAAAAGGGTTTGATCAACCAGCGCCCTCAACCAAAAATGCCATCCAAATTTAGCCTGTTGATCTCTAAGTTTGGAGCCTAGACTACTTGGCGATGGCCATTTAAATTTGGAAGTTAGATTCTTAAAGGTCAGTGAGTGAGGATTAGGCTGTAAGCCACAGCTGGTACTAGATACTCTTCCCATAACTGATATACTAAAACACACTGAAACAGAAATAAATCCCCAGAGCACTTATCCACTTATGGTTGCAGCTTTGCATTTCAAAGGGGGGAGTGTTCAATCTCCTCTTAAACACACAGCCTTCACTGCCTATTTTGTAGGCATCCAAGATCAAGAGTGTGCCTTATTGCCACAGTACACCACACTAAAATAAAGCATCTGCAATGTCTAGGGTTGTCTGACATACTGGGATGAGAATTTAGATTAATTCTTAAATGGCAGCCATTTATTATCTCTTCTTTTTTTTTTTTTTTTCTTTTTATAGAGGCATGTTTTATTTATTTGTTTGTTTGTTCGTTTTTGTTTTATACATGCACTGGGGACAGTCAGAAGCGCGGGAGGGTGAGAGAATTCACCAGAGCCAGAGCGGGGAGCAGAGCAGGCAGAAGGACCGAAGTACACTGCTGAGGGGAGCAGCGGGCGGCAGGAGAGGTCTGCGCACCATGTGGGACCCTCCTCCACCATGTGGGACCCTCCTCCGGTGGCCGGGGAGCAGCCGGGAATTGAACCGGCGCTGCAGAGGCTGCAGGCAGCTTCGCAACCCAGCGTTCAACCGCTGCGCCACCGGGGAGGCCCCATTTATTATCTCTTCTACAAGGATTACCCTATCCCTGACCTTATATGTTCTATTTGAAGAAGTTCATACTCCTAGGACATGTAGTTTAAAATTCTTAACCAGGCTTCCCTGGTTGATTTTTTTTTTTTTTTTTTAAGCAGAGGTATAAAAGGGTGCATGAAAGAAAACCATAAGAAATGTCCATTAAGATGAAGGCAAATGAGTGTTTTTATTTTTACGTAATTTTGAACAACTCAAAATGCTCAGACTCTCACATCCTTTAGGTTAATCACAGCTGAAAAGACAACCAGCTCAATAATTAAAACCACTGCATTGCAGTTGATTTGGTGCACAAACTTCTCATTCCTCTTCCTCACGCAGCTCTTTAGTTTATACTTCTTGCCCTGTTTTGTTTGTTTCACCTCTGTTGAACAGCAAGAGATAGTTGTCCTTCCACTGTGCACAGCTGAAAAGAAAGCTGGCTGCGGGAAAGCCAGAAGAAAAAGAGAAGGCCAGGTGTACAGCAGAAATGTCAGGACCAGGACTTACCAGGGGTCTGTTCTCTGCTTCTCTTGTTCTGTGTTTAGCTAAAAAAGCCCTTTAACATCCTACAGACAAAGCTGTTTGCAGATGCTTTCTTGCTAGTTCTGTAAAATCAGAAACTACATTTGCAAACCTATTCAACTATAGATGTAGCTGACTGACTAATTGTATTAAACTTAAAGGTATTTGTGTTTTCTTCATTAAAGAAAATTGTAAACGTCCTTGGTCAATTTGGTCACTTATAATTATTAGGTTGTTTTGGTGTAGACTTTAGTAGGTAGAGGTGGATGAAAGTTCTAGGTCCCCCGTCCCAAACTCCACCAGGTGGTACTTTACACTGACAGCAGTTTTTAGGCCAGTTTCTGTCATTCATGTTTATGAGCAAGTAGACTCTGGGACAGCTTGTAATCATCTAACTGGCCTGGCAGCTTGAAAAATTCCAACTCTGTTCTCTTAGGGAAGCCAACAGTACCTTACACAAAAGGCTTTTTATTCAATAACATTCCAGCAGAGTCAGTGTCAGGTGACTTGACTGTGTTTAACTTCTACACACAAGTTAGTATTCTGAGAATCCTATTGCTGTTGACTTGCTAGAGTCTTACACGCTATTCCTAGAAGGGCTGGAGTACCCTACGGTATTGGGGCCAGTCCATATGCCTCTAACACCACCCACTAATTTGATCATTAAAAATAATCACTCATTAACAGTCTCTGGTGTTGTGCTACAGATAAAACTCTTGTAGTAGTAGTCTCTGGAGTGACTTAGAGTTTTTCGCATGCTAACGAACAACCTTTTGAGGGTACATTCCCATAGGACACTTCACATGTTAACTAATCACCATATTTAATATGCCAAATAATTTAAATTATATAGGATGTAATAGTTTGTCAAGGACTTCTCATATTATCACTCTCACATTCGTGTAAAGTAGATGCATTCACTGCTCTAAAGTCAACCACCAACACAATAGTCTCACTGGCATTTCTCTTAGTGATAGCCTATTCCTTCTTGTGTGTGAGGGTGTGTCAGAGACAGTTACAGCGAGGTCAACTAAAACGTAGCAGTTGAAAAAATAATTGTGGTTCACCCAAAAGAACTCGCACATTTGCAAAGATCTCACTATTTCATGCCTATTTTATTGGATTTGCTTTAATATTATCTCAGCAAAAAGATTCGAGCTAGGTATAGAGTGGACTTATTTACCTGGCAGCTGAAATACATAAGGTATAAAATTTATTTCTTCTATATTTCCGGTAGGTTATTCTCTGCTCAAATTTCAGTTTGTGGCAATTTAGAGCTGAGCGTACTCGAATAAAAGAGAATGTAAAAAATTCAGGTGATACTAAACATTGTTGTATCATACATTATCAATTTATGTGGCATCATACATTAGTATCACACATTATCATTCCGTGATGGGGAAGTTCCTTCTATATCTCAGGGAGATGGGAAACCACCGTTGACAAGTGATTCTCCATGCCACTGGTTAGGAATTAGTCCTGTCCTTTGGGTCATTCCCCAGAGTGTTCTAATCAGTGTTTGGGGGCTTTGTCCATGATAGGAATCAAATTACATGTCTCTCTGCACCAAGAAGTGCTAGTTATTTCTACATTCTTTACCTCTACCTCTGAGGGATAAATGCCCACCTCCCAGGGGAATAGATGTTGTGAATGTTGTTGCCACATATATTTATGAAAAGCAGCAATATCTCCAGGAATAGACAATGGGCAGTGTCAAGTCCTCTGAGTGCTTCCATTCTAGAACTGTGTTGTTTAGAGTTGCCACTTGTACATGTTGTACACAGGAGAGACAAGTCATTTGGGCCAGGGAAGATAAACTCTTCGACTTAGAATTATTATTAGGTGTAATAATAATATTTCAGTAAACAGAAATAAGCTTTCAGAGATATTTTAATCTTTTACTCCATCTGTAGGTAAGAGACCAAAGAGAGGCCTACTCCAAGTTTTTTTCCAGAACTGCCATTTACAGTTTATGTTCAGGTCCCTAAATTTATGTTCAGATCCCCAGCAGGATCCTCAGTCTCATGGCCTGAATTTGTTCTGTGTATTATCACAGGATGGGATTTAGCTATGAAGGTCAATTGGAGGAGACCTTGGAAGCCTCCCTGGGAACCGAGAACATCAGATTTGCTGCACTGGCTTAAAACTGTGGCCTCTTATACTCCAAATATGGCTGACAACCATGATGAGATGTTTTATGTGTTTCCTTCAGAGGTTCAGAATATACTTCAGACATTCCTAATGGCCCTTCCTAACTCATAGTAGACCTATGAAGCCCAGGGTTACATCCGATTTTCTAAGTGAATGGACACCATTGTTTTGGTTTTCAATACTCTTTCCAATAATGGCCAGTATTTTTTTTTTAATCCACCCTAACAAATCGATCAGGCTAAATTAAATTCCTCTCTCAAGTCACGATGATGGCTCAGCGCCCATTATATTTCAGCTACAGGCAGCAGTGTTTTTATATGAAATGCATTAGTTGCACGTGCCCACACAGTGACTCATTTATGTCTCTGCTTTTTCATGTGGTCTTAGTAGAACTTATTGCATATATTCCTTTTAACTGAGTATTTCAACACCCAGAAGAGCATTTGTTATCTTAGGTTTCATTGTGTACTTAAAATTCCAAGTGCTTTGTAAAAAAAAAAAAAAAAAGTTAAGTAGCTGATGTTTGCTACTGGATCCCTGGATTATTCCACTTGTCTATCCAGAAAAGTTCCTGTTTATCCTCTACCTTCGGTATCTATTTCTAAGCCAACTCTGTTAAGACATAACATCTGCTCCAGCCTATTCCCTCTCCGTGTGGCCCTAACCTCTTAGCTTCTTTACTTGTCAGTTTCACCCCTGTAAATTAGTACTGTCTACCTCACAGGGTTTTATGGAGGGAAAAAATAGGACATTTAAGGGTAGCATAGTCTTCAAGAGAGGTCCTACTTTTAAAGTGATTTTATAAAAGTACTTGGTTAGAAATGAGAAACTCTATAGCTATTATTTTTTTTTTCCTATTCCTCTTGTGCTATTTTTGTTTCTGAAAAGTGATCTCTGTCTGAATAGAGTCTTTATGCTGGTTTTAACTTTCTTCCTATTAACCCTTTCACACTAAATTTGTCCTATGTATCTTATCAGGCTCTGAACTTGACTTGTGAGACCAAAATGAATTGTCTCACAATGAATCCCAAATGTTTTTCCTCCCATCTTTGAAAAAATTAGTGTCTTCCAAAAAGAGGCATCTGTCTGTGCACACAAGGAGTCATTGACTAATGAAGTCTCACTCTGACCCTGACAAGATTTTCCTGGGTGCCTCAGTTGTTCCTGTGTTAACTGAGGTTCACTCTGTGATCACAGCACCTCGGTGTTGTTGTGAGTCTTGAGTAATAAATGATGAAGAGCATTTTGCAAATATCATGTCCTCTATAAATGCATAGCGAATAACTAGAAAAGTTTAAAGTAGAAGTGTGTTTTTGTGTAGCTCATTTCAGAATACTGATCTCCCATTGTTTTCAAATAAATGTCCTACTAGTTCAGTCTGAGAAAAAAAAAAAGAAAGGTCTTACTACCTATTCTTTTGTTTAAGTGAAATTTTAGTTTCTAGTCATTTCAATTTCTTTTGATGTTTAGGCAGAGATCAGTAGCATATATTCTTGCTTGTCAGAAAATACACAAGTTGTATTTTAAATATTAAAAATGAAAGGGTCAGATAATATCATAGTGGGCAGGGAAGAGGAATCTAGCTCCAACATGGTGAAATACAGAAGTATGAATATTAGTTTTGATTTTGAGATTATAAGTAGTAGATGTTAATGTGTTATTTCTAGATAGTCTTTATTTTCAAGTTGCCAGAAATTGTCATATTTTTGCAGTTTCGAATTCTGATTTTTGACATGACATGATTTGAATAAAGTTTTTATCAACTAAAGTTTTTCATTTGCATTGTAATCAATGAATTGATTTTTAAGGTTCATATGAAGTTAATAAGCTCATTAAATGACTGTAAAATTCAAGACTTAAAGAACATCTTTCCTAAAAACAGTTTCTATACTGGAGTACTTTTTTTAAAAAAAAGATTAAAAAAATAGTAACAAGTGCTTTTGTACTTCATGTGGTATCCAAAATGGCTTTTAAAACATTTACAAGCTATTGTAATTGCTTGTGAAAATTATTTAATACTTTTTTAATGAAGCTAAATTTATTCCACTTAAAAATTGTTGTTCATTCCTGATTAATCCTTAGATGTTAAAATATCCATTCTTTTATGAAATGATATTCATGCTAGATAGTAACTTTTTAAATGTTCTTATTTACAAGAAAAAAGAAGTTGACTTCTATTTGTTTTAGGAATTGATGCTTTTCTGGTATGTGAAATCCCAGTGTTCAGGAACCACTTTATTTTTTCCCTTTATTGAGGTAACATTGGTTTACAGCACTGTATGTGATTAAGGGTAGAGGTTGACAGCTCCTCAGCTATATGTCACCATCACCCCCACCAGCCAGTCACCCATCCCTTTGCCCTAGACCACTCCACTCCCTCCACAGCCCCACTTTCCCTGCTCTTCTGGTAACCTCATGGGAACCACTTAAAAAAAAAACAAACAAAAACAACATATTACTGAAATACCATATAATTCATCTTTTCAAAGTGTAAAACCCAGTGGATTCACAGTTATGCAACCATCACCACAATTAATTTTAGGATTTTTTTATCACCCTGACTAAAAACCCACCATTCACCCTCATATTCACCCACTGCACTAACCTTTGGCAGTCACCAGTCTTAATTTCTCTCTTTGTGGATTTGCCAGTCTAAACATTTCATATAAATAGAATCATAATAAGGGCCCCTTGTGTCTGACTTCTTTCACTAAGCATAATTTTTTCAAGGTTCTTCCATGCTATAGAATTTATCACTCTTATTGCTGAATAATATTCCATTGTGTGATGATTCATCGGTTGATGATTATCTGGGTTATTTTCACTTTGGGAAAACAATTATGAATTATACCCATTGCTGCTATGAGCATTCATATAAAAGTGTTAGTGTGAACGTATGTTTTTATTACTCCTGTGTAATTACTGGGAGAAAAACTGCTGGATCACATGGCAACTCTGTGTGCTAACCTTTTGAAGAACTGCCAAGCTGATTTCCAAAGCAGCCACCTCACTTTAATTCCCCCCCTCAGTGGAACATCTCCACACACTCACCAACACTTGTTGTTATCTGACTTTCTCTGTATAGTTATCCTAGTAAGTGTGAAGTGCATTCTCATTATAGTTTTGATTTGAAATTCCCTGGTGACTAATGATGTTTATTTAAGAATGTAAAATCATTCTTAGCTTATGGAGTATGTAAAACCAGTCTGGAGGCTGGTTTTACCCACAGTTAGCCATCTCTCCTGATGCTGAGAATAGGAATAGTGGATAGATACATTAAAATAGTATTATAAACACAATGTATATTTAAGAAGCTAGAGGAAAGCATGGGTCTATTAAAAGGAAACATGGAGTATTCAAAAGAATACATGCCAAAGAGTGCTAACAAATCTGTTTGTTGGGTTGAAAAAAACTTGATTCATAGCATGTGCTGATTTCTCTGCTATGGCCGATTTTAAGCTACTGACATGACACACACTGCACCTGAGGTTGGAAGGAAACATGCACAATTGGAACCTACAAGCTGGTGCCAGCTGACTCAGTGTCACTGCTGTAAACCATCTCCTAGCAGTGCATGAGGGTAAAAGCTGCCACTGGTCTCCTGCGCTCCTACAACCACCCGTAAGAGGGAGAATATTTTAGTCTCCCAATCAGCCTTTGGCTCTTTCTCAGCTTCCATCATTCTGGAATCATAGCCATCCTCCACGAGGCAAGTAAGTGCC
Organism: Talpa occidentalis; assembly: GCF_014898055.3. Classification (NCBI taxonomy): domain Eukaryota; kingdom Metazoa; phylum Chordata; class Mammalia; order Eulipotyphla; family Talpidae; genus Talpa; species Talpa occidentalis. The sequence continues at coordinate 53,474,016 of NW_023604295.1, read as the reverse complement.
TATACATGCTCACTCCTCAGAATGTCAAAAAAGTGTTGGAATAAAGTCAAAGCACAAAGAGAAACTTATCTGTCCAGAGAACTTCCTAGAAAATATGTTAGCACAGTTTTGAGAGAATTGGAAATGACCAGGTAAACAAAAGAATAGATGAGTTGCAAACATGTAGTTGCTTTGTGCAAGAGTTTAAAAATGGAAGTCAAAAAGAACATGTTGGGGAATATTTGTTTCAGTGGTTAGATATGCAACTGTGAACTCTTGCTTCAGGTATTATATTGCCAGAGTTTCTTCTCCCCAGAGGTTGCAGGAAGAGTCTCAAATTTAGATTTATGCTTTCACCAAAAGCACAATGTAAGGGAAAAAAATTCCTTCTACTCCCTCAGAAATTGCTGTAAGAATGCTCTAGAGAAATTAAATGGTGGATCAAAAAAAAAAAAATGGTGGATCATTCAGAAAATAAATAGTTTAAATCTCGAACTCTCAATGGCTATTTGAAATCCTGGACTAATATATTTTCACATTGATACTCTTCAACTCATTCTGTTTAAGAATAACCCAGCCTTCTCACAGTCTCCTGTACCCACCCCTCACCTTTCTAAACACTTCCCTTCCTGATGATGGTAAAACAGAGTACACTGTTGGATTGATGCATTTGACCTATATTTGTCAGCCCAAAGCAAAGCAGTAGCTTAGCCGAATGAAATAGGTCATTCTGTTACCCTGCTCCCTCTTGAGGGCAGTGGGTAGAGCTATTCATTGTTCAGAACTCACAATTGCTAATTCCCCGAATTTTAAATTTCCTAAGTAGAACGGTATAGGGCAAAGAGACTTGAAGAATCTGTGACCTCTGAGCGCACTCTTGTACTCTTGTTGGCTAAAGACAAAGTGAAGCATTTCCTAAAATGCAATCTCACACCGGAGTCCCTGCTGTGATTCAGCCTGTCTTCTTGGGTTTCCTGACATAGTCCTGCTTTCCAAGTATGGGCTAAAATGGCCAGATTTTCATACCTCTGCCCCCTCAGTCACTGCATGTGGCCTGCGCTGGGAAGGGCATGTCCTTGGGTGAGGAGGTCCTCTTACCAGGATCAACCTTGCAGAGTTGGGGCAACAAGTCCTTCCTGAAAAGGGATGTGGGCAGTGCATGTCCTCTGCCCACCCAGAAAGAACATGAAGGAATCTGGTCGTTTAGACTCACTATTTATACGCTGTAAATGGCAAGATAATGTTTAAGTTGTAAATTCAAATGTTTTATGCCCTATATTTCCCCACCCCCATTCTGGAGAAGAGTGATCTCTTTGGTTCTCTCATCTCAGGAGAGAGTTGTTTCAGTCCTTTCTAGATTTTTCCCTAAAAGCTTAAAATGATTGTTCAGAGAACAAAGAAGAGAAGGCAATTTCTCTCATGCTGGAGGGGAAAAAAAAAAAAACAGACCACAGCCAAGAAGCTCCTGTAAGAATCCAGGCATGCATACTGTTTCTGGTATTTCCCTGCATAGGTAGCAGAGCCTCAGAGAGAACGGTTGCGAATAAATATGGAAAACAGGACCATCCTGTGTCCTGGTCCTGTCTCAGAAGCCACAGGATGGTGGATGGACCGGAAGAGACCAGGCAGTAAAGTCCAATCCCCACTGCACTGACCACCTTGACACTGTGTAGGATTTTGAAACAACCTGGACTTAGGAAAAAGGTAAGCAGCAAGAATATTCTTGCCTTGCATTTCTAACCCACCTTTGGAAGCGCGGATTTAGAAGTTGAGCAGAAGAAAATAAAGAGACATGGTATTTCTTACACACCTATGTGAGTCATACCTGCTTCACATATGGCAAGGACTCTATCTTGCCAGTCACTTCTTTCTTCCCCTCTTAATTTCGAGGGTCCTCCAAGGCTCCTGGCTCCTTCCACATGGACCTTCTGTGTCCTTAGGCCATCTGGACCACGTACTGCCAGATGGATACTGAGAGGATTAAGCGCTTTGTGTAAAGCCTCTCCACTCCTTTCCTGCCCCCTCCACCCCATTTGCCTGTTCTTGCATTGCATTAACCTCCAGTCCCACAAGTATTTATTTATAGTAGCACTTTAGAAAAAACTGGACACAACCCTCATTCATGTGCCTTTTTCTCCTCTTATATCTTTTTCCTTCCTTCCTTTCAATTACCATACATGTAAGGTTTTTTGAGCTTTTGAATTGTGAAACAATTAATTGTACTAGTTGTTAGAAATCTCAAAATGTTATTTCAAAAATGAATTCAAGGTGGGTAGAACATACCACCACTGATTTTAGAATTCTGAAGTGTTAAAATAGTTGTTTTGCAGTCATATCAAGCAGAATGAGAGAGAGAGGGGAAAAGAACATACTCCAAATCTCATTAGGAATATCCTGGAAAGGAGAAGTTGGGATTTATTCACGTAACATGTCACTTAATAGGTCTTATTCAAACATTTACCAAGCTTCAAAGATGTCTCCCCTTTGAAACTCTGACCTAATCAGCCCATGTTTCCGACATATGAGAAATAACAGGGTTTCTGCTAAAAGGACATGCATTCCCAATTCTTAATTCTAATTCTTCCTTTGGTAATCCTTAGGCCCTGGTATCTTTTTACAGCTGCTCTATAGTTACTACTCCCCTTTTCTCCATTCTGTGCTTGTCCACTTTATACCCTCAGCCTGTTTTCCGTGCTGTTCATCCTCCCACCCGCCATTCATCCATCCATTCATCCTTTCAATAAGTATGCCTGAGTGCCTGCCGAGCTCTGCTCTGGAAGCTGAGAATATGGCAATTAATAACAACAAAAAATCTGCCTCATGGAGATAGGTGAGGAGAAAGTAAATTCTTTTTTAACATTGTGTCAGTGATAATATGAAGGGAAAACAAAGTCAGGGAAAGAGAAAATGTCGTGGGTGCAGGTTCACAATTTTAGAGGGGGAGACTAGGGGAGTCTTTACCAAGAGGTAATATTTAAGTTAAGGTATGAGGGGTAGAAGGCCATGTATCTAAGAAAGCAGCTCTCCGGAAACATTCTTTGCAAGCACAAAGGTCCTGTGGCAGGTTATGGTCATCACATTTGAGGAAAAGCAGTAAGTGATGAAGGAGAAAAGAACGAGGAGATGCTGAGGTCTAAGAGGGAGTGGAAGGTGGGCCCTGGGTCAGGTTCTACTTCGTGGGGCTTTGTCAGGACTGTGCTTCTCCATAGGAGGACTCTCAGCAGGGGAGTGATAGAATCTGTGTATACTGTGACAGGACCACTCTGGCAGCTACACTGAAATTGACCAAAGAGAAGCAAGGGCAGCAGCAAGAGCTTAGTTTAGTGGCAGGCTCCAGCATTTAGCTCGTGCTAGAAGTCCACTCTTCTCAAGTCACTCTCTTGCCCCGGAACCAAATCATGATTCATTCTCTTTCTAGTACTCTAGCTTTTGTAACTTGACATTCTTTCTACTCAGCGCCTTCCCCGTGCCTAGCATGAGCTCTCGCTCCCTGTCAGTGTGATTACTGTTCCCCCAACCTGTATTTCCCACTCTTCAGCCTCCTCGAGGAAAGCCCACACACTCGCTTTGGCTTCTTTGTCCGGCTCCTTAAAGCCCATTTCAGGTGTCCCTCCTTGAAGCCGTGCCCAGTGTCCGAAGTCCACATGAGCACCTTTGTTCTCTGGTCTCACCCTCTCTCTGCACCTCTCATTTTGCCCTATTTTCTCCTTGGATTTTGGTGTTTTTGTGAGTTCATAAGCTCCAAAAGACAGCTGCTGGACAGTATCTATTTTTGCCTCCTCCATGCCCCCAACACAGGCAAGGCATGTTATATGTATTTGGGAAATAGTGAATGAAATGAAATGCGTGCTCTTCAAAACTAAGTCAGCGCTTTCAAAAAATGCCCTTAGTAGGGATCTGGCAAACTGTCTCGAATGTGTTAAAGATGTGCAAGAAAAACCCTTGCTGTTGACCACCGCCTACAACTCCCTCCTCATGCTCCTAGCTGCTTTGCTCTCAGGCGTATTGGTACCCAGAGTGGTAAAACCTTAATGCCTGCTTCCCACCAGGGCGATGAGAATGTCTCCCCCAGCACTTCTACAGTCTCTCCTCCAGCGGGCTGCAGAGCACTCTTGCAGGGGCCACCTGAGCCGGCTGCCTTCTCTCCTTTCCCACTCCTGGCCCTGCCCAACTTGCCTCTCCCTCCCCTGCATTGTGTGGTTTATTTGCAGGCATCACTTCAAGGATGAATCTCATCAAGACCTGCTGAGCTGCATATTTATCCAGTCTGCAGGTTTTTCTCCCCAGCTGTGGACTTTTTTTTTTTTTTTGCAAACTCTACATTACCACCTAATTGAAACGGCTGCTTGGTTCCATTTCTCTTATTAAAGACAGATTAAGAAAATCAGTTCGATACATTAGCCATTTAAAAGTCATCATTAATATCATGCTCTTGATTTACAAGCTAGCTATTTTTAAAAAAAAAATGTGTTCCTACACATCCTTCTACTGCTTTTTGGTCCCCCCTTGCTGGTATCAAAATACACTTCATTTTGGTTGCTCATTTCTTTCCTTTCAGCCTACTTTAACAGTTACAGTTTTTGCTCATTCCCCACTGGGCCTCTTCTAATTCATATTTTTTTCCCTCGCCCATAAATCTTTTGCAATTTATCATTTGAAGTTTCCAGTTGTTCATGAACTTGAATGGTAAAAAAGAAATGCAATATTTTAAGTTTCATTTCGGTGTCCTTGAGCGCTCTCTCCTTGTTTTCTTTGATGACGTTCCTGGCTCCTTGCCACTGTAGTCTGCAGTCCCCGGAGCTGATTCTCTTCCACCCCATCCACAGCAGGGTCTGGGCTGGATCTCAAGACATTGCTAGAAAATATATCTAGTCAGTGTCCTGGGACTTAAAGATTCCCTCTCCTTGCCTGCCCCTTGAACATAAACTCGAGTAACTGGCCTCCTATTTCGATGTCTAAACCCAAGGATCTGACCTAACTCGTCCAGATCTTCAAATTATCCAGGATCCCTGCTGTCACCCTTCTGGTCCTTTCCTGGACCACAGCTTAGGGCCCAGGGTCTATGTCTGCATGTTGCAACACCCTGGTCTGACTTCATGTTTGGATGATGTATTTAGCTCTCCACGGCTTGGATGAGTCAGGGACCCCCATTCGAGGAGCCTCTGAATGCCAAGTGATGACTGGCCAGCAGCTGCCACTCTACGCTCCATGGCATGCTCTGCGTTCCTAGGTGGACATCTTTCCACTGTTCTTTGCTTGGCAGGAGGCTGCCTCACCAGATGGGTAGGTCTGACCTGTTTCACTTTTAACAAGCATGTCAATCTGACACCCCCTGCTATTTGAGTGTTTAACAATTTCCGCCCATTGTAGCATCCTCTAGATTTTCCTCTCCATAGACATGTCCTCAGGACAACCAGCTATTAGACAGTGTTTGTCTCAAAACCCACACATCCTCTAAGACTCTTGTATATTTTCCAGCACTTCCCTTCCCAGGGTCCAAAGTCCTTCTGCTACAGCAGCAGCTCTGACAGCTCCAGACTTTCCCCGGATTCAAGCTGCTCTGGTCTTCAAACCTGCTCCCTTCTTCCTTTCCTCTTTGCAAGCAGTGCTCTGAGGCATCAGTTCTGCAAGGCGCACCCTCAGAGATTGCTGTTTCTAGTGAAACACCACACTGAGAATAGCATAGTTACCACCAACAGGATCCATTTATGAGAGTTGAGGAAAGCCCTGTGGGTAGGTCTGTCATAGGTGTTGTGAAGAAAACAGGCTCTACCTGCGATAGCACTTCTTTTTTTTCCCTAGAAAAATGAAAACTATAAGGCTTGGAACAACAATGAAATAGCCGTTTTTTACTCCTTACAGTAGTAGAGCATTTTTAAATGATAATAATATAGAAAACAAGATAGTAAAATAATGCTTTTTTATACTCCTAACAGGAATGTAAACTAATGCATAGTTCTAAAAAGAAAGTTTATATTTGCTAATGCAATAATTTCCTATTTAGCAATCTACCCATACTCTGGTTTCTCTTCAGATCGTATAAATCTTTCGCCTTTTTTAACAATCTACCCAAAGACATATAAAAATGATCAGAAAATGATTCATGATTAAGATGTTTATTAACTTATTATTTAAAAGAGCAAATATTTAGAATAATATAAATCTCATTAATAGAGAAAAGTTAATACAATGATATTTATGGTACGAAACATTATGTAGCTATAGAAATGTTTTCAGACTAGATCTTAAATAACAGAAATATTAATGCTGTGTTAAGTGAAACATTCAAGATACTATATCTTTATCATGTTGATGGATGGGGACAATCAATATAAACAAAATGGCTATCCTGTCCAAAATGATATATAAACTCAATGCAAGCCCCATCAAAATACTGGCAATATTTTTCAGAGAAACCAAACAAAAAGATACTGAAATTTATATCGAACCACAAAAGAACTCAAATTGCAAAAAATAATCATGAGAAAAAAGACGAGATATGGAGATACCATGTTATCTGACTTCAAGCTTTACCATACAGCAACAGTACTCAAGACAATATGGTATTGGCACAAAAAAAGACACGTGGAAAAGTGGAACAAAATAAAAAGCTCAGAAATAAATCCACATCCACACTAGCACCTAATCTATGATAAAGCAACAGACCATAAAATGGAGAAAGGATAGTCTCTTTAAAAATGGTGCTGGGAAAACTGGAAAATCACATATAAAAGAATGAAGTTGGATCATTCCCTAACCCCAAACACAAATATAAATTCCAATTGGATTAAAGATTTTGATACAAAACCTATAACAATAAAATACATCGAAGAAAACATTGACAATACACTGAAAAGATATTTTTGGTGATTCAACCTATGACAAGGGAATACTACTCAGCTATAATAAAGAGATGAAACCTTGTCATTTGCGACAACATGGATAGAACTGGAAGGAATTATGCTAAGTGAAATAAACCATAAGGAGAAAGACAAATACTGAATGTTTCTATTCATTTATGGTAAAATAAAGAAACAGAACAGACAACAACAAACCCTATAAATCTGATTGTAAAGCTGAGGCTACCTGATGGAGAAGGGTACATGAGGTGCAAAGTGGAGGGGGTCAAATGAACTGTGGTGGACTATGGGTGCCTTGGTGGTGGGTGTAGCACGTATCTGTGGGGTGTGATCCTTACAGCTTTATAAATCTATATGGTTTTCGGGAGGGGAGGGATTGGGGTCAGAATGGGGGGGCTGCAATTGTATGGGGAATATAACAATAAAATTTATTATCTAAAAAAAAAAATAAATAAATAAATCTATATGGTTTTGTAAACCAATGTTACCTCAATTAAAAAATACAATAGGGCCTCCCTGGTGGCGCAGCAGGTTGAGTGCAGCACTGTGAAGCTGTCCACAGCCTCTACAGTGCGGGTTCGAATCCTGGCTGGCCAGGGAGATTCCCACATGGTGTGGCAGACCTCTCCTGTCACGCCAGCTGCTCCCCTGAGCAGTGTATTTTGGTTGTCTGCCTGTTCTGTTCCCCGCTCTGTCTCTGGTGAATCCTCTCACCCTCCTGCTCCTCTGGCCTGTATCCCAGCTCTTGTATAAAAATAAATAAATCTTTAAAAAAATTAAAAATACAATATGCTTTCAAAAAGTATAAGAATAAACCAAAAAAATAACAAACCAGCATTAAAAACACAAGTGGCTAGACTTGAGTTAAATATAAACATTTTAGCAGCTAGAGCTGTTGAAGCATGGATTACCTCCAAGCTGACAAGGACATTCAGTGAAATAGCAATGTGCTCTATCTGTGAGTTATCCTGTTACATTGTTTAAAAAATTACATCCTTTTAGCTTCTTAAATTATGTGTGTAATTCATATTTTCTTGTATTCAAGAGGAATAACCAAGGGATTAAGCAAAACAATCGTAATGGTATAAAATTGTCTTTGTTGAGATGAACCCCATGCAGCAAAAATGCTGGAACTTTAAGTAGCTAATTCTGATGATCATGTCCTCATCATTCTTGATGGAGTTCCAGAGAAGGCTGTGCAGATTACAGCCTTGTTCTGGGCCCTCACCAACTACAAAAATGTCAGTGTAAACCATGAAACTTTTTACTGAAGAAAGCAAAAGTAAACTCAGTGCATACATGAGAAATTTGAAGATAATTTGCACTCCTAGAAGACTGGATGTCTTCTGATTATTGGGGGGAAAAATCTTTCCCCTGAAACAAACTTTCTTTGTGTAGCTTTCTAGAGAAACTCCCTCAAGTCTTTTGTGTGATGGGGAAGAGAAAAGATAACTGGGTGGAAGAGGCAGTCTTGCAAATAAGGAGGGATGCAAAATGCTGGAGACTTCCTGGGCTGGGCCCACATGTGCTCTTGACTTTTTGAGCCATCCTCAGCTGCAGTGTAGAAAGTGGCTTCAGGCTACTGCCTTCCTCCCTGTTGAGAGGTTCTTTCACAGTTGGAAAGCCTTGCAGGCGACTTTTGGACTTTCCTTCCCAGGTTCGGTTGGATGAGGCATCTCTCTGCCCCCACAACTCCTACATGCTTGGCTTGGGGGCTCAGAAACACTTCTCTTCCCTAAGCCCCACATTGCCTAGCAGTGACTTATACATTCCTCACTCCAAAGGCCATATTTTCCTAACCTCAAACAAGAACATGTGGGATAAGAACAGTTTCCCAATTTGTCTTGGAAATGTCTTTTCAGTATAAAAATTACATCATAGTGAGATATATATAGCAAGATGCTTCTTTTGAGGAAAAATGCATGAAATTGAGCTATCTGGTACTTTTTTTTTTTTTTAAGATTTATTTATTTATACAAGCACTGGGTACAGTCAGAAGCACAGGAGGGTGAGAGAATTCACCAGAGCCAAAGCGGGGAGCAGAGCAGGCAGAAGGACCCAAGCACACTGCTGAGGGGAGCAGCGGGCGGCAGGAGAGGTCTGCGCACCATGTGGGACCCTTCTCTGGTGGCCGGGGAGAAGCCGGGGGTCAAACGGGTGCTGCAGAGGCTGCGGGCAGCTTCGCAAGCCAGTGCTCAACTGCTGCGCCACCGGGGAGGCCTGCTATCTGGTACTTACAGTTACTGTACTTCTGGCTAATTGTCCTGAGGAAGCTTGAGAGAATTAGTGGGGTCCCCCTGGGAATTCCTTCCCACACCGGGTCCGGTCACTACATCTGCAAAGAGCAGAGATGTTCTCTGTTCTCTAATCCTCCATCTCCTTTATATAGAATGACTTTGCTACCTGTGAACTAATAGGCTACCAGTTTTCAGCCATCTCCAAGCTTATTCTAAAAGGAGCTTTACCATTTTTGCTTATAAGCTTTTTTTTTTTTTTTAATTTTTTTTTTTATAGAGGCATGTTTTTATTTATTTATTTGTTTGTTTTTTGTTTTTTGTTTATGCATGCACTGAGTACAGTCAGAAGCGCGGGAGGGTGAGAGAATTCACCAGAGCCAGAGAAGGGAGCTTTTAAAACAGTCCATGTCTTTGATAAGCAGTAAAAAAAAAAAAAAAAAATTTCCCTCTGTTTTCAGTGGTAGTTTCACTTTTTCAAAGGCTTTCTAAAGAGACAAACAGTAGATCTCACATTACAATAAATATCTGAATAATCAATTCTGATGAGGTATAGGCAGGCAGAGAGGAACTTTAGGGGGGTTCCAACAGCTTCTGGAACTATGCTGAGTGGATTCATAACCCCTTCTGAGCAAGGTCATCTGTATCACTAAGACCTCTGTCTTTTTTTTTTTTTTTGTGTGTGTGTTCTTTTTTTTAATTTTTTATTTATTTTTTAATAGAGGCATGTTTTTATTTATTTGTTTATTTGTTTGTTTTGTTTATTTGTACATGCACGGGGTACAGTCAGAAGCGCGGGAGGGTGAGAGAATTCACCAGAGCCAGAGCGGGGAGCAGAGCAGACAGAAGGACCGAAGTACACTGCTGAGGGGAGCAGCGGGCGGCAGGAGAGGTCTGCGCGCCATGTGGGACCCTCCTCTGGTGGCCGGGGAGCAGCCGGGGATCGAACTGGCGCTGCAGGGGCTGCGGGCAGCTTCTCAACCCAGCGCTCAACCGCTGCGCCACTGGGGAGGCCCTAAGACCTCTGTCTTTAAACTGTAAACTGTCTTTCATGAATTCTAGGGGGGTTCAAATGCCTCATGGATATTGTAATATGACTCAGGATCTGAAATAATGCAACGACAGGAATTTTCCTTAAGGATCAAGGGGGAAAGTCCAAAAACACTCTTTGAAAGATAGCTCCCTGTCTTGGTCCCCTTACTTTAGAAGATCGCCAAACTGATTCCCCTTGGTGGATACGGCCTTTGAGTCTGTGGCTGGTCACAACTGTCACCACCAGTTCAGGAGGTCGATGGTGCACTCTGGGGACTGTGCTTGTGTCCCTGCTATGGAGAAAAGACTGGTTCTTGGGGTGAGGCAGCCATCTTGAGAACATTTTACCTTGGTCAAAGAGAAATAGAGCACACACCCGAAATTTATATGAAGTTATGACCTAAAACCCCTGGATTCAGCTACAATGATGTAAACCTACTTTACTGTAATAAACATAATTTGGAGGGAAATTATTTAGTTATAATGCAATGTTATCTCAATAAAAAGTCATGTAAAAAGAGTATTCAGGAAGAGTGCAAGTTCATTATTCCAATATAAATTCATTCAAAATACTTATCGTGCACACTTCTCTCTGCAAAGGAGACCATTGCTATTGTTGTGGGCTGTAGAAAACTATTTAATATAATTAAATATGCTGGTTTATAAAAATGGAAAGCAAAGAAAAAGATTTTTTTAAAGCCCTTATCATAGGATGGCCTTGAAATATATTAATAGATTTATCATTGAAGAAGAGGGAGTAAGGTGTCTTAGTTCCACTTTTATTATTCATTTCTTTCCCAGGGAGATTTAGATAAACTTGTTTCTTTCTCCCTAATCATCTCCAAGAGTGGAAAAGGATTTCCTCACAGAATTTTAATGCAGAAAAGAACCCTAGAGAATGTCAAGCCTGAGGGTAGATTTACCAGAAAAAAAAATTCACTTTTTCTTTTTCAGACATTCAAGAGAACTTTTGAGTCAGCTCCCCCTCCTGAGAGAGACTCAGAAAGGTCATTGATTCCCTCATTTGAAGCGTAATTTCACCCAGGAAAACTTGAGGAGAGAGGAAAGAATAAAGCCAGATTTATCCATGGACTTTTTTTTTATTTTATCCAGGGATTTTTAATATAAAAACAGTGGGAAAAGAAACAGTTTTATTAAATAACTGACAGGGAGGGGAAAGTGGGTTTTTAAAATAATAGACACAGCTATGAAATGTAAGTCTTCAAATAACAGTGTAATAATAGTATTGATAGCTAGCCCTTACCTAGTACTTGCTATGCAGAGGATTTTTCTCTGAGTGCTTTATATTTATATTCTTACTACATCTGAGGAGTCTTCACACTATAACTGAGGCCTACATGAACAGAGAGATAATAATCTGTTACAGGTTCTGTCAGTGGAAAGTGCTAGAGCTGGCGTGCCTTGCTGGGCAGGCTGACTTCAGGATGTGCACTCTGACCACTACACATGCTTTGAATTGACACCAGCTTCTTCTGTTCAGTGGTTTCATTCTGGTACCAAAGAAAATCTCAATAGAGGACTGGAGCAAGCATTTATTGAGCACCAACTAGGAGCCAATTACTGACCAATTTTCACAACCCAAGAAAATCTATTACTCAAGAAAATCTCATTGTAAGATGAGTGAATATTTATGTAGCACCTCTGGGTGCACATTATCGGGCCACTTCTCATAAAACCATGAGAGGTCACTTTCCTGTTGTACAAATGAGAAAATAGATTAAAAAAAGTGAAGTTCAGAGAGGTGAAAACTACAGCTGGGCAAGAATGACAGTAGGCATTTGAACATGTTCCACTAGCCTACATTAAGAACTACAGGCAAGTGATCTATTTTTCTTTGTTTTGTTTCTACTTTTCCTCCTCAAATTTCAAGTATTTATTCTTTATTTTCCCAATTTTTGAAATTTTTTATTATTATTGTTTTTTCTTATATCACTATTAATTTCTGGACAGTATTTAATTTCTCCCCTCGGGTGTAGTCCCCATAATTCTCCCAGCTTCATAGCCCCCATGATCCATCATCACAGTCCCTTGGGCTCTTCCCTTCCCTGTTTATAGGTAAGTAATCTCAATCTAAATTTGTTTTGTTCTCTAGATTTTTATGTTAAAAATATATTTATTAAATTTGCCAGATGAGAAGGTTATTGAATAGCATAACAATGGTCAGTTAATATTAACTGTTCTGTTTTGACCTACAATCTTAAATATCTTTGTTTTGAAAGCAATAGCATGAACAATGGCTGAAAGGATAGAGTATGTAACTAACATTATGAAGATACTACCTGGTTGGGTTGTACAAGTATGAAGACATAAATATAATTATATGTCCAAGTTAACTTGAAGGGTCTTCCAGAAAGAATTCAGGACTTCCTTGGTGGTGGAAGGGGTTAAGTCTCAGCACTATGAAGCTATTGGCAGCCAGTGCAGCATGAGTTCCGTTCTCGGCCCGTGAGCTAACCCACATGGCACAGCAGACCTCTCTTGTCTCACCCGCTGCTCCCCTTAGCAGGTATTTCAGTAGATCTGACTGTTCTGCTCCCCACTCTGTCTCTGGTGAATCCTCTCACATTCCAGCTCCTGTAAGCAGAAATAAATAAAATCTTATTTAAAAAGAAAGAAATATTTCAGAAGTAGAGACCGGTACCTGCTGTTTCAAATCAGCCACTTGCCCTTCTACTCTGATTAGGGCTTCTTGTTTGACCAGTAATGAGCAGAAGCTAAAAGACAAAGTTGGCCTTCTCTGCAGGCCCCTGTTATGCCAAAAAGCAGCTGATTTATCCATCCAACTTGCGTGCTAGATGAAATTGCCCAGATAAACAGATGGCCTGGCCAAGGTGGTATTTCACAGCAACAGGTTTGTTTGAATAACATGGTCATGAACCTTTCACTCTGGGTCTAAAATTTAATTGTGGGTTTTGGATGTTACCTGGAACATTCAAGGAGCATGCATTCAAATACCAAACTAATGGCTTGGTTGTATCATAAGTTCTACATCAATTTCTATATTCACTTATAAGAAAAATCTAAACACATATATGTTTTAGATGTGTGTGGGTAAGTGTGTGAGTGCTGGGCGGGGGTACTGTACCTAAAGTTCTAAACCCTACAGTTCTGATTTATAATTAGACAGATTAGTGTGGGGGTTTGTTCTTTTTCAGATAAAAGAATATGCTTCATTGCCTTTTTGAGGCTGAAGTTTATATTCCAATACAACAGCAGACCAGGACTCTGTGATCCACTTTACACTCTGTAAAATAACTGTAAAGTTACTAATTTTAACTTGACAATTGTAAAGTTAATTGTAAAGTTAAATTTTTTTCTAAAGATTTATTATTTATTCAAGCACTGGGGACAGTCAGAAGCGCGGGAGGGTGAGAGAATTCACCAGAGACAGAGCGGGGAGCAGAACAGACAGACTGACGAAATACACTGCTGAGGGGAGCAGCAGGTGGCAGGAGAGGTCTGCGCGCCATGTGGGACCATCGCCAGCAGCCGGTGATGGAATAGGCGCTGCAGAGGCTGCGGGCAGCTTCGCAACCCGGCGCTCAACTGCTGCGCCACCGGGGAGGTCCCGTAAAATTATTAGTTTTATAAAGCTCTAGAATTTATTTTGAAGCCCCCATTGTAGTTTCCTTATAATATGGCAAAGCCTTACATTAAGGAATGTGAGCAAGAGAATTTATATTAATTGGTTGGCACCAGATAACATACATAAAGGACTGGATTCTTACAAATTTCCAATACCTGCATTAAACAAAGTTGAGAAAAGGAAGAAGGGGAACTAAGTAGGAATTAAGTATGATTGCAGTCAGATGGTAAAGGAAGATAAATACCAGGAAGAAACTGAGTTCTGCATCCGTACATGATTTCGAGAGGGATTCTGGATCTGGGGCTGTTGTGTAGGCAGTTAACGTTTTCTAGTTTTTCAGGTGTCACTGATAATTTCTTCAGTTGCATGAGTAACTTCATTTAAAAGTTCATTTTGGTAGTAGCTATCTCTGGTTATAATTATATTATTGCTAGAAGCTATAAACTATACTAAAGCTTTTGAGACTATATATGATATATATGTATACATATACACACATTATATGACTTTTTAGTATATTTCCAAATAATCACTTAGAATATCATTTTTTAATATTTATTTTATGTATTTTTACATCGTTTTTCATTTTTCACAATGTATGCTTTTTCATCTTGATTATAGTCTCCATACAATTCCCACCCCCTTATTTTAACCGTAATCCCTCCTACCTCTCCCCGCTCCCCCGGAATCACTTAGATTATCTTAAACTCTCATACTTCTGAAATTCCTTAGTAAATTGCACAGGCAAAAAAAAAAAAATAGTGTAATATCAAAAAGAGTTCAAGGCAGTATTTATACAGTTATATCATATTGTGCCTATCTTTCTGGTTTGAAAGATAATGTTCAGTAATGTCCAATAAAATATCTTACTGGATGCCCAGTATCTTACTGCATGCCCAGTCTTACTGGATCCCAGATGGACTCATTGCCTAATCTTTATAAAAGATGGATTTTTTTTTTTGGTCTGTGTTTAATGGTGGTATTTTTTGCAGTAGCTAATGCCAAGACTTCAGGAGAAAAATTTGGTGTTGGAAATATTTACTATAGTGCTGGTATATAAACCAAGAACTATTAGACTTTAATGTTTTTCCCTTAAACTTTTTATAGCCTTTCATTTTTAATAGCTGCCAATCTGCTGATTTTATTTTAAATAGATTCTTCAAGACTGTGCTTTGTCAAAACAGACAGATGTATCATTAAATTCCCTCCCAAATTACACGTTAGGCGATGTCTTTGTTTCAAGTGCTACTGGGGTATTTGAATTTGTTATAATCTAGAGTAAAAAGGAGGCCAGAGAGCTGATTTACAGAGCAAAAGCTCTATAATTTAGAATTGATTGTTCTCATAGCATATGGCTTCCTCAAAGGCGTATTAGCCTTGATGGGGGTGGCTGTGGTTCTGTGTACACATTCTTGCAGTTCATTGTGGCATTGTGGAAGAGTCTAGTGGAAAAGTCCATCTTAGCAGACTCTAGGGTGGCTTTTTCTATGGGATGATCCTCTCTTTAAAGACAGGAGAGAGGGACAACTTGATTGCATAATTCTCAAAAATTCTTTATTGGGTTAGAGAGTACTTTCCTGTTACTGCTACAACAAATTATCACAAATTAAGTGACTTAAAACAACACAAATTTAGTATCATTCAGCTCTAGAGGTCAGTAGTATGAAATGGGTCATTAGGCTAAAATTAAGGCATCAACATTGCTGCCATCCCTCTTAAGGCTTTAGGAAGAATCTGTGTCACTGATTGTTTTAGTTTCTAAATGTCTTCTGCATTTCTTGGCTCCTGGCCTTTCCTCTGTCTTCAAAGGCAGCAGTGTGGCATCTTCAAACTTTCTCTCACTCTGGTCTTCCTGCCTCCACCTTTGATGTGTTAGAATCTTTGCGATTACATTGAGCACAACAAGATAATAGAGAATAAGCTCTCCACCACAAGATCCTTAACATAAATCACATCTACAAAATGCCTTTTGCTGTGTAAGTCTCCATTTCCATAGGCTCCAAGGATTAGGACATGGGCCTCTCTGGTGAGCCATTATTCTGCCTTCCACAGATTATTTATTTTATGAATCATATTAAGCAACTTCCATATGTAAGTCTTTTTCGAAAGATGAAAGCCCATGAAAGATTTCTTTTTAGCCTGACAACTCTGTCTGAAAAGCCATCTTGTTACTAAATAAGCCTAGTTAATGATTTTGATAAATGAAAACCATAGAGTTATTTTTAGAAGAGGACCATATCTCCAATAAGGAAGCAGCTAAGTGAATTGAGGCCCTAAGAACTAGATGTGCATGTCTCTGTCTGTTACCCCATGCTATGACACTTGGGGTGACAATGACACGATACTGTCTCTGTGCCACTGCTTTTCTTTATCCCACAGAAATTCCTCTTTTAAGAATTGGTCATTGTGTTTGTATTACAGTTCACCTGGGTCAGAGAATGAGGTGAACAAGAAAATTTGGAATCTTCAAAAAAGGACTCTCTGGATGGAAGAAGAAAAAAAAAAAAAAAAAACTAGCATTGGAAGCCCTTACAATGGAGAGGATGAAGAAATTTCTGTCAACTCTGTCAAGTGCTGGACTCTGTGTGTGGTGTGGTTTACTGAGTTGCGTAAAATAACTGTGCTTCTCAGAGAAAGCCAAGTTACTGGGGAGAATCTAGTTGGCTTGAGTGATAGAAGAATGATAGGGGGGAAAGCAAGCCCTGCATTTACGTACAGAATGTCTTCGGAGAAGCCTGTGTATCTGATTAGTAAGCCTTACTAAATCCTGAAAATGTTCTCTTTGCTTCTAAAACTGTCTCTACTTTGAGGCTCGATGTTCTTTCTGTTCCTTTTCCTTCCTCTAGGGTGCATTTAAACCTCCCTTTACTACCTGAAATTTGTCATGTGTGGGCTCCTTTGGTTTGTGCTGAGCTGAATGGTATCCCATTGGGTTCTGGGGGCTCCTCCATCAATCGCTTGCCAGCGCTCCCTCAGGGTCACTGAATTAGTTTTCCTTTTATCCACCAGAAGGAGATAGAACATTTTTACATTTCTCCCAAGTTCTCTAGACCCCCTTAAGCCCAAAGAAGTCATTCTGACTGCCTCTCTGAGAACAGGTGCTGCCCCTGCTGCCAACTTGTGCTGCAGACAGTGAGAGATTTTATACTTTTAAGTTATTTGTCTCGACTTTTTCTACGCATCTTTCAGGATAGGGAAAAGGAATTGATGTTTCCATCCCGAACCTCTTTTCTCTCCATGTACTGATCGTTAATGTTCAAAACTTTTTAGTTAACTTTTCTATTCTTCCAAGCTTCACTATTGAGGCTCTACTGCATACAAGATGCTGTGCTTGGGATTTCTACGAATTCTATTTCTGATTCCTAAAAATAAGCAGCATGAACACATCAAAAGGAGAGAATACAGAGAGTCTAAATTGGGTTTGTTACACTGTCACATGGTGTGATCTTGAGCAAGTCCTGTCCTCTCTCAGAAATTCTGTTTCCTTCACTCTGAAAGACAACAGCAATGACTGAGTGCCAAGTCACTCTGCAATACCAGGGTGCAAGTCATGGCCACAGAAGCCAGAGAGAGAGCCCACCTATCTTCCATGCTAGAGAACTTCATCTGGCAACTCAACTCTGCCCCTAGTTCCCAGTAGCTCCCCCAGTCTGGAAGTCCAGTTCATAGTACACTGGAACCTGTAATCCAAGGTGGCTGCATGTAGGTGGGGGTGGGGAAATTACATCTCCCCTTAATGGAGGTGTCTCCCCTTAATGGAGGTGTATCTGTAACAACTCCAGCCCTGGATTCAAACAGTATAAGGTCAGGGATTCAACTCTTTCGTGCCTGCCCTGTTTCAGTTATTGATGCAAAATATTAAGGAAATGCAGAATGAAAAGACAACTTCTAAAAGGCAATACACTTGAAGGAAAACACTCCCTCTCTAAAATAAACATTTCCCCTTCTTTGTCTAATGCCAGAAATAAGAGATGAAGTCTCTTTAAAGTCAAGCAAACAAACAAATAAAATGGTAACTATTATTATAAAAACAGGATTGTAGCACTTTATAGATAATTTTACATAGTGCTAATTCAATTCACCAAATTCTTTTTAATTAAAAAGGCAGCACATTCTATCAAAAATTCAGAAAATAAGAAACAAATTTAGCAATAATCCCACTGTTCAGAGATTCATTGTTAATTAAAGTTTTAGTGTGATGTCACAGAGTTCTATAATTCTTTATAGTACTGCCACAAACTGAATGTTTGTGACCCCACTCTCCTCCCCCAAGTAAAAAGGTGTATGTGGAAATCTCTAATGTGATGGTGTTTGCAGGTGAGAGTTTGGGGAGGTGATTAGGTGTTTGAGGGCAGAACCTTCATGAATGGGTTCAGTGATATCAGTAAAGAGACCACAGAGAACTCCTCTGCTCCTTGGCCCTCGTGAGGACCATGGGCCTGGTAGTGGACCCTCACTAGGCACTGAGTGCACCAGTGCCTGGAATTTGGACTTCTCAGCCTCCAGAACTGAGAGAGACAGTTTCAGTTGTTTATAAGCCACTCAGTCTATGGGAATTTGTTATAGCAGCCTGAACAGACTCAGGCGAATTCCACCTAAAATTGGAAATAGTCTCTACCTCTCTACATAGTATCTTTTTAATAAATAAATAACACCATATTGTCAATAATTATAAAATAATTCATACCTATTATAACTTTGGAAGTTACTTAAAATGTGAAGGAGAAAAAAAATGATCACCTTACTCATTCCCTTAGTTTTTCAATAGTAGTGAATTTTTGTCTTCACACTTTATGCTTCATGTTTTATTTTTCTCAAAACTCTTGTTTGAGACTCAGCACTATTTTCAGGCAGTTTTGTTTCTTCAGAGATGCATGACATTTTCCTCTTGAAGTCCAGGTAGAACAGCATGTGGCTCCCGCCCCATGGACACTTCCCTCGCTGGCACAGTGATTAACCTGGCGTCAATTACACTAAGTGCTGTTTAAGGAGGAGGACATGCAACCTGGAAATTGAACCATTAACACTAAATTAAGGCTATCGTGAAACAGTCAAGAAACTTTTAGACATGAATACTCTTTCCTCTCTGCTTTCTGCTTCACACAGATTTGGTGAATTCATTCAAGTTAAGTGGAGCTGGTGAGGTGAGTCTCTGAAGAGGCATGGAGACCACCTCTCCTTCCAAGAAAATTTTCTTTTACTTTGTGTTTACTACCATGTTTGAAGTTCACAGATTTCATCCCCAGCCTCCCCCAAACCACTTTTTTAAAACAATTTTATTTATTTTTTTTATATAGAGGCATGTTTTATTTATTTATTTATTTGTTTGTTTGTTTGTTTTTTGTTTATACAGGCACTGGGGACAGTCAGAAGCACGGGAGGGTGAGAGAATTCACCAGAGCCAGAGCGGGGAGCAGAGCAGGCAGAAGGACCGAAGTACACTGCTGAGGGGAGCAGCGGGCGGCAGGAGGGGTCTGCGCACCATGCGGGACCCTCCTCTGGTGGCCGGGGAGCAGCCGGGGATCAAACCGGCGCTGCAGAGGCTGCGGGCAGCTTCGCAACCCAGCGCTCAACCGCTGCGCCACCGGGGAGGCCCTCCCCCAAACCACTTTTGTAGTGCACTTTATTTGTATTCCTTACTATGCTCTGTATGTGTGCATGTGTGTACGTGAATGGTGCCGCAAACACGCAACAGAGTCCATACACACCTACACATTTGTAAGTGCATAAGTTCAAGTTATAAGTAAGAGGAGCTTATTCAGGGCTTTGAAGTCAGAGTGCATTTTCTTTTTGTAGTTGATAAGCGCATCGATCTGGCTAGCCATGGCTAAATTCTTATACAGAAGTCTTCAATCTATCATACAGTTTGTAATAATCATCTATATACTAGTATTTTTGGAGGGCCTACTCTGTAGCACACATTCAAGTAGGATTCAGGGCCGCAGCAGTGAACAAACAGACAAACTTTGCTATCCCACAATTTGTAGTCCAGTGGGGAGAAGCAAACAAAAGGCAGTAAATAAAATACATGTAACAACTGCTTGGGAGACACTATAAAGCAGGGGGCTAGCAAGTATGTATGAATGTCTGTGGGTGTTGGGTCATTACTGTTGGTGGAGTGAGAAGTTAAAAGAAGTGAATGTATTTGCTGACTACAGTCATGTGCTACCCTCCTACCTTACTAGAAAGTGTGCGCACTGGTATAGATGGAGAGGAGTGAGATGGTCAGCGTGAATTTTTGGCCACCTAGGGACATTGGCTTTTAGGGGATCAGGAACACAGAATTATGAGTAGCCTGGACAGTAGAATTCATTCTCAAGGGCAGTAGAAGCAGAGCAAATGAGCAATATGAAGTTCAAAGAATGGCATTTGGAAAGGGGGGTATGCCAGGCACGAGGTCAAGCATGCCTTTTCAAAGCCTCATGCAGGTCCACAAGCGCTGTTCACTGTGTGGCCCGGAAACTAACTTGTTAGACTTGAAGAATCTTGGACCCCAAGTCAGACCTCCTGAATCAGATCTTGCATTGAGTAAAGATCCCTAAGTGACACATATATGCAATAAAGTTTGAAAAGTACTGTTCCACCTTCTTGCCCTGAAGGATAAGACCTATTTTCTAGGCATCAGAATAATCTGGCATAAGTTCTGTATCCAAGGAAGGCCTGAGCATAGGGCATACCAAGAAAGGTGGTCACCAGCCTTCTATCATCCAAGGCACAATTAGTCGTGACTCTAAACACTTGTTAGATGTCAATCTCTCTTGCCCCGCACCATCCCCTCCAGAAGTCCTGCTGTCATCCAGGGATTATATTTTTCCTAGATAAGGCTTCTCATAAGAGGAGAGCTATAGGAAGTAATTGGGATCTTTTGGGAAAAAAGAACTTACAAATACCCAGTTACAACCATTGTTATCCTGAACTCACAGTGCATGTCCCACGTGAGAACTCATAAGGCAGAGCTCAATCTGCCCAAGTCAATCAAGCAGAGAGAGGTTCTCCCTGAGAAGCCAAACGCTGCGAATGAGGCCCCACGGGAGCCAGCGAGACTGGAAGGAACCATCAATCTTGTGAGCTGCTTCTCTAGAGCTTCAGAAATAATGAGTCTGTCCAGCAGAATGTGACTAAATGGCTTGAAGTTATAAAACTGAGTGCCAACCGAGGGCCTTTCCCTACTAAACAAACCTGCCAACGGTCTCTATACCAACCCCCTGCAACGAGATAAATGGCCAGGCCACTCTGGAATCTCATCACACTCTTCCATCCCCAGGGGTGGCGTGTCAGGTATCTGGCATGCTGAGATATAGATAAAAACATTTACAAATTAATGAGGGAGAACCATGAGCTAGCTACAGTGCTACATGTTTTACAATATCTTCTCTCATAAATCTCACAACAATTCTAGGCAGTCATTTATTTGAAAGATGGGAAAACTAGAGTTCAAAAGGGGAAATAATTCAGAGAGTGAATAGTAGACCCATGGCCTCACCTGCCTCATTCTGGACTCCAAATCTGTGTTCTTAACATTGGCCTAATCTGAATTGGCTGTGGACATCCACTGCCCACGTCAGAAACAAAGCTACACGGGGCATATTCTCCAGCAGAGGGGGCACTTGGAGGGACCACATCTGAGAGCAGAGCCCAGCACACCAAATCTTAAAAGTAATTCTGTGCTAGAGGAGGCAATGAATAGGAAATTTATTTAAAAATTTGAAAGATCTGTAGTTATCTATGTTCCTGGGACCCATTCAATAGTTATGGAGGGGGTGCTAGGTTAAATGAATGCAAAAATGAAAATATTTAGCATTTTATAATTTATAATAGTTTACACACACATATTTAATTATCTTTACAATTTTGTGGTGTACATAGAAGAGATGTTTTCCTTTTTACCAAGGAAGAAAACTGAAACTGAAAAGTGAAACTGAATTTGCCCAAGTTGCGCAATCATGACCAAGAACTCACATTGTGATGCCACAGTGTATGCTCTCTCTGGGAGACCACAACCGTGGAAGCAAATGCAACTGCCATGCCCGTGTGTTCAGATCTAAGCTCATCATCACAGAGGAAGGTGCTGTGGGAAGTAGAGCCGCTGATAGTAGGCAGACTGCATGACAGACTCAAGTGTGCTTTGCATTGATGAGGTCCCTACATCTGATAGCATGTGGAGCTTAGAATGTGTGTTCAGATAAATGATTTCATCAAACAGGAATCTTCTGTGTATGATACTGTACACACAGCCACAGGTGGCTCCTGAGCACTAATGTGGCTGAGCCCAACTGAGATGTGCTGAAGGGTAAAATATACACTGAATTTCAGGGCAGGGGATGAAAGAACACATGAAGTACCCTTTTAAAGTTAGTGCATTGTGGGGGCCTCCCCAGTGGCGCAGCGGTTGAGCGCTGGGTTGGGAAGCTGCCTGCGGCCTTTGCAGCGCTGGGCTGCCCCCACCTCCCCCGCCCCCCCACCTCCCCCCCCCACCTCCCCGCGCCCCCACCTCCCCCCACCTCCCCCGCCCCCCGCCACCCCGCCACCCCGGCTGCTCCCTGCCACTGGAGGAGGGTCCCACATGGCGCGCGGACCTCTCCTGCCGCCCGCCGCTCCCCTCAGCAGTGTACTTTGTCAGTCTGCCTGTTCTGCTCCCCCTGCCTGTTCTGCTCTCCGCTCTGGCTCTGGTGAATTCTCTCACCTTCTCGCACTTGCACCTCTGACTACCCAGTGCCTGTATAAATAAATAAATAAATCTTAAAAAAAAAAGAGTTTAAAGTTAGTGCATTGAAAACACGCTGCTGAAGTCTATTTCCTTTAAGGTGGGCTAAATGAAATATCTAGTTAAAATTACTTTCTCCTGTATCTTTTTACCTTTTTTTTTTTTTAATTTATTTATACAAACACTGGGTACAGTCAGAAGCGCGGGTGAGAGAATTCACCAGAGCCAGAGAGGGGAACAGAACAGGCAGACAACAGAAATACACTGCTGAGGGGAGCAGCGGGCGGCAGGAGAGGTCTGTCGCACCATGTGGGACCCTCCCCGGTGGCCGGGGATCCAACCAATGCTGCAGAGGCTGCGGGCAGCTTCACAGCCCAGTGCTCAACCACTGCGCCACTTCAACCGCTGCACCACTAGGGGAGGCCCTCTTTTTACTTTTTAATGTGGCTACTAGAAAGTGTAAAATCACATATGCAGCCTGGATTTTACCTCTCTGAGACTTGCCTAAAGTTGATGATAAGTGAAAGCCTAGAAGAAGGTCCCAAGACTCTTTTTTAGTTCGAGCACTTAAGAAAATTTTAACATTACTCACTGGCTAATTCTGTGGCTTAAAAGGTGGGACCCTGTGCCTTCCCAGTCCAGCTGCACACAGACATCTGCAGGTCTTGTGAAACTGCAGCTTCTAATTCTGTCGGTGAGAGGGTAAAGGACCCGAAGTCCTTTTTTTAATATCAAGTTCCCAGCTGATGCTGATGCTGTAGTTGCATGTACCTACTTTGAATAGCAAGAATCGCTAGAAGATGCACAGATCCACATTTTTGGAGGCTTTCAGCGCTTTGCAAATCACGCCATGAATATAATAACTGAGGCGGAAAATTGCTGTTGATGTGGATACCCCCATTCAACATGTGGCAAGCCTTAAACAAGATGAGTCAAGTGTAGATGAGAGCTCGTGTGTGTGTGTGTGTGTGTGTGTGTGTGTGTGCATACATATCTTGGAAGGAAGACATCCTTCCAAGCTGATGGAAGTGTTGTAGAGCAACCCCGATACAAAACGGGGTACCTGACTGTGGGTCCTCAACAGAAGGAGTGACAGGAGCGTGGTGTGCATTATGTGTGTGTGGTGAGAGGCAAGGGGGCAGCGAAGGGGTTTGGGGGGGTCTTGACAATGTGAACTATTAGAATCAGGAATGCACATCCAAAAATTGGATTATTTGTGTGTTAACAGCCCTCTGGTTTCTGGTTGTAAACTTTATGTTTTATATTTTCATGTTTATATAGAGCTGGAAAAAATTTTCATGTTATATAAAGCTGGAAAAAAAATTTTTTTTAAATAATAAATTTTATTTTTATATTCCCCATACAATTGCAACCCCCCCATTCTGACCCCAATCCCTCCCCTTCCGCCCCCCAATCCCCAAAAAGTGTCTCTGGTTCATAGTTTTTTGTTGATTTTGATTTTCACTTTCTTATAGTTATTCATTTTCCTGGTCCCTTATTTAAGTTTTCTAGATTCCTGCTATGAGTGAGACCATCCGGTATTTTTCTTTTTCTTTTTGGCTTATTTCGCTGAGCATGATCCCTTCCAGCGCCATCCATGTTGCTGCAAATTGCATGTGTTTATCTTTTTTGAATGCTGAGTAATATTCCATGGTATATATGTACCACATCTTCTTGATCCAGTCATCTATTTTTGGGCATTTGGGCTGTTTCCAAAGCTTAGCTATTGTAAATAGTGCTGCTATAAACATAGGGGTGCAGGTGTTCTTTGGAATGGATGTTTCTGTGTCCTTTGGGTAAACACCTAGGAGTGGAATTGCTGGATCAGATGGAAGCTCTATGTTTAGTAGGTCCAGAAATCTCCACACAGCTCTCCATAGTGGTTGGACCAGTTTGCACTCCCACCAACAGTGCAGGAGAGTTCCTTTTTCTCCACACCCTCGCCAACATTTGTTGTTGCTAGTTTTTTTAATATGTGCCATTCTCACTGGTGTAAGATGGTATCTCATGGTAGTTTTGATTTGCATTTCCCTGATTACAAGTGATGTTGAACATTTTTTCATATGCCTGTTGGCCATTCGCATTTCCTCTTCAGAGAAGTTTCTTTTTAGCTCTTCTGCCCATTTTTTGACTGGATTATTTTCTTTGTTGTTGTTGAGTCTCATCAGCTCTTTGCAGATTTTTGTGATCAGTCCTTTATCATTAGTGTTGTGTGCAAAAATGTTCTCCCAGTTGGTGGGGTTTCTCTTTGTTTTTGTTATTGTCTCTTCTGCTGTGCAGAAGCGCTTTAATTTGATGTAGTCCCAGCTGTTTATCTTTGCCTTCACTATCACTGCTTTGGGTGATGTGTCTGTAAAGATGTCTTTGATGTGCAAATCACGTAGTGTTTCACCTATATTTCCTTCTATGTATTTTATGGTTTCAGGTCTTATGTCTAGTTCTTTAATCCATTTTGAGTTGATTTTTGTATATGGTGTGAGGTAGTGGTCAAGTTTCATTCTTTTGCATGTAGCGACCCAGTTTTCCCAGCACCATTTATTGAACAAACTTTCTTTGCTCCAATGCATAGTCTTTGCTCCTTTGTCAAAGATTAGTTGACCATAAATCTGTGGGTTTATTTCTGGATTTTCTATTCGATTCCATTGGTCTGTATGTCTGTTCTTGTTCCAATACCATGCAGTTTTGATGATTATGGCTTTGTAGTAGAGTTTGAAATCTGGGAGTGTGATGCCTCCATTCCCTTCTTTTTTTTTCAGGAGAGCTTTGGCTATTCGGGGTTTTTTGTGATTCCATATGAATTTCATCAATAATTGTTCTATTTCTTTGAAGAATGACATTGAAATGTTGATTGGAATAGCATTGAATCTGTAGATTGCTTTTGGTAGGATGACCATTTTAATAATGTTTATTCTCCCAATCCATGAGCAGGGGATGTCTTTCCATTTCTTTGTGTCTTCTTCTATTTCTTTTAACAGTGTTTTATAGTTTTCTTTGTATAGGTCCTTTACCTCTTTTGTTAGATTTATTCCCAAATATTTGATTTTTTTTGTTTCGATAATAAAAGGGATGGTTTTTTTGATTTCTTCTTCTTCAGATTTATTGTTTGTGTATAGGAAGGCTACTGACTTTTGCGTGTTGATTTTGTATCCTGCCACTTTACTGAACTGATTGATGAGTTGAATTAGTTTTTCTGTGGAGTTTTTGGGGTTCTCTATGTATATTATCATATCATCTGCAAATAGTGATAGTTTGACTTCTTCTTTTCCTATTTGGATTCCTTGTATGTCTTTCTCTTGTCTTATTGCTCTGGCTAGGACTTCCAGTATTATATTGAAAAGCAGTGGTGAAAGTGGACATCCTTGTCTTGTTCCAGATCTTAATGGAATTGCTTTCAGCTTTTCACCATTGAGAATGATACTGGCTGTTGGCTTGTCATAGATGGCCTTTATGATGTTGAGGTATGTTCCTTGTATCCCAAGAATTTCAAGGGCTTTTATCATGAATGGGTGTTGCACTTTGTCGAAAGCTTTCTCAGCATCTATTGATATTATCACATGGTTTTTTATTTCTTTTTATTGATGTGTTGGATAACGTTGATTGATTTTCGGATGTTAAACCATCCTTGTGTCCCTGGAATGAATCCTACTTGGTCGTGGTGAATTATCTTATGGATACATTGTTGGATTCTGATAGCTAAAATTTTATTGAGGATTTTTGCATCAGTGTTCATTAGGGAGATTGGCCTGTAGTTTTCCTTTTTTGTGTTGTCCTTGTTCGGTTTTGGTATTAGTGGAATGTTGGCTTCATAGAACGTGTTTGGTATTGTTCCTTCCTTCTCAATTTTTTGGAAGAGTTTGTGAAGGATAGACACTAATTCGTCTCTGAATGTTTGGTAGAATTCATTTGTAAATCCATCAGGTCCTGGGCTTTTGTTTTTGGGGAGGTTTTTGATGACCATTTCAATTTTGCTGCTTGTAATTGGTCTGTTTAGGTGTTCTATTTCTTCTTTATCTAGCTTTGGGTGATTGTAGAGTTGTAGGAATTTGTCCATCTCCTCTAGATTGTTGAACTTGTTTCCATATAACTGTTCATAGTAGTTACTGATTATTCTTTTGATTTCTGCTGTGTCCGTTGTGATTTCTCCTCTTTTATTTATGATCCTATTTATTTGTGCTTTCTCCCTTTTTTCCTTTGTGAGCCTGGCTAGGGGTTTGTCTATTTTATTGATTTTTTCAAAGAACCAGCTCTTGGTTTCATTGATCTTTTGGATTGTTTTTTTAGTTTCAATTTCATTTATTTCTGCTTTGGTTTTTATTATTTCTTTTCTTCTACTGGTTTTGGGGTTTTTTTGTTGTTCTTTTTCTAGATCTTTGAGCTTCGAGATTAGGTTGCTTCTTTGAGTTCTTTCTTGTTTCTTGATGTGAGCTTCTATTGCTATATATTTTCCTCTTATTATTGCTTTTGCTGCATCCCATACATTTAGGATATTGGTGTCCTCCTTGTCATTCAATTCAAAGAATTTTTTAATTTCTTCTTTGATCTCCTCATTAGTCCAGTGGTCTTCCAGTAGTGTGGTTTTTAATCTCCATGAGGTAGGAAAGTTCCTTGCCTTCTTTTTATGGTTTATTTCTAGTTTGATGCCTTCATGGTCAGAAAAGATGGTTGGTATGATTTCAATCTTGGTGTATCTGTTGATGTTTGTCTTGTGCCCCAGTATGTGATCGATCCTGGAGAATGATCCGTGTGCACTTGAGAAAAATGTGTACTCCCTTTTTTGGGGGTTTAGTGTTCTATAGATGTCTGTAATGCTCTAGGTCCTTATTTAGAGCTTTAGTTTCTTTACTTATTTTTTGTCTTGTTGATCTATCCATTGTTGATAGTGGTGTGTTGAAGTCTCCCACTACGTATGTGTTTTCTCTGATGTCTGTTTTCAGAGAGGACAACAGTTGTCTGATATATTTTGGTGCTTCTTCGTTTGGTGAGTATATGTTAATGAGTGTTATTTCTCCTTGAAGTATTGTCCCCTTAATCATAATGTAGTGACCGTTGGGGTCTCTTTTTATTTTTTTGAGTTTGAAGTCTGTTTTATCTGATATAAGTATAGCTGTTCCTGCTTTTTTTTTGGTCCATTTGCTTATAGGATTGTTTTCCATCCTTTAACTTAGAGCCTATTTTTATCTTTTGTAGCTAAATGTGTTTCCTGGAGACAGCAAAAGGTTGGATTTTGTTTCTTAAACCAGGCTGCAACTCTGTGTCTTTTTATTGAAGAGTTTAGTCCATTTACATTTAGAGTTAATATTGATATGTTAGTATCTGTATTTGCCATTGTGTTTGTCTTTCCTTTGATTTTATTTATTTATTCTTTTAATAACTTTATTTTTTTGGCCTTCTTTCGTTGTTATTCGTCCCTCTGAGGTTCTGGCTTTAGGGTTCCTGGTAGTATTTTTTGGAGTGGGGGTTTAGTCATAATGAAATTCCAGAGTTTCTCTTTGTCTGGGAAGGTCCTTATTCTTTCTTCATAGAGGAAGGAGATCTTTGTGGGATAGAGTATTCTTGGTTGGCATCTGTTTTCTTGGAGTCTGTTGACTATGTCCCTCCACTCTCTCCTTGCCCTTAGTGTTTCTTCAGAGAAGTCTGATGTCAGCCTGATTGATTTTCCTTTGAATGTTATCTGTTTCTTCCCTCTTTTCAGCTTCATTATTTTTTCCTTGTCCTGGATTCTTGGGAGCTTTACTATTATGTGTCTTGCTGTATTTTGGGAAAAAAAATTTTTTTTTAATGACTGTATGCCATTATTTCACATGAAGCTTTAGGTGTGAAGCTTATGGCTCCACATTCAAGTGCTCAGGAGGCACCCGTGGCTGTGCATTCGGTATCATACACCGTAGCCACTTTAAAAAGCTAATGACCCAGGCCCTCCCCCAGTGGCACAGTGGTTGAGCGCTGGGCTGCGACCCTGTCTGCAGCCTCTGCAGCACCGGTTTGATCCTGGTCGATTGAAGAGGGTCCCACAGGGTGCACAGACCTCTCTTGCCGCCCGCTGCTCCCCTCAGCAGTGTATTTCATCAGTCTGCCTGTTCTGTTCCCTGCTCTGGCTCTGGTGAATTCTCTCACCCTCCCGCGCTTCTGACTATACCCAGTGCCTGTATAAATAAATCTTAAAAAAAAAAAAAAAAAAAAAAAAGCTTATGACCCAAACAACAAATAGAAGCCCTATAACCTTTCTTAGCCTGTTGCATCAGGCAACACCACACTGACAAAGAAAGAGGAGTTGTGGAGCAGGCTACATAATGCAGGATGCTGCTGAAAAGCAAGGTCCTGGCCTTTTTATTGATAGAAGAATTATACAGCATCGGTTGTAAGGGGAAGAGGTAGGGAAAAAAGGGGAAGAAGGTATAAAGGAAAAGGGGAAGAATGTAACTAGAAAATCAGGGGTTGTGAGTCTGCTCTCCAGGCACTTCTCATTGGCTTGATGACTTGGTATTGTAATTGAGATCAAGCTCTAGTTCCCCAGCCATGGTTTCAATCTTTCAACAAGATTTTCCACTGCTCAGCCTCAGGGGTGCCTTGTTATACATTGGTCCTCAGCCCCCAAGGTGTTCCTGGTCATACCTCAGGATGCATAACCTTCCCAGCATGATGCAGCTTTGTGCTCTTGATTAATTTGAAAGGCACCTTGCAGTGTTAGGCTCCTGTACCTAACTGACCAGGCCATTCTGACCTTGCTTAGGATTTAGAACTGTAGCTAACAAAATTGTGGCTGAACAGGCCACTTAGGATTAGCAGACCCACATCAGCCTTTCAGTTAAAAATATTTCTGAAGTCAGACTGGAATTCTCCTTTGTGTTAGTAGTGGCTAAGGTCAGTTAATGAAACTCAAGTATGTTTCTTTCTTCGTTTTGTTTTTAAAGATTTATTTATTTATGCATACAAGAGCTGGGCACAGGTCAGAGATGCAGGGGCGGGGGTGGGGGGGAAGGAGGGGGAAGGCGGGGAGAGGAGGTGGGGGGCGAGGCGGGGAGAGGGCTCACCAGAGACAGAGTGGGGAACAGAACAGGCAGATTGACTGAAATACACTGCTGAGGGGAGCAGCGGGAGAGACAGGAGAGGTCTGCTGTGCCATGTGGTTGCTTCCTGGTCAGCCGTGGATCGAACTCATGCTACAGAGGCTGCGAATTGTTTCATAGTGTGGTGCTTAACCCCTTGCGTGACCAGGGAGGCCCTATTTCTTTCTTTGTTTCCCAGTGTTTTGTCAGGGTTCTCCTAACAACTCCTGAGTATTACCTGAAACAGTCTAGAGTCCCCTTTTCTTTTCCCTTCCTCTTTCCCTCTCCTCCCCTCTTCTCCCATCGGTTCTTGTTGTCTCCGTTGGCTTTCAGCTGCTTGTTTGAGGCCTTGTTTTTGTGCTCGAGGCCTTCTGCCTGGGCAAGGCTTAGCACAGCATTTATGTGTAGCCCTTAAGAGCTGAAGTGAGCCCCTTGAAGGACAGAGTGCCTCCTTATCTTGATGTCTTCCTCATCACAGTGGAATCTGGAATGTAGCGACAGGAATTTTCGAGGTTGGTGCTTATTGTGCAGGAGTCCTCTCCACTGAGCCATTCTCTGTCAAGTGGACATTCTTCCCAGGGAACTTCATCTCAGCCAAATCACAGACATTTTCTCTCTTTGCAGTTATTATTTTTGAGCCTCTTGCCTCTCCCTAAATCTAGTTTTCTTGTAACCATCCAGGGGAACTAAGTTCTTATTTTTCAATTTGCAGAAAATTTTGGTAAGAGCTCAAGGTAGAATTCATAATCACTTTATAAGCCAGGTTGCTAAGATAGCGAAGACTTATGTTTTCAAATATAAATCAAGAAATCAGATTACATCTAGTTGGCTGGTGGGAAGTATAAGGTAGTATGACTTTTGAAGACAGAATGCTGTATCTGTGTTTTTCTCATTTTTTTAGTGTAGTTTTAGGTTCATAATTATGTTGAACTGAGGTTCTGAGATTTCCATTTCCCTCCTAACCCTGCACATGTTTAACCTCCCCTCTGCCCCCCATCAGAGTGGTACATTTGTTTCAAGTGATGAAACTGTTGTCATAACATTGTCACCCCAAGTCCATAGTTCATGTTAGAAGCCATTCTTGGTATTGTACATTGCAGGGGTTTGGACAAATATATGTCATATATCATACAAAATATTTTCTCTTTTCTAAAAATCTGGGGGTTTTTTGTTTTGTTTTGTTTTGTTTTGTTTTGTTTGGTGGGACCCTCGCCGGCGGCCGGGGAACGAACAGGCACTGCAGAGGCTGCGGGGCAGCCTCGCAGCCCAGCGCTCAACCGCTGCGCCACCAGGAGAGGCCCTCCAAAAATATGTTTCACCTATTCATTCCTCCCTCTCAATAACCTCTAGTAATTCATTGATCTTTTTACTGTGTCTTTACTTTTGCATTTTCCAGAATGTCATATAATTGGAGTCATGCAGTAGATAGTCTTTTCAGATTAGTTTCTTTGATTTAGTCATATGCATTTAAAGTTCCTATTTGTCCTTTTTGTTATTTGGTTTTAGCATTGAATAATATTCCATTGTGTGTACATGCCACAGCTTATTTATCCTTTACCTGCTGAAGGACATCTTTGTTGCTTCCAAGTTTTGCCAATTATGAGTAAAGCTATTATAAACATCTGTATGCAGATTTTTGTGTGGACATAGTTTTTAATTCCTATGGGTAAATACTAAAGAATGTTATTTCTGGATCCCTTAGTAAGAATATGTTTAGACCCGAGGGGAGACATCCTATTCTGTAAAAAAGTAAACAAGGGTGTTTAAAAAATAACAATAAATTTTTAAAAAGAATATGTCTAGTTTTATAAGAAACCATCAAACTGTCTTCCAAAACCTCTGTAATAGTTTGAATTTCCACCATCAGTATATCAGAGTTCCTATTGGTCCTCATTCTTGCCATCATTTGGTGTCATCAAGATTCTGGATTGTGGCCATTCTGATAGGCATGTAGTGGTGTCTTTTGCTGTTTTAATTTCCATTTTCCTTATAACATGTGATGTGGAGCATCTTTTCATGTTTATTTGTCATTTGTATGTCTTGTTTGGTGAGGTATCTGTTAAGGTTCCATTTTTTTTAAAAAATAATGTTTTCTTTGCTGTCTCCTTAGTACAAAAGCAATACTTGTGTGAAACTATCCTGCTTCCCATTTCACTCAGAATAAAAGCCAGAAACCTTCTCATGCTCCATTAACCTTTATGTAACAGGGACCCCTGTCACTCTCTCATCGAATTTCTTTCTATTCTCTTCATTACTCACACTGACTGCTTCAGGCATATTGTTCCCTCGTTCGGGCTAAGCATGTTCATGCCTCCAAGACTATATCAGGAGAAAACTCTTCTTCCACACAGTTCCGTGACTCACAGTCTCATTTCTTTCAGAACCCTGCTCAAATATCACCTTATCCATGAGGACTTTCCTTGATACCATACATGTATTAAAGAACTCCCACCCCACAGGTATAATGCCCCTTTATCCAGCCATTTCTCTCTCTGTGTCCTCACCTTCCCCCATAGAACTCACCACATAGAACCATCTCATACATGCTTACTGTCTCCAACTAGAGTATAAGCTCTCTGTGTTGCTAAAATGTTGTTGGCACCAAGAAACATTCAATAAATATTCTTTTCATGGATGAAGGCACATTATTCATGGATACTTGAGCATGAACTATGCTTTTACAAACCCAGATGAAGATGTAGCTTGCTGGGGTTTATTTTGGGTCAAGAACTAGAAGTTCTCAATATGTGTAAAATGTCCTTAATTGGAAGCATATAGATTGTGTATCAGTCAGGGTTTGGTCAGTTAACCAGAAGCCACTCTATGTATGGGAAATAAGAAAAGGTTGAATAAAGGGAATTGGAATCTGGATCAGTGGAACCTAGATTTTGGAGGTTGGGGGAGTGTAGGGTAAGTGGAATTAATCAGGCTTTTTTTCCACTAGCCTCTGTGGTTATCACCTGCGGCCTTCATCGTGTTAATGCAGAGACCCTGGGGAGCGTGAGTGTGGATGCACATGCCTGACTGTGGACACCTGGAGCATGGGTGCAGGCATGCATTAAGTGTGCTCACCTGAGCCTAGAGGCCAGGGATATAAAAGTGACATCACTCAGAGACAGAGGATGGCTGCAGGAAGATGCCTGTGAGAAAATGAGCTGTGTGACTACAGAAAGGCAAGCTCATGAGAGACCACCAGAGAGAGAGCCTGGAGAAAGAGCAGAAAGATTTGTGGGGGGCTGCGAGGCTCAGTTGCCTGCCTGCCTCCCAGCAGCCCTGGCTGGCCCATGTCTGCCTCCTTGTGTGCGGCCTCCTTGCCTGGTGTACGTGTGGACCTGGTTCCCTGAGAGAGCATTAAAGCCTGAAAAAGCTACTGAAGGCTCTGGGACATTCCTTTATTCATTTGCCTGAATTCCTAGTGAAACTGCCCTGTGCTTGCTGGCACAACAGAGAGTAAAGGCAAGAAAGATTACTTTGCAGGAGCCAGGAAGAACAGATTTGGAGGAAGTCATCACCATGGCCCTGGCTTCTCTCACCACAAAAAAGGGGTGACTCTCAGAAGGATGCCTAAAATCTCAGGTAAATTCCCTGCCATGTCTGTCATCTCTTAGCAGCTGTCACTTAGGGGAAAGTCTCTTCTACTCTCCTGTCTCAAAATCTCAAACGAATGCATCTCAGGGACTGAATCTAAGTGAACATACTGGCAAGGGAGTCTAGGAACTGGGATTTTAAGCTTCTGGTCCTTGCTCAATAAGGTCCAGAGGAGAATCTAAGCTTTCTAAAAAGGAAGGAAGTTTCTGATTATCAACAAACAATATCCAGCACAGATTGCTCATTCAGTGATAAGGAACCAGTCTAATTATAATGTGGGTATAATTATTCTACCAAGCAGAAACCACCTAACATGTAACTGCAAATTTTGAAATCTGAACCTGGGGTAGGTAAGTGTTTCCTAGTCAACATCATTAGTTCCACGCTACATGTTTCTTCCCTGGCCCATGTAGAACTTCCAGACGGAAATGATGTCTGGGAGACTTGGGGCTACTGTATTCTCATCTGCTCAAATTGCTGTGTTTTTGTTTATTCACTGAAAAACCCAAAGGATGCTTCCCTTCCTTGTCTTGCACTGTCCCCTTCCCTAACAAGTACTTGCCTCCCACCTGACAGATATTCTGGGGTGACCCTTGGCTGCAATTTCTTGCAGCTGTGGCTGTGGCCAATTGCCAGGAGCACCTCAAATCCAGGTGGCAACTATTCACAGAAGGGGAGGGCAGGAGGGAGTACGGTGGGGTAGAGGAGGCCTCATCATACCCCCCTGGGATCAGAGTAGGCAAAGTAAATGTTGTCCTGTCTCCTCAGTAGAGCAGAAATGAGGCAGAACAACTTGCCATTGCTGGCATGGCTGCTGTGGTGCTCACCGCCCTCCTGATGAGTCAGCAGCAGCCCTGCTAGGAATAGATCTTTGGAAGATGGCTCCTATTCCATTTTGCCCAGACAGCTGATACATTGATTTCCGCTAGTTTGGGGTACATCACTGCAAACCAGTGTCCAAAAATAGAACTAGCCTCATCTATGAATTGCTCATAGGCATTTTCCATAGTTCCATTATGTCATTTTAAAAGGCCTCCAGATAGATTCATCAAGTTGGCTGCAAATTGCAAAGGGAGTGCAGCAAAGGGAAATCTCCTGAAATCCTGGGTAACAGAAACACCAAGACAGCCCCACTCCTCTTTGTGTTATAACTCTTTGGCTGTATCTCTTCATTAGAGAGTTGACTCTTCGGAATCATATTTAATGTAAGGGAAACAAATTTCAGAGAACT
Source organism: Talpa occidentalis (assembly GCF_014898055.3). Classification (NCBI taxonomy): domain Eukaryota; kingdom Metazoa; phylum Chordata; class Mammalia; order Eulipotyphla; family Talpidae; genus Talpa; species Talpa occidentalis. The sequence goes on along the minus strand of NW_023604295.1, from coordinate 53,439,735 downwards.
GATGTGTGCTATTCTTTCATACTCCCCTAATTGTTAGCTTTCATGTCCATGGGATGTCCCTGGAAGAAATCCCTCCTTCATAAAGTATGGCCTGTTGGCCCACTCAGGAACAGATGTCCCTTCATTCTGTCCCATTAGTGATTGCAGAAGCACTTATTTTATACTTTTGCTGTACTCCATAGGGAGAAGGGGCTCCGCTCCCTATATTTAAGCTAACATGCTCCATATGGATCAGCCCTCTTTCCCTACACTCCCAGCCACAGACTCCTTCCCTTATACTTCTATATGTCTATACTTTCTCATAGCCTCTCTAATGTAGCTGCTAAAGTTAACTAATCTAATACTTAGCTGTCCAGAAGAGTGCTCCTCTTTCCATTAGCAATTTAAGAAAATGCTTTTTACTACATGACTTGGATGAAAGCTTCCTCTGATTTGTAGCTTTGTAGCTGATATTAAAGTAGAAAAAACAAATAAAAAGAACTCAAAGTGTTATTAGTAGGATAGAACAAATAGAACATTGGAATTAAGCTAATAGGGTAAAACTCAAGAGGAAAAGTCCTATATTTAGCCACAAATAAGCTTGGTATTACATTACATACCTAAAAACAAAAGCCCAAACACAATGGGCTTCTGCAGTGGTGAAGGTACAGAGTGTTACTCTTTCTTTGTGGAGACCTTAGTCCCATTTTCCTCAGCCATATCTGAAGAGCTGGGTCTGTGGAAGATTCCTGATAAGTTGGGAGTAGTGAAAGGGAAACCTAGGAATGGAAGGTCTGGAAAACCTTCTTGACAGTAGACATAATTGAGAGTGAGGCCCTCACTGCCCCTGGGATTCAGGAGGTTTATTTGCTTTATTCTGTCCTGGAAGATAGAACTAGTGCTATCCAACAGCGCAAGTCCTGCCTCCATGGAGATGGAGTTCCCTGAGTTTTACTGAAGTTTCAATCCAGAGCTTAGTGATAACTTGAAAATGATAGTCATCACTTCCATTTGCTCATAGATTATCAAGCAATGGTGTAAATAAATCACATATATATTTATATTTTGTTTTATTTTAAAATTCTTACTGTAACCTTATAGGTTAGGTATCACAATTATCCCTATCTTAGAGATAAGGAGATTCAGGCTCAAAGTTTGTGGCCCAAGGTTACACAGTGAATTTACACAGACAGAGCCAGGATTTGAACTGGGGCATTTCAGCAGTGTTCTGTCTCTAAAAGGTGTTCCAGATGAGCTTTCTATTTGGGATATGTATTCAGCCTGTGTGTGCTCAAAGTTCCCTTTTATCTCTAAGGCTTTTTCATAGGCATAGTCCTTGCTATACAAGTAACTACTGAAAAGCTATCTATTCTTCCTCTGTTCTTTATATAATTTTTATTTAAATCTTGTGTGTATTATGTGTCATCTGCAGGTAGAACACAAATAATATAAAAATTGGAGCATGAAAATTATTTCCTCTTTTCTAGCAAGTGGTTTTACATCCAAAAAGTTTATGGCCATATACCTCTTCTTGACCCATACAATTAACTCTGGTTTTCTGTCTAAATTTGATGATTAGAGTTCTCTGAATGATTCAGATGGGAAAATAGAAAGAAAAGACATTAATATTCGGTGAGCATTTTCTAGATGGCCAGGAATTTTGTTTGGAGATATCTATATCACTCTATCTAGCTATTCACACACACACACACACACACACACACACACACACACACACACATACACATATTTGCACGTTATTATCACTTAATGCTTGCAATAAGCTAATGAGCTAATGAGTTAGATATTATTCCCAATTTTATAGATAATTAGACCAAGGATCAGAGGAATTGCCTACCTGACACCACCAGTAAACTATAGAAAATAAATTAGGACATGAAAATATCAGGTGCCAAAACATGCTTTTCCAACTCTACAGTCACAAACACACAGAACCCATGGTGGATTTTGACCGATTACAAGAACACCACGGGGAGTAGATAAGTTAGTGCCTTTCTACACCAACATGCTCACATCCTCTCTTTTATCCAGAGCTTCGAAGAAATTGGGGGAGGAGGAGCAAGGAGTATCCCCAAAGCCTGGTCTTTCAGAAGGAAGAATTCTTTCGTAAGGTTTGGGTGCTTGATAAAGATTTTTATTTTTGCCACTACTATTTGTTTTACTCTACCCACAACCCACAATCAAATTTTATGAAACCCAAATAAATTTTTGGCATTCTATATACATACATGCCATCCCACATCTCATTCTGACATCAAGGCTGTGAATTAAATATTAATAGCCTCATTTTACAGATGAAAAACAAATGTTCATGAGAGAAAATGTTTTTCTCAAAGTCAGAAAACTTGAGTGGTGGAAAGAGAACTGAACTCAGGCCTGCCTGATGGCAAATCCCGTGCCATTTCCACCATAAAGTTCTTTATTCACCAGCAACATAGATGAGACTTAAGGTGAGATGTTAAGTGAAACAATTCAGAAAGTAAAAAATAATTATTGATTGTTTCTTTCATACATGGAACATAAACAACCAAAGCAGATAAACTAACAAATCACAATAAACAGCACCTACACTTTGTAAAATAATGGGAATGATGCTAGATCTTTGGTGGTGATGTGAGGCTTATACACACATAGAGATGAAGATGTACCCCTAAAATTTGTGTCATTTTGTACATAATTGGTAAATTAATTAAAATAAAATACTCCCCCTCCAAAAACGAAAATAAAATACCTGACATAAGGCCATTTGCAAAATAGCATACTTGGGCAGACATTTCTTTTTCTGAGGTTTATTCCAAAGACCGTTCCTACTAATCAAAGTATCCCCATCACTAATCCATCACATTTGAAAGTCAGAAGTGTACCTGGGTTTTGTGTATTTTGTCTATAACTTCGCTGACATTATTAGTTCTCATACTTCTGTGTTTTTATATGTAGTTTTTAATTTCTTACATAATGAGATATGTAATCTGCAGGCAGAGATAATTTTACCACTTCTGACTTGAAGTGCTTTTCATTCTTCTTCTTGGCTGATGGCTCTGCCTGGGACTTCCTGTACTATGTTGAATTAAAGTCATGAGGGTTGGCATCCTTGTCTTGCTCCTAATCTTAGAATACAAACTTTTGGTACTAGCCATGTTGTCTTTATTGTGTTGAGACATGTTCACTGTATTTCTAGTTTTTTGACAGCTTCTTTGATGAAATGGTGTTGAATTTTCTCAAATGCCATGGGCCTTCCTTTTGGGAATCATCACATGAAATTTCATTTTTTTCATAAGGAAACAAAAATTGTATAATCACCTCAAAGGAAACACAGAGAGAGAGAGAGAGAGACAGAAAGACAGAAAGTACTGCTTGACAGATAACAGATACAGGCAACCTGACAGAGCACCACATAGTCAGCCTAGAACTTCAGGGGCCTGAGATCTGAGGAAGAGAGAAAGGGTGGGAGGTAGGCAATTTCAAAGCCTAATCTGAACAAGAGAAGCCCTGGACTCTTAACAGTCACCCCTCACCTGTTACACTCCCTGTCTCTGCCCAGCAACACTTTCCTATTACCCTATTTCCTTAAGTGTCTGCTCTTTTCTTCCTAGAAATTTCCAGAAAAATGAGCTAAGCTTACTCCACCTCAGTCATTTATCTTTTTGTGTTGCTAAGTGACTCCATCATATGAAAAAGACCCAAACTTATTGTCTTAACTACCTATTGAAGTATAAAAAATTACCTCTACATTTAGTAGTTTAAAACAACAGTCTCGTAATTTCCCAGGCTAGGAATCTGGGATCAACTTAGCAGGGGAGTTCTAGGTCAGGATCTCTCATGAAGTCACAGACAAGCATCTGAGCAAGACTGTGGCCTGAAGGCTTAACTGGCGTGGAAGGAACCATTACCAAGCTCACACAAATGACTCTTGGTTCTGTATTCTGAGGCTCTCTCCTTAGGTCCGTAGACTCTCTACTGTATGGTTTCCTTCAGAGCAAGTTTTGAGAGAGAGAAAACTAAGATTGAGATTTGTTTTTCAATAATCTAATCTTTGAAGTGACCCATCATCACTTCTGTTTTATGCTATCAATCACCCAGCCCAAACCTAGTGCCTGTGGGAGGGAGTTCTACAAGGATGTGAATGCCAGCAGGCAGGGATTGTTGGGCACCATGTTTTTCAGGCTGTCTACCAGACTTCCCATTGATTGACTTAAAGATCCTATGGGTCCTTCAGCTAAAATGCAGGTGTTTCCCGAGAGGCTTAGCATATTAGCAAACTATTAGTTAATTAACCAAGAAACTATCACAGTGAAAAGCAGCAAATAGATAGGCAAGTCGTGTGTGGACTGGGGATAAGAAATGTGAGAAAAATTTCTCTGTGGGGTTTTGGAGGAGGGTCAGTGGAGAAAGAGCTACTGTTGTAGGATGTCTTAAGGTGATGAGGCAATAAAGGCACAAAAAAGCGGAAACACTATCAGACGGGAGGAGATGGGGTGGGGGTGGGGAATGGAGAGACATTCCATTCTCTGCCTGGGCACCTGTCACCCACCAGCCCTTGGTGCTCTGCATCCACAGTGTCTGTGCAGAGCTGGGGGACAAAGCAGGTGGTGGGCTTACTGTTGGGTAATTAAATGTTGCTTCCAAGGCAGCTGGTAGAGTATGTGCACTATATACTATCCTCAGTTTGGTTTTTCTCTTTTTTCCCTAAATAACACATTTTAATTAACCTTCAAGCCCTTGCTGGGACTTTGAAAGAAGTTAATTGGCCTGCAGGGATTGGAACACACAACAGCCAGAAAAAGGCTATGTTTCAGTTGCTTTCACTCTGAGGACTTATAAAATTGAAATTATTGTTTTATTTCATTCTTTGAAGCCCAGAGCTTCATGTGATTTCTTTTTGGAACTGGCAGAAACATCCTTAAATGCTTAAATGAGGATCACATTAAGGTATTTAAGCAGCAGTTATACACAAGTATTTAATACTTGGATTTCTCATTCATCTTGGGCCTTTGGGTTTGCAATAAGAGTTGAACTCTTATTAGCTTGTTTTGACGTCCTCATTGAGGATGGGTAATTTTTTTACTTGAATTTAATATGCAAACTCTCACAGTCAGGCGGAAATTTCATGGTTTTGTGTGATTTCCTCCCACGTTGACCCAGGGTTTGACCATTGCACTTACCATGCGACTTTGGCCAGTGGGACATCATAAACATGATGCCAGCATGAGGCTTACTATTCACTTGAGTGTTGAGTTTTGTCCTATTAGAAGGCTGCTATCTCCATGCAAGAAATATGGAAAGGCCACATGGAAAGAAATGAGACACCCCAGATCTAGCTAAGAGTCCAGCTTGAACTCTACCTTACTCAGCTTTCATGAGCAATTCCCGGCAAGTTTAACAGAACTGCCTACCGACCCCAACTCAAATAATAGAATTATGGGGCATGAGTCATTTTTGTTTTGAGTTTCCAAATTTTGGGTTAGTTAAATAGCTATAGATGGCAGAGTCGCAGATTGGGAAACTCACTGAGGTTATTGTGCCTAGATTAGTAATTTCATGACTGAATCAGTGGCCCTGCTGCAATGAGGGCAACACTATAACTACCTGGGAAAGGTCAGAACACTTATACATTTTTAGCAATTGGATTTGTAGTCCTTGAGTTGTAATGATGGATCACTCGGAGAAAAACTCAGTTTGCCCCAAAGATGGGTTATTGGCGAATTCAGAATCCTTCTTGGTTGTATGTGCACTCAGATGTTGTTGAGGTTTCATCTTGCATATTATAACTTAATTTAAAAATACATTTTCATTGAGGGAATATAGCATTAAAATGAGCAACTTTATGATCCATTTCATTTTGCTCCTTGCAGTCTGGTTAGCAATCCATTTTAATAAGCAAGGGGTTATGGAACTACTGTCCGCTCATGTAAATGAGAAAGTGTACTTATCTTTATTCTTCTCTGTGATTACCTTTTATTTACTTTTGAAAGCTTCCTGGATTTCAGCTCATTGTTCATTGGAAATCCTATCTGTTCTATTCAAAGTGGTATTTTAATTTTCAGATTCTGAGCAGACATTATGTCTGTGATTCATTTTGCTCTGGCTTTTTTGTGTTGGTTTTACTGAACGTCATTTCTGCTATTTAGTCCATATATCTATTAGAAATCACTTTAACAATTAAGTCCTTGTCTTTCTTCTCTCCCTATTTGTTTCCCAATTTAATTCCCCATAGAAAACTTCTGTTAGTGTGGAGAAAATGGCAATTTTGTGGGGTAAATTTTGTTTTCTAATAATTTTATATATGATTACTTTGGGATTTCAGTGATTATATATTTTCTGAGCAACAGCAACAACAAAATAATATTACTAATCAAATAAAATTAGCAAGCTCTCCTAGCAATATAAAGTGATGAGTGAAAACTTTACTCCACACTGTTTTACAAAGTGTCCAGAACAACCAAACATATGTCAAGAACAACTCACTGAAAGTGTGTAATGGAGTGGAGGGGTTTTAAATGCATGTACATTGTAAAATTGTGTTCAATGAGGTACTACCTCCATTTTCAAAAGTATTATGAATCCTCTTCATACTATGGTTCTCTAGTGTCATCCATATCTTCCCCTACACTCCCTGATTTGCCCTCTCTTAGTCAGATGCAAATCTATCCTTCTAGAATTCCAACCCACCCAAAGAAGAGAGGTGTGTAAAGAGGATCCCCAAGTAGTTTTCCATAAACTCCATGAACTGCTTTGTTCATGGGAAGCGAGGTTTCCAATGTCAATCTGAATGTCACTCCTGCTGGGAGTGACTGGGAGAGGTTGCATGTTGAATCAGCACTTTACAACAAACCAGAGGGATGATCTACTGAAGACACTTAAGTCTTTCTATGCACACACTTGTACCCTGAGCTGTGTAATCTACTGGAGTCATAATTAATCTGTCTTAATTACTATCTGCTTTTTAATTATGCATGAAAGTATATAAAACAATCTGTACCATTGAAAGTAGTCCATATAAAATGGATTGTATGGAGGATTTCATACAATGTTCTTGTGTCTATGTTCTTAAGTTACCTCAAATATCTTATGTGGCTTAGATTTTCCAGCTGTAAACTTGGAATGTTTGTATTACATTCTTCTTCCATCAAAACTATCTCATTTTTAAGGAATAGAAACCTAGTCAAATCAGATCGAGTAAAAATGAGAAGACATTTTAAGAATACAGAGTTCACATAGGTATCCAAAGATTGGAATGACTATAACTAGCACTTGTGGAGGCAAAAACCACCAGGAATCAAAGCTGCTCTTTCCATTAACAGGGCCTGATGATCTACCAGCTCAGTCCTTCTCTACACATTCTATTTTCTTTTATTTAAATATTTTATCTGCTTCTCAGAAACTTCTTAGATTGCTAAGACATCCTCCAATTTCATCATCTCCTTACTCCAACATTCACGCTAAGAACGTGTTTCATATTTTAATTTGAAAGCTTAAGAGAGAAAATCTTAAGGAACCAGTTTCTCTACTTAAACCAGAGCACTCAGGCAATGGATTGATAGAATTTGGTCCATGTATCCACCCATATTCCACCTAGCCAGATTCTAGGATGGATGGGAGCACACAATCCCAGCACCGAAACTTCAGAAACTATGGGAAGGGCAGACCCATGATGTGTATGACTTAAGTTCCCCTCACAGGGGGAAACAGAGAAGTGTTAAGTGAATAGAGGAAAAATGTGGGTCTGCTACTCCTAGATGTGGGTCTGCTACTCCTATTCGGCCGCCATTTTTTCACCTAAACAAGGTCAAAGTGGTCCGGCCAGTTAGGAACAGGATCCCAACCCTTCAGCCCTTCAAATTAAACAAGAGCACAAAGCTGGATCACACTGGGAAGGTTATGCATCACAAGGTATGTCTGGAACGCCCAGGAGGCTAAGGACCAATGCATAACATGTGCATCAGGAGGTATGTCTGAAATGGCCAGGGGCCTGAGGACCGATGCATAACACATACTCCCGACTTATACATCATGAGGTATGACTGGGAACGTCCGGGAGGCCAAGGACTGATGTATGACAAGGTACCCCAGAAGCTGATCAGTGGAGAGTCTTGTTGATAAGATTAGAACCAAGGGGAGGGGGGGATTAGGGTGTATCATCAAGTAGATAAGAAGTGCCTGGAGGGCAGACTCACAATCCCTAATCTTCTACACCCTTCCCTTTTCTTTAATCTCCTTACAACCAATTAGGCATGTAAATAAAAGGGCTAGGATCTTGCTCTTCAGCAGCATCCTGCATTGTGCAGCTTGCTCCACGACTCCTGTTTGTCCATGTGGTGTTGTCCAATGCAATAGAAAAATACCATCATTCCATTATAAACTCCCAGAAAGCAGTAGTGTTCAGAGTGCTCTCTGTTGCAATGATGTAGGCAGATTACACATTGTTATGAGCAAAGATGATCTTCTGACCCATGGCATAATTAAAACTTCAATACAGTAGTGTTTTGAAATGGATATGTATTCTATTTATTATGTGTATCCTGCATGCATCAGAAGCCAGAAGAAAGAATTGCAGCTAGAAGTGAGGCAGAAGTAAATTTCGTGGAAGAGCATTTCATAAAAGAACATTCTTATACTTAGAGTATTTTAAAAGCTAGGCAGGATGTCTCATTTAGTAGCAAGTTATCTGTCACTGGAGGTGTTCATATCCAATATGAAAAAGTATCTTTAAATTGTAAGATTTCAATTCTCTCACTGTAACTGAGCTGATTGTCTTTTGAAAAAGCAATTTTTTCTTTATTTTTTCAGTTCCATTGTGTTGTATAAATCTATTTAGAGCAGATTTCTTTTTTTTTTTTGCTAGTACTAGTACTTTTTATTTTTTTTAAATTTTTTTACATCATTGTTCATTTTTAAACAATATTTGCTTCCCCCCACCCCCTCAGGTGTAGTCCCCATAGAGTTTCCTTTACCAGTGTACCCGTGCACCATCACCTCAGTCCCCTGTGCTCCTCCCTCCCTCTGATCCCTCTCCCACCTCCTCCCCTGCAGTATGCCTCTGATTTATAATTGTCCGTTTTTGCTTTGTTGTGTTTTGTACTGTTATTTTTTTACACTGATATCTTATTTGTTTCCCCTATATTCCTGCCATAAGTGAAACCATGCAATGTTTTTCTTTTTCCTTCTGGTTTATTTCACTGAACACAATTCCTTCTAGCTCCATCCACGTTGCTGCAAATGGCATGAGCTTATCTTTTTGATTGCTGAATAATATTCCATTGTGTATATATGCCGCATCTTCTTGATCCAGTCCTCTTTTTGGGGGCATTTGGGTTGTTTCCAGGTTTTACCTATTGTAAATAGTGCTGCCATAAACATAGGGGTGCAGGTATTCTTCTGAGTCAATGTTTTTGTGTCCTGTGGGTAGCTCCCTAGGAGTGGGATTGCTGGGTCATATGGTAGCTCCAATTTTAGTAGACTGAGGAACCTCCAGACAGCTTTCCATAGTGGTTGAACCAGTTTGCACTCCCACCAGCAAAGTAGGAGAGTTCCTTTTTCACTACATCCTCGCCAACATTTGTTGTTGCAAGTTTTTATAACCTAAATTACTGTCTGGAACAGGACAACTCATTGTGGTTATGGTATTGGCTGAGCAGGGTTAGTATCCTGCAATAAACATTAGAGAATCTCACCCATATTTTACTTACCAAAAATCTATCTCATTTCCACATCTACACTTCAGGACTGTTATCAATTGACAGCACAGAAAATCAGCATTTTTTTTTAAAGAAAACAAATAATGTCTTTTTTAATTTGTTGAGGTAGCATTGGTTTACAACTGTGATTCAGAGGTATAGGATCACATCCCTTCACTTCACACCCACCATAAAAGAACCCATAGTTCTCCACCGTGGTCCATTGGGCCTGCTCCAAAATAATGCCTTTTTTTTTTCTCTTTTTTTTTAATTTAAATTTTATTTTTATATTCCCCATACAATTACAACCCCCTTATTTTGACCCCAATCCCTCCATTCCCCGCCCCCCACCCTCCATAGAGTGTCTCTGGTACATAGTTGGTTGTTGATTTTGATATTTTCTTTCTTATAGTTATTCTTTTTCCTGGTCCCTTATTTAAATTTTCTAGATTCCTGCTATGAGTGAGACCAGCCGGTATTTTTCTTTTTCTTTCTGGCTTATTTCGCTGAGCATGATCCCTTCCAGCGCCATCCATGTTGCTGCAAATTGCATGTATTTATCTTTTTTGAATGATGAGTAATATTCCATGGTGTATATGTACCACATCTTCTTGATCCAGTCATCTGTTTTTGGGCATTTGGGTTGTTTCCAAAGCTTAGCTATTGTAAATAGTGCTGCTATAAACATAGGGGTGCAGGTGTTCTTTGGAATGGATGTTTCTGTGTCCTTTGGGTAAATACCTAGGAATGGAATTGCTGGATCATATGGAAGCTCTATGTTTAGTAGGTCAAGAAATCTCCACACAGCTCTCCATAGTGGTTGGACCAGTTTGCACTCCCACCAACAGTGCAGGAGAGTTTCTTTTTCTCCACACCCTCGCCAACATTTGTTGTTGCTAGTTTTTTTAATATGTGCCATTCTCACTGGTGTGAGATGGTATCTCAAGGTAGTTTTGATTTGCATTTCCCTGATTACAAGTGATGTTGAACATTTTTCATATGCCTATTGGCCATTTACATTTCCTCTTCAGAGAAGTTTCTTTTTAGCTCTTCTGCCCAGAAAATCGGCATTTTAGACAAGTCTAAAATATCTGTCTTGAGTGGCCCTTGTAAAGCATTCATCACAGTACAGCTGGCAAATTATGGCCAAAAGAAACAGGCCAAGAGTACCTATTCATTTCTCAAGGTCCTTTAAACTTTATCCTTGTAAAAAAATATGATAGTCAGGATGCTATATATCAGGACTGCTATCCTAACTTCCCACAAAGCTACTTTCATATCAGACTTTATGCTGTTGGATTTTTATTAAATTTTGTTATAAGGAAGGACTATTTGAGGACTATTTCTTGACCACTTACAAAATGGTTAATTTTCATGGTACCCACTCTTGCTTTCTGTTTCTTATTTGATGCAAAATGAACATTTATTGTCTAGGAATTTAGTATTATGAAAGTGTCCCCACAGGTAAAGCATGGACTTCCTTTTAATATAACTATATAATGGTACATTTAATATTGGCTACTAGGAAACTGGGAGATGATATAAGTGTTTAATTGAAGTAATGATCTCATCCTGGTTTGGATAAAATTATTTTGTCTTCACTAAGTTGATTTTTTAACCATCCTTATAAGTATATGCAATGCACCACATATTATTTTCAAAAGTGTTCATTCTTTGCCAGAAATCTTGAAGTTGCCCACTGAAGGAAATAGCTACTTTATTATAGTTTGCGATTGTATTCCACATCATCTGCTTTGTTTATGTGCTTATAATTATGGTTGCAACATGTTTAATCTTGCCAAATCTTGCACTTTAAGCATCAACTCCTCTCCTTGGGTGAAGAGTTAGGGAAGCGTTTGTGGCAGTACCTTGGACAGTGTCACCATCTCCACTCTTTCATTGACCTTGGCGCACAGCCATCCCTGGATGAGAAAAAAACAAAAGAAAACAAAAACAAAGCCAGAGGGCCTCCCCGGTGGCGCAGCGGTTGAGCGCTGGGTTGCGAAGCTGCGCGCGGCCTCTGCGGCGCCCGTTCGATCCCCGGCTGCTCCCCGGCCACCAGAGGAGGGTCCCACATGGTCGCAGACCTCTCCTGCCGCCCGCTGCTCCCCTCAGCAGTGTGCTTCGGTCCTTCTGCCTGCTCTGCTCCCCGCTCTGGCTCTGGTGAATTCTCTCGCCCTCCCGCGCTTCTGACTGTACCCAGTGCATGTATAAACAAACAAACAAACCAGCAAACAAATAAATAAAGCATGCCTCTATAAAAAAAAAAAAAAAACAAACAAACAAAGCCAGAACCCACGGCGCTTTTAATAATAGTAGTTACATTATATAAAAGTTACATTTTTACCATAGTTATAGAAGGAATGATTACTTTTGATCACATTATATTCCTAGTATCTAACATGGTATATTCTCAATAAACATTGTAATAGGTATGTTCATTAAAGTAGTGATGAAAAGGCACATTTCAGTATATAAAGGCAGAAGTAGAAATAAGATGAAACGGTGGTTTCAGATGGATAGGGAACAGGTTGAGTAATGGTGGGGGAGCTTGCTTAAGTGAGTAGGAAGTGCTAAGTAGGGATAGGCTCTTTCTTGCAGAAAGCTATTAATTATACAATTTTCTTATACCATAGGGATAGGGACATAAACATTTATCACTGCTTTCTTCTCTTATCAAGCATGTGTACACAATTATATCTTTAATTACAGCAGGCACAACTTAGAAAACACTAGAAAATTGTCCATAGCTTAAGAAAATTTCACTAGTATGTGTACTGCTGATTCCAGCCATTGATACCAAACCAAGTATACCAAGTTATTTTTGAATAATAAGAGAATCATTTTGCTCTCAATAATTCCCAACCCTCCAGTTCTTTGTTTGGGCTTCTTATCTGGGAACAGGAGACGCTATCACCTACTTTTCCTATCTTTTCCAAATGTGGACTTCGTTATTTTTGCTAGCTCCAAGTGCTGTTTTCAGAGCAGGTTGGTTGGTATGGTTCAGCCAGGGGTACAATGGGAAGAAACTGGAATTCTTGGCCTAGACCCTATCCTTATCAGGCCTACAATCTTAAGCAAACTACCTATTGCCTATGACACTATCTTCACCTAAGGAGAGCAAAATGGTTAGGTGACAAGTAAGCTATTATGTGTGAATATACTTCGAGAACAGAGAAGAGCTATAATAGAGAAAGTTCTAGCTCAATTGAGGGATGCAGGCATGTCCTGGCCGCCTTGGAGATTCAGAGGAGGATGAGGTAGGAACAGCTTGTCCACTCAAGTGTGAGGGTACCATGAATGTAATGGGATGTTTTGTTCCATTACCTGAGTGTTCACTGAGAAGGACAATGGTATTACTGTATCTTCCCCAGTCCTGTGAATGTGAGAAAATTTACTATTATTCGGAGCTAATAGTATTGATCATCTCATTATTCTTGCCATTCATGGTGGACCAACTAACAGCCTGGGACAATAATAGAGATGGATCAATGTTTCTCAAAGGAAAAAAATGATAGCACCTTTGAGAAGATCTGAGTTTCTCAGAAAGATAGGCCATTTTATTTCTATTAAAGTTTTTCTAATACATCTTGGAAGAAATGAGTTCACTGGAATGACTGCGTGGACTTGTGATTACACTCCCCACCCCCTGCTCCCCACCCTCCCCTCCTCCACATTGTTCTTTAAAGTCCTGCCTCTCTCACAGTTGAATGCACCTTCCCACACAGCAGTGTTTTCTGTGCACTTACTTTGCAACTTAAATAAGGAATGATGCATGAATTAAGATGACAATTATTCTTTGAGTGCAAATCCTAAGAATAAAGGTCATAATTATCCAAAGAACAGGTATAACAGAGCATACCAAGAGAGCAATATTATTTTCATGCCATTTTCCCTCTCATTGCTGGTTATATACATATTTTTATATTTTATGTTTTGTCTGCCTCAAAATTTCTTTAATTTATGATCTTTAAGAACCACTAAAAAGTATGGAATCCCAAAAGATCCGTGATGATCCACACAAGTTTTCTGTGTGGATATAGAAGATAAACAGGTTAGGGGATTCAGCCTCAGGGTGAATTTCTGATGACTAAAACCCCTTCAAGGTATTGAATAAAAATTTACTATCTAATTTAATGATTTAAAAATTAAGCATTCTAATTGTACACCAAATGTATTTTGTTTTGTTTAAATTCAATTACTCTAACAAATATTGGTTGAATACTACCAGGTGCCCAGGTTTGCTCAATGTAAAATCCATTGTTTATTCACAAATTTCTGAAGAACCCAGCCATCTCCCCTCCCCCCAAACAGAGCCAGCACCACAGTCAGTTTTCCATACTTTGTCATATAGATTCATTTGTATTTGAGATGGAGGTCACCTCTGAAGTGGGGTGGGGACTAGAGCGCAAGTTTGGGTGGAAAACATGTAGGGAAGGAAATTTGGCTAGAAGGAAATTTGCTATACCTCTTCATAGCGCTTTTCCCAAAAATAAAAACAGATAAGGATATGGTGTTATATAAAACAGAATGACCACCTTGTCCAACCTCTCTGCCAGATTTCATTTTCTTTCTCTTCCTATGCTTTTCTCTCCCCTCCTCTCTTTTCCGCTCTCTCTTTCTCTCTCTCCCTACCATCACCTCTTCCTTTTCTCCCTCCTTTATGCACCATAATATATTTACTTTTATTGGTATGGAGGATCCTGAAAACTAAGGTGAAACCAAAATCTGGCTCAGAGCCCAGCCATCACTTGCTAAAGTGACAGGCTCAGTATTAGGGGAGGGTTTGCAATTATACAGATCATTGCTTCGACCTAGTGCAAAGTCAACCAGGCCACAATACAAGAACAAAAGGCTTAATTTCTACAACCTCCAGAAGGGCGCTCTTTGCAGCCTCTATATTCACTGGCCTGCCTGCTGTGCTAGGCAGCCTTTTTGTCTCCTTCAAATTAAAGTACCATGATAAACCACTCAGTTCCCCTTGTGATCTTCTGCCTTGTAAAGTAAAAATTAATGCCCTTATTACAAACGTTCCTTTTCCCCCACAATCTACTCAAAAATGATTTGCACAAATGAAAAAATATCCTCTTAATGGTACAAATCTCTATATTCTAAATATCTGATTAGCTATACCTTCTGCATTTTAGCATCAGCTTTGATAGACTTAGAAAAGACGTTTTCTAATCTTCCCTTGAATTAAAGTTTCTTTGCAGGCTGGCTTAGCATGTGATCTTCATAAAATATGGTGAGGAAGATGCTTTCTTTCAAAATATATAAATATATTAAGGCCTTCTAAGCACTTTCAAACTAAAATGAGGGCAAGAACTCAAATTATATGAGTGTGTTTGTCACCCAGATAAGGAGAATGTGGTCTGTAATTGAACCTCTTATTACGATTCACTTTGACTTTCTCAATTGGACTTGTCTAGAGGCATCTATTTTTTTTAAGCTTTGGGGAATTAGAAATTTAAATGAGATGTGGGGGGGCTCTTCTGTGAGGATGCTCCACATTTCTAGATTCAGCAGTCTTGAGGGGTGGGGAGAGCGAGAGCTGCATTAGAGTTCAGGGAAAGGAATAAATGCATCTTTCTGGCCACAAAGTCATCGACAGCCTTTGGCAGCTTGCAAAATCTTCAGAAGTCAAAATGTGAATTGGTGAATCATTTGCAATTTTAGGACTTACTTCTAGATTACTTAGAGCCAGATTAAGTTGATCTCTTTTTACATCTGTTTTTTCCAACTTCTAACATACATAAAATCTTTTTTTAAAAAATCACTTTAAAAATTGGTTTGACTTTCTCACTCTACATAGTCTACCTTTTTCTGTTTTCATGTTTTGAGAATATAGATAATTGCACTTCAGCCTTGCCTTTGTGCCAGACTGGCTTTTTCTTCTCAAGGAGTAGGCATTTCTTTTTATTTATTTATTTATTTATTTATTTATTTATTTTTATAGAGGCATGTTTTTATTTGTTTGTTTGTTTATACAAGCACTGAGTACAGTCAGAAGTGCGGGAGGGTGAGAGAATTCACCAGAGCCAGAGCGGGGAGCAGAGCAGGCAGAAGGACCGAAGTACACTGCTGAGGGGAGCAGCGGGCGGCAGGAGAGGTCTGCGCGCCATGTGGGACCCTCCTCTGGTGGCCGGGGAGCAGCCGGGGATCGAACGGGCGCCGCAGAGGCCGCGGGCAGCTTCGCAACCCAGCGCTCAACCGCTGCACCACCGGGGAGGCCTAAGGAGTAGGCATTTCTAGCAGTCAAGACTTGTACGTTTTCCTATCCTCCTTTCAGCCCTCCTTTAGAGCCTGCATAAGACCACAACATCTTCACACAGACTCTCTCATCTGTCTCAGCCTCTCATCTCTCACTTTTTGCCCATGTCTAAGATCAATGACCACAAACTACCTATTAGTACCTACTAATAGGTACCTACCTACCTACCTAATAGGTACCTACCTATTAGTAGGTAGTTTGGGTGCCCTGAGGCTTTAGGTGATGGGCATAGTCCCCCAGAGTCTGTTCTTTTTGCTGCTGCGTTCATGAAATAACTCATTGCTATGAAGCAAGTCAGGAGTGGGGAGACAGAAAGGTCATTTTACCTTTGGTAACCAAAGCTTGATTTGGGAAAGGAAGACATGGACGAAGGCATATTCATTTCCTAGGGATGGCATAGGAAATTACCACAAATTTGGTGTGTCCTAACACAACACAAATTTATTCTCTGACTCTTTTGTAGCTTAAAAGTCTGATGTCAAGGTATCAGTAGGTCTTTTTCCCGCTGAAAGCCCTGACTGTGCTTCCTTGCCTCTTGGTTTCTTTTCTTGTGGTAATATTACTCCAACTGCTTCCATTTCCATGTGACCTTTTTCTCTGTGTCTTCGCCTATTCTTGTTCAGGAAACCATCCTAAAACTACATTGATTTAATCTTGAGATCCTTAACTAACTATGTCTATAAAGATGCTATTTCCAAATAAAGTCACATTCTGAGGTTCGAGTGGACATGTACTTTTACACAAGACTGTTCAACACATTACCGTGGTGAAAGCATGGGATACAAAAGCTGAGGGAAAGGGACCCAGAGATCAAGTCCTTTATTAGGCAACAAGGAACAAGTGATAAATTACCCAACTTACTCAGGTAATAAGCGATACAATTTTCTTTTGCCTTTAG
This sequence comes from Talpa occidentalis, assembly GCF_014898055.3. Taxonomy (NCBI): domain Eukaryota; kingdom Metazoa; phylum Chordata; class Mammalia; order Eulipotyphla; family Talpidae; genus Talpa; species Talpa occidentalis. Next base: position 53,422,892 of record NW_023604295.1, on the reverse strand, counting down.
TGCTTGATGCACCAGGCTATGTTGAGAGGGGAATAGACTTTAGAGGAAAGGGGACTGAGCAGTTTTTAAAATGGGCTATAAATTCATTGACAGCTGAGGTCTGTGTCCCCTCCCTTAAGTATAGAGGCTGTTGATTGCTTAGACCTTAGATATTAGAAAATGGTGGTGATGCGGCTGTCACTAATGACTTGGACTCATAAAAGGTGAGGCAGTTCTGTCTTGCTTACTGGAACACTCTAAGAGGGAGTCCTGAATTGCCATGCGAGAAGTCTGACTACCTGGAGGATACCTTGCTGTGAGGGGGTCAGGTCAAGTCACAGATAAGACCACAGGTAAGTGTGTGGTTGACAGTCCAGGTACCAGACCTGTGAGTGAAAGAGCCTCCAGATGATTCCAGACCCAGCCATCAAGTCATCTCCAGTTTTCAAGTCTCTTAGATAAAGTGCCAGACATCATGGAGCAGCCCAGTATAAGTGCTGACTACTATTATACTTACTGATCCATGTGTCTAATAAAAATGGTGGTGTTTTTAAGCCACAGGTTTTGGGACAGATTGCTGCACAGCAATAGTGACTGGAAAAAAATCACCTGGTGGCAATCAGAAAACAACCACATGCTAATCTCTTTTCTGCTAGCCAAGGAAATGAACACATGATTTAGTGCTTAGTTTAGTTGCAACAAGAATAAACTGTTCAGGAGTGCACCCTGGTGAATGCTGACCTCCCCGAGGACAGCGCTCACCACACTTGTCATGAGAGTGGCAGGACAGTTTGTTCATTGCCACTTGTAAGTTTAGTTAAGGCTGTTTCATCATCCTAGGATGGCCACATATTTGTTGTTTATTGCTCACCCAACAGGAGAGAGTGCATACTGAAAAGATTTAGCTCACTATTTAAGAGCAATTGAACCTGCAAACTTATAAATCTTCTCTCTGGGTTTTCAGTACTAGAAATAAATGAAATCTGAAGTCTGGTGTACTACAACCTGCCTAAAATTTTAGGCACAGATGAAAGGAAAATCATAGGTCACTGGTTTTTACTGAGACAAAAGAAAATCTATAATTTCTAATGTGTCTGAAACAAAGGTTTGTTCTGTCCACGTATATCTTTCCAGGTAATTTTCCATTAATTAATTAAATGTTAAGAGTTCCTATGAGCTGGGTACTTTTCAAGGCCCTAGGATACTTGCAGTCTGTATACAAGTGTAGCATGTGTCTGTAACAAAGACAACACTCCTTTCTATGCAACCTGTATTCTGGGAGGTGAAGGGTGGAGATAGACAATGACTCAACAAGAATTGTAACATGAAGTGTCTAGAAGGCAATTCAATAATGTGTGTAGATGGGAGTTCCTAAGAAAGATGCTCAGGAAGCCCTCTCTTATGAGGTGACATTTAATTTGAGGACTCAATGATATGGACACAACATGAACCCCCTCATCAGTTAGCATGACTTGGTGTCTGTAAATGACTGAAGGTCCAGGAGATGAGTACTTGTTGAGTAGATGTCATGAACTGCCTTGGTTGGGAATCACTGCCAATTCTAATACCCCTTTGTGGTGACTACCCCAGTAGGTGAAAATTTCCCAATCCTATTACTGGTAGTGAAATTTTGATGAAATGAAATGCCAATGTTTGGATTTTGCCTAAAAACTAAAGTGCCCCCAGCACCTATTTTAAACCAGGTTTAAAATTAAGCCATAAATATGATGCCTTCAAAAAGGGATAGCATTTATAAGAAACTACCAACATCCACCCTCTGGGAAGAATCATCTTCTATAAAGAAAGCAGACAACAGGTAAAAAATGGACAAGTGAACAAATACATGCATAAATATAACTGGATCAAGACTCCCAAATGGAGTTAGGTAAATGTAATAAAACATGTTTTATGTTCTGTGATAACTTGGATATCTGAATTCTTTGTAGGTCTGATTCTGTAGTTATTTCTGCTACCACCCATGCTGTCTTATTCCTTGAGTTTTATTGCCTTTTATTATTTCTTTAGTGAGTTTGTATTCTTAAATCTTTATTTGTGGAGTTCCTTGAGATATGTATTTAAAGTTTGTTTACAGAGAGTGTTACTTCTGCCACCCAGGAATCACTTTAAACCAGGAGTCAGCAAACTCTTTCTGTAAAGGAGCAGGGAGTAAATATTTAAGACTTCGTGGGCCACACAGTCTCTGACATAGCTGCTCAACACTTCTGCGTATACAGGGGATGAATCTACAGATAATATGCAAACAATAGAGCAACACAATGTGTCAGTGAAACTTTTGTGGACATTAAAATTCGAATTTCATATAATTCTCATATGTCATGAAATATTTTACTTTTTAAATTTTCTTTCAAGCATTTATACATTTGAAAACCATTTTTGCTCAAGGTCTGTACAAAAACAGATGGCAAACTGACTTTGACCATGGACCATAGTTCAACTCCTGTTTCCAATTAAAATTTTAGCTTGAGGTTGTTTTTTGGTTTTGGTTTTTTTTTTTTTTTTCTTTTGAGACTTATAATCAGTGTGAATTCTAGCTTCACATTTGTATGAGGGAAAAATTGTGGTTGGGATTTCAGAGGAATCATTTTTTCCCTCTTTTCCCAGAGCCAAGACCAAGACAAATATATATCCCTACCCCCTCCTTTACCCCCCGGCCCTGGCCCTTTTCTCTCTGAGGTAAGTTTTCCCCCAGTTTACCCACAGAGATTTTCAGGTGTTCCCATAGTCTGCTGAAGTCAAGTTCTAGGACATTACAGACAAACATAATGTTTATTTCTGAATGACAAATTTTGATAGCCCATTTGGGTTTATGATTTCTTTGTTATTCTGAAAATTACTATATATTTCCAGCCAATTTAGTCATGCATTTAAGCAATGGGGTTTGCATATTGCTCAGAATATCTAGATGTTCGATATACAGATTTCTGAAAACAGAAATCTTTTGGGGATATATATTTATATCCTGTGCTTTTCCCAGGAGATTTATTGTGCTTAGGAATGAAGTTGTGAAAATAGAACTTTTAGACAACCTGTGTGTTCTAGAACAAAGCAGGTATAGATGTCACCAAGAGATAGAGTGGTAAAGAAATGAGAAATTTGAGGGCAATTAGTCAGAAAGAATAATTATAACTATTGGATGATTTCATCTATATGTGTAATAGAAGGAACTAAGCTGATAAACAGCACAAAATGAAAATAAACTAGTAGACATTGAAAGCCTAAGTGAAAACCTAAACCTAAAGGAGGTTACCAAAGGTGAAAAGGGTGGGGTAAGAGTAAGGGTAAGGTGAGTGTAATGGATGGTGGTGTGTTACAAAAAAAAAAAAAAAATGTAAAAACCACCAAGGAATAAACAGCATGGATGTTCTAAGAAGGAAGGAGGCAAGTTCAAGACGTGGTAAGATGAATGTGCACTAGAAATGAAGCTATGAGTATTCAGAGATGGAGGAAGAAGAAAACCTGCATGAAACAAAAAACACTGGGTGTCTGCAAACAGACAACTCATGTGATGAACATTGTAACTTAGGGAACATGAATCCTGTAACACCATGCAAGATATTTTGGTAATGGTCTTTTTTGAAATCATAAAGAAGTTGATTTCAAAAAAGACCCACTTCAATAAGGGACTATAATAGAGATGTGAATGTTGAAGAGATTTGCAGAATAGTGAGGGGAGAGTGAGAGGAACAAACATATATGAGAAATTAGAAGATCGTCAGAAGAATGTAATCATCAACTAGACAAGGGAGCAGAAGTGAGAGAAACCCAAGTTGGGAAGGAGCATGTAGATTTTTTTAAAAAGATGTGTTTATTTATGCATACAAGAGCTGGGGTACAGGCCAGAGATGCGGGGGGTGGGATGGTGGTGAGAGAATCCACCAGAAACAGAGTGGGGAACAGAACAGGCAGATTGACTGAAAATATACTGCTGAAGGGAGCAGTGGGAGAGACTGGAGAGGTCTACCTTGCCATATGGGTTTCTCCCTGGCCGGCCAGGGATCGAACTCAAGCTGCAGAGGCTGCAGATTGCTTCATAGTGTGGTGCTTAACCCCTTGCGCCACCAGGGAGGCCCAAGAGCATGTAGATTTCTAATATGGTTTCCAAACTCTCAGTTCTGATTCAACCTCCAAAGCTATGATTTCAAAGCTCATTCATGAAGAATAAGGTAGATTTCAAGGCACAAGGATCTTCAAGATTCAGCTTGATTTTTAATTTATTTTTTCCATCCTAATTGACAGAGTAGGGAGTTTGGTTTTCTCAGAATGTTTGTCTCTAGTTGAGCTTAATGTTTCTGTCTCCAGGTCGAGCTTTGAAAATGGTGTGAGCAGGCGCCCTTCACATTTTCATAGTAACACAACCACCAAGTTACCTTGAAAGCCTTAGTCAAGTGCTGGTCTGTGTAGAGCCTCCCCCCCACCCCCCAGCATGCTGATGGGAGTCAGAGGTAGCAAGTATTCACTGCAAGGCAGATCAGATGAGGAAAACTCATTTTGTATGAACCAGGCTTGAAAATTGAAAATGTTCCACCCTAACTGCTTTTCATGCTTGACACACCTCAAGAAGCTATTCTGACAACATAATCAAGGTTAGAGGTAGGCTCATTGTTTTGCCTTCTTCATTATGAAGATATTGTTGCAGTTTCTAAATGAAGGATCCCAGGAATAACCTTTTTGGAATGGCAACGGCATTTATTATGTGGGAGCAGAATGGCCTTCCCACTTCATGATGTAGCACCTCTCTCTGCCTCAGGTGTTGTTGCTTTTTCAGACAGCATAATTAATTTATGAAGTACACCCTTGTGGAAGCAGAGGTACAAACTAAACATGTAGTTAGGAAGAAAATAGGCAAGGAATTAGAGTGGCGAGCGGATACCAATGTGGCATTACTGCACTGCGGCTAGAAAAAAAAACAGGAAATTGCTCTTCTCTAGGAAAGTGAAGCTTTCTCAGCTTCTGCTGAATCATTTTGGAAAAGTCACCCTGAACAATTGCTTCTTAATTCATTTCTTTATAGCAATTTGCATCCTCCTTTATATGCAGAGGAAAGGAAACATAATTCCTCTTAAAGTGAGAAGTTCTAGAATTATGAGAATAAGCTCTAACAGCTGAAAAAGTCATTCATGGGATAAAAGGAATGAAGCAGAGTCCTGGGTTTAGTCTGGTTCTGTCTCTAGTTATAACAGTCATCATCTATTAAGCGTTGAGTGTTTAGCACTTTTCAGGCACTTTCTCCTTCCATCTGTTCCATGTGTCTAAGAGGAGAGAACTCTACTTATCCTGTTCTAACAGATGTGAATGTTGAGGTTTGGTAGCTTGGTCCCATGGGCTGTAGGTGTTGGTGCAGGTGTTTAAACCAGTGTGTAGGACTCGAGCTGGCATTTCCAGTGGTGGCCTCCCTTAGAAGTATTAGCCTTGGGAGACTCAACCACTGTGAGCATTGGCATAAAATGATTCATAAGATTGCCTGTAGCTTCAAGATCCTATCCAAATCTACTGAAGGATGGAGTATAAAAAGGTGACACAATACAGAAGATTAAGAATATTAGGTTATTGAAATACATAATCATAGGGATTCAGAGAAGGGGTGAAAACAGGGTGGGGGAAGAGAGCACCATGGACTCTGGTAGAGGACTTTGGGTGCCTTGGTGGTGGGAGTGATGACTACACCTGAGGGGGTAAATCCAATACTGTTAAAACACTAACAAGGTTCATAAAAATAAAAATAAAAATTTTAAAAAGAATAGTAGGTTCTTGGCCTTGAGAAAAGCCAACACTAGAGACCAGGCAAATGGAGACCAGGGGGAGAAAACTGACAACTGACTAGTTAAATCCAAGAAGCATCTGGAAACATTTCTAAAACATTGGATGTTGCTATGTCTTAGCAACAGGAGAGTGAATCTTGGGGGATTGAAACACATTTTGTAGTTTCTTTTCCCTCCTTAACAATGGGGATGCTCAGAAAATAGTGCTTTGCAAAAAACAACCAAGAGATTCCATTTTGAGGGACTTCCAGGAAATCTGCCTTAGTTCTGGGGTCTATAACTTTCTGAAATTAATTCATCTCATTTTTAAGTTGGATTATTAAACATTCTCTTTTCTACACTGAACCTGGGTTGAAAACTAATCTAAAAACTGTTAAGGCCATGGGGAGGAAAACCGCCCCCCAAAAAAAAGTCTTGTTGTACCTCCCTAAAACATGGGTAGAGGTCTGGACATAGGCCTAGTTAATCTTCACAGAACTTAAAGTCATATTGATTCTGATGAGTGTTATGGGCCAGAATGCCATTTAGGTTTCTTTTTTCCCCCTTCCCTCTATCTCCCTCACATTTTTTTTTTTTTTTTTTTGATCATAGGCAATGTTCTTACTGTTGAAGCACAAAAATAGTTAATAGTAACAGTCATTTTGATTACAGGTGTTCTTCAATTTTCTTCTACCTTCTCTTAGTGATAAAAAGATGGCTTCTCCACTTCAAAACATTTCAATTCAAATTTCAATTCTTTGTATGACTTTTTAGAAATAAGGGCAATAAAGTTGTTCTAGTGAGGAAATGGCTAATTGTGTTCAAGGTAATTACAATTTAGCCAGTATGAGAGATTGTTTAGAAGAGGATGACCTCTGTGCTCTTTGTAACTACAGTTTAGGACCCACCCAGCTGCTGTGATGCATGAACAGATTCTTAGTTCATTAAGATCAAAGGAGTCAGTCAGTTGTTCACAGTCCTGCCTTATGCAGCTGAAAAAGTATTTACACCAATTAACAACTTTTTCAGACCCTCTACATCAAATGTTGACATTCAAATAAGCTATTTTTGGGGAAATCATTGATGATGCAACCACTTGTCTCAAAATTCATCTGCCTGATCTTCATTGAATTTGATGTGCAAACATTTAAATGATAATTGAAACCTTAATTAAAGAGGGTGTCAGAAATTCCAACAGAAAGACTGAATGACTGGAGCTATCAGGAGCCAGCAGCCCAAGGTACTGCCAGATTCCACAGGAGCTGTTAGATATTGGTTGAGTGGCCCTGATGTCTACTGATGTGTACTAGACATTTCCAGTTGTGCCATCACAAACAACAAAGGGGATACAGCGGATATAGCTTATAGTACCAACTGATCAGCAAAAAATTTACCTTCCACTCCAGAGATGTGATATCAAGGACTTAATCTAGTCGTTGGGTGTTGATTCAGAATGGGGGCCAGATGACCAAGTGAAATCATATATTTGGGTCAGACCATTATTTACATTTTCATTTCTTTGATTTTGATTTTATATCAGGGTGTGTATATTTTTTTCAGTTTGAAAGTGGGAACATTGGATGTGAACCTATTTGCTTTCTTATCATTTGATGGCTTATAACAGTAGTTCTCAAAGCTGATAAATATTAATAAATAGAAAACACTGCTGCTGGGGCTGCATTAGATGCCAATTGTATCAGCATCTCTGCAATGAAGTCCACACATTGGCATTTGAGAATAGCTCAGCAGGTGATATGAATGTGTAAAAACTTAAGAACCACTACACTGGATGTAAGCAAGGGCTGCATCTATTTCATTCACCCTTGCATTTCTAGAATGTAGCATAATATATGCTCAAGGATATTTTTGAATGACATGTACTTTGTAAGATAGATCCAAGCTAGCTTTTTTGTTTGTTTTTTGACATGATGGAATGTTTTATCTGAACAAATCTATGATAAATCATATAAAATAACTATTTTCTGAAAGACATTGTGACAACTTGAGGATGCCTACGGAGGTGCCTCTGAGAAGCAGACAGTGGTTACAGGTGCCAAGTGGCTGAACAAAGCACAGTACAGGGTCAGCGGGGGAGGGGGGTGGAGGTAAGATGGGGGTGGGTAGGGGGGTAGGGTGGGGATGGGGGATGGGGCTGCTGGCTCAAGCTGTGGGCATCCCCAGGCATCCAGGGGTGCTGGCCGGGTCTAGCACACCTCCAGAGGGACAGAGCAGCGAGGTGGGCCAGGCACCCGACCGCAACTCACACACGTAAACGTGGGGTCACAGGACTTCTTTTCTTGACGCCACATCAGCTTCATGTAAACAACGCCACCCATTTTTGCAGGCCAGACCCTCAACCAGCGCCTTCCATGCCCTGCCCCTGGCGATGGTCCCACCCCACTGATCACTGGAAACGGGCCAGAACCTGGCAGTGCAGAGCACGCCCATCCCATTGTCCCCGGGCGCGGCACCCATTCCTCCCTGTCATCCCCACAACCAGCTCTTTGGCGTCTGGGCGCCAGAAATTTCAGCCCTGGAAGACAGTCGTTCAGCTCACCTGTAGGTTCCCTCAAAAGAATTCTGAGAAAAGGAAACTGTCTCTGTGCCCCTGCCTGTTTGGGACCAGAGCACAGGAGCCTGGGCCCCAGCTGGCTGTAAAGGTTCAAGGGGCTCGACTTCGGGACCCAGGCAGCTGGGCGGGCAAGGGCGGGCGCTGCTTGAAACGTGGTTTCCAATCACTTTGGTGTAGCCCTCACCTCTCGGGCCCGGGACTACCAAGGACCATTGCAGAGGCCACCTGCACCCCAAATGCCACCTCTCCTCCATCAGCCCCCCCAAGAATGAAGGGCGGAAAGCATGGGGTGACTGACTGGGTGTGTCTGTGGACACATGTGTGGCCCTTACGCAGGATACCCATTCGCCTGCTGGGCAGTTGTGTTGGTGTCCAAAGACACAAGGCCCATGGGACTCCTGCCCCCAATGTCTGCATGGTCACTTCTTAGCTGTGGTCACTGGGTGTTGGGCGAGTTTGGCACTGAGCCACCCCAGGCACACTCTGGCCTGCCTGTGTAGGAGAGAGGTCAGGCCAGCCCCTGGGGCCTCTGGGCAGAATGCCCCCTAGAGAGGCTATGATGGCACCAAGGACTCTTTCCTTTAAAGCTAAAGACAAAAACAACAGTTGGGGAGGGTTAGTGGGTGGCACAGCCTCATGGGTACAGGGAGGCTGCCAGAGTCACCTAGATGAGGATCCTCTCTGTGTCAGGAAGGAAGGCAGGGTCTGGGAGGCTAGGGGACCTGCAGTTGGCTGGTAGGCCGCTCCTACCTGCCAGGGCATGCCAGAATGGGCTCTGGGCTGTGGGCCTGCCCTTCCTAAACTAAGCTGGACCACTTTGCATGCTAGGTCACTGGGTAAATGAGAGAGGCACAGTGTATTACTATCCCCATTCTTACCATTGTTTCCTAAAATCAGAAAACAATGATCCTGGAGCAAGCCCTGAGGCCTTGAGTGCCTTCCAAGCTGTAGTCTTTCTCCCAATCCCACCAGATGTGCTCCCTTCCTGTGATTCTGAAGACTGGCTCCCTCATTGTTTTCTCATTGCTCTCCAATTTCCTGCTGGCAATGGCACCTTGCCCTGAATCAAATCCTGCACAGGACATGTTCTGCAGCTGCCAGACTGTTGCTAGCTGATACTCCTAAACCATCAAACATCTACCAAGAGGAGAATGTCTCATCCAAGGTTCCTTTTCTGGGCTAGCCCATATCTGATGACAGATGTGAAGGTGTAGAGGCTCATACTTTGCTCCAAGCCACTTTGCTCCTCTGCTGGACTCTCTCAGCTACAGAGCTCTTGTGGGATAAGCCGAATGTTCATTGGGACTGTGCATAGCTCAGTGTTTTCCTCTGTCATACATTTTTTCCTTCCCTTTCCCCCACAGTTGTTGATGGTAATGATGGGGTTTTGTGGAGTTGCGGGATCCTTGGGTTCACCCTGGGAAAGGTTTCACCAGAGCTCCAGTTTGAGCGGCTCACGGTAAGTTTCCCAGGCGTGTTTCTCCATGACACAGAGACGTTAGTTATATTTAAAGAACAGGTTTATTAGGGAAAAGGAAAGGGACAAGTTTGATGAGAGAGTCCTGCATGGTTGCAGGTGGGTAGCCTAGAGGAGAGCGGCCTCCACTGAGGGAGGTAGGTCAGTGAAGATAAGTCCCGACATGGTGCAGGTCACGGGCAGGCAGGAGGCTGCTGCCCTGCAGAGGGAGTTGGTGAAAAGAAGCACCTGCATAGTCACAGGTGGGCAGTGGGAGTGCTGCCCCCAGCCTGTGCAGAGACTGCACTGATATAGTTGTCTTCTTTTTGGGAATGGTCACTCCTCCATGGAGTGGTCTGTTTGTTGCTGATTTGGGATAACTAGGCAAAACCAGGAAGGGACCAGAGATTCCTGGATGGGCCCAATCTCCATATCTTTCCCCTCAGGCCTGTGCTCCACTCCCTGTTGCATCTGATCCTGCTTGGGTCTCATACCTTGTGATAAGGCACTGGTGCCTGAGGGTCACGACCTCTACAGCTGGGTTAATAGTCATGTTATTCCCCTTGACCCCCACCTCCTTGTGTGAGTCAGGTTTTAGTCTTGTGAGGCCTCCTTTCCAGTTTTTCTATTCATGTCCTCCTCCATCAGTAATACCACTTCCTTCACTCTAAAGAGCTCCATCACTCTAATCTCCAAGTCAGAGACTGCTTACCCAGCACACAATGACAATGGTATGAATTACTTGACCCCATCAATCCATGTTCCCTCAGACAGAACCTGGGCTTTTCATACCGGTCTGCCAAGTGGCAGACATCAGGGCAGTAATGATGAAGAGACAAAATCCTGCCCACATTGAACTTATTTTCTGGTGGAGTAGATAAGGTATACACAAACCAGTATATAATGCCAAGTGATGATAAAACCCATCTAGAAAAATAAAGCAGGGTAAGAGAACAGAGAGTGACCAGCAAGATAAGGCAGTGGTATGCTGGAGCTAGATTACACTGGTTGGTGGAGATTGAACGTTAAATCCATAGGAATATTGAAAGCCAGTTAAATAAGACCATTATTAGAAATCATATTGTAACAGGGTGGTCCCCAGGAAAGGGGGAGGTTCCAGATTCCCTGCCCCACCCAAATGGAGGGTGGAGCTGAGCAGGGAGAGAATAAGCAACAGAGGAGACTGAAGAAGGAAGGAAGCAGGATGGAGAGCCAGGAGACCTGGAGGAGGCACATGGAATTGATACTGGAATTGTCAGGCCTAGTCTTCCAGTCAGGAACGGATTCCAGGCTGCAGGGCAGCGCTGAGCCCCAGCCGCTAGACCCCCACGGGTTGGTGTCTCACGAAGCCGCAGCAGGAACTTCGCAGACGCTCAGGCAAGCAAGCGAGCAAAGGCAGGTTTGTTTAGAAGAAGAAAAAGTTTATTGAGGAGAAAAGGAGCAGAAATAAAGTGGGACTCCCAGGCCAGGGAACCAGGCCTGGGAGGGGCAAGGAAGCCAAAGTGGAGTCCTGTCTCAGGGAATATATACTTTCTTTCCCTGATTATTCTAAAGCTCCACCAGTCTCTTTGTGATTGGTCAGTTCTCGGCTGTCTCACTTAATTTGCTACTAACAGGTTTGTCTTTCCCCATTTGTTATGCTTATCGCTTTACCTTTATGGTCTAGTCCTCCCTGTGAACATCTTTACACTTTATCTTATCATCTGAAGAAAACCAGGACCATCCTTAACAAGATTGTCTGTGGTCCTAGGATGTTTGTTTTTCCCCTATTGTTAACAATGGTTCTAGGATGTTTGTTTTTCCCAGTGGAATTGGTTACATTTCCTTGGTTGTCCTTATCTCTGAAGCCTCCCTAAATTCTTCAGAGGTCCCCTCCTGCACTGTCCCTAAAACTGTCTAATAACCCTAGCTTGCCCTGTGTCTCAGAATGGAGAGACATGTGAAGAAACTACGCTTGCCTTTTGGTCGTCGACTGAGTGACTCAGATGTGGGTGAGACCCACGGGGAGGTGACAATGGCGGTTTTTCTCTTGATTTTGATTTTGCTCTTTTCCTTCCAGACTTGTCTGGTGGTTTCTGATCCTTTTATGTGGGTCCCCATTGGAAGATGATTTAGACTTGTGGCAGGCTTTGGGGCCTTGCTCTGGGCCAATCCTGCTTGGGTGGACGTTTACCCACTAGGGGACAGGTAACATTGGGTGCTTGATTTAGAAATTATATTCTTTGCCTTTTCTGTATTGTTTCCTAATTGTATTAAAGTTCCTTCCCATTAAAGTCTCATATGTGAAAGGCTCGGTGCAGTAAAGAAAAGGAGAGCCAGGCTAAATTTCTCAAAGGAAGGGAAAGTTTATTGCACCCCGGGCGGACCTCACGCACCCAAGGTGGGGGTCAGTGAAGCCGCACACGCTGTCAGGGGGATGCAGGGTTTTATAGGGTGAGGAGAGGTCAGGTGGGAAACTGGGTTCGTAGGGGGGAAAAAGTTTGTTGGGGGGAGGAGGGAGTTTCTTTGTCTGAATCCTCTAGGCAGTCTTCCCCATTCCTGTCCCCAGGTGGGCCACCTGGTGGGGTTTTCATTCTGGCCTCCTGCATGGACCTTTCATACCAGCCTTTTGTTGATAGGAAAAGGGGCAATGGTTCTTTCTTCGACTACTTCCTGCTGAAAGGGGGTGAAGACCTAGGGGGTGGCTCAGGCCTGGTTATGAGGGTCTTCTACAGGGATGTGAGAATGTGGGTGGAGAAGGAGTTGGTTAAAGGTGGTAGTGTTATAGGACAGGGAGAGGAGAAGCCCAAACCCCGCAAACCTGCCTATTCTAAATGGGTTCTGCCATCCGCCGCATCAACACAAAACATATGAGACTTTAATGGGAAGGAACTTTAATAAAACTAGGAAACAATACAGGTAAGGCAAAGTGTCTAGTTTCTAAATCAAACACCCAAAGTTACCCGTCCCCTCGTGGGTAAAACTCCATCCAAATGGGATTGGCCCAGAGAAAGGCCCCAAAGCCTGCCACAAGTCTAAAGCACCTTCCAGTGGGGACCCACAGAAAAGGGCCAGAAACAACCAGACAAGCCCAGAAGGAAAAGAGCAAAATCAACATCAAGATAAAAGCTGCCACTGTCACCTCCCCACGGGTCTCACCCACATCTGTGTCACCCAGTCCACGACCACAAGACAAGCGCAGTTTCTTCACGTGTCTCTAGACTCCATGCTCCTCCTCCAGGTCTCCTGGCTCCATCCTGCTTCCTTCCTTAGTCTCTTCTGCAGCTTCTTCTCTCCCTGCTCAGCTCCACCCTCCCTTGGGTGGGGCAGGGAACCTGGAACTTCCCCCTTTCCTGGGGACCACCCTGTTACAGTAGGAGACATTTTCCAAATGCGGGCCTGTATGAATTTTAGGAGGCAAGGAGCGAAAAAGAAAAAATAAGGTTATTGTTAATATTGGCCCTAAGAATGGGAGGAACCATGAGACTAGGATTTTGAAACCATGTCAGCAGAGAGTTGGAGCCCCCACTTTACCTTTCCATGCCTTTGCGTAGTTTCATTAAAGCTTCCACATTTTGTTCTACAATCCCTGATTCATTGATATAGTAACAACATTCTTCCCTGAGGAACAGGCAGGTACCCCCCTTATGAGATGTTAACAGGTCCAGAGCCCCCTGGTTTTAGAGAGTGACCTGTGCCAGGAGGTGACCTGTCTTTTTAATGATGCTAAAGACAGAGGTTTTTTCTAAGGAGATATTTATTCGTTAACCGAAATGTTAAAAGTACAGGAATGAAAGCTGGCAAGGACATCAGTTTGATAGCAAGGATAGCTGTATTGGAGTCCCATAGGGGGGACTGAGTGTTGGGGAGTCTGGCAAGCAGCATCCATTATCTTGGTCGTAGTGGTAATGAGATTACCCTGCATGGCATCAACCATGTTTTGTGTTGATGCGGCGGATGACAGAACCCATTTAGAACAGGCAGGTTTGCAGGGTTTGGGCTGCCCCTCTCCCTATCCTGTAACAATATGAACTTAAAGTCAAGCAGGCCATATTAGAGGCAAAAAAAAAACCTCCTCATTTTATTATACATTGCTTATATATATTGTTTAAAAAGGAAAAGAAAAATAGAAGAAACAGGCCCCAAATGGAGTTATTCATGCCAGTCCCACCAAGTCTCAAAACCTCCCCTAATCACAGTTTCAGAAGCTCTGCAAGAGGTGAATTAAATTAATCAATCTGAAATTCCCTTTGCCTAAGAATAGGTGGCTTTCTGAAATAATCGTTTTTTCTTTCGCTAATGAACTTGTCTTAATCACCCTATTTCTGACTATAAAAATCTATTCCGTACAACTTTTATAGTACCTTTCTACATCTAGATGGTAATGTAATTGTTAGGGGGAAAAGGATGTCCCAAAGCTAATTCCATATAGGCTTTGTGGACTCCACCCCCACCCCAGGCCAAAGCCAAAGACACTGGGAACTCCAAATCCCATCACCACCAAAGGGAAGGTGGCTGGGACCTGAGGGTGGGGTTAAGCAGCCAGGTTTCGTATACAACCAGACATGTGGGCTTTGGTGGGGGGGGGGGTGTCCCTTTTTGGCTCTCCGCCAGCTCGCAGAGTCCAGCCAGCTCTGAGAGTGCCTTTGGGTTTCCAGGTCAGCGGATTGGGTAGGACGCATTAAAGACTTTATTTCCCTATTTTCTCCCTGAGTTGTACATTTCCTTAATTCCCTTTCCCTTGTAAATATACCTTTTATTAACCTTTTGTGTGTGCCTGTAGTGGAGTATTCCTAAGTCCCTTTGAAGCGCGCGGGTGAGGACCCACAGCCAGGCAACCCGTTTTATTTTATATTGGGGTTGCCCTATAACATCATCAGTCATTTTTTGGAGTTACTGGTTTCGGAGAGTAGGGTTCTTGGGTTTACTCTGGGAAAGGTTTCACCAGTGCTCCCCTTTCACCAGTACAGGTGAGTTCCCAGGTGAGTTTCTCCACAACACAGAGACATTAGTTATATCCAAAAGGGCAGGTTTATTATAAAAGGGAGAGAAGAATAAAGGACACTTGACAGGTTTACTAAGACAGAGGCCTGCATAGTTGCAGGCGTGTGGCCTTGAGGAGCGCTGCCTCCGCTAAGGGTCAGTGAAGAGAAGTCCCTGCATGGCATGGATCATGGGCAAGCAGAAGGCTGCTTCCTGCAGAGGGAGAGAGTTGATGAAAAGGAGCACCTGCATAGTCACATGTGGGCAGAAGGACTGCTGCCCAGAGAGCCAGTGCAGAGACGGAGCTGATACAGTCTTCTCTTTGGGAGGGCTCACTCCTTCTTGGAGTGGTTTGTTTGTTGTTGACTTTGAATAAACTATGTGGAATTTGAAAGAGGCCAGCTTTCTACAGTGGCCCTCAATCTCCATATCTTCACCTTCAAGTCTGAGCTCCTGACACCCCCTACAGCAGTCAGGGGTCTTGTGCTTTGTGATCTAGGCATTGGCCCTAAGGATCTTGGTTCCCATAGCTGCGTTAATGGCTATGTTAATTTCTTCTACCTCCCACCTCCATCTCCAGCTCTTGGCATTGTGTGAGCCAGGTTTCTGGTCTTGTGGTGCCTCTTTTCCAGTTTTTCTCTTCTTATCCTCCATCAGTTTCTCCAGCACTCCCCTTTCACCGGCACCAGCGAGTTCCCAGGTGAGTTTCTCCTTGACAGAGAGATATTAGTTGTATCCAAGAGGGCAGGTTCATATAAAAGGGAGGAAGAATAAAGGACACTTGTATAGATAGCAACGGGCAGAAAGGGCTACCCCGAGAGGGACAGGTTTGCTAAGAGAGAGGGAGGTCAGTGTAGAGAAGCTTGGGCATGGCTCAGGTCACAGGCGGGCAGGAAGGCTGCTGCCTCATGGAGGGACAGAGAGTTGGGAAAAAAAAGCACCCGCATAGGCATGGGTGGGAAGGACTGCTGCCCAGTGCTGCTGCAGAGATTGCCATGATACAGTCGTCTTCTCTTTGGCAGGGGCTCATATCTTCTTGGAGTGGTTTTGTTATAGGGCAGCCCCGATATTGAACGGGTTGCCTGGCTGTGGGTCCTCACCCGCGCTCTTAAAAGGGACTTATTAATACTCCACTACAGGCACACACAAAAGGTTAATAAAAGGTTTATTTACAAGGGAAAAGGAAATAAGGAAAATGTACAACTCAGGGAGAAAATAGGGAAATAAAGTCTTTAATGCGTCCTACCCGATCCGCTGACCTGGAAACAAAAAGGCACTCTCAGAGCTGGCCAGATGCTGCTAGCTGCTGGAGAGCCAAAATGGGGGACCCCCGCAAAGCCCACATGTCTGTCTTTATACTCACTTGGCTGCTTAACCCCACCCTCAGGTCCCAGCCACCTTCCCTTTGGTGGTGATGGGATTTGGAGTTCCCAGAGTCTTTGGCTTTGGCCTGGGGTGGGGGTGGAGTCCACAAAGCCTGTATGGAATTAGCTTTAGGACATCCTTTCCCCCCTAACAGTTTGTTTACTGGGATCTTGGGTATCTATGTAGAATTTGTAAGGGCCCAGAGATTCTACAATAGTGCTCAACCTCCATATCTTTACCTCTGGCCTGTACCCTAAGACACTAACCACAGCCTGACACTTTGCTTGGGTCTGTGCCTTGGCACCTAAGGATTTTTACTGTCTATAGCTGGTTTAACAACTATGTTAATCTCTTTTACCCCCACATCCAGCTCTTGGCTTTGTGTGAGGTTTCTGATCTTGTGGCATCTCCTTTCCAGTTATTCTATCCTCCTCCATCAATGGGATGCTGCCTCAATTCTTTAATAAGGCCATTAGATTGCTAACTTTACTCAGATGACTTTTTTGTTTTTTTAACAATATGCTCTTGTGTGGTTATTTACCTCTATTACATGTGTATGGTGGAAATACTGTATAATGCTGCACTACTAAGTATCTCTTCCTAATTATACATCCAGTGATATCAGTGCATCTGAAATATGCTCTTAATTAAAATCATAGGTTGGCTATTGTAACAGGGTGGTCCCCAACAAAGGGGGAGGTTCCAGGTTCCCTGCCCCACCCAAATGGAGGGTGGAGCTGAGCAGGAAGAGAAGAGGCTGTAGAGGAGACTGAGGAGGGAAGGAAGAAGGATGGAGCCAGAAGGAGACCTGGAGGAGGTGCATGGAGCCTAGAGACACGTGAAGAAACTGTGCTTGTCTTTTGGTCGTGGACTGGGCAACACAGATGTGGGTGAGACGTGTGGGGAGGTGACAATGGCAGCTTTTATCTTGATGTTGATTTTGCTCTTTTCCTTCCAGGCTTGGTTGTTTGTGACCCTTTTCTGTGGGTCCCCACTGGAAGATGCTTTGGACTTGTGGCAGGCTTTGGGGCCTTGCTCTGGGCTGATCCCATTTGGATGGAGTTTTACCCACGAGGGGATGGGTAACTTTGTGTGCTTGATTTAGAAACTAGATTCTTTGCCTTTCCTGTATTGTTTCCAAATTGTATTAAAGTTCCTTCCCATTAAAATCTCCTATGTTTTGTGTTGATGCGGCGGATGACAGAACCCATTTAGAATAGGCAGGTTTGCGGGGTTTGGGCTGCCCCTCTCTCTGCCCTGTAACACTATGACTATAGGAATATGGCAAACACAAAAGAATTCTATAAGAATCATTGATTATGTAGAATTTATGACAAAGGATAATACTTGCTATTTTTATTTCTACATTGTGTGATGTGCATCTTTGATATCAGTAAAATTTGTAATAAGAATATACATATAAGTACGCATGTATTTCCCTCCCCTCCAAGATCCAGTTGTGAACCTTTACCAGCACATCACTGTGTATGTTCTCGGGGATATTGTCTTGATGCCCAGAGTTCCTGCTTGTCAGCTAGGTATAGTGTCACGCAGGGGGCCTCGCACCAAGGGCAAAAGTCCTGGTGAGAGGAACACACTGGGAAGCCAGTATCTGCTGAAAACAGCAGGCAGATATTAGAATAGAGATAATATGCTTAGACTGGCAGAAACAATGGAAGCCCCCAATAGTCCCTGGTCATTTCACCCTAGTTTACATCCTGTATAAGGCATTCCCCCCACATGTGCACGCCCTACTTACTTGCCCCACCTTTGTATTTGATGCTAATAAATATGCGACTGCCCTTGGATGGGGCTGCGCATTACTTCCGGTGTAGCCCCTCTAGGTTTCTTATTGCTCCATGTGGACTTTGAGTAGTCTTTCCCTCATTCTGTGCTGTTTCAAATGCTGCTTCCTCAGGAGGTGACATAGGGGCCCTCATTTTTGAGTTATATGAGGAAAGAAGTGGATAACATGAGCAGATTCTTGATTGAATCCTGGGAACCTGATTCTACCTGATGCTACCCCAAATCCTTTGTGTTCTTATTCCTTATTCTTAGATGATGGTCTCTAGACAATTTTGTTAGTACTTCACACTTATGGATAATTTAACTTCTTAATATCTATTGATTTATTTTTAGGATTTTTGGAGTTTCTGTTAGGCCACAAACTCAATTTGTTTGGTTCATTGATATTCATATTCTGATAGCACTTTTTGATTTTTTAAAAAAAAGATTTATTTATGCATTCAAGAACTGGGGTATAGGCCAGAGGTTTGGGAGGTGGTAAGAGGATTCACCAGAGACAGGCGGATTGACTGAAATACACTGCTGAGGGGAGCAGCGGGTGAGACAGGAGAGGTCTGCTGAGCCACGTGAGTAGCTCCCTGGCTGGGAATCGAGCTCATGCTGCAGTGGCTGGTGATAGCTTGATAGTACTGAGACTTCCCTGTGCCACCAGGGAGGCCCATTTTTGTTTTTAATTGCCCAGCTTATATATATTTGACTATTCTTAGTTATTTTATGGTAATTACAAATATTTTTATAAAGAATCACTCTCTTAATTATAAATTTTACCTCCTTTGGACACTTAGGTATTTCAATACTGATTTAATATTTTTTTAGCCACAGCTGGAAGATACTTAAGTATCAAAGTGCAGGTATTGTTATAGAAAAGGCATAAAGTAAAAAGAGAAGTCAGCTGTCCCTATTCACTTGTTAACTTCATGACCAAAAACAAATGAATAAAACCTCAGTTTCCATATCTGCAAGATGGGAATTTAATTTGACAAACTCATTGATTGTCAAGGCAAAAAAGGTGTGGTCCCTATCCTCAGGTATTAACAGTGAGCACCACAACTATTGATTCTAATTTAGTGTGGTGAATATTAACAGTGCAATATGAATACAGAATTATGTGCAAAATCAAATGAGGTCATAAAAATGAACATGATTAGTAAGCATGGAAAATATGTACATATATAGTTATTCATAGAGCTCCTGGGTACTGGGTGTTCATTGCTCTCTGATGCTAAATCAGAAGCTGATAGACGCCTACCAGAGGCGTGCATTAAGTGGGATGCCAAAAAGAAATTTAGATAATAACTCCCACTCTGTCTTTGGTGAATCCTCCCACCCCCCACACCTCTGGCCTATACCCCAGTTCTTATATGCATAAATAAAATCTTAAAAAATAACTACCATGTCTTCAAGGCTGTTGCTGTATGAATATGTTTTAGCTTTTTTCTTTTTATTGAGGTAATATTACAACATGGTATAGATTCCAGAAACTCATTTTCTTACTTTAGCACTGCATATACCATACCATATTAATCACCAACTATCTAGTCACCATTCACCACCAACCTATTGGCCCCCCTCTAACCATTCCCTCCCCACACCTTCCCCTCTGTTAATCCCCTTTCTGTAGTCAGAAGCAAAGGGTTGGTGTTTTGTTTGTTTGTTCATTTACTTTTTTTCCTTTCTATTCCACAAATAAGGGAAATGATACAGTATTTGTTTTTCTTCTGACATATTTCATTTAGCATAATCCTCTCAAGGAGAGAAATTTTAGTAGATATCCAGAATAAACAAGAGGGTAGAGAGTATAAGAAGCTCTTTTCCAGGAAAGGAGTTTTGACAACTCCGGTCCAGTCTTCAGTTGACTGAAAATCCAAGGCTATGAGTAGCAGAGTGGTACATGACATTGAATGTGTACTATGGAGACCAATGGTACATCATGTGGTATCACAATATGTTGAGTTGGAGCTTAATTAAACAAGGAACAAGATTCTAGAATCTGGGGGCACTGGAATAATGCTGGAAAGCAATCCCTTGTGTCTTATTCCTGTGTACTGGGCAGAATTCCTACAGATAGCAGAAACTCTGGGTTTCCACTGGCTTTGAAAAGAAGTAGGGCTAATTGGTTTCTCAGGCACTGTCCAAATACCAGAGGACAGGGTTGACTGTCCACTCTGGTGCTCAGAGCACCAACAGACTATCATGGGTAGCTCCACTAGCAGTGGGGTGGACAGCACTGCCCAGCGGCCTATTGTTCCAGGCATGGCAGGCAGCCAGCAGGGTTCAGTGAAGCTACTAGCATTTGTGATTAAGACTGAAACCACATTTTTTCAGCCTGACTTTTGGAAAGGTGGTGATGGGAAGGAATGGATGAAAGATGTTGAAGCGGTAGAAGTTGCAGTCTCCTTTCACCCACTTCTGTTGAACATCTTAAATGGGACAGGTTTCCTTTCCTATGTGTCTATGCTTTAGAGATTCTGTTTCAGGTGCACATAATGAAAGCCTCAGGGTTTTTGCATTAATAAGCCCCTTTAAAAATGTCAGCCAGAGAAGCACTAAAGACCTTTTCACCAAACACTTTTCAATCTTGTTATTTTAATACTTGCCTCTACCCTAGGCTTCATAGAAATGTAAAAGGTAATGAAGTGTTTCACATGCTGGTTTCTGTCTTTTTATTCTAATTTAAATCTATCACTTAACGCGTGCTTTAAAAATGATGTTTACTTTTGTCAGAGTGCTTATACCGTGCAGCCCAGAAATACTTATCTGGATTTGTATTTTAGACATACCATGTAGATTTTCATTGGACACACCGGCACAGTAGGAGGAGAAATGTATTTTTAAAACTTTAGGTCTCCATTTTAACCTGGAGATCTGTGGGTTTCCTGTAATGTACCCCATGGGGGTGAGTGGGCCTGCTGTCATCTGGTGAGGGCGTGGGATCTCCTTCCCAGCCTCCTGCGTCAGATACTTCGGTGCTTCATTTTGAGGCTGTGACTACCCTTTCCTTGGCTTTGTTTTCTAAGCTATAAAATATGGGAGGAAAGGAATTGTGATTTCTATATTACGTTGTGAGTAAGTTGAGAAGTATTTTATTCATTCTAATACATTGAGCATATCCTGCATGTCTAATGGTCCAGGGAGACTAGCTCCTGCCCTCCAGAAGCTCAGACATGCTGACTGCTAAGACAAAAGCATATAAGGGCAAACATGTAACCGAGGAACTGTGCTGCAAACTACCAGAAGAGGGCGCAATGGATACCTCCTAGACATTTCAGGAAGAGAGAAGAGGTAGTAGGGTTTAGCCTGAGGAAGGAATAAAGGACTAGGTTAGGTCACTCCAGAAAAAGAAGGCGCATAGGTAGAAACCATAAGAAAAAGTTCAGTGTGTCTAAGGGCCAGTGAGAAAGTGAGTGAGGCTAAAGCTACAAAATTTAAAGGGTAGGGCAATGGGAGAGTCAGGTTTAACCCAGAAAACACAGGATATTGTTCATTGAGAATGCTTTGAACTGCTGTGAAATGCATTTGGACTTCCCATTTAGCTCTCTGAAAGCTAGTACAGAAATTAAACCTGTTCACCAGAGGGGTGAATGGACAAGAGAAGGTTGACATGTTTCTGGAATGCAAGGGACTGTAGAAGGAAGAACAATATCCCAAACTTCTGCATGCATTCCTAACCTCCAGAATTTGACCACATGCAGAAGAGACTGAAAGACTAATTTGGTTGAGTGCACAGGAAGAAAATGCCACAGATACACTCTGGTCACTAAGTAATGATTTCAGTCTTTCTTCCACATGTAGACCCCTTTGTTTCACTACCTATGGTAGACAGCTCCAAGTCCACCCAGTTCCTACAGTTTAGCTCAAAGTTCAGAATTTTTGGGCAATTCAAGGTCTTCCGCAGGCTTAGTGTGGAACCTATGGTGAACCAGAAAGTGAAAGCATGATTTATCAGTTGCCACTCCCCACCCTTCTGCACCAGTCCTTTCCCCTCAATAGACAATGGTCAAGCACTGTACCACTACAGACACTTATTGGTGAAGATCGGAGTGGGAGATGCAAAGCAGTCATTGGTTCACATTATTTCTGAAATCCTCTTGGTTCTGCATTTTGAAGGGTTCTTCCATGGCATGGAAGAAGTGACTTGGTCAGACCCAGAGTCTGTACACTGAAGGAATGCCCCATCCTTCATGCTCCATGACCCTTGACCCACCCACATGGCATTCTCCATTTTTTGCCACATTGGAAGTGGGCACAGGAAATGCATATCCTCTGGGAGCTTTACAGCTTTCACAGCCTGCTTCCTGTTCATGCAAATTTGGGTGTTCCAAAATTGCTTTAAGCCTTAAACAATCAGAAGCCTCATTAGAGAAAGCTTGTGATTAGTTTGGCAATATAATTTCCTCAAAGACTCAGTAGGCTTCTGACCTATTTGCTTCTAACTAGTAATCACATTCAAGTTCTTTCCTAGATAAAATTCTTAAGGCTGGTATCTTTTCTCTTTCATATCCAAGCATCCTTCTCAACTTCCTGGCAGAAAACTTGAGCCTCATGGAAACAATAGCCTTGGATGCTACAGTATCCCCCTATTCTGATCTTTGCTATAGAGTCACTCTGTGTCAGCAAGAAGTCTTAGTGGGTCTTTGTAGGCCAAGATTTTTTTCCAAGTTTATCTCTTACTATTTGGATTCCAGCAGCAGTTAACTCTACTAAACTTTTAAGACTTTTCACCTTTGGGTATTTACCACTTTTTCAATCTCTGCATGCAAAATACCCTTTTCTTGACTGAACTCCTGTATGAAAGGCATTTAGGAGTGATCAACATGCTTATCACTCTCTTTCCAACCACTTTCCTCATAGCTTCAGGCTCAGAGGGATGGGGTCCTTAAGTTACAGCAGATGACACTTATATGAGGTGTTTGGCCATAGAATATTAAAGGTTCTTTAAAGCTCTAGCTGCATTTATTTTTTCACTCTCTGCTATCTGATCACTAAAACAATACTACCTAGTTATTACTTTCACAAAATCAATATCCCTCATATGTCTTGATTCCTTTATAAGCAACAAGCCCAAAATATTATGTAAAGTCTAATTGGGATCAGGGGTAAGGACTTATGTCTACACAGGTCCTCAGAAATCCAAACTCTCCTACTTTGCAGCTTTATCAACTCTTAGGTCTCAAATCCACTGCTGGATTTCCTATATCAATTCTCAGTCTTCCTGGAAGTGACATCATTCACATTCTAATGGTCAGAACCCTTCAAAGGCCACAATTGTCAATAATTGCAGGGTAACATAGAAAATGTGGTC
Source organism: Talpa occidentalis (assembly GCF_014898055.3). NCBI lineage: Eukaryota > Metazoa > Chordata > Mammalia > Eulipotyphla > Talpidae > Talpa > Talpa occidentalis. The sequence continues at coordinate 53,399,691 of NW_023604295.1, read as the reverse complement.
TAATTGTTTGCCAGGGAGTAACTGGATATGAGTAGGATATAGAATAATCTGTTCGCACACAATGCTTCCACCCTAAAGTATTAGATGCCCTTAGTGGAACATCTGAGGATACATGAAATGGAGTATAGGATATTGTAGGGAATGTCCTTCTCGAAGAACACAGTCAGTGCAAGATAACAGATTAATCCCCCCCCACCTCAGATTTTATATAGATGTAAATCCTTAAATACTGCTAGGTCATGGTATACTGTGATATTCTCAGTATTCAACAATTTTTTGTCTTACTCTGAATGTATGAATGTGTATGTGTACACATTATAAGGTTGGCTTCCAAGAGGGGAACTTACTCTTTGACAATAAAGTTCCTTGTAGAAAACACCCTCAGCACATGTAAATCCCTCTCTGTTTTCTTCATATCAGAATGTTTTGCATAGAAGTCATTGTCTCATTATTTTATATTTATTTATTTTTTATTTAATTTTATACAAGAACTAGGGTACAGATCACATGTGCAGGAGGGTGAGAGGATTCACCGGAGACAGAGGGGGAACAGAACATGCAGACTGAAGAAATACACTGCTAAGGGGAGCAGCAGGTGCAACAGGAGAGGTTTCACCATGTGGAATTCTTGCTGGCCAGCTGGGATCGGACCCGTGCTGCAGAGGCTGCGGACAGCTTCACAGTGCGGTGCTCAACCACCTGTGCCACCAGGGAGGCCCCATTGTCTCATTATTATTATAGATATTTAAATGGCAAGAGATGTGGGATTCTAAATAAGGTAAAATCAGTAAGATTATAACCCTGGCCAAACAGTAAGATTATAACCTACAGAAGAATCAAGTTTTGTGCTTTGTTAAAATACACAGGATGGGGGCCACTTCTAGAGATGCTACATGCTTAGAAAACACCCAGGGTGACTTTGATAGTAGCTCTGGTTGAGAGATCATGATTCCAGAAGTCTAGTTTGTCTTATCTGCCTAAATCTTATGATGGATTGACTGTATGACTTGAGACTGAGAATTCCATGTGCTATGGGAATTTAGGTGTTTGTATCTGATGTTTCTTCCTGGAACCAGGCAAAGTACCCTCTTCCTCCTTTTATCTGGTTGAACTTCTTACTGAAGGGTTCCTTGCTCTTCTCTTATCTATTACCTAAGCCTGTGAGTTCTCCGATAGCTAAATAATTAAAGGCAGCTTTCCAGTTTCTTTTAAAAGAATAAAAGACTCTTTGTGGTACTTGCCTGTGTTCAAAAAATGAAACAGATTTCTGAGGTTTGGGGTCCTCTTTATGTCAGAGAAGAGTAAGATGTAAGCAATTACATGCTGGAGACCTACAAACTTGGGGAGTTTGGCCAGGGACACAGCTGGGCAAGGAAGAAGAGAATGGCTGTTTATGGTCTTCCTGCTTCTTTCTTGGGCGGTGCTCTGCCAGGGCCACACCAAGCGACAGGACACTGATGGTTACAGTCACAGGGAGCTAAGAAGGTGGAGCAGGGATGCACATGGCCACTAGCCCCAACACTAGGAGAGGAGGAGGTTGAGCTGTGACCCTGCAGAAGATGAGCATCAGAAATACCTCACTATCCTTTGCTTCTCAGACATAGAAATGATAGAAAAGCAGCATGCATGGTGTTGGAGATTTCTTATATGGAGAGGGGACATCCCTGCTTTTTCCTTGTCCTTGTTCTCAGTCTCCTCTTTCTAATAGTAAGAGGTCACTGGACCCAGATTCTTATTCTGGTTCTGTGTAGGGCACCTCAGCTAGTTTTGTGACCTCAGGCAGCTTGCTCCTTGTCTCTGGGAGTTTCCTCATCTATAAAATGAAGATGGTGGAATCTGAATTATTTGGACCTCTTAGAAATTTACTATTGCTGTAAAGGTTGTTGTGACCTCCTCTGCCTCCAGGATATCCTAACTGAATATGGATTAGTGGACTGTTCTCTGGGGAACCATAACTTAGGTGATTTTTTTTCCTTTTTTTTTTTAATAGAGGCATGTTTTTTACTTATTTGTTTGTTTGTTTATACAAGCACTGAGTACAGTCAGAAGCGCTGGAGGGTGAGAGAATTCACCAGAGCCAGAGCAGGGAGCAGAGCAGGCAGAAGGACCGAAGTACACTGCTGAGGGGAGCAGCGGGCGGCAGGAGAGGTCTGCACGCCATGTGGGACCCTCCTCCGGTGGCCGGGGAGCAGCCGGGGATCGAACCGGCGCCGCAGAGGCCGCGGGCAGCTTCGCAACCCAGTGCTTAACCGCTGCTCCACCGGGGAGGCCCAACTTAGGTGATATTTTAGCAGATGTATGAAGATGATAATTTGGAGGGAAGAATTCTAGGCTCTTCTTAACATCTTAACTTCCTAACCAAGAAATTTGATAGTATGAGACAGTCAATAAACATGAGAGGTAACTGGGAATTTTCCTGATACCCATGGAATAATATGCCATGGTTATCAGGGAAGGCAGTTGGGGACAATCCTCATGATGGAGCGGACAGGAGTGCTTTCAGGCCAGCAACTACCGCCATTTGATGTTTCATCATCTTTCCTCTTCAAAAGTGTTAAAACTCTATTCTATCCTTTCTTCCACTAAGTATGTAATGTTTCAGTGAAGTGAGCAAATGTCTCAGAGCCTTCAGGTTTCTGAGGCTGAATTAAAGGTGAAATATACCCAGAACCCAGAAGTAGAAATGAGAATGATATAGAGTGGGTTCTGCTGGGCACTTAAGATGGCACCTAGAGGTGTGTTTATAAACAGTGGCCCTGACTGTTTGGTCCAGGCTGCCTGGACCTCATCCAAAAGGCCAAGTTATTGTGAATCATTTAGGGATTTAAAAATTATGTATTTGGGCCTCCCTGATGGTGTAGAGGGTTGAACATAGTGCTTTGAAGCTGTCTGCAGCCTCTGCAGCACGGGTGTGATTCCCGGCTGGCCAGGGAGAATCACACATGGTGCGGCCAGACCTCTCCTGTCTTGCCTGTTGCACCCCTCAGCAGTACTTTCAGTCTTTGTGCCTGTTCCGTTCCCCACTCTGTCTCTGGTGAAGCCTCTCAACCTCCTGCGCCTCTAGCCTGTACCCCAGCTGTTGTATAAATAAAAAATCTTAAAAAAAATGAAAATTACATATTTAATGTGGATCTTAAGATGTTAAATAGAGGTTAAATTTATAACATTACTCAACCAACTCTTTAAGGATGGCTATGAATGGAGTAGCACTGGCTTTCAGCCAGGTATTTAACCAGTTCTTCTGTATTACCTATGTGGAAAAAGGTAGTGCTGTGGGGCAGAGGGAGTAGAGATGGGTGTCTTAGTAACTGGTTGAATGAGACCAAAAGGATTAATTATTGGATCAGTCCCCTGGTCGCAAGTATTTATTCTTCACCCCATCCTAATTGTCATTTTTACTGATGATTTGAGTGAGAGTATTAAATGGCAAACTGAAAATAGGGATCAAATTCAGTGACATGAAATTTAGCAGAGGCAGATACAAAGCCTTACATTTGAGATCAGGATATTAACTGCTCAAGAATGGTGTAAAGGAGGCATCATTTAACAGCAGGGTGTTAAACACTTTTAACATCCTGTTACAGTTGGCTGTAAGCTCAGTCTGAATCAATAGTGTGATATGCTTGCCAGAAAGGCTAATGAGGTTCTGGAAGGCCTTAACAGAACCTCTGCTCTGTGCTGGGCAAAACACACTTGAGGAAGAGCAGACCGTTTAGGGCCCCAGGTTGAATAACAGAAGTTGGAAAACAGAATGTATGTGGACAGGCTGAGGGACTAGAGGGAACTTACCTTGGACTGGGAAAAGACTCAGGGTGGACAAGTCTCTCATCAGATCTGCAGCATTCTCTGGTGGAAGAACATTTCAGACTTATTCTGGGGGGCTCTGGTGTGCAGGACTAAAGCAAATAGGAAAAAATTTATCTCAACCCAACAGGGGAGTTGCCTAATGATCTACATAAAAATTAAATATGCTGGCCTAGAAAATAATGAAGTTTGTTTCCCCAGGGCATTCAACCAGAAGTGGATGAACACTCCATGAACAAATCATAGAAGGGAATTTTAGCAACATGTGGGCACATGATGTTTAATGGTTAACCTTGACCCTGGTGTTCAATGGATAGTATGTAAAGTTGCAGAGAAGCTTATAGGCAATATAGTCTGAGACTAAGATTTCAGCTTAATGAATAATCTTTGAGTGATATTATATTGGTTCATGAGCTGAGTGAGGCTGATAAAACCTTTAGAAGGTAGATTCCTTTTTTTTTTTTTTTTGAAACTATTGTTAGGATATAGGAGGAGTTTTGGAATGAAAATTAAGAAACAAAGGGGTGTGAGTGAGAAGAAGGGTGCACATTGGGTTATGGTAGAGGACAGTAGGTGGTGGGAGTGCTAAGGTGACGATACCTGAGGGGGGAAATTAGGAAACAGGAGTGTGATTTTTGGTACCAGAACTGATTTTTTTTTGGAGTTGCCAAGCATAGGTTTCTGTGACTCAATGTCCTTAACTATAGAACAGGATTCAACTTTTATTTATTCTTAGAGGCTTTGAATTACACATTGTGCTTCTAACAGCCTCAGGGCAAGAGATATAGTAAATTATGAAAACACTTTGCTGGACTGTGGTGCATATTATCAAGGAGGAGTTCCCTCCAAGCTTGAATTCCTTTGTTGAACAGATCTCTCTATGAATACAAATAATCATTAGAGAGACAGCTGGCTGCTGCTGTGCATCACCAATAAAACACTCTTCACACATCCCTGTCTTTTCTTCCTGGGAATTTTGCCAGAAGGGCTAGGAGCAACTGTTTGGATAAGCAAGTGGGGTCTGGTATCTGCTTCTGTAGGGCCCCATGGGATGTATTGATTCTCCTACATCTGTAACATCAGGGATGAACATGAGTCTAACAGCCTGGGATAAATAGACTATGCAGGGCCAGATCTCCCAGCTGTCTTCGTTGATAGGGTGGCCAATGAGATTTAAGAGGCAAGGTCATTTGCACTATCAAGTATGGAAGGTTTCTGGAACTGCTGCCTATTGAGGCTGTTAGCAGGAGCAGATGTGAGAGAAGGATCTGGTAGTTCAAAGTCTGTCCTTTTCTGTTCTTATGTTACTACATAGATTTCAGCTCTCACCTATGAACAAATGACCTTTACTTCTGAATCCCCTGGCCTGGCCCATGTTTCAGACCAATGGAACCACGTTGCTATTTGACATATTTAACTGAATATCACCTAAGAATCTCTAACTCAACCTGTTCAGTGATGAGCTCACCATTCCTATAAAATTTCTCCTACCTTTGCATTTTCTTCCCAAATGAATGACAGCACAACCCACCCAGTCATCCCAGAAAAAAAGAATATTTATACATTCACTCACTGATCTGAAAAAATACTTATTTTACTGCATATCCTAGACAATGCTTGCTTGTTGTGCACATAGTAATTAGAAAATAAAATCACTGTTCTTAAAACAGAGCATTTTAATGTTAAAAGATTGACCATAGTGTGTTTAAAATAACAATAAAAAACCAGATACGTACATATATAAGAGAATTTCAGGGAATAATGAGATCTAAAAAGAACAATAGAGAAAGTGGGAAGAGGAGAAACTGGGGTCAACAGAAGCTACTCTAGCAAGGTGGTCTGGGAAGAAAATTGAGGAAATGATATTTGAATGAATGATGAAAATATGCCACAGGAAGATCTTGAAGAACATTCACTGCAAAGACCCCACATGTGTGTATACTTTCTGGTGTGGTTGTGTTTGTATACACACACATGATTATAGGAATATAGGTGAGCATCTGACACAAATCTCTGTTCCCATTCCTGATTATTTCTGTAGGGCACAGGTGGAGTTGCTTGTCTAACATTATGTCTCTGGGAACCAGGTACCCAAGCTACAGGTGCTGCCTACATTTATATTTAAGTTGAAATATCCTGCTCTTCTCAATATAACTAACTGGTACAATGATGCATACCAAACCCAAACTCATCTGTTTTTGGAATTTTGAATTTTAACCTGAGAGGCATAGAAACTTCAGAGCCCTTCTACACATTGGCAGCTTTCAAAAGGGAAGAGCCATAATCTCTTTGCTGATGACATCCTCAAAACTTCTTGGGTTCCTGCTCTTCCAAAAGCCTGACTTTGCAAACCTTCTTTGAGTCCTAGATCACCAATCGTCTTCCAGTAAATATATCCTTGCTTAATACTCCATCTCTGCTTTTTTAAAAATACTTTCAAACAAAAGAAACAGTAAAAATGACACACTAATATTTCTTGAAGATGTGTTTCTCTGTTAAGTAAATTTAAGGCCACGCATTTATATTGCGACATCTTCCGCAGAGATTTCTAGAGTTGGCATTCTGAAGACTGACTATAACACCATCTCATTATTTACATTTGAATTTCTTTAGTTACCAATAATGTTTTGCATTTTATATGCTTATTAGCCAATGATATTGGTCAAAATCTGTATCTATTCTTTGTTCACATATCTCTTGTAATCTAAGGGATTTTACTATTGATCCAGACAAGATCTCTCTATTTTGACAATAAATGTTAGAGCACTTCTCACTTATTTAGAGCACTTCTCACTTTTTGTTGTTGCTGGTAATTTATCTGTCTGCCACTGCTCTCCTACCACTGCCTTTTACATATACTAAGCCCTTTTTACATATACTAAGTACATATACTAAGTCCTGGTTGAAAGCCACATAGTCCTTGTACATTCTGCATCACTCAAAAATTTTTGGCCAGTGATGGACTGAATATAACACTATTCCTGGGCCTCCCCGGTGGCGCAGCAGGTTTAGCGCCGCACTTTGAAGTTGTCGGCAGCCTCTTTAGCGCGGGTTCTATTCCCGGCCTGCGAGGGAGATACATACATGGCTTGGCAGACCTCTCCTGCCTTGCCCCGCTACTCCCCTCAGTAGTGTCTTTGGTCTGTCTGCCTGTTCTGCTCCCCGGTCTGTCTCTGGTGAATTCTCTCACCTTCCTGCACCATTGACCTATACCCCAGTTCTTGTATAAATAAATAAATCTTTAAGAAAAAAGATTAAAAAAAAAAGTAATCCCAAGTGCTGTACCATGTATTCTTAGGTATAAACCATCTAGGTTTGTGTAGCTACACGCGACAATGAAATCACACAGGAACACAGTTCTCAGAATTTTTTTCTCTTCCTTAAGGGGCTCCTGACTATATTAGTCAGGATGGGTTAACTTATGGTATAGCAACAGCTCAATATCTCACTTGCTCAACACACACAAACAATGGAATATTTTGCACAGGTTTGTCAGAGGTGGGAGGATTCTGCTTATTTGAAATGTTCAGTGACCCAGCTTGATGAAAGTTTCATCTTAATTCATGCATCCATGAGCAATGACAGGTCAGAGAATTGGATGATTTGTGTGCCTTCTGCTGAAAAGTAATGCACATTCCTCTGATTATTGACCAAAAGAAAACTATGTTGCCATGACAAGCTTCCAGTGGGCAGGGTTGTGCCTAGTAGGAGGTAAAACCAGAATACAGGGCAAGAACCCTGAATGACTATACTCCCATATCTTCTTGCCATTTTCTACTGTTTCACCCCCTGGAAACTTGCTTTTCCACATGTTCAAACTCTACCAACCCAAGGTCTCAGAGACTGGGAACCCCTGCAGTTTTTTCTCATCTCTGTATAGAATTGATCTCTCGCTACGCTGTGTCACCTTAAAAATATCAGGAGACTAAGATTATTTATCACAAAGAAAGTCCAATGTCCAGAAGGAAGGAAATGCTTTTGTAAATTATGATGAATTAATATCATTGCCAATTAAAGTTGTACTCATGAGAATTTCAGTGATAAAATTACAAATGATATAGTGAGTCAAGTGAAGCAAATTTCTATAAAAAGTTTTTATCATTTTAATAGTCATTTGATATAGTTGGTAGTGAAGATTCTTTGGAGAGTTAGCATTTTGATTTTAGTATTTTCTTGATTCATGTGAATTCCCTACAGTTGTCATGTATGACTTTTATAATCTGAAAATCAGAATATTTAAAAGATATCCTTAAAAGAGGCAGGAGTTTGCAGCATCAAAACTCCAGAGTTAAACATTCTGTTTTTGTAGTTTGGTTTTTCCACTAGCTAAGAAAACTTAGTCACATAGATTGCCCTCTTTTAATGTGAGATTTTGTATCTGAAGAATGGAGAAATAACAATTGCTATTGCCCATGGCTTTGTGAACATTAAGTGCATGTCAATCACTTAGACTTATATGTGTCTAATGTCTAATGAAAAGTAACTATTGTAATAATCAAGGAACACAAATAAGGGACATATACTCCTGACTGGGAGAGCAAGTAGATAAAGACATTTAAAGCATATTTGTTTATATATTTGTCATTACCAAATTCATATGCTTTTTGATTCATTTACTTTCTGTGTTGTTGTTTGGTGTCCCTTTATTTCAATCTGAATAACTTCCTTTAACATTCCTTATAAGGCATTACTAATAGTGACCAATTTCCTTAGTTTTGTTTGTCATAGAAAGTTTTTCTTTCACTTTTAAAGACATTTTTGCCAGGTATATCATTTTTTTAAAAGATTAATTTATTTATGTATACAAGAATTGGGGTATAGGCCAAAGGTGGGGGGGTGAGAAGATTCACCAGAGACAGAGTGGGGAACAGAACAGGTAGATCGAGTGAAATACACTGCTGAGGGGAGCAGTGGGCGAGAGGAGAGGTCTGCTGCGTCATGTGGGTATCTCCCTGGCCGGGGATCGAACTCGCGTTGCAGTGGCTGTGTGCAGCCTCATAGGTTGTGTCTTAATCCCTTGTGCCACCAGGGAGGCCCCAGGTATAGTATTTTTTTGACTGCCAGTTTTTCTCTTTTGGCACTTTGAATATGTCATTCTACTTTTTTCCTGGCATGCAAGGCTTCTGCTGAGCAATCTGTTGATAATCTCTTGATTCTCTTTGATATCATAAGTTGCTTTTATCTTGCTGCTTTCCAAATCTTCTCTTTTATCTTTGTCTTTAAAAAATTTATAATATGCCTTGGTGTATACCACTTTATGTTCATCCTATTTGAGATTCTATGGGCTTCATAAAGATGTTGTTTTGTCCATAAGCTTTTGGAAGTTTTCAATCATTATTTCCTTAAGTAGGCTTTTTGATCCTTTTTATCTTCTTGTGAGATTCCCTTAATGCATAGTGTCTTGTAAATATTGTAGTCTTTCTTGACTTATTTTACATCCTTTTTTTTATGTATACTATTCAGTACTATCAAATGACCTATCTTTGAATTCACTTACTCTTCTGTGTGATCATATGGTATTCAAACTTTCTAATGTATGTTTTAAGTCAGTCATTTTATTATTCACCTCCAGAAATGCTTGGTTCCTTATTGTTCTCTCTCTCGAGCTTCTCATTTTGTTCATATAAGAGTTTACTGATTATCATTTAATTGTCATTCTGTGTTCTCTTGTAGCTTACTGAACTTCTTTAAACTGATCATTTTGAATTCTTTGTCAGGTAGTTTATAACTCTCCATTTCTTTATAGTCAGTTATCTGGAGTTTTATTTTTTTCCTTTGCTGGTGCCATGTTTTCCTTATTCTTTGTGACTCTTGCAGCCTTGTGTTGTTGGTGTCTGTATATTTGAAGAGTAGTTTCCTCTTCCTTGATCAAGCGTGATGACAAGGGTCTATTGGCAGATCTAATACTGGGAACCATAGGTGGAGGCATCTGCTGTTAGGTCCACAAGTGAGATTATTTCTCTTTCTCTTGTAGAATAACTCATGGGCTGCTGGACTACCTCTCAGTTCTGTGCTGTGCCAGGATGGGGATGCAGTGATGTGGATAAATGAGTCTGTTCTTACTTTTTTAATGTGTCTAAAAATGTACCCAATGGAGAGAGCTGACTTTGACCAACTTCTCTATTGTCCCTTTTACTAATATTCTTCAAATCATAATTACAGTGGTGGACTTAGAGTTAATCTTGCTTAGAATTTTTCATTTTTTCTAATATGAAACCTGACCCAAGATACTATATTCTTAGGGCCTTATAGTAAGTATTAAAACTAGGTCCTTAGGAATTTCTTTGTCTCAAAAGCAGCTGAGCTGTGCTTGGTTAGTTAACTAATTTACATCTTAAAGATTTCTTGAAGCCTACAGTCCAAGTGGACCATGAGATTGGACAAAAGTAATTTACCTCATTACTGCTTCCTCCCCATATCTCTTCTATACCTCTAACATAGTAGTTTTCAGTCTAAATTACACATTAGAATCACCTGGGAGTTGTTTTTTTAAACAATAATACCAGGTCTCATTCTAGGCCTATTAGTTCAGAATCCCTGAAGATAGGCCCAGGCATAGGTATTTTTTTTAAATACTCCCAGGCGATTTTAATATGTAACCAGCATTGAGAACCACTAAGTTAACAGATTGTTTCCTGGATTTGTTTTGTTTTTTACCTCACATTTTTCCTGTTTCCCTCTCATACCCTTTCTTTCTTCCTTATTCTTATCCCTTTTTCTGATTCCCTCTTAACTGGCTATAATATGAAATCAAGGTTTATTGTTAAATATTTGTTACATATTTACTATATGTATTGATTTTTCTTGGTTGCTTTAGTCTTAATTTATAAATCAGGTGAAGAGATTTGTTCCCCCAAATCTCTTCATCACTTTGATATTTTCTTCACCCTCTACTAAATTTAATTAGGCTACTGTTACATGTAGCCTTCAATTAACTTATTTTGCTGTGTGTAATAGACCTCTGTAGAAAAGAAAAGGGACATAATGTATTTGGATTTTTGAGAGAGGCATTACTAAATGATTACAGAAATATCTTTGACACTATTGACACCTCTTCTATTCAGAACTCCTGATAATCGCATTATTCTGGTATCTGACCATGTTCTGACTGATTTTTCCTGGCTCCTATTACTCTTCCAGCTCTAATAACCCATTTCTCTTCTCATTGAACACATTCCTCCTTGGTGATCTCACCTACTTCACAGTTTAACTCTTACATGTCTCTCTCTTGCTTGCTTACTCTCACTCTCTGTCTCTCCAACTTTATAATTATTGGTTGAATAATCTCCACTTTTATCTCCTTAATTCTTCAAAATCAACATAAATTCATCTTCTTTCTTCTCGATCTTCTTTTTCTTATGTCCACAAAAAGTTCTTTTTCCATTTATTACTGCACGTGTTATTCATTTATGGATTGATTTATTCAAGTGCTAAATAATGTCAATTAACAATCTACAATAAAAGAGAAACTGATAGACTTGGGAAAGCAATCATGGGAGATATTGTTAAAAATTATTTATTCCTTCTTTCCCCTTCAGAAATTGTACTCTCATACAGTACTGGTAGGATTTTTTTTTAATTTATTCATTTATGCATACAAGATATGGGGTACAAGCCAAATGTACGGGGGGTGAGAGGATTCACCAGAGACAGAGTGGAGAACAGAACAGGCAGATCTACTGAAATACACTGCTGAGGGGAGCAGCGGGTGAGACAGGAAAGGTCTGCTGCACCATATGGGTACCTCCCTGGCTGGCCGGGGATCGAACTCGTACTGCAGTGTCTGCGGATTGCTTCACAGTGCTGTGCTTAACCCCATGTGCCACCAGGGAAGCCCACTGGTAGGAATTCTAATGATGTAGTCACTTTGGAAATCTGTTAGTTTCTCAAAAATTACATGTGTGCATATTACATATCAATAATTCTATTCCTAGGCATTTATTCAATATACCTGAAAACATGTACATACAAGAAGAACTTGTAAACAAATGTTAATCACTGCGTTATTCATAATGGTCAAAAATGGAAACAATCCTAATGTTCATCAGCTGATAAATAAATTAAAAGAAAGTGGTAATCCACCCCTTGGAATTATTTTTCAGTCATAAAAATCTATAAAACACTGATATTGTTTCAACTTCTATGAATCTTGATAACATTATCCTAAGTGAAAGAAATCAGTTTCCAAAGTCCATATGTTGCATGATTCCATTTATTAAATATCCAGAGTAGACAAATAGACACAAAAAAGTAGATAAATGGTTGCCAGAATCTGGAGGAATGGAGATGGAGAATGATTTTAATAGGTAGGGGATTTCTTCAAGAGGGATGGGAGGCTATCATGGAAATGTCTTTTTTTTTTTAAATAGAGGAATGTTTTTATTTATTTATTTATTTGTTTGTTTTTGTTTATACACTGCACTGGGTACAGTCAGAAGCGCGGGAGGGTGAGAGAATTCACCAGAGCGGGGAGCAGAGCAGGCAGAAGGACCGAAGTACACTGCTGAGGGGAGCAGCAGGCGGCAGGAGAGGTCTGCGCGCCATGTGGGACCCTCCTCTGGTGGCCGGGGAGCAGCCGGGGATCAAACTGGCACTGCAGAGGCTGCAGGCAGCTTTGCAACCCAGCGCTCAACCGCTGCGCCACCGGGATGCCCTATCATGGAAATGTCTTAATTAGATCCTGGTGATGGTTGCACAACCTTGTGTATATACTAAAAAAAAAAAAAAAAAAAAAAAAAAAAAACCACGGAACTGTGCACTTTATTTCAATTTTGAAAGTTCTACCCCTTTTTAAAGTTTTATTGCTGAATCTCATGTGTTCAATTCTTCCTTTGATCTTTTATTTTTTAGGTAGAGCTCTTTTATAGCAACTCCTGAGACATGTCATATAATTATTTGTATGATATTCAGTTTTAAAGGGGATACTCATTGAAATAGATGTCACCTACAGAAGTTGGTTGGTTATACACATAGGGACTGTACACATAACATTATGGTAGAGAATTTGTTGTGCTCCTCTCTTACTATCCAGAAAATCTCTCTAGTTAATGTTCCAGAGTCATTTAAACCTGCACAATTCTTAAACTCACAAGAGTATGAGCATGTGCCCAGAATGCTATGTTAATTTTGAATGAGAACAACTACCTAGTGAACTGGTTATGCCAGTGCATGTGCCTCCTTTGGGTAGAAATTAACTAGGAAAGCAAAAGCTATGTGGTGTGCACATAATCTGAGCAGTGCTGTTATTCAAAAGCTTGGTACAAAGGCACTGTAGTCAAAAGCAGCTTCACAGCAGGGCTAAACCGGACAACAGAACTGAATAGTAAACACTATGGCCACTCGGTGGCTCTCATTGATCCAAGAATCACCTGATTATTGCCCATCTTACTTCAAGATCAGGAAATATTTTATCTCTAAGCTGCCTTTTTATAGATTTTGGATCATTCCATATATGTTTATTTTATAATTTAGATTCTAGAGAGCAGCGTTCTCCAGTCACAGCCAACGTTTGATTTTTTTCTTCATGAAACTCTAAGTTCTATAAAACATAACTGATCTTTGTATCTCATACAACATCTAGTATTGGCTTGCATGTTACACATATGATTGAAGTAAACTGAAACTTGAGTTAATTTCTCATCTTTTTTTTTTTTTTTTTGGTGGGACCCTCACAGGCAGCCAGGGAATGAACCGGAGCTGCAGAGGCTGCGGGCAGCCTCGCAGCCCAGTGCTCAACAGCTGCACCACCAGGGGAGGCCCTAATTTCTCATCTTTAAAACATGTTGGTTGGTAACTATTTTTCTTAAGTGTTGGTATCTGACAATAGCAAAAATTTGAAATTCTGTCGGTGTGGCTAATGCCAATTTCTGAAATTATTTAGCAATTCTGTCCTTATATTGAGTAGACTTGTTCTGAGGATGATCTGCATTGTTTTATATGAAGTTGTTATTAGTGCAATATCGTCTATTTCAAGACTCCTTAAACTTAGGTGTGGAACAGAATCACTGGGAGACATTCTGCTGGGGTCCAACCCCAGAGCTTCTGGGTCATTAGGTCTGGGATGGGAACCCAGAAGCCGCATTTCTAACAGGCTTAGTCTTAGGCAGCGCTGATTGGCCTAGAACTGACTACACTTGGAGACCACTGCTTGCCTTCATTGTTCTTGGCCTTCAGTGTTTGAATTGGAGCACCAAAGTGCGGTCTGTGGACCAGAACACTGGCAATATCTGAGAGTGTCTTTAAAATCAAGGATCTCAAGCCTCACTTGTGACCTCTGAGTCAGACTCTGCATTAATAAGGTGTCTTGGGTGATTAGTATGATACCATTAAAATCAGAGAAACACTGACTTAGAACACTGAGAGAGCTCACTTGCAGATCCTACCAGAGAGGTATTAAGTGAAAGATGTTCTAAAGCAAATTAACTGGAAACAATTACGTGTTCTAGATTGTGCCTCTTTGAACTAAGCTGAGAAATCTGAGAGAACAGGATAACTAAATCAGTCTGGGTCTCAGCAGGATATAGACCAGACTACTCAGAGAGGAAATTAAACTTTAATGAAGACACTATTTACAAAAGAGTGGGTAGGATTGAGTTAACCTACAGCAGATGGCGAAGCACTTAGATATTAATAATAGCAAAACATCACCATCCTTAGGCTTGAAGGAGCAAGGAGAGGAGCTATAGAGAGTAGAGGTAAATATACAGATCTTTTTTTCTTTTCATCCTTAAGTGTCCTCAGTGTGCTTTTCATTATCCAAACTATATAGAAGGTAGAAGGCAAGAAAGTCTAGTTGTATTGTCCTAATAGTCAATTTTTTGAGGGGTAAAGGGAGAGAGGGGTGGGACAGTAGGAGAGAATGTAGAATGGTGGAGATATCTCCCTGAATAGAATAGTTTATTATTTATGCACTAGTCAGAAAAGGTCAGCTGAAAGATGACACCCCTCAGTTTTTCCCCTTCCAAATGAAAGTATAAGTGGGAAATGTCAGTTATCTGATAAATAAAATCCAAAGATCTCCCTGCCTCCTGCAACCTAAGAACACTATAATGAGTGTCACCAAAAGAGAAGGTAGCTAAGGCAGCATGTAGTAGCATATAATGATAAACAGTGAGCAGTGGGTCAATGTGTAGTCTGAAGTTATCTGCAGAATTTAATGTTAAGTTGAGAAGTTACTGCAACTTGAGTGGAAAAGTAAATAGACAGCAGATTATGTCAGATATTCCAAGAACTGTGCAAAGGCTGAGGAGGAGAGTGGGTGGAACTTTTTGGGGATGAGAATAAAGATAAAGGATCCAAGTCAGAACTCACATAGGAATAAAAGTAAATGGGAAAATTATTTTCTTGAGAAATTTGAGTAGTTTTAAAATGATTTTAGTGTGGTTTCTCTCTTTTTAATAGTTCCATAGAAGCATAATTGATCCACAAAGAACTGCCAGTATTTAATGTGCACATTTCAGTGCCTGAACATATATAAACACCCATGGTACCATCCCCTCAATTAAAGTATTAGATTTATCCAACACCTCTCAGTGTTTGTCATGTATTCTTTTGTTGGTGTGTGTGTGTGCTTATGTGTGTGTGTGTAAATGTGTAATAAGAACACAACATGAGATTTTCCCCTCTTAACAAATTTTGAAGTACACAATAGCATATTGTTAACTCTAGGCACCATGTTGAATAGCATATCTCTAGAACTTTTTCATATAGAATAACTGAAACTTCCTTTTCAGACTCTGACAACCCCTATTGTGTTCTCTGCTTCAATAAGTTTATTTTAGTTATCTCATGTAAATGGGTCCATGCAATATTTGTCATTCTGTGACTCATTTATTTCACCTAGCCATAAAATCCTCTGGCTTTATCCATATTTTTATCAAAATGTATTTCCATCTTTTACTGGCTAAATAATATTCTATTATATGTACATACTGTGTTTTCTTTACCCATATGTCTGTCGTTGGACACTGGGATTGTCACCCTATCTTGGCTATCATAAATTAGTTTAGCTTCTCTTCAAAGTTGACATTGTGGTCACTCTATGTCAGAGCTTTTCATGTATTAATAAGTGCATACATATTGTCTGGGACACTTATGAAAAAAAAAACTTACTCAGTTTCCCAGGAATTTTGCAGTCTTTGGCCTTTGGAAAATGGGTTATAAATTAGAGAAGATTGATAGAAGAATATGTTGGTTCATGGAGACAATAAAACTTTATGAGTTTCTTGTGGTTCTTAGCACATCCTCTTTCTTTACCCTACCAGCAAAGTCTTATGGAATTTGTTCTTATTTTTAATTCACTGTCTTAGGTATTGTCATTAATTTAATATTCCTTTGACATATTTACCTTATCAACAGTCATTTAAATCTTAAAGTTAATTTGGTTTCATGCTATTTTTGCAGACATTGGAGTAAGCATAATAGTTCTATTTAGTTCTGTTCCGTATATCATTAGAATTAAGTTCTCATGTACATAGGTCTAAGCAGGGGAGCAGGGAAGGAGGCAAATTGGATTCCACTTTATTTATGATAAAGAATGTTTACATCCTTTTTAGCAGAAGGCATAATGGCAGTTTATGAAATGGCATTGTCCAATAGCCTCGGGGACATAGAATCCTTAGAAGTTAGTCATTTCCACTGTCTGATAGCATAAGTGACAAGCAAAACTATGCCTAAAGGAAAAGTAAGAAACCAACACTGCCTCCTAGAAGAAGTTTCAGATCCATTGCCAGTGAATCAATCAACAAACACAGTTCACTGAATCCCTACCTACTGCATGCCTTGCATTATGGTAAATATTGTGAGAATAGAGAAAAAAGCAAGACATTTGTCTACAAAGACAATGGCATTATCAGAGGGAAGACAAAATCAACACGTAAAATAGTAACAAATTACTGTCAGTCAGGGAAGGCTTTGCCATCTCTAGTTGGCTCTATATCATATGCCATGAACAACAACAGCAAATGCTAGCACTGATTCACAATTTCAGACCATCCTCATTCTCCTTCTTACCTTACTTCTGTTTATCTTTCCAAACTTACCCCATCTGCTGTTGGTTATGTAGCTTACATATTATTCTGTTCTTTGCTGTTTGACCTGATTGTGAGTTGTCTTCCCATCTCAATCTTTTTTTTTTTTTTAATGCCTGTGTTTTTTTTTTTTTTAATATAGAGGCATGTTTTATTTATTTGTTTGTTTGTTTGTTTGTTTATACATGCACTGGGTACAGTCAGAAGTGCGGGAGGGTGAGAGAATTCACCAGAGCCAGAGCAGGGAGCAGAGCAGGCAGAAGGACCGAAGTACACTGCTGAGGGGAGCAGCGGGCGGCAGGAGAGGTCTGCACACCATGTGGGACCCTCCTCCAGTGGCTGGGGAGCAGCTGGGGATCGAACCGGCGCCGCAGAGGCCGCGGGCAGCTTCGCAACCCAGTGCTCAACCGCTGCGCCACCGGGGAGGCCCCCCCATCTCAATCTTAACCTGTGCTCCTTTCAACCCTTTCACCCACGTATACTGCCTTAGGCTACTAATGATACCTGTCCCTGAAGTCCAGCCCATGTCATGACTGGGGATCCTATAGAATAGACTGAATATTTGTCGCTACAATGAATAGAAGGGGCATTTCAGTAGTTCTTTGAAGCAAAGGTTAGAGTTTGTGAAATGTAAATGTTGGGCAAGATATTTTAAATGGTGCTGTGGTTTCCAATCAGTGATAACAGTAAGCAATCTGGTGCAAAGGCATGTAATAATATCAGATATATGCCAAGGAATGTGGGAAATAAGATTGAAAAACCATTATCGATAGGCCATGACATAAATCTCCTTAACTGGAATTATACCAATTGTTTCCCTTATGTTTCCTTATGTTTTTCTACCCTTGGTTACAATCAAATTGCAGTGAAGGTCTGTGCATGACAGACCCTTTAGCTTATTGGTGCCAGATTCTGTTTTGAAGCATATATGACCCTGGCCTTATGTTCTGAAGATTCTCAAGAATATGAAGATCCTCGTTATTTCTAAACTTAAAACGTTTCCAAATTGATTTTAATGTGGCATCAATCATACTTCGGACAAACAAGCAGGCAGTGACCAAAAAAAATTAAACTGCTTGGTAAATATTTTACTAAATATTTACTAAAATTTAATTCTGGTCACAGAACCTCACATGCGTTTTTGACCTTTGTTTTCTCAAAAAACTTCTATAGTGACTATCAGGGAAAGAGAATAGTCAAGCACTAAGGTTCAAATTTAGAACATAATACAAATAAAATATATTGTCCAACACACTAGTGCAAAATAAACTCAGAATATTTGTTTCCTATGGAAATCAAAAAACAGAGAAAACTGTGCAGTGACCCGTGGAGAGTTGACACATGTGCTGAGGCTGTGCATCCATCATTCTGGGGAGAACTCCCAGGTTGATCCTATACATAGTTCATCAGAAGCCACATCTGTTCTCTTTCACCAAGATGTATCTGTGCTCTGGCTTGATCAGCTGTCTCAAGATTTTAAGGCCCTTTTGTCCTTTCCTGATATAAATAGCAAGGCAAGGCCTTTTGACTTCACTTTGGAACACTATCAAAACCCAACAGGTGTCAGCCTTTGCTGACCTCTGGGGGCCTTTCGCCTTCCAGGGAGGGGACTGTCTGCTCTTCTGAAAGGGATCACACCATAACCTGACCCCAAGGGATGACAGCTGGTCTCTCTCACAGCACATACCAACAAGGGGGGACCCTCAGAAGTCACAGCAAAAGCGACAGCCAAGAATACATGGCACCAGTCGCTCCTCCTGGTAAAGCTCCTTTTATGGGAGGAAAAAAGCAGAACTGTTGAGAATATTGTGTTTCCTCTTGAAATTTCAAAGATGGGGAAATGTCAAAGATTGGGAAGTGACAGGAGAACCCAGTTACTTTAGGGGTAAAAATAATGACTCTTTGAAACATGGTAAATAAATGACATACATAAAAATAAATAAAAATACAAATCTGTTCAAAAATGTCTCCCATAGGAAAGGATTGAAGATGATGATGTTGGTTGGCCATTTTTTAGAGTTTTTTTTGGCTGTGGGGTATCTGCTGCCAAATTAGGGTTTCCAGATTATGCAAATAAAAATAGAGCATTTATTTTTTAATTTTAATTTATTAATAATTTTATTTATTTCACATAAATTTTTATTTCAGTCGACAGCAAATAATGTTTTGTGTAAATATGTTCTAGGCAATATTTGGGATATACTTATACTAGACATTTATTTTTTTGTGTGACCTGAAGTAAAAATTAAACTGGGTGTTTTATATCCTAAAGCCAGCAATCTGTTTTCATTTCTGATTTCTTACTGATCTTCTCCTGAGACAAATAGTGGCACTCCTGTGCTAAATGAAACTTTATTCCGAGATTTTGAGATAAATGGGAAACTGTAGCCAGAAGACCTCAACTGCATAACTGGGTCTGACTCTCTCTACAGTGTTGCTCACTTTTCTCTGCTCACTCCAATTTTAATACAAGTTTAATGAATCTGTCTTTTGCTTAAGAATTCCTTATAAATAACTTCTTTTTCAGAGGCACCATGACAGATATGGTAAATGAAATTTAATTGAATAATATTTACCTTATGCTTAGTCAGGCAGTGATCTGGAAGAAGATCATTGGTATGATATGGCTGGTAAGTAAGCCATATCAGTCAATTCTTTTTTGTATTGAATGTAATCTCTAGTTCTGATGGACTAGGGATTACACTCAATACAAAAAAGAATTGATTGATATGGCTTACTTTCAGCACAGTTAAGTAAGTACTTACTCAGTGCTCAGCACCATCTTCTGGACTAGACACTGAAGATGTAGAAATGCATAAGTTACTGCCCTACAAGTGTATGTATCTGTGATACATAACAGGGGAAAGATTAACTTTATTTTGTTGCATGAGGGAAGACCCACATAAGAGGTTATGGAAACAGATTATCTCCAGAAGTTGCAGGAATGCATGAGAGAGAGACCATTATCATGGGATTCCCTCACCTTTCTAGTCATCCCCTGTGCACTTGTTGGCTACTTGCTTCATTCTATGGGAAACACTATTGTATTTCCTGTATTTAATTGTATTTATTGGTCAGTTTTATAAAGTAAAAATAAAGTTGTTACTATTTGGCAGGGAATCCATAGCTGGCATTGAAGATTTATGAACCTCTTGAAATTTTTAATAAAAATTTATAGGTAGTTTTACTGGGGAAGTAGGATTTACAGTTTTCAAATTTTCTCAAGGTATTCTATGACCTCCCAAAAGTTAAAAACTCTGTCATAGAGAGATCAGATAGAATGTTCATCCAAAATAGTGTAGGTCTTTGTAATCAATAAAAGTATATTAAGAATCAACTCCCCACATAATTGGTATTACAAGTTTTAGAGAACAAAACAAGAGGGACTATGTTTATGTAAAAATAGTCTCAAGCTGTGGAGTAAAAAAATGAATGTGATTAAAGTAATGTATTTGTTATAGAGTCAAACTACAGAAGGGGCAGTGAGAGAGTGTCTATTCCATTAAAACTGATCTTTTATTCACTAGTGAGGATCTCCTGCTTCCATGAATCTTCAGACATTACACCACTGTCTCAACATTTCCTAAATCTGCAATATTCATATTTATAAACATCAACTCATGAGACCAAGGCCTAATAAAATTCATTGCAGGCCCTCTGAATTAAGTCTACTGAATTTAAATTCTCTGAATTACATCTCTGAATTTAAATCTACTCAGATATACTCAAATCTGCCTTATCTCCTTTTTTTTTTCTTTGTAATTTTCTTCCTATGTCTGTACTAAGAGAAGAATATTTATTGAATGACTACTACATTACTACCACAACCTAGGTGTCTTTCCTTTAATTCCACTTTATATTTGAAAGTACTAAGACTCTACATTCTTAGGTTACTTATCTGTGGCAGGAAAGTTAGAAAGGGTGTTCTGAGTATTGGATGTTTAAGAGGATGGGAGGCATTTGAGTAGGTAATGAAGTGGAGATTTCCAGGCTAAATAGAGGAGTTGAGGAGTATCATCATACATTTGATGATTCCATTTACCTGGTTTTTGTGTGTACAGATCCCTAATATGTCTGCCATTATTTTATGATACACTTACTGGAAATTTGCTGGTTTTCATGCTTTTAATTTTATATAAAAATATGCTACTAATTGCAGATCTTATAATTAAACCTAGTATAATTTTATGTGCAGTGCAATCATGGAACATGTTATCATGGCATTTACTGGGCTTCAGATATGTGACAAGACAATCACTCTAATGAACTGAATCAAAGAGATAGTGATTTTATTCTGATTGAACAATGTAGTTTAGAATAAAATAAAATGAGCAAATAAAGATAAAACCAAACATTTACCAGTTAATATTAAATTTGTTAATTTATTGAGGTCTAACATTAGACCTTTTTGCAGAGGCTACTAATATTCACAATTTCTAGGTGCTCCTCTCCATTTCACACCCCCTTCCAGTTAAATTAGGATCATATGCCTGTCCTATACCATATGTTGCTCCCAGGATACGACATTTAAAGGCTAGGGCAACTCCTATCCCTTCCATCTCCTGTTCTGATAATTCGAAGACCACATTGGCAACTGGGATGAGATAGAGTAGGGCCCTTCAATCCATATTGGATTTTCCATGAGTGAATGTAAACATTTAGTGTGGCCAGTCACATTTGGGATGTTAGTCTATTAAAGGTGGACTCAAAGTGTAGCTGTAGACCAGCAGGATCAGCCTCCCCTGCAAAACTGTTATAAATGCAGAATCTCTTTTTCTACCCCAGTGAATCTACATTTTAACAAGATCCCTGGGTGGTTGGGATACCTATTAATTTGAGAAGCTCTGTTATAAACTGTACCTGAAATTCTGGTAATTTGAAATACTAGTAGTGATGTTCAGGCAGGTCTGGGAATTCTGAACCCAATTTAATACGAGAGTCAATAGTGTAGATCTTTAAAAACACAGACTTGAGATCTAATAGATAAAAATCTCTAGAGGTGAGCTCAGTAAAGTCTAGTTTTGAAACCTTCCAAGTGATTCAGATAATCAGGTTTAAAGTTCTGTCAGTTCTAATGGGGAATCCAGCTAAATATCTACGACCACCAAGGAACATTTTACTAGTTCATACAGATTTTCAAAGTTTGCTAAGTAGATATTCTATAGGAGGTCCTAGTATTTAAATGTACAGTTGATGGAATTAATAGTTTGTGTAGCATGTTTTTCCGATCTTGAGAGGCGAAGTGACTCTCCTCTTTTCTTGGCCTCAGAAACTCTGGGAAAGAGAAAGCTGAGCAGTGGGAGGGTGCAGAATGGGGGCTTCCATTGCACTACCTTTTCCCATTGGCTCGCTGCAGTCCTTCCTGGGCAAAATGTGGCTGAGTTTAAAAAGATTCTGCAGCTGTCTTCACTTAGCAGCTTCCTTATCAGAATGAGGCAGCTCCGTTTCCCTTTGTGTATAGACATCAGAATATTGGCTCTTCTCTGTGTTACTTCTGCCTTTCTTCCTGGTGAGCTAAAACTATCAATACACTAAAAAAGAAGCTTTGTAATCCAGTAAGTCCACTACCAAAGAATGAGAGCTAGCCTGGTGCTTTGTGAAACAGGAATTCAGAGTTTGCTCTCTTTAATTTTCTCACTGGGGTAGTTGTATTTTGCATATCGTTTCTGAAATATCTTTGCTGTCCTCTTTGAATTAGATCCGAAGCCTGCAGACCCCTTTTGACCCCCTCGTATCTCCAGCCCTTTGTCTCTGGGTGCTCTTTAAACATGTAAGCAATCAAACAAGATAAACTCATGCCATTTGCAGCAGCATAGATGGAACTGGAAGGGATCATGCTCAGTGAAATAAGCTAGAAAGAAAAAGAAAAATACCGGATGTTCTCACTTATAGCAGGAGTGTAGAGGATCCAAATAAGGGATCCGAAAAAAAAAAAACCTAATTATAATAAAGTAAAAATCAAAATCAACAGGCAACTATAAACCAGAGACATTCTGCTGGCAGGGGTGGGGTTGGGGGGTGGGGGGAGAAGGGAATAGGATCAAAACAAGGGTGGGAAGAGCACAAGGGACCATGGTGATAATTCACGGGTGAATGGGTGGTGGGTATTTCATGGGGACTGTACCCAAGATGAAAATGCATACATTGTACAAAAATGAAAAATGATGTAAAAAATATATAAAATTAAAAAAAAAAAACATGTGACACAACAGCAATATTTTTAAACATGATTTCACATAGTTGTTTTCCCATGACAGCATCAATTTAAATTACAAAAAGCCCTCAGTTTTTAATAACATGGCACCTCAGAGAAATTTTTTTTTAAAGATTTATTTATTTATACAAGCACTGGGTACAGTCAGAAGTGTGGAAGGCTGAGGGGATTCACCAGAGCCAGAGCAGGGAGCAGAAGAGGCAGACTGATGAAATACACTGCTGAGGGGAGCAGCAGGCGGCAGGAGAGGTCTGCGCGCCATTTGGGACCCTTGCTCGGCGGCCGGGGATTGAAACAGCACTGCAGAGGCTGCGGGCAGCTTCACAACCCAGCGCTCAACTGCTGCGCCACCGGGGAGGCCCCAGAGAAATTTTTTATTCAAGATGGGTGACCCAGGTGTGTGGGCATTTGCCTGATTTCATGGAGGGTTATAGTGATGTTTAAGAGAGAATATTTTCAACAAGAACCTATTTGCAGAAGCTAGTGAATGCATGGCACTTATTTCAAGGACATAGGGACATGGCCCATGGTTGGAGAGGAGAAGGCAGAAGTGACCAGATTCTGTATGAACTTTGCCCTCAAGGAAAGAAAGCAGGGATAGACAGAGGAGGTTGCGAGGAGTGGTAAGGAACAGATCCTGAGTGGGGAAAGAGGCGGGATTGAGGGAGCAGTGTTGAAAAGAGTAGGGATATTGTTTTTCATGGATTCCTCTCATTAAAATACTGTGGCTTGTTTTTCAGTATTCACAGAGTAGACACACAAAACAAACTGGATTGAAGACAAATAAAAAATGTGTTTCCATTCACACAACGGGTTAATAATAGGTTAGTAGCTATATGGGTGGTGGTGCTAACAGATTTATATGTAGATGCTGCCTTAAATTGATCATTTATTCCTCCTACTTAGAATGTGAGATATCTAATGAAGACAGAGTTGTGAGGAAATACTGGATTTTTTGTAATGCCTCCACAAAGTGTAGTTCTCTGTACCTCTATTTCTCAGCTGTTGGGTTTTATGATCAGAACCTTCTCTGACCTGTGGTTACTCTAAAAAGGCTGCCTTCTGACTCTTTTCTACCCTTTCTTTAAACTGCTTTTTCTCATTCTTCTTTGCCCTTCAGTAGATGCTTCCCCTTCACATCATCTGCTTCTCCCTGGAAGCACCATTTCTTGCCTTCCTTGAACATGTTTTAACTTGCTCTCCCAGAGCTGCACCTAGTGCTTCTAGGAATGACGTTGGAAGAGCCTAGTGGTTTCAAAAGAAAATGTGCATCTGGACTCCCTCCATGAGCAACATTGAATTCTTCACACCCATGGAGTGGACAGTGAGTCCTGTGAGGCATGAAGGCCAGATACAAAGTAGCCCTTCTCCCTAAAACAGGATTCATCAAAGCCTGGAAGCTGTAGTCATGAAAGAAAATGATGAGGTTGAGACCCCAGAAAGCTTGATTCTCAGAATGAATAATGACCAGTCATTTGCAAGAAAGGCAGTGTTTAACCAGGAGATACAAGATGAGAAGGCGTTACTGACTGCCCCTGTGGCATTAGCTAAAATGGGCACGGAAGTCTTGATTTCCAGTTCTGTGAAGAGAAAGAGGGAAGGAAGGAAGAAAAGAAGGATACATAGGAACTCAATAAAATGAAAAGATATGACAAAGCTAATATAGGCAGAGAATGGTATCAACAGGCTTGAGGCTACTATCCTGTAAAAGACTTGCGTATACGGCTTTTCTTTGTCTAGAGTCTGGGAACTTCGAGTTTTGGAAGATCCCCACAATTTCCTCATGGTACCTAAATGATTTGTGAAAGCAGTGTGGTATATGTTGAATGCCTGTGTGCCTTATTATTTTTTTTTTTGATAATAAATTTTATTTTTATATTCCCCATACAGTTGCAACCCCCCCTTTCTGATCCCAATCCCTCCCCTCCCGCCCCCCCACCCCCCAAAAGTGTCTCTGTTTAATAGTTTTTTGTTGATTCTGATTTTCATTTTCTTATAGTTATTCATTTTCCTGGTCCCTTATTTAAGTTTTCTAGATTCCTGCTATGAGTGAGACCATCCGGTATTTTTCTTTTTCTTTTTGGCTTATTTCGCTGAGCATGATCCCTTCCAGGGATTTTGCTACATGCTCTGTAGAGGAAGTCTCTGTGACCAGCCTCTGACAGACACCTGTGCACTGAGTCTCCAGTGCGCTCCCTTGATAGACAACATTTCACATGTGTTGTCACATTTGTTGCTGAGGAATTTTGGGACCCTGGACTGGGCGAGGACTCTGAGAAGCTCATGCCTGGTTTTCTTGCACTTCACCTCATGCATCTTTTCCTGTTTCTAATTTTGTTTCTATTTTATTGCTCAAACGTCTACAGTGATGCAATTACAGCTACAAGCTCTTCCGGTCAGTCCTAGCAAATCTTTGAATGGGGTTATTATGGTCTTGGGAACCCAAGACACATCACCTCTCTTTTGTCATTTAATAACTTCAGCTTTTCAAGCTATATGTTAACTTTATGAACTACCTTAGAGACAGTTTGGTTTATCTTTTCCATACACACTAATTTCAAGTTGTTTGGAAAATGATATAAAAATGAATCATCATTTTAAATGTTTCAAAGGTGAGGCCACTGGAAATATAATTGTCTTTTAGGTTATGTGCAAGTAATCAAATAATTGGCAACCAAAATATTGTCAGCACAGGGTCAAGTGAGAAGCAAGTCAGAGCAGAGTTAGAAATTTGAGTGTGCAACTAGGCTCCATCCCTTAATTGACCTGTGACTTTGTCCAGATTAACTTTTCAGAGCTGAAATTTTTATTAATCTATGAAAAAGGAATGATAGTACCCACTTGTGGGTATAATTTGGGGAATTAACTTGAGATGATTTATGAATTCCTCTTAACATAATGCCTGACAGATTCTTAGTGTTTGACCCGTGGTGTAAATGAATGTTGTTAATGTACAATACAGCACGATCAATTCAAGGATGATGGCAAGATCACTTCTGGGGCAGTCGGGGAAGCAGAAACCTATAGTCAAGTGGACCTTGAAGTCTGCAATTA
The DNA here is from genome assembly GCF_014898055.3 of Talpa occidentalis. Lineage (NCBI taxonomy): Eukaryota > Metazoa > Chordata > Mammalia > Eulipotyphla > Talpidae > Talpa > Talpa occidentalis. The sequence continues at coordinate 53,373,591 of NW_023604295.1, read as the reverse complement.
CATCTAGAGCAGCTGCAAATATTAAGGCAATGTGGCCTACTCAGGGTGAACGTGTGGCACATTGGCCCCCAGAAGGCACTCCACGTGCTCACTGCCAGTCTCTCCCTCACAACCTCAGTCTCTTAAGACAAACTGCAGGGGAAAAGAGGGTTTGAGATTTCTTTAATCCTTTCCCCTGAACTTTAGTGTGCTGTCACCCAGACAGTATGGAATCATCAAGGTAGAAAGACTCCTGACTCTGCTTGTTTTAATCCATGTGGCCCTGGGAAGGTCACTTCTCTGCACTTTGGTATGCCTCACTGTATAGTCAGTTAATTAAAAATATCTGCTCACTGCTACTTCACTCAACTACTTGTAAAGAAAAGTTCAGAAATGTTGGCAAAAGTGCTCTGAAAACTGTAAGATACTTTACAGAGAACTGCTGGGGGACTACTCTGAGTTTTTTCTAGAGTGGCCATAACAAGCATTATCCATGTTTGTTTGGCTGTTTGGCTAAGTAAAGTGACAGGAGCCTGAGAGGTACTGACAATCAAGATATCTTGCTATGACATTACTCTTAAAAATATAAGTTGAATTGTTGGTCTTTAGATTTTCAATTTAGGCTACAAATTTAGATTCTACAACTCCTGACAAAAAGTAGATTCCAATCCCTCTTGAGCTGAGAGTGTTAGGTAAAGAAGACTCCCTGTAGTGTTTAATTGTAATAATCGGTATCATCACTATACCTATATATATATAGCAATGCAGCACGATTATTTGGGATTGATTTATTGCTTTGTTGTGCAAACTTGTTTTTCACTGATTTTTTTTCCCCCTCAGCTCTCTTCTTCACTAATTGATTGATTTGACTGTTAGAGCTCTGACTCCATCTCTGAAGATGGATTGGAATAATTATTGCAGCCTGCTGTTTAATCATTCTGCCACAAAATTACTGCTGCTATTGTGCACTGCACCTAGCCCTTTATTCGCTGTAGTAATTGTAGTCGAGTTTAATAATTTAATAACATACTTGCCGATAATAACTTGGTCATTATTCAGGGGCACTTTTGTGGAACCTGCAGGCTCCTGGGCAAATGCAGTGCTCAGTAACCTCACACCCTGTTTGGTGACATTTTGAGAAGTACTTGAACATTCAAGCTCACGGAAAACTGTAGCCATAGCTAGAAAGGTGAAATGGGACATTCCATAGCTCAAGAGACACCATTTTTTAGGAGTCTGAGCCTGCAGTTGTAACCCCTGTCTTCCTTCACAGCCATCATTTCCCAATCCCTAGGATATTATGTAGCTATGCTACCTGGGCAATAAAACACTGTTCTTTGTTAATTGTGTCTCATGATACTTTATGCTAAGCCTGTAAATCTCCTTCTGCAAGCTTTCCTTTTCTTTTAAATCAGAATAAGCAGAGCAGTGTAATCATCAGAAGTAATGGTTTAATAGTGTGAGATGAAGCATCCTTTTTTTCTGCCCTCTCCTTGTTACCCTGTGATGGATGCATTCTCCCCACCACCCTTGCAGACCTGCTCTAAACTTGTCCCATCCACCTTCCCCGGAAAAGAGTGCCAGATGCTGAAATAAAGAGTTCATTTCAGAACTCAAGATGGGCCTAGTCTTAATTCAACTGTACATGAACTACATCCTAAATTAGTCACAGTGTTTTTCTTCTTACATAATGAAGACAACCACACTTGCGTGTGAAGATACTTGAGATCCTCATAAAAGACCATTGTTTTTGTGTTGTTAATACTCTGCTGTATCAGTGTTACTTAGATGGGAAGCAAAACACTTTGGAAGCTAATTCTGATTTCCTCCTTTGTTTTCTACTTTAATCACAATTATAGTAATCACTAAATCAGCTAGGAAAAAAACAGTTTTTAAGGAGCATTTGCTATTTATTAACCCATAATTCTTTCTCCTTTCCCTCTCTCCATTATCTCTCTCTCTTTTATTTTCTAACACACACACACACACACACACTCACACTCACACTCACACATTGACATCATTATTTATTCCTATTACCTCTCATGTCAGTATTCTTGATGTTAGGGTTTTTAATCTGGACAAACAATCTATATACCATAAGTAAGTAAGCTGGCCAAACTAGCTTTGACATTTAGAATTCTACAGTTTTCCTCTTGGTTTATTTTGAATTTTTTTGACATTGTGGTATAAGAAAAATACTGGAATACAAGAACCTTTATGTAAAATCCTGTCTAATGACATGCTTATAAGGTGTTCACCTTGTAGGATTTTTGCAATTATAATTTATTTTATTGATTTTTGTCAAGCTAGAGAATTTTTTCCCAGTCCAACTGCAACTCTGTCAAGGGAGGCATGTTGGCTGGAGGGCAAACCACTGATTTTGCAAACAAATGCTACTCAAAAACCTGCTCACAAACCTTAATATGACCAAGTCTTTTTTTTGTTTCTTTCAATAAAACACATTGACGAGTTGAGGAGAGACAGCTAGGTCTGAAAGAAGTCTGATGTTTCCCATTTTCCCATCAATAGCAACTTCAGGCACAGATAGATCTTGCTGTGATTTTGCAAGGTGGAAGAGAGAGGATGCAACCCTGTCTGGCCATGTCTGATAGAGAATCAATAATAGCAGCTAACATTTGTAAAATGAGATACCATCTTCTGACTTTTCTGGTCAGTTCTGCTGATCTTCAGGAAATATATCTGACTTAAGTTGTTTCTAGGAAAGCATAATGTTTCTCTCCCTTATGAGTAAAATAGGAGGGAGCTAGGATCCTGTAGTCCTTTTTCATTGAGTGAATGACTTTAGCAGATGTACAATGTAAGGATTTCTTGGTATGCTGGAAGAAATTGTAAGTACTGTGCATTTTACAGCGATAACGTATACTTTGGGTACTCAGTTTGTTTAGAGCTACCATTTACCTATACTTCATATATTCTGATGATGATGATGATGATGATGATGATAACATTAATAATAATAGTGATATGGCAGTCTGAATTATCACTCCCTGAATAACCCAGGTCCGAATCCTTGGAACCATGATTGTTACCATATATGACAGAAGAGACTTTGCAGATATGATTAAGAGATTGGAATATTGGTCTGGATTATTGAGGTAACTTTAAATGCAATCACAAAAGTCCTTCTAAGAAGCAGACAGGGAGAGATTTGGCATAAAAGCAAAGGCTTTATGAAGGAATCAGAGAGAAAAAGAGTCAGGAATATTACACCTCTGACTTGGAAGAGGCAGAAAGGAGCTAAAACTTAGAAAAAGTCACTAGAAATTGGAAAATACATTCTTCGGTAGTGTCCAGAGAGTGCCTGTTTCTGTCAACACCTGGATTTCATCCCCATGAAACCATTTTGGACTTCTGGTCACCAAAACTTTAAGAGAATAAATATGTGTTGCTTTTAGCCACCACATTTATGGCAGATTGCGTATTTTGTTTTTTCTTAAAGATTTATTTATTTATACAAGAACTAGGGTAGAGGTCAGAGGCACGGGAAGGTGAGAGAATTCACCAGAGAGAGTGGGGAAAAGAACAGGCAGACAGACCAAAGACACTGCTGAGGGGAGCAGTGTGCAAGGCAGGAATGGTCTGTCATGCCATGTGGGTTTCTCTCTGGCCCGTTGGGAATCAAACCCATGCTAAGGAGGCTGCGGACAGCTTCACAGCGCAGCGCTCAACCTGCTGCACCACCGGGGAGGCCCCATGGCAGATTGTTAAGGCAACCATAGGAAACTACTACTAGTACTACTAACAATAACTAACATGTATTGACCATTTGCTCTTTTACTTAGTAATCAAGAGCTACTAAATGTTTTGCAGAAATGTTTATAATTTTTTGCTCACTTAAACAATGTGAGGAAGGTTATTAAGCTATTCTCATTTTACAGATGAGGAAACAGACTCAAAGAAGAGCTGAAATTAGACCCAGATCCATCTTAATCCCCAAATCATTTCTCTGAATTTACACAGGGAAGGTTTGTCCCAAAGTGTCAGTATTACAGGGGGAAACCATGGTAGCTCTCAAAGGTACCTGTAAATTAAAACTGTATCATGTGGTAGACAAAGCTTCTGATGCCAGAGAGCAGATCAAAGTCATCAACTATGCATTCTTCAAAATTATTCCAGGTACATGATGACGATATAAAGTTCCTATGATCTTGTTACTCACAGTAGTGTGGGGAAAAAAGACAAGCATATTTTAAGTTGAATCTTCCATAGAGGTAATCTCAGGCACATTCTGTGGTGTGTTAGGTTGGAAGAGGTATCAGAAAAGTCTTTGACCCTTAGGTATCTCTTGAAGGAGATAGGAAATTTCCATGAAAGATACTTGAAGAGCCTTCCAAGCAGAGATAATAACATACTCTAAGGCCCTAGAATAATGAAGAATGTGAAGTCTTCAGAAAATTGTGGCAGTATGGACTGCATTTGTTTGGGAGAGATGGTTTGATCAGTAGGGAGGTGATGCAAGAAGAAGCTGCAGAGGAAACTAGGAGCCAGGTCATCCTTAAACATTTCAGTTCCCATACATCCTTTTCCTCAGCTAGTACTCTCCTTAACTTGTCCCAATCTGTGGTCTCCTTCCATTGATTCACCTAATCAGGTCTTTCCAAGGTCACTGATGTCCTCGTACCTCTACATCTAAGGGATCTTAGACATCATCTCATTTTACCTCTCAAAAGAGTTTGAGATAAAAGACCACTTTCCTTGAAGTGATCCTCTCCTATCACATCTGTAGTACTACCTGATGCCATCTGCTCCTTCACAGGCTTCCTTAGGAGTCCTTACTCCTCTACTATCCCTAAATGTTGAACTTCCTCTACCATCCCTTAAATGTTGAACTGCCTCAGCCCTAGTTCCTCATCCTTTCTCATTTTACTCCCTTGTTCTTCAAACTAGATAAAACTTGTATGCTATCAACTTTGATAACTGAATCTTTGCCATCATAACATGTACTCTAGTTTGCAATGTTATACAGAATCTGTGTTAATGACTCCATCTTCCATCCCCATAAGAGACTGTAAGTCCATGAAAGCAGATGGCATTCACCTGATTCACCAATTCCTAAGACAATGTTTGTTTTTTCATACACACTCATCAAATGATGCTTGAATAAATGAACGAATGGACTTTTATTCTAGTTAAGGAAACCATTGAGGCATCTCAAATGAATTAGATTTGTATTTGAGATTTAACACTGTAATGTGAAGAATGGATGAGAGAAAAGTAAGGTGAGGGTGGCTAGGAAGTATTGTAATAAGCCAAATTAGAAATACTGAAGAAACCGCTAGGGAGGGGGAGAAAGCAGATACACTTGAAAAAAATTACAAGGTATAATTCATAGACTTGATGATCAACTGAATGTAAAGATGAAGAAAAAGAAAAAAATTGGACCTAGGTTTATGACTTAGGTGACTAGCTGTGTGGTTTTACAACTCAGTGAGATAGACACAATATGGGTAAAGTATATGTTGTAGATTAAATATCATTAATTTATATTTAAGCATACTAAGTTTGAAATGCCCATAGTGGACATAATTCCAGGTTTTTACATGTAGGTCAAATACATGGAAGTGTCTCATCCAAGAAAATGTTGCTAAGACCAATGATATGAAACTTTTCCTCTTTTATTCTAGAAATTTTATTGTTTCAGGTCTTATTATAAATCTTCAGTCCACTTTAGTTGATAGTTTGTATCATGTCAGGTAAGAGTCTATTTCCATACCTTTGTGAGTATTCCATTCTTACAATGTCATTTATTAAAGACACTATCCCTTTCCCATTTTGTCCTCTTGACACCATTCTTGAAAATTAGTTGACTGATGAAATGTTTAGTTCTGGAAAAGGTAGATGCTTACATATACTTTTGTCATGTGAGATCACCTTACTCTTTTATTCCTTTAACTTAAGTGGCAGTATGTATGTATCTTCTCAGCTGTGTTAGGAAAATGGGAGCTGGATATTCCAAGAATCAGAGGTTATATAAAATACTGCAATTACACAGCAGACATAAATATCTACTAAATTCTATATTAAATTCTAGTCCAAACTCAACATTTGTAAATAGATATAACTGTGTTATTAGAATGATTTCTTAGATCTGAGTTAAATTGCTTTTATAGTCCTTTCTTTTAAAGCACTTTAAATGCTAATAAATTCTGTTAATTTTTTAAAAGATTTATTTATTTATGCATACAAGAACTGGGGTACAGGCCAGAGGTGTTGGGAGGGGTGAGAAGATTCAGAGATAATGGGAAACAGAACAGGCAGATTGACGGAAGTATACTGCTAAGGGGAGCAGTGGGCAGGTCAGGAGAGGTCTGCTGCACCATGTCGGTTGCTCCCTGGCCAGCCGGGGATCGAACTCATGCTGCAGAGTCTGTGGATAGCTTCATAGGTTGCATCTTAACCCCTTGCGCCACCAGGGAGACCTAATTCTGGTATTTTTTATATCCCATGCTATATTGTAAGAAAAACTAAGTAAACTGAAAGTAAAAGGACAATTAGTTGACAGACTATGCATAAATTCATTTCTGGGTAAGTTTTCTGTTCCGTTGGTCTTTGTCTGTTGTTATATCAGTACCATACTTCTTTGATTACTGTAGATTTGTAACATAAAATGAAATCAAGAAATGTCATGTTTTTCATCTTTTTTCCATCAAGTATGCCTTTGCTGTTTTCCTCAAGTATGCCTGTGCCTTTTGTTGTTCCAGGTGAAATTTAGAATTTTTTTCTATTTTTTAAAAAAAGGCCTTTGGAATTTTGATAGGGGTTGCATTGAATCTGTAGGTCACTTTAGATAGTACAGTCATTTTAAGAATTTTAATTCTGCCAATCCAAACATACATGGATTACCTTTTCATTATTTGTGTCTTCAGTTTCTTTCATCAATGTCTTAGTTTCACTCGTGCAAATCTTTAACCTCCTTCATTAAAGTTATTTCTAGGTATTTTATTCCTTTTGATGCTATTGTAAATGAGATTGTTTTCCTAAATCTCCTTACAATAGTTTGTTGTTAGTGTATAGAAACACTATATTTTTTTAGATTTATTTATTTATTTATACAAGAACTGGGGTACAGGCCAGCTGCATGGGAGGGTGAGAGGATTCACCAGAGAGACAGCGGGGAACAGAACAGGCAGACTGACGAAATACACTGCTGAGGGGAGCAGCGGGCGCAACAGGAGAGGGCTGCCACACCATGTGGGACCCTTGCCGGCGGGCCTGGATCAAACCCGGTGCTGCAGAGACTGCGGACAGCTTCACAGCATGGTGCTCAACCACCTGCGCCACCAGGGGAGGCCCTAGAAACAATTTATTTTTGAATGTTGATTTTGTTTTCTATAGCTTTACTAGATTTTGAAATGAAGTAACATTTTTTTATATTAATACATTTATTCACTTTTTTACTTTTATTGAAGTAACATTGCATTGAAACATTGTATGTTTCAGGTGTGCATCATTAAAAATCAATGTCTATACATAAATTAAGTTCACGATTAAAAGTCCAGTCTGTGCTTCACCATACATTTGACTCCTTTGACACATGCTCTGGTTTTAAGAAAATCGTATAACAGCTTCTTATAAGTTTAGAGGTTCATATTTGCTATCACAGATTGAAGAGGGAGATGTATACTCAGTAAAAGGCTAGAACTGAAGTGCTGACATCTGAATGTAGGGTGCTGTTTAAAGTTAAGACTAAAAAGGAGTAGACTAACACTGGATTATGTCTGTTTCTCTTGGTAACAAAATCGCTGTCTCATAATTTATTTAAAATGAAACAAAACAAAATAAAAACTAAGTCTATCTGAGAGAAGAAACTCTCTCTAAACTGGAAAGTATTTATACATATATCATCATCTCTCCTGTGTTAGAAGTATCCAGAGTTAGAAGTATACACACTGCCAATTCCTTCAAGACTCCTTATCATAAGTCATTTTCCAATGTTAAAATGTTTTCCTATCACAGTTTTCATTGGATCCTGCATGCATCTTCCCAACAATCCTGATTATATTGTTTTCATGACAGTGCCTGGCACATGGTTTGAGTTGTTTGATAATGAGTAATTCAGCCTTATCAAGTACCCTTTGAACATTATGTGTAGAAAAAGGCTAGGTTAACAGATGGTATTGACAGGCACCTAACTTTAGACTCTCTTACCATAATCATTTGATAAATCAAAATATAGGCATTTCAGAGCTTAAAATGTAAACAAATAATATCATTTTCAGCAAAAGTGGGTATCAACAAACCTAAATCTACGAGCAACTTTGTAGGCACAAAATAGGAAATATAGATCCTTTGCCACAAGCATGAAAAAGATTTTTTTGTGGAACTATGATTATGTTTTCCATTCATTTACATAACCTGGTGTCTTTGCTGCATGCTTTCCAATGGGCCTTGACACCGGCTTATCTATGTCTCCTCTCTGTGTAATGTGGTTCCCCCCCCTACCCCCCAGGGAGACTTGTGTGCTCTTTATGGCAGTATTTGCATATTTTTTTCATTTCCATAGAAACATCTCCACTGATTCAAAACCGCCTCTGTCCTCTTAAGACAGAGATATTTATCTTTCAAACAGTGGGATATGCATGATACAAGGCAGAAGGCGGTGCTTTTTCTGCAGTCCTCACCTTATAAGACTCCTCTTTAAAGGAATTTATTATGGTCTGCTTTTAGGTTATTTATTTATATTTTGCTCCATGACCGCTTTTCCAGTAATGAGTTTAAATATAAGCAACATAAACCCATCTGGAAATAAAATTATGTACTAGCTTCATGACAAAAGATAATTACATTATAATCAAGCTGTCATTTTTTGGAGATAGTAGGAGATGAAGCATGCTATAAACTGACATGGAAAGAGTATAGATTGTTCTTTTCAATATCCTCCACTGTGGCTAGGCACACAAAGGTTCCTAGTGCCTATTATCAGAGTGTGTAACTGGAAATTTTCTGCGAGTAACTGAACAGCTAGTTTCTGAGAGTAAAGGCTATTAATACTCACATGACTAAAGGTGAGAATCACAACTTACATGCTTTAACTGAGAGTTCAGCTTGGCTACACTGAAGCCACTTGGCTTGTGCCCAGTTTCAGAGCATGAAGCTTCATTTTCCCATTTTTCAAAATCTGTCTTTATTCTTAGGCTATTGTCTTTATCCTTAGATTGGTAGGAGCGTGACACTGGGTTCTGTCTAACATGTTTAGGCAGAATGTGGAAAGTTGGCTGACCTGGTAGAAATTTATATTTTTAACAAAAAAGAAAACTGTCATTAAAGTTATTTTTCATCACACTGAGCTCAGTTTTCTCTTACAACAGAGATGGGTCACTGGTTTTTCATGGCTGGGAGAACTTTTCCTATTTTCCTGAACTTAATAGTTACTATGATAAAAAAAAAATATGGTATAAATCCATCCATGTACTTGGCTAGGCCATCAGGAATGGGGGAATCGCATAACTGAAAAAGGAACAGAAGACTCGCCAGAAAAGCACTGCTAATACTTGTCTTAAGGGATTGATTCTTCCAACATGGAGAACTCATCACCTCTGAGCAACCACTGTTGCCAAGGAGTCCCAGGAAAACAGACTTCTATTCGCCCCTTTCCTTGGCACTGTCACTGCCTGAAGGAATCAGAGAATACCTGCTCCAAGGCAGCTTAACCCCACAATTTTCCTAGAACTAGGGAAGTTCTTGGCTGCTACTGATTGTAGAGGACTTGACTTTAAGTCTTATTTATGCATTCCCTGGCTTCTCTGAACTTCTCGCATCAATTTCTTACAGTCTGTACTCAACTCCTTAGCTGCTAACCCTCACTTTTATCTCTTGGTGAATCCTGAGCAAGGCAAGCAATACCTTGCTATTCAAGTGTGACCCTTAAACCATCTGCATCAGCATCAGCTAGGCAGGAGTTGTTAGATATGCAGACCATGAATGTAGCCCACATGTCCCTGGAATCAGAATCATCATTTTAATACCACCACCAGGTCATGTATATATATGTTAAAGTTGGAAATTTACTGAAATTAATAGGTTCAAACTATTAACTGGTGTGATTTAGCTTTGGTCTTGTTCTGCCCCACCCTTAGGAGGCTGAAAACCAGTTACATATAGGATAGGCCCCTATACCCTGGATTTTTGTTCAGATTCAATCGTTCTATTGGATTCTGTGCCTCAATTTCTTTATTTGTCAAATGCAGCACCCATGTCATAAAATTGTTGTAAAGACTAATTTCTGTTCAATCCATAAAACATGACAATACATGTTATTACATTAAATGTTGTTACTATAAAAATCTATGTGAAGCAGGAAATATGTCAATATGTGTTTGGATTTGAATTTGGGCTGTTTTCATAAATCCTGTCTATGGTTTCCTGACAGTGTCAACAAGTTACTTAACCATCTGGACTTTGGTTGGATTTCTCATCTTTACGATGGTGATAATGGTACCTACTCCATGGGGTAAGAATAAAATGAGATAACATACATAAATGACCTGGCACACAAGTGAGCACTTAAATATTATTAAAAAATCAAAGTATATAACATTTGCCAATATTCTTCATTTGTCAGCCCGAGATACTCAGCTAATTAGATAAGACACTTCTCAGGATAATTGAATAAATTTTATTTTTGGATCTCATTAAATTAAAAATCCCTTTCTATCTTAAAAATTGAACTTTTAGAAGATGATTCATTTGAATTGCAATTAAATAGCAGTCATCTAAATAATTAAACAATAGGGTATCTATGTATAGCAACTATTAGGCAGTTTTTCTCTATCTATTTTAAAGACTGGGTGCGTGCTATGCAAATGGATTTTCAGGGATTTTTTATTAGCATAAATAGACTGTGAAATTTAAGTAACTTAGGCAGCACAGACAGTGTGAGTCAGAGTGTTTTCATTTTTCCTCTAGTGCCTTGAGTTCTGTGACAGCCACATTTCAGTAACAATGGGGTCCTTGTGAAGAATCCAGAAGGTCTGAAAATGCATACTGCCCAGAGTCTTTGTGGTAATCTCAGCTACTCAGATGAGCTTGGAGATATGCCCTCTCCCCCACAGAATTTAGTGGAGAAGACGACATCTCTCCCCATTCTGTAGGATTCACAGAGGAGCAGGGTTGTCTGATGGGTTGGTAACGGTTCTTTCCTTTGAACCAGGCAAAAGGTAGCTTAATTTCATTAATGGATATTTTGTAATTAGCATTTCTAATTTCAGGGCTAGTCATTACTGTGGTCGGGATCAGAGATCAGAATCCAAGAGCAAATAACTCTTATGAGAATCAAAAGATATCAAAAGGACTAGTAATGGACCTTCTTTGCACTAGTTAGTACAAATATACTTTTTTTTTAAAAATGAGTTTATTTCCCCACAGACTTGTACCGTTTCTTTTTCTTTTTCTTTCTTTTTTTTAAAAAGATTTATTTATTTATTTATACAAGCACTGGGTACAGTCAGAAGCATGGGAGGGTGAGAACATTCACCAGAGCCAGAGCGGGGAGCAGAGCAGACAGAAGGACCGAAGTACACTGCTGAGGGGAGCAGCGGGCGGCAGGAGAGGTCTGCGCGCCACTTGGGACCCTCCTCCGGTGGCCGGGAGCAGCCTGGGATCGAACTGGCGCTGCAGAGGCTGCGGGCAGCTTTGCAACCCAGCGCTCAACCGCTGCGCCACCGGGGAGGCCCCAAATATACTTTCTTGTGCATCTTCTCACATGAGCTGTGATAAAACTGTGAATTATATGTAATTAATTTATTAGACAAAATTTTTTTCAAAATCTAACATTATTGCCCTTCAGGTTTATTTTTATCTTTCCTAAAATCAGATACATACAAAGAACTTGAATTTTGGTACAAATTATTTTGTTTAGTTTGAAGCAGCAGTTGTGAGTATTGAATGTCCCTGAAGCCCTCTCCTGAGACCTGAAATCTGCACATGGAGGGCCACGCTAGGTCACAGCCCAGGGATCTGGTGCTTCATCACCTCCCTTCCAGGTAGCTCACCTGGAAGCAAATGCCTGGGCAGCCACACCGTAAGACTTACTTACTTACCTTCAGGCCAAAGTTTATCAATTCCATTATCTTAGTCTAAAAGCTTCATCTCTTTAATTGACCATCTGTCCCTCCTCTTTTCTCACTCCTATTGCTCTTTAACTTACCAGCCAATGGGAGTCATGGAAGAGTGTGGGTTCTAATATCAGATTCAAGTTTGCATCCTGGCCCCACACTTCTGTGACCATTCCCATTAACCTCTCCACACCTTTATTTCCTCCACTGTAAATGTTTGCATCAGAATAGGCATGTAATAAATATTAATTTTGCCCTGCTTTTCCTGTCCCCTCTTCTCATCCTGCCACTTCCCGAGTGTCTTCACTTTAAAACACAGAATTCCTTGATGCTTCTTAGTCTCTTACTCATTTGTAGCTCAGTGTTTCCATCTATCTGACCTGGACTCTGGTTCACATTTCACCTCTGCACTCATTAGTTCTAGAGATTTTCTCCTTCTAATCACCCCATGCTAACTGTACGTAACTTGGATTTAATAAATCCAAACACCCGTTTACTCTGGATCATTGCATGTTACATGATGATCCTTCGCACTAATTGTTAGTGCTGATTTCAGAGAATGCTGTATCACAACAGCCCTTCTCACCGCAGCAGACTGGTTGCAGTAAACTCATAGCCTCTTTTGAATCATTTGTTAATATGACACAGGCGATATCCAATTGGACTAGAAAAGGAGGTAGGAAGCACAGGAAAATGAGTTTTGTAGTAGATCAAGTATTTTATAGCAGAACTGTATTTTTTAACAAATCTGTTGACCATCCTGGTGATCCTCAAATTATTCTTGGCTCACCTCAGTAGAGCACTCAAAGTTGTCTGACAATTATTTTCTTTTTTCTTTGCTGGCCACTAACCTCTCCACACTTCCATTATGTCATAAATACTTATGTCATTCTTCAGACTTGCAGCCCTTCTAACCTACTCTTCATAAGCAGCCAACTGTATTCCAAACTACATTCCTGAATTTTAAGTGTTGTAATAGGTTTATAGAGGTACCGTATTAGTTAACTAAGGCAGCTCTAAGAAAGTAACACAGACTGAATGACTTGAACAACTGGAATTTATTTTCTAATAGTTACAGAAGTGAAGGTGTCAGCAGGTTTGCATTCTTTTGAAACACCTTAACTTGGAAATGGACACCATCTTGCTGCCTCTTCACATAGCTCTATGTCGTGCACAAACATCCTTGTGAAGTTTCTTTGTAAGTGCTGAGCTCCTCTTTTTATTTTTATTTATTTTTTTGTCAGTAATTTTCATATTTTATTCCTTTGTTTAACTACCATGGAATTTTTTTTTTGAAAAACTAAAACACCATAAACATTTTCATCCTTTCAAAGGATATAATTTCATTTATTGTTAACATTAGTATTTTTTAAAGATTTATTTGTTTATTTATTACCTTGTAATGAATTATTTTATATAATTCTTACATCATTTTTCATTTTTGCATAATGTATGCATTTCATTTTGGTTATATTCCCCATACAATTCCCACCCCCATTTTCTGACCCTAATCTCTCTTCTCCTCCCCCCACCCGCTACTGTAGTGTGTCTCTGCTCTATAGTTGCTTGTTGATTTTGAGTTTTACTTTATTGCAATTAGTCTTTTTCCTGGTCTCTTATTTAGGTTTTCTAAATTTCTGCTATGAGTGAGACCATCCAGTATTTTTCTTTTTCTTTCTGGCTTATTTCGCTGCTGAGCATGATCCCTTCCAGCTCCATCCATGTTGCTGCAAATTGCATGTGTTTATCTTTTTTGAATGCTGAGTAATATTCCATGGTATATATGTACCACATCTTCTTGATCCAGTCATCTGTTTTTGGGCATTTGGGTTGTTTCCAAAGCTTAGCTGTTGTAAATAGTGCTGCTATAAACATAGGGGTGCAGGTGCCCTTTTGAATTAATGTTTCTGTGTCCTTTGGGTAAATACCTGGAGTGGAATTGCTGGATCATATGGAAGCTCTATCTTTAGTAGGTTAAGAAATCTCCACACAGCTTTCCATAGTGGTTGGACCATTTTGCACTCCCACTAGCAGTGCAGGAGAGTTCCTTTTTCTCCACATCCTTGCCAACATTTGTTGTTGCTAGTTTTTTTAATATGTGCCATTCTCACTAGTGTGAGATGGTATCTCATTGTAGTTTTGATTTGCATTTCCCTGATTACAAGTGATATTGAACATTTTTTTCATATACCTGTTGGCCATTTGCATTCCCTCTTTGGAGACGTTTCTTTTTAGCTCTTCTGCCCATTTTTTGACTGGATTATTTTCTTTGTTTTGAGTCTCATCAGCTCTTTGTAGATTTTTGTGATCAGTCCCTTTATCATTATTGTTTTGTGCAAAAATTTCTCCCAGTCAATGGGGTTTCTCTTTGTTTGGGTTATTGTCTCTTTTGCTGTGCAGAAGCTCTTTAATTTGATGTAGTCCCAGCTGTTTATCTTTGCCTTCACTATCACTGCTTTGGGTGATGTGTCTGTAAAGATGTCTTTGAGGTGCATGTCATGTAATGTTTCGCCTATATTTCCTTCTATATATTTTATGGTTTCAGGTCTTATGTCTAGTTCTTTAATCCATTTTGAGTTGGTTTTGTGCATGGTGTGAGGTAGTAGTCAAGCTTCATTCTTTCACATGTAGCGACCCAGTTTTCCCAATACCATTTATTGAACAGAATTTCTTTGCTTCATTTCATAGTCTTTGTTCCTTTGTCAAAGATTAGTTGACCATAAATCTGTTGGTTTATTACTGGATTTTCTATTTGGTTCCATAGGTCCGTGTGTCTGTTCTTATTCCAACACTATGCAGTTTTGATTATTATGGCTTTGTAGTATAGTTTGAAATCTGGGAGTGTGATGCCTCCATTCCCTTCTTTATTTTTTCAGGATGATCTCCTCTTTTTATAAGTACCAAGACAGATTAGATTAGGGCTCATCCTAACAGCTCATTTTAACTTAATTACCTCTTAAGATACCATCTCCAAATATATGTTCTAAGCTTCTGGGGGCTAGAGATACAACAGATGATTTAAACATGCACAATTCAGCCAATACAGTACCCCATTTTTGTTTCATTTAATTTTGTGAGACAATTCTCTGTGGGTCTATTATGTTTCTGAACATTTGTGAGCAGAGGCATCCACTGCCCTTTTATTCCAGACTAACTTAAGGATATTTGGATAGTGAATAGCCTTGGGAGATAAACACTCTCTCCTGAGTTATCATGCTTTCCTCAATATAAAAGTTCCTCAGTCATGATTCAAACTACATGGGTAGCATCTGTCTGAGCACCTCTTTGCCACTATATTGGGGGGCAAGGAGAACTAAGAAAATGTGATGCCTCTCCTTTTTCCTGTGCCTTGAGGAATAAAATTCTTGTTTCTGACACAACGTTTTGACTTTTGCCAGGATCTACAAAAAAAAAGTAACAGGCTAAGTCATTAGCATGTAAGTGAAATCTGATACTCTTTATAGTCCATGATTGCTTAGTTTTCATGTTCCTAAAGACTAATGATATTGACCATCTGTTCATGTAATTACTTGCACTGACATATTGATTTGATGCAGTGTCTATTTGAATAATTTCCCCATTTTTGTTTAATTTGTTATTATTGAGATTCAAGTGTTGTTTATATATCCTGGACACAACTCCTCTATCAACTGTGTTACCTGCAGTGTTTCCTCCCAATCCATAAGATTATTGTACATCCTTTTAATAGTGTTTTTCAAAAAAAAAAAAGTCGTTGATTTTGGTGAAGTCCAGCTCATCAATTCTTCCTTTACTGCATTGTGCCTTTGATGTCATATCTAAGTAATGTTTGCATAATCCAATATCACAAATGTTTTCTCCTAACAGTTTCAATCGTTTTAGACTTTACATCTAAGTCTGCATTTCACTTTGAATTTTTTTTTATATGTGAGTTATAGATCAAAGATCAAAGTTCTTCTTTTTCTTTTTTATAGCATAGTCCAATTGTTTCAGAACTATTTGTTGAAAGGACTATTTGTTCTTTACTGAATTGTCTTTGCACTGTTGAAAACCATTTAACCATTGTGTATGTCTGTTTCTGGTGAAATATTCTGTTTCATTTATTTGTGAATCTAGATACCAACACCACATCATCTTAATTACTCTGGGTGAGAAATAAGTCTTGAAGTCTTGTAGTATAATTTAATTTTGTTCATTTTCAAAGTTGTTTTGGCTATTTTAGTGCTTGTGCTTTTACACATGAATTTTAGAACTGTCTTTTCAATTGCATATTGATTCTATATATATATCCATTTAGGAGAAATGGCATCTTTTACAGTACAATATTGAGTACTCTAATCCATTAACATGATGTATTTCTATATTACTATGTCATTTTTTAATATAAACAGTGTTCTGTAGTTTTTAATATACTATTATAAATAGTATTGTTTTCATCCATAAGTTAATTACCTACTGTTCTTTGCTAATATTAGAGATAAACGACTGATTTTTTTTATATGTAGCTTATACCCTAGTACTTTGTAAATTCATTTATTAGTTTGGGTAGCTTAGTTTTGTAGATTACATAAGATTTTCAACATAGGCAATCATGTCATTGGGTGAAAGTGAATAAAAATGATTTTATTTCTTTCTTCGCAAATTGAATACCTTTTATTCATTTTTCTTGACTTATTACACTAACTAGAACATTTAGTACAATGTTATTATTTTTAATATCTATACTGTCTATTTCAATATTTTCCATCTCCCTCTTGCCCCTCCTCTTCTTTAATTATTACAAATACATGTATATTAATTAGCTTGAAGTTATCCCACAGCCCATAATACATGTTTCCTTCTTTTTCAGGAGTCTCCCTTCTCTTTTTCATTGGGGATAATTTCAATTCCTATGTCTTTAAGTCTGCTAATCTTTTCTACTTCAGTATCTAATATGTCATTAATTCTAGCCAGTAAATATTTTAACCTGAAACATTGAGTTTTTCATCTATAATTTTAATTTTGAATTTTTTATACCTTCCATATTTTTTGCTTAATATGTTTATAATTTATTCTAGATTCTAGAACATATGAAACCCAGCAGTAGAAATTACTATTATATGTCTGCTAATTCTATCATTTCTGTAATTTCTAAGTCTATTTTGATTTATTACTCTTTTTTCTAGCCTTATGTAGCTTTCTCACACAAATTCGCTAACCATGAGACAGGAGGAGATGTTCTGCTCTGTAGTTATTTTTCTGTGCAGCTCTTTCCTCTCTGGTACATTGCCGCCTTGACCTTCTTGTACTCTCACCTTCATCTCTGAACCCATGGGAGAGCTGGGCACTATTCGGGTTCTCCTCCATGTACTATGGCCCCCCAAATCTCTCCAGGTAGTAAGGTTGCCATCATAAGGCTCACCTTAATTGTTTGTCTCTTGGTGATGACTTTCACTCATTGTCTGATACCCAATATCTTTTAAACCATTTAAAAATACTGTATTTAGTTTTTTATATGGTTTTGGCCAGAAAATAAATCCAGTTAATCCATCTTGACAAGTTAGATTTTATAAAATCATCATAACTGTCCATACTTTTCTTGTTTAACAAATGAAAAAATAAACATCATCAACAAAATACGTATTGAGACCTTGCCTTGTGTTGTGAAAGGTATGGAATCTTGGCAACAAGAAGATGAAGAACTAGTAGCTATACTTTGAAATGCTCAGAAGTTGTTCTGTTTCATTGTTTCATTCTTTCAATAGATGGATTTCCATAAACAGTTTAGGAGAAACTATCATTTATTTAGTTATTTTTAATAGTAATTTGTTCTTTTAATCATGGTAACATTAAAATTCTCTCCATCAGGTATCACCAATGTAGAGAAGCCATCTTTTAATTTTTTTACAGGATTATTTTCTGTTTTACAAACTTACAATGCCTCACCAAAGTATTAAGCTTACTAGCCTTCTCATGGTATAAATGTCTTCTTAAGTTGAATCTCTAAATAAGTAGCCCAGTTTTATTGCCATTAGTGGATTATAGCTCTAACTTCTTTGTGGCTCTATTTCTTCAATATCCAGCAAAGAATCTCTCCAGAGTTATATGCAATATTTTTTTGAATGAACAAATATAACCACCATAGGAATGGGGAAATGGTCAATATAACAATATTCTATAACCATGGAATAAATGGATTATTCTGAATAAAATAAAATCCACTATGAATTAGACAATTAGGCAGTATTGGCAAAAAATTAGATGAATAAGAGGAAAATTAATAATTGAGTAAGTCAAATGACCAGAAAGGCCATAGTTGGGGCAGGAAGACATAGTTGGGGCAGGCAGAAGGGTTAGGGTGAGGTGATAAAGATGACATAGAATTACATGCTCAAGCATTCACCAAAACAAACAAACTTAGATACAGAGGACACCCCCGCCCACACACACACACACACACACACACACGCACAGGAGCAGAACATGAAAAACAAGGATGGGGAATTTGAAGTAATAGAAGCAGAGGAAAGAAAGAGTCTTAAAGCATGAATGATAGGGTAATGACAAAAATGAACAAAAGTTTCATTTGCAATCACCTCTTTAATATTGACATATAATAGCTGCTATGTACAACTTTAAAGGGATTACCAAAATTACTGCCACTTTATTCTTTAGTACCCTGGTTATAAAATAAGAATAAACAGCAATTATGTCCTCATTTCTAAAGATTTAGTCACTCTAAGTATTACCTATGGTCTGTGGGGTAAAAGCCAGGAAATGATTTTTATATACTTCACAACTTTATTTCTTGTGGCTTCTCTGAAACCCAAATGTCTCTTTTTTCTTTGAAAAGTATAGTTTAGTTGAACAATATTTAGTCTTGCTCTTTTACCCAAACACTTTAAAATAAAAGCTATATTGGAATTCATGTAATGCTTGTATCTGTGTAATGTAAAGCTATGACTCAGCAACTGTGCTTACTTAAACACTGTGATTGGAGACTGTAAGTAGCAAAATTACTAATTCATGTCAATGAGAAACAAATTAAAAATTGCTTAAAGACATAACAGTGTGTGATCCTGAAAACAAAATGCCTTAAGAAGTGTTCTAGCCATTATTAACATTGGGTTTGGAATAGCAAAGATACTGTTGGTAGACAAAATGTATTTTCATACACAAAATAATTTGAAAATAAGAAGGGATATTGGGGAATTGCACTATGACAGAATACTGGTTTTCAATTTGATTCAGAAAAAATCCAATTTTCTTTGTGTGGGAAGATTAGTTCATAGCAATGGATAAGATATTATCCTTTGTGAATCCCTTTGGCCACTTTTTATCTCAGTTGTTTGTTCCAGTAATACCCTCCTGTCAGTGTCCAGGTGCATTGCTTAGGAAGGTGAGATGCTGTAGACAGGTGCTGGTCATGAGCCTACAAGGCAAATCAAAATTTCCAAATCTCCTTGGAGCTCCCTGGGAGTTGAAACCACTCTATTCAAACACCGATATAGCATTCTCTTTAATAAAGAAAAACTGGATCTCAGCAGAACTCAAGCAATTGTTGGTAACCTGACTAAAGCCTGCTCACCACCTCTCTTGTGTAGTGTGTGCTCCAGCAACACCAAACTATTGCTGTGAGTGCTCTTCCACGATGATCTTCCAGGCTTTCCAAACTGTACAATCTCTACTCTTTGCTTAGAAGTCTCTCCCTTTTTCCTTTCCCTTTCCTAAGTAAGCAAACTTCTGTTTGTCCTTTAGGACATCTCACATGCCACTTCCATTGTTAAGACTTTAAACATCTCAGCCCAACTTCCCCCTACCATTTTTTCTCAGATCCCTCACTAGGAAGACCTCAAGAATCTTGAGGCTCCACCAATGAAACAATTATACAACCTCCATTATGTATAATGCAATTAAAATCTAACTAAATTGCAAAATAAACACAAGGGAATTTTTAAAAGTTGCGGGTTTTCAAGAGAAACCTCATTTCTTTAAAAATAAAATCACATCCCCTTGCAAAGACCAGGTTGTATCTGTTTTTGTGTCTTATCCGAGTGATTACACATAGTAGGTATTCAGCAGTGGCCCCTTGAATGAAAAAAATGAGCCCTTGACATTATTTTACTTGTACTTTAATAGCCTTTGAATTTTAAAAAAACCTATTCCCAAGCTTCTCATTTCCCCCTTTATGTAATTAAATACTATTTAATGAAGGAAATTTTTAAAAATAGTTTAAGCCTTAAAATGAAAGGACAAAGCAACCAAAAATAAAGATTTAGCATCTTCAACTTCTGGGATTCTAAGTTGTCTTTGTTTTCTATGGTCTCCAAAATAATTTTGAATTAAATTCTTGGAGGGGTAATGTATGAATTCAGAATGCTCCCATCCATTATCTTACTGTGCCTGAATATTATTATCATTGCCATCATTATGACCATTTATTACAACATACTTATGTAGAAGGTTCCAGAACAAGGAATTATGTTAGGGAGATAACAAACCATGATGACAGATTGCAGCGAGAACTGAACACTTTCAGGGTGAATTGACACAGAGATGTAGAATGGAGAGGAGCAGGGAGTTACTGCAAGTGGTTCTTGAACACAGAATCTCTGTCTTAACTAGATAGTGGGGGAAGGACACCACAGATTTTTTTTATAGAGTTTAGAGTTTTCTGATTCTGCTCCTGCCTTCAGATACTATGGTCCTTCTGCTTTTTCCTAGATATGGAACACTATAATAATAAAGACTAATATTTATTGGAGCTTTATGATGTACCAGGCAGTGTTCTAGGTGTTCTACATGTACTTACTCATTTGTCATTTAAAAATCCTATGGAATAAGAATGGTTACAATTCCCATTTTACAAATGAGGAAGAAGGATAGTGGATGTGAGTCTAGGAAGACTGGCTCTTGCAGTCTTTTAACCTCTACTCTATGTCCCATGTGTCTTTTTTTTTTTTTTAAAGATTTATTTATTTATGCAAACAAGAACTGGGGCACAGGCCAGAGTTGCAGGGGGTGAGAAGATTCACCTCAGACAGAGTGGGGAACAGAACAGGCAGATCTACTGAAATCCACGCTGAGGGGAACAGGGGGTGAGACAGGAGAGGTCTGCTGCGCCATGTGGGTAGCTCCCTGGCTGACCGGAGATTGAACTCATGCTACAGTGGCTGCAGACAGCCTCACAGTGCTGTGTTTATTAACCCTTTGTGCTGCCAGGGAGGCCCGGCACATGTGTCTTAAGGAGGAAGCTAGAAAAGATATTAGAAACCACATAACCCAATTCTCTCATTGAACAGGCAAGTAGGGAACTGAAAAAGTTAAGTGGTTTGTATGAGATCACTCATTAGTGAGGAGAAGAGTGGAGTTGGATTTGAACCCAAGCAGGCTGTGTGGTAATCCTGCCTTGATTACCACTGCTTGAGCATCCGTGCTTTGTGGACAGAAATAGGAAGATGATATGAGATAAAAACCTTTGTTTTGAGAAGGCTAATCAAAGTTCAAGGCCAAAAGGGAAGTGCAGATATCTTCATCCCTAGTTCGAGTCAAACTTTTCTTCTGGTATGTAGTTCTGTCTCTTTATAACCCATTCAGATTCCATCCGAAACCCAGCACTGGGAATCTTTTTACCCACTCTAAGATCTTTGTGAAAACCCTACTGAAGAGGGATTCTGTAAAAGACATGCAGCTACATAGCAAAGGAATTGGGACTTGAGCCGCGGGGTATCTGATGTCAGACCTACGATTTTTTGTGGTAGATAATCAGAAGCAAAGACAGGTCGATACTATTGTTACAAGCATTAAAAATCACATGTTTTAATGAACATTTAAATCAAATTAAATAGACTGGATTGGTAGTAATGCAGCATTTGTTCCTTGATTTATAATCAAAGAACTGGAACCCATTTCCTCAAAGTCCAAAAAGGACATTACCGAAGATTCTTAATAACAAAGGCTGAGGAAATTTTACTATAATAACTGGGCTACCAGAAGGGGTGAGCATTGTATCTCTCTGAAATAGTGTGTAGACTGGCTGAGCATGAGCTGTATATGAAGATGGGCTTTGCCTGCAGGAGGGTCAGGCACACCACTGACCACAGCAGCTCAAGGCTTGAGAACTGGGAGGAACAAAGCCGAGCACAAACCACTGGTACATATTTATCAATTTTCAACAGGAAGTGTAAGGCTTGTACTTTTTGTTGGCCAGTGCTGTCAAAGTGTTTGAGGTTGCTTGAGTGGTTCAGAAATATTTCCTAGCATCTGCTTGTTACAGCTAAAATAAACAGGAGTTTTCAATTGTTTTTTTTCCACAGGATCTTATTTCCTTGTAAATGATGTGACTGGATCAGATAGTAACGTTCAACTTTTTATCTACTGCAAGATATATGAGTAAAATTACAGAAATTCTGCTAGGGAGTGATTCTTAATGTGTAGAGAGGAGATTGGTGTTCATTATCTGTAGGAGTGGGAGGAAAGGGAGTTGTGAACCTTGGAAAAGGGGTTTTTAACAGGATGTGTCTTCCTTTCTGCTGACTCACTCTGGAGTAGATGAGTCAGTTCTAAGAACTTCTATTGAGAAACTTGAATATATGTGGAACCATGTTTAATTCTATGAGAGGGGCAAATATTAGTAAGACTGGTTTCATGGCTCTGAATGTCATAGAATATATAGTGATAATCTCTAAAGTTCCAAAACTGAAGATATGTGAAAAATATTATAGCTGTAGGAATAATGTACAACAGGTGTCAGAATACTAGACACTTTGTGTTAATATTATTGTTAATACTAACAGCATGTATTAACAAAGTTTCTTTTCAGAACCCCAGATTTTTAAAAGCACAGACATGCAGTGGGTACATAATATAGCACTTAGCATTGACAACTAAATTCTGAATGAGTTCTTTAGTTCTCTGAGACTATAGACAATCTAATCCTTGGAGAATGATTATAGGCCCTTTTTTTCTATTTTTATATTTCATAAATTTATTTTAAAGAGAATTCTAAATCTCAAACTCTTCTAAATATATCAACAAGTTACAAATACCTGTTTTGGGTAAACTCACAGTCATTGATACCTAACATAATTCAGTGACTCAAACACAGGCTCTAATTTGTCTGTATTGTGGGTTAGAGACAGTTAAACACTGATACCAATTTTTTTCAATGAACTAGAATAGTTAGGCAATTTTTCCACTTAGTAGACTTTTTATTTCTTACCTACACAGTCAAATACAATTAGTACATTTATGGATTAACTGTCTTAGACTGTGAAACAGTTGTTTCAGAAACCCTGCTAATCACTAATTACTGTAGATCCTTTCTAGAACATCATTGCTGATGTGCAGACCCAGGGACTTCAAATCTGGTTAAAGGATTTCTAAGTGGGATATGCAGCACTGCAGCCAATCTGCACAAACTGATGACTGCAGAGCTAACTGGCACTGAAACATAATCAAAATCATATGTGCATAACCAGAAACTTGTGGATTTAAACACAGTTTCTGGATGTGAATGAAAAGAATTGTTGAAGTGTAAATTGGCACCAGATCAGCTTTTCAATCTAACCCAAATGCTTGTTGCCATATCCTTACTTTCTCTTACTTTATTCTACAAGTATACAATTTGTGTAGCATCCTGATTCATGTTTTATATTCCCCAGCTATCCTTATAAATAAGATTGTAACATGATACAAGTTCTCCTTGGGGAGAACTAAAGCTGACTTTGTGTTGTGAATATGGGTCAAGTACAATTATGATACCTGATATGTTGTTCTATGGATAGAGGATGAAGGTCTATCTTCCCTGTGCATTTGAATTACTCAAAGAAGTTGATAAATGCAGGTTTTCCATCCTGCTCTTGAGGGATGCTGATTCAATAGGTGAGAGATAAGGCCCAAGAACTTGCACTTTTCACAAACTCTTTAAGTGATTCTCATGAAAATGGGTTATAGACTACTTTTAAAGAAAGACAGGAATAGCTGCAGTTTTCCAAACTCTTCCTCAAAGGTTTATATTACCTTTGTTTAAAACTTTTATTAAAAAAAAACATAATAACATAGAAAAACAAAACAGGTGCTAATACTCAAATTTTGATATTTTAATTAATTAAAGCCTTCTTTTTCCTCACATTACACACTCCCTCCCCACGGGTCTACTGAGTTTAAAAATTCTGACATTATTATATTACACAGAATGAAGGGAATAAGCCAGTGGATGCTTTGGTTAAAAAAATAAGAAAACATAAACACTTTTCTAATGCTTAATGCTAAGGCAAAATTCATCAGCCTATTTTCTGGATTCCATGAAGGAAGCCCCTGCTAAACAAATACTTTGGCCTCTTTTTCTACTCGTAAGTCACTTCTTCCCAAGGAGGCAGAGTAAGGTACATGGTTAATAGGTGATAAGGAGTTAATGTATCTCAGTTGGAGGAAGATAATACATTAAAATCCCTAGTAATGGGGAGTCAATACCTTCTCTTCTTCCATTCCTGGCATGAAGCAAAAAGTTTGGGTAAGTGCAATTCACCTATAGAGTCACTGTTCCCTTGGCTGCCAGAGTTGAATGAGGGGTGATATAGAGAAAGGATGACAGTGTCCTCACACTGAGACCTGCCCTCCCGATAACTTTGTAAGCAGTCAGTGAGTTTTTAAAGCTACATACCTGACTCCTGTTCTATCTCTTGATGTTATTGAACTTGGGTGAGGAAAAGGGAGGGATATTTATTGATCCCTACCTTTTACACCCCAGTGCTTGGAAGATTAAAACACTCTGGTATATTCTAAATGTCTTTCTCTATGTGAGTCTTTAGGTCTATTTCTTTCCATTTATGTGGTCATGCACTTTTTTTAACTTATTTTTTGCTAATAAAGAAAAGTAAAAATGATTTGAAGTCCAAATGAAAAAGAGCAGTTTGTTATTCTAATACATACCAGAAAAATGATTCTAAATGATTAGGTAAATATGGATGGTTCTACCCTAGCACTAAGCAGTTTAAACCAAGGCACCAAACACACTGTAATGAATTTCTGGAAATATAAATGAAATTTATATTTTAATCTAAAATTTATATTTATAATATAAATTTTATAATCTAAAATTTATATTTATAATCTAAAATTATATTTTAGATTTGTGAATGATTATAAAGCCAAGTGCCACATGAGCAGACCAGAGCTTATTGTTTTTAAAGAAGCAGAGCAGTCACCAAAGAGATTCCAATCACTATTCAGATAGTTCTTGAAATATTTAAAAGGGTTCCATGTGAGCCATGACAACTACTTTTAACTTTCATTGTCCTCTCTCTTTCTCGAGCATTCCCCTCTCATGGAAGTCTCTTTCTCTCCTGGCCTATAACTTTTTCTACGGTAGCAGCCTCCCATTCTGTATTGTATCATATCAACTCCCTCTCATATCACTGTGTCTTCCAAAAAATTCCAAAACATCTCCTTGACATGCAGTGCCTCTTGGAATGTGGTTCATGTTTTTCCTCTGTTGCTTATGGATTTTATTACTTGTCCACTTGGAGTAGAAAAGAGAGGTTAAGAAGGCAATACCATATACTTTTCCTTGAGAGTGTGCCTGGGAAGTAGCAGAAATGGGGTGAGGATGGTAGGGAGGTAGGGGGAAAATTGTGTGCCTCTGCACTTTAGTAATATTTTTGTTTCATCGTCTTTGTACTGTGGGAAATCATCAGAAAATCATCTTGAGGCACTGAATTAGCACAGCAGTGCATATGTATGTTTATGAAGCATACACATTGTGCCAGGCTCCTGAATGAATATCTCTCCCTATAATTTGACAAGGAAAAGCGTTCACTGGATCTTGTGGATTCAGTTCTAACAGCGCAGTGACTAGAGCACAAAATAAATTTGAAATGATGCTTGTCAGATTGTCTATAGATTGTTCTGAAGAATATGGATCCTTCCCTATCATACATACGTTCTTTTGGTAAATGGATTATGCAGATAATGTTTTTATTTACGTTTCCTTACTTATATGGTCTGACTTCCTGCATTTTGAAAGAAAGTTTAAAATGTTGGTTTTGAAAAATTCAGATGCCTTCTGCTACCTCCTCTCTGACCTGTAACAGCAGCTTTAAGGCCAGAAGACATTCTGCTAGGGTTTTAAGAACATCAATCAGTTTCACAGTTGGAGGCAAAACACTTCCCAGGGGTAGCATTTCTTAACATAAAGCAGAATATTTGGTTAGCCTTTGGTTGTGTTAAGAAGAAGGAGAACGAGAATTCACTTTCCTGTTCCTGTTCAATCTTATTTTATTTCACTTCTTTTCTAGCTTTTTCCTTCCGTCCACTCTGGGCTATTGGTACTAAGGGAAAATGTCACTTCCAGTCTTGCACAGACAGCGGACTCTCTTCAGGCCTTCAGTACTGCCATGATCTGTCCTAGGCCAAGACAAGCTAAATCTCTGGTGGAACTCAAAAAGGGAGGAGGTGATAAGCCTGTAAGTAAATGCTGCTTTTTAATTTATGGGAAATATATATATATATTTTTTTCAAAGATTTATTTATTTATTTATTTATTTATTTATTTATTTATTTATTTATTTATTTATACAAGCACTGGGTACAGTCAGAAGCGGGAGGGTGAGAGAATTCACCAGAGCGGGGAGCAAGGCAGGCAGAAGGACCGAGGTACACTGCTGAGGGGAGCAGCGGGCAGCAGGAGAGGTCTGCGTGCCATGTGGGATCCTCCTCCAGTGGCCAGGGAGCAGCTGGGGATCGAACCGGCGCCGGCAACCCAGCGCTCAACTGCTGCGCCACCGGGGAGGCCCCTATGGGAAATATATATTAACTAACTTACCTACCTCAAACACAAGCCCATCCCTGCCCCCAGGCACTTAAAGTGCTGAACCTTCCTTGCTATAAGCTAAAATTAGTAGCAAAATTGAGTCCAGATATTCAGATGATCTCTATATTCCTAATTTTAAAATGAAAATATAGAAAACAGGAAAATATGATAGATACATGTATGGAAAGCCAGTTAACCCAGAGGATTTCTTGGATAATTAGATGGCTTTAAACTTAGATGAAGGTCATGATGGTTCTCATTCAACTATATTTGTGTGGGTTAATAGGACAGCATTTTTGCATCACGAATGTATGATAAAGTAAGATAGAATATGATTTTGTTTGAATAAATCATAATAGGACTCTAAGCCTTTGTGTATATATATATATATATATATAAAGTGTATATATATATTAAGTATATAAGTGTATGTACTTTACAGTATTAATATTTGTCTTAGAATTTGGACCATGAGGTTTCCACACTCCCTGAGACTCTAAAAGAGTTGTAGTGATTATCTGTCTGTGGTGCATTTTGAGGGCAGCACCTAAAAAGCCATTTCTAAGGCATTTGGTGCTTCAGCAGCAGGAGTGTCCTATCTTAAATTGTGTCTGTCTGAAAATACCCTGCCTGGCCAGATGAATCTCTACGGGGGTCTCCTTGCTTCCTATGCTAGTGATTCCAGATGGGTATTAGCTGAATTTTTTCAAGGACTTTTATTTGCATCCATTTGCTTTCTATGGCAAATAGATTTCACCCAAAGATGCTCCTTTATTTTGCTAAATGAGGTAATATGTGAGAATGCAATTTCAAGAAGACAAAAAGTGTAAATTTCTCAACTGGGGTGAAAATGCAATGTTGGTGGTAGTAGTGGTGATGTGAGGGGGCCTCCAGGAGTGAAGTAAATTGGAGCAATGTGGGGCTGGCAATGTTATGTAGAGTTGGAAAAGAGTTAGGCTGAGAACAAGCAAACCAGCTGGGAAGAAATGCAGAAAAGGGAACTTTTCCTTCTACTTCCTACAAAAACTTCTGCAAAATCTACATTTGACTTTGGGTTCACAAAGTTGGATTTGTATGTTTTGGGGAGGAGGGACTTCAAGTAAGGTCATAGCAAAGTGCTGAGAGCAACTGCAGGGCAGGAGTACAGTAAAACCACAGGCTTCCTCAAAGATGTAAACTTTGTACAGCAGCACCCAAATATTTGTCTGTCTGTTCATCAGTCAATCCATCTATCCATCTATCCAGCATCTATCTAGAATAAATAAAAATATAAAAACGGAACTAAAAAAACACTTATGTTATTTAAATGATATTTCAAAAAAATCTCAGGGAAGGGGATATTAACCCCTCAACCCATGATTTATTGGTACTGAAAGAACCATTTCAATTTCTGATTTGATTTATGGAATGGGTCTCTAGTACTATGCGCTCTATATCACTCAACCAAACACATTTACTGTTTTTGTGAAGTTTTTCATATTATTTTGCTGTATCCCATCCTTTGTTTCATTGATAGGACTCTGCAGCTTCCCCTGCCTAAATGTTTTACCTCCTTCATCAACACCACACAGTCAAGGGTGTAGTTTTCTAGAGCAATGACAAAGATTCAGTTAGAACTACAGGCACTTCATAGGTTTAAATTTCAAAAGTTTGTGTGTAAATCAATTGTTTCGCACTGTGGTTGCATTTTCCCCATTGAAACTGTATTATAAATTGTGTAGCCGGCTTCATAAATCTATGGCCTGAAAGCCCTTTAAAACATGTTCTCCTCATATGGTGAAATGGATTTTTTTTCTTCTTCTCATGAGCCTGGTGTATATTTAGCTAGGTTAACTGAAATGGGACTTTTGGTAACAACTCAAGCCAGGGAAAGAGACACTATTTAAAAAAAAAACAAAAACAAAAACAAAAACAAAAAACTTGGATTAGTGCAAGTGATGAAGTGATGCAGGTCTCCTGTTAGGTGTTCTGCCCCATAGTTAGAGTAGGTCACTTCCTCAACACTCCTGCTGCCTTCTGCTCACAACCTGGTGCAGGCTGAGTGTGAGGGCAAGAGGGATATCCCGAAGGGGGAGAGAGGGGTTAAACAAATAATGAGCCATGAGGAGGAAGGAGAAGAGAGAGAAGACCAAAGAGGGAGAGGTTTGCTGGTAACTGGATGTGGGGGTTACATGGAAGGCCCCAACTGGGGAAGTTGTACCCTGAGCCCAAAACTCAGGAACAGACATTGCAGGATGAGCAGAAAAGAGGAAAGCAGGGTTAATGGAGAAAGGGGGCAATTTTTAGCAATAACTGGCCTTATGGAGCTTAAAATTGATTTCCGGGAACATTTCTGTGTGGAACCCCTAAACTCCTCCTAGTGAAAATACTTTCATTATTTCTCCAATATGTCCAAAGTCAGCTTGTGCTGTGACCTCATGCAGACAATTACCAGGGAAGGCTCAGGCATTTTAGGATTGCAAAGGCAGAAATTGCCTACACCTACAGAATTTTTTTATTAGTTCTGAGGAAACAAAGTGAATAAACTTGGTTAAAATTAACTTTACAAGCAGAGCTTAGAATATATTGCTCTAAATGTTCTTTGTAATTTTTTAAAAAAAAATTTATTTAAAGATTTATTTTTATTTATTTATGCATACAAGAAATGGGGTGTAGGCCAGAGGTGCTGGAAGTGGGGGAGGTGAGAGGATTCACCAGAAACAGAGTGGGAAGCAGAACAGGCAGATCTTCTGAAATAATACTGCTGAGGGAAGCGGAGGGTGAGACAGGAGAGGTCTGCTGCACCATGTGGGTTGCTCTCTGGTTGGGGATTGAACTCATGCTGCAGTGGCTAGTTATATCTTGATAGCAGTGAGACTAAACCCTGAGCCACAAGGGAGGCCCTTCTTTGTAATTGTTGATATAGATATTATTTCTCAAAATTCTTTTATGGCTCCAAAAGAATAATAGTACACACAAAGCAATCCACAGTTTCTATCAAAAGAAAAAGTAACAGGTGAAAAATGTATTTAGGCTTGAGTGTTCTCTGGAGCTAATTTTCCAAATATCTTGCATTAGCAAGCACCTTTTTTGAGGTGAAGGATGAGAAAAAAAACTAATCTGAAAGAACTTTTTTGCACTGAATGTACATTTTAGGATATATTTTTTCAGTGGTTTAGATATTAATTATTTCTCAATGTGGTCAGCAGTTTATGATAATCAAACCCAATTCTGGTGTTGTTAGTATGGAAGACTTTCATACAGTGCTCCCAGGAACAACTGATAAATCAACTTGGTATAAGGTCATTTGTAATGGTCAAGGTCACCTTCATTTAAACATTTTTCTACTCCACTGGGGTCACCATTTTCTTCAATACCAAAATAAATAACCCTTCTTTTTACCTAACATTTGAAAGTCTAATGATTTCCCCAAGTAGGCAGGCATTGTGGAATGGTGGTTGAGTTCTACCAGTGGTCAACAAACTGTCACATTTTTCTCCGTACTCCTTCAAGTTCAAGTTTCAGGTCAACATTGGTGCATCAATAGTTCCATCTTTTTAACAAGGGACAGGGAAGATAGGTCATAAGTGTAAGGAGGGTGGTAAACTATGGGGAGAAATCAAATACTGCCCCCAAATTAACAGTGATATAAGAAAATAAATTAATTTTTAAAAAGAAGAGAAAATAATTGGTCATAAGGCAGTTTTGTCATAAAAAAGATAAGAATTGGTTGAAGTTTGGTTTCATTTCTCCATTGACCTATCGATGAACCATTTTTGGCCAACTTTTAATGTATTCAAGCCAGATGTCAATTTGGTTTCACATCTCTACTGAAGAAAGACAAAATCCACTCTTTGCAAACAGATATGTTATTTTCTGGAAAAACAGTAGTATGCATTGATTTCATACTTAAAGGAATTTTGATCACTGAAAATAAACATATTCAAGTATTTTGTCTTTTTCACAATATATTCATATTCAAATCTTTTGTATTTCATCATTTTAACTTTGTCATTAAATTTTCATGTTCATGATGTCTTTTGAGTGTGCTTTTTCATCCTTTTTTCTTTGGTAAAAGAGGAAAATGTTTTTATGCAGTATTGCCACCATGTATCAACACACAAGGAAAAAATCTTTAAAAAAAAAAAGTTATATTTTTAGCCCAATTAAGGATGGACACCCTTATTTTTATTGTCAAATTCTGATACTGTCACAGAGCTCCACTGTATAATGCTTTTACTGGAGAATTAGGGATAACAAATTGAAATTACAGTCCAATAATGAAATCATTTAAAATCAATATCACTATTCTTTAAATCATTCTTCCAGCTCCACCACAGGGAGATTGTTGCTGATGGAATTCTTCAGGAAGCAAAATCTGGATGGGATGTGCTTTGGGAATTAAAACCAGTGGAATGGAAAGCAAAGATGAAGATTAGGCAGAGGAAGACATTGGGCTATGAAGCATTTTTACAAAGACTTCAGATGACTCCGTACCTTGATGGCTCTTCAAAGTTGTCTCAAGTTGGAGTGGAAAGGACAAGTCTTTACACTGCTATGTCATTGAAGGTGAGATGACCCAGAAGTGGGAACTCCATTGGGTGAGGTGTGCTATTCTTCAATCTAGTTTGTTTTGCAAAAGGGCTAACAGCTGGTGTCTTCGTCATTGGCACTCCTAGCAATCCAGGGGAAAAGTCTTTAATTTCTGATGAAGATCTCATAGGACATCTTGTCCACTTGAGCGGCCATTTCTTTTGCACATGGCTGCAGGCATGTTGTCAGATCCCACTTTCTCAATACTGAGCCCCTTTCCCATTTTGCTTTTCTCTGAGTGCAAGAAAGGTCCTTAAGTCACAAATTCAGTGTGTCAAGGGAAAAGTGACAACTTCCTGCTATTTAATGTTTTATCTCAGTGTCTCCAGCCTAGGCTAAGTACCAGACCTTGCTTCTAGTAACCAAAATGTCTCCTTTTTTAATGGTTCTCCTTAATAGCATAACTTACCTTTGGGACCACAGAGAATATCCAGAAGCTTGAAATCCTATTTTCCCTAATGAATGTAAAAATTCCATATTAAAATTTTAGATCAAATTCTTTGCTTCCTTCACTTGCCTATACTAAATTTTAAATAAAAATGACATTAGGACTAATGAAGAACCATTTTTCCTGTAGAGAAAATATGAGTAATTAGTGTGTGTGTATATTTTGATTTGTTTTCCCTTCTTCCTACAAACATATTAGAGTAAGTGAAATAAACTTTCAACACTAGTAATGTGATGTATAGTGTTCATGTATATGTATGTATATGTATTCACATATACATGAATACATCTATATATATATAATTTTTTTTTTTTTTTTTTTTATAAATTTTATTGTTATATTCCCCATACAATTGCCGCCCCCCATTCTGACCCCAATCCCTCCCCTCCCGCCCCCGCCCCCTAAAAGTGTCTCTGGTTCATAGTTTTTTGTTGATTTTGATTTTCACTTTCTTATAGTTTTTCATTTTCCTGGTCCATTATTTAAGTTTTCTAGATTCCTGCTATGAGTGAGACCATCCGGTATTTTTCTTTTTCTTTTTGGCTTATTTCACTGAGCATGATCCCTTCCAGCGCCATCCATGTTGCAGCAAATTGCATGTGTTTATCTTTTTTGAATGCTGAGTAATATTCCATGGTATATATGTACCACATCTTCTTGATCCAGTCATCTATTTTTGGGCATTTGGGTTGTTTCCAAAGCTTAGCTATTGTAAACAGTGCTGCTATAAACATAGGGGTGCAGGTGTTCTTTGGAATTGATGTTTCTGTGTCCTTTGGGTAAATACCTAGGAGTGGAATTGCTGGGTCATATGGAAGCTCTATGTTTAGTAGGTCCAGAAATCTCCACACAGCTTTCCACAGTGGTTGGACCAGTTTGCACTCCCACCAACAGTGCAGAAGAGTTCCTTTTTCTCCACACCCTCGCCAACATTTGTTGTTGCTAGTTTTTTTAATATGTGCCATTCTCACTGGTGTAAGATGGTATCTCATGGTAGTTTTGATTTGCATTTCCCTGATGACAAGTGATGTTGAACATTTTTTCATATGCCTGTTGGCCATTTGCATTTCCTCTTCAGAGAAGTTTCTTTTAAGCTCTTCTGCCCATTTTTTGACTGGATTATTTTCTTTGTTGTTGTTGAGTCTCATCAGCTCTTTGCAGATTTTTGTGATCAGTCCTTTATCATTAGTGTTGGGTGCAAAATGTTCTCCCAGTTGGTGGGGTTTCTCTTTGTTTTTGTTATTGTCTCTTTTGCTGTGCAAAAGCTCTTTAATTTGATATAGTCCCAGCTGTTTATCTTTGCCTTCACTATCACTGCTTTGGGTGATGTGTCTGTAAAGATGTCTTTGATGTGCAAATCACGTAGTGTTTCGCCTATATTTCCTTCTATATATTTATGATTTCAGGTCTTATGTCTAGTTCTTTAATCCATTTTGAGTTGATTTTTGTGTATGGTGTGAGGTGGTGGTCAAGCTTCATTCTTTTGCATGTAGCGACCCAGTTTTCCCAGCACCATTTATTGAACAAACTTTCTTTGCTCCAATGCATAGTCTTTGCTCCTTTGTCAAAGATTAGTTGACCATAAATCTGTGGTTTATTTCTGGATTTCTATTCGATTCCATTGGTCTGTATGTCTGTTCTTGTTCCAATACCATGCAGTTTTGATGATTATGGCTTTGTAGTATAGTTTGAAGTCTGGGAGTCTGATGCCTCCATTCCCTTCTTTTTTTTTCAGGAGAGCTTTGGCTATTCGGGGTTTTTTGTGATTCCATATGAATTTCATCAATAATTTTTCTATTTCTTTGAAGAATGACATTGAAATTTTGATTGGAATAGCATTGAATCTGTATATTGCTTTTGGAAGGATGGCCATTTTAATAATGTTTATTCTTCCAATCCATGAGCAGGGGATGTCTCTCCATTTCTTTGTGTCTTCTTCTATTTCTTTTAACAGTGTTTTATAGTTTTCTTTGTATAGGTCCTTTACCTCTTTTGTTAGATTTATTCCCAAATATTTGATTTTTTTTGTTTCAATAACAAAAGGGATGGTCTTTTCGATTTCTTCTTCTTCAGATTTATTGTTTGTGTATAGGAAGGCTACTGACTTTTGCGTGTTGATTTTGTATCCTGCCACTTTACTGAACTGATTGATGAGTTGAATTAGCTTTTCTGTGGAGTTTTTGGGGTTCTCTATGTATAATATCATATCGTCTGCAAATAGTGATAGTTTGACTTCTTCTTTTCCTATTTGGATTCCTTGGATGTCTTTCTCTTGTCTTATTGCCCTGGCTAGGACTTCCAGTATTATATTGAAAAGCAATGGTGAGAGTGGACATCCTTGTCTTGTTCCAGATCTTAATGGAATTGCTTTCAGCTTTTCACCATTGAGAATGATACTGGCTGTTGGCTTGTCATAGATGGCCTTTATGATGTTGAGGTATGTTCCTTGTATCCCAAGAATTTCAAGGGCTTTTATCATGAATGGGTGTTGCACTTTGTCGAAAGCTTTCTCAGCATCTATTGATATTATCATATGGTTTTTATATTTCTTTTTGTTGATGTGTTGGATAACGTTGATTGATTTTCGGATGTTAAACCATCCTTGTGCCCCTGGAATGAATCCAACTTGGTCGTGGTGAATTATCTTATGGATACATTGTTGGATTCTGATAGCTAAAATTTTATTGAGGATTTTTGCATCAGTGTTCATTAGGGAGATTGGCCTGTAGTTTTCCTTTTTTGTGTTGTCCTTGTTCGGTTTTGGTATTAGTGTAATGTTGGCTTCATAGAACGTGTTTGGTATTGTCCTTCCTTCTCAATTTTTGGAAGAGTTTGTGAAGGATAGGCACTAATTCGTCTCTGAATGTTTGGTAGAATTCATTTGTAAATCCATCAGGTCCTGGGCTTTTGTTTTTGGGGAGGTTTTTGATTACCATTTCAATTTCGCTAATTGTAATTGGTCTGTTTAGGTGTTCTATTTCTTCTTTATCTAGCTTTGGGTGATTGTAGAGTTGTAGGAATTTGTCCATCTCCTCTAGATTGTTAAACTTGTTTCCATATAACTGTTCATAGTAGTTACTGATTATTCTTTTGATTTCTGCTGTGTCCGTTGTGATTTCTCCTCTTTCATTGATGATCCTGTTTATTTGTGCTTTCTCCCTTTTTCCTTTGTGAGCCTGGCTAGGGTTTGTCTATTTTATTGATTTTTTCAAAGAACCAGCTCTTGGTTTCATTGATCTTTTGGATTGTTTTTTTAGTTTCAATTTCATTTATTTCTGCTTTGGTTTTTATTATTTCTTTTCTTCTACTGGTTTTGGGGTTTTCTTGTTGTTCTTTTTCTAGATCTTTGAGCTTCGAGATTAGGTTGTTTCTTTGCGTTCTTTCTTGTTTCTTGATGTGAGCTTCTATTGCTATATATTTTCCTCTTATTACTGCTTTTGCTGCATCCCATACATTTAGGATATTGGTGTCCTCCTTGTCGTTCAATTCAAAAAATTTTTAATTTCTTCTTTGATCTCCTCATTAGTCCAATGGTCTTCCAGTAGTGTGGTTTTTAATCTCCATGAGGTAGGAAAGTTCCTTGCCTTCTTTTTATGGTTTATTTCTAGTTTGATGCCTTCATGGTCAGAAAAGATGGTTGATATGATTTCAATCTTGGTGTATCTGTTGATGTTTGTCTTGTGCCCCAGTATGTGATCGATCCTGGAGAATGATCCGTGTGCGCTTGAGAAAATGTGTACTCCGTTTTTTGGGGTTTAGTGTTCTATAGATGTCTGTTAAGCCCAATTGCTCTAGGTCTTTATTTAGAGCTTTGGTTTCTTTACTTATTTTTTGTCTTGTTGATCTATCCATTGTTGATAGTGGTGTGTTGAAGTCTCCCACTACGTATGTGTTTTCTCTGATGTCTGTTTTCAGAGAGGACAACAGTTGTCTGATATATTTTGGTGCTCCTTCGTTTGGTGAGTATATGTTAATGAGTGTTATTTCTTCTTGAAGTATTGTCCCCTTGATCATAATGTAGTGACCATTGGGGTCTCTTTTTATCTTTTTGAGTTTGAAATCTGTTTTATCTGATATAAGTATAGCTGTTCCTGCTTTCTTTTTGGTCCATTTGCTTGTAGGATTGTTTTCCATCCTTTAACTTTGAGCCTATTTTTATCTTTGTAGCTAAATGTGTTTCCTGGAGACAGCAAAAGGTTGGGTTTTGTTTCTTAATCCAGGCTGCAACTCTGTGTCTTTTTATTGAAGAGTTTAGTCCATTTACATTTAGAGTTAATATTGATATGTTAACATCTGTATTTGCCATTGTGTTTGTCTTTCCTTTGATTTTATTTATTTATTCTTTTAATAACTTTTTTTTTTTTTGGCATTCTTTCATTGTTATTCGTCGCTCTGAGGTTCTGGCTTTAGAACTCCTTGTAGTATTTTTGGAGTGGGGGTTTAGTTGCAATGAAATTCTGGAGTTTCTGTTTGTCTGGGAAGGTCCATATTCTTTCTTCAAAGAGGAAGGAGAGCTTTGCGGGATAGAGTATTCTTGGTTGGCATCTGTTTTCTTGGAGTCTGTTGACTATGTCCCTCCACTCTCTCCTTGCCCGTAGTGTTTCTTCGGAGAAGTCTGATGTCAGCCTGATTGGTTTTCCTTTGAATGTTATCTGTTTCTTCCCTCTTGCCAGCTTCATTATTTTTTCCTTGTCCTGGATTCTTGGGAGCTTTACTATTATGTGTCTTGCTGTATTTTTCCTTTCGTCGTGGAAGTTTGGTGTTCTTCTTGCTTCTTGTATATCAATTTTCAGCTCCTTCTTCACATTTGGGAAGTTCTCTTCAATTATCTCTTTGAATATTTTCTCTGTTCCTACATCTCTCTCCTCTCCTTCTGGTATTCCTATAACTCTTATATTTCCTTTCCTCATGGAGTCAGATAGTTCCCGAAGTCTTTCTTCGTTCTTTTTCCTTCGTACTTCTCTTTCCTTCTCTGTTTTGGTTCTTTTTATTTCTGTGTCTTCAAGATTACTTATTCGTTCTTCCATTTCATCTATTCTGCTTTCATTGCTTTTCCCAGAATTCTTTAGTTCTTCCATTAATTCTTTGATCTCCTGCATTTCTTTTACTTCCCTCTTTAGGGACTCAATTTCTTTCTTCTGACCATTGTTTTCCCTCTCTAGGGACTCAATTGCATTCTTCTGATCGTTGATTATTTTCCCTTATCATTGTTTTCCTTTATGACTTCTGTCAGTTTTTAATCACGGCAATTTTAAATTCTCTTTCTGGAAGGCTCAGAAATTCTTCCAAGTTATGTCGTTGCAATCTGGGGGCTGGCTTTCTTTTGTGGTGTGCTTTTTCTCTGGAGAGTTGCTAGGTTGCGTGTGGTTCTTCTCCTCCCTACTGTCTGTTTTCTAATTTGACGTATGCGTTGGGACACTGTGTTGTTGGGACTTGCCGGCATCTTGGGTGGGCTTCTCTGTTCCCCTCTGGTTCTTCCAGGAGTCATCTGTTAGTTTCAAGCAGCCTTTACTGGAGAAAGGTCCCTGTTCTAAAATGCCGATGTGGGACACACTCCCCTGTGCGCCTGGTCTGCCCGGCGGTGGGTTCCTGCTCCCCTCTGGGCTTGGACTGCAGGCCAGAGGGGGTCTGGCGTGGGCGAACTTCCCCCGCTCACCTCTGGCTCCTGAGGAAGCCTTCTGCAGGTAGTCTTTACTGAAGAAATGTCCCTGTTCTAAAATGGTGATGTGGGACACACTCCCTGCGCTTCTGGTCTCAGGCACACTATTCTGCGCGCCTGGTCTGCCCCGGCTGTGGGTGCTCGCTCTCCCTGTGGGCTCAGACTACTTGTTCAGAAGGGGCCCGGTGTGGGCTAACTCCCCAGCTGGCCACTAGCTCCTTCAGTAGCCTGTGCTGGGGTCAAGTCGCTAGGTGGCACCAGAGATCTCTCCTAGAGCCCTTGGGGAGCTGATTTTCCACCCCGTGGGACAGGGAGCAGAGCGGGGATGGTAGGGTACACCTCAACGGCTTTGGGGTGCTGTGTCTGCCTTGTGCCCCACCGTCATGGGGAACCCACGCCCCTAATTTCGTGCCCCGGGTCTCAGTTCCAAAGCCCTCAGTTCCAGGACGCGGGCTGTAGCCCAGATCAGTGGGCGCGGAATGGCGCCTTTTGAATCCTGCTCCCCTGCCTGGGCACCTTGTTCCTGCTCACTCAGGGAGGGCCTCCGCCGTCTCCCCGCAAGCCTAGGTCGCAGGCGCAGGGCCCTGGGCAGCTGCAATCCGAGCGCCGCTTTCGCGCAAGCTTACCGGGCGGCTGGGGCTGTGTGCTGGTGCTGGGCTCCTCCTGGTGGGCGGGGCTCTCTTTACTGGCGCCTGGAGCTCACCTCCGCGGCGGATCCTGCAGGGTTCGCCTCAGCTCCCGTTCACGGGGTGTGGTGGCTGAAATAGTTCCTTTCCACTCACAGTCCCACTTGCTGCATCCGTTTTTCTTGTTGGGCGTTTTGGTTTGTTGTTTCCCTCGTCTCTGCCGGTCGGAGAGTGCCGCCTCTGTGGGCGGGGGAGGGGAGCAGGGTTCTGCGCTTCCCTCCCTTCTCGTCCTCTTTTATGGCAACTTTCTTCTTCGGGCAGTTTGCTGGAGTCGTCCGTTTATCTTCCCTGTCTCAGTTCTCACTGGGACCTGCCGCTTTTCCTCCCTATTAACTTTTTTTAATGGGAGATCTTACTCGCAGCGTCTCCTCGCCGCCATGTTGCTCCGCCCCTCCCTATATATATATAATTTTAAAAAATGTTTAGAAGTTACCAGTGGCTAACTAATTCTACTTGACAACTAGACAATTCATTTAATCAAGCCCTTTTATTTTCTATACAGAGAAATTCTGAAAAAAAATTGACATAGTGGGTTATAGATATAATATCTTGATTCAGGGTGATTGTGGAGAACTGAAAATGTCTATCAACACTCAATTTTATGAAGAACTTGAAAAATATAAACAAATATAAGACAACAATTTTTGATGTTCTAGTCACTTTATATACATTATCTCCTCAAGTCTTATATCACCTCTGCAAGGAATATATTGTATTCCCATTTTACTAACAAAGGATCTGAAACTCAGAGAGATTTTCAGATTTTCACAAAGTGATAGAGGTGATCAGATTTTACTCCAAAACTCAGTAGCCCCAAAGAACTTGTTCTTTCCAACTCTTCACCCATGCTGTAGCTCAGAAGTCCACCGTAAAGGACTAAATAGTCTTAGGTCTTGCAATAGTCAATCTGGTCTTTCAGTCATTGTTATTTCATCATTAATTTAGTAAACATTTATTTATGCCTATAAATGCTAAAACTGTAGTAAGATATAGTGAGGCTGAGCTGGTTGGTTTTGTCTGTGCTGAGGTAGAGATTTTGCAGGGAAGAGACTTTGACCAAGGGGAATTTGTTCATGTCATCCAGTCCTGGGCATTAGCATGTTTCTGGGATGATTTTAGATTCTATTTAGAAACATATGATGAGTCTTGGTAAGACCTGAAAGTGAGTTTAATATTTTCCTTTCTATGAAAACAAAATGAAATAATTGAAAATCTGGGAGAAATTTTATTTTGGCATAGTAAATTGAAGGGAAAATGTGTATTCATGAATTCTCTAATCTAATTGAAAGGATACCTGCAGGTTTTATTGATTAGGCAGTTAGTAATAACTCTGTTGCCTTAATTAGTTCTCTTATAATTACATGGAGGTTAATTTTCACTCTGAGTATAAAACCACAGAAATCAATAAAAATATTTATTGAGTGTCTATTCAATGTGAGTTATTATGAAATGAAAATTGGAAAATAATCTAGTGAGGTCATCACATTTGTCTTCCATTCAAGAATACTGTTACTTGTCTTCTCCAATATTTCTTCCAGAAACTTGTCTAATTTTGACTATCTTATTCCTGATTCATAGATTCTGCCAAAAAAAAAATGTACTTATTGTTCCAGATGAGCAGGCCAATTATTTTTTCACCCACTTGCAAAATCTTCCTGTTCTTACCCTCAAAACCTCTGTCACATTGGAAGCCCTACCATTATTAGCAAATAATAGAGCAAATAAATTAGCCAATACCATTAACCAAAGGAATATGTTATTGCCGCCTATCCAGCTCCATTCCCTATTCTGTTAGTTGCTCTTTAGTTTTCCTTTTGAGACTCCCCATGTCACTCTAAGTCATGGAGAATAGTGGGTCCCGCACCAATCACTGGCTCCAGTAAAGGTCCATAACCAAAGCAAAACTGGTTTAATCTCACCCATCATGGTTAGCTTGGGAGTGGAGGCATGACTGACTGCGTCCATGAGAATGCTTATCCTTAGATCTAAGTTTGCATTAGCTGGAAGCTACTATGTGAATAAAACCTGTCTGTGGGTGAGACCAACACAGGGGAAAGTAGAAATGAGGAAGGGGAGAAGGAAATTACACCATTCCAGCCTTTGATTGGGACTAGACTCACTCCTGAGCTTTTTACATATGAACTAATAAATAGCTATTTTGAAAAAGCAATTTTGAATTGGGCTTCAGTAGTAACAACTGAAAAATGTGTGAGGAGGGCCTCCTTGGTGGCGCAGCAGGTTGGGGTTGAGTGTAGCGTTGTGAAGCTGTCCACAGCCTCTGCAGCACAGTTTGATTCCCAGCCGTCCTGGGAGATACCCATATGGCATGGCAGACCTCTCCTGTCTCGCCTGCTGCTCCCCTCAGCAGTGTTTTCAGTCATCTGCCTGTTCTGCTCCCTGCTCTGTCTCTGGTGAATTCTATCACCCTCCTGCGCCTCTGGCCTGTACCCCAGTTCTTGCATAAATAAAAATAAATCTATAAAAAAAAAGAAAAGAAAAATGTGTGAGGACATATTCACCTGGGCAAAGGTGGATCAATGGGAAGGAAGAAGCAGCACTATTCTTTGTGTAGAGTTCTTGTGCTTGTCATCAAGTTTGACCCTTGTCATTTATATCATTTACCTCTAACAAATGACCTTGCCTTTAGCAAGATCTTTACAGAGGCACTAAGGTAAAGTTAAGTTGGAAAAGTCCCTTTAATTTTTAAATCTGAGCTACCTTTCCTTTTATTGAATAAGTTGGAGAGCTGCCTGAATCACCTGCAGTGAGGAGTGGTACAGGAATTTTATTTGTATGAGATCATTGTATCATGGGATTTTATTCTGTAGTGCTTCTAAAGTTATCTGTCACATTACTTTGTTCCTATAGTTCACTGAGTCTTGACAGCTGTCAGAAAAGACTTGATACCACGACAATTAATATGCCTGCAAAAAGACTGGGAAGATGTTGGTTGCTTCCTAGCACATGAGTTCACCTTTTTCCACCAAACACTAACATTTCTGTTTGGAGAGTATGCCAAAACATGACAGAATACAAGGGCTTCAGACAAGAGTTTGGTGAGGAATTTTGCCTGGCTTGTTCACTTATACCAATGAATCTCTTCAAGCTCTGCTGTTTTCAAGGAGCTTGATACCAGACAGACTGCACAATCAAGTCCCATAGTTAGAGGCTCACCTGGAAGAGTGTTCCTTTCCTTCAGGGCTCTAATTCTAGGCTGTGATTATGCGTTGGGTATTTTTTGATAAATACTTACCTTAGTTACTCCTCTATGCTGTTAGCACCATGAAGCTAAGTCACCTTTGGATCTGTAGTATCAGCAGAGTGGCTGGCATAAGGAGGCATTGCATGAGCATTTGATGAATTAATGAATGTATAAAAGAATAATAGAACCATAAGGGCT
The DNA here is from genome assembly GCF_014898055.3 of Talpa occidentalis. Classification (NCBI taxonomy): domain Eukaryota; kingdom Metazoa; phylum Chordata; class Mammalia; order Eulipotyphla; family Talpidae; genus Talpa; species Talpa occidentalis. Next base: position 53,332,000 of record NW_023604295.1, on the reverse strand, counting down.
TGAAGTTACATTTCAGGAGATGAACCAAAAAGAACCAACTCGTAGAAGACCAATTCGTAGAAGATAGCAAGGGTCAGGGAGCAGAATACACATGGAGAGAGTAACAAATGTCACCTATTGAGAAAGAGTAAACATTCCATCCACAGGACTTCTTAGGACTTGTCTTCCAAACTTAGTGGGGGCTATCTCACAGTAAAATCTCAGTGAGGTCACTAGGTCTGTGCTCCTCTGAAAATGGGGGAGGGGAGGAGATTCATGGAAGGGCTCTCTGGAAAGAACATGAGGTTAGAGGATAGAAGAGAAGTTCAGAGATTCATGGGTCTTGTCTAGAAAGATCACCTTGTAAAGCCCCCAACCTTCATATAGGGAGATTTGTATGTATAGATATGGCATCCAGAGAGGTCTGGTGACCTACGTCGAGTTCAAAATCATGGTTCTAAAATGGTTTGAATCTGTTTCAAAACACCATTTGACTCTTTCCAGAGTAACTTTAGGCAGGTCCCTGTTAGCTGAGAGATGGATCACTCAGACTGCTTGAAACTTCTTGACAAATGACTTATATAAGAATGAAGTAAATCATGTCTGGCCACACTGGGGATTCCCCACCAGCATGAGGTAGTTCTCACAGGAGGTATGGGGAAAGGTGTGGAAGTATAATAGTCACGAAGGCCACTTCAAATTCCCTCTTGAATGGATAACAATAACAATACCACAAAACATAGAAATCCCTATTTCTTTTGGCTCAGTGAAGGAAGCTCAGTTCACACATGTCATTCACAGCATGGCTCGACTTAGTAGTTTCAACACTATGATGAAGGAAAGCCCTCTGGAGAAGCTCCTGCCTGCCAGGTTGGGTTTTTACAAATGACTGAAAATGATATTAGTACCTCTCAAAGGCACCTTCACCCCCACCTTGCCATGAAAGAACATAGGTAGTGGCAGGGAGGACATGCTTCACCACCTGACTGCATCCTAAATAGAAAGCCATGTCCAAATGGAGCAGAGCAGTGTGGGCACCACAGCGTTGCAAAGGCGGTGTGAAACTGAGACTCATTCTGGTCAGATTGTCGAAGATCCACGGAGACTCTTGGAGACCCACCTTCCCATTTAACTCTGAGGCAACTCAGACTCTGGAAGCTGTCTCCCAAAGGACACAGGGATACAAGAAGTTCTGAGCCTCTGTCAGAAGTCATTAGATTGTGTGTGCCGTCAAAGGCAGCCTTGCCATCAGGTACTCCTGCTTTGTTTCTTCATATATGGAGGTACGGATCACACACAAGAAGCACCTTTGATACTCTGATAGCAGGTGAAGGTAAATGTAGAGATCAATTAGTGACAGGGCCTTGAGGGCACCGAGATGAAGCATGGCTATCCTGCAGCTAATTAGGTATGACTTCATCAAAGTGGCCACAGTAGCCTCATTATCTACATTCCAGATAGTGAGCAGGAGGGATGAGAGGATGAGCAAAGGCAGGAGAGGCCTACAAGTCTAGCTATTGATGTGGGAATGGATGAGGTCTGGAGGGTGGAGCAAAATCTTCTTTTACTGCCTGGAATGCACAATTAACAAGTGCGTTTTAATCAAAAACGAATGTTAACATTCTTGATTGACTAGTCCAAGGAATTCTTTAGTACCTACCCCTCTACCAGGCCATGATGGCATGAGAACAGGTAAGAGGAAGCAATGGAGGAGGCTGTTTCTCTGAGGCAGGCAGCTCTTTCAATGCTTTATTTGAGACTGTTCATACCAAGAAAACTGTGAGAATGCAGTCCTCTCCTATCTTCACCTTCCAAATACAGATTGAGGGGTCTAATTTATCCCTTCTAGACCATGCTTCCTGAGCTTTAATATGCCTACAAACTACTGGGGGATGTTTAAAATACAGATCCTGATAAGTTCTAGGGTAGAACCCAAGATTTCACATGGCTAGAAAGCATGAGGACCACAGTAAGTTACCAGATTATGGAGCCATACTTTCCAAACTTTACTTCACATTGGAATTACCTGGGAAGCATGTTGAAGTACAGGTTCTGGGTCAGCAGGTCTGGGATGGGACTGAAGAGTCTACATTTCTGTCAAGTTTTAGGGTCTGCACAGGCTGTAGTTCTGCAGGCATTACCTTAAGCAGTGAAGTATTAAACTGCTAACTCTCAAGTCGTAGTGTTCCTGAGAATCACCTGCAAGTTAATAAAAATGCAGATTCCTGAATTCCACCCCCAAAGAGTCTAATAAGCTCCTTCAAGGAAAGTCTGGCAATGCAAAGCTTGAGATTTTTTTTTTTGATGAAATTTTCTGTGAAAGTTATAATTAAGGGAAGAAAAAACTCACATTGGATTTTTAAAATCTTCTTATCTTACTCTACATTGTGACAATTTTTGCCTGCTTATACTTTTTAACTTTTTTTATTAGAGTTTGGAGAAAGTCTGCCACTCAAATAAGCAAGGGAAAGTTGCCATTGGATGACATCATTGGCAATCATGGCAGTATCAGGTGCAGGAAGCCGGTCACCTCAGCAGGGCAGTTGAAACCAAGTTGTATACTTTATTGAAAAAAACCTGAGCAATATAATTCTGATATCTCAACCTCTTGGGTCACAGTTTTATAAGGAGAATCTATGAATTATTTGGCGTATGGCAAAGAATGGGAGTCTTCCAGATCTTTCCTGGAGAATTCCCCCAAGTAATCAAGAATTTGCATTTGTGCAAATGGTATATTTACTTCTTGGGCACACTCTGGAAAACACTGCTAGGAAAAGGTCATTGTGTGAAATGGTTCAACAATGTTTAGTATTTTTTAAAAAATTTATTAACACTATTAATAATAATGTAGTGACTTTCATACCTCATCTGACAGTCTAATGGATCCACAGATGTGTCTCTGGAGTCAAAGGCCAGGATAGAGCCTAGAGGCTTTCGTTCTCTGTACCTTTGATCCTGCACCAGAACATCTGAGCTTTTATTCATATATTCATTTATAAAGGGTAGCACGTAGGAGTGCATTTGAAAAGAGAGTGTTGCTATTAAGAGCCAAACAAAACACAACGCTACTATGAGCAATAACACATTTGAAAGCCTATGCGCCAAATGGGTGCCTTATAAAGCTCTCTCTACTCCACTTTGCCTGCCTTTTCTTTCCAAATTCCTGAAACTAGGTTTTTTTTTTTGCTCTACTTATTCTACTGAGGTAACATTGTTTTACACATTTCATGTTTTAGTGATAAAGGTTCATTCTTCAAATGTGCATTACCTCAACATGCCAGCACCAAAGCACCAATAACTTTTCACCATAGTTCATTGGGACCCCTCCCTTCCTGCTTTGCTCCCCACCTGTTAGTCTCAGGTTGCTGTCAAATTTATAGGGTTTGTTGTAGTTTAGCCTTGTCTGGTTTTATATAAATATATATAAAAATATATATATATTCTATATGTGAATAAAATCATCTGGGATTGGTCTTCCTCCTTCTGACTGACTACACTTGGCATAATCCCTTCCAGTTCTATCCATGTTGCTACAAATGGTGTGATTTAATCTTTTATTGTAATAGCTGAGTAGTATTCCATTGTGTATATCTATCACATCATCTTCATGCACTCATTTGCTTTGGGCACTTTGATTATTTCCATGTCTTGCCTATTGTAAACAGTGCTGCAGTGAACATAGGAGTGCATTTATCCTTTATAATTAGTGCTTTTGCATTCACAGGTAGATTCCTAGGCAAAACAGTATGGAGGCTACTCAAAAAAATTAAACACAGATCTATCATATGACCCAGGAGTTCCATTCCTTGGTATCTCTCTGACACTGTGGTCCTTATGGGCGAGCTTGGGTGGCAGCCCAGTTTCCTAGGGAGAAGCAGTGAAGCTTAAGGAAGAGAGAAAAGGCTTTGAAGTCAGACTTAGAGTTGAGCCCCAACTGTGTCATTTTTAAACTTTACTTTTAAACAAATTGTCCCAGCTCTCAATATCTGCTCTTAGGTGTAAGCATGGGAGCATTTGTCTTTAATGATTGTCCTGAGTATTCAATTAATGTAAAGCATCATCATAATATCTCATGCATTGAAGGTGCTCCATGGGTGCTGGCTTTTGTCAATTGCTGCTTAAGGTTTGTTCTGCCAAAGTGTCCTCACTACTTGGTGTAACATCACTAGACACTCCAGACTTCCCAGCGGTTTCATATTTAGTTTCAGATTGGAACTCAAAGTTCTTAGTGGGTAAAATTTATTTTATGGGGTGACACTGAAAGGTGTATATAATATTTTACAAATGTCTCGTCATAAATATCAGAAGGAAAAAAGTTAACTGAAAGATGGGGAAGCTTGAGGAAAATAACAATGTTTGTGGAACTCAGACATCAATAGGAGGCTTTTTTTTTTTTTTTTTAAAGATTTATTTAGAAGCGCGGGAGGGTGAGAGAATTCACCAGAGCCAGAGAGGGAACAGAACAGGCAGACCGATGAAATACACTGCTGAGGGGAGCAGCGGGCGTGGCCGGAGAGGTCTGTGAGCCATGTGGGACCCTTGCCAGTGGCCAGGGATCGAACTGATGCTGTAGAGGCTGCGGGCAGCTTCGCAGCCCAGCGCTCAACCACTGCGCCACCAGGGGAGGCCCAATAGGAGGCTGTTTTAAATCCTAGGTTTATAAAACTTTTGCCCAAATTAGTATCAATTTTTTTCCTAGTTACAAAATATGTAGTGCCAGTAGTAATGTTATTTCATTTTGAATTCACTGTTTTAACTCCTTATAAGGAATTCAGCTGTAATGTTAATACCAGTGGATTCAAATTACAGGGTAACCTTATTAATACTATTATCTAAATTTTATTAAATGCTTAGATGACCAGGCAATATGCTCAGCATTTACACACTAATTTCATTTAAACACTAATGTGTCTCTGCCAGTGGTAGTATTGCTGTTCTCACTTACAGGGGTGGCCACTAAGGTCCTGGGGTCGGGGGCAGGGGGAGTGTATAGAACATGCCCAAGCTAGTAAGTGGTAAGGTGGGTAGGAACCCTGGTGGCTTGACTCCAAGCACACATAAAAGTTGCTAAACGCCAAGCCACTCAGTTCCTTTCAGTCAAGATTTAGTCAGAAAATGAATAACAGACACCACCAACCCAGCAATGATCTTTCTCTCTTTTTCCTCTGGTTCATCTGTTCTTCCAACTAGCAGAAATTCAACTTTCAATGTTCAGGCATCTTAAAAATTCAAGAAAAGCAAAATTGCCATTAATTTATTTTGAAGCAGAGGGAAAAAGTGCTTATGTTTCCAAGACTGAGATCATTTCCCTCAACATAGATATATGTACATATATATATATAATATATATATACATATATATAATAGCTTTTACCACCAAGTGCTTTCACCAAGTTAATGCCATGTGTCCTTGCTTGTAACACCCGTGTCCCCCAAGAAGATGTCACTTCCATGGAATCTGAAGCATTTTTGAACTACTTTAATATGATCACTTTGGCAGTTAAGTGGTAAGGCCAGATTTTAGTCCTGATAGATTTGATTGTGAAGTTTGTGCTCTGAACCTCTTCATCACATTGTCTCCAGTTTTTGTATGGGATCTTTATATTTTTTCATTTACATTTTTCTTCATTTGATACCAAGTACCTTGGAGCCTCACTATTTTTTCTATTTCCTTTCACTTATAAAGTCTGGACCACACAGTGGTCCAGATAGCAGAGACTCTGTCTGAGTGACTTGTAAGATCATCTACCCAAGGGAGGAAGATAGAGGTGCCATTGTGAGCTAAATAATACCACTAGCATCTTTCCTTTATCCTGCTGACTCTTATAGACCAACCCTTTTCCAAAGAGAAATCTCATATATCTTCAAAGAAGTGTATTTAGGTCATCAATGGATGTGTTGTTTTTTAGTCTGATAGTATATCTTATTGATAAGTGTCAAATGATTTACACGGTCATGTCTGAGAACAATGAGATGACTAAGGAACACAGAAGATGATGGGAAGAGTTTCTCTGAGTTGAGTGGAAGTACACCATCATCTAGTTCCCCATCAATTAGTTTACTCTCCATTCTAACCATTCATCAGTTGAATGGTGGAGCTTCTTTCACTTTATGCAACAAAGATGTAAATGTCTGTCTCCATATTCTTTTTTTTAGATTTATTTATTTATACACACAGAACTAGGGTACAGGCCAGAGGTGCAGAGGGTGAGAGGATTCAGCAGAGACAGAGTTGGGAACAGAACAGGCAGACTGACTGAAATGCACTGCTGAGGGGAGCAGTAGGCAAGACAGGAGAGGTCTGCCGCACCATGTGAGTAGCTCCCTAGCTGGCTGGGGATCGAATGCATGCTGCGGAGGCTGTGGATAGCTTCATAGTGCTTTGCTTAACCCTTTGCGCCACCAGGGAGGCCCTGTCTCCAGATTCTTTGAATTCATATTGTCCTGGTAAAATGACATGAGGCAACAAAGGAAACTTCATAAATGTGAGTGTAATTCAGTTTCCTTCTAAAACTTTCCTTCTAGAAACTCTTATACTCTTGAGCTCCTATTTAGAATTGTTGATAGCAATTCATTCATTTGATTTTTTTTATTCAACAAATAACCATAGAGTAATTCACTTAAAAAATGCTCCCTTCTTATAGCATCGAAGCCCAAACATTTTACAGTATTTATATCAATTTCCTAGAAGTGTTTGGCAAAATTTACTAAGATTTTTTGATGAAAACCATCTAATTTAATTCTCTAAAACAACTCAGGAGGTATAGGTTATTGTAAAACAATGTGCAGATGAAGAAAATGGGTGCTATGGGTTAAAAAAAAAAAAACTCAAGTAACAGAGCAGGTAAGCAGCAATGTTAGAATTTTTAACCCAGATCTTCAGCAGAAAGTTAACTGTCCTTGCTTAATACTATGGTAAGGCACTATCTTAGCATTGCTTCTAGCTGGTATTTACACTTTTACTATATTTTAAAACTTTTTTTCTATTTCATTTCATCTCATGTCTAATTATTGATATGACAATGAAAAATGTTAGCTATACTGTTTAGTCAGCATTATCTACTTTTCCATCCCAGATTCATCCTCACTGTAGCTAATCATTTCTTTATGATCCATCAGAGTTTTCTAGGATGTCTTGGATGATAGCTATATTTATGATTATCTGTGAAAAATAAACCCATATTGAAAGTTGCTTGGTTTTTTAATGTAACCATATAACAAAATTTTCAGATGAACTTAGTGTGATAAAGATGGTGGTCTTCTTTGATTTATATTTGAATCATTTTTAGATTATTAGATAAGCCAAGAAAAGGAATGTTTATATAATATAAGAGCACATATGATAAGTTCTCTTGAGTCCCTTGCAAAAGAGAGGCAAAAGGAAAAATCAGATTGGAAGATGAGATACTAAACATTGCAAAGGTTCTTTTGAATCCCACTCAATTGACCATGTCTAGAAAATTACCATTAAAGAAACTGTTCACGTGAAAATAACTTTTCTGAAAGGGTTAAGTTGAAGAGATATCACCAAGATGGTGACAAAGGCAGTACCTTGCTTTGTCTGCAAAAGGAATATATGACAATTAACCAGAGGGACACCACATGCAGAGAGTCCTGTGGCTCGGGGCGAAACTGGAATACCCCTTGGACAACTTTAACATTAGAGACTAATACAGAATGCACAGAGGAGACAAAGATGAGAGTCATCCTTCATTGAACAGGAAATGGGTGTAGAGAAATACCTGAAGGCTGTATTTTGTGCAGGCGATACAGACAGCAGGACTACGGACTCAGCAGAGGCCTTGGGGAGGGGAAAGTGAAACAGTGTGGGGCTCACACCCTTGATTGAAAAAAGCCACATGCAGGCATGCTCCACAAAGATCTGGTTTCCAATAGGAGAATGGAGACAATTATTTGGAATGCACTCTCCCTGCCACCCCTAGAGACTGGTACTGACCTCGTAAAGTGTACCTGCAATCTCAGATCTGGAACCTTAGAGAAGAGGGATATCAGTAGTTCCACGGGCATAAGAGCCCTTCCCCACACATTTGCACCATTCCTTTGGACCCCTCCCTCCAACCCTGCTGACTCAACAACTGCAAAAACAGGCCACAGTACCTATGGAAGCAAGCAGATCAAGGTGTAACAAGACAGAAAAAGAAAAATGAAAGGCAGTGACAAATTTGAAATCAAATTCTGTTAAACTAACCGAACTAAACTGGAATTGAATAGAATTGAGTCACTGCTTAAGAGAAAGGCACAGGCTGGAGATAAAGATTGGCAAAAAAACTACACCACAGCAATAACTCAAATAATGAACGGTCACATACTTTCCAAGGGTCAGGACCAGTTAAATGAGCAATGAGCTCCAGGATGTTTTCCTTAAGAGGAGAGAAACATGAAGACAGAAAGAGGGTCATATAAAGAAAAATCTTGAGCAAACCTGAGGAATTGTTAGAAGAGAAAAATATGAGGATGTGGGGAAAGTAAGAGGTTTGAAAATGAAGATGGGGAAATACAAACAGGAGGTAGATGTGGGAGTTCATCTATTAAAGGGAAAGTGTGTAGAAGCACACAGGTATATGCCCAAAGTATGATCATAGATATTTTCTGGGAAACAAAAGGAAAATAGTCTTGAGTTTTTTGGTGACATAGTAGATGGGGTTATCTGTTCGGAAGATAGGACTAGACATAGGGATAGAGAAAAGGTTGACAACAACTACATTATAGAATTTTCCAGAGAATTAGAGAAAGATCATCATTTCTGAACATTCATTAGGAGGGACTGTCTGAATCTATCAAGGACTATTGGGCTAGGAGATGAAGTTTGCTCAGTTTGTGACATTCTCTTCTAGGGCATGGGGTGGTTTGAGGATGAGGACTGGCATGGGATAGAAAAGAAGTCCAAGGGGAAAAGGGACCAAGGGTCATAGTTACTCTCCCATCAAAGGGCCGCTCAAAGTATCAAGCCTGTGCGGAGAAATTCAACAATATTGTGGTGGATTTAATGCATATTACATTTATTCAGTACTTATTACAAATTAACAGGAGAAATAGACATCATTGCTAAAGTTTTTTAACTTTACAGACTCAAGTTAGACACACACCAACATGGCTAGACCTGGAGTTATCTGGGTTCAGTAAGAAGAATTTAGTTAATCGTGATTTGTATTTGAGTTGACTTTATCATGGCATTGACTTTATCATTGACTTTATCATGGCATTGTGCTCTCTCTATGTGTATATATATACACACACACATATATGTGTATATGTATATATACACACACGTGGGTATGTATATATACATATATGCTGTATGTATGTATGCACACACACACATGTATTTGTGCAGTGCAGTGAAAGGAAATTTTAACTAAAAACAGGAAATCCAGATTTTCGCTCTTCTTGCTGCCCCAGAATTATGTGAGTTGGAACAGACTGTATCACCATTTGGGGTCTCAATTCCTTCATCTGTAAAAGAGAGGGTATAAAGGGAGAGAATGGGGGAGGAACAGAGGGAGAGAAGTGGAGGGAAGGAACGGGGGAAGGGAGAGGGTGACAGAAAGGGAGAGAGAGATATTGAAGTAGATGTTCTCTAAAGATGTCCTTCCAGTTCTAACTCCCTGATCATAAACCACTGAGCAGTATCTGTGTCTAAGAACATCTTTAACATTCTTTTTGAATGAGATGGTGTTCTCTTCTCTTTAACTCTTCTTCATTTTACTCATCCAGCTTTTCTCCAATAATTTTCTTCTATATTTAGGAATATTTCCCTTTTCATTGAACTGCTTCTTTAATAACACAAGCTAAAAAGATGAAGACCATGATTTCCCTAATAAAATTTTCTGTATTATTTCCTTCTATTCCATGGTTTTATCTTTTTACTACCACATCTCACTATTTTTAAAAGATAACGCTATCATTTGTATTACCTTCATCATTATTACATAAATGATGCTGCTGCAGTTTTATATATGTGAATAACTTTAATGTTTAAGATCTCATTTAGCTAGATTCCTGCTAGAGACACTAACAGCTCTGCAGAAGCCCCTGAGTTAAGCTTTTACTCTAAGAGTTACCCAACGAATGTTTCTATTCTTCAATTAAGAGAGAGGAGGTAAAATGGTTGCAAGCTCCAGTTAAGAGCAAAAAAGAATGCTAATGCTCCAGATAAGTGTTAAGAATCAATGATCAATTTATTTAAAAAATCAGGCAAAATATACTCCTTATCAACGGCTTTACTTTAAGCTAAATTATGGACTATAGGTATAGTTATAAATGTAAATAAATATAATGATCCTCAATGCATCCATGAAGATAGGGACACAGAATTTATTCCACCCACAAAGTGATAAGTAAGCGCTAACTCAGTCAAAACAAAATCAAGGACTTAAATATGTTTATTTAATTTTGTTTTAATTTATTTCTTTATATCTTATTTCATATACTCCCCACAAACAAACTCAAAGAAATCTATTAAAGGTAATACAATGTAGCATGATAAAAGAAGTCTAGATTTTATGTGCTTATATTGTAATAAATTAACAATAATTATCTGAATGATGAGATTATCTTTAATTTTCTTAAAAATATTGTTTGTCTCATTCTTTAATTTCTCAACAATAAACGTGTATCACATTGTGATATAACTAATACATAAAATATTCAAGAAAGGAACAATAAGTTACAATGAAGTATAATGAGATTAGTATTTGGAATACATGCTCAGAAGTTGCATATACTTATTAAAGGCCAACCACAAATTTAGCTAAGATTTCTCTAGCATTCAATGCAAAAAGGTAGACACAAACAGCTCCATACAACCTAGAAGAGGTATAAGGTTAAAAACTCATTCATTTCTCAAGAGAGATATACATACTTTTGTTGTTAATACCTAAGAAATATATAACAGGATTACACTGTTTAATGTGAGAATAATAACTTCAACAACATTCTTCTAGAAAGCATAGTGATGAGTTTCATGGAGGGTCTGAGTATCTTTCAATTCAGGTTAATGACATTTTACCAAAGAATAATTCAGTGTAAAGCTGAATTATTATAAAAATTGGCTATGAGGTTGGCATGCCGCCTATGTGTTGGATAGATCTGGTGACCTTGCTCATTTCAGACCTGTAAAGAATGTAGATTGTAAAGAATGGATAAGCTGCTTATCCTTTGCACAATCCTACATAAATGTTTCTTTCATTGAAATGTTTAATAAATAAGGAATGGTGAATTTGTTGTCCTTTCTGTCAAGTCTGAGAATGTAATAATTTGATTAGATTTATTAGTATGTGGACATGCTTCCTGTAATAAATTAAGGTACATAAGAATTAATCCACTTCTGTAAAAATTGAAGGCTCTTAGCAAGAACAGTTTCATAAATAAATGGCCATCCCTTCTCTCTGAAAGGTCGTCATCAGAAAGAACACCTATAGAAAATAGCCATTGTTTTTCTTACAAGTAATCTTGCATTAATTTTAACACTCTTAAATTGGGTATTAGCTTTATTTTGAATGTACAAAGTTAAAAAGTGAGTTTTAATGTTATTTTTTAAATTCAAATTTGAGACTGCTCTTCATCCAACTTTCCCTAATGGTAGCGCCTTCTATAAAACTGGTACATTTGTCAATACTAAAAATTAATCTTGTTATTAACCTATGAGCTAAGCAGCAGAATTCATTGGCATTTCACCAATTTTTCCACAATATTCTCTTTCACTGGAGGTATTTGACTCAGAATATCATATACATTTAGTTAACACATTACCTTAGTGTCTTCTAGCTTGTGATAGTTTCTCATTCTTTCTTTGTTTTATATGTATGGAGAATTTGGAAGAACATAGGTCATGTATTCTGAAGACTGTCCCTCAGCTTGTTTTTTTTTTTTTTTTAATGTTTTTTCATGATTTGACTAGAGTTATGGGTTTAGGAAAAACATACCAAAAAGGTGAAGTAAACTTTACATTGCTTCTTGTTATACTTGGTACATATAACCAACAAGATTTATCACACTAATTTTAATGTTATTCTTTATTTTTTATTTTTATTTTATATATATATATTTACATCATTTTTCATATTTGTACAATGTATATATTTTCATCCTGGTTATCATCCCCTTAAAATTCCCACCCCCTTGTTTTGATCCTACTCCCTTCTTCCCCCCTGTAGTATGTCTCTGGTTTATAGTTGCCTATTGATTTTGTTAATCACTTTTTTAAGGTGGTATCTGTGATGTCTTTCCACTCTTATGTTATTAAATCTCTTTTTCATACTCAATTCTTTGGAAGTGAGTCATTAAATTCATCCTATCCTCAAGGGATAAGCTCTGCTTCCTGGAAAGGAGGAGGGATTTGACTATATTGTAAAACATAGTTTCCTTAGAGAATTTTTGTCTGAGGTAGTTTTGTCCCTTCCCATTCATTTATTTCGTGTCAAGTCATTTATTTACATCAATATGGACCTATAGATATTTGATTTGCTGAATTTTTCTGCAATAGCTGTATTGATTTATTCATTGCCCATATTATTCCAACTTTGGCCATTGGGGGCTCTGTCAGATTGGTTACTGTGCCCTTTTGCCATTGTCAATGTTTTTATCCTTTTTCTGTTTGCTTTGTTTTTTAATACACTTTATTTCTAGCACTACACAGATACTACAGGCTCCTGTTTATTTTCCATGACTCAGATCTCCAAGGAACCCTATTAATTAATTTTTAATTCATAAACTCAGAATCTTAAAATAAGGTATTTTTCACTTAAATGTCTAAAGGGCCAATGGAAATGTACTGATGGTCTTTCTTATGCATATGGATTGTCCCTTAGCTTTTCAACCTTTACAGTAGCAGAAATCAAATCTGATATACAATTGAAGAGCTTATCAATTGTCAGAAAGTTTATTGTCATGGTTTTAACCTTATGGATGCCATCTACACAAGGTCTGACTGAAATGGTGACTGTTCAGTCAAATCTTTGATGACTTAATTAAAGGGATGATTTATTTTAAATCTGCTCTAAGAAATAGTGCAATGGTAATTTATGGTTTTGAATCCTATGGAGAGATTAGTTTAAATATCTTAGCTTGCACTTTCTAAATATAGTTCCCACTTTATCTGTCCTGAAATATGTTACTAACATTGTTGTGCTCTAGACAGCTGGCCAGAACTAAATGCAAGCTATATTCCTCCATAAGGCGTATGTTCTGGGAATCCCTGAGCTGATAGATTTATAACCCTTTGCTGTGCTCAGGAAGAAAATAGGTGTGTCTCTAAAATATACTACACATGATCCAGGCACAACCAGGGAAAGCAACAATTTATGACCATATCTCTAATCATATGAATACAAGAAAGCACAGAGAATAGATTGTCAATGTGAAAAAAGACAGCCGATAGCAGAATTTTTCAGGAGACCATATTTTTCCCCTAATGTTCCTTTGTTTAATCCATTTTCTTTTCTTAAAATATTATTCCAATCTTTCTAGATAAGTTGAATTTCCTTCTTTAGCTCCCATGTCAAAATACCTCATAGCACAGCATCCTAATATTGAATGGTTAGGGGAAAAAAATCTTTCTTAATGACCTCATAGTCTCCATGATGCAATGTTTCTTGGATTTAGTGCTCCAATATGTTCTCTTTAATGATAAGTTGCTTTGGTAATGGTCAAAATCAGTAGTTTTGTTGTCATGTTTCTTAATTTTAATGGTCTATATACTACTAGGAGATATCAACTAGACATATATAACAGTAAAAAATATCTTAGGGAAGGAAGTAGTTCATACTTATGTTTGAACATGGAGAGCCAATATGGTTTTAAAATATTAATTCATCAAAACTTTTGTTTCAACACTTCAGTTTCTGTATTATTGAGAGAAATTTCTGACAACCTCATTTCCTATATAGTCTGAATGGGCCACACTGGTCAAATTTCCATTCTGCTTCATCATTCACAATGTCTTTAGCTCCTCAGAAACAGGCAAAACAGAGAGAGGAGGCAAAGGAGTCTCCACTAATAATGATAATAATGCAGCAGGTTTTATACTATTACACAATGACTACTTATGTTTCATCTTTTATGATATTCTGTGAATTTTTCCTCAGACAATGTCTCAGGTAGATTCTAGGCTGCCATGTCAAACACCTAAGTGCTTGCACTGGTAGCAGAACAGAGCATGAAGTAAGAATAAATCTTTTTACACAACTAAGCAGCGTGAGGATTTCCAAGCATGATAGCTCTCTCTTGATCTAGAACACCTCTGTAAAGTGTGTTTAGTAAGAGTTATCATAAACCCAATTTACTCACTAGATCACCAATTTATTGCAAAAGATATTATTCAGGAGCAGCCACATGAGAGACGCAAAGGCAAGGTACAGAGAAAAGGCACAGAGCTTCCATGCCCTCTGCAGGCAAATCCTTCCCCTCAGCGTGCCACATTCTCACCAATTGAACTCAACTGGAGCCTTCACTAAAAGTAGGGAAGGGGGTGGAACTAGAAGTTCCAAACTCTCTAAGCAAAGTTTGGTTCTCCAGAAAACCAGCCCAGAAGTTATCTTCATTAACATAACAATAGGCGTGTTAGCACTCTCAACACTTATGAAATTTCAAGGCTTTGGGGAGCTATGAGCCAGGAAGCATGAATGAAGACAAACATGTGTGAAGAATAAGTTTTTCAGTCACCCAAATGACCACAAATATATTTTACAAATTGCAGTATCACAGTAGGACTTCCTTGAAAATTCCATGGAGTTGAGAGTCAAGGAAGAACAGGGAAACTCTTGGGACTTAGGGAGCATGGGCCTGTTTTTTCTTTAAATTACATCCATTTATATTAGAAGCATATCAAGCATCAAGTAAAGCCTTCAGTTTTAAATTTTAATGCCTTAAACAACAATAACAAGAAAACCCTTTTGTTATTGAATGTCTGTTAATGGATCAGAAACTATGATAATTCTAAAGCACCCTATTAAATTTAATTGGCACAAAATTTCTTTGTAGAGGGTATCGTTTTTGCTGTTGTGCTCAGACTGTATCTCCAGCCCTCCATCCAGAAGATTGTCTTCCCAGAGTGTATATCTATATTCTGATACTTTGTCCAGTAATTGGATTGGGTTTGGCTCTTTATTCTGACTGCACCAGAGATTCAGGCTGAGAACAGTCTCCCCTATCTGATCCTGTAACCCACTCCAACTCCAGAAGCTATTCATTGGTCTGACCTCCAGACCTGATGGGCTGTTGCATGTACATCCTGGAGATGACAGTAGCTAGTGCAGGGATGAGAGCCTATGTTATGAAGGCCCTTTTCCCTGAGACCTGGGAAAACCCACTTACCCTCTACTCTCTTTACTTCTCATGGATAAAAGAAATCCCAAGTCTTTTTGATGTTAGTGATGTGCCAATACAAAGTTCATTAGTTTAGTGCTGTGTCCTGGAGTTGAGTTCCCCTAGATTCCTAAACTAACTACATAACTGAAGGTCAAATACTCCATGCTAGTTTACCTCTCTGTGACTTTGTACATATTGTTGTTTTTCTATGTACAACACATTTTCTTCTTTCTTCTATCTGTGGTGTTGCAGTCATCCTTTAAGTCTCAGCTCCAATATCTACACCATTGAGACTTCTCTGATCATTCTGTTCCTTTCCCTCAGCTGGGAGGATATATCTGTAGAGGAAGGGAGGACATTGTGAAAACATGGAGTTCTAAAGCAATCATGTAAAACTCTAATTTTACAGGGTGAAGGATCCAAGAAATACAGGTGTGGTAAGATCATGAATAAATAAAGACTTTTTGATGTAGAACAGAAATTGTGATTCAGGTTTCCCCACTTCTAATATGGGTCCATCTTCATCACACTTGCCTGTGGCTGTATAGAATGTAAATTTAACATTCCACATAGAAGGGAAACATTTGATTGGCTGCCTCAGCACCTCTCTGTGGTGGCAGAGAGCAAAGCAGTAACTGCTCTTAAAAATAAGGTTGAGATGAGCACTTTAATTTGTGTTTCTGAACTGAGCCACATTAATGGAACTGCCTGAATGTCAGGTTAATATTATTAGAAAAGGGGCAGCAATAGCTGCTTGCTCAGGAATTCATTGCAGCATTAGAGAATGAGGGGAAAGAAATAAGGATCATTGAGAACAGAGCACATCACGTAAAAAAAAAAAATTACAAATTCATCTTTGGGATTAATACATAAAGGAAGCCTCTCTAGCATACCACTTCTTCCATGTTGGCAGTTAAATGTACGTATGCCTGTTGGTATAGAAATATCCACTGGGCAGTAAAATGGCCAGTAATGTTTGAGAAAATGAAAAGCTATTAAAAAGGAATAATATAATCAAATAGGCAGTGAGAAGTTCAGAGAACTCATCAACAAAAGGAAAGCAAGCCACTTGCTAAAGACAGCCTTTTCTAAATGTAGCTTTGTATCCAGAGGGGGGATAGGGATGAGAACATATTCTCCAACAATTGAATTTATGGTATGGATGTAAGCACATCAAGCCACCAGGACAAACCACTCGACAAATAGGAGTGGGGGGGATAACTTTGCCCTTTAGAAATACATTTTTTAACTTTAGGTATCAGGAGTTGAGAGATTTCTTGATGAAAAATGCCTGGAGTTCTGCTATTGCATTAGCCTTTATGGTTGGAAATTGGAGGATTTGCTAGAAGCACACAGAGATCAAAGCAGGTGAATGCCCTGAGTCTGAAAGAGTGTCAGACACATGAAGAGAAGCAAAGGCGAGTTTTCCGTGAATGCCTGGAACGTATTCCCCTTGGTAAAGGGAGGACAGCTGTTAAGTTGCTCCCTGATGGGGTTAATCTTGACAAGCTTTTTTGCAGTTGTTTCATCTTTATGATACCACAAGATAAAAATAGTAATATTCGCTAGGACTTTGCAGTTTTTGAATGCTTCAAATTACATGATATTTTAATAGCCTATGCTCACAATCGCCCTGTGAGTTAATGCATTTATACCGTCTGAGTTGATCTGTGACAAGTCACAGTTCTTTCCTCTTTGCCCCATCATCGCCCACTTCTTTGTGATCTTGATCCTGTTCTTTGCCTTTAAGACTGAACTGGTTTCCAGATTTTGACTTTGACTCCCATTTTCTTATTAATCTACTCTTTGAACTTTTTAATTTTTTTATTTATTTTTACTTTTTTTTTGTGGGACCCTCGCCAGTGGCCGGGGATCGAACTGGCGCTGCAGAGGCTGCAGGCAACCCAGCGCTCAACCACTGTGCCACCAGGGGAGGGGAGGCCCTTAATGGACTTTTTTAAATGCTCATGAATGCAGTAAGACTCCTCAAGTCCTCCAAACACTTGAAATCATTTATTCAATTTTATGCTGTTTGCCACCAGCCCCACCCCACTGTCCACCCAGTAATTTTCTTTTTAATCATTCAGCCAGATGGGAAATAATAAACCCTACTACTTCTATGATTGCCCTCTATTCTATCTAGGGCCCATTTTTTTTTTAGATAAAGAAACTGGAACTGAGAGACGTTTCATTGATCAAAATCACTTGCCTCATGAACATTTGTTACATTCCAAATTCAAGTGACCTCTAATCATCAGTAAGTTACACATTGGCCATCCGTATGGCTCAATAGCAAATGCTACTTTAATGTAAATTAACTTTCATTGCTTTAAGGATTTTAAGACTGGAGATGCCTCTTATTTATTTTTCAGTTTTATCAACAGTGCTATGGGCACAGTTGCTTTGGCTTGTTATAAGTTATCAATATAAAGATCCAGATAGAATTATATTGTTAAACAGTAATAGCAGTGTGAATTGTGGTAAACTCCACAAATGGGTGCAATCATTAGCCAGTAGAACTAAGTCACTGGAAATGTGAAATGAATAACCATCACCACTTCTAGAGAAACCTAGAATCTTAACCTTAACCTCCAGCATCTTTGGCAAATTCCAAGAAGAGCATATGACATGCATATTCCATTGATGAAGACTAAAAACAATGCCCAGGACAGGTTTAGCCATTATGGCTCTGTAAGTTTGCTGTGATCAACACTGAAGATCTTTAGTTTGTTTAAAATGTGGACTCATATTGTCTCCACAGCCTATAAGATACACTGACATTCTTATTTCTATTGTCTTTCTGCTATGTACTTAGAGAAAGACTAATGTTGATGAAAATTATAAAGGTATTTGCCTTCAGCATCTTCCCATCTCTTTTGTCAGGCTCTTCACCCTAATTTGCCTTTACCCTGGTTCTCCATATGACCAGCTCCTTCATGCTATATGATCTGTGATGGGACTTTCTAATGATGCTCACTTTCCTAGGACAATATCCCAGATGCTGGACTTACCTCTGTCACCTATTAATCTAAAAGAATCTTTCCACTGTCCCTTTTCCTTGGAGTTGGCTCTTTATGAACGAATTGTAAACTAACTGACTGGTTCACGTTAGGGCCAGGAGTTCACCATAGGTACTGTGATATTCTAATGTTATTACTATTTCAACAGGAAATTTCTAAAAGCATGACATCTTCAGCAAAATAACTTAATCTCTAGTGATAGGGATTTAAAGCCCTGTGGAATAGGGTAATAGGTAGCTTTCTCTTGCCCTAAATATAAACACTCTACCTAATAATAAGGCAAATCATGACTTGAATAACAGAGTTGTTACTGGTACAATATGGGGATTTAAAACTGATATGATTTAAATATTATTTTAAATAATATTTAAATATTATTAAATATTTAATAATATTATTTAATAATATTAAATATTTATTTAAATATTTATTTAAAACTGATATGATTTAAATATTATTTTCATGGAATCATAAAATGTGAAACCCCAAGAAATTAGGGGTTCTCTTCCATTTTCCTCAGGAGTAAGTGCAATTCAGTTACTCTTTATTTTCATTATGTGTATATAAATGTGCGTATGGTTACACGTACTCTATAGATCCACAAATTTCTCCAGCACTCCATAGAGATAGAATATTGTCCAGTTTAATTGCTTTCCTGGTCACATAGTCTTTCATCAGATAGCTGGAAATGGTTCCCCTGGTGTGCTAGAACTCTGTGGTATTGATAGTCTAGCTATGTTTGTGTTAGGCAAGTCAGTCTAATGTTATTGGAAACTGTCTATTCCATCCTCAAAGTTCACCCACAATCCATTACCAACTCTAAATTTACATCTCTAACTGTACAGGATGATCAAGTTCTGGGAAGAGAAAAAAGTAAACTCCTCTTTATTAAAACACATCCTCTTGGGAAAGTCGGAAACCACTGCAGAGCTTTTTAAGGAAAAGACATGGTGCTATAAACTTAAACTTCCCTGCCTCAAATTGCTACTAGTTCTGATTTCAGTATCTTTCCTACTCTGATCCCATATACAGACCAGAGGATTGTCAAGCACAAGGTACTGATTTTACTTAGTTACTTTTTATTGACAAACTGATTGATTGATTGATTCATTCATTCATTCATTCATTTTTTTTTCCACCCATCAGACAGATCCTGAGTCCCTCCAACATCCCAGATACTATGACAGATCTCAGGATACAACATGCCATGTCCCAACCCAATAAGGAGTTCACAAATTGGAGAAGATGGATGAGTACATCAATAATTATAAGTAGGATGAGGAGTGTTAAGATAAAGATGTACATAGAGAGATAAGAAAACATAGATAAAGGGCAAATTTGTGAAGTGCTACCACAGCTGAGCACTAAATATATAGTTAAATATATTGGTCAGATATATAAAGGTGAAAGGCCATTTTGGAGAAATAACAGTAGAGGAAAGACCCAGAAGAATGATAGAAAAAATACTTTAAAGGAATTACAATTAAGGAATTGTGTACATATATGTGTATCTTGGAGGGAGGCTGAGGAGGGATGGTCACTGACAAAGTTAAAAAAGTGCCCCATGAGAAATGCAAATCAAAACTACCATGAGATACCATCTTACACCAGTGAGAATGGCACATATTAAAAAAACTAGCAACAACAAATGTTGGCGAGGGTGTGGAGAAAAAGGAACTCTTCTGCACTGTTGGTGGGAGTGCAAACTGGTCCAACCACTATGGAAAGCTGTGTGGAGATTTCTGGACCTACTAAACATAGAGCTTCCATATGATCCAGCAATTCCACTCCTAGGTATTTACCCAAAAGACACAGAAACATCAATTCCAAAGAACACCTGCACCCCTATGTTTACAGCAGCACTGTTTACAATAGCTAAGCTTTGGAAACAACCCAAATGCCCAAAAATAGATGACTGGATCAAGAAGATGTGGTACATATATACCATGGAATATTACTCAGCATTCAAAAAAGATAAACACATGCAATTTGCAGCAACATGGATGGCGCTGGAAGGGATCATGCTCAGCGAAATAAGCCAAAAAGAAAAAGAAAAATACCGGATGGTCTCACTCATAGCAGGAATCTAGAAAACTTAAATAAGGGAGCAGGAAAATGAATAACTATAAGAAAGTGAAAATCAAAATCAACAAAAAACTATGAACCAGAGACACTTTTAGGGGGGCGGGGGCGGGAGGGGAGGGATTGGGGTCAGAATGGGGCGTTTGCAATTGTATGGGGAATATAACAATAAAATTTATTATTTAAAAAAAAAAAAAAAGTGCCCCATGATCCTCTAATGGAGGGTCTGTCAGCTATATAAAGGAATTTAGATTTTGCTTTGAAGACTAGAATGAAACTTTAGAATGATTTTTAAGCAACAAGTAATAGATTCATATTTATGTAGTTTGTTATATTTTATTGTGTCACCATTTCATGTACAACATACATACTCCAAACAGACCTACAGGTATGGATAAAGAGAGGTCAGGTCCTGAAGGCCTTTGCAAATCATAAGCAAAAGTGAAAGGATCATCTTTCACTAGGCAAATTAATTCCAGTAACTATATTTTTATCTTCTTGCTAATTTGTAAACTTCTTACAAGAAAAAGATGAAATTAAATTATACGCAGAAAAAAATATTTTATATCAGATATCAGATCCAGGGTTATTGAGTCATTTTCCATCCTCATTTTAAAATAATTGAAGAAAACATATTCTGTGATTTCTACCATTTAATTTCCATTAATAAGAGTACTGGTTTTGGAGATGTCCTTGACTAACCTAGCATTGTCTTCCAAAAGCAGAAAGATAAATAACAAGTGGATTGTTCATCAAGTGACATTGCTTTTGTCTAGAAACGTATCCTATTGCTGCTGGAGTTTTGTTTTTTTTTTTTTTAAGTTAAAAGTCCTGAATTGCCTGAGTTGCAGTTTTCTCAGATGAATATATAATAAATCATCCTCAAAGCCTGACTGTATAAACAAATAGTTTCTGTTCCAAAAAGGGCTTGCTCTGAGGCCCAGAAATCAAAACAACTTTCAGAGAAGCTAAAATAATATTGTCAGCCTTTATAAATTATTTTTTTGGATTGTAAAAATAAAAAAAAGCAATGCTTAGACCCAACCATTGGCATCTACTGTGGCCCATGTTTCTACCTACAGTAGCAGGGGTGACCCACAAGGCAAAATCTACATTCTAGATAATTAACCCCTGAAAAGAAGATAGGCAATTCATAGGAGAAGTGGAGGCCTATAAACATAGACACTTGGCCCTAGTAGAAGAACTATGAAAAACCTCATTAATAATGAAGAAAACAGGGCGCTACCATTGAATATTTCAAGAGTTGTAATTTCACAAGAAAATGAAAGAGCAAAGTTTGATCCATATGCTAGAAGCTGAGCCACAAAAAGCTTAGAATAAACAATGCCAGGAAATGGAGAATTTAGAGAACTTAAAGCTGAAAAACTTGCCTCTCACTGCAGTGCCTATGTCACTGTGCTATCATGATGAAGACCCAGTCACAGCTCATCCATGTCCTAGACAGGCTGTTAATGTGGTAGCCTTTAAAACAAACACTTTCCTAAATCATGGTGTAGTGTTTATAGGGTTGGCTCAGGTGTGTGAGGAAGGGCATGGAAGGAGGGTCCCTGACAGTCACAGATTCTTTCCTCCACTCAGCAAATTAGAAGGTTGGAGTGGATTTGTTTGATTCTCCGTCGAAAGCAGCTTCTTAAACTCCTAACATCTGGCTTCAAAACTGAGGCAACCAGAGGGAGTGGTGGTAGGGTGAAGTAAGGGACAGAAGGGACCCTATGGAACATGTGGAGGATTACTGGGGCACAGGTGGCAGGCAGGGTATGAAAATATACATTTGTAGAGGTTTAAACCTATAAATTGCAAAGCAGATACGATGTAAACCTACTTTTACTTCAGTAAACATAATGTAAGAAAGGAAGAAAACAGCTTAAGTGCCATCTGTTGAGACATATCCCTTGAGGGTCTGCTCCTTCACCCAAAGTGCTTATCAAAATATTCCTACTTCCCACCTCTTCTCATCCAGGAGTTGTAAATAAACTTTCTCCCTCTTTTTATAATCTACGTGACACTGTATATTCTAGTCAACGGCACAGTTGATCACAGCTAAATGCTGTCTGTCTGAAGAGCAACTCTATACACAGTCATTATAGCTTACTGCTTCACAGCATTTTATAGTTAATCAGACTTATTGAAATATATTTGTCCTTTTATACACACTTGTCAGCATAAGAAAAAGAAAGTAAACAGTATGTCCAAAGTCACACCAACCATAAATGAAAGAGCAAGAAACTCTTATCCAGTCCTCTAAAAATTCCATCATTCTTTAAAACATGTT
The DNA here is from genome assembly GCF_014898055.3 of Talpa occidentalis. Lineage (NCBI taxonomy): Eukaryota > Metazoa > Chordata > Mammalia > Eulipotyphla > Talpidae > Talpa > Talpa occidentalis. The sequence continues at coordinate 53,309,299 of NW_023604295.1, read as the reverse complement.
TCTAGATTGGGCCCTACAAAGCTTTGCTGTGACTAGGAGTTATTTCAAAAAGTGGGGGGAAATAGTACTTTCTTTAAGGTAATTATGATATAAGTAATGAAGACTTACAATCTGCATCAATAGTTATGGTTTTTTAGATGATAATATGCAACGTGTATGACATATTTTGATAGTAATCATCATCAGAACTCTAAGTTATAAAGATACTGATGGATAAAGTAATCTCTAGAGTAAACTATATGATTTGGAGATCCCCTGTATGTCACTTAACAATAATAAGAATTTTGTAGTTAAAAGACTATAGCGATTTGGTAGATGAACTAAAGAAAACTTTATTTGTAGTTAACAAAAGCACAATTTCCAAGTCTTTTGAAAGACCCATCTATTCAGAGTCAGGTTTCCTTTAAAAAAATAAAAAGGAATTTTAACTAGAGTAAGATTTGTACAAGTTAAAAATCTGAAGTATAGATGTATTTTTTACATGTGCAATTTATCACTTTCATGTACTGATAGTATCCAAAACTGGAGAATATAGAGTTCATAATTAGCATATTAAAGTAAAAACCAAGGACAGTTTAACTTTCATTTTATTCAGTTCTGTATCAAAGCAAATTTATTGGGCACTTACTTAATAAGTAAGAGCCTGGAGGCTTATATGAGTGAGTTCCTGCTGTCAGGGCGTATAGAGCATGGCTTCATCATGTAACTAAGGTAGTTAGTATGATAATAGACTTGAAATGTTTATGACAACTCTCCAAACTTTCCACTAAAATATCCATGGAAATAAAACAAAGTTTAAAAAAAAAGCCAGCAACATCACTGTAAACTCAAGATAAGAGAAGACCATATGCCAAGCCCGGGTGGAATTTCAGCTAATTGCATCAGTCTTGGGAATGAAGTCAAGAAGTATATTCTTGAACGGCACAACACATGCTCTAATCTCTGAACCAGAACAGACCAGATGGACCCAGTAAGGTTAAAAAAACTTTGATTCACCTTCTCTCTAATTGCCTAATTCTGAAACAGTGAAGATGAACACACTAAAAATACAAGTGACTGTTCTCCAACTCCGGAGGAATTATTTTGTAGTCAGATAGAGCTAAGGTCTTAACATCTCCACATTTATCCTTATTATATTCTTTTTCCTACCATCATTGTACAATGGTAATTCCCAGAACACAGCACAGACAGAAGTATATAGGGATGAGAAGAGACTTGACAAAACAATGGATGTCTCCCTCACTAAACCAAAGCAGACAAGAAGGATGTTACAAGTGTAACCTGGAAACTTGTCTTTCATGTAACTCTACTGTCCAAAACATAAATTGCACCAATACCGCCTTGTTTAGTAGGAGAATACAACAGGAAGAAAAAGGTCCAAAATTTGCACTAAATTCCTGCCTTAAAACAATGATAAATTGAAATAAGGGTAAACCTTAAAGTTTATATTTAAGAGCAACAATGTTCTAGACCCTCAGGATACGGTGGTGAAGATCTAGGACATACCACCAATCCCTTCTAGCAGCAAATCTTAAAACTTCATTGGCATCTTCTCTGATAGCAAAGCAGAAAAAAAAGACCAACATTAAGCCGCAAGAAAGAGCATTGTTGTGAAGACACTCAAGGGTAAAACCCTTAATATGATTTTCTATAACAAGCCAATGAATCCACAAAGTGTTGTCAAAGGGGAGAGAATTTGCAACTTTTAAATGGTGAGGAAATATAATGGATTTTTCTTTTCACTCTTCAATACCACACAAAAATCAAAGAAAATGAACAACAAAAGTATTATCTCCATTTTCAACAAAACTAGGAGTAAAAATTTCCAAGAAAAAAACTATGGAATCTAGTGAAGTCCAACAGCATTTTGGAAGAAATCTAGAGCAGATACTCATATCTATACATTTTAGACAATGCTCTGCAGTTAGGCATCCCTAACCAATGAGCTTTGTTTTGGAGTAATGAGAATGGGAATTTTATACAGTGGCAATTACTTCTCTGGACTTAATTTGCCACAATATCTCAAGCAACTGGGAAATCAGGGCACATATGAAATTATACAGAAAAGCCCTACTTGCTAGAAGATGTCTGGCAATAATGCAGAAAACGAGAGACATTGCATATAGTATCCTCCCTGCCAGGCTTATCTCTATGGCTTAGGGGAAATAAAAGGCAAAACAAAAAGTCATACAGACACACTTCTGTGTCATAAAGAGATTTTATACAAACCTGAAATAAGCATTTGTCTGTTACCTTTGTGCCAAGTTCTTAAATATATAGTCTAAGTTCCAAAAGTAGATATTCTCTTAAAGAGAGAATTAAAATCACTCTTGTAATTATTTTTATAATTATATTCTAAACTTATGGTATGAGAAACTTCAGTGACTAATGGGTCCAGAAAGTCCTGATATGAATTATGTGTATAGTAGTAAAGTCAAAAGACCTAACACAGGATCATTACGAGGCTAAAACAAATAAACAGAGTAGGGAATATGGGCAGAACTGCTAAATAAAATATATTGATTTAAAAAATATATGAAACAAATGCCAATTGTAGGCAAATATACTCCCATTACAAATAAAAATTAAAAAATCAAATCTTAGTTGTCTCTAAATCACTTTTATTTTTTTTTTTTTTTTAGGATTTATTTATTTATTTATACAAGCACTGGATACAGTCAGAAGCGCGGGAGGGAGAGGGAATTCACCAGAGCCAGAGCAGGGAGCAGAGCAGGCAGAAGGACCAAAGTACACTGCTGAGGGGAGCAGCGGGCAGCGGGAGAGGTCTGCGCACCATGTGGGACCCTCCTCCAGTGACCGGGGAGCAGCCGGGCATCGAACCATCGCTGCAGAGGCTGCGGGCAGCTTCGCAACCCAGCGCTCAACTGCTTCGCCACCGGGGAGGCCCATCTAAATCACTTTTAAAGAATTTCTCTAAAGTAGTGGAAAGATATAACAAGGCAACAGAAGAAGATAAAATTTGAACCTTCACCAGGCAAGAAATAAAGTGTTTAAAACCGTAACAAAAATAAAGGACACATTACAAGCAGAATATTAGAAACTGCTGAAAACACTGTGAAAAAGACAAAAAGCAGCCTTGGGGAAAAAGAGCAAAATGAAATTAGAGCAAGTAAAATAAAAAAAAAAAGGACTAGAATGATTATCTATATGAAAAGCAAACAAAAGAAATCTAACACAAGTACAATTTGATCTCTCTGTGCCCTGCCCCTAATAAAAAAGAGATCTGAAATAATGAGGCAGAAAATATTTAAAGATAAATATTTAAAGATAATATTGTCAAAAAAATTTAAACCTTTAATTTAGAGAATGTAAGGGCACAACATGCCAAGCGCAAATGTTTACACAATCTTTAACACTAAGAAATATATTCTGGTAAAATGATTAGCTTCAAAGATAAGGTAATAAGACTTGAAACATTGAAAGCTGATCATCTGAAATGGGGAAAAAGATTAAGTTCATTTCAGAATTTTCTACCATAACTTTTAAACCTAGAAGGGAGAGTGTTAGTCCTACGGGGGAAGGAAATTTGATCTAAGGACTTAGCTAATTTGTCATTAACATACTAAATCTAAGATCTTTGAACTTGTATTGAGACATTCAAAAACACAAAGAAACTAGCCAACCAAGATACAAACACAGACCAGACAGAAAAAAGTTTGGCAGTGAGCATTTGATTCAGTTAGCTGTAAATCTGAAACTAATTCAAGTATGGGGATCGTGATTACAGAGCATGATATAGACCTTGTACGTCCAGACATTGTAATAATCTAATCAATAATACAAAAAGAAATTACTAATAATCCCTTTTAGTAGGAATTAATGAGTTAGAATCAGAAATTGGTAGAACTTATAAATCAAAGAACTGATTCTTCAATAAAATGAAAACAACAATAATAAGATCCAAAAATTGATAGAAAGCCGAACTAAGAAAAATATGGATAGTGTATGGCCTCCCTGGTAACCTAGGGGTTAAGGCTCAGCGCTATCACTATGAAGGCTCACTATGAGGGTCTGAGTTTGATCTTCAGCCAGGTTGGTGACCCACATGGCACAGCATACCTCTCCTGTCTCGCCTGCTGTTCCCCTTAGCAGTGTATTTCAGTTAGTCTGCCTATTCTGCTCCCCACTCTGTCTCTGGTGAATCCTCTCACCCCAACTCCCCCCCGCCACCGTACTTCTGACCTACACCCCCAGCTCTTCCATGCAAAAATAAATAAATCTTTAAAAAGAAAAATATGGATAGTGTAAACTCAGAAAATAATTGTAATAATAACAACAAGGATGGTTTTATCATCTTTAAGAGAATATATATTTTAGGACTTGGATTAATTATGCAGTTTTCTAGGAACTCAAAATATCCAACACTGACCTAAAAAGGAGACCACCCAAACAGCTCAATTATCATGGAAGAAATACAGGAAGATGCCAAAGTGCTAATCTTATAGGAAAAAGAAAAAGCAACAGCGCATTGTACTCAAGCGCTAAGGGAAGGATAACTTCAGTGCAATTTAAAGTGTACACTAAAAGAATAAAAAAGGATATCCTCTACATCCTTTTCTCAAAGTGAGTATAACATTGCTGCCTAAACCCCAGGAAACAAAATAAAACCAAAAGCCGAGTTATTTACAAAAAAAAAGAAACAGATGAACCTGAAACTTCTTTGACAAAGAATAGCAGACAACCGCAACAGTTGAAAATGTTGTGACCCAAGAAGTTGAGTCAGAAAATGTGGTCAGAAAATTAGGTGTGAAGGCAACAAAAACAATCTCTTAGCTATGTGGTGTCTTAGAAAATATAACAACTAGCTACCTCGCTTGGGAAATCTATTTGAAGGTTTTATTTTTAACTAACTGAGGTAAATGATATAAAGAATTAAGGAATGGGGATTATAGTAATTTAAGAAGATTTTTATGAGCATTGAGGTCACATATATTTACAAGCTATATATATGTAAATGTACAATATGCATTTATATATATGTGAAATCTAAATATATGTTTCATGCCAAACGCTCATTGGCAAATCTATTTAATAAATTTATTATGGCAATAAATAAACATTCAAATAAACACTTCCCACCAATTAGAAATGAAAAAAAAAAATCAGTAAAACCACAGCATTGAAAAGGTAAACTAGAATACAATCAAATGGGGTTTCTGTTGGTCATTTGAAATTTCCTCATTCAAATCTCCCACACATTGTTGAAAAGGCATACACATCCACAGGGCAAGAAAATAAAACCACCCATCACTCAGAGTATAGCATAATTAGGAGACAGAATATAATGCATCAAATTGCATGTGTACATGGGAATATATATTCCAAATCAATCCAAAGTCAGCTCTACTAGAGAGTGCATGGGGAAACAGCATCAGAGAGAAACCAGTGTGGCAGAACACAGGTAAGATCAGGTCCATGATGGGAAGTCCCCATCCTGAATGTGAAAATACTGTAACATACTTGAGTCCACATGGAGCACAGCACAACTATGGAAGAACCAAAAAGGAATGGCTTAAATGTTGAAGGAAAATTTTGGCAGTCTTGAAAAGATACAATTCTTGGGGGGACAACTTAGCAGGAAGAGGCATTCCTTGGAGACTTAGACATGAAAAGGAAAAAAGCCTGAGGTGGAAATTAAGAATCCTACAAAAATAAGGGAATTCCTAAATTAGAAAACATATCAGCCCATTTTCTACCCCCCAATTTGTACCACTGATTTTTAGTTTTAATCACTAGATCAACAGAAGAAAGTACTCTTGAAGCAAAAAACCTAGAAATCTTCCACACATTTCCTGGCTTCACATGAAAAAACCTTAAGACACTTCAGGTTGAGCAAAAGTGTCCCTATATACTGATACAAGGAAAAACAATGAGAAGAAAAAACATTTCTGCTATGGAAATATCTCCCTCAAAGTTTAATTACAAAGCAAAAGAGATTTGTAATGCAACTCCTCATCTGAATTAAATATCTTTAAATAAATATTTATAGAAAGAAAAAATTTAACTAAAAAAGCAGGATTCAATGAACAAGAAAAGCAAGATATAATGTGAAATAACCAAAATCTAGGGGGAAAATTGAAGAAAAAGGCAAAATCATTTTATAGAGAAAGAATCATTTCAAAGACCTCAAAAAGAATAGATTTTGCTGAAAAATACCTGGAGAATTAAGAAAATAAGAAATTTCAAGAAAATGAAAACAAAGAAAAAGATAAAAATATCATAGACAAAGAAACATAGAAGATATACCAGAAAATTAGACATATGTGTAGTCAGCTTTCTGGAAAAGAGAAACAGAACAATGAACAAAAGAACTAATATTGAAATCACTAATAGTGAAATCGGGAAAATTTTCTGTAAACGAAAGAAAATTTGCATCTATAAATTGAAAGCCCTCATTATGCACATTAACAGAATGACCCAACCTGCTCAATGGTAAGACAAAGTTTTAAGACATGTATTAATAAATAAAAGCATCCATACATAAAGCCCAAACCACTAACAAAGGAAATAAGATCATAATGCCAGAAAACAGTGGAGAACAATTTTTAAAAATTCAAAAAAATGTGAGCTAACAATTGCATGTAGACAAACTTTGTTAAAAATCAATTCTATAGGAAACTATTTTAATACAGACAAAAATAACACTGTAGATATGCTCTATTGAAGAACTCTTCCTAAGAAATTTCTCAGATACAGTAATTAGTGGAAATGCATAGCTTTACACATTTACAGTACTTACATAAATAAATTTATATATTGAAAGTAAATGAATTTAAATTCCCAACTCAGAAAAAGGGGAAGGGAAAAAGTAGTAGGAAAAAATATAAAATATTGAAGTTGAAATCAGTGAAATAATAACAAAAACTGATAAAATAAAAATAGTGGTTCTTGAGGAAAAAATAACAAAAGTAGTCAAACCACTAGCTAATCTAATGCAGAGAAAGAGGAGAAAGTACAGATGCATAAAATAAGAAATGATAGCAATAACTTGAACCAGGATAAGGTTTAAAAGTCTTAACAGAGGGCCTCCCTGGTGGCGCAGGTGTTTGAGCACAGCGCTCTGAAGCTGTCCACAGCCTCTGCAGTGCCGGTTGGATCCCCGCTGGCCTCAGAGCAACCCACATGGCGAGCAGATCTCTCCTGTCTTGCCCTCTGCTCCCCTCACCAGTGCTTTTGGTTTGTCTGCCTGTTCTGTTCCCCGCTCTGTCTCTGGTGAATCCTCTCACCCTCCCACACCTCTGGCCTGTACCCTGGTTCTTGTATAAATAAAAATAAATCTTAAAAAAAAATAAAAATAAAAGTCTTAACAGATTTGCACAATTCTATGCAGATATATTTGAAAAAATGAAATGAAATGAAATGAATAGCTTCCTATGATAATACAATATACCAAAATTGATTCATTGGAGATAAAAGCCTTACGAGGTCAGCTTTTCACAGGAAAAACCAGTGATGTAAATGAATTACTGCACAAGTACCTGGTTCAGAGATCTCAGGATATTCTAAGGTCTTTGCTCCAAAACATAGAAAAGACAGGAAATGTTTTTCCTTAGGGAAAATTAAATTTCTTTAATGAAGCAGGTATGACATTGATGCCTAAATCACATAGATATATAAAGAAAACTTAAAAATCTGCTCATTTTAAAATTGATTCCAAAATTCTAAATAAAACACCAGTTACCAATGGCATATTAATAAAATATGTCATGATCAAGTTTACTCCAAGATGTTTTAATAGTAAGGAATCTAATATAGTTCACTATCACCAGTAGTTAAGACGAAATAATGAAAAATTATTTCTATAGATGCTTACATGGTCTACTACTGATGTTAAAAAAAAGAATTGATTCTTTTTAACATTAAATATATTCATTCACTTCCAAAACTATATTTTACTTTAATAAGGAAGCTTTAAAGGTATTCCCACTAGAGTGAAGAATAAGTTATGAATGCCCACTATTTCTTCCATTATTTAACCACATATAACCTATAACCATTAAGAAGATATAATTGTATGATGAAAGCGAACCCCATTTTATATTAACAAATATTGATTAAAAATTAATATTAAGTTTTAAAAATTAAGCTGTAAAATAAGCATTTGGGTTTTAGTTCTAGTATGATAGCATAAGTTAACTATTAATATAATCTATCTTTTCAGTTGATTTCCACTAAAAACCCCAGACAAAATGCAAAGTGAACCTCCTAAGGCCTCTAAAATGAAACGAAAGTAAACAGATTGTAGGGAGAAATCAAAGCTTGAAGAAGGGATCACACAAGGTAATCTCCCAGTCAGCTTTGTCTTTTGTGATGGGCTTTGCTCTGAGTGCAGACTAGTTGTAGAGCAGCAGCTGATATGGGCAGAACACTGAAATGCTGAAGAAAATCCTATCTTTTTAAATGTTTTATTATTATTTTCATTAATTTATTTTTATTGACATACCACTGATTTACACCACTGTAAGAGGTTCAAACCTCTTCAGGTGTATGTTAGCACACCCTATCCACCACCAAAGCACCCATATTCCTCTACCATAGTACTCTGGGCTCCCTCCTACCATTGCTCCCACCCCACTCTCCGCTTATGGTAGCCACAGTTCTCAGTCAGATTTCAAAGGTATTTTAGGTTTGGTTTTGTCTGTTACTTTGCTTTAAGAAACCGAATCTTTCTGGCCAAAGGAACCAGGAAAAGGAGACTCTAGAGGTTAGTGCATGAGGAGGGAAATTCTCACATCAGAAAAGCTTCCTTAATTATGCATGTAAACCTATAAATTTCAGGTTCATCCCTGAGTTATACATGTGGGGGACAGGCCCAATCCAACTCAGAAAATCCTTAGAAAATTCAACTGAGATCTGAGCCACAACCAGAGGAATGTGAAACAGTACTTGGGGTCTGATCCAATATGGGTTAGTGTGTTCTTAAAATAATTTTTAACATTCATCAGAAGATTTTAACAGGTCTCAGCTTTATACATCATTCCCTAGTTTACAGAATACAATCAGAAGTTGCCCAGAAAATATGAGCAATTCTCAAGGGAGAAGTCAATTGACAAATGACAACCACAACAGTTTAAAATATGAGTAAAAGATTTTTAAGCAGCTATTGTAGCCATACTCCATGAGGTCATGGAAAATATACTTGAAAGCAATGGAAAGATGCTCAGTGAATCCCTAACAGTATATAACAACAACAAAAAGAAAAATATGTCTAGACGTAGAATAATCAAACTTCTAAAAAACAATATAAACAAAGACATAAAAAATTTGAAAGCAGCTACAAAATTATACACTGCATTGCACTTCAATTAAGCAAAATGAGTAAGTTCTAGAGATCTGTCATACAACAGTCTGCCTACAGTTAGTTAACTACGCTGTATTGTATAGTTAAGAATATGTTGGGGATACCAACGTTACCGCAATTAAAAATAAATATTTTTAATTGGATAAGTTGAAAATAAAAATGATTGGAATAAATACAGAAAAATAAAAACTTAAATCTAAAAATATAAGCTGTAAAAGCAGTCAAGTAAAATGCAAAATTAATAAAATATGAATAAACAAGTGAGTTTAAAAAAAACATGTTGAGGGGCTATTCTACATTAAGTTTTCATTCCATAATAAAATAAAATTCAAAGTACTTTTCAAAAAAAATTTTCTCGGTTAAATTTTTTTCTAATTTTTTGAATTTTATGATTTTTTAATGTCAATATTTCAACTGTTTAAATCTCAATATTAATAATACCTCCCTTATAGTAACATTAACAGGGCTGATTAGATATAAAAATGATTCCCACTATATAACCTTTTTAGTTAAATTTTACTGATTTACAATATGCCATGCCATGCCATGCCATGCCTTTCAGAAGTGTAGCGCCACACCTTTGAATGTGTGTTAGCTTCATTTTACTCACCACAGTTCTTGTTCTAGTGCCATTTTCACCATCAGATTGACCTCCTTTACCTCTTCTTCTTTACTCCCCTTTTCTTCCTGCTCTGGTAACAATTATTTTTTAATAAGTCTAAGAGCTATTTTTATTATAGTTTGTTCATTCACTTGCTTTGGCTACTTATATTACACACATGACAGAAGCCATTGGGTACTTATCTTTCACTTTCTGACGTATTTCCGTTAGCCTCATCACTTCAAATTTCATCCACCTCTTTGTAATCTTACCTAACGATGGGCTAGAAGATTTGCAAGGGACTTACGGGGTTGTTTGCTTTATAGAATTTGTTTCCCTTTCAAACTTAAGATTTAGTTCTATGCAGCTTTAGGTTAAGAGCAGAAGGGCCAGCGAGCTGCTGCTACTCCAGTTGTTGCTCATATCTGCAGTTAGTAATGGCCTGTTAGCATGGCCTGTTACAATAGCGTTGCACCTCCCACTCCAGCCTGCAGGAGAAAATACTAATAGGCAACGGAGGCATTGGAAAACAGTACTAGCTGATCTGTTTCTCCCACATTCCTGCTTCTCTTTTCAGTTTTTTGTTTTTATGTTAAGCTTCTGTTAAGGGCAATACATTCTGTTTATAGAGTTCTTTATCTACACCAGGCTGTGATTTCAAAGTCGAAACATCAATTCATGAGTTTCTTGACCCTTTTTTTTTTCTATCCAGTGCTTAATAATGCTTAGCACATAGGAACCCAATAAATTCTTAATGTTTGGATAAGTAAATGAGAGGACATCTAAGCAAAGAAATCTTTGCTTTTTATTTTTCACTAAGGAGAAATGATGCCTAAATGTAAATTAATAGTCTGGCTCTATTTAAATAAAGCTAAAGATGAGATAGTATAAATTAAGAGTAGATGAGGAAAAAAGGGTTGGTAATTCTCATTTGTAAGAAATGACATCAATCTGGAGTTGTTGTTTTTTCCATTCTTTAGCCTTTACTTTCAGTGACTAGCTCAACAAGTATTCTGCAGTGTTCCTGATGATACCATCATAGCCTTGAGCTGTGCTAAATAAAGAACAATTACAAACTTCATAGTGAAGGTCTCTCTGACATACCATTCTCTTGTGGGGAGGTAGATGAGTGAGGAGGTGGAGGAAATAGCGTGATTACTTTTTTTTTTTCATTGCCTTCTTTTTCCTCCTGCCCATTGTATGTTTTACTACCATCCATCAGAGTTATGTCAAGAATAGGCTTCACCTAAAATAGCTGAAAAGTACCACAGTCTATCACTTACCCCTGTCAGGGAGTCAATTTGAAACTCACTGTCTTCTACTAGGTCAAAAACAATGGCAAATATTTTCAGAGATCATGATGGATCGCACTGAGGTTTTTAACAAAAGACGACCAAAATAAAACATCAGCATCATTTTCATTTCTGAATTAGATAGAAGAAGAATGGGAAAAGCCTAGATGACATTTCTCACTCAACTATATTTGCCATTTACTTTGAAAGGGAGAGAGAAAGGCAATGGGGAGAAATTCCAAGCCATCATTTAAAAATGTGGCCAGGGGCACTTGTTATTGAAGCGTCATTGCATCATGCTACTTGGTAAAATTTAAACCGCGTTTTTCTTTCCCTGACTCTGATTTAAGGTTGTCTGCCCAAAACTCCTCCAGGGATGCTCTCCTCTCTGTGTCTTCATTTTTCAAGGAATTTGAGGTTAGCACAAAATGACAGAATTTGGCCTTGAAATCATAGAGGAAAGAAAATTAGGGTTTTGTGGACCCAGTTTCCTCTCCTATAGGGCACGTCTCTGAAACTGATGTTCTTCCTAGTGGGAACTTAGCTAGCCAGAGCTGTTGTCACCCCAAGCTCACCCCAATCTCAGTCTGCAGTCAGGATTTGGCCTTTAATTCATCACTTCAGATGTACCTAGTTAGTTTCTGGTGCTTTAGTGTCCACTTCCCCAGCACAGCCTTTTATAAATTGGTGTTTGTGGAACACTTGAGGGTCCAGAGAAAGGTTGAAGACAGTGCCAAAGAATTGTAAAATCTTCCTCCCACTCACAATTCATCCATGTTGCTTCTGTCTTTATTTGCTTTATCTGTTATGGTTAATTCATATGGATTAAGGGCACAGCTGACTCAAATAGTTGAATAACCATTGTTTTACCTAACTTGGACCAATAGAAGAAAAATGGGATCATAGAAAGGTGGACTATGTAGATGGCAGAATTCTGTTAGGATGCAAAAATGAGAGATTTCCAGGAATCTGGGTAATTTACAAGAATTTGAAGATGACATGAAGTTTTCATTAGGGTAGCTGGGAGCTAAGTTTATCTACTTACAAAAAAGTACTTTATGCTTGAAAGATAAAAAGTATAGTCTTAAATTTCATCCCGGGGGCCTCCCTGGTGGCGCAGCGATTTAGCGCTGGGCTGCGAAGCTGCCCGCAGCCTCTGCAGCACCTGTTCGTTCGATCCCCGGCCGCCGGGCAAGGGTCCCACATGGTGCGCATCTCTCCTGCCGCTCGCTGCTCCCCTCAGCAGTGTATCATCGGTCTGCCTGTACTGTTTCCCACTCTGGCTCTGATGAATTCTCTCACCCTCCCGCGCTTCTGACTGTACCCAGTGCTTGAAAGTCAGGACTGTCTCTCTCTTACTCTAAGAACAAAATTCACCAGGACTATCCCTAGTCCCTTAAACTTTGGGTATATCCACTCCTTAGTCTGCCAGACTCAGTCTTGCTTGAGCCCCTGCCAAAATAGAACAGAGATTTGGCTCAACTGGGATCCCCACTATCCTCAGCTTCAATAAAAAGCAGAATTGTCTCATGGATCATGGCAAGTAGCTCATACTCATGCACTTAAGTTCTTTGCATGCCAGCATATGCTGACATTGTCATTCCTACACCCCAATTTAATAAATCTCCAAATTAATTCAGAGCAGTTGAAGAAGAATCTGCTTCAGAAGACTACATGTTTTCCAAAGTATCCCAGTTGAATTGAAGGCTGATTTATTGTAATGTGTGGGTTCACCAGTTTTTAACCTCATTTTCCTTCCCAGATCAGCATCTGTGTTTGTTTAACAACCACTGGCTGAATCACTCTGGTAATCATAGAAGTCACGTGGCAGGCCCAGGGGCCACATGGCTCTTCTAAAGTGACACTGTGAGTGTTTATATCATTCATCAGGTTAGGACTTGTCTCCTGGAAATTGAGCTCAAGAATTGAGTTTACCAGTGCCCTGGAAAAAATAAATCTCAAAATTCTCAGTGACATGAGGTTTACTCCAAGCATGTCAATGTCCATTACTCCTAAGGCCAAAGCAGAGATGATGCCATTTCCTAATAGCGAGTAGGTTATATTAAATTTGGTTTTCAATTTTTATTGCATTTCCACCACATACCAGCCCCAGCACTATGTGGACATCACTGAAGATACACATACAAGTAGGCTCCATTCCCAACTAAAGAACCCACTAAGGGAGCAGACAGGTACCCCTACGAGGAAGAAAGAAATAAGAAGTAGAGGTATACTCAAAATGTGGGTGATGCTGGTATTACGTTTGACCATAAAGGCAGGAGTAGCTTATGGTTGAGTAGAGCAAGGTAAGGACACTTAACCTTTATCTTCTCTATCACCATGTCTGTTAGGGAGGCACTTGGCTTAGAAACTCTCACACCTGCCCTACTATATTCTCCCAGTCATCCCTGCCCCAAGTTAGTGTGGCCAATGGTTGCGTATCAAAACATTTGAGGGCCTTTGGAAAAATATAGCTGTCCAATATTACCACAGACTGACTAAAAGAGGACCTTCAGAGGAGAGGTCCAAGAACCTCTATTTCTTAAAACTTCCTTTCCATAGTGTAGGGCAGGAATGGGCACAATGCAGGTTTTCTGATCCCATGCAGACCGGGTGAAGGAGGAATTGGAGCCCTCAGTGGTTTTTGCAGGTCTTTTATTGGGGTTCACCAGGCATATGGCAGGCAGGGGTGCTGGGGGGCCGGGAGGCTGGCAGGCCTCCCAGCCCCCAGCAAGTCTTCACTCTATCTGGGCTCTCCGGCTTTCTCTGCTTCTCTCTCGTCGTCTTCTGGTCTTCTCGGCTTCTTGTCTTCTGCTGCTACTGGCGTCCCCGTGACGCCGCCCTTAAAAGCACAGTCTTAGCCCAGGTGAATCCCATCTACCTATGCCCACACCCTATTCCAGGTGCCCACCATCAGGCATGCATTCAGGACAAGGATCCATCATCTATCCTGATGGTGGGAGGGCAGAAAAGTCTGACATTTTTTCCTTATCCTACACATAGGAAAGTGCAGTCAGCCAGCTTGGCACAATACTTCAAACTGGCCTCTTAAGTACGATTGCTCTGAAAGTTCTCTCCAAATGGCCTCAGTCAATATCCTGTACAGTTTGTGGATGGGGCTGAGGGAATATTCCCTCAAGTGTGCCACCGCACATTATCTGCTTTTAAAGATTTGTCTACAAGCCCAATCTAAAGAAGAAATGCCCTGGGGAAGATGGTATATGCTAAACTTGGAAGTCCCCCAAGTCTATTTTGATCCCATCCGTCATGTCTAGACTCTAATTTGTCACCATTGGGTAGAGCTATTTAGGACACAGTCAGTCAGACTACAGTGGGCCATGGGGATAAGTATATGAGGCCAGCTCTAGGTTAATTTCAAGGTTAGCTCTCAGCTCCTCCATAAAATCGTGGAAGTATTTATTTGTTGGTCAGATCTAGTGCTTCTTTTCCTCTTGTGATTTGTGTACAGCCAGGTTCAGCCACTTGCTCAGAACAATGAACAGACAGAAAATTTGCAAGCATACATGAATTGTCAGATCTTATAGTACACTGACCACAGTTATTATTTTGGCTCAGCCACTGTAGTGTCAGGAGCAACAGGGGTAAGAGTACAGTAATGGGGGAACGCTAATGCTGGTGAGAGGACTTGCTTCAAATCCTGTGTGACCTTGTATCTCTGTGACCTTGGTTTCTCATTTAACCTATCTGAGTCAATGTCTTTGTCAAACAATGGAACTAGACTAGGAAATTGTCAAGGTCAGACTTCTATTTCTCCAGTGTAGTGTATAATTGAAGTGCTTTGAAAATTATTATGAAATGATTCAAATAGGTATTGTTTCTTTCAATGATCTAAGTGACTAGACTCTCTGAGACAATTTTTCAAAAGCAATCCTTTGTCAGTCAAAATGGAAAAGAAGAAAATAGCCTAATAGTTACTCGATGTCTACACTGCATCAGGCATTTTCTTGGGTGCTGTTTCTCTTTGAGTTTATCTGTTCTAGTTAGAAGACCCTGGAAAATTCTCATTCCAGATAAGGAAATAGACACAGAGGGTAAAATAACTTGTTGACATTCACAGAACTAATAAATGATGGAGGTCGGGCTTGAAGGCCGCTTTGTGATCCTAAATCGAATGCTGTTGACCCCTCAAATTCTGTTAATATCCTACAGATGGAGGGATATTCTGTGTGGAGAATCACCTTGGGTAGCTGCACGTGAGAGACTGCATCTTCTTCATTTCATGCTTTCTTTCTTTCAGGGTCCTCCAGAAGGCACCCATGGGCAACTCCATTTCTGACTGAGTTACCAAATGATTGACCCGGTCTCCTTTCTGCCCCCATTAACTATTCTTTCTTGTTGAGGAAAAATAAAAATAAAGCATAGCTAAGTACCAAGGCAAAATTAGTATTGTATTTTTAATGATGTAAATGCCAGCAAAAATCCCAAGTTTAAAATCCCAAGGCAAACATAGTTGAGCCCAGTGTGCTAGCAGAGGAAGGAATTAATACCATACATGCTAATGAAAAATTTTAAATATTTGCTAGGACATTGGATCATAGTTGCTCAGGGAGTCATGACTTTACAGTTTCTGCCTTTCTGTGTGAATAAAATACCTATTTTGAAACTGCAATCATGTTCACCATAATTTTCTTCAGTTTTAGGACTCACTCATTAAAAGGAAGCCTCATTACAAAGACCTGCAATGTTCAAAAAGAATGAAGGTATTGTTGGTTCAATTAGTATTTATAAGAGACGAGGAAATAGATAGAAATGACTCTGATGTCACACAGTAGGGACTTTTGTTTGTCAAACCCCACTTCATACTTGGTGCAAAGCGAACATTTAAATAACTCTGAACCACTTAGCCATTCTCTTGAGCAAGAGAAGAGCCTCACAGATTCTACTTCTTCGGAGAGGCCAGTCGAGCAGATGCTCACTGCAGCGCCAAGCTTCCATGCTGTGTGGAAGTGACACCACTAGCATTTTCAATTGTTTCCTCGGCCGGGCCAGTCTGTAATTTCTTAGTGTTACATTTCTTCTCATCTCCCACCACTACCACTATCACTTCTTTTTCTTCTTGGAAAGTGTTGCTCTCTTGATTGGTCAATTCCAGAAGCTAATAGTCTTCACCAATCCTAATCTAAGAATAATTTTCTTTCTTTCGTCCTGCCTGCCTGCCTGTCTGTCTATCCTGATTTATAAGCAAAGTCCTTCACATGGAACTATGAACTTTTTTTCTTTAATTTTTATTTCCTGTTTTGTTCTCTTAGTTTCTCTGGTTTGGTTTCAATATAGACTCAGGCCTGGTAGCTAGAAAAAGTAGATACAGTATCACTGACTTGGGAGAGTAATTGCTTTAATGAGGGATCTGACCATCTTCTGTCAGTCTCTAGGAAGCATGGCAGAAGGGACTTGTTTATAATGGACTCTAATCCTCTCTAATCTTCCACCTTAACATCACCAAGAATTAAGTGATTGATTTTTGGTCTCTTGAAAGAAAATAAAGGCCTCCTGGGATGAAAGTTGGCAGCTACCCAAAGACAAAGAAACAATTCAGGGCTGGCACCATTTGTGTTTGGAGTGGAGAACTGTCTTGATCAAATCAGGCAACTTCCCTCCCACTTCACAGAATCCCAGTTCTTGGTTCCTTGGATTCTGAGCACTAGCAAGATTCTGGGTCAGAGGTAAGGCAGGATTTCATCACCATTTCTTTACCTCAATGCCAGGTAGCCATAAGATACAATATAGCGGGGGCCTCCCCTGGTGGCGCAGGTGGTTGAGTGTGAAGCTCTCCACAGCCTCTGCAATGCTGGTTCGATCCCGGCCAGCCGGCGAGGGTCCCACATGGCGCGGCAGACCTCTCCTGTCTCGCCTGCTGCTCCCCTCAGCAGTATATTTCATCAGTCTGCCTGTTCTGTTCCCTGCTCTGTCTCTGGTGAATCCTGTCACCCTCCCGCGCATCTGGCCTGTACCCCAGTTCTTGTATAAATAAATAAATCTTAAAAAAAAAATACAGTATAGCAAAGAGGTACAGGGAAAGGTTATGTTTGGCATTCTGCTCCAAAATCATCCCTCCCTCCCTGAGCCCTGAATTCAAAGCTGTGCTTCCCAGTTTGCTGCTTGTCAGCTGCAGGCACTACCCCACCCTCTTCACTCCTCTCTGGAAGGCTGCAATATATAGTTTTCTCTAACCAAGTCCATTTTTCCTTATGTACTGATTTAGCTGGTACAAAGATGAGCTACTGAATTTCAAATTGGATATTATTCACAGTTCTTTTTTTTTAATCTACTATTAAAATTGGGGTCAAAATTATATACCAGTGGAAATGGTGACTATATAAACATTGAGGGAAAGTTGACCTTCCCCTTCCTTTCCTCTCTTGTCCCCTCCAACTCTCCTGTTCTCTCCATTCTTCAGCCATTTCTTCATTTCCATTTTTCCCTCCACAAATTTAATTATCTCTTCCCCTTGCACCTGGACCCATTGATGTCCTGACAGCAGCACTTCACCTAGTTGCCACTTCTGTCCCGCATTCTCCTCTCTACTCCCTGACACCACATATCGCTGAGTTCCACACCAGTCAGCCTGTCATCATCAGCCACATTTTCATCAGATCTGCTCAGGAATCCTTTTCTTTATTTCATTCAACCTCCTGTAACCACCTGCCCAGGTTCGAATCTAACCTCCTGCTTCTCTGTCCCGATGGTAACCTCTCACTGATTTTTAGCAAATGAACCTCCTCCTCACTTATTTACAGTGAAGGATGAGGGCTCAGATTTGAACTGCAACTTTCTTACTTTTCACATCCCAATTTCACTCTACTATTTCTGCCCTCCCTACCAAAGCAGATGCACTTCCCTTTTCCTTTGTGCCCTGGTTACTCTGCATGTGCCCTGACTCCTGCCCCTCTCCATCTTCTTCCAAGTACTTGCCTGTGAATTTTTCTCTTTCTTGCGTTGTCAGTTTCTTCTTCTTCACTCTGCTTTCCCTCAGCCTAAAGTACATGCTACATCAGCAAAATTCCTGTTCTAAATTTTTTATCTCTTCCCCTTCCTGCTTCCTCTCTTTTCCTTTCCTCAAAAGAATCCTCTACTCTTTCTGCCTCCTAACTTGAAGTCCAGACTCTAAAACCCACCCTTCCTCTTCCACTGACTCCTTGAACTTAGTAATGAGAAACAGAGCGGGGAGAATAGACAGAAAAGAAAAGAAGAAAGAAAACAGAACTTCAGGAAAACTGATGCTATGAAGTAGAAGGTCCACCGGTCTCCAAAGAGGAAGCGGGCTGGCCACGGAAGTACATATGGTTTGGGGGATGAGAGCAGCATTTCTTGCCCTTGCAGCTAGGTCAAGTCTCACAGGAATGCCCCTCTGAGCTAGGAGAGCAGGGATAGGGAAGGGGCAGTTTCCATTCCAACCAGGTCAACCTGGAGCCTCGTGAATTCATGGACATGTAGCTGGGACCCAGTGTGGTCGGTACAGGGCTGCCGTGGGCTTCCTCCAAACACTGCTGGCCAGAGGGATCAGTCAGCTGGTAAGGCTAGGGGTCTAGAATGCAGAGTGGAGGAACAGAAATGCAACACAAAGGATAAAAGGGTCTTCTGGTGAGGCATTGTGGTGCCCTCTTACCTGTCCCCACCCACCCATCCACACAGGCACCTCTAACCCAGGTCCTTCAGTTTTGACAAAGCACTACTAATTTCCAGGATTGTTCCTGATTTAAGTTTGCCCACTCTTCCCAGTGCCAGCATCAAGTGATGATTTTTATATTTGAATTAAAAGAAAATGTTCTTGGTCTTTGACCCATCAGCAAACTGCAGGGCCTATCATCAAACCTACATTATAAGAAAAGCCAGACCAAGGCTCAAGTATAACTCAAATAGAAGAGTGTGCTTTATTGTTTTGTCAGACTGAGGCCTTGAACCAGACAGATCAAGTGTGTGTCAGAAAATTGTTAAAGGACCAGCTCTACAAAATGTGGATTTGGGAGCAGTTGTCACATTTCATATGGGAAAGAGAGGAACATCCCATGACTGGATATAAAGGAATGTCAGGGGCAAGTGTACTCAGCAGCAACCAAAAAGAAAATGAGAGGGGAAAACAGTGCAGCAAGGACACTTGAGTCTCTCTCAGCCAAATGAAATAAGCTCTCCACTCAGTTAAACAATTCTGAACCTGAGTAAATATCATCAGTGAGCATATTTCTCTTTGTGTTCCCACTTCCCTTAATGGTATCATTATTCTAGGCAAGGATCATTCCTGTCTGGTTTCCACTGAGCCCCCAAACATCAGCGATACATAAACACTAACTTGCTTAGGGAACTCTGCTGGCAGCAGAGCCTGGGGAAATTGTGTCATCCATTTAAGTTGTCTCACATCCCAGACACACTGTTATCCCAGGCCATTGCTGGCTCCCTTGAAAGAAATAAGTGGACAATACAGGAAGCTGTCAGGAAATCCAATATCTAAACCCAATATGAGATTGTTGTCCCAATCTAATAAGAATAGATTCATTTTGCTTTATTCCCATTTTGTCACCTGCTTTGTAGGGGGAATGAAACATGATAAATCAAGACCTGTAGCCACCTCTGAATACATATTGATGCATCAGTCTCTGAATTTTTATACTAAACAAGTTGAACCATATAAGTCCATGGAGAATGAGATTCTTAACTGTCTCCACCCCACCCCCCCTTCCTATTACAGTGGGCTGCTTGTGCTGAGGAAGCCTAAAAGTCTTCCTCAGGGTCAGCTTACAAGATTCAATTGTTGAACGATCTGGGGCTAATTTACACTCACAAATGAATTTGATGGAAATGGAGATTTTCAACTGATTATGATAAATTTAACATGAACCAATGCTGTACCAGTAAGCAGCTGGGGCATGGGCATTGACTAACTTTCCTAATGACTTCCCTGGAATCTATAGTTTCAACAAAATATCAGTTTGATTTGAGCAAAATTGCTAAGGGGGTAAAGATAGAGAATAGCAATCTCAACCTCTTCCAGTACAGTGGGTTTTATTTTAGGTAGATAGATTTATTAATTCAATTTTAAATGTATTTTATAGGGTCTCTATGCCCTATGTGATACATCTGTATATTGGGTGGCTGTTTATTTTAGATTTTTATGTAAGCCCTAGTGAGATCCTCCCACTAATCCAATCACTACATCAGGCTATGATTAATTTACTGTAGCATTGATTTTAAGGATCAGAGAAAAATCTTCTTTAGTCAGACGGAGAAAAGCATTAAGGGATTACAGGCTACATCTGCCAGAACTAAGATATCCATCCATATAATTTATTGCAATTTTCTATATCTTATATGGTCCATCATCTTCTGTATATTTCATTGATATGTTTTATAGCTTAATGGTGGGTCAAGCAGGCTACTATAATGTTGAAACCACTAAAAGTCATTTAGTGATGTCTATTAAGCTCGTCTTGAATCAATGAACTGGAAGGCCATTTTCATTTGTGTAATTTTTAGCAGTTTACTATTTTACTAATGAGGAAATGTAAGTCCAGGAAAGTTTAATGACCTACTTGTCCAATATCATTGAGTAAGAAAGAGCTATACCTGGAAACTATCTTCCTTTTCTGATTCCTTTCCTTTGCATCTTGTTTTTATGAACATTATTGTGGCTTCACTAGCTATACTATGGACCAGAATCTACCAAATGCTTTCACATATGTGATCTCATTGAATTCGTACAGCAACCCTGGAGGATAGGTATTATCATTATCCTCATTTTATATGTAAGAAAACTGAAGCCCCCAAAAGTTATTGGATCAAAATCATTTAATTAATAGGTAGTGAATCCCAGATTTTAAACTAAAGTTTGTTGCCATCCAAACCCTAAGTCCCTAACAGACCCTAAACTTAAATTGCTTGGGGATTTTTTTTTTCTTTTTCTTTTTGGCTTATTTCACTGAGCATGATCCCTTCCAGTGCCATCCATGTTGCTGCAAATTGCATGTATTTATCTTTTTTGAATGCTGAGTAATATTCCATGGTAAATATGTACCACATCTTCTTGATCCAGTCATCTATTTTTGGGCATTTGGGCTGTTTCCAAAGCTTAGCTATTGTAAACAGTGCTGCTATAAACATAGGTGTGCAGGTGCTCTTTGGAATTGATGTTTCTGTGTCCTTTGGGTAAATACCTAGGAGTGGAATTGCTGGATCATATGGAAGCTCTATCTTTAGTAGGTTAAGAAATCACACAGCTCTCCATAGTGGTTGGACCAGTTTGCACTCCCACCAACAGTGCAGGAGAGTTCCTTTTTCTCCACAACCTCGCCAACATTTGTTGTTGCTAGTTTTTTTAATATGTGCCATTCTCACTGGTGTAAGATGGTATCTCATGGTAGTTTTGATTTGCATTTCCCTGATTACAAGTGATGTTGAACATTTTTTCATATGCCTGTTGGCCATTTGCATTTCCTCTTCAGAGAAGTTTCTTTTTAGCTCTTCTGCCCATTTTTTGACTGGGTTATTTTCTTTGTTGTTGTTGAGTCTCATCAGCTCTTTGCAGATTTTTGTGATCAGTCCTTTATCATTAGTGTTGGGTGCAAAAATGTTCTCCCAGTCAGTGGGGTTTAGGGACCAGGAAAATGAATAACTATAAGAAAGTGAAAATCAAAATCAACAAAAAACTATGAACCAGAGACACTTTTTGGGGGTGGGGGGGCGGGAGGGGAGGGATTGGGGTCAGAATGGGGGGGTTGCAATTGTATGGGGAATATAAAAATAAAATTTATTATAAAAAAATAAATAAATAAATGAGAAGATGATTTCCCAGAATATCCATTGGCCAACATCAGAAGCCTTTAATGACAGCATGTGTCCAAGAGCAGACGGCAATTCTAGTCCATGAGAAACAACTGATACCAGATAACTTAAAGTTAATCCATGCACCACAAATACTCATCTCTACAGATTTTAAAGAAAATATGAAGAAAAGGTAGATGCAGCCATGGTCTCAATGACTGGAGAGAAGGAAGAAGGTGAAGACAAGGAAGCTGCTTCTTGTGATGAAAGACAATGTCCTGCAATATTATAGACCATTTCCCTCAGGAGACACAAGTTACCAATAAACAGAATCTGCAACACCATGCTGAACTCCCAGGTCAAGGTGACCTATCTGGTTATGCAACGAATGAACATTCATTGAAAATACTGGAGATGCCACAGCAGTTAAAGCACAAAAATGTCACTGTGCCATGAAAACACTCCTTTTTGGTGTGAACTTGAGATGCTTTCCTAACATTTCAGGGTTCAATTTCTCAATCTCTAAACTGCTGAACTTGACCTTGATGGTCTCCAAGGTCATGCCACACTGTGACCACCTGGACCTGCTTGCGGACACCTCCGTTCATCAACAATGCCAAGCGCCTGCAGACCAGTTCTTTCAAAATCACCTGCTGGCCTTCATTTAGATACTGTAATCCATTCATTTACTAATATAATCCCTCTAGGTTATAATTAATAGGAGCAACTAACCTGGGAAAACTTCAAGTACTGTGTAAGTGAAGTAAATTAAATACCAAAGTGACACAGGGAATGGAAATTGTTGGAAATGAAGGTTTTTTTTTTTTCCTTTCCCAGCCCCAACAGAAGGTACTAATCACTCCATCACTGCCCCCCTCGCCCCCTGCATATTCTACAAGTTAATTTCATCCCCAGTCGACAAGCAGGTAAAACATAGCGCCACCTATTGACATCCACCAGTACTGTTAAGAGTTTAAAGATGGATTCCTGTGTATGAACTCATACATAAATATAAACTGGCACATTTAATTTTTTAAAAAAAATAAAAAATAAATAAAAATAAAAAAAATAAATTGCTTGGGGAGAGGACATCACTTGTCCTCCTTATTTCCCAATACCTCTTTTAAGGAAAATGTGATTTTATAAAATGCTCAGGCACTGTGCTCAAGTTCTTAAATGAAAATCACTCCCTTTGACCACTTTTTGCTCCATATATCACACTGTGTTAGGGATCAAATCGTACCTGGGAACTTTAGTTAATGACAGACGGCACTAATCAGACCACCAATCAGAAGAGCTTTCTTCAGTTCTTCTGAACCTGCAGTTGGCACAAGTAAAGAAAAATAAGTTCAAAACATTTTCATCAAGATGAAATTTAGGCAGCATATGTGAGCTAACACTTTGGCAAAAAAAAAAAATACTGTTATTTAGAAAAGCAATGTAGAGTGTTGTGCACTTTGTGTTAATAAGAGCTATTCTTGTAGTGAGTTTATCTTGCAGGTGCTTTACCTGTCATCCATCTTCACATCACCCTATTTTACAGTTGATAGGACAGATTTTAGAGAGCTTGACCATGTTGCCTAATGTCATAGGGCTAGGAAGTGGCAAAACCAAAATTTGAACTTGATTTTACTATAGAACCCAGATTCTACACTGGATTGTTCCAAATTAATTACAGTTCTTTTTCTTTAGATCTGTGCACAGGTTTAGTATGGTTTTACATTGGAAGTACAGTTTTAGATTATGACATTGCAAACCAATCTTCATTAGAAAGATTTCTGCTACATTTCTACCAAGTATTTCCACTGAGACTATAGACCAGAAGTTTCTGGAGGCCAGCCTGGATGTTACCTAGTGTCTCTCCACAATGGTCAGTGTTAAGAAACCATATCCTTTGAAAGGTTGATTGTTGATAATGTGAACTTGTGGGGAGATAGACTTAACCCTGTAGGTCTCTACTCTCACTACAGAGGCTGCAGCACTGTGGGAAACTTGTTCCATCTCAAGGTTGATACAGACTCAAATAACTTCTTAACATTCACTCATTTTACTTTTTCCCTTCCCATATTTAATTTTTTTCCTCTTATCCTCTGTTCTCAACATCCAAAACCTTTTGCTTTCATTTTCTATTTAAAAATATATTCTCTGATCTTTTTTAATATGAAAAGACTCTGGTTTAATTTCTCCTACTAACTACTCACCTCATGTTTCCCATTACAGGAATGATGATAGACAGAAAGTCAACACAATATAATGTAAAAACTTCTTTTATACTTTGATAATCTAAATGGCTCTCCCAGTCCATTTGGGAGGATGGTTCTCTGAAAAGACTTGCTTCTGAGCTACTAGGAATACATGTGATTTATCTCACATCAAGGTGTGTCTTAGGTCAAAGTCCCTGTTTCTATGGTGAGATTTGCTTACAGGTTTTTTGGGGGCCGCTCTTGGGGCCACCACCTACAAGGAAGTGAAGGAAATGGATGGAGTAGGAGAAGCTGACTTGTGTTAAAATTGCAGCATATGCCTCAGCCCATCTTGTAGGGGAGGCAGCTCTCTTTAGATGAAGGTAATTCTTGGACAGTGACTCAGCAACTGTCCATTAGCAGGCAACACTCCCAGCAGAAGGGCAAATGAAAGATTTGGTACTAAGTAGGGGAACTGGTCAGCACACCACAGTATCTACTACAAGACTGCAGACTCCTCAGTGCTGAAAGAAAACTTGATATTCTGAGGTGATTGTTACCTCATGATATCTCATATAGCTGACTGGTGGCCTCAGAAAGATATGTGCAAGTCCTAACCCCCAGTACCTAATGTCCCCAGTAAATGTGACCTAACTTGAAAAAAAGGGTTTTTGCAGATGTGCTTAAGTTAAAGATCTCCAGATGATGATGATGATGATGATGATGATGATGATGATAATGATGATGATGAGTGTCTGTGTATATGTGTGTAGAAGAACTGGAGTATAGTTCAGAGGTGCGGGGGCGGTGAGAGGATTCACCAGAGAGAGTGGGGAGCAGAACAGG
The DNA here is from genome assembly GCF_014898055.3 of Talpa occidentalis. Lineage (NCBI taxonomy): Eukaryota > Metazoa > Chordata > Mammalia > Eulipotyphla > Talpidae > Talpa > Talpa occidentalis. Next base: position 53,284,282 of record NW_023604295.1, on the reverse strand, counting down.
CAGATTTCTGAGAGGAGCAGCAGGCAAGGTAGGAGAGGTCTGCTGTGCTTTATGTGGGTTAGCTCCCTGGCTGGGGATCAAACTCAGGCTGCAGCAGTGATAGTACTGAGACTCCTGCGCCACCACAGAAACCCCAAAACCTTAGATGATGTCATCCTGGATTAATGGGGTGGATCCTGAAACCAATGGCTAAAGTCTTTAAAGGAAACAGAGGAGGATATGACACAAGCAAAAGTAGGGAAGGCCCTGGAAAGACTGAAGCAGAGCCTGACGTGATGCCCACAGACCCCAGAAGCTGCAGAGCCAAAGCAAAGATTACCCCTTAGTGTCTTTGGTGGGAAAGCAGCCTTGCCTTATCTTCATTTAGTTTTCTTGTCTCCAGAATTGTGAAAGAATTACTTTCTGTTTCTGTAAGTTGCCAAAGTTGTGGTCATTTTTTACAGCAGCCCTAGAAAATTAATACAATATGTCACAACACTTAGTTCCTACCTAAGAAATAATATATTTTTAAATTTTTTAATTTAAATTTTACTTTTATATTCCCCATACAATTACAACCCCCTTATTTTGACCCCAATCCCTCCCCTCCCGCCCCCCCCCATACAGTATCTCTGGTTCATAGTTGTTTGTTGATTTTGATATTTTAAGAAATAATATTTTTAATATATGCAATCCGTCTAATGGATTCTGCCTGAAATAAGACATGGCAGGATGCAGAAATACATGGACACTCACTTTTCACTACCCGATAGCGTCTTCATAGATGTTCATGAAAATGAGTCTTAGTTCATGCTTTCTGCCTAGGTCCTGCTATCCATTGGAAATCAACCCATTCCTGGTTTGCTTATTTTCAAGTACCCATTTTGCTTTCTACTATGTCGTGGGACTATTCTCCTGGCTAGTGATATTTATGCCCCACATCTGAACTTCTTTTCCATATTATCAAAATAAAATAATGGTTGGGAAAATCCAAAGATTTCCCAAATAAGTTTCAAGTTGTTGCCTATGGTTTCTGTTTAACTCATCTTGATAAGCCAGGAGAACCTTGGTCTTCTCCGCAATATGGAGACCTAATGAGAAGAGGAGGTCAACTAAATTATAACTTGGTCTCCCAGGAAATGTTCTTGACATATAAGGAGATGATGGAAGTGAGGGAACTGAGCTGAGGGACTGGTCTTTACCTGTGTTTAAAAGCAAGAATTGAACACTATTCTCCAATGGTTAGAATCTCAAAGAATGCCTTTGTCACTCTATCCTCAGAACATGAAGACACACGTGATTTCAACTACAGCAGGTCCTTAAGTAACGTCATTTCAGTCAGTGTGGTTTATTATATCGTTGATGAGAAAAAAATAAATTCATTCCCAGTCAGGACCGCTGTCTGTGTGAGTTGGCACACTCATCCCATGTCTGTATAGTTTTCTCTGGGCACTTCCCAAAGATGTGCATGTTAGGTTATTTTGTGTCTAAATTTGAGGTAGGTGTATTTTGAGGCAGGGTATGGGCATGAATTGTTTTTCTGAGGAGTGAGCCTAGTCTGAGTGAATGGGGGTATTGGGGTGAGTGTGCCCAGTACTGTCTTCTTGCTCAAAGTCACAATTTCCAAAAACATATCCAGGATATTAATTGAGGATTAACAGTATCTTCTTCCATAAGATCTACAAGAGGAGTCACTCAAGCATCGCCAGTAGGGGGAGCACTTTTCCATGACATGACATATCTCCTATTAGCCATAAGGGAAGAAGATAGTGGCAACTTTTTAAGTCCTTCTCAAAGGTGGAAAAGAAGCATTAACTGGTTCTCTCACCCTGCTGCACTTTCTCTGATTGGTGGTACCTGAGTTGCCTCCTCACCCATAAGCTGGGCATTCAACACTAAGCCCTGCCCTGGTACAGGTGACCGACAAAGGAAGCCCGTAGCCTTTCCTGTTAATGTGAGGACCTCATGACTATTATGCTGGGTGTTACCTGTTTGCCTCTTTGGATCCGTCATATTCATCATCCCAGGAGATCAGCTGTGTGGAGTGTGTAAATGTTTCTCCACCTCTTGTTTGGCAAATGGGTGCACATAAATAAATATCTGAACTCACTCTCCTTCCTTTCTCTATTTTGTCATAATTTTGACAACTATATCAATGGTATTTTGCCAAACAGTGGGAGGAAGGAGAGTGAGGTAAAGATATTTATATCCGGGCTTCCCAGGTGGTGCAAGGGATTAAGTCTCAGCACTATCAAGCTAGTGTCAGACACTGCAGCACAAGTTCAATCCTTGGCCAGGGAGCTACCCCCATATGGAGCAGCAGACCTCTCCTGTCTTGCCCGCTGCTCCCCTCAGCAGTGTATTTGAGTCAGTCTGCCTGTTCTGCTCTCCACTCTGCCTCTGATGAATCCTTTCACCACCCCCCAATGTACCTCTGGCCTAGACCCCAGTTCTTGTATGCATAAATAAATAAAATAAATCTTCAAAACAACAACAAAAATTTTTTATATCCCCAGCATTCTGTCTGAGAGGTTGCCATGGTGAGGTGTAGCTGCACATCCATACTGAAGCCAACAGTTTTATATCCCCAACTGAGAGGAGACCCTCTCCTGCAACTACTTTCTCTGCTGCCCCTCTCCTTTTCCCCTGAGTCCTGGAGAAGGAAATGCCTTCTCAGTGTTGTGAGTCCTGAAAACAATACCATCCCTTGTGGTTTTCCCTACACCCTATAATACCTATGTAATAAATCTTATTTTAAGGTCTACTCAGTTAGCACCTTGTGTTTTCTGCTGAGATGAGATTGGCTTACCAACTACAGGGTAAAGCAATCCCCAGGGAGCAATAACTTAATGAATACTAAACCGCTTGTGACAGCAAACATTGTATTGTGGCTTTTCTGATATTTTTTAATACTACATGTCTGTATCGAAGGGACTAGATTTTAGCATTCATTTCCCCATAGTCAATTATACCCTTTAACTCTGGCTATCAAAGAAAATATCTTGCCACTAGTAGAGGTAGGTTTGTCACTCTTATTTCTTTTTTTTTTTTTTTAAATAATAAATTTTATTTTTATATTCCCCCATACAATTGCAAATGCCCCATTCTGACCCCAATCCTTCCCCTCCCGCCTCCCACCCCCCAAAAAGTGTCTCTGGTTTATAGTTTTTTGTTGATTTTGATTTTCACTTTCTTATATTCATTTTCCTGGTCCCTTATTTAAGTTTTCTAGATTCCTGCTATGAGTGAGACCATCCGGTATTTTTCTTTTTCTTTTTGGCTTATTTCGCTGAGCATGATCCCTTCCAGCGCCATCCATGTTGCTGCAAATTGCATGTGTTTATCTTTTTTGAATGCTGAGTAATATTCCATGGTATATATGTACCACATCTTCGTGATCCAGTCATCTATTTTTGGGCATTTGGGTTGTTTCCAAAGCTTAGCTATTGTAAACAGTGCTGATATAAACATAGGGGTGCAGGTGCTCTTTGGAATGGATGTTTCTGTGTCCTTTGGGTAAATACCTAGGAGTGGAATTGCTGGATCATATGGAAGCTCTATGTTTAGTAGGTCCAGAAATCTCCACACAGCTCTCCATAGTGGTTGGACCAGTTTGCACTCCCACCAACAGTGCAGAAGAGTTCCTTTTTCTCCACACCCTCGCCAACATTTGTTGTTGCTAGTTTTTTTAATATGTGCCATTCTCACTGGTGTGAGATGGTATCTCATGGTAGTTTTGATTTGCATTTCCCTGATTACAAGTGATGTTGAACATTTTTCATATGTCTGTTGGCCATTTGCATTTCCTCTTCAGAGAAGTTTCTTTTTAGCTCTTCTGCCCATTTTTTGACTGGATTATTTTCTTTGTTGTTGCTGAGTCTCATCAGCTCTTTGCAGATTTTTGTGATCAGTCCTTTATCATTAGTGTTGGGTGCAAAAATGTTCTCCCAGTTGGTGGGGTTTCTCTTTGTTTTTGTTATTGTCTCTTTTTCTGTGCAGAAGCTCTTTAATTTGATGTAGTCCCAGCTGTTTATCTTTGTCTTCACTATCACTGCTTTGGGTGATGTGTCTGTAAAGATGTCTTTGAGGTGCATGTCATGTAATGTTTCGCCTATATTTCCTTCTATATATTTTATGGTTTCAGGTCTTATGTCTAGTTCTTCAATCCATTTTGAGTTGATTTTTGTGTATGGTGTGAGGTAGTGGTCAAGCTTCATTCTTTTGCATGTAGCGACCCAGTTTTCCCAGCACCATTTATTGAACAAACTTTCTTTGCTCCAATGCATAGTCTTTGTTCCTTTGTCAAAGATTAGTTGACCATAAATCTGTGGGTTTATTTCTGGATTTTCTATTCGATTCCATTGGTCTGTATGTCTGTTCTTGTTCCAATACCATGCAGTTTTGATGATTATGGCTTTGTAGTAGAGTTTGAAGTCTGGGAGTGTGATGCCTCCATTTCCTTTTTTTTTCAGTAGAGCTTTGGCTATTCGGGGTTTTTGGTGATTCCATATGAGTTTCATCAATAATTGTTCTATTTCTTTGAAGAATGCCATTGAGATTTTGATTGGAATAGCATTGAATCTGTATATTGCTTTTGGTAGGATGGCCATTTTAATAATGTTTATTCTTCCAATCCATGAGCAGGGGATGTCTTTCCATTTCTTTGTGTCTTCTTCTATTCCTTTTAACAGTGTTTTATAGTTTTCTTTGTATAGGTCCTTTACCTCTTTTGTTAGATTTATTCCCAAATATTTGATTTTTTTTGTTTCGATAATAAAAGGGATGGTTTTTTTGATTTCTTCTTCTTCAGATTTATTGTTTGTGTATAGGAAGGCTACTGACTTTTGCGTGTTGATTTTGTATCCTGCCACTTTACTGAACTGATTGATGAGTTGAATTAGTTTTTCTGTGGAGATTTTGGGGTTCTCTATGTATATATCATATCATCTGCAAATAGTGATAGTTTGACTTCTTCTTTTCCTATTTGGATTCCTTGGATGTCTTTCTCTTGTCTTATTGCTCTGGCTAGGACTTCCAGTATTATATTGAAAAGCAGTGGTGAGAGTGGACATCCTTGTCTTGTTCCAGATCTTAATGGAATTGCTTTCAGCTTTTCACCATTGAGAATGATACTGGCTGTTGGCTTGTCATAGATGGCCTTTATGATGTTGAGGTATGTTCCTTGTATCCCAAGAATTTCAAGGGCTTTTATCATGAATGGGTGTTGCACTTTGTCGAAAGCTTTCTCAGCATCTATTGATATTATCATATGGTTTTTATATTTCTTTTTGTTGATGTGTTGGATAACGTTGATTGATTTTCGGATGTTAAACCATCCTTGTGCCCTGGAATGAATCCACTTGGTCGTGGTGAATTATCTTATGAATACATTGTTGGATTCTGATAGCTAAAATTTTATTGAGGATTTTTGCATCAGTGTTCATTAGGGAGATTGGCCTATAGTTTTCCTTTTTTGTGTTGTCCTTATTCGGTTTTGGTATTAGTGTAATATTGGCTTCATAGAACGTGTTTGGTATTGTCCATTCCTTCTCAATTTTTGGAAGAGTTTGTGAAGGATAGGCACTAATTCGTCTCTGAATGTTTGGTAGAATTCATTTGTAAATCCATCAGGTCCTGGGCTTTTGTTTTTGGGGAGGTTTTTGATTACCATTTCAATTTCGCTGCTTGTAATTGGTCTGTTTAGGTGTTCTATTTCTTCTTTATCTAGCTTTGGGTGATTGTAGAGTTGTAGGAATTTGTCCATCTCCTCTAGATTGTTGAACTTGTTTCCATATAACTGTTCATAGTAGTTACTGATTATTCTTTTGATTTCTGCTGTGTCCGTTGTGATTTCTCCTCTTTCATTTATGATCCTGTGTATTTGTGCTTTCTCCCTTTTTTCCTTTGTGAGCCTGGCTAGGGGTTTGTCTATTTTATTTATTTTTTCAAAGAACCAGCTCTTGGTTTCATTGATCTTTTGGATTGTTTTTTTAGTTTCAATTTCATTTATTTCTGCTTTGGTTTTTATTATTTCTTTTCTTCTACTGGTTTTGGGGTTTTTTTTGTTGTTCTTTTTCTAGATCTTTGAGCTTCGAGATTAGGTTGTTTCTTTGAGTTCTTTCTTGTTTTTTGATGTGAGCTTCTATTGCTATATATTTTCCTCTTATTACTGCTTTTGCTGCATCCCATACATTTAGGATATTGGTGTCCTCCTTGTCATTCAGTTCAAAGAATTTTTTAATTTCTTCTTTGATTTCCTCGTTAGTCCAGTGGTCTTCAGTAGTGTGGCTTTTTAATCTCCATGAGGTAGGATAGTTCCTTGCCTTCTTTTTATGATTTATTTCTAGTTTGATGCCTTCGTGGTCAGAAAAGATGGTTGGTATGATTTCAATCTTGGTGTATCTGTTGATGTTTGTCTTGTGCCCCAGTATGTGATCGATCCTGGAGAATGATCCGTGTGCGCTTGAGAAAAATGTGTACTCCATTTTTTTTGGGTTTAGTGTTCTATAGCTGTCTGTTAAGCCCAAATGCTCTAGGTCCTTATTTAGAGCTTTAGTTTCTTTACTTATTTTTTATCTTGTTGATCTATCCATTGTTGATAGTGGTGTGTTGAAGTCTCCCACTACGTATGTGTTTTCTCTGATGTCTGTTTTCAGAGACGACAACAGTTGTCTGATATATTTTGGTGCTCTTTCATTTGGTGAGTATATGTTAATGAGTGTTATTTCTTCTTGAAGTATTGTCCCCTTAATCATAATGTAGTGACCATTGGGGTCTCTTTTTATTTTTTTGAGTTTGAAGTCTGTTTTATCTGATATAAGTACAGCTGTTCCTGCTTTCTTTTTTGGCCCATTTGCTTGTAGGATTGTTTTCCATCCTTTGACTTTGAGCCTATTTTTATCTTTTGTAGCTAAATGTGTTTCCTGGAGACAGCAAAAGGTTGGGTTTTGTTTCTTAATCCAGGCTGCAACTCTGTGTCTTTTTATTGAAGAGTTTAGTCCATTTACATTTAGAGTTAATATTGATATGTTAGCATCTGTATTTGCCATTATGTTTGTCTTTCCTTTGATTTTATTTATTTATTCTTTAATAACTTTTTTTTTTTTTTTTTTGGTCTTCTTTCGTTGTTATTCGTCCCTCTGAGGTTCTGGCTTTAGGATTCCTTGTAGTATTTTTTGGAGTGGGGGTTTAGTCGCAATGAAATTCCGGAGTTTCTCTTTGTCTGGGAAGGTCCATATTCTTTCTTCATGGAGGAAAGAGAGCTTTGCGGGATAGAGTATTCTTGGTTGGCATCTGTTTTCTTGGAGTCTGTTGACTATGTCCCTCCACTCTCTCCTTGCCCGTATTGTTTCTTCAGAGAAGTCTGATGTCAGCCTGATTGGTTTTCCTTTGAATGTTATCTGTTTCTTCCCTCTTGTCAGCTTCATTATTTTTTCCTTGTCCTGGATTCTTGGGAGCTTTACTATTATGTGTCTTGCTGTGTTTTTCCTTTCGTCATGGAAGTTTGGTGTTCTTCTTGCTTCTTGTATATCAATTTTCAGCTCGTTCTTCGCATTTGGGCAGTTCTCTTCAATTATCTCCTGGAATATTTTCTCTGTTCCTACATCTCTCTCCTCTCCTTCTGGAATTCCTATAACTCTTATATTTCCTTTCCTCAGGGAGTCAGATAGTTCCCGAAGTCTTTCTTCATTCTTTTTCCTTCGTACTTCTCTTTCCTTTTCTGTTTTGGTTCTTTTTATTTCTGTGTCTTCAAGATTACTTATTCGTTCTTCCATTTCATCTATTCTGCTTTCATTGCTTTCCCTGAGTTCTTTAGTTCCTCCATTAATTCTTTGATCTCCTGCATTTCTTTTACTTCCCTCTTTAGGGACTCAATTTCCTTCTTTTGATCTATCACTTTTTTAATCATGGCAATTTTAAATTCTCTTTCTGGAAGGCTCAGAAGTTCTTCCAAGTTGCTGTCGTTGCAATCTGGGGAGTGGTTTTCTTTTTGTGGTGTGCTTCTTTCCTGAGGAGTTGTTAGGTTGCGTGTGGTTCTTCTACTCCCTACTGTCTGTTTTCTAATTTGTCGTATGCGTTGGGACACTGTGTTGCTCGGACTGACTGGCATCTTGGGTGAACTTCTCCGCTCCCCTCTGGCTCTTCCAGGAGCCATCTCTGTCTTCTGGGGGGGCTTTCTGCTGGTTTTAGGCAGTTTTTACTGAAGAAATGTCCCTGTTCTAAAATGGCGAAGCGGGATGCAGTCCCTGGGCCTCCGGTTTCAGGCACACTCTTCTGCGCACCCGGTCTGCCCCGGACGTGGGTGCCTGCTCCCTCTGTGGGCTCAGACTGCTGGTCAGAAGGGGCCTGGCGTGGGCTAACTTCCCGGCTGGCCACTGGGTCCTCCAGAAGCCTTCTGCCCTTTTCAAGCAGTCTTAAGAAATTTCCTGTTCTATGGGGTGTGAGTGACTTTTTTTTCCTGGTCGCTAGGTGGCGCCAGAGATCTCTCCTATTGTCCTTGGGGGGCTGTTTTTCGCCTCCCCCCACCCCATGGGACAGGGAACAGAGCGGGAATGGTAGGGTACACCTCAACAGCTTTGGGGTGCTGTGTCTGCCTTGTGCCCCACCGTCGTGGAGAACCCACGCCCCGAATTTTCGTGCCCCGGGTCTCAGTTCAAAGCCCTCAGTTCCAGGACGTGGGCTGTAGCCCAGTTCAGTGGCGCGGGAATGGCGCCTTTTGCACCGCTCCCGTGCCTGGGCGCCTGGTTCCTGCTCACTCAGGGAGGGACCTTCACCTCAGTGAGGACCTCCGCGCGTCTCCCCGCAAGCCTAGGTCGCAGGCGCGGGGACCTGGGCAGCCGCGATCCAGGTCTGCACTTGCTTTTCAAGCTCCCCGAGCGCGCCGCGTTTCCGCGCAGGCTTACCGGCAGCCCGGGCTGTGTGCGCGTCTCCCGGGGTCTTTGTTCTTCTCTAATGGCGCCCGGAGCCGTTCGCTCACCCCCGCGGCGGATCCTGCAGGGTTCGCCTCAGCTCCCGTTCACGGGGTGTGGTGGCTGCAATGGTTCCTTTCCACTCACAGTCCCGCTTGCTGCTTCGTTTGTTCTTGTGGGTCGTTTTGGTTTGTTGTTTCCCTCCTCTCTGCCGGTCGGAGAGTGCCGCCTCTGTGGGCGGGGGAGGGGAGCAGGGTTCTGTGCTTCCCTCCCTTCTGGTCCTCTTTTATGGCCACTTTCTTCTTCGGGCAGTTTGCTGGCGTCACCCGTTTATCTTCCGTGTCCCAGTTCTCACTGAGACCTGCCGCTTTTCCTCCCTATTAACTTTTTTTAATGGGAGATCTTACTCGCAGCGTCTCCTCGCCGCCATGTTGCTCCGCCCCCTTCTGTCACTCTTATTTCTATCTTAAGTACTGCTGTTGAATTCTATGACTCATGTGACAAGAATTTCTTTATTTTCTACAGTTGATTTGAGTAGTTGGAAAGTTAGCCATGAAATGCCTTAAAATTTCTATTCACTATGTCAACATACATATTTTTTGTTCTTTTGTGAGCTGCTAATTTCCTTAGTCTAATATGCTTCACAGGAGACCTAAAGGTCATAATAAATATGTGGGGGGCTCAGTGGGGGTTATTGAACAACAGTTACTTGTAGTCGTCGCCCTTCCCCTTGATAACGCTGAAGTGACTTCAGAGGAGAAGAGAGGTCCTTAATCTGTCTTTTTAGATCAGTCCTGATGTAGTTGGAATACAGTACTTGTTGATAAGTTTCTCAGAATGAAGGATACATCTTTAGTACTATTTGAGTAGCTTATTTCAATTTTGTGGGTTTTGTGAGATGAGCGTGTGGTATCATTCCCTTTGATGGGAAATGGTATTACTTAGTCAAGAATTTTGTCCCCAAAATATTCACTTGTGCCCTATATAACTTGAAGGGTTGGGGATAGAGCAGTAATTACATAAAGAGACAGCTTCGGCATGTATTTCCCCCCAAAAATCAAAGCCTGTTTACAGCTACTTTGGGGTATTATTCTCTGGAACAGCAATGGGGTTGCTGAAGAGGGTTCATCAGGGAAGTATGGAAAACCTATTGGGGAATGCATTGTTTTTTGTTTTTAAAGATTTATTTATTTATTTATACAAGCAGTGGGGTACAGTCAGAAGCACTGGAGGGTGAGAGAATTCACCAGAGCCAGAGCAGAGAGTAGAATAGGCAGATTGACGAAGTACACTGCTGAGGGGAGCAGCGGTTGGCAGGGGAGGTCTGCGCACCATGTGGGACCCTCGCCGGCTGCCACGCTGCAGAGGCTGCGGACAGCCTTGCAACCCAGCGCTCAACCGCTGCGCCACCGGGGAATGCATTGTTAAGTGGCTAATGTGGTTTACAAATGTGTGTCAGTCCCTCCAGGTGACCTCTGAGGAGCTGTGTACAATGTACCTTACTTGTCACCTGAGCTTCAGAAGAAGAAGAGTTCATGAGTCCCCCAATTATTGTGACCTTTAGGTTTCCTGTGAAGTCTATCAGACTAGAAATTAGCAGCTCACAAAAGAGCAAACAATTTGTACTTTGACAAAGTGAATCTAAGTTTTAAGACATCTCATGGCTGACTCTCCAAGTACTCAAATCAACTGTAGAAAATAAATTCTTGTCATATGAGTCATGGAATTCAATAGCAGTACTTAAGATAGAAATAAGAGTGACAAACCTACTTCTAACAAATGGCAAGATTTTTTCTTTGATAATGAGTTAAAGGACATAATACTTGACTCCCCAGGCATCAAGTACACTCTCACAGGGTGTTAACTCTCTTGTGCCTTCAAGATTGTGCATGTATCAGGTAAGTGAGTCACTGCATCGCTGCACCCAAGACACCAAGGTCAAAGAATGAGGAGCATTTAGGGCTGCTTAGGAGAGGTGCAACTGGTCCATGGAGCAACTTGCTGCCCCCTCAATAGCTAGAGTGAAAAGGCAGTTGACAGAATATTTGACTTGGCCTGAGGGGGTGACTAAAATGCAGAGTCCCTGTCCTCACAGAGCTTACATTTTAATGGAAAGCGACAATATAAAAAAAAAGTAAACTTCTTGTAGTGATAAGTAACCATGAAGGAAATACAACTGCTGATGTGACAGATGTATGGCCAATTCCCCTTAGTCAAGGGTCAGAAAAGGACTCACAGTGTAGGCAGCATTTGAACAACTCTGGGATGAGAAAATGCAATCCCATAACACAGCTGTGAAGAGTAGTCCAAGCAGAGAAAGTAGCAAATGCAAAAACCCTAGGGCTCAATTAACAAGGAGAGCCTGAGGTGGCAGGTCTGTGGGGTTGGAATGTGGGACTCGGCAGGAAAGGGCTGTTGAGTCATTTAAGGCCTGGTAAGACATAGTGAGGTTCTGGGTCCTTTTAAAACTATGTAAGTCATAGAGATGTATGAATAAAGGAACTTAGATATTTACAGTGCTGACATTTGAGGTTTGAACCTCACTTGAACTTGTCAGGATCTTTGATACTCTGTTCTGTGGTACAGAAGCACACATTTGAGTTAAGGGTACTGTGAAGCGGGTATGTGGGGGTGAGTCACTTTGCCAGGGAGTGAGCCTCATGGACAACCCAGCACCCACATGTCAGCCTGGTTTGATTGCCCTTTCCTCATGTCCTGTAGAAAAGAACATTCATGATGTGATTACTCTTTGTTAATGTAAGGGGGGGAAAATGGCCCAAAGTAAAGTCAAATCCTTGATTTCAATATTTATGATATAAATAAGTCTATGACTCCATGTTCATCATTTCCCTTCATGGGCACTAGATTCCTCATTTATAAAATGAGGGGTTGCTTCTTCTGAAGTTCTGTGTTTTTGTAATTCTGCTTAAAGTGTGAAACTGGCACAATATTTGTAACTCCTACTAGAGTCTTTCTTCAAAGCAACAGACAAGACTTTGTTGCAGGGGAAAAAACTTTGAGAAGCTCCAGCTTGCTTCAGAGTACTCTTTATACACAGTGTTTTCCAATGTTCATTTGTTTGTATTATCTAGCGCTCCTAGAAATGTAGCCTACCCAGCTAAGTCCTGCTAAGTAGACCAGCTTCTGATCTGCCACCAGTTGTAGGTATTGGAGTAGAGGAGAGATTAAAAAGAGGGAGTGAATTGTTTAAATAGGAGAACTATAGTGACTGAGCAAAATCAAAAGGGAAAATGCATAACAAATGGCTATGAACAGTGAAAATGGAATGAAATTGATGTTGAGTTATATAACACCAGAGTGAGGTTAATTCAATACATTCGATTAAAAAAACGCGTCTCGTTTCACTCAGTGAGTTGGTCAGAATTCCTCTAGGAAATTAAATTGAAAAACAAGCAAGTGAACAAACTAATACAAACATGAGCTTTTCAAACAAATGCGTATATAAATAACTCACTATTATTTCCTCCATGACATATAGGTACAGGTTTGTAGACAGAAATGTCATGGGAATTTTTAAAGGTATGATTTCTAGATTGTTTCTTACTTGTCAAGGTATTGGAGGCAATTTGCATTTTAATTTGAAAACTGGCTGGTTTCAACCATTGACTATGTTAAGCTGCATAGCTTAATAGTGTAAGATAAGTCTCAGTGTCACAACTAGTCAGCTTTCCTTTAGCACACTCTTTGACCTTGGGCAAGACACTTTTGCCTTTAGGGCTCAGTTTCTTTCTCTGTGAAATGAAGATCTCTGTCTTTATGAGATGATCAGCATAATTCCTTCTAGCTTCCTATTACTAGATCTTGGCAGAATATAGACAGCTTCATGTGAGAGTATGCTCATACCTCTGTTTTTGAGTCTTCCTCAAAGCAGGCAAGCGGTTTAAAAATTAGACTTTTCTGGAGGAGGAAATATTGTTTTTATTGATATCTATGCTCTCTGGCCCACTCTGGGGTCTGAGGTTCAGACGAATGTCCCACATCTCTGAAAGATCCTCAATCAAAAAATAAAATGAAATGTTCATTACATGGTTTTCATTGAACCAAAAATGTTGAAAAAACACATTTTTAAAATATGTTCAACAACAAGAACTAACTTTCTATCTCATGGGTTTCCCCTCCCCATTACAATCCTTCCTCAAGGATTACAGTCCTCTCCCAAGAAAGGAATTTGGTTTCGCTTCCAGTTAATGAGAAAATGCTGTTAATCACAAACTCCTGTTTATTGATAACATTACATACTTGTGCTTGTATCAACCTGTATTTTTAAAAAAGCAACAAATAGTAAAGTGGTATCTCTCTCACTTGCTGCGTCTCTCTCTTGCTCTCCATTAAAAGGAAATTATGGGAGGTAGGAGGTCAGAGGAATTAGTGGCAAAAGATGGCATTAAGTTCTTGGTTGACCATAGCTAGTCTATTGTTTTCACCAGGTATAGAGACACAATATTTCTATGTGAATCTATAGTTGTAAAAACACAATGTGGTTAAGAATACTTTTATAGCAGTCTATAAAAAGATCACAGTATGTGCTCTTGCTCTATAATATCTTTTTTTTTAAGATCTAAAATCAATTGTAACACAACTCAATTTTTCAGGGTATTCTTTTTTACTCTATTGAATGCAAAGAGACTTTTTTTTAACATTTCAATACTTTGAAATCAGGTAGAATATAGCATTTTAATAATTCTTCTAATTTTGGCTTGTTAATCCTAGAAATCTTAATGGTTTTAAAAATTTGTTCCTGCAAAATTCAACATTATTGAATTTTAATTGAGTCAGTGGTTTCCCAGGGCTTTAGCAAATAAACTCATATCTCTCTCTCTCTTTCTCTCTCTCTCTCTCTCTTTCTCTCTCTCTCTCTCAACTTGCCCATAAAAAAATTCAAAGATTACGTGCTACAATTAATTATTCAGTTGAGTTTTATAATTTTTTCACAGTAAAATATTAAATGGAAATTTTATATTATTTTACTTATATTTCATTTTTCTGTACAACCACACAATAAAATATTGTGCCTTTATTTTAAAAGGAAAAAGTTTATCTTTTTTTATAACAAGTATTTATCCTTACAATAGATTATGAACTGAAAAAAACACAGGTTAGAGTCATGTTATAAAATATGAGAAAGCTGATTTTATTTATATGTAGATATTTATGTAAAAGTCTGAAAGATAAACTATAAATGCTGTTTGTTTGGGGGTGGTTAGGATTCCAGATGATTTTTATTTTCTTTGTTAATCTTTTTAAAATGCTTTCTTGTGATGAGCAGATATTGATGTTGTCACTGGAAAAAAATGTATTAAATTAAAATCAGCCTTTAGTAGATGGAATTGAGCAGTGTGGAAATGATGGTGATAAAACAGATTGCTAGGCTGCAAGTCTCTCATGAAATTCTTTTCTATTAAATGGTAATTCTTAAAACTCATAAAATTTGATTGAAACACAAAAGAAGCAACTCAGTTCTCATGAAAGCAGGGCCTCTTCCTGTACCCACTAAGTTACCTTTCACTTCCCATCTGAAGTCAGTGATCCTTTGCCGATTGCCCTATGGGTAGGTGGCTGGCACTTCAGCAGCAATCAGCTCTCTTAGAGTTTTTCTTTTCTCCTCTTGCCCAAGGTCAAGCACGTAACTAGAGATTTGGACATCATGTCGAGTTGGACACCGACTCTCACCTCCTCTTTCTGTGCAGTGTCCAGGTCACCATCCCACACTGCCAGAACCACCACAGTCAGAAGGTGCTCATCCTAAGGCTCCTCTTGAAGAAATAAAAAATTCCTAGCAGATCTTCTGCCTCCCTGTTCTCTCCTCTTTTATTCAATTTACACATGTCCACCTAGTTTATCCTTCTAAAAGTTTACTTTAAATGAGCTGTGCTTTTGTTGAAAAACAATAAAGTCTCTGTAGATGGGAATAGAAAGTCCATAAGCTAGAATTTGAAGGATTCCATAATCTAAGCTCTCCCATTGAACCACTCTGCTCTCAGCCCACCGATAAGGGTTCTGCGCCACAAGACAGCTGATGCACTGTGTAGGCTTTCTGTTCTTGAACCTCAGCGGCCCTGTGTAGGCTCTTACTGTTTCCTCTATCTGAAATGACTTACCTCAGGGTTTCCACCACTCATTTGAGATGTTCCTAGACCACTTGGTCTCTAGGAGATCAGCCATTTTATAAAGCCCTCTGCAACCTATTCATTCAGTTCTGTTTTATGTTACTTGACTCTTTTGGTGCATGAGGGTGTTTTCACCCAGTAAAATGCTAGGTTTTCACCCAGCAAAGTGCTGAAGGAGCAGGGCTGTGTTTTATCAAAGGTATTTTAAAATCACCTAGCACCATGACTCTTCACGGATCATTTATAAGTTGGCTCTCAATAAATAAATATTTTTGATTAACTGAAACAGTTAAACATTATGTTTTTTCTAATCATTGTGGGAGGGAAACATGCAAAAGTATAATAGTCCACATGCAAAGATTTTATATAAATAGCTAAAGAATAAAATCCAAGACAAATCAGTAATAGCTGAATTAATCTCTATAAACACCACAAAAATAAATTACCTTTTGCTCAGCTTCCTGTGTCTGAAAATATCCTCTCCTCATTGAGAGTAAGGGCTTAGATGGAGCATTTAAAAAGTTTGTCCAAAACACACAATTATGGTTTGCCTCTAGCAGAAATAATGTGTAACCCTGCTTCTTTTTGTAAATAATTGAATTTGCCGCTTAGGTTCGAGAAGTTTAAGATTGCTTTTTGTGTGTGAAATGGACTGCTTCTGTTTTCTCTTTATATTAAGCAGACTATAATCTAAGGCAGAAGAAATGCTGTGCAGTTGGGATTTGGTGAGCAGGGAGGATAATAGAAGAGATTGACATGACTTCCATAGAAGAGTTATTTTTAAGTATAGAGAATTCCTGTCCCTGTGCTGAAAGGGCCTTTTTATTACCAGGACTGAGAAGCTATGGGGGCACTACCCACCACCTGGTGGTCTGTGGGGTGTTGCTGCCACCTGCTGCATGCAAACAGCTATGGAGGGGTTCTTGCCTGGGCCTGGCAGCTCAACGCCAGGTACATTCAATTCATATTCTGTGGGCATCTGAATTTTTTCTTCTTTTAGAGCTTTGGTGGTTCCCCAAGGAAAACTAATCAGATCTGATGACTCCAGGCCACAGAGGTTTCTAGGAATAGGAGCCCTGAACCAAGACCCAGCTAACACCCAAGGAGGGCAGATTTTGCCACCCAGACACTTAACTGATAATGACAACAGGCAAGGATTCCATTGGAAGTGAGTCTGTAGCTCTAGAAAATATGTGACAATTTTCTTCTTTCTGAAAAAAAGAAATTTGGGAGTTTTGGGTTTTTTTTTAAGTTGCTTCACTTAAAGCAGTTAGAAACTTCTAAATACTTCAAGGTGGGGGGGTTGCTCTCAGAAAATCCAATTTTTATTGTTTACACTGAGGTAAATTTCTCTTAATATGACAAGTGGAGTGAGGTAACCTAATTCCTTCTCTAGATGTTTAATATCTTCATTTAATAGGGACACCAACCTATAGCTCTGGATCTTGCCAATGTGTCTCCTGCCTTATTTTTGTTATTATACTCCATCGATGTGATTTACTGGAATTTCCAGGGGAAAAGAGGAATAAATGAAGATTTCAGAAGCAGAGATGTCTCCTCCTGCCCTTTAATTAACTCCCCAGCCCTCCCTGAAATCATACCAGTCAGCACCATGTGACCTAACGCCCCCCAACCCCTGGTGATCTCAAACTTAGTGGGGAGGCTGGGAATGGAAGTGGGAATAATGGTTGGGGGGAGGGGGACCAGGAAATAATCAACTCCATCTTCTGATCTTTGCAGGAAGCATCATTAGTTGAATAGAAATGAGTCAGTATGACAGTCATCATGGTGGTAGTGTAGAGGTAGCCTGGACATCCTAGAAGACAATAGGTCTTATTTCACCACATGCAAATATCTCTTTTCCCAGCTAAACTCTAATCTAGCTCTTGAATGGAAAGGGCAGTGCCTTATATCTCAGCAGCATTCATATTCTAATCTCCAAGTCCTTGCATAGGACAGAGCATGATGGATGCATGATGTCATGATCCGTTATGACAACCTGAACAGAATTATCTCCCCCTGATCTCAATAGAGTAAGCCCCAGGAACACAGCTCTGCCTGTTTGTCTTCAGGCTTGCTGTGTGGTACCCTTACTGTAGTAGTAAAATAGGGTCACAGATTATCTCACCAATCATTCATGTGGTTGTCTTATACACATGTATTTATCCGTTTTTATTCTTTTTTTTAAAAAGATTTATTTATTTATGTATGTATGTATGTATGTATGTATGTATGTATGTATGTATGTATGTATACAAGCACTGGGTACAGTCAGAAGCGCGGGAGGGTGAGAGAATTCACCAGAGCCAGAGCAGGGAGCAGAGCAGGCAGAAGGACCGAAGTACACTGCTGAGGGGAGCAGCGGGTGGTAGGAGAGGTCTGCGCACCATGTGGGACCCTCCTTTAATGGCCGGGGAGCAGCCGGGGATCGAACCTGTGCTGCAGAAGCTGCTGGCAGCTTTGCAACCCAGTGCTCAACCGCTGCACCACTGGGGAGGCCCATCAGTTTTTATTCTTAATTTATCAAATTTATGCTGTATTTGTCAGGCTAATGCTTGTTTTCTAAAGATTGGAAGGTCTATTTTATCCCAAGCTGAAAAACCAATATAATAATATCTGTCAGGAGTCAGTCATCATTCCTCCATAATTAATTAGACATTTCCCTGAAACTGATTCTGGGTCCCCTGTAACTGAAAGTAGCTGGGTGGGCAGCAAAATCCTAGGAGCTGGCTGAAGTGGGACATTCTGGGCTTTTGGATTCTGGTGGTTTCAGCCTTACTCTATATGGGTTTTGTCTGAGACATAACAAGCTCTTCTACCATCTACAATAAAGATCTACCCAGCAAGTGAGAGACTTCCCTATGTGACCTCCAGTCTGTTGTAGACAAGGGGTGAAAAAGAGCCCTTACTTCTCTAACCCCAAGAAATGTGGGTTTGCCTTCAAGAAGGGGACAATAATTTTCAGTTTGATATCTGTCATCACCCTCTGTTACTTTTCAGAGTTTATTAAAATTAAGTGTATTAATTCTTTGTTCACCCTGGAGCAATTTTGGAAAGAAAACCTATTTTAACATGGAACAGAGACACTATTATGAAGGACACTAAGCTCACATTTGTTAAATGAATTTGTACTCTTGAAAAGAAATGTATAAAACGCACATTATGAACTGCTCTGCATGATTTATTTGTTTGGGTTTTGAAGCAACTTGACTGACACAGAGATCCTGCAGGAATGAATCTTTGGATACTGCAAAGTCTTTTAACATAAGTAATACATAAAATTTAAAGAAGAATTTCAACACTAAGATATACTTAGCACTGAACCACATTATCTTCCTGCCTGCTTTGCATTTCCTGGGTCTAGCGAAGTCATAAATAGACTTAGGCGTGTGGTAAACTTGGGGTTTCTTAGCACGAACAGGGTGGCTAGACGTGGCTTAATTAAAGACATCAATTAACACCTGTGATACTATGGAATTGCTGCTGTGAGGCCTTCAGGAGACGATGGAGAAGAAATGGACATACTGTGCTGTCTATTCCATCATCCAGATACATTTTGTCAGGGGTAAGTCTTCCCGTTCTTTCTTGTCTAGCCAGCCGTTTTAAGAGTGAAGGGGGCCTCTGTTTATTTAAAATGTCTGTGACTGCTGCTGAAATTAATCACCAAAAAACAGATCTCTACTAAGGTTTTTAGTTATGTATTTAAGTGACAGCTATTGGAGAGATGTTAGCGTATAGCAATGATTACTAATGAATACTGAAAACAAAAAAGAAATGGGTGCTTTGTGCCCCTGCACTGAGACATTTTCACCCATTTCCTTCCTAAAACGATCTCTGGAGTAATTGCACTAGTGTGCTTTTTGGAAATGAAATGTTCTCCAAGCAGTAGTCAGAACAATTTCAGAATACTAAAAACTTCTCAGAACCCCACATGCTCAGAGTTCCTTGCTCCACTTTTTCTCTCTCATGTATCTTTTTTCCTTTTAGATAAAGTAAGCATTTCCTCTCCAAATACTAATGACTCTGGGTATTGAACATATGTTGAATTTTAATGAGGCGTGTTAGTGTGTGGACCTGGGAGATGGAATGGGATCCTTAAGACACTGGGAACCAATACCTTAAGGGCTTATTTAAAAATAGCAGGAGGAAAGATTAGTTTTGCCTACCATAGCATGAGCATATTACAGTGAGCCAGGGTGTTTTAAGAATTAACTGCCTTTCACATTAAGTTACCAAGATTTTAAGGAGAATTTCTAAATCAAATGTGACTTTGGAATATAGTGCTATCCATAGAATCAGAGGCATATTGTCAGACAAAGGAGAGCTCACAGGGAGTTCCATTAAACTGACTAACCTCTGCCTACCCAAACTTCTGCATCCATAAAAGTAAAAAATTCCCATTTGTCAAGTACCTTTAAAAATCTTGTATCTTCTCAGATGTCTGTCATCTTTTTATCTCTTCCCTTTGTGAGCTTCAGTGGCACTCGTCACAATAATATATCATTCCTATAACAGAATTCCATGTTAATTCTAAAACTGAGGCCTATAATATTGAAGGCATGTGAGAGACTCAGTGCTTAACATATTTCAAGTGTGCAGTGCTATTTGATGAGAGGGACTCTTCTTTTTTAATGTCTAGTATTTCAAAGCATTGATTATTGACAGAACTAACCAATGGTTTTTTTGTCTTTAGTGGAAGCCCTACCTGCAATATTTTCTGCTTTCCTCCCCTTAGGATCCCCAGCTACAAAGAAATGAAGGTCCTTTCTTTCCTCATATCTCAAATGTCAAATTTCCTGCCGTTCTCAACTAATTTGGGAGGCAGTTGGAGATTATGAGGTTAATAGAAAGAGCACAGATTCTAAGCAACCAAATTTATGTTCTTTACTGGAGATATGTCTGTGACTTGGAGCAAATCATTTAATCTCTCTGCCTGTTTCCTCTTTGATAACTAGTGTTAACAGCATCACTCTTTGGTGTGTGAGAATTAAACAAGCTAGCATGTGTAAAAGCCTTTTGGACACATGCATTAGTAAAAATTGCTGTATGCATATGAGTTATGTTTGCAGTTTCAGAAAATGCCTCTAGTATTATATGCAGCTGTTGATTCATAATCCCACCCCCATAAAGCCATTACATAAATGCAAGATTTATTGTCATAATAAGTTTGCTTGTAGACTTTACTTTTCAAATAGGCTTAATTTTATTCATAGGTAGTGAGAGATAACCAGATAAAGGGATAGTCAGAAGTTAGTCAATTCATCTAGCGCCCTTAAGTAAATGCCTCTTCCTTTGCATTAAGTCTCATGCTTCTGTGTTTGGATCAGGCACATGCTCTCTTCTGCCCCTACTGCAGCCAGGGAGATGCTTCTTCATTGGCTTCCTCACCTTACCAAAGTGATCAAGGATTTAAATTAAGAATCATTCAAGTTGAATTATGCAAACTGATGTTCATGACATTTCTTTTCAGGGATATGGGGAGAAACATCCAATGCAGAAAATATTTATGCTTCACCTGGTTCTAATGTCAGCCTGATTTGCCAAACCCAAAAGAAAGGCTTGGTGCAGATGCAATGGTCCAAGATCACCAATAAAGAAGAACTGATTGCCGTTTATCATCCCCTGTATGGCTATTACTGTACCGATGGGAGTCCCTGTGACTCACTGGTGGCTTTCACAGAAGCTCCTGGAAATGTGTCAGAATGGACTCTGTACTTAAGGAACATGTCCTCCTCGCTCAGTGGGAACTACGAGTGTACCTTTACTATGTATCCAGAGGGCATTCGAACGAAAATCTACAACGTTCTCATTCAGACAACTGGTAAGCATGACACATAGAGGGAGGATAGTGCTTGTTTCCATCAGCTTACATTCATTTGACAAATATGCATCATGCACCTGCCCTGTGGTAGGCATGGGGCTAAGTACACAAAGATGAGGCCAAAACAGGAATTATCTGTAAGGGAAGCAGAAATTGATCACACATACTGTGAAACAGGGATAAGTGATAAGAACTACAACCATCTTGAGAGAGAGCATGACAGGCCAGGGAAATTGACCCTGAGAAAACAACACCTCCACTGAGGACTGAAGAATGAGTAGACATGAGAAAATGGGTCCATGCTGGTGGGCCTGCAGTGTGGACAGTCAGGGTGAAGGTGGAGATAAGGAAAGACCAGATCATAACTGGACCTACTCACCCATATCCAAGGTATAGATTTTCATCAAAGGGCCATGGGAAGTTATTGAAGTATTTTCAACAAAAGAATGGCACAGTGTTTGGAGCCTGATTGTATTTGTCTTATAAAATGATTGTGTTGGTTTCAAAATGAGAATGGATTGAAGGTGGACAAGAAGGAGAAGGTGGAGCCTAATTAGGAGATAAGCCCAGGAAAGACAGAATGGTAGTGCAAGTAGATATAGTAAGAATATGTTAAATTTTATGTATTGGACATAAAACAGAGTGTAATAGAGCGGATATGGGGCAATGGCAGTATGAATGAGGGGGAGAGAAAAATTGAAGGTGACATCCAGGTAACTGGCATGCACACCTGAATGGTGGTACCATTCATTGAAATGGGGGATGGAGCAAAGAAAGGAGAGCAGGTTTGTGGGGAGAATTTATAAAAGTGGCTTAGGATATAATTCAGTATAAGGCAGGTGAAGTACCTCGGAGCAGGGAAGACATGCAGCATTCACACATACTTGCTTCAGAGGTCCGCATTTGAAGGCAAGAATCTTAGGCTTGAGTTCAGGCTTTTTTCTGACTAGAAATGAATTTTGTCTGGTCATGTAAATTCTCTGTCCTCACTGTGCCCATGGAAAATGTTGATAATAACACCTACCTTACGTTACTTGGCCCTAAAGTAAATAATTTCCATTTCTACTCATGGAAAAGAATTAAAATGAAGGCCAACAAATGCAAAATGCACTGGATATGAAATGTTTTTGACTCAGGGGCAAAGTGGCCTGTTAAAATAAGAAAAAAATAATGACTCGTGGAAACTACGCTAACAGTCATGGAACTGCCCCGGATAATAAACATGTGTGGATTTATTATCTCTGCTTCTTATCAAGAGATAAGATCAGGGTATTAAAACAGCCCACCTTCCTCTAGGAATTCCTCCACCATTACCTTAAAATGCTCTGCTCCATTGCTGTTTTCCAGGAAAAAAAAAAATTGTTCAATTGGGGATGGGGTGGGGTTGAATGAAGAGAAATGTAGCGATCTCTATAGAATACTGTTCAGCTACACACACTTTGGAGTCAGGTAGCTGGGATTTGAATGTGGCTCTGTCACTTACAAGCATCTCATCTATGCCAGGTTATTTCAAGTCACTAATCTTTTGCTTCCCTACATAATAGGTATGGATAATTACAGTACCTCCTTCATAGGTACTATTATTTTGATGATTGAAGGAGATAATTTATATAAGGCACTTAATATAAATCCTGCCAAAGGGTACTTATAGTTAGGTAAATGATAGTTTTCATTAAGAATAACAATAATAATAATGAATAAACACTATTCTCAATTCTTATCAAAAATGAGTGCTCCTCCCTCTCTTTTTATTTGCCTCATTTGGAACCCAACAGGACATCTGCCATTCATTAGCACAAAATCATATTGACCTTGGCCTTGCACCTAAATCTGCATGCTATACTGTTGCATACCTGAAGATCTAATGTTTACTCCCTTGAGAATTAGCAACATGAATTGACATACCCTATAGAAAATTGGGTATGGGATGGCTCAAGATGTGAAGACAAGAATGAAGAAGAACTAGCATGTTATCCAGGAAGGAGAGTGGTATTGCCACTAAGGAAAGCATGTTTCTTACAAGCAGAGGGAGCTAAGTTATAGCTACTAAAAGGTGCCAGCCACTGGAAATGCAGAAGCCACATCTACATGCTTTGCATAGTCTGAGATTTCCCCAGACTTCTGTTTACAATCTTGCTGTTTGCAAAACAGAAAGAATAAAAATGGACCATAAATGAGCACCTGGAATAGAGCTAAGGGGGTAGACACTGAACACAACCGGTAGTTGCCAAGCAAAAGCCCTACCAAGTCCCCACCCAGTGACACCTCCCTTCCCTCTTCTGCTTTTGCTCCTCACTCACTTCTCTCACTGTACCACTTCCCTCTCACATTCTTGTGACATCCCCAAACTTGCTAGCTAGTTTGGGAAGCAAAGTGTACCAGAAGTACAAATATTTATGAAGTACATAAACAAATGCAAAGAGAACTCATGTATAAAAATCTAAATATTAACCTGCTGAGGAGCCACTGGTGGTTGGAACCACTTCCTGTTTCCGTCTGTTATCATCTGAGTCATTCTCCTCAGGTCTTTGCTCACAAAAGAGTGTGTCTGCATCCCTTGTTCTGGGAAGGTCTGCCATCAAAGGGACTTTGTTGTTTTTTTTTTACTGCATTTTGCTCCTGCATGTACCCTGGAGCTCTAAGGCCATAGATGAGAAATATAATAAACAGTTTGACATTTCTTCTTTTTCATTTTTGGTCGATAGGGTTTTTTCATAAGTTAGGAGCTTTCTGGTTATTGCAAGAAACACAGTTCTCTAAGTTAAGTCTTGGGTTATTTTAATGGAGGTTTCCTTAATTTTAATGCCACTGGATTCCAAAATACTGCAGATTTTAATATTTTGATGCATTTTAAAATTTGTAATTATTAGGATGCATTATGAGAGTACAACATGGCTTTAATCTTCCATCGGGAGGAATCCTTTTAATGTGGTTATTGGAAGCATTAGTAAGAGGAGGAGGTGTAGTAGTAATAATAGAAAGAGGAGGAGGAAAGGTAATAGAATTAATGTAGAATATAATATTTTTATAATCTATCATTTGTAGCAGAATATAATCTTAATAATCTTAGTCTAACTACATGCTATTATCCTACGTGAGGTGATAGATGTTAACGAAACTTACTGTGCTAATCACTTTGCAATATGGACACATCAAATCATCATGTTCTACACCTGAAACTAATACAATGTTATAAGTCAACTATATGTCAATAGAACCAGGGGGAAAAAAATCAAAGACTGTGCCTCTATCAGGGGATCAGCGTATTACTAATATTGAGCAACTTTTCATGTTCTTGTGATCATTGACTGTCTTCTTGGGAAAAATGTCTCTTCAATTTCTTCTGCCCACATTTTAGGGTTGTATTGGGTTTTTGTTGTTACTGAGTTGCATTAGTTCGTTAGACATATTGGATATTAACTCCTTATCAGATAGGTGATTTGAAAATATTTTGTCCCATCCTACTGCCTTTACATTTTGTTAATGGTTTACTTTTCTGTATAGAAGCTTTGTAGTTTGGTATAGTCCCACTTGATTACTTTTGCTTTTGGTGTCAGACACAAAAAAGATCATTGCCAAGACTGATGTCAAGGAACAAACATATTGAGTTTGATATATATGGAATTTCTACTTTTAATTTTTTGAAGAATAGCCATGCTGCTTTTAAAAAGGGCTGTACCAATTTACATCTCTACCAACCTTGCACCAAGGTTCCCTTCTCTCCACATCTTCTCCAAGATATATGCTTTTGCATTTTTCTTTTGGGTAATATGCTTTTGCATTTTCACAAGTGTGATGTGATATCTCATTGTTTTGATTGTATTTCCCTAATAATACATTATGATGAGCACCTTTTCATGTGCCTGCTGGCCATCTGATTGCCTTCTTTGGAGAAAAGACTATTCAGATCCTCTGCCCATTTTTTAGTCCAATTGTTTGATTTTGTTTTTCTGATTTGTGAATTATTTATATATTTTGTTTATTAACCCTTGTTGCATATTGACTGTCAAATAGCTTCTCCCATTCAATGGGATGCCTTTTTATTTTGATAATCATTTCTTTTGTTGTGCAGAAACTTTTTAGTTTGCTGTAACCCATTTGTTTATTTTTGCTTTTGTTTACAAAATTTAATAATGTATTAAAGACTTGAATATAAGACCTGAAACTGTAACAAGGTGGTGCCCAGGAAAAGGGGAACTTCCTGCCCTGTAACAAAACCATAAAATACATACAAGAAAATAGGGAATAGTCTCCATGACATTGGCCATAGAGATCTTCCTGGGAATTTTATTCCAACAGTAAGGGAATCAAGTGGGCTTGCTTGAAAATAAACAACAACAAAGGGCAGAATGGAAAGGGCATGGCTCATCACGTGACCCATGTGCATTCAATTCTCCAAATCAAAGATCTAAACCTCTACCCCCAATAGCTTCTGGAAGTCCTTATTCCTTCCATAGGTGCAGCAGCAGCATCACTTCTGGCAGGAAATGTAAGGCTCGTTGGGTCTGGTAGTTAGCTAATCTGTCTCAATCTTTATCGCTTTAATGACTCTATGAAAAGATACTTTGGTTTTTTGGCCCCACCCATTTCCCCCTATGGTAAGAGAAAGAAGTTCAAATAAAGACTCAAACTGAACAAACATTGTGATTCAATAATTATAAATGTCTAAATAGATGATGGTACATAAATGAATGACATAAGCCTCTATTGCAGCCACAAGTAGTTTAAGAATTATACAAAACTACTTAAAAAGCATAGGTAATATTTGTAGGTAAATGGGACTACAAAAGATGAGAAAACATATGTATACAAACAAAATCCACATAACTATAAAAAAAGAAAAGATAAGAAAATTTTCAGGATACTGGAATGATAGAGCTGTTTTCATTTATAAATTATTATTTGCTATTATTATAGGGTAGTTGCAAATGTGTATGTATATGTACAATAACTTTCCCAAAAAAGAGAGACTTTAAACAGATATTTTTCTCATGTGCTTTCAAAGAGTTTTCCCTATATATTTTTCTGCATCGCTCCTTTTTTGAATAAGGGTTTATAAGCTCTAAAAAGATAATTTGATATAAAGACAAAAAGCAGGCCGGTGGATATCAGGAATTTGGTGAGAAAGAGGCATGAATAGACAGAGGAGCATGGGGAATTTTTAGGGCAGTGAAAGTATTCCGTGTGATGCTGAGTCCTAGGGCAACTTAGAGATAATTATGCAGCTTCAGGGGCAGTGCAGGGACTTCAGGAGAGTTAAGGAAGGCTCCAGAGATAAGGGCAACAAATTCCAAAGGGGACTAATCAAACACTCCAGGACTAGGGGAAACAGGACATTCCTGGACAAGGATGATAGAGAAAAAGGACTCTAAGTTAAGGGCAGGGACACAGAGACTTAGTTCTGGGCACAGAGACATTTAGGCAGTGAGACCACCAAGATCTAACCAATCTCAGAGACTGGTGGAACCTTAGAATAACTAGGGAAAGAAGGTCTATATTCCCTGAGGCCCGACTCCACTTCGGCTCTTTTGGCCCTCCCTGACCTGGTTCCACTGGCCTGGAAGTCCCACTTTATTTCTGTCCCTTTTCTCCTCAATAATCTTTTTCTTTATCTAAATAAATCTGCCTTTTTTCCACTTGCTTGCCTGAGCGTCAGCAAAGTTCCTGCTGCGGCTTCGTGAGACACCAACTGTGCTGGTCTAGTGCCTGGGACTCAGCACTTTTCCCACAGCCTGGGATCCGTTCGGGCTGGGAGACTAGGCCCGAACACCTGAAAATACAGTATCAACACTGCAATGTTCAAAACCCATAGACCAGACAACAGAGTAAACCCAAATAAATAAACTATGGACTTTGGTGGTAATGATGTGTCAGTGTGGATTCATCAGTTGTGGCACTAGTTCCACATGGTGAGAGATGTTGACAGTGGGGAAGCTGGTGTGCATGGGGCAAGGAGAACATGGGTACTCTGTCCACTCAGTTTGCTATGAACTAAAACTTTTCTGGAAGTAGTTGCCTATTAAAATGTCTTAAAATATAAAGACATTTATTAAATGTCTTTAATAAAATATTAAAATGTCTTAAATTATAAAGTTTTATAATCTCTCTTATCAAGGAAAGCACCCGTTTGGGGTTAAAACAGAGAAACATAACAAGTTGGAGTTCACATTTGTTAGGGCAGTTTTCCTGTAATTTTCCAGCGATCAGCATCTCCCTGTGCTTCTTAGTGTATCCATTTTGCTATTTATGCAACAAGGATTACAGTCTGGTTTTGCACTGTGAGGACAGATGGATCTGAATATCAAAACTGTTCTCATTTCTTCAGTAAAAAACACTTTATAAACCAATCACAGACCCATGACTTTTTCACCTTATGTTTTGTTGCAGTGACACCGCATGAATGGAGAAGTAACCATACAATAGAAATAGAGATAAATCAGACTCTGGAAATACCATGCTTTCAAAATATCACCTCAGAAATTTCGTCTGAGTTCAACTTTACATGGTTGGTGGTAAGTGTTGCCCTTTTCAGTGAATAACTGCAATCTTTAAATATTAATGAAGTAAAAATGAATAACCAGCAATAATAGGAAGGTAACATATTGAATAAGAGACAGGCATTATGTGGAGGGTTGGGGAATGGCCAAGGTTTGGGGAGGAGGGGTTTGGGCGGGGCACGAGGATTCCTTCTAACTCAGCAATCGTCCAAGTCTTTGAATGCAGTAATTTAGAAAGTCATTTCTAAAGGTTAGTTCCTATTTCAAACTATACACCAAATCATGATTACAAAGAGAAAAAGAGAGTGATGATTCCTGGGTAGGATTCATATCCAGCAGAAGCCCCTACTCATAAATATGTTTTATCAGCAACATATACAGAGGGTTAAGCCCTCTTTTCCCAGAACCCTTTGTACTGCATTCTGGGAAATACTGTTTTATATCAGGAAAAGCAAATTCTGATGCTTGTAAAATATAAGAAGAAAATGTACATAAGAGAAGCAGAACTTGTTTAAGAAATAGTCCCTGCTCAATTCTATTAATGTCACAGGGATAATTGCATGACCCCAGAGTTACCATGTTTTCTGACTTAAAAATTTAAGAAAGTGAAAAATCTGAATTTTTATGAGATCTTTTCTAATACTTTCAACCAATGGCAACCAGATATTAACAAATCCAGTGATAACATAAGACTAACACAATTGTAAAGTAAAACCATAAACTTAATTTCAAGAATCACATGATAGGGTACTTGTTCAGATGATCCAGAATAAAATTATATTATTTTAGATTGTCATCAAAATGAAAATACAAAATTTAAAAATTCTTACAGAACTCAGAGATCTTCATGAATGTAATAACTGATAGAGTTTGTAAAACAGTGTATTCACATGATTGATCATTTGTATTGCAAGTTACCTAGATTTTTGTGGACTGTCATGGAAACTAAGCACAACATAAAAAGATTTCTCTAGGGTTGTGATAAATACAAAATAACTGACTTGCAAGTAAGTCTTAAAATACACTGTCTAAATATTTTTTGAATAGTCAGGAGTATGAAAAGAAAAAATATTATAAAATTACTTCCTCATGCAGTTCTAAATTCTACAATGTCTTTCTGTCTTCTATCAGAAAACACTTTTTCTCCCTTTCTAGAGCTTGATTTCCAAAATATAAGGATTCCTTGGCATTATGCCTACTCTTAGTATAAGTCATTTATTCTTAACTTAATATATTGTGGTTCTTACAGAAAGGTTAAAACATACAGGTGATCTCAGGAGAACAGAAACCTGCTATACTAAACATGACCACAGCCACAGAAATGTACTGTCTATGCCTTGCTCATATTACTATTTTCCACTAATAAGCAAAAAGTTTCCACCCTAATTATCACCAATTCATTATCAATGGGAATAATAAAGTTATTATTATTAAATAATAAATAATAATAAATAATAATAAATAATAAATAATAATAAAACTAATAATCAAATTTAATAAAACTTTGTTGTACCTATTTTTGCTGGCAATTAAATTGATCTGCAATACTCTTATCTCAAGGATATATAATGTGGTTTTGGCAAGTAAATGCAAAGCTTTCAGTCAGCCTCTGTATTTTGTGACTAAACCTTTCCAAGGCACAAAGAAGTGTTACTCCCTTCAAAATCACCCAGCGTCTGCTCTAGTGAGAGAATATAGACACTGGATAAATTCTTAATAAATAATGAATGGATCTGTTTCTTGTGTTTTTTTCCCCACAGTACTGTTCATTGCCCTCATATTAAATTGATGGTCACTAAATTCATGTTGGTTGTTCGATTGGTTAGTGAATGGCAACTCATTAACAATCAATGACTAGGTAACTGATAAAACATTCTTTATTGTGGGTTTTCTTCAAAGAAACTTGGAAGGCTATATTGATATTCTCTTTGGATCCTACCGTGACATTTAGGATAAATTAAGGACAGAGTAAACCAAAGGTCACACAGTGAGAGCGTAAAGTCCTACACTTCCACCAGGCCCTCAAGCTATGCTGTCACTTTAAAGAATGCATCATGAAACAGACAACTTGAAGAATCTCTCTGAAAGAAACCTCTTTTCAAAGGGAACATTGTATTGGCAAACGTGCTGATTAAATTCCTACTGTGCACTCCCCTTTTAAATGTCACAATCTATTTGTTCGTATGATTTAAATCTGTGCTCCACACTGTTGATGGCTGTGGGATTTAACAATTCTCATGAAGTCATCTGATGTTTTTATATTAGGGAATAAGCTGTCGCTCTTCATCTCATAACTGGATGGGTATTTCTGCAGAGCACATAAATATTCCCTCCAGTCCATAGTTTTCTTTGATCTCTTGTTAAAGAATAATAATCACAATGACAAGCCACTTGTTCTCACAAATATGATATAACTGGCTTTTAGAAAAAGGTTAAAAAGTGAAGATGGTGAAGGTCACCTCAGGACAGTAGAAACCTGAAATGCTGAAGTCAGTGACTCTGGGAAACTACT
The DNA here is from genome assembly GCF_014898055.3 of Talpa occidentalis. Classification (NCBI taxonomy): domain Eukaryota; kingdom Metazoa; phylum Chordata; class Mammalia; order Eulipotyphla; family Talpidae; genus Talpa; species Talpa occidentalis. The sequence goes on along the minus strand of NW_023604295.1, from coordinate 53,254,436 downwards.
ACGAGTTCCCACTTCAAGAACTAACTTATGCCCTGTCAGCTATTTTCCATATTAAAATTATTTGAATCTAGGTCAACAGAAAGGATAAGTCATGTATTCCTGTATGTGGAATTTTGTAAAATCTAATTAATGCCTTTATGATCCTCATGGGAAAAGTTTTTGGAAGGATTCCCAGTTATCATTTTAAAATTTGTTTGTGTCAGATCCTGTGCTAAATCTATGTCAAATAGGTTCCTGGAGCAGATACTCTGCCCTGGGGAAAGTTACACTCCAGGGTTGTGAGTACACAGGAGCAGACAGCCATCAGGTACAAACAGGGTCCATTGTTGGTATAATATGAGCGGTAACAAGGTCAACACAAAGGGTAGACACTGATGGTCTTCGTGCACGGTGGAGTGATCTATAAGAGGGCATAGAATGTGTGTGTTTAGATGGGATGCAACCAGTAAATAAAGGACAAGTGATATTTTTTTACTTTATGTCCTGGGGCCCAAGCATAAAGCCATCAGGGAAATTGTGTAGGCTTATTCTGGGAGCTTCTAAATATGATACTCTAATATTCTGTTATCATTACAAACTCTAGTCATAATTTCCCATAGTGTACTTTCTAATTCAATCTAATAAACACATGTGAATCTCTTTTCACATCTAGGTCCTACAGGAATACAAAACTATATTGGGCATATTTTTCCAACCTTGCAATATAACTTTAATAAAAATATTTAAAAATGGGAGCATAAAGGGAAAATAGTATGACTCTGACTATATGGATGTGGAAAAGTTTCTTTGGATATGTTTGAACTGGATAATTAAAAATGATAGGCCTATGAGTACAAGTTGGCAGTAGGTGCTGGAGGCAGGTGTTGAGGGACAATTTGTCCCCAAAGTTGGGGGGCAAAGAAAAATCTATGATTTTTCTCCCTAAAATCATGAAAAGGAGAAGGATTGTCAGTCCAAGATATGTGATCAAGCCACATAGTTAAAATTTAGATGCTAATGTTTCTTTAAATTGTTATTTATAAATATATCTCTTCAATAGGCTCATCTTCAATATTTTTAATGTTTTATATTTAAACAAAAAGTGAAATGGTACTATAAGCAATGTTGGGAAAACAAAACTATCACCTTTTACCTGATGGCAGTTGACTCTAATTTTCTTCACTGAAATCAAAATTAAAGTGCTAGCCAGCCTACAAAGTGTTGAGAACCCTTCATGATGATGGGAAGAATATTGTTCTGGTGCTCTGCAAAATGAATGGGAGAGCTTTGCAAGTAGCCTGCTTTGGCCGCACTGAGTGGATAGTGAATAAATGGAGGAAATGTGAAGACAGAAAGCAATTTGAAGATAAAGAAGCAGCAATCAATGCAGTTAACAGAATTTACAGAATGATCTCTATACACTTGACACCTGCCTTGTAACATAGTCAATACAGCCAGCTATGACTCAGTCCACTCAGAGATGAGACAGTATCACTAGTCAAATAGTACCAATGTCCCTTTTCTTGATTGAAAATTCTGATTCTAGTATAAAATTCAGAAAGCTTCCATGAATTACTTGAGCTTTTCTCAGTTCTTTAGAGCCATAAGGAGCTAGCTTTCCATGATTCAGTATGACCCACCTAGTTCTCATCATGCTAATTATTTTATCCAACTCCCATATGTAATTATTTATTGGAATATTTCCATCTGCACTTTTTTGTGAGAAGAAGGCAGTTGGAGGCTGATGCTGAGTTTTTCAAGTTTCAAAAATTATTTATTTTTCTTCTGTGGATCCTGAATCTGTATTTGTTTTTCTTGTGAATTTGTTCTCCTCAAATAGATTCTAAGCAGAAAAGGCAAGCACTCTTTGTTCTACTACTTTTATGAGGTTGTACACAGCAAAGTCATTAACAGCCTGACTTTTGGAGGGAAATTTTTGTTTTCAAGTCTTGGCTCTACTATTTGGTAGCTGTGTGACCTAAGATCTAGAATTAGAGCGAGGAAGGCCTCACCTCAGGTAAGGTCTATTTTCCCCTGGACCTGGCATCCCTGTTCTTTGATGCTAAAACTTAACTATTTTCTTACTTTGTGTGGTCTTTGAGCAAGTTACTTAACCTCAGATTATTGTAGGGAGTATACAAGACTTGAAAGAACTTTACACAGTGCCTAAAATGTAGTAGGTGCTAAGTAAATGTAAGCAATGATGAATAGTGGTCAGGACATAATTAGTACTATTTCTCCTCCCAACACTAGACGTTTCATTGTTTGCCTGTGCTGGTTTTCTCCACCACTCCTCTTTGCTCCATGCAGGCAGCCACCCCCTTTATAGCAGAATTTCTCAGGATATCCTGCTGTACATTGCAAGGTATACTTTGCTACAGAACTCCATTATTCCCCAGAGAAGAACAAACCCTTTTCTATCTATACCAGTCAACTTCCCAGAGAAAGAAAAAACTTTGGCACAAAGTGGGCTTTTCTGTATATCTTTCCTTAATCAATGAAATCATCCTGGTCAGTCACACTCAGCCCCACGATAAAGGAAAAAGCAGTTTTTCTCATCAGCCTTGAAACTCAGCATCAGCCTCCAACTGTCTTCTTCCCACAAAAAAGTGCAGATGGAAATATTCCAAATAGCAAGTCATTTACTAAATGATCAAGAAACACTATGAGCTCCAAATTCTTTCCAAAACCATTATCTACATGAAGCAAGAGCTGTAACACTTAGCTGTTGTGCTACAGGACCTGCAGGGGGCACCTGTCTCCTTAATTATTGGCCTCCAGAGCAGCAAAGACGGTGGTGCCTTTCTCTTTTTCTGCTATCACTATCAAAAGTTTGATGCTCCTTTTAATGGTGACGCTTCTGTCTTCATAATATAAGTCCTCTCCCTTTAATTTTACAGAAACACAGACTCTTCGGTTCTCCTTTCTGTGGGTATCAGACACACACACACACACACACACACACAGCTTCAAGAGTAAGTCTTAAGCAAACTATGATTTGTTGTGAACAGCACTATCTGTGTATCTGTGCATCGAATCGATACCAGTGCTATTGCCCTAAAAACTGTCTTAGGGTAGGAGTTTCTACTATGTATAATCTGGGACTGTCTGCTTAGCAAGCCTGCCTTCATGCCTCTGCTGTGTCTGCTCCCAGCCCATATTTGAATTCTCTTACTCACTTGCTTCCATTTCTTCTACTCCTAATCTGTCTCATTCTTTTAAGGCTAGAGATTACAAGTAACAGATCTTTGGTTCCATTATTTTGACTCCTTCCCCATCCACTGCATTCCTCTTCACTCTCCTTCACTACTGTTCCCTGCATTCCCCGGACTCTTGAGCATAAGGAGTCAGTCATTTTCTGTTTATTGTTAGATCAGTTATTCTCAGGCCTGGCTCCCTTGAGGACCTTTAGAAAAAATGCCCCAGCCTGAACTTCATCCCAGAACAACTAAATTAGGCTCTCTGGAGAAGAAGCTTATACATCAGAATGTTTTCAAAGCAACTCAGTTGAGAATATTAACTTCCACTAAAGAGGTAGAAGAACCTGACCCTTTCTTTTGGGTCCTTCTCCTTGAGTCCCTCAAGACTCTCACTGAGCCCTCAACACATTTATTGATATTGAGCTACTGTGACCACCCCCTTCACTTTGTCCATGGAAATTCTGGGTAGGGAAAGAATAATTGTGGTTTTTCTTCATAGACCCATGAAAGGATATGAAACAGAGAAACCAAGTACTCCAAATAAACTTTGATTTCCAAAATTCAGATATTCAGATTATTTTTCATGCATCCCTTTTTTAAAAAAAAAAAAAAGATTGTTTGTTTGTTTATTTATACAAGTGCTGGGCACAGTCAGAAGCGTGGGAAGGTGAGAGAACTCACCAGAGCCAGAGCAGGGAACAAAACAGGCAGGCTGACAAAATACACCGCTGACGGGAGCAGTGGGCACAGCAGGAGAGGTTTGCTGGCCATGTGGGACTCTCACAGGCAGCCGGGGATTAAACCAGCGCTGCAGAGGGTGCGGGCAGCTTCACAGCCCAGTGCTCAACCACTGCACCACCTGGGGAGGCCCTCATGCATCCTTTTTAAAGGTAGAAGGGCCAGAACCATGACTTGACTGATATAAGGAGGTAAGGAGGTACCTACAGCACCTCATTTTCAGGCGCACAACCTTCACTTAAAAGACCCCAAGAGTAAGTGTGTCCTTAAATTTTGTGCCCTACATACTTCTTTACCTCATCCTAGTCTAGGATTTAGAGGAGAGCTAAAATGAGGCCTTTTCTAGAACAATTTAGGGAAGAGAGGGTAACTATAATTATCTAGTTCAGATCAAGATTTAATAAGCAAAAGTTATATAGCCTCAACAAATTTTAGCAATAAGATTCCAGAACTTAAAGTGAGACTTATTATTTGCCATTAGCCCCCAGCACTATGCTCCTCAAATCCTCCTCCTCCCCCAAATATGCAGCTTATAGCAGGTTATGAAGGGGAAGATCTAGTCAGAAGAGGAGCAAGTTTCTCTCTATGTTAGTAGAGACTGTTGGTGGTTTGTGACTGAAAGTTACGTGTAATGATACTTTCTCTAGTAACATTAAATATCTCTTAATTTAGTATCATCCTCCAGACTTTTATAAGATATAGGTGAATTCATGCATGTGGCAAAATTGTACACTCAATAACTGGTAACTAACTTTCTCACCAGGAGGACAATAGAACTCAGGAAATACTTATCAGGAAATACTCAGGAAATACCCAACATCATCTCATCAGCAAGTCCACATCACTTAAAGACAGAGTCAAGCTGGGTACAAACTACAGTCTCCAGCTTTCTCCAGTCCAAGTCCATGATGATGGCCTGACATTCTCTTGCTGCGTTAAAGTCAATACTAGCAAAATCTTGAGGAGCTTCACTAAGGTCAAAGTTTTTGGTAAGAGTTTTCATTCATTCTCTCGACTCCCTTCCATCCTCCTGTCAATTTCTCCTGCCTTGGTCTCTGCTACAGAAGAAGAACCCTGCTAGCTGCTGGGTAGCCAAGCAAGGGTTGCTCTTCTGGAACTCTCTTTTCTTGATGCTTGTCATTCATATTGGGGACAGGGAGGAAATCAGGATGTTAAACAAAATGATGGTTCAGTTAGTAAAATAAAATCACAAGATTTTAATTTAAAATCTTAAAATCATAGATTGATCGATTTCCTGGTCACCACAACCTTAGTTACAACTTTAATGTTTCCTAAGAACACTGGCAATCTCTTTAATTATAAATGCCAAAGATCAATTGCTTGCTCATGTAATTGCCTTAGTTGCTTGCTAGAACAAGGAAAAAAATGAGTCCTGTATGAGAAGAGAAAGATGATAAACACAACTCCAAAGAAACTGTGCACTCACCCCCACCAAGGCCACACGGGGTAAGAGATTTCCAGCTGCTCAGCCAAGCCACCCATAGGGGTGGCCCTTTAACCCTGCATTCTTAAGAGTGTGGCGCTGAACTGAGATATCCACTGTGGTCTCACTCAAATTGCAGAGACAACTTCATGATGCAAGTTTGAAGGGATAGGTAGAAAAATATTTTTCTATTTTGAATGGAAATATTGCTATTTTCTATTTATGCAGAAAGTTCTGGCTATAGATATTTTTTATCTTTATGACCAATAGCTGTTTTTATTTATTTATTTTTATTTGTTTTTATTTTTTTTAAAGATTTATTTTTTATTTATACAAGAGCTGGGGTACATGCTAGAGGTGTGGGAGGGTGACAGGATTCACCAGAGACAGAGAGGGAACAGAACAGGCAGACAGACCAAAAGCACTGGTGGGGGGAGCAGCAGGCAAAACAGGAGAGGTCTGCCACGCCATGGGAATCTCCCTGGCTGGCCGGGAATGCAGAGGCTGCGGACAGCTTCACAGCACTGCACTCAACCTGCTGCACCACCAGGGAGGCCCAACTTTGTTTTTAAAATCATTGTTAAATGAAGGCAAAGAGAAAAGTGGTGATGTGGATGAACATTAATTGTTTTTTAAAGTGAGGTAAACTTTAATTTAATTTAATTATTTATAGAAAAAATAATTCCATAATACCTAAGGCCATGAGATGCTAGTTTTTCCTCAGTTCTTCAAATGCCAGGACAAGTGGAAAAAATCTTTGTTTTTACTCAGAATCTTTTGCATTATTATTAGAGGGCAAACAATTCAGTATTTTGAAGGCAGCACCAAGCCTGTAATTCATAAAAATTTGAATATTGACAGCCAAGATTTGTTTCATTTAAATCTTTTGCTCACACTCTCTTCCTCCTGCCCTTCTTGTCTCTCCTCAGGGATGAGCTAGGAAGTAGTCAATTGCCTCAATGATTAGGTTCCTTATGGAGCCTGAACAATGTCTCAAGAAGGGTTAGAAAAGACTGCTCGGCTCTCTTATTCTACTATTTGCTCACTTAACAGAGTTTGATTGTCTTAATACAAACATGAAACTGACTCATTTTGTCTGACTATTGGCAAATCAACAGACAGTCATCAAGGATGTGAAAAGAAATATTGATTCCAAGTTAGGAGAACTGTGTCCCATTTGATTAAGGGGTTTGCACTGTTTCTTGATTTAATTTTCTTATCAACATTTAAAGCATGTCCTATATCTCTGTCTCTACATGTCTGTGTCTTCTTTTAGTAGATGTATAAAATTAAGAGATTCTACCTGCTTGTTTATAGAATTAAATTTTCCCTGCTTCCCAACTTCCCCTCTTAACAATACCTAGGTTGTGTTTGAACCAGAGTTTCATGCAGACATTAATCTCTTTGTGGATGCCACCTGAGTGTCTGTTATAGTGGTCCTGGCACAATATGTATATTTTATTCAGAACCTACTCGACACCCTTTCCTCAGAATAAATCAAAAATAAAGCTTGAAAACCTTGAATTAAATTCTCAAGGTTTAAATTCAAGGCATTTTACATGCCCTGAATTCAGCTCATTTCTTCTTCCTGAAAAATGTCTCCATTTGCTAATAGACTAGGGACCAAAGCATCTCCAGTTCCTCCGTGACATCCTAAACCTCCCCCATCGTCTCCATAGATGTTTTGTTACTGAGCAGAGGGTCCCCTGCCATCACAAGTTTGCTCTCCCTCAAAGTTCTAAACCTGACCATTCAGAGCCTCAAAAAGCATCTTTTCCTTTATCCCTAAAACCTTCAGTAATTGTTCTTTTTTTCAAGTCCTGTTGGCCCCAGAGTACTATTGCGAAAAGGAGGTCAGGAATACCCCCTCCTCCCATTAGAATTTTAAGGTCGCATCTTTGTTTGGATTTCCCAAAAGAAAACATAGAGACAAGAATTTGAGTAAAATTATTTGAGAAGTAAGCCTGGAAAATGTCAGAAGAGGGGTGAGAAACAATTCAAAGAAAAGAAGTAAGGAAGATAATAAAATGCACCTGACCAAGTCCGTGACCACTGTGGGCTTAGAGCTCATTCCCTCTGGGGAAGAACACACCTGAGGATTATCCCCAAATGTGCAAGGAAACTGTTCTGATTTACCAGCTCCCCAGGGTTTTCACCATTGGGTCTCTGGGGCTGGTGTACTGAGTGTGCTCCCGTGGCCCCAGTGAATCCTCAGGAGCAAGTCACACACATACCTGCCTGAGGCCTTCAAGATGTAGCTGAGTCACGTGGCAGGCACTGATGGCACGTTTAACAGAGGTTCTTAATATTTTCTCAACTGGTTCAAGGACAACTTCATCTGCTATGCTCAAAAACTAACTTGAAGTCACTTTAGTTCAATATGATATTCTCAATGATGATTTTTGTGCTGGACAATGTTAAGTGCAGAGGTGGAAATATGAATAAAGCTGCCTGACTTAGGGGACCAAAAGAAAGCAAAGTCTCTGAAATTTTCTAGTACCAAATAACTGAATAGTGTCAAGTGTTTTTTCCTCCCATTCAGGGACCTCCAAGTTATGATCTATTTCTAAGCCTTTAGACACATAGGATACACTTTTCTTCTCTCTCCTCACTGCTTGCCCCCCAAATCCACATTCCCCATTTCAGTTGATTCACCGGTAATCATCCACATATCAGTGAGATGTCTCATCTCTCAGGAGTCTTTTTATTCCCCAGTGTTATATTGAAACTTCTCTTAAAATCTTCCTTTTAAGCTCCATGGCTTCAATTATCATAAATATATCAGTGTATCCTGATTTACAATTCATGTATCTTTATTCTCCGTGAAAATGTGAATTTTTTTAAGAACAATGAATGTGGTTTGTCCACCTTTGTATCCCAGGCATCTAGCATAATTCCAGGCACATAAATAGTTGATGAATTATGGATCTTATACACATATGCTGCGACAGATAGATACGCCACACATGCTTGTCGTGAGTAAGATGGCATTCATTGCTACTAACTGTTTTATTTGCCTTTAAGCTAAGCCAGAAATGCCCATGATTGTGGAAAATAACTCCATGGATGTCTTGGGACAGGTGAGTGACATTAAAGCCTTTGAAAATCTACAGTATAATATGGCAAGCTGTGTTGGATTGCATTTTGTCCAGAACATTTTCTCCAAGGACCTTAGAACTTGGCCTTTGCCCCTCAGCCAGTTGATTTCTGATAAACAAAATAGAGTTGATTCTAGAAATCCAGTGAGATTCCTTACTTTCCAAATTAAGACTCTTAGAACATGTGATCTGCGATCCTCATTCCTTACAGTTCCTGGAAAAATAGTCTCAATAGTTTACATTTCTTTTTAATAAAAATGGAACTCGATAGTGAGGGGAAAGCAGGGCAAAAAGCAAAGTGATTCCTGGTGTAAGAATGAGGTTTTTCACTCAGCTGACATTTAATTTTTTTCTAATCCATTTCCTATACCAGTTTTACTGTTATTTTATTTTGAAGTGACAAGAGGAAATGTGCCCTTCTGTGCTTCTGCAGAACCCTGGCTATTTCTTAGGCAGTGGGAGAAAAAGAAGATAGAATATGGTCTCTGACTTTAATTTCTTGTGTACAGTTCTCAGTCCCTAGTCCCTGGGACCAGGGCTCACTTGCCAGCACCTCCTCTTGATTGCTGTAACCTTGGAAAATATCACTCATATTTGTAGTCAGTTTTCCCACTATATAAAAGAGGTAATAAGAATGTTTGTACATTGTTGTTGCTTTAAGCATTAAATGAAATAAAGTATGTGAATTCTTAGTATATTTAAGTATATTATATTTTTAATGACTTAGAACTCTTCAAAGTCCTTTCATATAGCACAATACTATTACGTAATGCTTCTAACAAGCATGTGAATAGAAAAGGTATCTGTCATTTTATAGATGAAAAATTGAGATCTGGAGAGTCTAAACAACTGACTGACATTAATAAAAGGCAGGGGTGGGGTGAGTACTGAGCATGTCCACATCCACATAGGACAATATCATGAGGAAGAACGTGCTTCAGGGGAAGATAGAACGAATTGACCAATGACTAGCTACATATCCTCATCAAGTAGTTAACCTCCATGTTTTCAACAAACTCATCCTAAAACTGGGTCATAATAAGTATTTCATAGGCCTCAGAATAAAGTCAAATGTATAGACGGTAACGAGGCACATGACAATAGTGGACATCTCAGGAATATTTCTTCTCCACTATTTATCCCCCACATTTTTCTCTGCTTGTACATTCATAACCTGTGTGACCGACTCTAGGGCAATGTGGCAGAATGAAATACAGAACACAGAATGTGTTATCTGATAGACCTGGGTCTGAATTCTCCTCCATTGCTTATTAATTCTGGTCCCTGGGATGTTAGTTCCTTACCTCCTCAGCAATGAATGGCAGCTATGATCCCCTGCCTTACAAAGATGATATAAGGATGGAGGAGAGTGGATGCAGAGCATCTACACTTGGCAATTATTAAATGTTTGCTAATGGCAATTCCCTACCTTTTCCTTTCATTCCTTAGAAATGAACCAAATCGGCAAGGATGCCTACTGTGTGCTGCTTATTCACTACACCCACAGCATTCAGTCTTTAGGACAGTGGAACTTGGTCAGTCATGAACTGTGTCTTCTAGCCTCCCAAGTTAAACTTACAAAGTATATTACTTAATTTAGTTTTCCTGTAAAATAGAACACTTCCGTATTACTCTAATGATGATGCCCCTCAGGTTTATACCTGCCAGGATGTCCAGGAAGCGTGTCCCTACTGCGGATGTCCTGTCTTCGTGTGCTGTTTTAGCAGGTGGGACACAGCACACAGCTTGGCTTCTGTAGAAGAGATGGAAAGGGAGTCTTTAACCTAATGCTCAGAGCCTCTCGAAGTAGATTTTTGTATCAGAGCAGAGGATGCCAAAGAACCCCTCAGCCCACAGTCCTGAGCCCTCCACATGCTGCTTTGATAATGGCCCACAAGAAGGCACAAGGGGGGATACATGAAATTCCCATTTATTCAATGGCTCAGACTTTCTACAGCCCACAGATACCTTTTTAAACCCATGACTGTGCTTCAACTCAGTCATTTCCTTGGGTCCTGTCCTTGTCACTTTTTAACTTTATTATTTGAAAAAATTAGAGGAAAAAATCTAATGAGGACTACCTATAGGAAACAAAAGCAACTGGATGAAAATGCCAAAAAAAAAAAAAAGTTAAACAAGGTTTAACATATAAAACAGGTTATAACAATATAAAATAGACACCATAATCTAAAACCCATGCAGCAGAGTTTAGCAGGCTAGCTCTGGTGGCTTTTTATATAATTTGATTGTGGTTTATTTTTTTTTGTTTTTGTAAATTCTAAATCCATGTCCACTTCTTGACCTTCTTAAGCTCCATTCCAATTGTTTGTGTGGGTGTGTATGTACATGTGTGTTTAAGATTAGGTTCTATTCTCTCTCTTTCTCTGATCACCCCTTCCCTCTCTCCTTCCTCCCTCACCCCCCAGCATCTTTTCTGGTTTATTAAGGCTCTGAGTTCAAAGGTCCAGCCCCGGAACTCACACCCACCACCATCACTTGCACTACTTGTGTCCTGAAAGAATACCACACCCCTGCAGGGAAATCACATGGGAAGTGAAATATGAAATAATTAGAATTCTTTAAAAATCCAGTGCAGCCTGAATTTTTCACAGTCCGGGTGTTTGTGCTTGTGATTGTTTCACAAACAGCTCAAAAGGAGGATAGATCTGACTGTTAGAGCTGGCTGTTGACGAATGAGTCTAAGAAGCAGAAGAGGCAGCTACATAGGTGAGGCCTGAACCAGGCAAGCTGTCAATATCACACCAGGGTACATTTTCAGGGTGGTGTATGCCATGCAGCACTGGGGCCATCTACAACATAAAGAGACACTACCTCCTGTTGTCTTCCCAGGTCTCACCATTTCCTTCCCCATACCCAACTCAATTGAAAGAACAAACAAACAAACAAAACTACAAGTTCTGGAGGAATCGTGCAATACAAAGTCAGCTGCAACACAAAATCCACATTGTCTTCCCACTTCATTTTATTTTTTTTAAATTGGGAACATTTATTTATTTTTAAATTTTTTAATATATTTTTTAATATTTTATTTTATATAATTCTTACATCATTTTTCATTTTTGCACAATGTATGCATTTTCATTCTGGTTATATTCCCCATACAATTGCACCCCCCCTTATTTTGACCCTAATCCTTCCTCTCCCTGTCCCCCCATTTCATTTTATTTTATTCCCCAGTTAACATTTGGGACATAACCCCAGCAGAGAGGAATTTTTTCTTTTCCTATAGACTGTTAAGTCCCTTTTTATAAAAGCATCTGTGACTCTTTAATGATGAACAGTTTACTAAGCGAATACTAGGTTGGCAGGGTTAGGATTTCAGTAGCAGGAATAAAATCCAGAATCTACAGCTCAAATGAATTCATAGTTTGTAGGCACAAAACAAAAGAAACTTATTAAAATTGACCTCAGGATCTAAGAAATTGTTCTCTGTCCTTTGCTTTCCCAGACGGCTGTGGTCTCTCATCTTTCCATGGTAAATGTCTTCTTGGAGCTGTCTCTCCTGTCTTCACATTTCTTCTCTCTCCCTTTTCATTTCTTTTTGATTTTTCTGCTCTTCTTTCATCGTCCTTATACACCCCATCTCTCCATCTTTTTCTCTTTCTGAGTTTCTATCACCTCTTCCTCACTCCCTCTCCTTCAACAGAGCTTAAAATATAAAATTATTTTTCATATATTGAAAATATTTTTATATATTGATGAAGAGTCCATAAGTTCTTTATGTTTAATTCAAGTCAGCTGAAATGGCTTTCTGTGCTAATTCCACCTTCATTATGTGTGAGGTGTTGAAAGGACTCACAGGGTTCACAGCTTACAGTAACATAACCGCTTTACGAGAAGCTGTGCCCCACGCTGCCACAGGGAAGACACAAGCGCTGGGATGGCACAGAAAACTCAGACTCAGGCTTCTTTGCTCTTCCACAGCTGGGTCCCACAGAAGTTCTGTATCCAGTTCTCACATCACCACCAATATGGGTACAAAACCATCAGTCCCAGGAAGTAGGAGTTCTGACGGTGCTGGGGTCTCGTAGACACAGTCCAGCACCTCAGCCAGGCTCGACCATCAGTACCACGGAAACTCAGCTCCACCAAAACCAAGTATTACGCGTAAATCCCATTATTTTCATTCATCAGCGTTGACAGGCAGGTCCCTTCTGCCCATCCCCAAACAACTCACAGACCCCTGGTGGAAAAGTGACAGTAATCTTTAGCTAATATGTTTTGAAGTGGTGGCCAGGGGTCAGGACAGCTGTAGAACCCCTGCAGTAAGTATTTTACAGGTTCAGGCCTACTGAGATTAACCGCATTATGTCCAATCTTTCTCTTAAAAACAAAAGCCCGTTAAAGTTCTTTAAATTTTGGCCAGAACTAGAATGGACTCCTTACTATGAGACTGAAGTCAGTATTTTCAGAATAGACTCCCCCATGCTCGATTTAAAGAAAATGGAATGGATGAGCTGCTCCTCCGGACAGGCCCTTCTCCCTCTGGCAGGCTTCTCTCGCAGCTCTCCCCTTCCACTTCCTTTCCAGGGTGGCCCTTTCCACTCCTCAGGGCTTGCTCTCTCCTTTCCACAGCCCTCTCTCTCCTGAGCACCTCTTTTTCTCTTCGGCTGGCCCAAGAAGCCAGGGCCCCCACCTGCTGCAGGAGCCTGTCCCAGTTGCGCTCAATGCTCATGGGGAGCTGTGGCGCTGGCGTCCTGGGTCCCAGTGCTGTCCTGACTGACCATGGCCACTCTTCTCCAGTTCCCCTCTGTGCATGCGTTTTAGATGCTTCCACAGGGCTGTGGTTCCCACATTAACCCCAGGGCCATGGCTCACCTGCCTGCCACACAGGCAGCAGGTGGCATACTGATTGGGGTGGTGCCCAACACATGAAATGGCCCGGTGGAAATACTCCCATACCTCCAAAAAACAGCTCCCCTTGTCCTGGGGCACAGGAGCGCCAAAGGGCCTACCTCTCCCATCTCACTGCTCTCTTCCTCCTCCTTCATCTCTAAGTCCTCCTTGGCCTTCATCCTGTTCCCTGTTCTTCCTCTTCCTGCCTCATCCTATCTCTTCATCCTATCTCTTCTAGAGCTTTCATTGAGCCACAGTGGCTTTTGTTTTTTTTTTTAAAGATTTATTTATGCATACAAGAACTGGGGTACAGTCCAGAGGTGCAGGGGGTGAGAGGATTCACCAGAGACAGAGCGGGGAACAGAACAGGCAGATTGACTGAAATACACTGCTGAGGGGAGCAGCGGGTGAGACAGGAGTGGTCTGCTGCACCATGCGGGTTGCTCCCTAGCCGGGGATCAAACTCGTGCTACAGTGGCTGCGGATTGCTTCATAGGTTGTGTCTTAACCCCTTGAGCCACCAGGGAGGCTTACCACCTTGCCTTTTGGAAGGGACTATGGTAGCTTTTGGGGATTTGTAATAATAGTCAAAGGCTGGCCATGCCTGGACATGTGTGATGTTTCCTTCTCTCTGCCCACGGGAGAGTCAGGGTGAGTAAGAGCCAAGCAAAATGACCTCTGAGGCTCTCGGGTACATCCCATCTATGCCAAGATACTTGCTGATCCTCCTTGGCTCAGTTACAAAGAAAAAACAAATTAGTCCAACAATTACAAAATCTTGCTGTTCTCTATATCAACCAAGACCATGGGTATTTTGAATGTTCAGAATTTTAGATTTCTTCTTTCTTCTTGATTATCTTCCTTGCGGCTTCCACTGAAACAGTCTCAGGGTTGAGGTTGTCAGGATCCCCAGAGCTTGGGCCTCACTGGATCTTTGCCAGTATAGGTAGGTGCAAGCAAGGACAAATACCAATGTGAGAGACTCATGCTTCTAAGAACTGTTGCAACAAACAGTCCAGAAGATATAAAGCCTGTCAGCAACTGGGTGATGAAGTTCCTAGAGTATTATAGGTGAGTTTATTCCTAGAGAGATCCCTCTGGGGCTGGGATTCAAAAAACTGAACAGTAGACTTGGTTGTTTTCAGTTGGGGCACTGGCTTCCACATAGGAGAATTGGGGTTATCTGGTCATTCTCGGGCAAGCAGCATATGCACCACACCTTCCCTGCACTATCACCTGCAAAGCCAACAGCTGATCAGACCTTCCCCACAGCAGCTTATTTCAGATGTTTGGCTCATTTACCCCAATTTAAGAATGGATAATGATATTATGTTTTTAAAACATCTGATTTCTCTCTCCTCTTAGGGTCATTTCTTTAGCAAATGGAAGCCTTGTTCCTCGAGCTTTGCAACCCTGGACAGTTAGGAAACACCCCCAGCCACAGTGGGTACTTAGAGCAAGCAGGCTAATGACCTGTCTCTGCAGACTCCAGTGCAGGCTGAGTCCCACACAAGCCTTGGATAGCAGTAAACTGACTCCAGCCCAGAGCAGAAGGGCACCACCAACTCTTGTTCCCTCCCACTTTCAAGGGAGCTTTGTTTCCAAGTGGGTATGTCCCTATTGGCCAGATTTTTGTTGTTGTTGTTGTTGTTGTTGTTGTTTTGCAACACTTAGCCATGAATGCAAAGCTTTTCTCCTCCCTGCTCTAACACCTAGAGCAGACGTTCATAAAGTAAAACAATAAGCCAAGCACCTACAAACTTTAGTTGTTTCCCAATGACTAGATCATCCAAGCTCTCAAGCAAAGAAAGAGATTTCAGGGGCAAAGAAGGAAATATGGGCTGAGAAACTACACTCTTCAGGACACCTCTCTCAAATTCTTTGTCAAATTGTTAGATGGTAAGGTTCGCTTTGTAGTTTGGAAACTATGGATATTGTAAATAAAGTCACTAGAAATGCCAAAGAGTGTACAGAAAAGTGAAAGGAAATCTTCCAAATTAAAAAAATATATAGCAAATTGCAAAACAGATTTGGTGTTTCTTTTTATTGTATTAAGTAACTAGAGCGGGGAAACTGAGATGTTTTTGCTTCTCTTAGTTGGAATGAAATGAAGGTATGATAACCGCTATCAATATACATTGCATATAGTACTATCAGTATATATAGAAGGCAAATCTACCTGGATATAGGAACATTTTAGAGATGCTGTCCATCAAAGAAAAAACTTTGAGTCCATTTAAAGAAAAAACTAGGAGAAACAATAAAAATGACACAATAGAAAATACATAGAGACTAAGAGTTCAATTTCAAATGTCAAAAAAGATGTGGGATGGGGGAGGGTAGTAGTTGTTAGGAAAAACTCCAAATAGGAATGAAGAGTTGGTAAACAAATGAAACTTTTTTTTTTAATGATTTCTCTTTCTAGAATAAAAAGGTAAATTTTTCAAAATGATTCTAGGAAAAGCCCTTCGGAAATGGTTTTATCCAAAGTTTTGCCCAAAGTTATGGTCACCACTTCAGTATTACATCTATGGGAATAAGGAAATGATCAGCTCTACAGCCAGATTTGAATTCATTTTTTTCTGACTTCTTAATTTCATTTTGCTCCAGCCATCTGCTGACTTCCCCCTGTTTCCCGGGGCAGTAGGCACTGCCAACACTTGACTAGTGAGATGCTCCTCTGTGGGCTCTTTCCATCCATCCAGCTCTGTGATTCCCCACCACTTTCCACACTGTAGAATACAAATCATCTCTTTCCCATCTACAAAACAGATCTGTTTTCTAAGTTTTCCCATATTTTACCGTTCTCTATACTCCTACAGAACTGCTCATAAACTCCTTGGCACTCATTAGATAATCCTTTTTGCTTTTCTTGACTAATTCCGTATGTATTTAGAACATCATGTTGGAGAAACTAGTTATTTGGCTGGTCTCATGGATGTGACAAGCGTGCAATGAATGAATAAATGATTGTGATTATTCAGCAGAGGAGCATGTGAGTGCACTTGTAAGTTTGTGCACTTATACTATGGTACATATTTTTATCTAATTCAACATGTGTTTCTTCTTACCGTTTGGGCAAGTGGAAGTCCCAAATAAATAAAACTCTGCTTCCTCAGCAATTATATGTGCTTGACATTTCATAAGATATGTGACCTAAATTTGAACTTGTTTAGTCTTCAGCCCTTCTATTATAGAAAGATTGGGAGAAGTTTCAGGACAAGAACCATATTCTGAAACAAAAACTTGGAAAATGAATCTGGAAATTCTATAGAATATTTGTGATCTGAATCATTACAGAAATTCTGAACTCAGAGAATCCACGAGTTAAATCTTTTTAACATTTTTATAACTTGACAAGAGAATTTTTCAATGAGCCAGTTGCTTTTGTAAAACAATGGAAGCCCCATGTGTTCCTGATATTACCATATTATCATATTTTGGCAGGTTAACTAAACATGGAGGAAATGAATCATGAATTGTTGAAGGTATTAGCGTTAATGCAAACCTTTACAACTTTTTGTTTTAACATTTCATTCCTATTACTCTTCATATAGTCTTTCATGGACCACCTGAAAATAAACCTCAATCTTTGGCATTTTATTAGATTAAAGAAACTGAATTCTCTTTCTTTTACTTAGTAAGAATTTATTTTAGGGGACCTTATTTTATTTCTGATTTACTAGAACAGAAAATGACATGATTTCATGGAGAGCTTTCCTGCCACATGCACAGATCTCCATTGTCAAGTCTTGAATAAGTGGGAATTGCAGCATTTGCCACCTGCCACCTTGAATTTGATAATCTCTTCTGAAAGTCTCATTATTTCCTTGGGATTTTTGGAGTGATGTGTTGGATGATGTTAAAATGCATCTTAGTAAGGTCTCACCAGAAAATGTTATTTAGTATCCTCAAGTTTGGTTTTTCAGCTCTGTAGACCCAAAATCTTGAGATAACTAGTCTGTGGGGAAATTGGCACATAGAGCACACAGTTGCTCTTTACTGTTTAACCAGTTGTTGAAATTATTTAAGAAATAAGAACAACAGCTAGTCATATGTAAAATACATGTATTGATGAGAAAACAAGTAACTTTAAATGGGATTGTAATTTTGCCATTTTTGATTAAGTAATGGTGATCCAATAAGCGTTTTTAGATGCTTTCACCAGGTTGTGAAGAAACTACCATCTCACAAAAGAACAAACACAGTCTTGTTGATAAAGCAGAATCAACTCTATCTTTAAGTTTTCTGGTTTTTTAATATAAGTTCCCAGTTTATTTGTTTGTTTATATGCATTTCAATGCAATGTGTTTTAAAGAAAATATCCTCTCTAGGGATTGAGGTTGCAGCATCCCCAGTGGTGCCACCAACAACTTTCCACTCCCTTTAACCACTCTGTCTTGTTTTCCCATCTGTCAAGTGGCAATAAGACATGTCCTACTTACCTTACAGGATTGTTAAGATATAAACAATAACTCAATTCAAAAGAGAGGTATTTATATTAGATGGTTCCTGTAGTTGTTACAAATAGTACTTTACATCATTTGGGGAAGGGAATCAACCAAAATGTGGATCTCTTTCAGTCTTCAATATAACAGAAGATTCTTCTTTGATTTCTGCCTGTTACAGCTTCTTCCTTCTATTATTTGGCTGCCATTTGGTATGATTTTATTCTGCCAAAACGTAGCTATCATTTCTCTTTTCCAGAACCACAATCCAGACTTGGAATATTAGTATTGTCCTAGATTCTCCTTAAGTTGACCTAGGATTCTAGCCTTAATTTATAATATCTCTGTAGGAGATAGCCTATTTATAGTTCACATTTTAGCACAACCTCTTAAAGAGATGCTGCCTTGTTAAAAGTGGAGATGTAAAGGGGCACCAGTTTCTTCCAAATTTGCAAATAACCCTTTCTCTGTTCTGACTTTATCCCCAGAGGACATTTACCTGCTTACTGAATAATGTATTTCCCACAGCAAATCTCACATGGTTTATAGACGGAAGCTCTCCTCAAGGTGAAAAAGGTAAGGAAATCAATGGAAATGGGTTCAGCAAAAAAAGAAAGAAAACAGAACAATAGACATTGCCTCTGCCAAGTCGATCTTGGCATTTAAGAACAATTCTCA
The DNA here is from genome assembly GCF_014898055.3 of Talpa occidentalis. Lineage (NCBI taxonomy): Eukaryota > Metazoa > Chordata > Mammalia > Eulipotyphla > Talpidae > Talpa > Talpa occidentalis. The sequence continues at coordinate 53,235,994 of NW_023604295.1, read as the reverse complement.
TTCTCCCAAAATGTGATCTTACCTCCCAAATGACATTTTCTGATATGTCATCTGGCTCCTGCTAGAAATTGGGTAAGCGGTGGGAGGGAGGTGGGACATTTCCCAGCATGTCAGAGATATGGTTGATTTTGTCATTTCACACATAAAATTCATGTTTTATTTAAGCATTAGTAAAAAGCAACTGTTAAAAAAAATAAGTTCAGTTGATTTTGATTTTGCACTAATATTTTCTTTTTTAAAAAAGTTTTATTTATGCACACAAGAATTGGAGTATAGACCAGAGGTATGGGGGTGAGAGAATTCACCAGAGACAGAGTGGGGAACAGAACAGGCAGACTGATGAAATACACTGCTGAGGGGAGCAGCGGGCGAGACAGGAGATGTCTGCCGTGCCATGTGTGTTGTTCCCTGGCCAGGGATAAAACTCGTGCTGCAGTGGCTGCGGATTGCTTCATAGGTTGCGTCTTAACCCCTTGAGCCACCAGGGAGGCCCGATTTTGTACTAATATTTTCAATAAAAAATTTCTTCTTTTTCTTGTAAGGACCTGGGTGGGATGGGTGTGGGGGCACTAGAGAAAGTACATGTAAAGGTCATGACTCAGGCCTCCCTGGTGGTGCAAGGGGTTAAGACGCAACCAATGAAGCTATCCACAGCCATTGCAGCACGAGTTCGATCCCTGGCCAGGAAGCAACCCACATATGGTGTGGCAGACCTCTCCTGTCTCTCTTGCTTCTCCCCTCAGCAATGTATTTCAGTCAGTCTGCCTGTTCTGTTCCCCGCTCTGTCTCTGGTGAATCCTCTCACCCTCTACACCTCTAGCCTGTACCCTAGTTCTTGAGTGCATAAATAAATCTTTAAAAAATATATAAAGGATATGACCCTATGACAAAGAATATGTTCACCAGGAGGATTATAAATTCCTGGAGCGGGAATATACATTGAGACAAACTCAGGTGATAATGTACAAAGCCACATTTTTCATAGGTGGTAAACACAGCAGCCTCTGCCAGAACCATCCCAGCCATACACTGCCTGGCATAATGACCATGTTCCTTTTTTCTGAGTCATTTTCCCTCAAAGCTTAATATATTTCCAATTGTAACTGTGTCACATAACTCTTGCTGCGTTATTTTGAATGGATAAAATTAAAAGCTTATACTAATGAATGATTATATTCATCACAGTGTATTTTGAGACTGTTAATCATTTTATTATTAGTTTATTTTAATACCAGCTCACCCACATTGACAGGCTGTAATCCTAAAAGTATCTTCAAAAGGTCACTAATAAATCCGTTGTCCCGTACATAATCCCTGATTTGATGTGCCCATTTTCCTCCCACCCATGAGGCCAGAGAGTGTGGTCAGAATTCTACAGCTCAAAATTGCATTTAGTTATTACTTGGTCAAGTAATATGTTCAGAACTAGCATTTAGGACCTTTAACACCAAGAAGCTGTGAGAGTTCATAAATTTCTGACCTATGCTGACAAATGGTTTTACATTAATTTTCTGCTGCCAAGCATTCTATTTGGAGGTTGTACTAACAGCAGCAATTAAACAGAGTTTTATTTCTAAAGACGACTCACAAGACTTACAATGACACAGGTTATAAATTTAGAAGAGAGAAATGATATAATATAGCAATATCACAGAGAAATGATACAATACCATCACAGAGAAATGATATAATATCCTCACAGAGAAATGATACAATATAGCTTATCACAGAGAAATGATACAACATAGCAATAAGTAAAGTGAGAGCTGGTATCACATGTATATAGTTATAGCCAGGGATGCAAAGAAGTCAGACCTGGGATCTTCGTCCTGACTCTGTAAAGAGGAACCACCAAGGCAGTACAGAACACCTCAAAAGTGACAAGCCCTAAATGGAATCTTAGCTAGGGTTGTGTTATGTTTCCCTGATCACAGAGGAGAGTCCTGCTAACCGGGGTCTCACCCTGGGCAGGTGCAAATCATCAGTCTCATCGTTATCAATAAACAATGTTGATAAGCTAGGACAACTGCCCCAAAACTCCTTAGACCTGTGGTCACAAACAAAGTAAAACTGTTCATCAGTAGTTTTCATAGCCTGTCCTTGGATCAATGTGATGCAGAAGTTTAGGTTAATTCCAGACCCTTGGCTGTAAGAATACACCCTCACTACACAGAAGCTGTGTCTGACCACTTTCGACTCTATGTTGCCATAAACCCAACAGTCTTCAGATATCCCTTCCTGCTTTGCGGTTCTGTCTGGCTCGCACAGAAAACAGTACTGATGAATGTTGTCCTTATCTGTTTGGTAGAAATAAGCATTACCAATGAAATGAGAAAAGACAAAGGTGGATTTTTGGAACTGAAATCTGTTTTGACAAGAGTGGATGATAATCCACCAGCCCAATCAAACAACCTGACCATCTGGTGTGTGGCTCTGGCTCCAGTCCCTGGAAATAAAGTATCGAATATCTCATCTGAAAAGATAATGTTTTCCTTGGGTAAGTTGTCTATTTAGTAGGGTCAAAAAAGGGGAGGCCAAGACTACTATAAATTCAAAATATTTCAAATGGGAATAGAATTATCATTATTCCCATATTTTAATTTCAGAAAACTCTTTCTACACAAATCAAAATCATTATATTTCAAATTAAGCTTTGTTTTGACAAACAGGACTCTACTGGAAAGAATTTCTTCAAATAAAATGTAACTGATTCCTGTTTCCCCAAATTTCTGGTGAAAACAGCAAATATTGGGCCTCCCCAGTGGCATAGCAGTTGAGCGCTGGGCTGCGAAGCTGCCCACAGCCTCTGCAGCGCCAGTTCGATTCCCGGCCGCTGGCAAGGATCCCACATGGTGCGCAGACCTCTCCTGCCGCCCGCCGCTCCCCTCAGCAGTGTATTTCGTCAGTCTGCTTGCTCTGCTCCCCACTCTGGCTCTGGTAAATTCTTTCACCCTCCCGTGCTTCTGACTGTACCCAGTGCTTATGTAAATAAATAATAAAAAAAATCTTTTAAAAAAAAGGAAACAGCCAATATTTGGCTGTTTAAATTTCATTAAAAATAACTCTTTAAAGATATTAGCATTTAGTAACCTACCATATGATTAAAATTAACATTTATATGCTAATGATCAAGAGGCATTTGAAAAACTAAAATTTCTTCTGAGTCACTAAAAACATTCAATTATATATACTTAATATCCATACTTAGGAATGAATAAATTATGAATATGATAACTATCCCTTAAGAATAGGGACTGTAACTTAGTGATGTTAGTGTACCTAGCTTGAGGAACAGAATCTGACACATAGAGGACTTTTATGACTTGAAAATTGATTTACAGGGCCATTCCACTTATTTTTCTACAAGTACAAAAAAGATATATAGGATGATTTTGCTTATTACTCTGAACCAGATCAGATAATGGAGATTTCACTTACACATGCTGAAAGATGTGAGCAAATGTCTCAACAAATACACTGGCAACAGATATGCCTATAAAAAAATAGAAACTTGTAATGGCAACTGTCAAACATGCATATGTAACAGTGAAGGAATACTTATAAAACTAAAACAGATTTGCAAATCATTGTTACAACTCTTCAGGGCTATTTACCACATTCCTATTTTCAGAGATGTTGTAGTTCATAACATATTCATAAAAAGCAGAATAATTTATGAGGGAAAGTCTTCCCCTTTTTCTAAGGCTACAATCTGCACTTCAATCCTGCCCAACTCAGTCATAAGTACAAACATTTGATTACTAGGAGCTTAGGGTGGAGAAGTTTCTGTGGCTTGCATGAGCCCATTCCCACTACTCAGAAGCAGGTGCCTGCTGAAACTGGGGCAATGCATCAGCTCTGCCAGTGCATATATTTATACCGCTCGTGTACTTAGAGTTGATCATTCCAATATGGTCATGAGTTTACACTGAAACATCCATACTCAATTTTGCTCAACGCTAAGAAATAGGTATAGTTCCTTTTTAAAAAACTGGACATGGTTAGGGCTGCAGTCTTGGAATGGTGTGAAGATTACTGGTTTCCACTGGTTAAATGTCTCTTTCTCCAGGAAGCTTTCCCAGACTGCCCAATCTTGATTGCTTCCCCTCCTCTACATTGTAATACCCTGCGCTTCCACTATCACACGCTCAACAGAGTATCTGCCACCTGTCTGTTTCCTAGGCTGTGTGCTCTTTAAAGACAGCTCTATCCATGTCTCTGTCATTCACCGATACACCCTGTTGCCTTGCCCATAGCAGGCCCTCAATATTGATTTGTTAGAGGAATAAGTGATGGGGCCTTAAGGGTGGGGAGGGGGGCTAAATCAATGCTTTTTCTTTCTATTGCAATGTTTTGTTCATTATAAGTGTTGTTTTATTCTTTCAGGATCAGTGAACACTCCAACTGATCTACCACTCACCGTTACAGAATTGACATTCAGCACTCAATCTTCTGCCAAAAGCATATCTCGTGCAAGTAAGAATGCTTTCATTCTTTACTTTCCATGAGCAAATATTCCTTTAACCAAGTAGACTGATAAAAATTTTTTAGGAAAATGGCATGATGTATGCTCTTTACTATCTATGACATTTTAGATAGAAATATTAAGGAATATTCTCATGACTTCAAGGCATTAACATAGCTGCCTAAGTCCCTCACTTGATGCCCTGGGAGAATCAACATCAATAAATATTCAGTGAGAAATTTAAATTCTGTGTTTATTATTAAGAGGGTTAATAAATTAATAGTCCTCCTCCTGTGTTCTCAGTGGGGTATTTAAGAAATTGGCTATAAATTGGGATTCTGTGAGGTAAAGGTAGGTAGATGGTTTTAAATTTAAATTTCATTTGGTTCAAATTAACTTTGACAAAGTTGACTTGTGAGGGCTTTGTATCCAGCCTCCCAGTGGCATTATTAATAATAGAGGTCAAGCTGGTCAGTGTTACTATGGCAAAGGAACTGCACTGAAAGAGAATTTGGCATTGATGCAACAAATAATAAAATTCCCTTGTTTGTGGCCTTTGTGTTTAACAAGAACTGTGATGATTTTCTCTAATTAGAAAAAATATATAGTCTATGAAGAGTAGAAGTACAGTTTTTATTTCTAATTTAATTAAAACTATTCATTTTCATACAAAATGAGAAGGAAATGTGGGATAAAACAAAAGCAGCCAGTAGGAATAAGCAATTCCTTTCAGGGAGCCTTTGTCTAAAAGCCTGCAGTAACTGCAGGCTTCAGAAACTGAAGCTTGTAGCAGAGTAAGCACTGCTTGCAGATTACTTATCAGAAGTTTTACACATATGTGACTTTTCCTAGTTTTTGTCTTTTGTTTCCCTTTTTTTGAAGCTTTTCCTCTCCTATCTAACTCATATAGCAATAAACATTGTAGTCTATGATATTCTGCATCAATAAATAATAACAGATTCAAAAAGAATACCTTGAATTTCTTAGTACTGTGTAAGAGTTACCTATTACTGCCTAACAAATTACGCTCCAAATTTAGCAACTGATAAAGCAGTTATTGTCTCACATGGTTTCTAGGGTCAGTGACCCAGAAGCCACCAGCTGGGTGGCAGGCTCAGTTTCTTCCCTGAGGCTGGGACTGCAGTCACTTGAAGGCATGGCAGGGATGAGGCTGCTGCTTCCCAGCTTGTTGAGGAAGTTAGTTCCTCCCCACATGGGCCTCTCCATCTGGCAGCTCTCAATTTGGTAGCTGGCTTCCCCAGACCAAGTTCTTCAGGAAATAAAGTGAACAATACAAAAACCACACGCCTTTTTATTACCTTCTCCAAAACTACATGCCATCACTATTCTATGTTAGGAGTGAGTCACTTAGTCCCACACATACTCAAAAGGATGAAAATTAGTTACAATTTCTTGAAAGGAAGAATACCAAAGAGTTTGTGAACAAATTGAAAACACCATTTCCTGTCACTTAAGAATTTTTTGCACAAAAAATTAAATGTCATTTAATATTCTTTGTGATAAGGTGATAAGAGGTAGAGTAAGCATTATCAGTCCCATTTTCCAGATGGGGTCACTGAGATGCTAAGAGTTTAAATGATAACAAGACTCAAAAGTGGCAGTTAGTGTTCATGTCAGTGTCTTTTGTCACTAGATACAATTCTCACTACATTAGACACCGTATTTCATCAACTGGTTAAGCCTAGCACAGAGTAATCACACAAAAGAAATATTAGTTGAACAAATGAATGAATAAAAAATATGAGAATAAATGTTTCTTCACTATGTAGGTCCTATTAAAGACCCTAAAGTGTTGGAAAATGATCATTTGTGTTTGTCTTCAAAATGGTTGCAGAGTATTTGGAGAAAGATCACACACACACATGACAATGACCGTTCAAAGTAGTAGGGAAAGGTGCTGCATCTTATAGAATGAAATGTTCAGGGAGAGGTACAGACCAGTAAGTCCCAGGCTTTGAGTAAGAAAATGGCTTATGGAGACAGGAGCTATTACCTCAAAGAAATGCAATACATTGAATTTTGTATTATGTTCATTTGACTCACATGAGAGCTTAAATACTCTCAACAAAGTGAACAGTTGTGTCATGGCAAAGATGCTCATAAGCATTTGAGAAGTTATTTGTAGATAAGTTGGGGTCAGTGGGATGGGAAGATTAGAAAATGTAGAAAAAAGTCTTTTAAGTCCCAACCTCAGGATTCTAAATGTTATCCCTTAGGAAATGGGACAGGGACCCCATAGAACATTTTTTTTTTTAAAGGAAGTGAATTCAGTCACCAAACATTTTATTGAGCACTTACTCTGTTCTGGTGTAACAGATTCTTTTCTAGGTGCTGGGAATATAATGATGAACCAAAGAGTGGCGGAGGCGGGGGACAGTCATACTGCCATGACATAAAATTCTGCCAACTAAAAGCTGAATTGTATTTCTTCTAGCTGAGGTTTAGATGGGGCTAGCTGACAGACATTAAATGCTTCTATCAGACAAAACACAATACTGATTTCTATGAAAAAAAATTTAGGAGAGGAAAAGGCAAGTTGTTATGCTTAATGAGGCTATAATCTAATATAACTCTAGTAATAAAGAGGAAAATAGAGAATACAATCAAATAAATGTTAAAAAAAAAAAAAACAGAACAAATGCTATCTGATTTGCTCAAAACTAAGGATATATACTTGGGAAATTTCTAGAGAATCAAAAGATAACATGGGATATCAGGACTCTTAGATTATCAAATCTCACCAGGATATTTCCCCCCTCTCTCCAGAGCAATTTATCAATGTCTGGGGCTGCCACAGTTGAGAAGGGGATGCTCCTGCCCCTGATGTGCTGCTAAACATTTTACAACACAGGAAAGTTCACAACAAAGAATCATCTGGGCCAAAATATGACTGGTGCTGTGATCGAAAAAACAGTTTTCGATCCATCTCAGGTGTAATAAAGTAGCTATTTCTCACTTTACAAAATCTGGACCTTTCTAAAGGTAGTAACAATAGATTCTTTTATGGACAATTTTCAGTCTGTTTATTTCTCAAATTCATGGTTGATTTTATCTAAATCTTCTTAGAATAATCAATGAATTATTACTGAAAAATCCAAATTTTGTATTGGCAACCTGAGGGTAATTATGAAATCACATGACAGGTTACTTCTGCAGCTGGTAGGATTTACCCTTGTGTGTTCATTTAAGAGAGGAAGCAAGATAGAACATGTCATGGAAATGAAATTCAAAATGTTATTTTATTCCAACTTGTAGGAACTATATTATTCAGCAGCAATTATTAAACTACATATGCAATTTGTGTTCTTATTTTCCTCAATAAAAGGATATTTTGAAATCAAATGTTGAAGACAAAGGAAACAATACATTTTTTTAGTGATGGGCAATCATACAACTCATAACAAACTTCAGGAGTTAACCAGGGAAGCCCAGCTCAATTCAGCCTGAACTAATTGGTGTTTGCTGAATCTCAGCTGCGTTTGCAATGCTGTCTTAGGAAAAGACATGGGACTGACAAGCTAAGTGGCAAAATGAGACAAGTCTACATCAATCAGACACCTGACAAGTCTAGTGTGGGCAGTGCAAGCCGAACGTGGGAGCTGCTAAAAGGAGCTCCTAATCCACTGACTATGAGTTGTATACAGGCTATGTAGCCTAGAGAGCAGACCCCAGAAATGACAGCCCAGATTTCAGCAAGTATCCAAGATAATCATTCCTTCATCAAATAAGCATTAAATGCCTATTTTGTGCCATGAATATTTTTAGGTGCTCGAATTACAAAGATAAGGCAAGTCAGGGCCTTAGCTGCCCAGTGTTGATCTGGCAGACCCCACTTGCCTCATTTCCCATTTCACTGCTCACCAAGCCACAGACCTTTGGTGTGCCTCCAATTTTTATGTCTACACATCTTACTTTATGTCTTGGACCTGATGACTTTGATTTCTGTATTAAACCCTCTCTAAAAACTTATGTAATTCTCTGTAGATCTTTTTACTCCTGGAAACTTTGCATAAAAAAGTTCAGTCTGCCTCTAGCTATTGGCCAGTTCCCCTAGGTGAGCACACCTCATCCTCAGTGAGGGTGGGAGGGGATCAATCTGAAACAAGTAGCTGCCCAAGGGATGCAGCGAAACAACTAGCTTAAAAGAAACAGGACAGAACTGGGTGCAGGATCAACCTGGAGGATTTGCCAGGCTGGATGAGGTAAGCTGAGTACAAATCACAGGGCAGCAGATCAGAGGATCCCTTGCAGGTCTGAGTGCACAGACCTGCACCCAGGGGAACTAAAATTAAGAAGGGGAATCCAGAGAGGGTCTCTAGCATCAATCCTGTAGGTTGGCAAGGCAGGGGGCCCCGGGATCTCAGAAACTGGCAAGCCTCCCAGCTCCCAGCAAATCTTTACACTCTTTCTCTGGGTTCTCGCTGGTGTTCTCTCTCCTGCATCATCTCATGGTTTCAGCTCTTTTCTGGTCACGCTGCTTACTTGTTCTCCCACTGCTGCCACTGCTTTTATCGCCACCCCTAAGCTCAGGTGTGCACACTTGCACATGCATGCACAGCCATGCTCCAGTTGTCCACAATCAGGCACATGTGCCCCGCGCCCACACATCTCTACATTAACACAATCAAGGCTGTAGGTGATAGCCACAGAGGCTAGTGGTGTAAAAAACCTGATTTACCCTACAGAGTCTCAAGACAGTGAGAAGACCGGTGGTTTTTCTCTGACAGGAACTTCTGGCCTCTTCACCCATCATGTGGGTCCTGTCTACAGGTGTCAGGATAACTCTGTTGCTGTCTGATATCTTTGGCCTTTATCAGATGTATTCAGACACTGAAAAGTTAAAAAAAAATAAAAGCTAGCGAGTGCTGGGGAAGTCTGCTCAGCTGTGGAGGAAATAGACTCCTGGAAGAGATGTGAAAGAACAGCCGATCTTCAGTCAATCATTTTGTGCAAAGACAAAATAAACTGAGTGCAGGATGTGAGAAGACAGCCAGGATGACTGCACTTGTTGGGGAGGAGCTGCAAGGTTGCGGAGTTGAGGGGAGGCCAAGTTTAAGTTAATGGACTCTGGATTTGGGCTGTGATCTAAATATCAGCAAATAGCCACTGTGGCTTTTTGAGTATGTGAAAAATACAAGCAAACAAAAGCTGTATCTGCAGACAGTGGTATCAGCAAAAGCAGGGAGTAAGGAGACAAATGATGTATTATTTCACAGTGATACTGGTTAAATGATAATGGGCTCCTATAGAAACAGAGCAGGAGTCCTGCAACATGAGCCTCAACAGGGTGGTCTGCCCACCTCGAGAGGACAATTGAAGGGGTGTTAGAAGACTAGCGTACAAGGGTCTTCCAGTGTTTTCCTGGCAAGTACCTGTAACATTTTACCAACTTCCACTTTGTATTACAGTAATAAGCAATCATACTTATAATATGTGTTACTTTTTGAGGGCCTTTGATATGCCTGACACCATTCTAAAGTAGTAAATGTATTATTTCATCGTCCCAGCCACACAAATATATAGATACTGTCTTTATCCCATTTTACAGATGAAAATTCTGAGGTACAAAGAGGTTAAATAACTTACCCAAAATCGTGCAGAAAGTGGAACAGACCAGAGCAGATGGAACCCAGACAGTCCGACTTCAGACCCTGAGCCCTATCGCCTCTGAGTATCCATGACAGGTGCCCAAGAAATGTCTTTAGAGACTGAACAAATCCTTTCCACTGTGAAGGCGGTGGCACTGCTGTGAAAAGTCAGCATAGTAGCTGTGCCTACTTTCATCACCCCCTTCTTTGGACCAGTATTTTTTGAGAAATGCAACTTCTGGGAATGGGGCTAACATTTTCCTCAGTTGGAAATTAATCCGGAAAAAGACCTCCTCCATTCATTACTCCTGCCCTCTCAGCATTATTATAATTCTTATTTCCCCAAGCTATGAATTTAAATACTGCATATGAAACTCCAGTGCTTTCCTTGAATCCTAGGGAATTCTGGCACTGCGTCATTTTCCCAGTTTTCACCTGGGGCACACATTTACAGCTTGTGATAGATCGCTATTTTTTTCCCCATACCTGTCACCCATAAATCAAAGATAGCCTTCTTGATGACTGGTTTACTTTGGATATTTGTTTTGGGGAAGTCAATCAAAAGAACATGGCCATCTGCTGCCCTCAGGGCTGGACCCAGGCAATTAGAGGCTCCTCACCCCTCCCCTGTTCTTGGAATGTGCCCTCAGCTCACTTTCTTCACACTCAGAAGCTGCCCAAGGACATATCCCTGACATAAAATGTGTGGCCGAGGCATGTGGACAGTCCCTGTGACTAAACCCAGTAAAAAGCATCTATATAAACTGTTAAGATTTGGTAGGGCAGGGACAGAAAACTACTCATCTTGCAGCCACCCTAGAGGAGGCGTCTGTGTAAGTTCCCTTGGTTATAAAAACTTCTGCCTGCCAACATGGGGTATCAGTCCCTTTCAGCCTCTCTTGGTCCTCCCCATCTGGAGCTGGTTTCAGATTACACTTGGGTTATGATGCAACAATTTGTTTGGTTTTCCCCCCTTTGGGGTGAAGTACCTCTGGGGAAAGGCTATCAGACAACTACTCCTCAGTGTCCATAGAGGCACTGTGTGATGTGTGATGAGCCCTGCCATCTCCCCTGGGGGGGACCTGAAAACCCTCTCTAGCCCAGTCACCCAGCAGCGTCCATTTCCCTTAGACATTCAGGAATGTGTTTCCCGTGGGAAAACAGTCCTGTGTGGGGACTCAGATTTCATTAAACACATCTCCTTTATGCTAGGCTGAAGGTCAGTATCTACCTTATGCTTAAATCAAGGGTCATAGGGATGACTTGACTGTGATTAGAGGTGGTTGTTGGCCTAGACTCTTCTAAGTGCAGTCCTCCAGTTGCTGTCATTATGGTTTCAAAGTTTCTTCGTGCTAGGCAATTTGATGGAGTAAAATTGCACGTTTGTCGAGGAGATTAGGTGGCTATGCCTACAGAAGTTATGTCGATAGATTGGAAGGTCAAGTGAAAATATTACTACTTGAGAAAATTTCAGTTTCAATTTTACACAGGAATAAGGCAACATCTTGGAAAATTGAACATGAAACATGATGAACCAGATTACTCAGCCACCAGCTGAACTTACAAATAACATTTGTCTTTGTGTTTGAATAAATAAGGTAGACTAGGTAGGTTAGCAAAAAATAATTTTCCTATTCCCGTCATTCTTTGCCCACTAAACTCTATTAAATAATTTCTTCCTGACCACTGAAAGAAATTTCAGGCTGTTCCTTGACTATTTTGGTGATTTTCATATAATAAATGTGTCTGGTTCCTGTCAGACACCAGAACAGACTTGTGTCAATTATTAAAAAGGCTTGTCAAATGTAATGTGAAAACTTTCAAAAGTTGATTTCATCCAGACAGTCTGCCCCGTCCCTCCCATTGTGGGTTTGTCTCATCTGTGGAACCTAGAGTATAAGGTGTGTGGCCTGTGTCTCCAGGGTGTGGAGAAGAGACTGTGGGTGACATCTTTTATGATTTCCTGGCTCATCCTCTCGTCCACTCCTAGTTGTTGGCTCCGACTACCTCTTGGGGGGTCACAGGTAGGGAAAAGAGAAGAGATGTGGGTGAGGAAAGAGCTTCCTTGGAAGGTGGTTTAATCTGAATGTGGTGCCCTCTGGATAGGGAGAATAAAAGTTGACTTCATGGGACACTTTGGCTGATTTCTCAAAAATCCCAAGACCAGCCTGTGGCTGCTGTTTCCTTGGTGAGAATCACACCTCTCCTCCCATCTTCTGCCTACTGCTTACCTGTAGTCCATGAGTTTCTGGAGGTCTGTCCCACTTGCAGGGCCTTTATTTTTTAAGTATTCTTTCTGGGTTGGATTTTATTTCAGGGCATCCTGTTTCATCCTGGGTAAAATCACTCCTATTGTATTTGAGGGACGTGTTCCTCTTCTCTGCAACTGCTCAGCACTGCTAGCAAATATGGACTCCCAGTGTAGATTCTTTAGCCTGAGTCAGGCTCTGGTCCCCTCTATCTCAAACTCTAGGACACACAACATGAGCTCTGAGTGGTTCCATTGAAACTACACTTCACTGGGCTAAGGTAAGTGGGTAGATTTTTCTTCCCCATCCCCATGAGAGGGGACCTGACGTACAGTAACCTGATAACTTTGTCCAAAGAAATCTTCACCCAGTCTTCTACCCTCTCACATAACCTTGAAGTTGATCATAACTGACAGGACCTACTCCGCTCTGCCTTTATATGTTCTTAGTAGGTAATATAGACTCTGCTTTAGAAGTAAGGATGACTTGTCTGTAACATTGCTCTTAACCTTTGGGACTTCATCTGGAGCTATAGAACTCAATACTGAAAAAATGTGCAAGCCAATTAAAAAATGGGTAGAAAATCTGAAAATTCTGTTTTGTATTATCTATAAAAATGTAGCTTTTTTGAGAATAAAGTGACACCAACATCAGTCTATCTAAAAAGGAAATCAAGAAAACAACCCCATTATAACAGTGTCAAAAAGAATAAATATTTAGGAATAAATTTAAGTGAGAAGGTGAAATATCTTGTATACTCAAGTTGATAAAACACTGATGAAAGAAATTGAAAAGGACAAACAAGTGGAAAGACAACTGGTACTCACAGATTACAAGAATTAATATTCTTAAAATTTTCATGCTACCTAAAGAGATCCACAGATCTGATCAATTCCTATCAAAATTTCAATCACTTTTTTTTTACAGAAATAGAACAAGCAATCATAAAATTCATATGGAACCTCAGAAAACATTCAGCAGCCAAAGTAATCTTCAGAAAGAACAGGCAGTTAGAAGCATCACACATCCTGATTTTACCCTGTACTACAAACATTATGGTACTGGCATAAAAAGTGACACATGGACCAACCCCAAGCATGTGCAGTCAACTAATTTTCTTTCTTTCTTTTTCATTGTTATAGCCAATTTTTATTTACAAATATAAATCTCTTCAAAAAGCTACATTCCTTCATTTTATCAAATTAACTGTAGTAAAAATGTAGAAATTGTATTTTAAACATGAAAATAAGAAACCAATGAACTAATTTTCAACAGGGGCACCAAGATATATAATGTGAAAAAAAATTTTTTTGAAAGATATATAATGTGATAAGGATAATCTTTTCAAGAAATTATATTGGGGAAAAATTAAATGGGACCCTAACATTATACCATATACAAAAATCAACTCAAAATAGATTAAAGACCTGAACATATGACCTGGAACTATACAACTTCTACATAAGCAAAGAGGGAAAGCTCCTTGACTTTGACCTTGGCAATAATTCCTTAGATGAGACAACAAAAGCTTAAGCAACAAAAGCAGAAATAGACAATTATACTACATCAAAGAAATAGCAAAATGAGCAAGTACAATGGTGATTACCATGGAGGGGACTAAAGTACAGCAGAATGACTATAGTTAATGATACAGTATCAATACTAGAAATTTGCTAAGATAGTAGATTTTAGATGTTGTCTTTATAAAAAAAAATAAATTTTACCTATGTGAGGAATGATAATAGGCTGGTTATCTTGAATATAGTGATTATTCTACTACATCATATCACAAAAAAAAAATAAAAATCACCTTAAATATATAAAACTTGTTTTAAATAAAATAAAAATTAGTAACTCAGTGAAGAACTTATTGAGAGAAAAAGAAGGAAACATAATGAGGTAGTAGTTTCCCTGCTGAGACTATCAGGAAGTGATTATCCTTGGCTATAGTGTGATGGGTTGGCAAATAAAAAGCAGAGTTCTGGAAGGGTGGCCAGAAGTAAGGATACTTGGAGAAAATGGAGAAAAAAGGAGAAAAATAAGTAATATTATGGATAATTCCCTCTCCAAATGGGTTAATACAAGCAATGGAAAAGACTTGATGTGCAAATTGCCTAATACAATAGCTGATTCTTAGTAAGCATCAAAGTTCTGTGTTTTGTTATTATTCCCTTTAAATTCCTTAGGGAAAACAGAGAAGGTACTTATGGTAAGAAATGGAGCAGTTGATTTATTAGCCCATCTTTGTCAAAACTGTGTGTGTGTGTGTGTGTGTGTGTGTGCGCGTGTACATGCTAATAGAAACAAATAATCTAGTCTTAGAATACTATCTGTCTATTTCTACTTGAGATGAATACTGAGTGGAGGAGGAAAGTGGGCAATGAGGAGCAGATACATGTTATCTCCAATTAATTATACCCTCAGTACTATATAACACCCCCCCCCATTTGTTTCAGCTAAGTTGGCTGTTCCTCCAACATACCTGGTCAATTCCACCTTTTCACTTGTTCTCTCTGCCTAGAAAATTCTTCCCCCAGAAATCTACATGGCTCACACCCTCATCTTCTAATTTCTGTTGAAATGCCACCTTCTTTTAAAGGAGTCTTTCCATGACTACCATATTTGAAACTACTGCTCCCCTCTGACTCACTTCCTATCCCCTTCCCCTGTTCTATTTTTCTCCAAAACATCGTTTAATATCCTGTGTGATTGTCTGATTTTCCCTGCCCATGGGGGCAGGGTGTTTTGTCTGTTCATTTGTTTATTTTTTGTCTGATTTGTCTACTGATATATCTCCATTATCTACAACTGTGACAACACATGGTTATCAGTAAGTCTTTAGCACAATAAGTTATCTTGGATGAAGGAGAGTTTGAGAAATACAAAAGAGGAAGGGATTAACAAAGAAAGTTTTCAGGGATTCTCAAAAAAGGCCCCATAAAGAAAAAGGCACAGGGTCAGGGTTTGAAGGCTTACGGCAGGAAATGGAGTGGTGATGATGTGAGAAAGACATAGGTTATAAAAAGCCTTGTACAGATTTATGTGCCCAAATTATGTGCACCTAAGTGCCCAAGGACAGAGAGGGGGCTTAAAAAATGTGGTGCACATGCAAAACATACTACTACTCAAAATTCTCTGGCCATTTGAGAAAACATGGATGGAAGTGGAAGGGATAATGCACAAAGAAATAAGTCAGAAGGAGAAAGACAAACAGCAGATGGTCTTTCTTATCTGTGGAATATAAAGAAACAAAGCATCAATAACAAATAATAACAACCAATAACAAACTCAGAAAAATTGACTGTGGTGCAAGCTTCAAGAGAGGGAGAAGGAAAGGACAGTGGGCAGGGGGCATACTGGACCTGGTGAAGGACATGCATGCGAGGCGGTATAATTTTATACCTCTGAAACACACGCATGTTGAAAACCGATGTCACCTCAATAAATAAAATTCAAAAAATAAACTCTCAAAAGAGAGATAAAAAAAAAAAACCTCCTATTCTGAGTAGTTAAGTGCTGGGTCCATGGTTGAATTTTCTATGGCTATGCCCTGGTTGCATCAATGCATGTGCTGCAGCAAGGCTGACTATACTTCACAAAGCCACCAGAGTGGAATGAATATAGGCATTGATGTCAGACAGCTTTGGAGTCAATTCTTGTCTCGGCTTCCTACCAGCTCTAAGACTGAGGGGAAATCATTTCACCCCTTTAATACTGTCTCCTAAACTTAAAATATATTGCTTCTTTCATATATTTATTCTGAACATCAAATATGAATATGCATAATGGGCAATTATAAAGCTAAGACCCAGATTGTCCAGTCAGGATAGGCATCCCATGATCAAAATCCAGCAAATGAAATTAATCTAAAAAGAAATTATGACCTTTACTTGTATTTTTAATTCCTGAAGGAGGAATGCCAAATCAGCATTTCTTATTTCTTTTTTAATTACCATTTTACTCTTTATCCTCTACTTACCTTACCTTACAACTGCTCATTTGTCTCTTTTATTTGGCACATAACAGCTCTATATTAAATGATTCTCAAAATTTTAGAAATTCTAACTGTTTGGGAAATAAGAGTCCGTAACATTCCCATCTTTCCCTTTTTCTGGCAGTGAAGAGGGCAAATACCAGTTAAGAGATTTGGTTCTTAATGTCATGAGCAGGCAACCAGAGTTCTCTCTGATAGAAAATGTTTCTGTCTCCTCCATTCAGCTCAGAACTGACTAGAGCTGTCTTCTGGCTTAATCAAATTTCTAGTGATAATATAAAAGGGTAATTTTAATTTTAGTGAAAAATGTTTTAAAGAGTGAAATAAAATTCCACTAGGAAGTTTTTCAAAATGTGTCATCTAACCTCATGGCAGTTTATGAATTAATATAAACAAGCCATCTTGTATGAAGTAGTGTTTTCTTCTAAACCCTTTTTCTGAAATCGAGTCATTATAATGTATCTCTGCACACCTGCAAGACTTAGTGACAAACTTTCAGACTGAAGGAGAAATAAACAATCAGCCAACAAAGCAAGCAACTCTCCATCACTGAGTCTGGCATATTACCTTCTACATAGTATGTCATCATATAGAACCAATATGTGAATGTTGAAGAGGCTTTGCTGAGTTGTAAAGTATAACCTTAACCTTGAAATAGAAAAGACAAAAAGCAAGCTGTCTAATTCATGTACTGAAATATGTGATACATATAGTTTTTTTAAAGACATGGCTGAGAGGAATACAAATACTATCCTTTTAAAGATCTACTTTATGTTAAGAGACATTCACATATGTCCCTTAGAGTTACAGGATCTGATTTTTTATATTAATTTATTCTTTTAATTGTGATAACATTAGGATCCTCCTGATCAGGTACCCCACCCTGGGCACCTACCACCAGCTCATCCACAGTCCATTGTGCTTCCCACACTCTGTTCCTAACCCTCCCCAACCTCGCAGAATCTTCAGGTCAGATTCTTTTTTATTGAGGTAACATTGGTTTACAACACGGTATACATCACACCACCAGTGCCACCAAAAGTCTGGTTACCACCCCCCACCATCCAGCAGTTGCCTCCAGCTACTCCACCCCCTCCTTGCCCTCTGGTAACTACCATGCTGCTGTCAGAGTCTAAAGGTTTGTTTTTGTGTTTGTTTTGTTAGTTTGCCTTGTTTCCTTATATTCTGCATATAGTAAAATCATGTAGCCTTGGTCTTTCTCTTTCTGAATGCACTAAGCATGATCGCCTCAAGGTAAAAAGTAATTGCTGGGGCCTCCCCAGTGGCGCAGTGGGTTGAGCGTAGTGCTGTGAGGCCATCTGCAGCCTCTGCAACACCAGTTCGAATTCCTGGCCGGCCAGGGAGCTACACACATGGCGCAGCAGACCTCTCCTGTCTTGCCCCCTACTCCCCTCAGCACTGTATTTCAGTAGATCTGCCTGTTCTGCTCCCCTCTCTCTGGTGAATTCTCTTACCCTCCCGTGCCTCTGGCCTGTACCCCAGTTCTTCTAAATAAATAAATCTTTAAAAAAAATTGCTTTCCAAGACACTGCCACCAGTGACTGCTGCCACAGTGTGATCGTTGTCCTGCCGCTGCTGAGGCCAGCAACTCTGTGCACAGTGACGGCTGATGTGCTGCAGCCCCACACCCAGCTCCATTCAACACGCAGGACACATGCTCCTCACGGGCGTCAAAGGCCCAGCCTTGGAATGCACAGGTCCTGCACACACTGCATTTACTAAAGCTACTCAAGTGCCATGTGCAAGGCCACCTGCTGGGACTTGGCACCCGCTGCGTCCACTGTCTGAAAGCCCCCACTCCACCCCACCCATCCCTCCTTTTCCTACTCATTCTTCAGAGGAGTTTTCTGTGGCTCTGAGTAGGCACTCCTTTTTTCATGTGTTTTCATATTTGGATTGGTTTATATGATTCTCGGACTAATGTCCATATCCTCCATGAACTGCACTCCAGGGGAGGTGATCATTGCCTCCCCTGGGCTGAGCACAATTGGGAAGATAGAGGTTCCCAAATGTTGGGTGAGTAAATGAAAACATGTATGCAAGGATTAGCAAGGGTGATGATGTGGAGATTGTTAGAACTCAGTTCAGGAAATGCCAAGGATCTTAACCTTGAACCAGATATGAAGACCTAGGGTATGTGTACAGTGGGGATAAGGGGGATGGATATTTGTCTGATCTATTGTAGATAGTTCCCTGAATGACTTCAGCTCTGACTTCTACATGATAAGCAAAGTCCATAGAAAAGAGATCATTCTCTCAATAATCTATGAAACCTGGTACAGACCCTTAGCCAAGACCCCCCACCTCCACCGCCTAAAAAAAAAATAAGAATTCAGCTGGAGACAATCAGACTGAAATGACCTTGGGCTCCCTGAGGATAGTGACTGGGCATCATTGATCCCTTTGTTCCTAGATGCTTATTAGCACTTATTCAGCGCTCAACAAATTCCATAGGCCTGCCTGTGAGAAGCATAGAGCGGCACTGATATCTGAACCAGCAGAGTAACACAAAGATCAAGGAAGCAAGCACGCCTGGGGCAATGTTCCTCCTCCCACACGCTCCCTGAACAGCATCTTAGGTGGAATCAAATGAACCAATTCTCCTTCCCCTGCAGTAAACCTGCAGTAAGCAAGGATTGATGTCACATTATTTTCTGACCTCTAGAAAAGAGCATTTATTCAGTCATTTTAATATAAATGAAATATCCAGTCAAGTTATCATAATTCATCAGGATTCTAATGATCCCTGCCAGAATTAAATTACATGAAGCTAATAATCAGTGCCGATACCCAGTGCGGGCAGTCAGACTGGGTAGGGAGAATGTCTGTTAATGGTAAAAAGTATTTTAAAAGGTGGCTGGCAGTTGTTAATTAACTTGAGATCTCTAAGTGATGGTATTATAACTTACAAATAAGTCCAAAGATCTCTGATGATTGTTTCCTAGTTCTTTTTCTTCATCATCATGAATATTGTTGGTATCATATCACCCTGTTAAAAACTATTCCTGGGCCTCCCTGGTGGCGCAGTGGTTGAGCGCTGGGCTGCGAAGCTGCCCGCAGCCTCTGCAGCGCCGGTTTAATCCCCAGCCGCGCAGACCTCTCCTGGCGCCCGCTGCTCCCCTCAGCGGTGTACTTCATCACTCTGCCTGTTCTACTCTCCCCTCTGGCTCTGGTGAATTCTCTCACCCTCCTGTGCTTCTGACTGTACCCAGTGCTTGAATGAATGAATGAACGAACAAACAAACAAACAAACAAATAAATAAATACTATTCCTTTCTACTTTCACTTACTAAGTGACCATGTGGAGGTCAGTTCTCAGAGTAAGAAGCCAGAGGGCAGGGAAGAAGAATGAATGAGTGAATAAATGGATGAATGAATAGCACTGGTGAGTGGGAAGAGGGATAAAAGGCTGCAGATGGATAATAAAATCCTCACTTTCTCCTACATGAAGAATGGGTCCCCAGAATAAATGGATCATTCTTTTCATTCTTCTGAGAATTGTTTAAAAAATGGTGGTCTCTCTTCCTTTTTCTCCTAACCTCCCCCCATCTTTTCACATTTTCTTCCTCTGTAACTGAGAATTACATCTCTTACTATTCAAAGCATTTCTTTACTTTGCCTTGTTCCAAAAGGGATATAATGTTATGAATGTAAAACAATACAAAATTAAAAAAATAAGTAACTAGAGAAAGGGTTGTAGAGAGGGGCAAAGATAAAACCATCTCAGTGAGCGAAATAAAATTCAAATTCACTCTGATCCATAGCTTCATGAAATTACAAGAACCAGTCAACCAAGAGAAAAGTATAGCTGCTCTTGATGTGGAGGCTGCTAGGCCCTCTTCTAGAGGGCGCGGTGGAGCAGAGCCTCAGCAACAGTATGTGAGCCTTGACCTCTTCCATCAGCCCTGCAATTAGTCTTCAGGCCAGTGTGTGCCAGTGGGAAAATGCCAGTGCTCAATGCTGTAATAACAGTTTTGCAGTGACAGGAACGTGATCCAATACTCAGCTCATGGCAATCAACGCTTAATCTAAAAATGTTTCATACAATCTTATGGTACATTTCTTATTTTCCCCAAGGCCTGTGGTCTTAATAAATGGTGGGTGGCTGGGAGCCAGAAATTCCTGCTCAAGAATCTGAATTACTTACTGGTGGTTCAGTGAGGTTAAAGAAAGGGAGAATTACAGGTGACAACGTCAAAAGAAATTACTACCCCATCATAAAGCTAACACCGCAGCAAACTACAACTCTCTCACCTTTGACAATTAACTCTTTTCTGATGCAGCATTTTGGAATATAATTCTTGACTTGCGCCAACCTGAGGATGGAGGGACTTGTTATCTTGAATTAATCACCTTCAAGAGAAATCAAGGGAAATGGGGGTAACTGTAGAACTCATCATGAGATTCAAGTCTCCTGTCTCTAGGATGTGCTTATATTTTCAACACCTAAGTTAAACTGCAGATTACCCATTTTATGGCTTCTAAGATTGCCTTTTAGCACATACCTCATGCCAGGCACTCTTCTAAGTGCTTGATGTGTGACTCTCAATCTTTGCAATTACCCTACTAGAAAAATACTGTTACTTTTCAAGTGAGGGATTTGAAGAAGGAAAAAAAAAAAAAAAATCAAGAGGCTTTCCCAATATCATGCATTTAACTTAGAACCAAGCCAGGATTCTTCGGGGAATCTGGCTCTAGAATTCATGCTTTTAATAACCAAGCTACACTACTTTTGCAAAACTTCGAGTGGTTTGCAAATCTGTCTCCTAAACTCCCTATGCAGGTCGTTGGATCTAATGAAGACTTCCTAGCAGTTAAGAGCTATATAGAAACCTGTCCTCCTAGCAGGATGTGACTCCACTGACCCGGCCTCTGGCACAAAGTGTTTGCTGATTTGGACTGACTTACCCTGCTTCTGGGAACCTTTAGTCATCTTGGCTTCTCTAATATCACATGTCCCTGGCTTTCTCCCTGCCTCTCCGACTCCTCCTTTTTGATACCTCCTCTTCTGTCAGTCTCTTAGATGGAGCAGTCCTCACTGTTCCATCCTAGGCCCACTTCTTTTCCCCCAGCACCTACCCTCCTCACTATTACAATTTTGTCTGTATGCTGGTGACTCACAAGTATATACTTGCAGCCGGTTTCAGCCCTAAAATTCAAACTCATGGTCAACTCTGCTGGAAATGAATGTCTCATATGCACTGAAAATCAATCTGTTCAAAATTTAAATCATCTTGGTGCCTCTAGACACTTCCAAAACTTCTCTCTTTATTTTCTTAGTTGATGATCTATGGTCCAAAAATCTACTCAAGTCAGAAAACTGGGAATTATTTTTGGCTTTTTCTTTTTTCCTGTATTCAGTTATCACCAGCTCCAGTTAAGCCCATGTGTGAAGTTAACCACTTCTCTTCTTCCCTATAGCCTTCACTGTCTAGGCCACAAATAATTTGCCACTGGGTTAGGGCATCTTATAAGGATCAGTTGAATGTCCTACGTGGAGTCTTGGGGACATAGCTCCTTTCTGTCCTCATCCCTTTACTTTGCATAGAATGCTGCCAACATTTTGAACTGACCAGTTCGGCCCACCTTTTCTGTTCACAGTGCTGGAACAGCACTTCTTGTTTCTCTCTTTTTTCTTCTTCCCCATGCTTACTTGTCTTACTAATTTCTACCCTCCCTCCGGCTTAGCTGATATGTCACTTTCTCTTGAAAGCCATCCCTGACCTCCCATACCTTGGCTAATCTTTCTTCCTCTGGAATCTGCAGTCCCACCTCAGCTCTTATCAACTTGTAGTGTGATTATGCTTTTACTGTCTGCAAGGGAGGAGAAGCAGAATTTTTTAACAACAGATTCCAGAATTTCATTTTGTCCACTTATACTTGATATAAGCTCATTTATCCTTTTGGAATGCGACGACAAGGGCCAAGCCACTGGCTGGCGGCTGTGTTCCGCAACCATGAAAGAACCAGGCTGCATGATCCCTGCCACCTTTAAGCGGTGACTTCTGAGTCACCCTGCATCATATCTGGATGGCACATGAGGAAAAATCATGAAAGATCCCATGTAAGAGGTTTTATAGGCCAGGCTTTGAAATGACAACCTTCACCCCAACTCTCTTTCCCTCAGCCAGAACTCAGTACATGGCCACACCTACCTGCAGAGGAGGCTAGGAAATACACATTATCAGAACCAGAAAGAAGAGACTGGGTACACATGGGTGATTTTTAATGATGTACACCTGAAACTTATATAATGTTACAGTGCAGTGTTAGTTTATTTTTTAAAATGAATACCAAAAGTAAAAAAATGCAATAAAATAGAGCCAGTAAATCATAAAAATAAGAAGAGTGGATTAGTGATCTGAACTTTATTCTTTGAACTTTATTCATTCATAAAACTTTATTTTATCATTGAACTTTTTTCTTACTAAACTGTATATTCCATGAGGGCAAGGGCTTAATATCTTTCTCTTAATGTCATCTCGGTATTTGTCACATACATGAAGCTGTGTGTATAGTGTCTGTAAAACACTGCCCTGATGCTGGCTTCCCATTTCATTCCTCATATAGTAGCATCTGAGGCAGCCTCTAACACATTGGCCCATGGCTGACTATACTCACAGAGTTGGGAATAGCAAGTCTTTGGTGTTCATTGGCAGGTTGTATTGAAAAATAATTGCTGTTGATCATCTCTGTTTGTGAGCTATTTATATATGCATAAGCTGCAATGCTAGTTTATTTACTCTCCACCTATATTTTTTCAGAGATTTGATTACCCATGCTTTCTATTTAAGGTATGCCTTTCTCCAGATTTAAGGTACTTGGGAAGCAGAGGTGCCATTCAGTAGTAGCTTAAACTTAAAGATGAATGAGCATATTGGCTGTCATATTGTGTGACTATTGTTGAAGTTCTGGTATATGTAGTACAGTGTTCTCTTCATAAAGAATAGAGAGAAATTTCTCTTAAAAATTGACTGCTGTTTCACTATTCATCAGTAACATAAGATATATTCTTTATTTCTTAACATTGTTACTAGAAAGTTCTGTCCAAATATGGGGTCATATCTATCAAGAGTACACAACATTAAGAAGTGAATTTGATGTAATATCCCCACTCAGGTTACAATAGAACTCAACATGCTTTTTCTAACTTTTTTCCTTGCCCTTATTTTTTCTTTCTATCTACTTCATTTATCTCCTTGTATTGCATATTTATGTAAGTCACCTTCAAAATAATTTAGAACAAAGGAGAAATACACATACATAAAATATATCAAGAATTTGTCTTCCTAAGAGATATAAACATGTTTTCAGTGGTGTATGATTACGTATTTTCTCCATCTCAATCTACCTTGTTTCATTCCCAGAAATACTTTCAAGCAAATATAAACTAGTCTTTTATTTGAAGGGGAAAAAAAAGAGAAGAAGAGAATGGGAAGTGGTGTATTATAAAGATGGAGGTGACTCTGAAACTTAGAATTGAAGTAAATATGAAAACATATTTAGTATAGCAAGAGATTGTATAAAATTGGAATATTCATTGCAAGATAATGAAAAATGTATTTTGAAAGTGTAAATAAAACACATTTGGAGTTAGGAAAACTTGGTTACTATGAAATAAATAGTATTGAATATTGAACATGTAACCATAAATATATACCTTTTGGACTCAGCTCCATCATTTATAAAATGAAACCATTAGATTATTTATTCACTAATTTTCTTTCCAACTCTAGTATTCTATGCTCCGCATGCCACCATTGTTAAGAGTAGTGGCATGGTTAGACATGCAGATGTAAACACCTGTAATAATTTGGGAATTATGTTTCCAAAATAGAATATCCAGCTACATCTTCAATAAGCTTTACAGACATGAGTTCATCAACTCCAGAAGCCACCCGTCAAAGTGAGTATGGGAGGTTTTCTTCTTATAACTCAAAGGGACAACACTCTCATAAGTTTAAGTTAACTACAATAATCATGAGATTTGTGGAAAGGAATGTATTTTTTTTATTTAATGTTGATAATTTAGTTTTTAGTTTCTCTGTAGCAACTGTAATCTGATGACTATATATTGATATGACAATCACCACAGTCTTAGAAACAAGAGTATTTTACCTTTCATTTGTCATGGGACATTAAGTGATCTGAATTGTTGACAAAACAGAAAAAGAAAACTAAGTAGTGACATGTTGGCATAAAATAACTAGCAAACTTTTGCTTAATATGCCACCTAGGGTTATGAAGAGAAACCTGTTTTCAACTTCAGATTTCCCCAAAGTCACATAGATTAAAAATTTAGCACATCAAAGTAAAGTTAAATTACAGCTTAATAAAAAGGCTGAATCTGAAAAATTCGCCTTTCAGCCAGCAATTCCAGTGTGACTACCCAAGATTTCAACTACTCCTGGACCTCCACTGGGAAAGATGCCAAAAACTGTAAGTATTATTGACTCCCTTAGTATCTGCAGGCCTCATTTTTTCACCCAATACATCTGTTGAACAACTGCTATGTGCTTTGTTCATAATCACATTAAAAAATAATTACAAAGCACCTGTCATATTTAAAACATTGTTCTAGGGATTGGAGTTCTATCTATGAACAAACAGATTGAAGTTTTAAATTCTGGTGGAAAAGAAGCTGATAAATAGTGGTAAGTGAAATGGAAAAAAACAAAGCAGTAAAGAGAGAAAATGAAAATCAAGAGCAAGAGTGGATTACCATGTTAAATGAGGTGGGCTTGAAAGGCCTTAATGAAGAAGGTGATGTCTCAGTAAAGATAAAACTGATGGTGATAGGACAAGCAATGAGTAGCACATGAGTAGCAAGCTGGCCAAAATATGTATGTCACTGATAAATGCAGAGGGAGCCCAGTGTGAGGTCCAGAAATGGTCTGTTATTTTTAATCTAGCTAAGTAGCAGCAGCATCTACTGATGCATCTTTGGCAGACATGAACAGAATCTAAACAGGAAATACACTGACCTCAGTGGTATAAGATAAAGAAAATATGGTGGGGAAGTGGCAAGGAATTGTGGTTGAAACAATAAGAAGAGAAGAACTTGGATGCTGCAGGTATAAAAACTCTGAATCTCTTTGTTATGAAGAGTAAATGTCTGCCACTTTTGAAAAGCATTTAAGTTAGCTACTTCAAACCTCTCAAAGCCTTCTATGTCCACAGGCTCAGTCATTTCACTGTTGGAAACTTCTTGGGAAATAAATCAAAGAGCAAAAGGAGCATGTATAATATAATATTGTTTTGTAGCATTATTTAATCTCTTTTATAGATCTTGGGTTCACAGACTCGGATTAATCCTAATCTTTAATTCATGACACATTTTCATTATTAATTTGTGCATGACCTTCTATAATGTTATGTATTTTTAACAAATATTTTATGCAACTATTTTTTACAAATACTCTTACAAATTACTTTTAACAAATATATCAGTAATAGAAGCCTGTGAATAGACTAGAATAGAATAGAATAGAACAGAATAGAATACAAATATATCAGTAATAGAAGCCTGTGAACTCAATGCCCAAATATAAGACAGAAGAGGCAGTATCAGAAATGAGGGCACACAGAGATCCACAGGTAAGTAGGACTTTGAGATATGTCGAAGTCCACAAGGAAAATGGCAGTGAAAAGAAGAGACTGGTTAGCAAATACATCTAGGAACTTCAATTATCTATAAGAAAAAAAAGCATTAAAACATCACTACCATGTATATTACTCAAAAATGGCCTTGTTATTGTTTGTGTGTTTGTGACAAATAACAGACCATTTCTGGACCTCACACTGGGCTCTCTCTGTTTCTGATGTTTGTGTCAAAAGCAAAATATCAAACATAAAGAAATAAGTATGTTGTTGGTGATCATGATGTAAAAGCTCAAATTAAAATGCTGTAACTGAAACATATAATGTTATAAACCAGTGTTGCCTCAATAAAATTTTACTCTTAAAAGGTGCCT
The DNA here is from genome assembly GCF_014898055.3 of Talpa occidentalis. Classification (NCBI taxonomy): domain Eukaryota; kingdom Metazoa; phylum Chordata; class Mammalia; order Eulipotyphla; family Talpidae; genus Talpa; species Talpa occidentalis. The sequence goes on along the minus strand of NW_023604295.1, from coordinate 53,209,682 downwards.
CTTAACTTATGCAAGTATAGACTTGGTCTTTTTAATAGATTTCATAATGAAATCCTTCATTGTAATCCTTCACATTTTCTGTCCTTCTCTACTTGAAATCTTCAAATATCTTTATCCTTAGATCTCTCATTATCACTATTACCATACAAATAGCCTTATGAATTATAAAATCTAGGAAGGACTCTAAAACCCAGCAATTTTTCCCCGGTAGTAAAAGCCCACCTTACTTATACAAGGATAAGTTCTTGTTAACTACTTGTCACTTTTCATCCATAATTCTCTGCAGTGAGTTACTATATTTATAATCATTTACAAAAACACGTAGGAGCCAACCAGTTAATACTGATTGCTCACTCCAAAACTGTTTTTGAAACATGTTTTTACTTGCTGGATTGGACTAAAATGTGACATCCAGTATTAGATGGTGCATTTGGCAAGATACATGACAGGCATTGGTAATGGGACTTCTTTTTCTTCCAGTATGTTTATTTCAGTGGATTTATGTAATGTTCAGAGTCAGAAAAAAGACTGATAGTGGATGGCTTTCTGATGAAATAAGCCCACTGAAAATGTTTCTAGTGACCTTGCTATTTGTAAACATGTTCTATGTAATATTTGCTTCTCCATGCATTTTGTCTTGCTCATAAATATTTGATGTCACTAGAAGGTTCTGAGTACATTGCATATATACTAAATTTATAAATATATGTTTTAATATATTCTTTTTGTTGATGGTTTTTAATGAGAAAAGTTACCATGGATTTAAGATTATGGGACTCTAATCCTTTTGTAACTTCTAAATTTCCTATAATTTAGAATAGAAAGGCATATTTTACTTTAGCATTTATGAAATGGGAATACCAAATATGACCATGCAAATACCCAAATGTAAAAAGGTTAATAACATGTTGGGATATATTTTTATCCTGACACTGGTGATCAGGCCATGAGGCAGAAAACTGAAGCTTAATATTTTTGTCTTTCCCGTTTTCCTTACCATCCATCTTGTTCAGAGAGCCTAAAGCCACAATGAAATCAGTCTAAGGTAGACAAGCAGAAAAATGATATGAATCTCCATTTGTCCACTTACCAAAATCAGCAAGCTCTCTGTCACCACACATATATACGCACACATCTGGCTCTCCAGGTACCCCTTATTGACCTTACATTGGGGTCTTCACTCTGTTCTTTGTCAATGCATTCCTTCTGCTTTGAAATTTACATATTCTACTTAAATCCTGCAAATGCATTTATTGTGTTACAGTTCCTGGCTGATTCTTCTCAGGTTCTAGGTAGCTGAGCCTAATAATTCCATAACACCCCTTCTACTTTCCATAGGCAGATGTGATGTAAAAGTTAGAGTTGAGGAGTTGATGGGCAATTGCAGAGGCAAGACCTGCAGCAATGGTGGGCCCTGCTTCTATTTCAGGTTACATGATAATCCTGTAGTCCCCCTGTTCTCTGCTGGCTGGGAGGCTCATTCTCTAAAATCACCTCTCTTGACCTCAGTTTCTAAAATCTTACATGTCTTATATCACCTCTCATTCCATTTTCCTAAGCAGTGGTCTAAAGCACTATCCACTCATTCTCCTGGTTAAGTTAGTTTCAAATTAAACATTTAAATTTACTTCAGTTTAAAATTCTATCTTCTTTTAAAAAAATTTCAATTTCTGGGGGCTGATGGGTTGCTCCACAGCAAGCATACAAGCTCTGCACTTCCAAAGCTCATTAGTGCTGTCTTCTTCTCATGGTCAGGAAGGGTATGAGAGGCCCACCTATGGAGTTGGTGGTTGTAGCAAGAATGGACATGATAGTACCAGCTTATGCATCCTGCTGGAAGTGGTGGTGCTGGCCCACTGCATACTCACGAAGAGGAAGATGGGTCCAGAAGACCAGATTGTTGAGACCCCTTTATCCAAACCCTGCCATCTATGCTGTTGTTCTAGGGCTCAGAGTGCCTTAAAGAAGACTGGACAACCAGGAAAATATTGTAATACAAAATAATGATAGAATTCCAGAGAAGTTCAGCTTGCTGAATCGTAAAAGAATAATGAACTTTATCTGGTTTTTTTTTTTTGGTTTTTTTTTTTTTTTTTTTTTTTTTTTTTTTTTTTTTTTTTTTGTGGGACCCTCTCCAGCGGCTAGGGAACGAACCGGCACTGCAGAGGCTGTGGGCAGCCTGGCAGCCCAGCGCTCAACCGCTGTGCCACCAGGGGAGACCCTATCTGTGCTTTTATCAAAAGAATAGCTGTTAAACTTCAGATATTGAAACTTTGATATGACACTCAATGTATTTATCTACAAAAGGACATGATGCCTAAAATGTGACAGTATTATTGATACCTGTAAACTGGCTACATATGAATGTCAGAAAATGTCATTGCAACAAAAGGCAAAAAATGCTTTTCTATTGAAATGGTTCCTGTTTTTACCATAGGAGAGAAGAACACTTTTTGGTAGAAAGTTAAGCTAAGTCACAGTTTTCTTGCTGAATAAACTTTTCCAAAAGATAAATTTAAAGAAATAGTGGGAGAATCTGATATTTTGCTCAAGAAAGGATATAACACTTTATTTGAGAAACTCCAAATAGCACAGTGCCTTGTGTTCATTCATATTTTCACAATGGTAATTTACTAGACGACATTATCCTTCAAGTTGGTGTTTATCATCCACATGACAAAGTATTTTCATTCATGGATATTGATGAAAATGGTTCCTCAAAGGACTTAAAGGAGATTAAACATGATGATGCCTTGAAAACCACAGAATATTACAATCAATTAAAAAGACAATAGCAACATAATTGCACTGAGAGACTCTCAAGAGACTTAAGAGTGGCAGATGGATTAGCCAACATGGAATTCATGCTGAAAATTGGCTATCTAAATTATAGATAGTCTTGTTTTAGTGCAAGATAAATTATTGGAGGTAGCCAACTATATCTTACTGAAGAGTCTATATAAACAAACACTTTCAGAAAAGAAGGTTCTCCTGTGAGAACAACTGATACAACTGCCCATATTTTCATCTTGCTGGAAGACTTTTACTTCAAATATTATTGGACTTGAAGTTTTTCCTCTACATTGGTTAATTAATTCCAGACATGTTGAATTGATGAACTGGAAACTCTTTTCTCCACCTCTCTTAACATGCTTCCCACTGTGTATTTCTAACAGTTTAAAATAATTTTTTAAGCTAAAACTAGAAAAATAACTCCCTACTTCTCTGAAATAGATTTTGTCATTTAATTTTATCACACGTTTTTTAGGAGTTTTCTTATACTACAAGTTCCTAGAAGTATAACACAAGTTTTATGAAGTGGTCAAACAGTTTGCATGATTTTAAATATTATATTTTTGTAATTAGAGTGGATCATGTTGATGGTATTACCACCTTCTATAATTGTGTTATGTTTAGTTATTCTCTTTTAGGAAAATCAATACTGATCAGAAAAGGTTGGCACTTTGTATTTGGTGAAAAAACTGTTGTTATCCACGTGTAACCAACCATTATAAAATGCTTTATATTGACTTGCTGATAATAAGCAACCCTTACTCTTGTATGAAATAAGTGGAAATAACTATAGCAGACTGCCCTGTTAATAATCTCTAGAAAATGTTGACTTAACACTTCTTCTGAAGGGCCTGATACCCTGCGTTTTCTGTAGCTGCAATTATCATTCACATCTAAGGAGAAATCAAGAAAGGGGAGAGCTAAAGGGGGGGGGTTAATGTTTGTTTTGGTTTATTTTGGGTTTGCTTTTATTTGGTTTTGGTTTATTTTGGCCTTAATGCCAAAGAACACAGTTAACTGGGAAAAAAACCACATATGCTAATGTTTTAAATAAATGAGCATAATGCCTGTCTAATGATTGCAACCATGTACTGCTGCAGCTATTTCACTTTACATTACATTATAGACCTGTTATCAAATAGAGATATGTGGAGCCTGCCAAGAAGTGGGTCTTTCTTGCCAGGGATAGGGCACTAAACAAAATGAGTCAATAAAGCTGTTTCAAAAGCCATATGTGCTGTCTGCATTCGCTCCCATCCACTCAAGGGTAAGGTTTGCCTTTAAATGCTTCAAAGGGGCTCACCCAGATGCTCTTCAGGCCTATGGCCATAGTGTCCTGATAATGCACTGTTAACACAGTTAAGTTTTTATAGTAAAACAAAATGTCATCTGCACTACAAACTATTTTGTTCCTTGGTGAACATTCTATCAAGGTTTTAGAGTCTTACTGGAGTCTTTCTTAACTAAAGTACACCATAACACATCTGGGTTTCATTTTCTTTTATTTTTAGAAGATAGAATAGACATTTGTACAGTCACACCACTCTCTGACCTGGAGGAACCTCTTCTGGAGATTTTCTTACATTTCTTCTTCCTGCTTCTAAGTCACAGTGATTGGGATATCCCTTATTAGAGACACCGGGGTCACAGCATTCTCTCAACTCACACTTTATTTGGGGACATTCTAATGTGTATACAGACTATGTCAATAATCTTATTTGAAGTATTCCTTGATACCATGTTTTCATAATTATTAGTTTCAATTAAAGGTCAAGAAGGGACAATGAAAGTCTTAAAATATTGATGTTTTAGTATTTTCTTCTTTATGCAGCTTCATGGATGCCCAGTGAAACATACAGTTCACACTCCTCAAGTGCAGGCCTGACACTTCATGGTGAGTACTTGGGGAAGACTTAGGGTTAGGGAAGGTAGTGGTTTCTTTATCTGGGCACAAGTGGAAAAGCAAGAACTAATAGGAAGCCAATTCCAGAGAGGAATTTAAGACTGCATCTTGATGATAAAAAAAAACAAGTGATGATGAAAATGACAATGAATGAAATAAAAATTCTTTCTGGTCACTCAAAGAAGTCAGGGACCAAGTCATAGATTTCTCTGTTTTGTATCAAAATAAAAATTTATATCATAACATTTTTGCCAATTAAGTCTATAAAAATTCATTTGAGAAAATGTACTTTCACTTCTCTAAAATGTTGGAGTTAAAATGTCATATCCCACCATCTTACCATTATAGAGTCTTGGTGGTGAGTGGTGACTATACTTTTGGTGTAGGGGTTGTGGTAAGAAAGTGTACTTTTCATCAGAAAATGAAATGATTAGTAAGCGTGGATTTATCTACTCCAACATGGCCAAAGACTTTTTGTTGACCTTATCAAATACATTAAGGTGTAAAAGAATCAGTATTTTGAGTGGCTGGATCTTTGGTAATCTGGAAAAACAGGAATAGGGCCTCATCTTTCCATTACCCCAACTTAAGATATTCTTCCATATCCATTTAAGTATCTCATGGAGATTCTTTAGCACATATTGTTTAGTCGTACATGTTAAATGTCTTCTCTTTGATTCCTCAAACCAATAGTAAATTTCACTCCCCTAGTAACTGCAAGATGCCAGAATCCTAAATTGTCCATAGTAAATTTTACACATAGTATTTTAGAAGCATTTAGGCCATTCAAACTGAACTCTCCCCAGTAACAAGTGAAATCCAATCATGATTTGATTCCATTTGTCATGGTCTAGATGGCTGGTGGATCTGTTCAGATATCCCCTTTATGTCCCTAGGTGATGTCCTCACCAGTACAACCAGAAAATTTTCACAAGTTCCCACAAGTGCCAGTGTATCTACTATAAAAAATAACAGCAACAACGCCATGTCTGGTGAGTCATTTACCATATTTGGGGGTAGGGTTTTGTTCACTCAACAAATATTTATTGAGTGTCTACCATTTGACAAGTACTGTGGCAGTTTTGGATATACGATGCAAACACTAGTCTCCTAAGATTCTAATAGTAAGTAAATAATCATAAAATTAAATTTAGTTATGGCAAATGCTAGGCAAATTTAGTTATGGCAAATGCAAGGTGTTATCAGAGTCTATCAGAATGACATGATTTTAGTTGAGGACAAGAAAAACCCTCTCTGAGGATAAATTTAATTTAAAATTTAAACCATGAAGAATTACAGGTGAAAAGCAATAGGAAACTTTTAGGTGCTGTGAAAATACAGTCTGAGGTATGAGATTGTTGAAACATAAATTAACTGATAAAATGTTGTTAATGCAAAACACAATCCTTTTTTTAAATCATAAGGCAAAGGATTTTATAAAATTAGGATCTTCCTAATACAGATAATGATTATAAATTCAGAGGCATGCTCAACTCTGACTTCAGTGATAACTCCCTTGACTGGTGAAGTCTCAGTTGATTTTATCTTGAAAGTCACACAGTTTTCAGGTCATTGGTGCATCATCCTGCATACAGTTTGAGCATAGAACTGAAAACTGGGGCCCTATCAATATTTTTAAGACCCTGATACCTTAAAGAACTGCTTAATTCAGTGACTGGGCAAGACTGGAACTCTCTTGCTCCACTACGTCATTCCTGAAGTCAGTGGACACGTTTTCTATATTTGTTTGGGAGACAATTTATAAGCATTGATATAAGACCTATTGAAAACCCCTTGTTCTTTCATTTCTCTAAAATGTTGGAGTTAAAATGTCATATATCCCATCATCTTATCAGTATAGAGTCTTGGTGGTGGGTGGTGACTATACATTTGGTGCAGGGGTTGTGGTGAGAAAGTATATTGCTATTACCTATACAGTGTTGTAAAGTAATGTTACCTCAATAAAAGAAGAAAAAGGAAAGGAGAAAAAAGCAAATAAGAAAATCCAAAATCAGACCTTTATTTTACATGTGAAGTTTTCTTTACTGAGTAAATTTGGAATATAAATCACAGTTTATCACATTTGTTCATTAGCTGTTACAAGTAACTTTTCATTTGGGCACATCTGCCAGGGATTGCTGAAAACCTTGGGAAAATGAAAAAAAAAACTAAATATCATTTATGGAACATTTTAACATAAAAACAATCAGTTGCATAAATGTAAACACAGAAATGAGAACAAGGCACTTACATGATCCCAGAGAACAACTGACATCAATGATGCTTCATGTTCCAAGCAGGAGAAATAGTTCAATTAGTCTATTTTCCAGTTGCCAATGTTTTTCTCTCTTTATGCCCCTTTCAGGTACAAAAGATACAAAAACAGATGGAATGCCCTGGTCAGTGATTGTAGCCGTGTTACTCTTTTTCTGCATGTTACTGTTTGGTCTTGCAGTGAGGAAATGCTATCAATATCAAAAAGAAATGTAAGTATAATACTAAGATATGTGGGAACAGGCACTTTTACTCAACACTTAAATATTATTCCTGTATGGGGTTCCTCTTACAGTTACCTGAGGAAGTAAGGCTCAGAGAAGCTATGAAGCTTGCCCTGTGCTACACAGTTGGGATCAGTGCACAACTTCTGACGTGGTCTCCCCCTGTGTCTGTTCAGACAATAACACATTAGATGGGATAGTCAGTGGGCATGAAATGAGAAGTAAGCCTCAACTCCCCCCCCCCATCTGAAACTGATTTTTCTTTTAAACTTTGTTATTTTTTTCACTGTCATGCATCTCTGAACTGCCTGGACCCAGCCAGGTCTGGATGCTCAAGTGTGAAATTGAGTAAGAAAGGTAATTTTCAAAAATTTCCAGCTGCTTATCAGCCGAATGGACTTTTACTGTCATTTTACCTTTTCCTCCAAGGTGAAAAGAAAAAATTAGTGGCTTACCCCCTTTTTGTCTCATTGAAATATTTTCCAAAATTCTTCTCCCTCTGTTCAGCATGTTGAAATGGCTCAGAAAGTTAAGCCTCACATTTCTGACTCATATCTAGTTGGATCAGACCCTGATTAGAGGAGACCCTTATAACATATAAAGCTGATCTTCTCTGTCTCTTACTATTACTATCTAATATGACATTGACCATCGCGCAATACCTTCTCTTTTTCTCAGCTTATCCTTGAAGACTCTATAACCACATACAGAGAGGGTTTTAGAGTAAATAAAACAATAACCCAGTACTCAGAAACTCTGGGTTCTTGTCTAAAGACATTATTTTGGTTACCACATAACTTTAGGAAATTCTTAATTCCCTGAAAAATAAAAAAGGGCAAATTTTCTAGAATATTTCTAACTTTTGACATTATATTTCCATTAAAATGTAAGAAATCCTCCTCTTTTTTTGCTTTTTTAAATTTATTTTTTTAATATATTTTTTACATCATTGTTCATTTTTAAACAATGTTTGCTTCCCCTGCCCCCAGGTGTAGTCCCCATAGAATTTCCTTCACCCCCCCCAAAAAAAAATCTATGTATAAGAAAGCCAGGTAATAGGCATTATGGATTTTTTTAATATTAAAATAATAAAATGGGACTCTGAAATTATGAATTGTTTTGTTTTGAATTCAAATATCAGTGCTATGTTAAGATGAAGAACAGTTTCTCTGTATCTTTCTATATATCATCTATCTCTTTCTCTCTCTGGAGAAATTAAGGTGCTATGGATTAGCAGACAGGGTTGGAGGTGATTGTGTCTCCGGACTAGATGTGCTCACAGATATATTTGCTTTCTGATAGCAAGAGAGCTGGCGCACTTGCACAGCTGAATCTCACACTCACCTGTGTGCTTAATGCATTTCAAAGAGATGTGTGATGCTAACAGGGTCCTGTACTTTGTACAAAGGTGGTTTTAGGAATGTGCACTGAGTCTAACGGAAGGGATTCTAACATGATCCATCCAGTAACAGGGATTCAGAAGATCTTTACCTTTACCCATCTCCCATTCAGAAGATCTTTACCTCCCATGTCCCCACAGTGCACAGTGGGAGATAGTGGGTAGGCAGGGAGAAGGCTATTTAAAAATTTTAAGAAGATTTTAAAGCCTTAAGTCTTTATTCCCAGAATTTTGAAAGAAATATTTGAACTCACATAAGAGAAACACTTCTTGGATTAGAAGGCAGTTGCTATGAAGAATATAGGTTCTGATTAAAAGACTTGAGAACCAGAGTTCTTTTGAGCAAGTGGATTAAAAACTGAGTGTCAGTTATCTACAGAGTAATACCCAATTTGTAGATACAAATGGCATATAATGTAAGCCTCATTTTCTGATTTATATCCATCTGGATCAGACCATGGTTATGTTATCATAAAAATGCTTTGCAAACTGTAGAATACCACATAAATATTAATTAATGCTATTACCATGATGTTCAAATGACTGATAGGACTAACAAGCAAAAATTTATTTTGGAAAATTTCTGAGAGAACTTATGGCACATGTCTCTTTCTCTTCTCTACTTCAAAAAATGTATAAGATTACTTTAAAATTATCCTTCATCCATTGCCTCACTTTCTTAATACTGAATGAGAAATGTTTTGTTCCTAGCATGGAGAGACCCCCACCTTTCAAGCCACCTCCACCTCCCATCAAGTACACTTGCTTTCAAGAGCCCATTGGAAGTGATCTGCCTTGTCACGGGATGGAAGTCTAGTCCCCTGGGACTCTGCCACACAGCAAAACTCTGCTATAATCCTAGGGAGAAGATATATATTGTGCTTTGTGACTGGGCAAGCCTCTTTTGCAGCTGAAATGGATGTCTGAAGGAAATGACTTGCTTTCCCAGCAACTCACCCTCTCATCTGCATGAAACTTGAAAGAGAAGCAAGAGTAAGAGGCTATGTCATGCTTGTACCCCATGCAATCTGTAGGGATTTTCTTGTTTATGTAAGAAGTGCAAAGCAGGCTGCTGTTGTTAAAAAATGCTTGCCATATTTTTATTTTTCATTTTAATTCTCTGAACAAGAACAATGGTTTCAAGCATATGTACATGCCAGCTCTTCTCTCTGGACCAACATTCTAAACTATTTGCCAAAATTATGATAATGTCTCAGGCTTGTTGTATGCACTAGGAAAATTATAAAAAGAATATGGAAAATTCTAGCAAGTGTTCCAAACTCTAGCAAAGAGTTTCCAAAGGGAAAGTGCTACTAATCTTTGTACTGAAAAACTATTGTTTGTTTTTACTGAAAGAGAACAGAATGCTTTGCATGAGAACTCCAGTTCCAGGCCCCCTTCACCCTTATTTCCATCATGTTCAGTCTGGGTTTTTGCCCTGTAGGGTGAGGAAGGCTCAAAAGTGGTGTGTAGCCAACAACCAAGTAGCTTAGCAAACATAATACCCACAAATCTAAAATTATATGAGGTAAGATTCACCTCATTCTTACTCTGTGTGTGTGTGGTGTGCGTGTATGTGTGTATGTGTTAGAGAGCAAGAGAAAAGTGCACAGAATGCCTAACACCAATCCAATTCATTTAATTCTCAGTATTCTCTTTTTAGAGAGGACTTTCCTGTTCGTTCAGTCTACCTGTTTTGATCTGTCTTAAAACAAATAAAAAACTTCAAGTCACGCTGGCATTGATGAATTAATCCAACTCTTACCAATCTTTTACAGAACAGTTGCAACAGGAGCTATTATATTGGAGAAGGAACCTAGTCAGTCAGACCTGCTCTGTATTCTGCAGGAGTTAATGAGTGAATATATGACCGATTCCTCTGGTCTCCTAAACCTCCTCACACACCCCTGTGCTAGGAGAGATAGGCAAATTCTCCATGGACTTTAGTCTCCAAAGGAACATTTAGTTCATTTGCAGTATACTCATCCCTGATCTCACATGAGAAAAACTTGGAGAGTTTTTGTGTTTTTTTTTTTTTTTTTTTATAGAGGCATGTTATTTATTTATTTATTTGTTTGTTCTGTTTATACAAGCACTGGGTACAGTCAGAAGCGCGGGAGGGTGAGAGAATTCACCAGAGGCAGAGTGGGGAGCAGAGCAGGCAGAAGGACCGAAGTACACTGCTGAGGGGAGCAGCGGGCGGCAGGAGAGGTCTGCGTGCCATGTGGGACCCTCCTCCGGGGGCCGGGGAGCAGCCGGGGATCGAACTGGTGCTGCAGAGGCCGCGGGCAGCTTCGCAACCCAGCGCTCAACCACTGCGCCACCGGGGAGGCCCGAGTTTTTGTGTTTTAAACACCGTGACTATCCCACTCCATGTCAATGAAATCAGAATTTCTGTGGAATAAGACACAGGCATCAGACTCCTGGATGATTCAAGCCTTTAACCAAGATTGCGAACTGCTTGAACAGTTGAAGTCCCTTCTGATTGATCAGAATCTTGGAGCAGTGTTTAAATCTGGTGGTGGCTAGCCTCCATATGGCCCCTGTAATTTTTGCCTCCTGATAAACCTTTGTATAATCCTCTCCAACAATGAATAGAGTAGACTTGTATAGCTGGCCAGGAGAAGGGTAAGGCATACTTTTTACGCTTGGATCATCTTGACAGTGAGTGCCAGTCCTAGACCTGGTACAACCAATATCGACACAGAAAAAATGGCCAGAGAGTGAACCAAGTTCAGCTTGTAACTTCTGCCTTGATCTTTTTTGTATCACTCACACTGGGGGAGTCCTTCAGGTCACACTGGCATTGATGATCAAATAAATTTTGCATTATAGGTCTTTAAAATCCTTAAAATGTTTGACCAGGATGCACATTAGAGTTAATAAAGAGTTAGAGGTCCTGTGAAACTGACTTGTCCAAGGTCACATAATTATAAGTGCTCCAGCCAAAATGATGACCTAGCTCTTTGATTTTCAGTCCAGGGTGTGATCAATCTCCATTATAACATGATATTTAACTTTTTTTATATCTCTTTTTACTATAGACAAGAGATATTTTATGCTTGTTCAAGCAAAATTGATGTTTTTAATGTCCAGGTAATATATTCCAAAACATACTAACAGAAACAACAAAAAAAGTAGAAACAATTGACTATGGAACTGGGTTGACTAAGAAAATTTTTAAAAATAATAATTAGGAAATGAGAAGAGAAACTAGAGTATCGAGATCAGAAGCTGGGAAGAAAGCTTAGGGAAACTGATCAAGGCCAGAGATCATAATAAAAGGACATTGTCTTCAAGGGTCTGATCAGGGGGGATGGTTTTTGAAGGAAGACTTCTTGACACTCTCACAGGACAGTCACTTTGTTTTTTGTTGTTTTTTTTTTTTTTTAAGATTTATTTATGCACACAAGAACTGGGATACAGGCCAGAGGTGGGGGGGGGTGGAATGTGTGGGTGAGAGGATTCACCAGAGACAGAGTGGGGAGCAGAACAGGCAGACTGACTGAAACACACAGCTGAGGGGATCAGCGGGCGAGTCAGGAGAAGTCTGCTGCACCAAGTGGGCGGCTCCTAGGATGAGGATCGAACTCATGCTGCAGTGGCTGCGGATAGCTTCATAGTGCTGCATCTCAACCCTTTGTGCCACCAGGGAGGCCCCCAGGACAGTCACTTTGATTTGAACCTGAGGGTTGAATCTGCACAGACAGAAATTTTGTTCTCTAAGGGCCAACATACATAACCTGAGTTTTTGACAACAGTCATGACTATGTCAACCAGCAGAGACTGGAAATGGACAGTGAAAGGACCACTGTGGGGGATAAAGACATTTGCTGGCAGAAATGTGCTGATATTCCAGAAGAAACACATGGTGAGATGGTGAAAACAGGACATTTTATTTTCTACCTCCTGCAAAGGAGCTTTTTTCCCAGCATCTGTGATTATAAAACAAGGCTCCATGCTACATGCTGCCACTGGAAAAAAAGAACCAGAGAGCAGGAAAATGTGACCATAGGCAAGATCAGGGCCAAGGAATACTCTTGATATTATTCTTAAACCCCATCTTGTGTTTCTGTAATGGGTCTGGACATTTGTTGAGTGCAAATTAACAAATGAAGGAGAACAAACAACAGAATCTAATTTTTTTCCTTTTTATATATTTTTTAACATCATTGTTCATTTTTAAACAATGTTTGCTGGTTTCACTTACAGGAGGAATACAGGGGAACCAAACAAGACATCGGTGGGAAAAATAATGACAATACGAAACACAACACAACAAAAACAGACAATTATAAATCAGAGACATCCTGCAGGGGAGGAGGTGGGAGAGGGATCAGAGGGAGGGAGGAGCAGAGGAGACTGAGGTGATGGTGCACAGGTGCATGGGGGAAGGAAACTATGGGGACTACACCTGGTGGGGGGGGACAGAATATTTTTTTTCCCCAATCTGCATCTTTGTACCCTTTGAACCTCATTTACTTAGTTTCCTCATGTTTAAGTCTGTGAGCTGTGATTATAGGAGGGACACTGAGGAGACTAAAGGGGAAGGTTGAAAGCCCAAGATCACAACATTGGGAAGAGAACCTCGGTGGGGTCCACCCAGCTGTCCTTGGTAAGTGCCAGGAAAGTGTGTACATTTGCCCTGAGTTCTGTCAGACAATTCTCCGTTTATCACCAAAGTCATACAGACAGACAAAACTGATCATGTCATTCACTTTTATGCCACTCAGCTGTTATGAGAAAATACTCCAAAGCTCTGGGAAAGCAGGGGAGAGTGAAAGGAACAATAGCTACATGAACTGGGAAGAGAAATTGATGGTCGCGCAGAGAATCATGTACAAGAGTTAGCTCCTCATTCTTCACCTTCTATCTTCACGATATAAATCTGCTTAATTAAAGTTGAGTGAGGAAGAAGAACCAGGATTTAAGAATTCCACCTAAGAATTAACACAGTTCCACTCTTCTGGGTGACTGTGTTGCACAGGATCATTTTTACATAAAGTGGATTCAAAAGGACATGCTTTGATGCCTAATAGATTTGAATCTGACATAATTACAAATGGGAATTGATTTCTGAGTACCTCTTTTGGATGGCCAGTTTAGGGCTTATAAATTCCATGCTCAAGAGACTAATATTAAAAAAAATTAACAACCATTCCATGCCTTCAATGAGTATAGATTTTAATGAGATAGACAGACATTTAATCAAATAAATACTATATGGTGTGATACATAAGAAAACAAAAGGTATATATACATAAAATATACTATATAGTATGCATACTATAATTTATTGTACAACTATTGCTGCGACTATAACTATGCACATATGTATACCCAGATGCAAAGTAAGGAAAAAAATTAACTGCTTTAAAATAAAAGGATTTGAATGAAAAAGCTAAGTCAAAATGTAAGTGATGAACTAGGCAAAAATATTCACAACACATCATGGGCAAAATTTTACAAAGAACTTAAAATTAATAAAGAACTTACTTGAGGCTAAAAAAAAAAAAAACACCTCAAAATCCTGTGGAAAAATAGGTCAAAGATATAACAAGAGTCAAAGATCTGTTTATGGGGGTGGGGGGGTGAGTGGGATTTTTTTCTCTGTTCTCTGGATATTATTTAATTTGAAAGTTCAGAAGAAAATAAGTGAGGAATCATCTTGCAAAGTTCACTGTTTCTATTTCATTTCTGGGTTTTTCTGCCTTAGGTACTGGCTGGGATCCACCACAACTTCAATCAATTTTTCTTTCTTAAGGAAATTTAATAGAGTCCTTTGATTTTCCTAGAACTCCAGGGAAAACCTTTCTTCTCACCATTAAATTATTTCATATCAAAGGAGCCTAAGCTGTGTCTTTCCAGACTTCACCCAAGAGAGTCTTCATTTCCTCCTCAAACCCTTGGGCAGGGTTCATTGTTGACATCTTTGTAGAAACTATAGCAACAGCTCATGGTTCCTAGCAGTCCCTGGTGGGATCCCAGCCACAGGGCAGGAGTGGACACAGGTTTCTTACTGAGACCTTCCCAAGCAGGAGCCAGCAGCAGAGACTAAGCAGCCACTTTCCTTTCTCCTTCTAGACAGTTTTTATTCATTGCCCCAAATGTTTGGTACATGCTTGACCAATAGGTATTTGTTCAACACTCATTTAAAGACAGTCTCTATTTTACTGTTTGCCACTCTTGCTTTGGTATAATGTTCAAATCAATATTAGTGATGTTATTCCCAGTTAAGAAAATGCAAATTGGGGCATGACACCCTTCCCATCGCACGCCGCAGGACCCACCGTGCGGTCCCCAGTCTCCCGTGCCGCCTCCCCCAGGCATGTCCCAGGGCTTAGCTGCACTATGGCAGCAACACAGCACACAGCACACTCGACTTCAAGCTTGGCGCCAAAGCTGATGGGAGACCATTCCGAAAGGCCTCCAGTCCATTTTCCAGGAGCAGGGCATGACAGAGTCAGTGCACAGCTGGCAGGACCATGGCTACTTAGCAACCTACATAAACAAAAATGACAGCTTTGCCAACTTGAGAATATACCCACATGGATTGGTGTTACTGGACCTTCAGAGTCACGAGGGTGATGCGCAAGGCAAAGAAGTTGAGCCTTTTGAACAGAGTAGAAGAAAGAATGAAAGAACTGAGTCAGGACATAGCTGGCCAAGTGAAGCGATTGCCACCCAGAGATACTGGCCCACTGCTGATGGCCGCCTGGTTGAGTATGACATAGATGAAGTGGTGTATGATGAAGACTCGCCATATCAGAACATCAAAATCCTTCACTCAAAGCAATTTGGGAATATCCTCATCCTTAGTGGGCATGTCAATTTGGCAGAGAGTGATTTGGCATATACACGGGCCATCATGGGCAGTGGCAAAGAAGATTACACTGGCAAAGACGTTCTGATTCTGGGAGGTGGAGATGGGGGCATATTATGTGAAATAGTCAAACTGAAACCAGAGATGGTCACCATGGTAGAGATTGACCAAATGGTGATTGATGGATGTAAGAAATACATGTGAAAAACGTGTGGTGACGTCTTAGACAATCTTTTTTTTTTTAAATTTTTTTTTTAAGGAGAGAAAGTACATTGAACTTTATTTATTTATTTTTTAATTTTTATTTATTCATTTATTTTTTTATTTATGCAAGCACTGGGTACAGTCAGAAGCGCGGGAGGGTGAGAGAATTCACCGAGACAGAGCGGGGAGCAGAGCAGGCAGAAGGACCCAAGTACACTGCTGAGGGGAGCAGCGGGCGTCAGGAGAGGTCTGCGCACCATGCAGGACCCTCCTCCGGTGGTGGGGGAGCAGCCGGGGATTGAACCAGCGCTGCAGAGGCTGTGGGCAGCTTCACAACCCAGCACTCAATTGCTGCGCCACCGGGAAGGCCCTTAGACAATCTTAAAGGAGACTGCTATCAGGTTCTAATAGAAGACTGTATTCCAGTACTGAAGAGGTATGCCAAAGAAGGGAGGTAGTTTGACTATATGATTAATGATTTGACTGCTATTTCGATCTCCACATGTCAGAAGAATATTCCACATGGGAATTTCTCAGACTGATTCTTGACCTCTCAATGAAAGTACTGAACAGAATGGGAAATACTTTACACAGGGGAACTGTGTCAATTTGACTGAAACCCTGTCGCTCTATGAAGAACAGCTCGGACACCTGTATTGTCCTGTGGAATTCTCAAAGGAAACCGTCTGTGTCCCTTCATACTTAAAATTGTGGGTATTCTACACTGTTTGGAAGAAGGCTAAACCTTGAAGTTCGGCTCGCTCCAATCACGTGCGCAATTGATTGTGAATTCCTTCCAGTTTTCTTTTTTTTAATTATTTTTAATTTAAAAAAGCAAATAGAAAATGTATATTTTGATGAGCTAGGGTGTTATTTTTTGAAAGTCAGCTGAAAGATGATTAGACACCACAGCAAAAGCTGCTAAATGCACTGAAACCCTAGAATGTGATTTTTGTTACTTTTTTTTCTGTGTAAGCCTCTTTTTTTTTTGCTCACTTGTTTGTTTGGTAGCCTTTCAATTTGCTTGTTTGGAGGAATGGACATCATTGTTTTTATTCTGGAGGGAAGTTCTTGTTGGTGTTTCTTTCCCAAAAATTGACTTAGAGATTAAAATTTGGTACTTACAACAAAGTTAAAAAAAAAGTGAATATCAATGAATCAATAAAATCACAAAAGAAATTGAAAAAAAAAAAAGAAAATGCAAATTGTGAACTCCTGTGTCAGATTCAAATGCCCTGGAGAGTGTGAGTTTCTTTGCACACCTCAGTAAACATAAGTGAGGGCTCAATTAAGTATGATGTGAGTGATTGACTGGTGATTGGGGATGAGTGAATAGGAAGAAAAGAAATGTCATGGAACAGAGTCTAGCTAAAACAGTATCTGTCACTCAACATGGTGAGCTAAGGGTGTGTATGTGTGTGTTTGTTTGTTTTTGACATTTATGTGTTTCAGGATGTTCTTTTTGTAGAAGGTCAGTCTGGGTAGGAGAGATCAGGGTCTAAATCTAGGTGGTTTGGCAGATGCCTTAGATTGAATTAGCTTCTGGTCAGTTTCAAAGTTTCATACAGATTGGTAGAATCAGGAAGATATACACAGGTCCAGGGACTCAGTAAAGATTAAAATAAATAGAATACCAGAGGAGGTGGGGGATATGGGGAGATGTTGGTGAAAGGGAAAAAACTTTCAGTTAGAAGAAGAATAATTTCTGGGGATCTAGTGTGCAGTATGGTGACTACAGTTAACATACTGCACTGTATACTTGAAAGTTGCTGAAAAGAATAATCTTAAATGTTCTTACCCATAACAACAACAAAATAGTAGTTATATAGGTGACAGATATATTAACTAACTTTATTGTGATAAACATTTTCCAGTACATATGGGCATCAAATCATCACCATTACACACCTTAAACATACACAATGTTAAATGTCAATTATCTCTATAAAGCTGGGGGTGGAAATAAAATAGTCAGATGAGAAATTGTGGCCTGAAACTCAGGAGCAAGAAAAATCTCAACGGGTCAAAGAATAGGTATGGGAGTTCTCCACTTGGGTCCAAGGCCTCTTGTCTTCAATCTCCTTTATGTGAACTCATCAGGCCTTGTTACTGTATATTTGGTGCCAGAAGGACTGTCAAGACCCTAAAGGGTGAAGTTTTCCCTGAGAAGAACAGAGAGGTGAGTCTTATGTAGAAGTTTTTGGGTCCTCTACTCTCTTAAAAGAGATGGTCGTATCTTATGGCAAAGAGAAATCTGGCCATATCTCCGATTCTGCACCTGCTGTGAGCTACGTTGCCTAAGATTTGGGCATACAGACACTATCCCAAGCTTGAGCTCCAAATGCACAGTAGTCTTTCATCTTATCAAACTGAGTTGGGGCATAAGTGAATCAAGAGAGAGCTGTACTTTGTCTAACTGGATTCTCCATGTCTTTTTCTCAGTCCTGACAATTTCATATTAGGGACCATGAATGGCCAAGGATACGGATGGATAAATGTGTGCCAGAGAGACTCAAGGCCACAGGGTAAACATAAAATATCTAGAACATCAACTTTATTCAAGCTGGAGACTTGTTTATTGTATTTTTCTGTTCTATAATATATAATATACTTATATGTTAACATATATGTATGTATATATGTATAAATTTTTGAATGGATTTTTAAAACACTATGCCACTTGAAAGAAATGCCATGACCATTGTTTGCCATATGGGGCTCTGGGCATGCATATTTACTCTTCTCTAAGGTTACAGCCCCTCAGGTGGAAGGGCTAACAAGTTCTGCCAATGCCACACACACACCAGTCCTACCACTGTGAAGGTGTTAGAAATACCTAAGATGACCCCACAGACCATTCATACTCTTCACCCTGAGAACTTCAACAAATGTTTTCTGAGGCTGGCTTCCTTAGGTCAGAGCATCCCATCCCAGGGCTGACGGGAGGAAGGAGAGAAATTTGAGCTCTCCCACAAGTCAGAATGAGTGACCAATATAAAAGTTTTATTAGAAAACTACTCTCAAAACCATAATCTCGTTTTTTCTGGTAACATGATTTTTTTTTTAAAAGATTTATTTATTTACACAAGAACCAGGGTACAGGCCAGATGTGCGGAAGGGTGAAAGGATTCACCAGAGACAGAGCAGGGAACAGAACAGGGAAACTGATGAAATACACTGCTGAGGGGAGCAGCAGGCAAGACAGGAGAGGTCTGTTGCACCATGTGGGTTTCTCCCCGGCCAGTCGGGATCGAACTGGCGCTGCAGACTCTGATGACAACTTCACAGTGCGGTGCTCAACCACCTGCGCCACCAGGGAGGCCCTGGTAACATGATTTTAAAATAACAGGTCCATATTTCTACATGACACCTCAGTCTTCCCAGTTCCTGCAAAAAGAAGTTGAAGACTTGTGTAAGGAAAGGTAATAGGGAAAAGAGGAAGGGAAGGTTTAACTGTGTAAAGCCAAAGTGTATCAATGACTAGAAGAGGAGAAAATCAGAGCATGGCTAAAATGGGGACTCATGGCTTCTACTACTTCATTTGTTTCCTAATGAAACTGACTTCTAGAACATTCTTCTTTATACTTGGCTATACCTAAAGGATGTGTGAGATAAACTTTATCTTTTACTTCTGCTACTAAAAGGAAACAGTAGCTGTAGTCATAGATTGTTAAGATAAATTATGACTTTCTCCATGTCCAGTTTGACATTTTAGGAAGGGTGGAGCAAAACAGTGGCTGCGTGGGTGCACAGCTGCAGAAACAATAACAAAGGAGAATCTTTAAAACCAAAAGCCCAAGCAACATGCAATGGCTTTTGACTAAACCTAACATATAGAGAGAGTTGATAAGGGAAAAAAATCCATGATTTTTATTTACTTTCACATTTGTTTACTTTCCTTAAATAGATTTTTCGGGTTGATGATGTTTGTGCAAACTTGTCATTTTTATAATAAGGATGGAGAGAATGATACTATCTTATCTCAGTCACTATGATACTTACTCCTTGGATGACAAGACATCATGCTATTTCCAACTGATGTTAGCAACCCAAAATGCAGTCAGGTCAGTAAGGAGAATGCATTCCTTTTTAAAGTTAAGTTTGATAACAAATGATAACAAATGTATAGTGGTCATTCTAATTATGAGGGAAGTCCAAATGAATACAAATATACACATTAGAACATACAAGTTCTCCTAATAACTGATGTCATTCTCATAATCCCAGGAACCTTGTGGTGGGGAAGCAGGAGCAGAACAGTGGGTTTTCTTGCATGCGTCCCACAAATGAACTATTTCTGACAAACAAATTCTTCTCTAACTGCATAAATTTATACACAACATGGATAAGAATTGCTTACTTTACCATTTTACCTATTCTACCTATTTTTTTTAGAGCGAAATTGACATTTCAAAGCCTTGACTGAAAGCATTTGGGACATAAAAACTCCCCCTGGGAGCTTATTTAAAAGGCAGAAAAAAGAATGCCATCCACAGGGGACTTGACTCGGTTGGCTGGAATCTGAGCCAGGAATCTGTATTTTTGCATAAGCTCTAGTTGTTCCTACTGTGCTGGGGATGTGCAGACAATTTTAGGTTAATTGAAAGAGGAAATTTACTGAGTGCATGAAATGTGCCTTTCATACCAGAAGGTGGCTCCATAACATATTAAATCAGGCGCATTGCAGCTAACTAGCTAACTAGCTGAAATATAAAGGTCCCGAGGCCTTTATTTTCTCTCCATTACATTTCATTTTATTTTTTGGAAGCAGGGATGTTGTAGGAGGTGGAGTAAAAATGTGCAGGAACATGGTGTGCTAGAAAGTATTAATGGATATTGAACTAATTTTGCAATAATCAGTTGTTATTAGCTATTACGGTGTTACTGTGATGTTAAAGGAAATTTTCTTTGAAGTGTACCAGAAAATTTTGACATTCAACAACTAGAAAAGGCACAGAGGTTCTGGGCTCTTCCTGAACACGCTTTCAAATCTGGGAAAAACAGTCTTACAGGTGGCGCCCATTGTGGCTCGCTCTCGCCTCCTTAGAGAATCCCAGTTGTGAACCATACAGATGGCATGGGCATGTCTTGATGCCAGGCATCACGACTTCCTGTTTAAAATGCTGATACTATCTTATTCAGTTTCTTCAGGTTACTCACCTGGGTATAATCACAGAATGGGTAACATGGTCTCCACCTCTAGCCCTTAATCAACAAAACTGTATCAACAGCTCCTGTGTCTGCCTTCCTATGTCAGGAGTGTCCTGTGAATCATGTGTTGATAAGACAGTCCGCTTCCTTGCCTGTCTTTCTTTAGAGGCTCCTCAATGTTCCAAATTGCTACATTGACCTCATTCTTCCTAGAGTTAAATGCTGCTATTGTCATAGTGTCCCCAGCACTGCCATGTTAGTGACACGTTTCCCCTCTGTGATTCTTGGTAAGAGGCTTGAACTGGGGAAAAGAGGGTAGAGATGACTAAGGGCACACTGTTGAAATGAGGCACAAAACAAAGATGGTATTTCATCCCATCTTTCATTCACCTGGCTCCTCATTTCAGTACCTTACCCTCCCCATACCCTCCAACCAGGAAAAAAGGAAATGTAAACAGAGCAGACATCACTGTGGAATTCAAAGCATCTTCTGATGTCACTCACCTCTAGGAAAAATCCCTCGACCAAAGGCACAGTGCCTGGGTTCTGATTCTTCTTGAGAAATGTTTCTTTCTGATGCAGCATGAAGACCTGGAGGTAAGATAGTGAGGGTCTTACTTTAGTGGGGGGAGGGAGCAGAGAAAGCCCTAGCCTGTGTCATCAAGTCTATATGCTTCCTCTGATGTTCTTAGGGTACCATCAATCAAATAAAATCCAGGTCATCTTGTCCTGCCAACTAGACATGCCCAAATAGTACACTGTTTAGGCAGTTGCTCTGGGACCCTCACTATTCATTTATGTCATTAATATAAAGAAAATGACCTACCCTAGGGTTTGTGGGGTTTTTTTTTTTGACACTTTCAAAATATAATGTAACCTGTAAGAGAGGACAGGCAAAAATTATAGTCACCTCTTTAGAAATTCACTGGGGCCCTTGATGAAGTAAGAATAATTTTGCTGAAAAATAAAACAAAATTTGTAGATGTATTCATAGAAACAATTTTGTTGTATCTAACATGAATGAACAATTTAATGAGAATTTCTAGTGATGAGGAAAAATTTCAGAAGTAGCCAGGCTGTTCTCTTGAGCCCCAGAATGATAGGTTCTTGAAGTTGAGAAATAGGGACAGAAAGACAAGCACTATAGTTCAGAGGGGTCATGCATTCAGCCTGTGTGCCAGGGCTTCTGCCTCTTCTGATTTTTTTCTAAGTTAGATAGCTGACTTCAATGATTTGCCAGAAAGACTATTTCTCCAACCATTCTTCATTTGAGTTACCTTCCTAAAGCACAATATGAATCAGTTTACTTCCCTTCTCAAAAACTTGCAAATGCCCCTTTGTCGATAGATTTCTTTTTTTTTTTTTAAGATTTATTTATTTTTTTACACAAGCACTGGGTACAGTCAGAAGCGCGGGAGGGTGAGAGAATTCACCAGAGCCAAAGCGGGAAACAGAACAGGCAGACTGATGAAATACACTGCTGAGGGGAGCAGCGGGCGGCAGGAGAGGTCTGCACGCCATGTAGGACCCTCACCGGCAGCCAGGATTAAACCGGCGCTGCAGAGGCTGCGGGCAGCTTCTCAGCCCAGCGCTCAACCGCTGTGCCACCAGGGAGGCCCTGTCTATAGATTTTTTTAAGCCTAAACCCTTCAATATACTTTGGTCATAAACAGCTTTATCAGGTTTATAATAACAATGTTAACACCTAATGGGATACCACTGCCACAGCGACCAAGAGCCTCAGATACACTGCTCTGCCACTACCCAGCTATGAGATCTAGGGCAGTTATGTAGCCTTTAAGCTCTGGTGTCCTTTGTAAAATGGCAATAGTAACAGTACCTCATTCACCTGGCTCTTGTAAAGGGTTAATGACAGCAAGTGAGTTACAGTTCCCACGACTCCACCTAATGTCATTCTAGCATATGGTCTGTTTTTTATATCGCCTATTCATTGATAGAATGTTGCCTGCATTTTTTCAGCTACACATTTCTTTTCCACACCCAGATCTTCCACTATATTCCATTTCAGAACATTGCTCTGAACTCCGCATCTGGCTTGATGCCACCTCCTCTAAACGTGTATCCACTGGCCTTTCCCCCATCTCATCATATTCCTCTCCATCGTCCTCATGTAGCTCTACAACCTTTCATTCCACCTCACATTACCACTGGTACTTCACATATTCCAGTCTCTTTTCTCCTGCATTATGTATTATCTGAGGTTAACTTTTATTTAACTTTTCTTCCATTCCTAGGAGCCACTGGATACATTTATACATGATAAATACTCCATTTGATTATAGTTATTAAAATCGACTTGTTTTATATTTCAATCCTTTTAATTTAGTCACTTTTTCCTTTGATTAATTTTATAATACAGTGTGCAAACTCTAGATGTTAATTTTTATCTCAAAATAATTTTTCCCTAAATACCTGTAGCATAATATAAAAATCCCACTGACAATTTTGTTTCTATTACATTACATTACAGAAAAATTAATCCTTGATACTTAGGAATTCTTAGCTGGGATTCTTAATGTAAATTGTTTTAACTGTAAGAATGATGTTAAAATATTATAAAAACCTTGGGAAAGAGAGCAAAAAGGCAATACTTATTCCTTCATATGAAAAATGAGTCTTTTTTCCAAGGCTTAGAAACATGTGATCTGAATCAGCAGCAGCATTTAAGACCAAAAACTTGTTAGAAATGCAGAATCTTGGGTCCATCTCAGACCAACTCAATCAGAGGATGATTGATTTGTACATTAAAAAGCACTGCCCGGAGGTACTACTGAAAATCCAACACAGCATGTTTTAGAAAGCATCTACATTCTCTGAACAAATATTTATTGAGCACCTGTTAGAAGCCAAGTATTGTGTTTTCATGTGCAAGATTTCCTCCAGGGAGGAAGAAGGAGGAGGGGGCTGTTGCCTCCTTTTAACTTTGTTTTTTTCCTTTCAAAATCACATAGTGATTGGGAAAACTTGCTGATTTCAGAGGTGCAAAACATCTCATTCTGAAGTGCTTCCACTTCTCTTGTTTTTGAGTTCTCAAACAGTGACGTCTCTCAGACTAGAGTTTTCATAGTGTGCTCACGCCTTCCATTAAAGAGATGAAAAAAATAAGGGGAAAAGAAACACTGAAATTTACATTCCACAGTTCAGAGTAAAGAACACATTTTGTTCACCTTAGGCAGGTTCCAAAATGTTTTGTGCTTGGGAATTAAAAAAAAAATCAAGTTCAAGAGAAGTCCAGAAAGGTGACATTTCAAAAGTAAACCATGAAATATTTCTTCACAGTGATTTTTCTAGCGGAAAAAAAAAAATAATGTTGTTGACTCAAGCGGCTAGGTGGCATATTCCCAATTTCTTGCAGGGTACTTGAAGCACAGAACACTATATTGAAGTGCCCTTTAAGCATCAGAAGATACATGATAAATGGTGTATATTTTATTAATCAAGGGATATTCTTGGGGAGGGGGAGGGTAATATGCAGCTCAAAAGGCTGAAAATCAGTCTTAAGTGAATATTAAGATTGGCCTGGAAGAGAACATTTTAATAAGCTGTCAAGAAAGCAATAACAGCAAGAGTTATAGATACTGAAATATGGGTGAGGTGCAGGCATAGTTGTTGAGAGTTACCTGGGAGATGGGGAGAGGCTGTTGCTGATTAAACGCCAGCTGACCTCCAGATCTGCACAGGAGCCTTCAGCAAGCTGCTGTTTACTTTCCCCACCAGCTGGAGTTACGAAGGGATTGGCGCCTCAAGCCCTCCAGGGGCCACTGTTTAGCTTGGTTTGTCTGTTGGCCAGGCCGTTCCTGTGATTATCGGTGTGCAAAGGTTTCGTCTCATCAGAGACCCTATAGTTTACCACCATGGAAAAGTACCATGAAGAGGTAGGCAACATTGGGCCTCCCCTGGTGGCGCAGCGGTTGAGCGCTGGGCTGCGAAGCTGCCCACAGTCTCTGTAGCTCCGTTTCGATCCCCAGCCGGGGAGGGTCCCGCATGGCAGACCTCTCCTGCAGCGTCTGGTGCTCCCCTCAGCAGTGTATTTCGTCAGCCTGCTCTGTTCCCTGCTCTGGCTCTGGTGAATTCTCTCACCCTCCCGCGCTTCTGACTGTACCCAGTGCTTGTATAAATAAATAAATATATCTTAAAAAAAAAAAAAGGCAACTTTGCAGAAAATAGGGGAGTGGGTATGTGTGCTGACAAGCCTAGTGGTTTGAGGGTCTCCGGCTAAAATAGGATTTCCAATTAGCGCCATCACATGAACTGTTGTGTAAATGCTCCAGAACTTGCTTTTCACTTATGATAGAGGGGTCATGCCAGCAATCCCCCTGCTTGGAGTGGGGGGGGTGTACTGTGAAGAGCAAATGGGACAAAGAATCTGGAAGGACATTCTAAACAATATGGCAATACAAATTTACAGTATCACAGTATCATGATTTCCTCTTCCAAAAAATGAGAATAGTATCACAGAACTGCCGAGAGTTGGTATGTAGGTAAACTGTAATCACGTAAGGACTGAAATGCAAACCAGCCTTGATGTTGTCATCCCAATATGAGCTATAGTTATGAGATATAGAGCCTTTCTTTTTATTTATTTATGCATACAAGAACTGGGGTGTAGACTAGAGGTGCGGGTTGGGGGGGGTGTGTGTATGTGAGAGGGTTCACCAGAGACAGCGTGGGGCGCAGAACAGGTGGATCTACCGAACTACAGGGCTAAGGGGAGCAGCGGGCAAGGCAGGAGAGGTCTGCCGCGCCATGTGGGTAGCCCCCTGGCGAGGATGGGGGGATCGAACTCGTGCTGCAGTGACGGGTGATAGCTTCATAGCACTGAGTCTAAAAACCCCTGAGCCACCGCGGAGGCCCGATATAGTGCCTTTCTCTGTCTCTTTCTCTCTGATATTCCTACTGCCTTGGCAGTTTGAAAATGTAACTCATTCTCTCTCGCCTCCCTTCCCCGCCTTTCCCCTCCCCTCCTTCCCTCCCTCTCTCCGAAGGGAAAGAAGGAAGGGAAGGAACTTCTGCGGTCACGCTTAACTCCGGGGAGCCGACCGCCCGACAAGGCAAAGGGTAAAGGCCGAGTCAGGTCCAGCGCCCAAGCCGCAAGTCCCCCCGCCCACAGCGCGGCGGCCGCGGAGCCCAGCGGCGGGCGAGGGCGGGGGTCGCTACGGGGCAGCCCGACGGGCGCCGGCCAATCCGCGCGCGCCCCGCCGGCGGCCAATCAGCGGCCGCCTCTCCCGGCAAATCTGCCCGGCAGTGCGGGGCGGGGCCGCCGGAGTCGGGCGCCGCTGGTTACTCCTCCGAGCGCCTCCAGGTAGCCGCGGGGCGGCCGGTCCGTGCGGGCGCCGGGGAGGGCGGCCGGCAGGCCCGGCGTAGGTGCAGCCAGGTGACACACACGGGAGCACCCATGCGGCTGGCGGGGATGCGGGCGGGCGCTCACGTGTGCGCAGACCCACCGGCTCGTCTCGGCGCTGGGTGGGCACCTGTCGTGAGTGGCTCCGGGCGTGGCTGCTCGTCGGACGTTCAGTTTCTGTAAGATTTACCTAAGGGGCCTACCTTCCCCCGCTCCCGAGGGGCTCGTAGGAAGTTTAACGGAGCCAGGGCTGAGCAGATTAAAGGAGCGGAACAGCAACTGGGCCAGAGGGGGTGGGGTGTGGGGGTGCTGGTGGGTAGGGAGCCAGCTTTTGCCCCGTCTCCCTGGCAGGAAAGGCGTTTGGCAAGACTGGCGTGACAAAGGTGGCCCTGAGGTGTCTGGAGAGCCGGGACAATGATGATCACTGAGTGAGTGGCACTGGGCTGAACCCGGGCCATCTGTTGACTGACAGAAAGGGATGCTAGCAGTTAGAAAGGTGAGGAGGAAACTCAGGATGGGGACCATCTGCTCTCCCAACCCCAGCGGGACAAAGGCATCATCGGAGGTCTGCAATGCCGACTGGATGGCCTCGCTCCCCCCTCACCTCCACAACGTTCCCCTTTCTCATCTGGCAATCCCAGGTATTCTTCTCTTCCTGCTTGTTCCCACTGTGCTGAATTCTGCCATTTTAGTGTTGGTCGTGGGTTGTGTTGCTTTTCTGTTATTGTGTTGAGAAAAATAATTGTTGGTGGCCGTAACTAAACCGCTTTTTATTTCCAAACCAGAAACTTAACACTGAAGCAGCTGCAGTAAAGAGATTTAAGCACACTGCATCACTGGCAAAAAAAAAAAAAAAAAAAAAAAGGAAGGGGGGGGGACTCTAGAGAATAGAAGTGCAGTTTTTTGTTTGTTTGTGTCTTTTTGTTTGTTTTCATTTTAGTCTTATTCTGTCTGCCCCCTTAGTGTTGGGGAGGGCATGCACATGAGGGGTGCATTTACTTGAATCATTTGGAAAAGGAAAGATGAAGCATAATGAAAAAAGTCATTAACAATTTTGGATCTGGATCAAAATTTTAACTATTTCTGTCCTCCTTTATCTCATTGTTCATACTGGAGAAAGAAACAAATAACCAGATTAGCATTAGAGAATAGGTTCAAAATCAAGACTGAATATAAAGATACATTTTTGTTGTTGGAAAGCCAGAAATAGAGAATGCAAGTTCTTGTCACAGGCAGTCATTAGGTGTGATAAGGTGGTGGTGTTGGAAGATTTGTCTATATATACACAGGTGTCTGTCTAACTGATCTAGAACGGCAGCCTTGAAAAGCAGGTCAGGTCTAACCACAGAGTCTTTGCTAAGAGTTTTATACTTTATCGTCACTCTATTATTTGTTCAGTGTGTCCTTTTCTTCCATTCAAAAGCTGATTTAAAGCAAGTTTTCTAGGGAAGGATTTTAAACTGCAGTGATCTTGGCCTAGGGTTCTGGACATAGTCCTCGATGCTGGTTGTTGGAAGGCACTCCTATGACAGGGATGGACCACTCACTGCCAATCCTCTCTCTCACCTGAAGGCATAACAATTTATTTTCACCCCGTGAGCACCAGACAAACCCCCAACCATCCCTGGGAGCAGTCTGCCTTTTTGGTGGCCTACAAAGATGACCTTATGCAACCCCAGATCTCTGCTTTCTCTGCATGAAGAAGAACAGTGCTGGCTTCAGATACAGTTTTTTTCCTTGCTTGCCTCCTCTATTGGACTTCTTCCAGGTTCATTGTCCTCATGGACTCTTTCTGCTTTTGAGCAAGGAGAGGACTGCTAAGTCCCTTTATAGTTGTGATCACTTGTGTTTTATCAGCCATTTTTTACAGCTCCTTGGGAAATGCCAGATGGTCATGTTTCAGAACAGGTCTTTTCCATGTTTAATTGATGCCTGTGGAGTCATCTCCAAAATAATGCACGGGCCTCCTTTAACATTAGTCATTTGTCTTCAGGCTTTCCAATGGAATTGTTTTGTTGTGTCATATGGCAAGTAGTATATGTTTGTAAGCAGAATGGCATCTTAGGCAGGTTCTAAATGACTCTATCATTTAGAGGTAGGTTGGGGCTTCCTCCTTCCTACTTTACTTTGAATATCTCAAACCACAGCAGCAGCTTTGCTCCTGACTTGCCTGTGCACTGTGACTCCAGGGCTCTAGGAAGCAGCTGGTCATTTGTTCTACAATCTATAGGGTATCTCACAATAGGAGCAAACAGCCAAGTGTGCTGCTGTAACTGGAAATTGTATGATTAGCCACTGTGGGGGACACAGGAATTTGTTCACACTGCTTTGTGGAGTCTAGTCCTTCTAAGCAAAAACATAAGCCTTGATTCCGCAAAAGAATTCACCACTGCAAATGCCCCTTTCCCAGAAGTAGAAGGGACATGTGCATATGTATATATAATCTGGAGACAGGAAAATCTCATACTAAGTGCTAGCCATTCAAGGACCCTCCCTTCCACCCAACCCACCACCCCTGCTAGTTGTCTTTCCTGTACCTAAAGCTAGTACTCCCCAGCTAAAAGATCTACCAAGCCTTGCTGAGAAATTCTGAAATACAAAAGGCATTCAAGAAGTAGAGACCACCATCTTCCTCCCCCTCTCTATCACCTTCTTCATGGCAATATTCTTGCCTGAGCATTACCATGCATCATTAGCATATGTTGCATCAAATCCTTACCTCCATGATACATCTTCATTTTGGAAATAAGGAAATTATTGGCCCGAGAGGTTATGTCATTTTCTCGAGATCACACAAATAATAAATAGAAGAACTAATATTTAAGCCCCTGTGTAACTGGTTCCAAAGCCCACGCATTATCCCTTGGAAGTGCAGAGCAGTGTTGATGGGGGTGGTGAAGGTAGTCTCTAACTGAAAGTCAGTTTTCACAGATCATCCTCTGTACCAGCAAATGAAAGAATTTTTAAACTAGGTGGTCTTTATTGATTATATATCACTGTGAGGAGCTATATACATATATGTGTTTGTATATATATTTATTTGTGTGTATGTGTATGTATATGTATCCTTGCTTATAATTATGTAATCATCTGTGTTTAGAATTAGAACCTGGTAAGTTTTAAGTTCAAAATTCGCTTAGAACTCTGTGTGTGTGTGTGTGTGTGTGTGTGTGTGTGTGTCTGCGAGCATGTGTGCACAAGTACTTTTTGCATATGCTAATCTAGAGTATCTATAAGATTGGGTAAGACCTGTCAGGATGGGGATCTTGCAGCAATGCCATGGGAAAAGGCAAGGGTTCTTGCAATAATAGCAGAACTGAAATGGAGTAAAACTATGTCACATTTGAGCACATGTGCTACATTTGCCTAATCGTGATAGCAGGGAACATGTGTGAATGAATGCTCACCTCTCAGAAAAGCCTTGATTTATTATTCTCCTTCCACAACTGTTAAGAACACCTGTAAAAGACCAGTGTCACCCAAACACATTGAAATATCTTGGAGAAGAACCACACAACAGTTTTCATTGCCAACTGTACAGAATTATTAGAAACCCTTAAGCTAAAAAATCTGGAAATTACAAAATTCAGATTTTTTAATTAAAGCTTTGAGCTCTACAAACACCTTCACTGATGAAAAAGCATATTCTTTATGGACAAATGTACTGATTGGGGAAACATTTTTTAATAATTGTACAACTTTTGAATGAATTCTTTTTCTGTATACTTTGGTGCTATTATTTTTTTTTAAACCATGCTCGTTCCTTTTTTTTTTTTTATTATTAAAGGGAAACTATTTGGTCTATTGGAAAGTACGTTGAATTTGATATTGTTGATTCTGGCTGTGAGATACTGAAGAAGTATCTAAATTTCTTGGGACTTAGTTTCCTCATTTGTAATTAAGATGCTGAATTAAATCAATATAGAGGCCTTTTCAGATTAAAAATTCCGTGATTAATTTGAGGGTTTGTTGGTTTACTTTTGTTTTTGCCTGTTCTTTGTCCAAATGTATGAAGAGATGAGAATGAGTCGTTTTAGATATAAAAGCCATTTCTTTATGTCTCTTGAAAATTATTTTTGTCATTTGTGAACAGGGACTCACAATTGCCAGAATGAAGCAAAGTTCACTTACTCTAGCATCCTAAAAGGGAGTAGATTAGTCTTCTAAATGAACAAACCCTGAGTACATCTTAAGAAACCTCTTTGCTGAGTCCTGTGGGAGCTCCAACCATCAGCTGTGTGGTGTGTATGTTTACCTTCACCAACCATAATTTTCAGAAAAACTAGTTGAGGTAAATACTGAAACAGAGATATAAAGAAAGTGTCGTCGAAGCATACAGATTGGAAAGATTAATTCCAGTTTTTAAGATTAGTGACTACTTTGTTGAAAAATGACATTTAACCTGGAATTTGAAGAATGGTATAAATTTCAAAGGGTGTGAGTTGGGGTCAGGATTGGAAATGAGATTTTCCAGGTGGAATAAATGAATCAATGGAGCTAAGGGACTAAAGGATATATTTGGAAAATGCCTCAAAGAATCCCTCAATTTTACTTTGTTGTGTTTATCATAGCACTTCTCAATACATTGTTGTTTTTAGTTGTATGTCCCATGGTCTGTGAACAATTTGCTTACAGATAATGACTTATTTCCCTTTATTATCCAAGATCCTAGTACAGAGTAGCAGCTTTACCTTTGGTGACTGTTGAGTGAATAATTGAACACATGGAAATGAAGAGTGAAAATGCCAGAAAAGTGACTTGCAGCCACTATCATTTCCAATTGTGATCAGTGCTAAACTGATAGATTGGGTAGGTTCACCTTTTGTAAATAACTGTATGAAGCAATTCATTCTCCAATCAAATATTGTCATTTTTATATTATACTCTTGTAGTTCTAGCTAAGGCTCATCACTGAGCCACATTAGAAATGAAAATTCTAACACCGAGTAGAATAAAGCATCAGAAGCAATACTCTGGTATAACTTCTGACGTAGGAACAGTTCATTTTCCCTGCATTCTTTCTGCCTTCCTTCTTTCCCTGTCAAATTCCAGCTTCTCGTGTTTCCTGTCTGGTTATGCCTCAGCCTGGTCTCATTTCGTGTTCCCCTCTTAACCTGTCTCCAGTGACCCGGCTTGCACCCTGATCTCTCCTGCCTGTCTCACTTTCTCCAGTTCCCAGATGATTCTCTGTTCTCAACTTGCTTCAGATTACTCCCTTTTCATCCTCACCTTTCTGGAATCCTGTCCTTTGCTTATATAGTGCTGCCTTTCACCACTGGAGATTTGTAGAGCTCTTCTCCTGTGACCCACACTCACTTCCCACTTGTATGACGTGGAGGCAAACTCAAGTCTGGTGTACCTAAAAGAGATTGATGGGGTGACCACCCAGGAAAGGTACAAAGTACATTGTAGAGCAAGATGACTAGGTTGGTTCACTTCAGGAGCCATGAGTTCACTCTAGAGCAGTTCCATCTTCCTCTGGAAGTTGGGGCTGTGTAAAACCAAGAATCAAGTGAATCTACTAGGCAGATCCAGTAAAGAAAAAAAAAATCATCTGGGACCAAAATGGTCTCTTAAGTGGCAACAGTGTTTTTCAGTGGTTGTTTTTCATTTTTTCTCTGGGTAGTCATGGTATAGAATAAAAAGAACCTATGACTTTGGTGTCCTCATAAGTAGGTTCATCAATCACAGAAAGCCCTTAATCACAGAAAAGCCACAAAGAATTCAGGACCCATACATGTCTGTAATGAAGCAAAATCATGGATTGGTTATAAGTTTTAGTGCTGGAGTCACATTGTTTGGATTTGAACCCCAACTCTACCCTTAAGATTCTGTGACTTTGGGCAATTTACTTAATTTCTCTGTGCATGCCTCAGTGTCTTCTGTAAACAAAGATAATAATGGCACTACCTCATTTGGTCAGTGCAAGAATTAAATCAAGTCATATAACATGCTTAGGACAGTTTATGTCACAAAATAAGCACTATATAATCATCATAAGAGTTGTTATTATGATGATGTGTCTTTTTTTATATTAATCACAACCTCCAATTATTGAAAGGCTGTGCCTGGAATTGACCACACAAAAAAGGTGTAAGATACAGTCCATACCATCAGGATATTTGCAATCTCGTTAAAGAGCTGACCTCTAGTTAAGGAGCTGACCTTCTAATTAAGACACGTGGCTCAGTGTTCTCTGTCTGATCAGAGCAGGATAACTTGCATGGCTGCCCCTAAGGGGGCTTGAGAGTTTAGGGAAGGGTACCTGGAGGTTTGCCCAGAAAGTGAGTACCACGGGAGCTTAAATGCAACATGAGGACAGTAGATCAAAAAAGCCAGGAAATTCTCTTCAGTCATTTACTCTGTCCTCCCTCACCAAGTTCAGCTGTCAAACTTTATCATCCAAAACCTTTGGGAAAAAAATAAACTTGGGGGCCTCCCCGGTGGCGCAGCGGTTGAGCGCTGGGTTGCGAAGCTGCCTGCAGCCTCTGCAGCTCCGGTTCAATCCCCGGCCGCTGGGCGAGGGTCCCACATGGCGCACAGACCTCTCTTACCACCCACTGCTCCCCTCAGCAGTGTACTTTGGTCCTTCTGCCTGTTCTGCTCCCTGCTCTGGCTCTGGTGAATTCTCTCACCCTCCCGCACTTATGACTGTACCCAGTGCTTGTATAAATAAGTAAATCTCTTAAAAAAAAAATCAACTTGTTCTGACAGGACCATATTGTTAACTTTGTTTCTATTCTTCTCATTTCCCATCACTTGTCTTCCTAACCCCCGTCCCAGTTGAAGAGTAGAAATAGCACAGAATGCTTCACTTTGAACAAATCTTTTTTTTCTTTTTTTAAAAAGATTTATTTATTTATTAATTTATACAAGCACTGGGTACAGTCAGAAGCTCGGGAGGGTGAGAGAATTCACCAGAGCAAGAGGGGAGAGCAGAGCAGGCAGACTGACGAAGTACACTGCTGAGGGGAGCAGTGGGAGGCAGGAAAGGTCTGTGCGCCATGTGGGACCCTCACCCGTCGGCCGGGGATCGAACCGGCGCTGCAGAGGTTGCAGGCAGCTTCACAACCCAGCGCTCAACTGCTGCACGACCTGGGAGGCCCTGAACAAATCTTTATGCATGCTTTATAACTCCTTCCCCAACCATCAGAATAGCTTCATGATCCCTCTAAACATATACTTCACCCCCCACACACACACATGCACACAAACATATACATATCACCCAATGCACACACCTGCACACACACTGAGCTATGACCTTAGCCTTGCTCTCAAGAGAGTCTCAATTCTAATGCCTGTTACTATTTACCCTTTACAAAGATCCTCAAACATACCCGCTGACATTTCAAGTCCTAGGAGTTTGCTGCTTTTACCTGCATGCTGCAGTTTTAGATGTGCTTCTGAAGTCAGGGGACTTGTTTTTCTAGAGCATGTGATCTGACCTAACCTCTACTCCATACTCCAGGTTGACCCATGCCTCTCCCCAGTCTATAATAGCTTACAAGTATAGACACACTAGAGGTAATAATATTAGTGAGATGCTTTTGCTTCCTGTGCCTTTGGGAAAAGCACAAACCATTTTTCAAATGCTGACTAACCCTAATTAGAGTTTCAAATCAGACCTGCAGAGGAGGTATTATTTATAGACATTATAATAAGTGGGTGTGTTTGTGTGTGTGAAAAGAATTCAAACACACGTCGAAAACCAAATGTAAGTGGAGAACTGTGTCTAAATCTGTTTGCGTATTTACATGAGGAGTCCTTCCACTTTCTCACATCTATAATATTGATGAACACCCATGAGAACCAAACTATACCTGTGAGCATAACAATGGTAGATTTCTGGGTCGTTCCAAGATAAAGTGGATCTACCCATGAGGCCTGCACTGCCTGAAGAGGATGTCTGGGTGGTGTTATCTATGAAACATAGGCAGTCTTTCTTGGATTCATTGTCTACCAAAGAGTTGAAATTTCCTAAGAGAGTAACAAGGTTGATTTTTGTGTTTTTTTTTTAATTTTAATTTTCAATTATTCTAGAACTATTGGCTATAAAGTACTCTTTGTTCTCAGAGAATAGTCAGCTTTTTTGCCCTCTGCACAGCTCTGACAATATCAAAATAAAGAGGGAAAATAGCAAGCATGTATGCCCTATAATGCTAGCATCTTTGGAGTACAACAGCAATCTGCAGTAGTGGCAAACTGAAAAACTCTTAGATTATCAGACTGAAATGAATATTTTATGAACATATATGACTTAAAGTCTTATATGTTGAAAGCAATATTTTTAATGTATAATTTAAACAAGATGAAAAAAAGCCAAACAGATAAAGAAAACAACATCCCTCCCTTCCCTGAATTTAATTTTTGGTCATGATCCAGGTAGGAGGTGCCCATATGGATCTTTAAGAGAATTAAATGAGCACACTGTGTCAATTTGACTAAAAAAATTATTGGTGCTTGTTTGTTCCTTTTGCTTATTTTGTCTCTCATTGCCTATATTTTTAAATGCATTGATTTAAAGGAAAAAATATGTTTTCAGAGAATATTTATTGAGTGCCTTTTGTGCCAGGTATACTGTGTTAGATGAGGTGAATGTAGATGTGAGTAAGAGTCTTCTCCTCTGCACTTCATGAAGTTATGATCTGAGAATAAATCCAAAATTCAGACACCAAGAGAAGAACTCATAGGTATTATAACACTCAGAAAACCAATAGCCATTTCCACTACTGGTGGGAAGAAGAAAACATGGAAGACCGGACTTGCGAGACTCTTGGGTTGAATCAGAAGGAGCAAATAGCAAATACCCAGGAGTGACAGGCAGAGGGAAGCAAGCACAAGTACAAGGCGCTGCAGGTGAGGGTGACCTATTGAAACCCAAGCAGTTTAGGTTTCATTTAAAGAAAGGAATGGAATGGAGACTGGGAAAGTAGGCTAATGAACCTTGTGTGTCATTCCAAGGTTAAATTTTAGAAATTATCCTGAGGGCAAAAATAGTCATTGATAGACTTAGTCAGGAATGGATGAAAAACCTGCCAATAACTGCTGTGGATGAAGAGAAATGATGATGCAATTATTAGAATGCTGAGGGGTAAAAGAAGAGACTTCTCGTTTCCTTCATATAATATGATGCTCTTCCATATGGCATTCCCTTTGCTAGGCTCTGATGACTCAGTGATGATCAATACAAAGAGTGTCCCTGCCTTCAAAAAGCTGACAGTTTAGTAGGAGAAATGGACTTCTAATCAAGCAGTTGTAACAGTTTGCTATATTGAATGATTGGGGAAGTAGAGGTTACTGCCAGAAGAAATATGCTTGTATCAGGCACATCTTAAGACTAGAGAGTCTGGATGAAAGGGAGGCCTCCTGGAGCAAGTGATAGATAAACTGCAGTCTGAAGGAAATAGGAATAAGCTCCCAGGATAAGAAGGAAAAAGAGCATTCTAGGAGTAGAAATAATATGGGTGAAGACCTTGAAGAAGGGGTCACTGAAGTTGTACCAGAGGTTGCCAGGAGAAGAGGGGTAAAGAGTAAAGTGGCAAGATTCTGAGCAGTCTAATAAGCCTTGTTAACATGATTTAGTTTTACTTTAACAGGAGTGGGAAGGGTTTGAAGCAGGTGAATGACAAGGTCAACTTTCTGTTTTTGAAAGATCATTTTGGTGTAGTCACAAAATGTATTGAGACTGCAATACAGTGCAGTTGGGATTGCACTTTAGCCAGGAGACCGCTGAATGGCTGTTGAAGTCATCCAGTGGTATGTGAGGCTGACCATAAAGTAACAGTGAGAGAGCAGACAAAGGGAAAACAGGCACAGAAGTTTTTAGGAGGAAATATCAATAGGACTTAACAATTAATTGGAGGGTGAAAGAGAAGGCATGAGTGACTTGGGTAACTGGGAAGAGGGTGATGGCATTCCCAGAAATAGGGATACAGGACAAGAAATAGGGATACAGGAATAGGGGTGGTAGAGGGAAGCAGATATGCTTCATTTACAGCATGCAGAGTTTGAGGTACACATGGGACATTTCAGAACTAGCAGAAGGGTAAGGCAGCACCTAATGGGAGGGCTAAATTTGACATTTAGCCAGAGCTAAATCTGACATTTCACAGTTTATCCCACCACTCCCCTTACCCACAGCTACTATTGTATCTGACATACAGTGACTTGACTTTGAAGTTGGTATCTTTATTTTTTAATAATTTGCAAAGATTTCATCTAAAATTTTACTTCTTTCATGAAATCTGTCCAGAAGTTCTAGTCTCAGGTAAGCGAGCCTCTCAAGCTCATCTAGTGTTCTACTAGTTCTGCATGAATTTTGTCATTTCTTATTTAACTATTTTCCCTACTCATTTTGAGAATAAGGGGCAGGGGCCAGCTATGTGCACTATACACCACAATCCCACTGTGAAACAGAAACTTTTGGTCACTTCACTACCTCATCAAATACCATTTACTTCACAGACTGACACCCAGAGTTACACCAAGAGATAAAGCAGGAGATAAAGCAGGAGAATTTTGTAGGAGAATATTTAATGTAATATAGCTTTCCTCCTATCCTAATCTTTTCCCTGTTTTTCTCTAAACTTTCATATTACTCTTCCTTTTGTTGTAAAAGCTGAGACATTGTTAGAGATAATATGATTATCTCTGAGCTGAGAAGGCTCATAGGGATGATCAAGTGCCCCTTGTGAGGTGTTATTTTACCAAAGATAATGTCATCTCTTCAGAGACAACAGGGCGATATTTACCTAATAGAGGAACAATTTCTTATTCATAAGTTGTTGATACAGTATCTTATTTGGGTGTGTGTATTGAAATCTATTGGACATTTGAAAAAGAGAAAGCCTTTCAAAAGAAAATAGATACCCATCCATATGTAGAGGATTTTCAACTCCCTCCCATACAGGAATTTCAAGCCTTTTAATACACATGGGTCATAGGTAGTTGGGCTTACTTAGAGACAATCTGTGGCAACAGAATTCCTAGGATGCCCTGCAGAGTTCTGTGGAAGTGTGGCAACTCTGGTGACCCACGAGGACACCTCTAGACCAAGAGTAGAGACTGACTGTTGGGACAGGCCTTTAACCAGAGAGCTCTACTTGTATTTGCTTTTCCATAAAAATACTTTGACATCATTCTAAATTTGAAAAGCGCTCTGAAAACTTCTGATTTACTCCAATCTCAGCCAGTTGAGGGTAGACTCAGACCAACTCTTGGATCCCAGGCCAATGTCTATCCTCACACAGTGGGATGCCCCTTGGTTTCTCAGCGTATAGAAAATTATGTCGATCAACATCCTCCACTTCAAAGTGATATGCTGCATATAGCTATTTTGTTGCATTGTGGGTAATGACAAATTCAGTAGGCATCTGATTAAAAATTAAATTGGCCACATGGCCCTCTCAGATTTTGCCGACGGTTTAATAGTTATTATTAACACTCACTTATGTACCCTCGAAAATAATTAAGTTAGGGAAGTGAAGTTTATCCCTTTGGAAGTTGGCAAAACATAACGTTTGGGAAACTGCTAATTATCTACTTATCTTGAACCTTGGACTTGTGTCACTATGTTATATATCATTAAGATGCCTCCACATTTGTACACTTGTCAGAAGGAAGTTAAACCTGCATTTTCCCCAAGGACCTAATTCAGGTTTGTGAAATGGGAGATCCCAAGGTGATATTATTAAAAGATAATTTCCACAGGTGTAAAGGACAGAGTTCCTTTTAAATTGTTCAGTGAGATCTTTTATTACAGCTGCTCCTTTAATCATCCTTTCTGGTTTATTTTTGTCCTCTGTGTTTTCTGACACATTCCATTTTATTGACCCATATAACTCAAGCTAGGAGAACAGAGGCAGATAAATGGAGTTGGGGATATACGGGTGTTGAGGGTAAAAAGGTACAGAGTGAACTCTGCTTAAAGAAGATGGATTGACTAAAGAGGAGTTCAGAAAAGATCAGGAGACCTAGGCTTATCTGCCCCAGGCATCTCTAAACAACTGCTCATTTCAGTCTTCATGCTTGCACATGTTCTATATACGTATGCTCAGTATCTTCCATATGCCGGAAGCTTACTCAGTGTGGATACTAGGCATAGATTAGACATGACATGATCTCACACTTAAATATTCACGGTCAGGTGTCAGTGACAGATAAGGAGATAATTACCAAGTTCATGTCATGGAGATGTCCCAAGTTCATCGTGTATGAACAAAATGATGTAGATGCATGAGACAGAGCAATTAAATCTGATCAGATGAACTCACAAATGATTATGGCCTGAGTCACATTTCAGTATTTAAAATGGAAAGGTAAGGACCTCCCCAGTGGTTCAGCGGTTGAGCGTAGTGTTGTGAAGCTGTCTGCAGCCTCTGCAGCGTGGGTTCAATTCCCGGCCAGCCAGAGAGATACCCGCATGGTGCGGCAGACCTCTCCTGTCTCGCCCACTGCTCCCCTCAGCAGTGCTTTCCATCCATCTGCCTGCTCTGCTCCCTGCTCTGTCTCTGGTGAATCCTCTCACCCTCCCGTACCTCTGGCCTGTACCCCAGCTCTTATATAAATAAATAAATATTTTTTAAAAAATTAAAAATAAATAAAATGGAAAGGTAAGTAGCAAAGACATTGTGCCCATGAACTAGATTTTTTTTTTATTATAAACAGGTCATTTGCTATATTCAATAACCACAAGGCCCACTTGTCATATGTAACAGTTAGATGAGTATATATATATATATAAAATATATATAAAATATATATAAAAATATATTTGTATATATTTTAAGATTTATTTTATGCATACAAGAGCTGGGGTACAGGCCAGAGGTGCGGGAGGGTGAGAAGATTCACCAGAGACAGAGCAGGGAGCAGAACAGGCAGACGGACTGAAAGCACTGCCGAGGGGAGCAGCGGGCAAGATAGGAGAGGTCTGTCGTGCCATGTGGGTATCTCCCTGGCCAGCCGGGAATCGAACCCGTGCTGCATAGGCACCACTGGGGAGGCCTAAGTTAGTATATTGTTGGCTCAAACATGTGTGTTCATAGCTCAGCTCACAGAAATGTTTTAATATGCAAAACTATAATCTGTTCATGTCAAATTTGCTGCAATATTCATAGATGTCAAATACCAAAATTATAATATGAGTTGTTTTCCTACAAAAGCTTCTAAACATCATCAGTATTTGAGGCTACATGTTTACTCTTGTGTCTGTAATTATTATCTTAAACCTTATCTCTGCCTTTAATTTTTGTACACATGGAAGGCAGCGTAGAGTAGTTCAGAGTGTAGGTTCTGTTTTAGCATACCTAAGACCAATCCTAATTATTAGTTATGTGACCTTGAAGAAAAAGTTTAATCTTTCTGTCCTTTAGTTTTCTTAACTGTAAAGTGATAATCATCATAGTATCTATTTAATAAGTGTAAGGTTAAAGGAAGCATAGTCTCCAAAACTGCCCTCACTCTGACACCAATTACAGGTTTGGGGGTTCTATAGATCACCTATAGGTTCTATAATTTGCTAGAAGGATATGCAGAACATATAAAGTGTTATAGTTACAATTACTGTTTATTCCAGCTAATTGCTACAGATTAAATCAGACAAATGAAGAAGTATATAGGACAGTCTAGGAATGTTTCAAAGAGGAACCTCTCGCAGTTCTTTCCCTGTGAAGACATGGACAGTACTACTTCCCTGCTTTTGATGTGTGAACAACATGTACGAAGTATTGCTAACACAGAAAGCTCACCAGAGCCTTCATGTCCAGATTCTTTACTGAGTCTATACAAGTCTGCGTCCAGTATCCAGCCCCTGTAGAGGGAAGCATATATATGTATATACCGCGTCATCAAAGTGATCACTGTAAGTCTCATCCTTAGACTTTTTGAGGTGGTCCTAAAGTCCCAGGTAAGCAAAGAAACTCTGATTAGCCAGGATTTTATAAGGATTTAAGAGGTTGTTTCCCAGGGGCCAAGGATAAGCACAGACCTATCTCTGGGCAAGGGTAAATTCATTACTATACAGCAAAGTTATTTAAGAATTAGGTAAGATAGTATGTGCTGTGTGTTGAGAATATTGCCTAACACAAAACCAGTATAAATTTCGGATATAGAGCCATTATAATGACAGTTCTTTCTGAGTGCCTAACAGTACCTAGCATCATACTATGTACTACAGGTGATCCTTAAAAAGTTAGCAAGGTGTCGATCATTATCTTTTTGAAGAAGTACTAAGGTTCAAATAAAGCCAATGAAAGCAGAATGAGGTGAGTTCCACAGTGAAGAGACAAGTTAACTATTGCAAGAGCCTAGGAACAGGAGAGCTTACCTCCCTCTGGGGCTGAGAAACAGCTACACTGAGAAGAGCACCTGGGCATTGGGCTGTGCGGGATGAGAATGTCTACTTGGGGGGTAAAGGCAGTCCAATCAGAGGGAACCAATTGGATATAATTAGGGATGGGAAAGCAGGGGCACCTTCAGGAAACAAAGGCTGCCATGACTTACTGTAGAAATGACAGGAGAAAGAAATGGAGGCGGACTGGAAAGATAGACAAATCAGATTGAAAGCGATTTTCAATGAGGTGCTGAGCGCTTTGTACTTCATCTCTAGACTACAGGAAGCCAGTGATAATGTAGAGGCCAAAGAACAGCCTTAAAGAAAATGTGCTATCCTGTTTTCTGTATTTCAGCTCTCTGTATTTCAGCCGCTCTTGCCCTCCAGTGCCCACACTTCACTTGGTCAATTATAATTCATCCTGTAAGAAGCAGCTTAGATACCAGTGCTAGACACAACTTCATCCAGGCCATATCATGTGCCATTGGTTGCTTACCTGTCTTTCTGCTGTATACAGCTGTGTTTTGTCATCTCTGTATACTCAGTTTCTGGTTCAGAATAAATACATATATATCCTATAGAAAAAAGGGAGGGAGCCAGTGAGAGAGCTATGGAATCTTTAAAACTCCACACAAAATTTAAGCATAAAATAGACATATTTCAAGTTAATTTAAGAAGAAACTAAATTACAGAGAAAGTGGCAGTGCCTAGGGTAGAACAGAATCTTATAACTGCATTTCAGAGTTCTTCTCAAGAAGTCCCAAGGCTTCAAAAGCACAATAATAATAATTGACAGAAAAAACAACTTCTGTTTGATTCTATATACCTTATAATCTTCACAGCCTAATTATATAAGTGTCATTATTTCGACCTCCATTTTGCAGATGAAGAAATTGAGATACAGAGAAGCTAACTAAATGGCAACCAAAGTCCTTATTACAACACTAGACTTTTGAAAACTCGGGCTTTTCAAATTCACTTAATTACATTTGAATAAAAGACATTTATAGAGTCGGAGATTGACCCCATTGTTGGGCTATGACTGCAATTCCTTTTGTTGGTTGTACTGAAGAGTAGTTTTCCTTTCATCCCAGCGCTTGTTTCCGTGCCAGGATCTGCTTCCTGAGCACCCATGAGCATGGTTCTGTTTGAAGGACTGCCTGCTAACCTGTTCAGGCTGAACAAGTCACATTTTCTTTTTTCAAGACCAGACATCTAGGAAATTTTTTATTGACTCAGAACAAAAGCAGCCTAGTAGTTTAAGTGTTCTGTGTAGTAATCACCCAGCAAGGTTCCAACAGAAGAAAAAATCTTTCTGCTTCCACATGGAAAGATCCTCAGAGGCTTTCAGCAGGTGTGTAAGCTTGTGAGAATACTCATCTTCCAGAATGGGTTGTGTTTTCATTCACTTTCCCCGCTGTGTGTAGTGTACACATTCCTTTAGCCTATCATTTTGTGTAATTTAGACTGCTACTTGTTGGATTTTCCCTCCTCCTTTTTTTCCTTTTCATCTGTCGGAACACCTGGCTTAGTCTTTCATTTATGGGAAAGGAAAAACCTTTCTGTTCTTGAGGAGATTTATAATAGCTGACAAGCTTCCATGGAGCTTGGCTCTTGTGCATTATGTCAGATGAATCTTAAAATAACTCTTCAGCCACCCAAAGTGACTATGAAAGGGTTTTTTTTTTTTCCCAAAGTCCCCAAGATAAATTTCATAAAAAACTAGCCTTTGGAATGAAGCACGAAGCAAGAAGTGAGCCACTGGCTACTGGATTCAGTCAATGTGCAGATCGAATGCTGGTGAATAGCAGGGTGACAGTGAGAACCTGAATCTGTGTGAAGGGAAAGAATTTCTCCAGAAATTTGATGAAATTCTCAAATGAACCAAAAACAAATACATACCACTGTCAGGCTTTGGACTGATTTCCTTTATTGAAAATATGTGTTAAATCTGTAGTACTTTTTGTGCTGTGTAGTCAGTACACAAGAAATATTTCTTATTCCTTTGCAGTGATTAATAATCCTTGTTAAAATGGCTCATACATTCTTAAAATAGGGTCATAAATTATCTGTTAATAAGTTGGAATCATTTGATTCTTAAGATAGAAGAGACCCTAAGGCTTATTTCATCTACCTTCTTCAATTTGAAAATGGAGAAACAGAGCGCCAGTATGAATTATAAGCTAAAGTTCTTGCAAGTAATCAGAGCAGAACCAGCACTGGGATTGAAGGCTCTGAGCTATGGAACTGCGAAGGAAGTGTTTTCACTGAGAGAAGGTTAGAGTGCCCTCATGTGTCCAAAATAGAAATTCTTCATGTGTTTACAAAATTTAAAATCATTTTAATCTTTCCATCAATTTTCCTGCACTAGAATGAGGTTCAGGCGTTTGCTCTGAACGCAAACCCTGTGATCATGATGTTACCAGAAGTAAATATGTAGTGCATTTGACTTCATCATTCAGTAAGGACATGGAAATAATCTCTCTAGAGTAGCTCTCTGTGGTTTCAAGTCTGACCTGGGTTTCTGTCCAAGTCAGCCACTTGGAACTTTTGTAACCCTGAACTAATTGCAAAAAGAGTGTGAATCTCAGTTTTCTCATCTTAAAATGCATGTAATCACTACCCTATAGGATTCGTAGAAATCAAATGAGATCATGTAAGTAAAGTGTCCAACTTGGCATTGGGTATGTAATAAGTATTCAATAAACTGAGTTGTTATTAGTTATTTTCAGGTTTGAGTCCTCAGTGGGTACCACTATGGAGTTCACTGTGAAGGAGCTGAGGTTTAAAGGCTGGAAAGGCTGATTGTCTTTGGGATACTTTTAGCTCTTGGATGAGATTTACGCAAGCTCTTGGGGCAGAGGAAAAGGAGAGATAATTTATAAAGTAATACGTACTGAATATTTGATTCCTTCAAATTGTGCTGTGTAGTCAGTATGAAAGAAATATTTCTTGTTTCTTTGCAGTGATTAATAAATCCTTCCTTCATCTGGGCAAATTTCAGTGAAACTAGGGCAAACGGCATTCCCAGGGATAGACTCTATTTCAGGAGTAATACTTGGTCTCTAGCACTAAGGTTCCAGAAGTCAAGGATAAAGTCTTTACTAGATAATGTTTGAAAATTAGATTCTATTTATGGGGTTTGATCCATTTCTTTTAGAAGTCTGTATTTTTTGAGAGGTAACTGTATTAAAATCAATAAAGAATAGAGGTGGAAAAAGTAGCTGAATGAATGCTCCTTTTGATTTTAGTTTTAACCATTTTATGAAACGAGCTATCTCAGCTTCAGTGTTCAGCAGTTGTCCTAAATCAAGTCTTTTTGCCCCAAAGAACTTGAAATAACTGCTTCCTCCCCACCCCCAACAGCCAACCTTTTTATATTTGAAGGAAGGAGATATTATGTACAATACAAGGAGGCTTGACCTTTAAATGTCAGTGGAAATGTAGAGTTTGGTGATTCTGTCTGTACCTTCCCCTGGTTTATTGAGGAATTGACCAAAATAGTCCAATAGTGTGTACATGGGAAAAGGGATGGGGGTGGGGGTGTCAAATGGAGCACAGCACCATTGCTTCTACCTTCCTGTTTTCACATTACCAGGGAAAGGGAAAGGAAAGATTCGTCAGGACCCTGTGATCTAAATACTTCTTCCACAACCATGGGAGCCTTATGTAAATTATCACTCTGGAAGAACAGGAAAAGGCTGCCTTAAGTTTAGAGCCTCACCCCTGGGCCCTGGTCCTTTCTGGGAATTTGTTACCTTTAAATAAGAAAACAGCAGAGCACAAGGCCAAATCATTTATTATTTAATGAAGTCCATCATCTGTGGTTATGAAGTAACAGAGTTGTAGTCTCTGAGTCCCAGCAGAGATAGGGCATGCTCAGCAGAATTGTGCTCAGCAGCAATACACCTGCTGCAGAATGCTGCATTCTCCATCATGCCTTGCTGGGATATACAGGGTGAGCCTTGAACTGAACTCAGTTTTTTTTTTTTTGAGGTATAATTGATATAAAGCATTGTAATGATTTCAGGTATACAACATGATGGTTCAGTCTCTATATATTTGAGATAATCACCACATCCTGTGAAATGAT
The DNA here is from genome assembly GCF_014898055.3 of Talpa occidentalis. Classification (NCBI taxonomy): domain Eukaryota; kingdom Metazoa; phylum Chordata; class Mammalia; order Eulipotyphla; family Talpidae; genus Talpa; species Talpa occidentalis. The sequence goes on along the minus strand of NW_023604295.1, from coordinate 53,165,121 downwards.
CATGTCAAGTTAACCCCTGTCACTATACATAGTTATGATTTTTTTTTCTTGAGGTGGGAACTTTTAAAATCTTTTAAGAGCTTAGTAACTTTCTATTTAACAATACAGTTTTATTAACTATAGTTACCATGCTGTACTTTACATTCCCATGATTGATTGATTTATAACTGAAAATTGTACATATTAACTCCCTTCACTTACTACCTTTAGTTCCTCCACCGTCTCCTCTGGCAACCACCAATCTGTTCTCTGTATCTTTGTTTTTTGTTTTGTTTTGTTTTAAAGATTTATTTATTTATGCAAAAAGAGCTGGGGTACAGGCCAGAGATGCAGAGGGTGAGAGGATTCACCAGAGACAGGAACAGAACAGGCAGACTGACTGAAATACACTGCTGAAGGGAGCAACAGGCGAGGCAGGAGAGATCTGCTGTGTCTTGCGGCTTGCTCCCTGGCTGGCCAGGAATCGAACTCGTGCTGCAGAGGCTGTGGATTGCTTCATAGTGTGGCGCTTAACCCCTTGCACCACCAGGGAGGCCCTGTTCTCTATATATTTTAACTTGTTTTGTTTTGTTGTATTTTGTTTCATTAGATTCTACTTTTAAGTGAGATCATCTAGTAACTGTCTTTTTCTGTTCACTTAGTATAATGCCCTCAAGGATGATCCATGTTATCAAAAAATGGCATAATTTCCCTCTTTTTTATGACTGAATAATAATCCATTATATATGGGAATATTTTCTTTATCCATTAATCCAACAGTGGAGATTTGGGCTATTTTCATGTCTTGACTGTTGTAAATAATGCTGTAATGAACATGGGGTACAAATATCTTTTCAGCATGTTGTTTTTATTTCCTTCAGATATATCCCCAGAAGTGGAATTGCTAGATCATAAGATATAGTTCAGTATTTTAATTTTTTTAAGAGCCTCCTTACTATTTTCAATTGTGGCTGCACCAGTAAACATTCTCTCCAACACTGTACTAGAGTTGCATTGTCCAAACATTAGTTCTATTGATTTTTTTCATAATAGTCATTTAAAAGGTGTGAGGTGATCCCTCATTGTGGTTTTGATATGCATTTACCTGATGATTAGTGAGGCTGAGCATCTTCTCATACCTCTTGACTTTATGTATGTCTTCTTTGGAAAAATGTCTATTCAGATCTTCTGCCCATTTTTAAATCAGATTGTTTTTGTTGTTGCTATTAAATTGTATGTCCTTTAGATACAGTGGATATTAACCCCTTAATCAGATACATGATTTATAAATACTTTCTCCCACTCAGTAGGTTCCCTTTTCTTATGTACATGGATTTAGTTCTGTATCTCAATCCTGTTCCATTGAGCTATATGTCTGTTTTTAATGCCAATGTCATGCTGTTTTGATTACTATAGCTTTGTAATATAGTTTGGAATCAATATGGTGCCTCGAGGTTTGTTTTCATTATCAAGACTGCTTTGACTATTCAGCTTTTATGTGTGTATGTGTGTGTGCATGCATGTGTGGGGTTTCATACAAATTTTAGGATTGTTTGTTCTATTTTTGTGAAAAATGACATTGAAATTTTGATAGGGATTGAATTGAAACTGGAGGTCACTGTGGGCTTTATGGACATTTTAACAATATGAATCTTCCAATCTATGAGCATGAAATATCTCCATTTATAGTTTTCAGTTACATATATCTTTCATTCCTTGGTTAAATTTATTCCTAGGTATATTTTTTCTTTGATACAATTGTAAATGAGTCTGTTAACTTAATTTCTCTTTCTGATAATTTGTTATTAGTGTATAGAAATGAAACAAATCAAACAAACAATTTACTGAATTCATTATTTCCAACAATTTTTTGGTGGAGTCTTCAGGATTTCTGTATGTAATAATTTGTCATCTACACCTAGTGACAGTTTACTTTCCTTTCCAATTTGGATGACTTTTAATTCTCTTTTCTTTCTTAATTGCCCTGACAAGGGCTTTTAGTACTACATTAAATAAAAGTGGCAAAAGTAGATGGCCTTGTCTTGTTTCCGACCTCAGAGGGAAAGCTTTAACATTTCATTCTTAAGTATGGTGTTAACTGTGGGTTTATTATATTTTATGGGTTTTGTTATAGTCCCTCAACACCCACTTTGTTGAGTTTTTCTCATAAATGGGTGTTAAATTTTGTCAGATGCTTTTTCTGCATCTATTTAGACCATATGACTTTTATCCTTTACTTTGTTGAGGTGGTATATCACATTGAGTTACAAATGTTGGACCATCCTTAAATCCTTGGAATAAATCCCATTTTGTCATGGTATAACCATTTTAATATGTTGTTGAATTCCATTTTCTATCACTTTGTTCAGGATATTTACATTTACGTTCATCAGGGATATCAGGGATATATTGGGGTTTGGGTATCTAGGTAATACTGGCCTCATAAAATGAGTTCGGGTGGGTTCCTCTTCTATATTTTGCTTTTGTGTTTGTTTTTTAAGGTTTCTACATTTTCTCCCCATGGCCAACCCTTTTGACCCTTTTCTTTCCTCTTCCCTCTCAACCTTAAAAGATGCAGGATAATAATCAAAGTGACTCTGATATAGGCACTAGGTAAGGGGAGGTAAGGAGGGATAGTCCAGCAGAAGAGAGCCCCTGGTATGATAGAACCTGAAAACAGAGTTGAACAGAAGCATGTGTTTGCTTCAGACATTTTAGTATTATGGCACCTCTTCAAACTGTAACCTTAAAAATAGTTATGCATTATTTAAAGAGAAAGAAATAAATGAACTATACTACATTTTTGAACAATCCCCCTTTGGTTTGTCATCTCTCTAAAGTCTCTCTCCTCAGCTCTGCCGCTACCTAGGTGGGGTCTTTCTTTCCATGTCCAATTCTCAGTGTTTTCAGCCTTCACTCCTAACCTCTCAACTTCTCTTCCTAGCAGAGCAGCTGAGTTCTTTCCAAGCATCTGTCTCTGAACTGGCATACCCCCACCCACTGCTTAATAGTGATTCAAGTATGTCAGAAAGCTATTAATGTCAAAGATGAATATTTCAGTTGTGCTTAGCAAACAAAAGCTACTATAGTTACCAGGATTTTCTCTCCTTAGACATAGTTCAGACTTAAAATGATTTTTCCCCCCTTATCACATGTTCATATTCAAGATAAAGCATTTACTATGTGCATTAAAGAATGCTTTTTTTTTTCATAACACGTCACCATTTTATAAGAAGCCACTGTTGAAAACCTCTATCAACTGGCACCAAATTCTTTAACATGCCTTGAAAATTGGCTCCTTTAGCCACTGCCCTGCTGACCTGTCTCTTAAGATGGCTATTCCTGGAAGCCCCCAATACTGGCAGAACTGGCTGTCATGAGTTACGAAGATGCTGGAGAGGGAGAAGAGTTGATTTTGGCATGGATAAGAAGTCATAGCCAAACAATCAGGGATCTAGAGTTCATTTGGACCATTGCCCTCTGAAGTGCCAGAGAGGCGTCCCTGCCTGTATTCCCTGCCACTGAATCTGGGTCTGACTTTAGTTCTTAGGGAGTGTATTGTTACTAAATGTTTCTTCTTCCAGAAATTTGGTCTTGCTGATAAGTTCCATACTCATATTGAGACATGTTTTTAGTCACTTCTTAAGTATTGATCTCTCCAAACCTTAGAAATATTCCATTTTAGATCAAGTCTTATCTTTATTGGGAATGTTTTACCTGCGTTAGTTTTAGTACATTTCAAAATTTTAGACTTTCACAAAAGTCACAGGTTTATGAAATGGAAGCCATTTAGTGAGACCGTGTGTTTGAGGGCCTAAATATAAAGTTTACATTTAAGTACTATTCTTGAAAGTTTTCTTAATAAAAAATTTTATGAAGTCTTCAAGGGTATATAAATAAAAGCATAAGATTTTATTTTCTCAGCAAAATTCAACTTTAAAATAGTTCAACAAATGACCAAGTGGCATCTCTGAACCTGACAGCGTCAGGACGAACTATTGTTCAGCTGGGCATCTCGCTATCTCATCCCAGTTCCTTCTGGGATCTGTTTCTCTTCTCTTCTTTCTTAGGAGATAAGGAAATGACTCTTTTCCTTTGATTTAAACACATCTTTTCTCTTTCTGTATAAAGCATGACATTCATGCTTAGTATCTTTGGCATAATAACTGTATAGCTGTATGTTTGTACAGCATCTCTCTCTCTTTACTGGTTGCACTGATCATTGTTTCTGCCTAGATACCTGGAAGCTAGCATTATGTGAAATACCTACCTTTGTTAGATTGTAGGCACAGTTTTTGGCCTTTGTGCTTGGGCATCCTTAATATCCTTTTGTTACTTTTTTTGGATGGAGAGCGTCTTTGCTGCTAAAATGTTATTAATTTGTCTGGAACAATGTTACGGTGTGTGTATTTTACATTAATTTAGAAAAATAAATTTGACATTCAGTGCCATTTTGTGCTTCATCAACTCCAGTGGATAACTAGCAAGACAGCTATACCCATTTTCTTATAAGTTTCCTGCATTACTCTGGCTTCACAGGGTGTAGGCTAATACTCAGGAAAAGATTATGTAAATTACAAATCAAATTACCTAAAGTTCAAGCTGAGATAAAATAGATAAGCCCTAATTGAACACTATTCCCAATTGAAAATTGTGCATATTCAGTACATGTTCTAAAGTCAAGCTTGCAATGGACCAAACCATCTTTGTTGTGATAGAGATAATATAATGAAGTCCTGATCAAAATTTGAGGTTTCCATATTTAGATGACTTTTCAAATATTGTCTTTAAAAGAATTTTTGCAGAATGATTATTAACTCTATTAGAGTTAATATGTTGGGCCTCCCCGGTGGTGCAGCAGTTGAGCGCTGGATGGCGAAGCTGCCAGCAGCCTCTGCAGCGCCAGTTCAATCCCCGGCCACCAGGTGAGGGTCCCACATGGCGCGCAGACCTCTCCTGCCACCTGCTGCTCCCCTCAGCAGTGTACTTCGTCAGTCTGCCTGTTCTGCTCTCCGCTCTGGCGCTGGTGAATTCTCTCACCCTCCCACACTTCTGACTATACCCCAGTGCTTGTGTAAATAAATAAATAAATCTTAGGAAAAAAAAAAGAAGAAATTCTCTATGTTGATATTAATAAAAATACATCCATGAAGTAGTAGATTTTTTTAATTCTTCAAACATGCTCTTCCAAAAATATAATGGGTTTTTTTCCCCCTGAGTAAGAGTTTTATCTGGATTTCATTTTAGAAAAGCCAGCTTTAGTGTCAGCATCCACACATAGGCATACACATAAATACAGTGGTAACTGAGAGAACATTAGTTCCAAACATCTATACTTACTATGAAGTCTTGCTCTCTAAAATTTGCTATAACAACTATAAGATTTTTCTTATTCACTACCTCTTGAAAAAATGTCATTTTAGTGAATTCATATGTGTGGGCTGACAAAAGCACTTAAGTTGCAGGTTCACCCAGGTGAAAGGATGTTTCCACAACTGCATTTCCCAGTAGGTTCAACTTTCAACTCAACACACTAATGATTGCAAATATTGTCTAAAAAAGTGAGAAGTCTCGATGAATAAAATAGATGAATCCCAGAGGCCTAAAAAAACCCACAGGCAAAGAAAAATCATGATTAAGTATGTTGAAAATGGTGACTAATACAAACTTGGCCGGGCTCATGTCCCTAAGAACTATGCATTAGTGTTTTTCCAATGTCTAGGAAAATACACAAATACTTCTGAAAGTAATATTGGGGTTTAAAGTATTCCATAATACTTTATATTATGGAAAGATTCCTTGTGAATGCATACATGGATATTTGAATGTTTTAGTGATATTTATGAATACTGACAGGGTTTTGTGATGGTTTAAGAAAAAGCATTGTTGTTTTTTCCACTTGAAATAATGGATTATAGGTTTTCACTCTCCAAGAATCTGCTATCTGACATGCTTTTAGCAATAGATTGGATTTGGTTTTTTATCTTTTTTATTTTTAAATAGCGCTCACTTGAGGATATCTAATTCTAGAATGTCAAAAATGAAAAGTTCAAGAATATTCTTGGAACTGTCTTATACTTCCAAATTGTATAGTCACTATTTATTAATTCCTAAGTTACTGAGATATCGAAGCAGTCTAGAGATAATTTATATTTTTAGTTTCAGTGCCAACCTAAACTGTAAAATACTGTGATCCAAACATCCTTTTGATGTTAATTCTAGTGTAATCTAAAATAAGTCACTTAAACTGTTAAACTCATTTTTCCTATCTCCTCTAAATACTAGCTGCCACAGCTGACCCCTTAATTTAAATATTTAATGAGGCTTCACAACATTATTTATAAACCAGTACTATTTCTCAGTTATTACTCAGATACATGACACAAATGCCTTAATAACAAAATAATAATAATAGTATATTTGAACTCATTTTGTTAACCAAGGACTCTTCTAAGTTTACAACTGAATTAATCATTTAATCTTTACACATACCACTGATTCTGACATTGTGTTATCCCCGTTTTACAAATGAGGAAACTGAGGCACAACATTTCAGTCACATAGTTACCAAGCAATACATCTAGCTTGAAATTTAGACCCAAATTTAGACTGCGTGGTACCAGACCCCATATTCAACCTCTGGCAGTTTTCACCATGGTTTATTCACAGCTATGGCACTTTACCAAATTAGGTCTCAGGATTCACTTTTTCTAAATGTCTACTTGCTAAATCTTATAAACTGCCAGTCTGTGTTCTTTGTGGCTGAATAGGAGAGGAATGACTGCGCCTGGAGATGCCTAGTGGAGATATTTCTAAAAATAACTGGAAAGAGGGAATTGAGTTGGTTTCCAACTGAAATGAGGAAATTGAGTTGAGTGTTCTGGGGGTTGGGGTGGAAACAGAACCTTCCAGTAGTGGGTCACCTTATGGATGGGTTCAGTGAGAAGCTGTTGCTGGAGGCAGTGAGATCTATGCCATTAATGATAAAGCGAGGTACAAGGTGAGAAATCCAACCTAGATAAGTCAGGTGTCCATTTGGCTACCAGGGAGCTCAGTCTAGAGCAATATTCAACCTTTTGTCCTTTACTTACCTCACTAGGGAGTCTTTTTGGCCATTTCTAGCTTGTGCAATCCCCTACCCCCATAATAAAATTTTAATACCACTAATATAATGTGTATCTGTTTAAGTACTCTGTGTGTGTGTGTGTATGTGTGTGTGTGTACACACAGAGAGAAAGAGAGAGCTTTATATAAAGAAGAGTAAAATGTTTTTCATCCCCCCAAGGGCCACTTTTTCTTGCCTTGAGAGTGACAGCCTAGAAACACTGTTACTGACACGTTGAATGGTGTGAGTAAACACAGGGTAGCAGGGTGGGCTTCAGCAAACCAACTTGGAGCTCACCCAAAGCAGAGCAATACCTAAGGGGAGTGGGGGAAAGAGGTTTTCTTAAGTGGATGAGGTCAGAATTTCTTTGCCTGTGGTCTTGTATGTTCATATTCCCTCAAGGAGTATAGTCACCATGTAAGGTGAAATGCCATTCTGGTTAATGAAATGTATCATTTGGGGTGTGAGGTTCAACTTCTTTTTTGTTTTATTTAAAGACCAAGTTCCTAAGAAGCTTGCTTTAAAGTATTTCTAATTGAGTTCAGAAAAATGGCCACTACTTCAATTTGCAAGAAATGGGTAATAAAAGTGTTTTAACTAAAAACTGCTGTGTGCTCATTTGAGATTCCCTAGTCCCCAAATAGCAAATCTCTGAAAGAATCAAGCAGCAATGGGTGTTCCAGATAAAGAACAAACTAGTTGCCCCTAGTCCTCACCAGGCCAACACATTGTCTTGCACTTGATCTCATGGGTTATCTTGTACTCTAGTGCTGTCTCAAAGGAAATAAACTATAAACATCTCATTAACCTTTTCCCATTCAAATTTCTTTCCTTATGATTTTGCTACCTCAGTAACTTTATTTTGAACTGTATAATCCACTATACATCTAGAGTCCTAATTAACTTTAAATATTCTCACCTAATTATTTACTAGAAGGTGTGATAAGGAAGGCAAGTCCTCCGCATATTTTTATTCTCCACAAATAAGCTATGTCTATTCAACTGGTCAAAAGGCAGGAGGCATTCCTGGAACAAAAAGAATGAAGAAAGGTATCCACCAGATTATTATTTAAAGGTCTGAAAATGTTCTCTCTTCAACCTGAGGAGGTCATCCGCCAGAGTCATAAAACTTGTTAGGAGAGAATAATTTTACTTGAATGTCAAGCTTGGGTACCCTATAGAATTCCCTCAGAGCTTTTCAAATTTTCCATTCTCAATTGCCACTGTACAGGGATTCTGACTCATAGGGTGGGATCTTGGTCACTGGTGTTTTTCAATAGCTTGGATGGTGGGCATCCAAGGTTAAAGGTCACCATTTTGGATTACAAAGTTTTCACATACATTGTCTAGAGTTTTGTATATAAAAGAAGGCAAAGATGAAAACTTTGTGGTGTCTACTGACTGTATAAGGAAACAGGAAGTGACAAGAATGTCATTGTTAAAATGAAAAGATTACAGAAAAATTAATTTCTAAAATTTGGAGGAAAAAATCTCTCACCTTTGTAGGACTAACACACAAAGGAATGGAAGGCTCCAGAAAATAGTTGACTTAGTGAACTTTCATTTGGAGTCATTGATTTGGAGCTCTTAAGGATCAAGAATAGCAATAAAAGGATGGGAAGAGCCTCAGATGGAAAAGGGAGTGTAGGTCACAGGAAACAAAAGCAGCAGGACTGGCCTGTGCTTTCAAGAACTTGACAGTGAGGAAGAAAGAGAGGGCAGTCACTTGAAGGGGTAAGACATGTAAGGGAAAGTGTTCTTAAGATAAAAAGAAGCACTTAAATCTAGTTTTGTTCTTAAGATAAAAGGAAGCGCTTGAATCTATTTTAGACAGAGATAAAGGAGCCTCAGAGGATGAGTGAAGATGCATAGGCACTGCTGGGTAACCCCAACAAAAATATGCCCATGGCAGAAATCACAGAAAGATGAGGTTCTGACCTGTTATCTCCTTTACTGTAGCAGAACTTAAGGAGCTCCCGTGCACAATTGTCTTAGAGAATGAGGTATCATCTAGGGCAGGGGGAGGCAGCCCTTATTATAGACAGTCTTCATATATAAATGTCAGACTTTAATGCTTATACCTGAAACCCCTCTAAGGTTATAAATCAGTGTTACTTCAATTAAAAAAAATGTTTTAAAGTAAGATAACTTCCATTGGATATAGAAGAGGAAATTTTGATAATGAATTTGGGGTCTGTAATAAATTTGGGGATTTCATTTTATAAGTACTACTTGCAGATTGCATAATGTGTAAATATTCTGTTTGTAAGAGAGGGGAGAACATCTTTATCCTGCTTTTTGAAAAGAAATACTTAAATGCACTAGTAGCTGAATGTTCCTTCACTCACGCTATATGAATCAAAAGCTTCCTGAGAAAAAAATGTAAGTATAAAGGCAAAACTATTGATGGTGGTTAGCTGGTTGACTTTCACTGCTCTAGACCTAGGTAGGACAAAGGTTATAAAACATTCAACACACAGTCTGCTCCACTGTCCTGCCCTTCCCTATCAAGCAGGGGGAGGGAGTGATACTGGGCACAGGATGTCATAAAGGAAAAGAGGAAATGGAAAAGGAAGCAAAGAGATCAATAGAGACTCTGTGTTCCCAGGGAATATGCAAGCCCTCCCTCTTCTGGGGGATGTGCTGGGCACCATGTGTGTCCCTCTGTATTCAGAAATGGTCCCCTGGGTCCCATTGCTATCGTTTTGCTACACAGTTCCCAGACATAGAGTAAAGCACTGGAGGTTGTTAGCACATCTCCCTCTGGAGATAAAACTGGGCTCAGCACCAACAAGAGAATACCAGAGGGAATTTGTCTCTCCTTTATGCTTGGATAATGGCTGTTCCCTGATACCCAGGGAAAAATTAAGTTCAATACATGCCTTGTGTTATATTGCACACTCAATCCTGAACAGCTGGGCTGCTAATACAATTTAAAAATAAAAGATAACTGGCTGATCACCATCTATATGTTAAGTATGCAAAATTAATCTCTCAATGAGGAGTATAAAGATTTCCTGTTTCTCTATAGCCTAAGGAAGGAGAGCATTAGGCGGATGTCCAGTGAGTCTCATTAACAGAGACAACCAATACGGAAAATCCAGGGGGACTTGTCCCATATTTCTATTAGTAATGGCAATTATTTCCACCTGAAAAATACTAGTAATTTTCTCACTTGCAAAATTCACTTTGCCTAAGGAGCAATAAGTATGCTTTTTCTTAATAGTGATATCCTCCCTGTGCTAGAAACTACCTAAAAATAAAGCAGCATTTGACACACTTTTTTGCTTTATTTGTGAAAGATAAAATAGAAGAGCCATCCCCGAATATTTTTTCAAGAAAATGGAAATAACACAAAACATCAGACTTAAATAAAATTCCATATACTTTATGTGACATACCTACTTTAAGATTAGTAAAATGGATTAGTGGTGACAGACAACTGATGTTGCAACAGGAACTTTAGTTCCTGCGGAAATGGGATAAGGGACACAGCAGTCATGGGGCTGGTTTGCAAGGCAAGACTCTGGTACTTGAGCAGAAGTTCTTGCACCATTCATTAAAAGCATGCAGGCTAGTAAAAGCTGATCATCAACAATGGTATGAGGAATAAAGTCCGGAAGGTGAGATAGGAATGGGGAACAAAGTTTTACAAGGGACAGGGAAGGGGGCATTGTGACCATGTGTCAAGAGCCATTTGCGTCAGCAAAGTATTTGATGTTATCACAGGCAGAATTATCCCAAGACCACCATGGAGATAGTCATGTAATCAGGTCTGCAGCGGCCTTGGCATCCCTGGGCCTGCCTTGTGATACAGCTATACTCCTCCATAGGTAGTCAAGGAATTCTCTGCTGTGATTTATAGATAGTAAGTAGGTCACAGTTCCCCATGAGTGGCCAGCTAGTAGCCAGCTCATAGGAATCCACAAACTAATGAATGTAAGAATTTTAATTCTGGTTTAGTAGTGGTTTAAAGGGTTCATAATCTCAAAAAGGTATTTTCCTCCTAGATTTTGCTTACAAAGCACAGCTGAGGGTCCTCAACCTCAGAGTCATTCACAGAGCTAATCAAATAATTGCTGACATTAGGTAGAAACTAGTAACAAAATGAAAGGTATATGTTAAAGATGGTTTTTACCATTAGTTTCCAGTGACATATTGCCTCAGTATAGTCAGAAATATGCATATTGTGGGTCACCTAAACCTTAATAATAGTAATGTCATCTCAGCATCGAGAGAACACCTACCCACTTGTGCTTTTTTTTTTTTTTTTAAGATTTATTTATTTATTTATACAAGCATTGGGTCCAGTCAAAAGCATGGGAGGGTAAGAGAATTCACCAGAGCCAGAGCAGGGAACAGAACAGGCAAACTTGACAAAGTACACTGCTGAGGGGAGCAGCGGGTGCGGCAGGAGAGGTCTGTCGCACCATGTGGGACCCTCACCGGCGGCTGGGGATCGAACCGGCGCTGTGGAGGCTGCAGGCAGCTTGGTAGCCCAGAGCTCAACCGCTGTGCCATCAGGGGAGGCCCCCTCTTGCGCTTTAAGACAGGAATGGGACATGCATTTGATCATTTAGTAGCAGGTTTACTCTTTAAGAGATGAGGGTCATATAACTAATCTGTGCTGAGTTCTTCAAAGTGTGTATTGGATCTGTCATGTCATCATTCCTACTCACTCAGACTTTCACTGTAGTAATAGAGTGTACACAAAGCATAATAAGGGACAATTTGGTGTTTTTTTTTAATTCTACCCTTCCTAGAATTTGAATATCTGTCACAGCATTATAGAAATAGACACAAGGTTTTCATAACTTCTCTTTCAATGACTGCAAGAATAAAGTGGCCATGCCACCATAAAAAAACTCTTCTATGAGGAACACTTAAGCAACTGAATTCTTCAGCAAGCAGCTTTGTTTATCCAAATGTGAGAGTTCATTTCCTCAGAATAGCATCCTGAAATGAAATTACTAGATCAAATGGTATGAATATTTTAAAACTCCTCTTTCTAAATATATTGCTAAATAGCTTTCTAAAGAGGCATTTATTAATTGACCTTACACCAACAATATATGAGAATTATAATTTTACCCCAGGCTTAATAAAAGTGCTAATAAGACCACATAACTTTTGTGTTTATTTCATTCCCAAAAAGCTTGACAATTTTTTCCAGTATTCATTTACAATTTTCTGTGTGTATTTGGTTCTTAATTTTGTTTTGTTTTGTATTCCTGTCAATTGACATTTTTTTCCCAACTCCCATCTCAGCTGCTCTCCTCACCTTTTTTATTTTGTATAGGATCCCATGATTCATTCAGCTACTGGGTAGATGAGAAGTCTCCAGTGGGACCTGACCAAACCCCAGCTATCAAACGCCTGGCCAGGATCTCCTTGGTAAAGAAGCTAATGAAGAAATGGTCTGTGACTCAGAACCTAACGTTCCGGGAACAGCTAGAAGCTGGAATTCGCTACTTTGATCTCCGTGTGTCTTCCAAACCAGGGGATGGCGACCAGGAAATCTACTTCATTCACGGGCTCTTTGGCATAAAAGTCTGGGATGGGTTGATGGAGATTGACTTGTTTCTTACACAGCACCCTCAAGAGATTGTCTTCCTGGATTTTAACCACTTCTACGCTATGGATGAGGCCCACCACAAATGCCTGGTTCTCCGGATCCAGGAGGCCTTTGGAAACAAGCTGTGCTCAGCCTGTAGTGTGGAGAGTATGACACTTCAAAGCCTGTGGGAGAACAAGTGCCAGGTAGGGGAAAACAGATGCACTTCCATGGGCAAGAACTTAACTCTTCTGCTTTTTCAGTATTGCCAGCTGCAGGGCAGCTCTCTCCAGGGTTCTGAGGCTGAAAAACATAGATTGTTTGGAATATTAAACATACGCTTACTGGTTCCTGGGCCCTTGGCTAGCTTCCAGGGCTCCCCTGGGCAGCAGTGAACTAGAATTAACATCTCTAAATATTTACAACTTGCCTGGGGATCTGTTTGGCGTGAAGCTGATCCTGAATTACTTGATCAGAACCAGCCCAAGGCCAAGTTGTGAAATTGTACCACTTGGCTTTACCATTTTCCTCCCATATAGTCTGGTTTCAACCTCCTAGTTCCCCCTCAGGGGTAGTCTATTCAATGCTGTCTTCAATTCAGTGAATACCTCACCAAGGTATTGACTGGCAAGTGAAACATTAGCTGACCAAGGCAGGTGAAGTGCTTCATCTCAGGAGGGTTAACATTTTAGAAGGTCATATTCACAGAGTCTGGGTCAAAGGGGAAGAGAGTTTAGGATGGAAGAACCAGTGAGAAGATCCAGGGTTTTAATGGGGTCCTAGGAAGGAGTCTGGAACACAGGGAGCAAAGGAAGTGAGGAGATTGTGTGGGAAAGTGCTCAAATTTTGAATCTGTTAGAAGGTATTGCACACAGCATGAAAATAGAACATGAGGTTTCAAGGCAGACTCCCAACTTCTGTTTAAGTGGAAACACCAGGCTATTTTGTACATCTCTACATACACTAAATGTCTTTCCACAGAGACTAACGAGGTTAACCCTTAGTAGCTATTAAAATTTATGTAAGCCATATTTCCTCATTAAAAACTTCAAAGTGATCTTTTACCAAATATTTATCACACCTCTCCCCCCAAAATCTAAGTTTATATCTGTTTAGACTCAGAGCCATAGATACTAACAGGTTTAACCTGGGGAGATTTCTTTCCTCCCATACAGTCTTTCTCTTGCAATATTAAATAATAGCATAACAATAGCAGCAGTAACAACTAACATTTACGTAGTCTTTATTCCATGCCAGCAGGTGGATCACCACATTTAATCCTCTCAACAACATAATAACTTTGTAATTATGCTCATTTTAAGGATGCGGGAACTGAGGCATGGAGAGATTAAGCAACTTGCCCAAGAATGTTGTTCACGAGTGGCAAGAAAGTGGCAGGATTCTGTCCCCTGCTGTTGGACTCTCCAGAGTTCCGCGGGCTTCTGCTGCTATCCCTGGCTATTCACATTATTTTGTTGACTTTCACAATTAGTGTCTAGAAGATGCTGGTAAAACACTTTCTCTGTATTCTTGAGTCCCAAATATAGAGGCTCTCAAAGAATAAGCAGAATGGGAAAAAGGGCCAGAGAGCCATAAGAGGGCTTTTGAATATTGTCATTCAGGTAAGGTTAAATTTAAGTACAACTAAGTTTGTAGCATGTGTGTTATAGTGTTGTAATTTTGTACACAAACTGTGTTCTGCAGAACTAAGACTATCATAGGTAGAGTGTGGGAAGAGGGGAGCAAAGCAGAGAGGGACCCAATGAGCTATGGTGGAGGATCGTGGGTGCCTAGATGATGGGGTAACATACCATACATCTTAAGAGGGGTAACTATTTATACCTCTAAATCATATACAGTGTTGTAAACCAGCAATGAAAAATAAATATAATAAAAATTGCATACTAACTTGCTTAGAAATCTGCAAGAGTAACACATGTCTTGGAATAATGATCTCGAGGTGATTTTCCAGCAGCACAGTGATGCTCTATGAATGTCTAAGTATGAGCTACTTCATCTTCCAACCACAAATACTCCTAAACTTATCAAGGAGACTGTGATGAAATGTCTGATAAAGGGGGCAAGTCACCCATTTGAATTCTGCCAGTTCCCTGTGCCCTTTCCTTTCCCAATGTTTTCCTGGTTGTATCTCTTAAAAATTAAACCAAGACATCTCAGTCTTCATCATCTCCCTTCTGCTGGGGCAGTGCCTTACCGGTAAACTTCAAATGTTCATTATGTAGTGAGCTTCCTTGTATGCAACCCCCTGAATATTTTTCACCACAATTTAATAGCAAGAAGGCAAATTTCATTTATTCAACATGCAGTTACCTCACAGCTCACATCTATATTAATGTACATAGTGGCTGTGGGTTTTAGGCCATTTAATCTGCAATTCACCAGTATTTAGTATCTTTATGAGAAAATATGATGACTACATAATACTAGTAAAATACAAAATAAATCAGTATACAGTTGCAAGATAAAACTCTCTTAGATGTACTACATATACAAAGAAAGGGGGTTTCTAATCAACCAAGTGAAAAATATGTAGTATAAATCTATGTCCCAGGGGTCTCAGTGAAGAACTAATCAGAATAAGAGTAGGTCGATGAAGAAATAATTCTTAAAGGAAATGAGATTTTAAACCTGAATTTCAGGAGAAGAATTGAGCATGAATTGCTAAGCTGGAAGGAAGAGTATCTCAGAAAAATACAGAAGAGTAAGGTAGCCCTGGGAAGAATTACTGCCCCCAGAAGTCTTTAGAGTACGAGTGGGTTTGCTCAGCCGACTACCAGCAGAAATTTCCCTTATAAACTCCAGGATCAGATTGCTCAAGTGGCTCTTTAGGAAAGGCATGCAATGTCCCTTTTGTATAATTTGTACTTCCTGCACATTTTCCAAGGGAAAGCGAAGTACAGCTCTGTCCTCTCGTCCCCTGATCCCCTAACACGCTTCTCAGCTACCAGACGGTACAGGAAATGGTCTGGTGGACCCTGTTGAAGGATCACACAGCCCTGCCTCTCCCACAGTCTCCATTCCACAGGCAGCTTGCAGTCCCCGACCTTCCAGATACAC
This sequence comes from Talpa occidentalis, assembly GCF_014898055.3. Classification (NCBI taxonomy): domain Eukaryota; kingdom Metazoa; phylum Chordata; class Mammalia; order Eulipotyphla; family Talpidae; genus Talpa; species Talpa occidentalis. The sequence continues at coordinate 53,149,405 of NW_023604295.1, read as the reverse complement.
CGCCAGCAGGAAATCCTTCCCAATCTCCCAGGCAATCTGCTTACTGTGCGCCTGTGATTAACCTCATTAACACTCGTGTTTAGCACAGACCTCATTAGCAGTCAGTCAGACATTACTCAAAACCATTAAAAACAAGAGTAATGATCAGCCCACCCAGTGCATCCAGCCTGGTGCTTCCTAGCTCAGGGTTCCAGGGCGGTAGAGACCTTAGTCATGAGCTAATGCACACTGGAAACAAGACCACATTCAGAGCCCCCCTCCTCCAATGCCTGGAGATTATGCTGTTGGGCTAGCTCTCCCAGGATTGCAGTCTGGGGAGTGTAAACACATATGCTGGACCTTCCTTCAAGAGAGATTACTGGTGCCTGGAGGAGAAAATATATGGTGCTACTAAAAACCTAACCTGTAGGACTCTGAATTGGGACAATCAAAATAGCAATTCTCTGTCCCTCTGCTGCCTCTCATTAACTAATTAATGCTGTGGATGTGGCTTGCTAATTATTTTCCAAATCACCATCAGCCTGAGAGGTCCTCCTAGAGGCACATCGCCTCCTCCAGGGACGCCCTCCCTCCCTTTTGGGCCAGGCAGTTTCATTCAGTCAGTGGACACCATCCAAAATCGGCCTGCTCCCAAAGGAGTTCAATGTGTCGATCTCAAATCCTACATCTCAGGATTAATCTCGTGAACAGTGCTTTAATCTTTGCTTATTGATTTTTGTAAACACTAATCTTGAACTTCCACTTATGTTTATATTTGCCTTTCTTCCAGGTAAAACCAAGGAGTTACAATTCAGCCTTTTCCTGAATTTCTCTTCTTCTGTTTTGAACATTTCAGGTTCTTGTTTTCTATCACTGTCCCTTCTACAAGCAATACCCCTTCCTGTGGCCAGGGAAGAAGATTCCAGCCCCCTGGGCAAACACCACAAGTGTGCGCAAACTGATCCTCTTCTTGGAGACCACTCTGAGTGAGCGGGCCCCCCAAGGCTCCTTCCATGTCTCTCAAGCGATTCTGACTCCAAGAGCAAAGACCATTGCCCGGGGCCTAGTTGGTGGCCTCAAGAACACCCTGGTTCATAGGTAAGAATTTGCCTCCATCCTGTGGGGAAGGTTTGTTTTAAAAAGCAGAACAAGCAAACAACAACAAAAATTTACTGTGACGCCTTTCTGAATAAATAGCAGTAAACCTATGTAATTTGAAGATTTTGAGAAACAGCAAAACAAAAAAAACCTTATATTTGAAAAAGCTGTGTGTTGCAAATGGAGTGAATTACTTATAGCCAAAGAATCTCTCAATACTTGTTAAAATGTATTTATTGTCCTATAAGTGCTTTCTACATTTTGATCCAAAGACAAAGCGCTTTAAACCAAAACCAGTTTATTAAGTTCTGGCCCCAGCCATGTGGTATTCCTGTGCCTGACCTCACAGCCAGTCCAAGTACTCACTAATTTAAGAGACATTAAAGGAGACTGCTGTGCTGGGTGCTAGGGATTCAGAGATGGCCCTTTAAGGATTTGGGATGGCTTTCACCTTTCCATTGTAACAGAGCCCTGACAGCAATAAAAGATGCCACTACCATGTCATATTTTCAGTACTTCTTCAGAGCAAAACAGAGTCTGACCATCCCATTGAGCAGGGAAAGCTTCAGGAATTTGTATCAGGTGATGATTCTTTATCCTGAGCACCAGCAAATGATAGTTGTTAAGAAAGAGGATGGCTTATACCTATGTAAATGGATGCATGCAAGTCTGTGTATATGACTATGTGTGTAAACATGATGTCCATAAAGGGTATGTTACACATACAATTAGATAACAGGGCATGCCTTCCAATCCAACTGAGAAAGCACATGTGTTTGGATAATAAGAGATGTTTATAAGAAATCCCTTTGGTTTCTAAACTCAGGTGGTAAGCACCAGAGTTCAGATAGTGAAAGATTCATTTAAAAAAAAAAAGTGACCCTTTCTGGTTGGTTCTGATTTTGGATAGCCTGACTTGAGGTGATGGGAGTTCGGATGGTAGTTTGAATGGCAAAGAACACCTAAACTTTTCTTTCTTCATGAGAGTTTCTGATGAGATTGGCCATGAACAAACCCCAAAACCCCTTTCTGTGTGACTGTAGGGGCAGGACAGGACACAGTGCAGGTTTTCTGATCCCATGCAGACCGGGTAAAGGAGGAGTCAGAGTCCTCAGTAGTTTTGCAGGTTTTTTATTTGGGGTTCACCAGGCATATGGCAGGCAGGGGTGCTGGCTGGGGGGCTGGGAGGCTGGCAGGCCTCCCAGCCCCCAGCAAGTCTTCACTCTATTTGGGCTCTCTGGCCTTCTCTGCTTCTGCTTCGGCTTCTCCTTCAGGTTCTGCTGCTGCTGGCTGGGGCTGCTGGCATCACCCCGTGACGCCGCCCTTAAAAGCACAGTCTTAGCCCAGGTGAATCCCATCTACCTATGCCCACACCCTATTCCAGGTGCCCGCCATCAGGCATGCATTCAGGACAAGGATCCATCATCTATCCTGATGGCGGAAGGGCAGAAAAGCCTGATATTTTCTTTACCCTACAGTGACTTTACAAACCGTGACTGAATTAGTGGTGCTGAACTTGTAAAAGACAAATTCATGCACCATTGAAAGATCCAGAACCCTGATCTTTTTCTCTTTTTTTAAAATAATGTATTTTTCTCTGTGCACCCCATTTTCTCCGTACCTTTGGTAAATCTGTAGGATAACATTATTTATTTATCCATTCAATAGTCATTGAGCACCTAGAAGGAGCTTGGAGGTACGAGAGATACGAGATGAATAATGTAATCTCTGCCCTCAGGGAACTTTCAGTCTTGCAGGAAAACATAAATACACATGTAAATTTATATAAAGCCAATGAAAACTCATTCTTATAGACATCTGTGCAAAGTTATACTAATAAGGGGTAGGAGATATTTAAAAACAAGGTACACTGTATTCTGAATATAAAGTACCTTCTTGAAGATGATTCTATTTGATTTTATTTATTTATTTATTTATTTTTAAAGATTTATTTATTTATTTATACAAGCACTGGGTACAGTCAGAAGCGCAGGAGGGTGAGAGAATTCACCAGAGCCAGAGCAGGGAGCAGAGCAGACAGAAGGACCAAAGTACACTGCTGAGGGGAGCAGCGGGCGGCAGGAGAGGTCTGCGCGCCATGCGGGACCCTCCTCCGGTGGGCAGGGAGCAGCCGGGGATCGAACCGGCGCCGCAGAGGCTGCAAGCAGCTTCGAAACCCAGCGCTCAACCACTGTGCTCAACCGCTGCGCCACCGGGGAGGCCCGATTTTATTTGATTTTAAAGTAACCTTATGAGAGGGCACATTGGCCGTAACATGTTATTCTCCCCAATTAAGATGGCATTCAGTGAGGCTTTGTGACCCAGGCCCAAATAGCTGGTAAGAGTCAATAATATGACTCGATTCTGGACTTCTTGTTGTTGGACTATTTCCCTTTCCAGTGTTCCACGTGGTATTTTATTATGGGAGTTACTTAAAAAGGTTACTAAGACCACTTTCCTGAGGGCTGTGAAATGTGGTTTTCTCACCAGTTAAATGTGGTTAATAGTACCACACAAGATTATAGAGTCTTATCATGAAATGGTCTAACACAGTTCCTGGCACAAAGCAGGCATGCCATCCCCATCTGTAGGAAACCCAGAAAATCAGTGGACCAGCCTTGCTCTCAGGTGGCCTCAATGTCAAAGGAAAATTTCTAACCTTCTGCCCTGCAGACAAAGGGACTTTGTACCTTCTGGGACTCAGGTCAGCTAATATCTGGCTCAACCTTCTAAACATCTTGGTAAATGTCAGGAGTTAAGAAAACAAAGTGACTCCTCTTTATACTAGGTTCTACATTTCCCTTTCTCTGTAATCCTGCTTATGTGATCCTTGCCTTGGGGAAGGTTGACACATGCAACCCGAGCTGACACAGGATTCTTTGTCACCTGAGACTGCAGGTGCATGCCGTTTCCTCATTTCTGCACTCAGGTTCCAAGCAGATCCCCTGAGTTTCTGTTCTGGATAGAGTCAGGTGAAGTTGTCACCAAACCTTCAATTTCTTAATTCCCCAAATGACCAGATGGTGGCGCCTGCACTTTACTCAGAAATACCAACCTGCTCTTTGAAACAAATCTGAGCACTATCCTGCTCAGTATTACCATGTGGACCATGGTGTATTCCTGGTTTCCGTCTCCAAGGGAAGACTTTGTTTTCAGTCTTTCATTCTTAAGACACAATATTTTGTCACTTAAGCAGTGGGATATAACCTTTTTAGGAAAATTTCTTACCCCAGTGCCCAAATATCTGTAGTTTACAGTCTACCATTTACGATTCCTTCTCTAATGCCAGACATTTCCATTGTACTTACTATATCCCAGGTATGGTTCTAAGCACTTTATATCTATTATTTTATGCAATTCCAAAAAAAAAATCTACATGACATACTATTACATGGGGATATATACTATTATCCCCATTGTCTAGAGAGAGAGACTGGAGCATTTAATAAGTTATATATAATTAAATTAAAAGTATCGACTTTTCAGAAGCCCCAGAGAAAATTGGAAGTACCCCTGTGATGGTGAGCTATTAAGTGGCTATGAATATAAAAGTACTGTTTGATTTATGGGATGTATTTCCGCCCAAGGCTAACTGGAAAATCCACTTATTGTAGAGACCTGGGACTGCTAATAGTTGTCAAAATAAGAGAAAAAGAAGGACAAAATGGTCCTGAGGTTTTGATAGTGTTGTCTAGGAGAAGACCGAGAAGTCAGGTTTATGCTAAAGAAAGGGAGGGTGGCTTCCAAGTAGAAACGGAAAGTTGGCAATCAAAGAGAGTGTTTCCAAAGAAGAGGAAGGATCCCCTTAAAATAATAAACTTTGCTTATTTTCAATTTTGACCTAGAGCAAAAAAGATTTTCAGTCCCTTAACAAAAATATAAGTCCAATTGTATCTTCCTTAAACTCTATAAAGTATTTAGTGAGCTATTTTTACCATGGTGTAAGATTGTGAGTACTCTTCATTGCTCCCACTTCCATAGCCATGGGATTTTACACTGACTACGAATCAAAAGTATCACATTAAATTGTCATCATTTGTTTATGTCACTAAGCTGATCTGTTTCAGGCAAAACATTTGTCTATCACCTAAAAAGTCACTAAGCTGATCTGTTTCAGGCAAAACATTTGTCTATCACCTAAAAAGTCTATAATTTATAACGTAACACCAACAGACTATATTTGTGAGAAAAGTGGGTGAGCTTTGGTCTATTAAGAAACCATATATACTTCTGGAATGAGTGTATATCTGTATGGAAAGAGTGAACTTTGACCCATACTTCACACCATTTATAAAAATTAACTTGGATGGAGCTTAAATCTAAACATAAAAACTAAAACCATAAAGTTTTCAGAAGAAAACAGAAAAAAATCATTATAAATTGGGAGTAGGCAAGTTTCTTAAGCAGGTCACATAAATCATTTAAAAATTGATAAATTGGGCCCCATCAAAGCTAAGGAATTCAATTCACCAAAATAGCCCATGGAGAAAATTAGTAGGCAAGTTACAGCCTGGGACAAAACATTCAAAAATTATATTAATCAGAAACTAATATCCAGAATATATAAATAACTTCTATAATTCAAAAATTAAAAGAAAAAGAATAGGTAAAAGAATTGGCCAGCTATCCCAAAGAAGATATTCAAATAGCCAATATGCATATGACCAACTCTCCAATGAGATTTAGTTTGAAATTAAAAAATTAAATTAAAAAAATCTTAGAATGCCTAAAATTGAAAAGGACAGCCCCAGATTTAGGGAACAGTGTGAAGCAACCAGTCATACTTTGTTGGTGAGGATGTACAGTGGAATAATCTCTTTAAGAAAAGGTCCGCATGTTTTTTTATAAAACTAAATGTAAACCTATCCCATAATAATGCATTTCAGTCCTTAGTAAGTATCCGAGAGAAATGAAAATACATGTCCATGAAGAAAGACTTGCATAAGATTATCCACAGCACTTTTATTCATGATAGCCAATCTGGAAACAACCCATTTATCATCAACAGGAAAAATGAATAAACAAGCTGCAGTATGGTCTGCACAACAGAATACTACACAGTGACAATAAAAACTACTGATGCTTGCAACATGTATAAACACACAGAATACCTGTTGGATGACTTACACAAAGTTGTAAAACAGGCAGATTTAATCTGTGGCAGAAAACAATCAATATAATTTTTCCCTCTGGGAGGATGGGGCAACACTGTTGGGGAAGGGGCATGCAGAAGCTTTCTAGGGTATTGGTAATGCTCTCTACCTTGATATGGGTAAAAGTTATATGTAAAATTTTGTCTAAACTAGTTTCATACATTTTATTGAATGTAAGCTTTGTGTCTAAGGAAGAATAATCTGAAACCATCTATTGAGCCCTCATTAGTGGTATGCATGCTCAAGTATTTAAGAAATGTGCATAAATGTTTTCAGTTGAAATTTGTTAATATATCGGATGGACTGATGGATGGATAGAGTGATGGAGTGATGGATAGATATGTGGTAAGCAAATATACAGTAAAATGTTAATGGTAGAATTTGGGTGGTAAATACACATATTATAAATTTTTTTCAACATTGCAATATACTGGAAATTTTTTAAATTAAAAAAGTTAAAGAACCAACCAATAATTAAACCCTTGATTAATTTTTCCATGTTTTATTGATATCATATCTTCCATTCCAACACATAAATCCTGAAAATACAATTCTTTGATGGAATAGAGATCATTTCATCCCTGAAAGAGATTGACACTTCAATGAACAAACTTCTGAGAGCTTTTGCTTTTATTGACACACTTTTGTTACATTAGTGGAAAGGTTTTGTTTGTTTTTCCGGAGTCCTTCTAAACTGTACTCTCTGTCCCCTCTGTTTAGGAATCTTCCTGCCATCCTGGACTGGGTGAAAACTCAGAAGCCTGGTGCCATGGGTGTCAACATCATTACATCTGATTTTGTTGACCTAGTGGACTTTGCCACAACCGTCATCGAGTTGAATGATCTCCTGCAGGAGAATAGAGCTTTGGCTAAATGCTGATTTAATTTCTTATTTCACTTAACGTTGAATTTGTTGATCCAGGGTAGAGTTCCGAAGGGTTTCCTGTTAGGATGGCCCCTGGGCGGTGATGGTGTAATAAGAAGAGGAGGGAATTTTTTTTCCCCTTCTCATAGGGCCATTGGATAAAATTATAGGCCTTTTAATTGCATTTTTTTTCCAAATGAGACTTTTAAATAACCTAAGTCCAAGGGAAGAAAACATGTTTCATGTGATCAAGGTCAGAATATACCCAATGGCTCTTGATGCTGAATGTAATATGGAAGTGGGGTCTCCAAGTCCCATTGGGGTATTGAATATCCCCTGATTAACCCAGTTCTCTGTTGGCATCCCTGTTTGAGCCCATGAGAAGGCTGAACCAGAAAGGCATTCCTGAGCAAAAGAAGGATTCATTGCTGGTGTAGACAGCCTTTATGGGGTGGTTCATATACCAGCCTGGAGCTCTGAAGAGAGGATTGACCAAGGTCTGGTTCTCTCTAGGATGTTGAATGTCACCACTTCTTCCCTGAGAGATTTATTTATCACTAAAGTATTTCAACCTCAAGCTGTTCTTACGCAGCTTGTGCCGGTAACTGTTCACTTTCATTCTTTAGATAAACAGTGCATACTGTCCTCAGTGTCAGAAATGTGTTTCCCAGTTAGAAAACACTAATTCCTCCCTATTTCTTTTGGCCCTTTCTTGTAACTGAAAGGAACAAAGATAGAACTTTTTGGTGTGGGCCCAATAAGAGATAGACATGCATGTTTGTTGCATGCCAGATTTCTTTGACTTAATTCTGTAGCTTTCCCCAAAATGACTGCTAGGTAAGCACATGCATCATTTTGGCAAAGTCCTCTCCGAAGTGGGATCTTCAAGCCAGATTTTGGAATGACATGCCATTTTTGTCTGCCTTGGACTCAGACCTGGGCTGATGGAAGGCATCAAGTCCATGACACCATGAAGGCAGACACAGAATGCATGGGAAAGTGCAATGGATTAAGAGTAAGCTCCAAGTGGGTTTGGAGCCATTCTGTAATTCTTTGAAAACAAGACTACCTCGGGGACGTTTAAGATGACTTGTGTGTCATCAGGAATACCCAGTGTTGGAACATTTCCAGTTCGTGTCTTGATTGTTCTGCTTTCAGCAGGTTGTTCTGAGCCTACTAATCACCACTGCATGAGGGCTTTGAAACTCAATAGGAGCTTTTTTTTTTTTATTGATAAGAGGTGCTTAGCTATAAAAAGCCCTCTTGTTTTATTTATTTATTTATTCATTTATTTATTTATGGATTAATTCTCCTCAGTGCTTCTTACCTCAAGAGCACTCACAAAGGAGCTTCCTGAACCTTTCTCACCCAAGTCAGATGCTGCCACGGTCTTCCTCCCAACTGGACCATGTATCTCAGGACTGTGAGTGACCTCTGGCTCTGCTGTAGATGTCCTGGCTCTCTCCCTCGTGCCAGGGACTCATTCATGTGTGGGTGCAGTCCAGATCTGAGACGCTACTACCAAGCCATGCGCTGGGACAGAAGATGAAATGGGTCACGAAAAGACTCTCAGTTCTTAAGGAAGACCCTCCAGAAAATGTTTGAATTAGAAAGAAAACTAGACTTAGAAGTGTGTGCACTTCACTGGTCCTCAGAACTGTCAGAATCCCAAAGAAGTGTCAACTTCTGAATTCTTAAGGAGGAAAGATAATCATGGGATTTCTGATGGTTGTGTGTACTTACAAGACCATTGGACCACCTCCCTGCAGCTTTGCTTTCCTCTTCTTACACATCATAGATAAATTTTGCACGTCGCCCACAGTGGCAGGTGTCATTGGTGAGCTGCTAAGAGCATGTGCACACCCCCAACTCTTGGTCTTCCAGCCTTGACTTCTGTAATGAAAGCCCCGACCTTTGGCTTCCACAGCTTGAAGTCACAGGACAAACATCTCAAAGAAAAACTGGTTCAACTTTCCCTTTCTTGAACTTGAACTCCTCCCCAAAGTGGTTTCTGGGATTTGATTATTAACTTTAAGGCTTTCCCTGGAAAGGAGTGAGAAAGTGAATGCCCTCACTTTCTCAATTTTCTTTCAGTCCTGATATTAAACTCCAGTGACAAACTCTGAACCCCCTGGGTTCAGGGTTTTGTTTGTATTGTGATTGGTTCACTTGGGTCTTGTTTTTAATTCTTCATCACTTGCCAGGGACCAGATCATTTCTCTTCTTTACACTACTTGTTGCTTGGCAGAGATTTAAAGAGGCCAGAGAGCGTTATTCTGTTGTCTTACTTGAGCCTCAGCTTCGTCCAGGTGCTTGGTGCTGAGATGCCAGGTGTGCTGACAGGATGCCGGTGACACCCAAGGGCTGCTGACACTCAGAAATGTTTACTTGATTTTCTCCTTCAGTTTTAAAATATGAAGTTACACTTCTTTTGGGTTGGAACATTAAGTGCACAACAGCGTTGACAGGAGAAATGCCACAAAGCTTGCCGCACAGCACAGAACAGGGAGCCATGGAGGCATGCTGGGAGTCCTGCCCCAGGCAACAAGTGCGAACCATGCCCGCTCCTTCCTGTTGCTTTGGGTCACTGGGCTGGCTGGCACTTTGAAATTCAGCACAGTTGTTCTGGAAGGCCATGGGAAGATTATTTACAATTCACTCTTGAATTAGCAGAACCTCTGCTCCAAGAAAGAGTTGCTTGACCTATTGTAAAGAATATGTGCGTTCTGCTCCTTGACCTCAGGCCAGGTGAGAGAACTGTGTGATGGGACAGAGGGGAAATAGACTTATTCTGAAACTGCCAACAATAAAAATGGCGGCCCAGCCACATCACTATTCTCGCAAGTTCTAGGGACATTTCAGATCAAACAAGGTTATCAGACTTGCTCAGAATTAACTTTGAGATCACCTAATAATCTATTTGATTGAGCCAAAGAGGACCTCAGTTTCATAGGAGACTGAGTTTTTTCATGAACTCTTTGCACCATTTGCCACTAGCCACATTTCCCTGGCTTTGTGGCAAAGGGAACCCTCCAAGGTTTCCCTGAGATTAGAGTGTTGTTTAAAGGCTTGCACTTGGAGCTTGTTAGAGATACCACTGTGGTTTTATGAGTACAGAAGATAATCTTAGGATTGGAGAGAGAGGTCAAGATGGAATTGGTTGAAGGGAATGATAAATTATTAGAATAAAATTTTTAATTAATGACAGATCTAAAAGGATCATGCAAAAATTATATATATATATGTATGCTGTATCAAACTGTATAGTAATTAAGTTTAGTTTTTTTCCTTAGTGCTGAGCTCAGGTCCCTGAATTCTTGAGAACAGTAAAGTCAGAGTCCAAACCCAGGATCTTATATAAATTCAAAGAAAAGCACAAGATCTAAGCCCAAGTAATGATTGATGTTAAGAATCCTACTTCTTTCGTGAATTCATATTCAATTCATGAAGTGTACATTTCTGTTCAAGAAGACAATGTAGTGGAACATTCTGGAATTAAATACAGTTTTGTAGACTTGTCAGGATTTTGTAAATCTTACCAAGAAAGTGCTCCCCAAAGAGACATTATTATAGACCAGCTAGAAGGCTTGGCACTAAACTAAAGGCAGAGAAACAAGGAATTAAGACTGAAATAAAACAGCCTCTTTTCTGGGAAGGAGAAGGAGCTACACAAATCCAGGCCATCTTACAGATTTAGTTCATGCCGCAGTTGAAGTTTTTGTGATATTCTTGATTGCTTGACTGCAGACTTTTCCTGTTAAGTTCTGGAAAATAGAACCAACTGATTAATGAATGGGGCACAACCCTGAGACTCCCTCCTCTTGGCTGTGAGAGTGGTCCTGTGCTCTGTCTGCCTTGATCCTTTCATCTGGAGTAAAGATGCTGCCTGCTGCTTTAGTGCTGAGTATTTCTGCAAACCTTGCTCAACTAGCTCCCCAAATTACCAGGTTGCTTATTTGAGGTTAAATGTCTTCTCCCCCAGGTTCACGGCTGTGGTGGTTCTTTCTTGTGTGGCACGTGTGGTGAAATTCTACTTGTGCTCATTTCTTAAATGTGGTGTAGGATGACAAGACGAGTGTGACAGAGGTGCCTTTAGTGGTCAATATAATGAGGCAAGTTATGCAGAAAGAAACCTGCTGATAAGTGTGTGTTCCTAAGAGGTGAGCCTTTCCAGTATGGGCTGAATAGTCAGGTTATGCCAAGAGGAAACAGGTAGAAACTGATAATATCAAATTCCACACTGACAGGAAGTTTTTTTTGTGTGGCATAGTACATGGCTGTCCTAGTCTCACTGACTCTCCAGCAGCTGCCTTGTGGTCACCAGCATGGTTCTACGACTCGCCAGTGTTGCCGTGGAACACACGGGAGAAAACTGATTGGATGATAAGGGATTTAGCTGGAAACTTTTCCCTTAACTCCAAATGATGTCGAACAGCTCTTTACTGCCCCAAGAGACCCACTATCTCTTTATCCTCCGTGTTCTCCAGATTCCCGCTAGAAATTGTGACACCAGTGCTGCTAAATCTCTGAATTGGCCCTAACCTTTGAGAACTGCACACAATGCTATTAACATTGAACTGCACACAATGATATAACACAGTCTCAAGACACTGTAGAAATATTCTAAGATCATCTTTTGACCTACAGTGGATATCATATTCTAGTCTTTTCTCTGATGAACTTAATTTTAGGACTTTTCAAACTAATTTCAAAGGCACATAATTTGAAAAAAAAATACTCTGTTTCTGGAAATTGAATTCAATCCCATAGTCTATTGATGTTTCAATAGAAACATCAATAGTCAAGAGATATTTTCTATCTCAACCTGTCTCATCTCCTCCATAGAGTCACACTTCTCTTATCTTCTGGCCACCCACTATCAACTGCTGGTTGCTGTTAGTCACAGGATACTGGCAAAACTTACTGTAAAAGGCACACACATTCAGTGATGTTCAGGCACATTCTTATCACAGTGCTATTTGCTCCTTACTCTTCTCAAATGCATTATTCTGCCCCCTCTCTCACCCAGTCACTGGAACTATGCCTAAGCTTGGGGCCAGTTCTTCATTCAAATAGCAGGGTCTTGTTCCCAAGCTTTGAGCCCAATGGAAGCACAGCACTTTGAAAAGTCAAATAGGCCTTTATTAGCTCTGTGTATTTGCAGGTTTACAATTGTTGATAGTTTATAGCACTAATAACACTCAGTCATGAATGCATATACCTATATGATAAATCTTAAAACATATTCTAGGCACAGTGGTCCCTTGCTATTATACTAATTTACAACCTAATATTAATACATATTACATGCAAATTGTGATGCATTATTTGTATTGTGTATATGCCAACTGTAATACTTGACCTCACTGATCAGCAATTTGAAAATACTGAGTTTGTCATAGTGAAAATAAGTCTTGGTCAACTCAGATGATACATGAATCTGATAAATGCTCTGTTAGATATTATATTTTGTCTTCTGTGCTTGTTTTATATTACAGTGCATGCTGTTTGCTAAATTAGAATTTAAAATAACAAATTTTAAGGTTAGAAAATTTTGCATATATGATACTTGATACTCTGAAATGTATTTTGTGACTTAATTATCTTGTTCATGTACATTTCACTTGATATTTTCCATCCCTAAAAAAATAATTGTGCAGATATCTCTCTCTTTCTTTCTTGTTACCTGGATTAAACTGCTTAATTCAACTTAAAACATTGTAAAGCCAGATTACCTCATTTTAACTGTGAAAAAAGTTCAATAGATATGACATTGATGTCTTTTCTTGTATTTACTTGGAACTACCTAAGTGGAATTAAACCTAATAATAAATATAAGGATTAAACCTAATAATAAATACAAGATGTTGCAAGCACTTTCCTTTGTATGCACATTTTATTATTGCCCTACTTCTAATTTTGCTTTAAAAAGTTATAGATTTAGCATCAACGTAATGCCTGGTTAGAAGGTATTGCATGAAGTCTCTCTCAGTTGTGCCTGGCACATGTTGGAATCAGCTAAACATGCCTGCAATCTCCAAGATAAGCCACGCATGAAATGTGCACACAGCCTGTTGTGCTTTTCCAGGTTTCTTCCTCAGCGTATCAGCTGTTTCTACTACACTTAAACCAGGTCCAACCAACATTCAGAATTCACCAACCTTTGTCGCTGCCCCACATTACTGTAGTTGTCAAATGTCCAGAAATAGAACAATGCACAGATTATATGTTTGTAAGCACAGAGTAAATAAGACTGTGCCTGCAGTTTCTGTTGGCAATGAAGATTCCAATATTTTCCTCATTCTTAATTCTTTTTTAACAGAATATTTGAGACCACGTAATTTCAGTGAATTTCTCTTCTTGCCCTATTCCCCACAAAAAGTAGTGGGTTGAGGAGAAAGTCCTTTGTATGAATCTAGTAGCAGAGATCAAATTAATCCTAAGTAACCATTCATCTCATGGAGTTGAACATTACAACAGGTAATTAGGAATAATTATATTTCTGTTTAAGCTACAATAGCAATTAAATAATATAATCAATAATCAGAATTTTCTACCTATACTTTTAGGCCTTGTTTAATGAAACTACCATACTGTCCTCTTGGCTTTGGTAAGTACCATTTTCAATCATTCCTCCTGGCTTCAAGTTAAATATCCTGTTAAGTGAGAAGAACTTAAAAGTTCTTATAACAAGAAAAAATTGCAGCTGTGTGGCAATGAATTTAACTAGACTTACTGTGGTCATCATTTCATGATATATACAGATATTTAATTATATTGTATACCTGAAACTAATATGATGTCATAGACCAATATCTAGAGCTGGGTCCAAACACAAGCAAATCAGGTATAACCTGCACTGTAATTGCAAAGACACCAACCTGCTTCAATACCTGAATATTCAATCCATGTTCAGAGGGCCTCTGTAATACTGTGGCTGTGTCTCTATGGCAATTGACAATGTGATTCTATGACAGTGGGCTGTTACATTATGTATGACCTCCTTAATATCTAATCACATATTAATTTATCATTATAACTGAGTTACAATTATTTAGCACATTTCAGAAATGCACAGACCTGGGATTCTATCCCAAGTCTGTCGCACCCTGGCTGTGTAAACTTAGGTAACTGATATCTCTAAATATATCAGTATAAAGGTAATCACACCTATTATGTGGTCTTGGAGAAGAACAAATAAGAAAAATTATGGAAGTTCCTGTCTGGTATCTGGCACATAGAAAATACTAACCCATAGCTATTAGTTTTGTTCGTAGGGGCAGGGGCTTTGTACCTACCTCTTCCACATGGCCCCTAGCAGAATCCCTTCAATATGATTAACTGCTAACCATTGTGTAGACTGGTGAATGATTTTGCAGGAACTAATTAATTAACCAGTAAAGTAGCTAAGTTCAGATTGTGAAAGAAAAATTTGCCAAATCACTGGACCAAATCTGTATTGCTCCAACGTAGGATTTGTGCCACTGGTGGTCTGCCAGGTGATAGGGTGGAAGAGGGCCACATTTGTAAATAGGATTAATATCATTAATCACTTAATCTGATTAGGTGACAGGAAAGTCTCAGCTTAGTGAGGAAACCTCTAACCCTTGCGTATCTACCAAAAACAACAGGTAGTAGTATCCACTCACATTTAGTTCCTTTTGTTTTGCACTTACTTTGTGGCTATCTTCTTTTTGTAGTGAGTGATTCTGGACTCTCCAATAGTGTAATAAAATCTTCTTTCAACCTAAGTTCATTTTAAAATTTTAAAGAGTCTACCATGAACCATAGGTACCTCAGTGGTAAGTGAAATATAGTAAAATACATTTGAAGAGGTGTGAACCTGTACCACTGAGTCATATACCACTGAATGCTGTATACCAATGTTATTTCAGTATAAAAAATAAAGAGTTCACCATGAAGACACCACAGGAATGAAAGAAGTTTGTGGTCCTATGTAGGTTTTTAAAAATACAGTTGATTCTACCATGTGCTTTGGCCAAGAACTAGATTTGGCTGTGCTTTCTTTTAACTTCCTTAACTAACTACATGTATAAGTAATAGATTGAAGATTGCCATTTTTTTCCATACGGGAACTTTCAAGACCCCACTCCAGTCTTCATTCACTATCCATATTGTTTGTGGGATAGTTTAAGCCAGAAGAGAAGAGAACTGGAGTCACTCAGCACCATAGACAACCAGGGTGGGCTCAGCAACATGAAATGCAGAGAGCAAGCCCCATTTCTTGAAACTTGAAAATGATTCCTTTTCTGTGAATCCCTGAGGCTAAATTGCCTGAATGTCCTGGATTTTGTTGTATTTCCCACCTCCCAAAGGAATTCTTCTTGATCAGCAGTATGCCTCTTTGTTTACTCCTGTGTAAATCTGCTTACTATGACTGAAGGAGTGTTTTTATTTATTTATTTTTTTAAGATTTTATTTATTTATACAAGCACTGGGTATAGTCAGAAGCATGGGAAGGTGAGAGAATTCACCAGAGCCAGGGCGGGGAACAGCACAGGCAGACTGACAAAGAAATACACTGCTGAGGGGAGCAGCGGGCATGGCAGGAGAGATCTGCGCGCCATGTGGGACCCTCTCCTGTGGCCGGGGATTGAACTGGCTCTGCAGAGGCTGCGGGCAGCTTTGCAGCCCAGCGCTCAACCGCTGAGCCACCAGGGGAGGCCCAGGAGTGATTTTATTTCTAAAACCTAAAGCCTTTCCTTCTCAGAGATGATGGGAGGTTGCAAGGGAGGAGGGGCCAAAGCCCATGTACCTCATATCTCACCCAGGATGGCCTGAACAAGTGCCAGTAAACAAAAGTGCTAGTCAGACCAGGGTGTTTTCACAGCTGGGCAGTGTTTTAGAAGAACATGGAAGGGGGACACAGAGGTGTCAGTCTCTGTCCAGTAGCATCATGTGATTGAGAGAAGCCTTAAGCAAGCAGATGGCTTTAATCTTAGAGGCGTGGTATCTAAGTAATAGGAGTTATCCTGTGGAGAAAGCACCAAGAAGCAGAGCTCTTATTGCAAAAGGAGGCCACTGAAAGCTGTTCTTTGTTTAACCTAAGAATTTCACTGCCTTTTGACCTAATGATTTTCCTGCCTTGATTCTTGCTGGGAGTTTACTCAACCTGAGGCTAGGGAGCCTCATGTCTAGGCCCTTGTGAAATATAAGGGGATTTAAAAGAAGAGGTTAGATTGCCTTTTGCAGAAGCTCCCCCCACCAACAGCCTTCTGCGTGTAGGAACTTGCCACTCATCAGAGTAAACTGTGGACCCAGTTTGCCATGGGCCCAGAACACCCTGAGATGACTCACAAAATTTTAGATGTAGTATACTTTTTCCTGGAAAAGGATGTGTAGCATTCATTCAATCCTCAAAGGAATCTATGATTCTAAAAAGTTACAAACTACTGTATTTTAGGTACCTATGAGAATAAATTGTCACTTAAACATTGGTGAATGAGCAAAAACAATTAATATAGGCTAGCAATGGAAAGGCTTGTCCTTCTTTTGAAAGAAAAACCTGGATGGCGGAGAGGAGACGCTGAGAGTAAGATCTCCCATTAAAAAAAGTTAATAGGGAGGAAAAGCGGCAGGTCCCAGTGAGAACTGGGACACGGAAGATAAACGGGTGACGCCAGCGAACTGCCCGAAGAAGAAAGTGGCCATAAAAGAGGACCAGAAGGGAGGGAAGCGCAGAACCCTGCTCCCCTCCCCCGCCCACAGAGGCGGCACTCTCCGACCGGCAGAGAGGAGGGAAACAACACACTAAAACGACCAACAAGAAGAAACGACGCAGCAAGCGGGACTGTGAGTGGAAAGGAACTATTGCAGCCACCACACCCCGTGAACGGGAGCTGTGGAGAACCCCGCAGGATCCGCCGCTGAGGTGAGCAAACGGCTCCGGGCGCCATTGAAGAGAGGCCCCGCCCCCGGGGAGGAGACCAGCACCAGCACACAGCCCCGGGCCGCAAGGTAAGCCTGCGCTGAAAGGCGGCGCGCTGGAAAAACAGGCGCGGATCGCGGTCAGGATTGCGCGGAACAGCAGCGCGCTGGAAAACCAAGTGCGGATCGGGATCGCGCGCGGAAAAGCAGTGCAGTTGAAAAGCAAACGCGGATCCAGATCGCAGCTGCCCAGGTCCCTGAGCCTGCGACCTAGGCTTGCGGGGAAACGCGCGGAGGCCCTCGCTGAGTGAGCAGGCCCAGGCACCCAGGCAGGGGAGCGGGATTCAAAAGGCGCCATTCCCGCGCCACTGATCTGGGCTACAGCCTGAGTCCTGGAACTGAGGGCTTTGGAACTGACACCCGGGGCACGAAACTAGGGGCGTGGGTTCCCCACGATGGTGGGGCACAAGGCAGACACAGCACCCCAAAGCTGTTGAGGTTTACCCTACCATTCCCGCTCTATTCCCTGTCCCACAGGGTGGAAAATCAGCTCCCCAAGGGCTCCAGGAGAGATCTCTGGCGCCACCTAGCGACTTGAAGCCAGCAGAGGCGCCTAAAGGAGCCAGTGGCCAGCTGGGGAGTTAGCCCACGCCGGGCCCCTTCCGACCAGTAGTCTGAGCCCACAGGGGGAGCGAGCACCCACAGCCGGGGCAGACCAGGCGCGCAGAAGAGTGTGCCTGAGACCGGACGCACAGGGAGTGTGTCCCACATCACCATCTTAGAACAGGGACATTTCTTCAGTAAAGACTACCTGCAGAAGGCTTCCTCAGGAGCCAGAGGTGAGCAGGGGAAGTTCGCCCACGCCAGACCCCCTCTGGCCTGCAGTCCAAGCCCAGAGGGGGAGCAGGAACCCACCGCCGGGGCAGACCAGGCGCACAGGGGAGTGTGTCCCCACATCAGCATTTTAGAACAGGGACCTTTCTCCAGTAAAGACTGCTTGAAACTGACAGATGACTCCTGGAGGAACCAGAGGAGAGCAGAGAAGCTCACCCAAGATGCCGGCCAGTCCCAACTACACAGTGTCCCAACGCATACGGCAAATTAGAAAACAGACAGTAGGGAGGAGAAGAACCACACGCAACCTAGCAACTCCCAGGGGAAAAAGCACACCACAAAAAGAAAAGCAGCCCCCAGATTGCAACGACAGTAACTTGGAAGAACTTCTGAGCCTTCCAGAAAGAGAATTTAAAATTGCCGTGATTAAAAAACTGACAGAAGTCATAAAGGAAAACAATGATAAGGGAAAAATAATCAACGATCAGAAGAATGCAATTGAGTCCCTAGAGAGGGAAAACAATGGTCAGAAGAATGAAATTGAGTCCCTAAAGAGGGAAGTAAAAGAAATGCAGGAGATCAAAGAATTAATGGAAGAACTAAAGAATTCCGGGAAAAGCAATGAAAGCAGAATAGATGAAATGGAAGAACGAATAAGTAATCTTGAAGACACAGAAATAAAAAGAACCAAAACAGAAAAGGAAAGAGAAGTACGAAGGAAAAAGAATGAAGAAAGACTTCAGGAACTATCTGACTCCATGAGGAAAGGAAATATAAGAGTTATAGGAATACCAGAAGGAGAGGAGAGAGATGTAGGAACAGAGAAAATATTCAAAGAGATAATTGAAGAGAACTTCCCAAATGTGAAGAAGGAGCTGAAAATTGATATACAAGAAGCAAGAAGAACACCAAACTTCCACGACGAAAGGAAAAATACAGCAAGACACATAATAGTAAAGCTCCCAAGAATCCAGGACAAGGAAAAAATAATGAAGCTGGCAAGAGGGAAGAAACAGATAACATTCAAAGGAAAGCCAATCAGGCTGACATCAGACTTCTCCGAAGAAACACTACGGGCAAGGAGAGAATGGAGGGACATAGTCAACAGACTCCAAGAAAACAGATGCCAACCAAGAATTCTCTATCCCGCAAAGCTCTCCTTTCTCTTTGAAGAAAGAATATGGACCTTCCCAGATAAACAGAAACTCCGGAATTTCATTGCAACTAAACCCCCACTCCAAAAAATACTACAAGGAGTCCTAAAGCCAGAACCTCAGAGGGACGAATAACAATGAAAGAAGGCCAAAAAAAAAAAAGTTATTAAAAGAGTAAATAAATAAAATCAAAGGAAAGACAAACACAATGGCAAATACAGATGCTAACATATCAATATTAACTCTAAATGTAAATGGACTAAACTCTTCAATAAAAAGACACAGAGTTGCAGCCTGGATTAAGAAACAAAACCCAACCTTTTGCTGTCTCCAGGAAACACATTTAGCTACAAAAGATAAAAATAGGCTCAAAGTTAAAGGATGGAAAACAATCCTACAAGCAAATGGACCAAAAAAGAAAGCAGGAACAGCTATACTTATATCAGATAAAACAGATTTCAAACTCAAAAAGATAAAAAGAGACCCCAATGGTCACTACATTATGATCAAGGGGACAATACTTCAAGAAGAAGTAACACTCATTAACATATACTCACCAAACGAAAGAGCACCAAAATATATCAGACAACTGTTATCCTCTCTGAAAACAGACATCAGAGAAAACACATACGTAGTGGGAGACTTCAACACACCACTATCAACAATGTATAGATCACAAGACAAAAAATAAGTAAAGAAACCAAAGCTCTAAATAAGGACCTAGAGCAATTGGGCTTAACAGACATCTATAGAACACTAAACCCCAAAAAAACGGAGTACACATTTTTCAAGCGCACACGGATCATTCTCGAGGATCGATCACATACTGGGGCACAAGACAAACATCAACAGATACACCAAGATTGAAATCATATCAACCATCTTTTCTGACCATGAAGGCATCAAACTAGAAATAAACCATAAAAAGAAGGCAAGGAACTTTCCTACCTCATGGAGATTAAAAACCACACTACTGGAAGACCACTGGACTAATGAGGAGATCAAAGAAGAAATTAAAAAATTCTTTGAATTGAACGACAAGGAGGACACCAATATCCTAAATGTATGGGATGCAGCAAAAGCAGTAATAAGAGGAAAATATATAGCAATAGAAGCTCACATCAAGAAACAAGAAAGAACTCAAAGAAACAACCTAATCTTGAAGCTCAAAGATCTAGAAAAAGAACAACAAAAAAACCCCAAAACCAGTAGAAGAAAAGAAATAATAAAAACCAAAGCAGAAATAAATGAAATTGAAACTAAAAAAACAATCCAAAAGATCAATGAAACCAAGAGCTGGTTCTTTGAAAAAATCAATAAAATAGACAAACACCTAGCCAGGCTCACAAAGGAAAAAAGGGAGAAAGCACAAATAAACAGGATCATCAATGAAAGAGGAGAAATCACAACGGACACAGCAGAAATCAAAAGAATAATCAGTAACTACTATGAACAGTTATATGGAAACAAGTTTAACAATCTAGAGGAGATGGACAAATTCCTACAACTCTACAATCACCCAAAGCTAGATAAAGAAGAAATAGAACACCTAAACAGACCAATTACAAGCAGCGAAATTGAAATGGTAATCAAAAACCTCCCCAAAAACAAAAGCCCAGGACCTGATGGATTTACAAATGAATTCTACCAAACATTCAGAGACGAATTAGTGCCTATCCTTCACAAACTCTTCCAAAAAATTGAGAAGGAAGGGACAATACCAAACACGTTCTATGAAGCCAACATTACACTAATACCAAAACCAAACAAGGACAACACAAAAAAGGAAAACTACAGGCCAATCTCCCTAATGAACACTGATGCAAAAATCCTCAATAAAATTTTAGCTATCAGAATCCAACAATGTATCCATAAGATAATTCACCACGACCAAGTAGGATTCATTCCAGGGACACAAGGATGGTTTAACATCCAAAAATCAATCAACGTTATCCAACACATCAACAAAAAGAAATATAAAAACCATATGATAATATCAATAGATGCTGAGAAAGCTTTCGACAAAGTGCAACACCCATTCATGATAAAAGCCCTTGAAATTCTTGGGATACAAGGAACATACCTCAACATCATAAAGGCCATCTATGACAAGCCAACAGCCAGTATCATTCTCAATGGTGAAAAGCTGAAAGCAATTCCATTAAGATCTGGAACAAGACAAGGATGTCCACTCTCACCACTGCTTTTCAATATAATACTGGAAGTCCTAGCCAGGGCAATAAGACAAGAGAAAGACATCCAAGGAATCCAAATAGGAAAAGAAGAAGTCAAGCTATCACTATTTGCAGATGATATGATAATATACATAGAGAACCCCAAAAAGTCCACAGAAAAACTAATTCAACTTATCAATCAGTTCAGTAAAGTGGCAGGATACAAAATCAACACGCAAAAGTCAGTAGCCTTCCTATACACAAACAATAAATCTGAAGAAGAAGAAATCAAAAAAACCATCCCTTTTTTTATTGAAACAAAAAAAATCAAATATTTGGGAATAAATCTAACAAAAGAGGTAAAGGACCTATACAAAGAAAACTATAAAACACTGTTAAAAGAAATAGAAGAAGACACAAAGAAATGGAAAGACATCCCCTGCTCATGGATTGGAAGAATAAACATTATTAAAATGGCCATCCTTCCAAAAGCAATATACAGATTCAATGCTATTCCAATCAAAATTTCAATGTCATTCTTCAAAGAAATAGAACAATTATTGATGAAATTCATATGGAATCACAAAAAACCCCGAATAGCCAAAGCTCTCCTGAAAAAAAAAAGAAGGGAATGGAGGCATCACACTCCCAGACTTCAAACTCTACTACAAAGCCATAATCATCAAAACTGCATGGTATTGGAACAAGAACAGACATACAGACCAATGGAATCGAATAGAAAATCCAGAAATAAACCCACAGATTTATGGTCAACTAATCTTTGACAAAGGAGCAAAAACTATGCATTGGAGCAAAGAAAGTTTGTTCAATAAATGGTGCTGGGAAAACTGGGTCGCTACATGCAAAAGAATGAAGCTTGACCACTACCTCACACCATACACAAAAATCAACTCAAAATGGATTAAAGAACTAGACATAAGACCTGAAACCATAAAATATATAGAAGGAAATATAGGCGAAACACTACGTGATTTGCACATCAAAGACATCTTTACAGACACATCACCCAAAGCAGTGATAGTGAAGGCGAAGATAAACAGCTGGGACTACATCAAATTAAAGAGCTTCTGCACAGCAAAAGAGACAATAACAAAAACAAAGAGAAACCCCACCAACTGGGAGAACATTTTTGCACCCAACACTAATGATAAAGGACTGATCACAAAAATCTGCAAAGAGCTGATCAGACTTAACAACAACAAAGAAAAGAATCCAGTCAAAAAATGGGCAGAAGAGCTAAAAAGAAACTTCTCTGAAGAGGAAATGCAAATGGCCAACAGGCATATGAAAAAATGTTCAACATCACTTGTCATCAGGGAAATGCAAATCAAAACTACCATGAGATACCATCTTACACCAGTGAGAATGGCACATATTAAAAAAACTAGCAACAACAAATGTTGGCGAGGGTGTGGAGAAAAAGGAACTCTTCTGCACTGTTGGTGGGAGTGCAAACTGGTCCAACCACTGTGGAGAGCTGTGTGGAGATTTCTGGACCTACTAAACATAGAGCTTCCATATGATCCAGCAATTCCAATCCTAGGTATTTACCCAAAGGACACAGAAACATCCATTCCAAAGAACACCTGCACCCCTATGTTTATAGCAGCACTGTTTACAATAGCTAAGCTTTGGAAACAGCCCAAATGCCCAAAAATAGATGACTGGATCAAGAAGATGTGGTACATATATACCATGGAATATTACTCAGCATTCAAAAAAGATAAACACATGCAATTTGCAGCAACATGGATGGCACTGGAAGGGATCATGCTCAGCGAAATAAGCCAAAAAGAAAAAGAAAAATACCGGATGGTCTCACTCATAGCAGGAATCTAGAAAACTTAAATAAGGGACCAGGAAAACGAATAACTATAAGAAAGTGAAAAGCAAAATCAACAAAAAACTACGAACCAGAGACACTTTTAGGGGGGCGGGGGTGGGAGGGGAGGGATTGGGGTCAGAATGGGGGGGCTGCAATTGTATGGGGAATACAAAAATAAAATTTATTATTAAAAAAAATAAAAAATAAAAAAAGAATAAAAACAAAAAAAAAAAAAAGAAAGAAAGAAAAACCTGACTAAATTAAGATGCATATGAATTTATTACCTACAGGTGCTCTGTAAATTTGGATAAGACAAAATGACAAGGAACAGACTAAGTTCTGTCCAGGGATCCTGAGGAATAGATGACGGGGGGAGCCAGAAAAGTCAGGCATGAGGCAGACATGTGGGACGAGTGGGCACTATGCTCAGATCCTAATGCCACATTTCAGGAGGCACATTTGCTAGACTTTGGAGTCTTCCCATAGAAGTCCTTCCACATAAGAAACTGAGGATATTGAGTTTGGAAAAGATTGAGAGGAAGGTAACAGGGAAATCAAATATTTTCAGTTTTTTACCTGAGTGAGATTTTAGAATCTTGTGACTGTAGATGTGGGAGGGACCAGAAAAGATTGCCCAGGCACTAATGTTAGAAAAAAGACAATTGAAACACAAGAGAAAGCAAAGTAACCTAACGCAGACCTGAGACTAGACTCCGGGTCTCAAACCCCTTCTCTGTCCTTTCTAACCATTTCCAAATCCTGCCCGATGTGCAGAAAAGAACTAGACCCAAGAGCTGCCATTTCAAGAAGGTAGAGCTTAGCTTAGTAAAGAGATTCCTGTGTGAATTAGGGTACTAAGACAGTAAGCTCATCATTTTAGAGTGTTTCTGAGTGTGTATTAGTTTCCTATTGTTGCTGTAACAAATTACCACAATCTCAGTGGCTTATAAACACACAAATGTATTACCCTGCTTGTCTAAATACAGAAATCTAAACTGGGCCAACAGGGTTGTGGTCCTTCTGAAGGCATTGGTGGAGAATCCATGTCTTTACCTTCTCAGCTTCCAGAAGTCAGCTTCCTTGACTCATGGCCCCTTTCTCCCTCTTCAAATTCAGTAGTATAGCACCTTCGAGCTCTCTCTGGCTCTGTTTCTGTCATACCTCCTTCTTTGATTCTGACCTCTTATGAGGATCCTTGTGATGCACTGGGCCAACCTAGATAATTCAAAATTATCTCCCATCTCAAAATCCTTAACTTGATCACATCTGCAAAGTCCCTTTTATGATGGAAAGTGACATATTCATAGGTTCTAGGAATTAGAACATGGACATCTTGGGAGGCTCTTATTCTGGATACCACAGAGTACATTAACACTGGTATTGGTTTTAGAGCAGACCTGAGTTTAAATCCTGGTTTCAACACCTACTGCTTGTGTGACCATTATTCCTTTGAGCCTCATTCCTTCATCCATAAGAATATGAATAGAATTTCAAGGTCTTTATGAGGATTTGTGGTAATATATATAATACCTCACATATAGTGCATTCTCCACATGACAACCATATTTGCTCCAGGAACTTCTAAATGTTTCTCACCAGATAAGAACTAAGTGGAAGAAAGTCTATTAATAAATGAGAGGTTTGATAAAGTGACTTCCAAATTCCCTCCTGAGGATGTTAAAAGAATGTGAAATAAAAGAGATTTTCTTCCCATTTACACATGACTTGTCTACCTCACAGATCAGTTACAAAGTAATTGCTTTTCTGGGTAGTAAATAACTAACAGACCCTGTTTTTTGCCCCTCAACATACTGCTGTCTGATCTTGTCACCCAGATCCCCGACCAGGTTTGAGCAGGACTCAGAGGCTGGCCTGGTAAGCAATGATTGGCCAGACCAGGCAGCTGAGACCAGCGCAAGCTCCCTCCTTCACATCTGTCAACACACCTGACTGCAAGTTACTGCCTGTGACCACTGTCTCAGGGGCCAGAGAGCACACGAAAGGAAACAGAGGGGAACACCTCTATTTCATGCTTGGGAAAAGTCGGAGCCTTGCCAAGACTTCTTTCCAGTGTCTCAGACTCTTCTTCAGGAATTGGAATAGCCATGGTCCTTCAGTGCTGAGTCAGCAAGGAAGCAGAGGGAAGAATCCAGATTCAAAAACAACAATCAAGGTAGGTAGGTGATCTGCATGGTCACAGGCCCTTCTCTTATGATCAAAATTCAAACTTTTCACAGCTTTGTAGCCAGAGCATCACCACTGATGGTCTACTGAAGGCGACATGGTGGGCGTGAGTGTGTGACTAGAATAATCAGTCATTTGTCCACCAAAATGTGCAGAAAAACAGGCTGTATTTTTGAAACTTGTTCCTCTACAGCTGTGAAAAGTTTGGAAGGTTTCTTTCATCTTTCATTATGAGAAATAATCTTTGTAATTTATGAAATTCTTCCATCAGCCATGGCTCCACAAACATGGCTTTCTTCCAGAATTTTGCTTGCACAAATTTTTTCCACTTTCAAGATAGACCAGAGAGGACAGTTTGCACATAAGTCTGAGGAACATGCTGTCCATGCAGAATTCTGTCAGCCTCAAATGATAAGCGCTCCTAGGAAGCCATGTGCATTTCTCTGCTTTGGAACCTGGGGAGTTAAAAGTCTTGAATTTGCTGGAGCGGAATCAAGCCTATTTACCTAAGCTTATCACGCTGGGCAGACAAGTCAATCATTTACTGATGCGAGGCTGTTTCCTGCCTTTGAAGGAGGACCAAAAAGCCCTCGCATGGCCGAGTCTCTCTCTAGAATAGATACAAGGCAACATAGAAAATATTCTTCACTGAAGTATAGACCATAGATTTTTCTGACAAGAGGACATTTCTGTCCTACCCAGAATAGTAAATACCTTAGGATCCTTCCCAGATTAACAATAAATATATATGAACAAGACACATGCATAAACCTGATGCCAAATATCATCTCAGATATAAATTAAAACCTTGTGACTTTTGGAGACCTCCCTGGTGGCCTACAAAAAAGAAATACACTAAAACGATACAAGAAATTATTAATTGATTCTTGAAGGAGAGTCAGAATATTAAGCAATCATCAAGAAACTTGGAATCTTTCCCATTCAAATCTACACATTCTGGGAATGTTATTTTTAATGAACACGATCTAATCTTCCTTAGGTCTGAATGTAATTTCTCTAATTGCAGAAACATTATCCTATTGTCATCACATAAGCTTGTCCAGTTTGTGCAATGGCTCTTGGCTTTTATCATTTTTAAAGGCCTGATGACAGGGAAGCTTATTCTCCTAAACTCCTTTTAGGAGAGGGGTTGTAGCATGTATCAGACAAAGTAATGTTGGACACTATTCTAGTCAGTCATTTATGGCACCGAAGTGAATCCCGGATGAGGTTTGTGGCCAGCATTTTGAGTGGTTCGGGCAGTTCACTAGATGAGACTATCGCATTGTGTGACCCAGAAACAAACTCTGTGTGTGATTTTGGGTGAGTCTGTGGCCACCCCAGGAATGTGGTAGAGAATTGTGAAAGACCGATAGATTTCAGTGAATATATTAAGCTCTGTAACTCTTGAGTGTGTGCCTGGTTGGTTTCCAGAGAGGTTTGTAGATAATGGGAGTGATGGTGGTGGTTTT
Source organism: Talpa occidentalis (assembly GCF_014898055.3). Taxonomy (NCBI): domain Eukaryota; kingdom Metazoa; phylum Chordata; class Mammalia; order Eulipotyphla; family Talpidae; genus Talpa; species Talpa occidentalis. Next base: position 53,122,758 of record NW_023604295.1, on the reverse strand, counting down.
GAAGAGGGGAGGCTGTGTTATGGCGTTCGGATACATTGGCCAGATTCACCCACACTAGTGATACTTGTCCTTTCTGCACAGCATCTGGCTTTAGGCCCAGCACACTCATGGCCCGTGAGAGAACATTTCATGTATTTTGGTATATTAGTTGAGAGGAGATTATTCTTGAGATTGACTGGACTAGATAAACATTATTATTCTTTTTATATGTTAAGAAGTTAGAACCCGGAAGTTAATTAATTTGCCCAAGTTCACAGTTAGTCAGTGGCTGAGTCAGTTCTGCCTCATTCTAAACCCAATGATTTTTCCATGAGGTCATGGAGTTAAGCACTTGTAGGAGTACAACTGGGGTGAAGTGGGGTGGGGCGGAGTTACTAAGGAAAGCAACACTGACTATCCTAGTCAGAGCTTCTCCACTGGGTCCTCAGATATGTTATACTAGAGTCCAGTTGGGTATCACTATAACCAAAAGGCCAGCACTGGACTAAATTGGACCTTCTTTGAGGGAGGGAAGGAGAAAAACAGGTTCCCTTTACCTGTTTTTATCAGCAAAGGGAAGTGTTCCCAGTCCCCTGGCGATAGAAGTCAAAGGAACCTTCCCAGTCCTGGATATTTCCTAAGTAAACCCAGGCAATTCTCAGGTTATCTCTCTCTGTCCTCTTTCTATCCAGAGACACAAATCCACACGCCACAGCTAAAGTATAACATCTGAACTATTTCCAGGGAAATGACACCATCCCAATCCATCTGTGGGAACTCAAGAATTTAATTATTATTACATATCCTCTCACTAATATCCACATATCTAAATCTAAAGCAAAATAAATAATTTGGGCAGAAAGAGGCTTAAAACAAAAGGAACCACCAATATTCTCTCAGGGCTCCCTATACTTGCAACCCAAAGTTACCCATGTTAGATTGGAGTCCAAATGCCTTGTGGGTGCCATTTAAGCAGTAAATGAGTACAATATAGCTGCAAACCTTCCCCTGGCCCCCACTTTTGTTTCACTTTTGTTCAGATACATCCTAAAAATTCCATTAGCTGTCTGGTAGAAATTCCAAAGCAGCCACAATTTCTGAGCATGTACAAGATTGAGATAAAGAAATGCCATCTTGAAATGCGGTTGGCTAAACATCTATGAACAAAGAGTTTCCTCTTTTTACTGACCCGCCTTATACATACCTAAGAGTGTGATAGCAAAGGCATTACAAATAGGGATTGCATCACCAAGTCCACTGAGTACCCGGTGCTAATACAGCTGACCCCACATGAACCTAACTCACACACTCCCCTTTGTGTTAACTAAAACATCAGGATTAAGAAAAGAACTTGTAGCTGAAATGCAAGGACTCATAACAAAATTTTACCCTCATCTAGTGCTTATTATGACCAGAAAATCAGCAGCTGGTTTTTGTCTACATTTTTTCATTGAATCCCTATAATAAACTCACACAACTTGCCTTAGTCCAGGACTGGTGAAAAGATGTAAACTTTGAGCTGGGTCCTTTTGACTCAAAATCCATGTTCCACTCTGTTCTGTAAAAAAAAAAAAAAAAAAAAAAAAAAAAAAAAATTCACCCAAAATATAAGGAATTTCTGTATTTAGGGAAGCTAAATATGTTAAAACTATGTAGTATGTTTGTTTTTTTTTTTTTAACTTTCATAACAATCCTTTAAGAGGAGTGTCATTTTCAGATAATATCCTTTCGGATAACCTGAGACTCCATAAAGTTGAGCACCCTTCTCAGCGTCACTCAGCTAACAGGTTCCTTAGGTCTTGGGGCTGCAAATTCTTTGACCTTTATTTCTAATACTTAAGCAGTTCTCTAGATCCCTATGGCTAGCAAATGGCAAGAGGGGACATACTAGCTTCCCTCAAAAATCAGAAATGCCCAGTGACTACGCAGCCTGTTCTGGGCCTATGGAAACTCACTCAAATATTGAGACTTTGTTTTGGGCTGGGATTCTATCAGATCAGTGTGATAATGTTCTTACTCTAATTAGATTTCTGTTCAATAATGAAGATACTTGTTACTTAATATGAATATGCTTTAAAGGCAAAAACCTTTCAAATTCACGTGTCCATGAGCACAGTAAAATATCAATGGACTTCTTGCTAGCAGAAGGATAAGAATCCACAGGCACATGAAATGATGCTCATGGCAGGAGGAGGGGAGGTTTACAGACAGGTTTACAGACCCCCTGTGGTGTCTCCTGATAGACACAAATCTTCTCTTGGTTAACTATAATTAATGGATGTCTCAGGGTCAAGCAGCTATCAAATGTTAAGAAACCTAAGGAAGTCCTCCTATAGTTTGGGAATCTGTAAATGGTGTAGACTCAACACCTACAAAAACCAACAAACATGATAGGACAATATTTGTATCTTATAATTTCATTTCAATCCTACCTAAGGTGCTCTGAGGAGTTAGGGAGCCCCAAGAAGCTGTGCATTCGTAGGAAACTATTTTCTTATTCCTGATGCTTCTTTGGGAACTGCTCCTGGCTGGCCGCCTGAATCTCCATGTGACAGTCCCGTTGTCCACATACTTGATTTGGAATTAATATTCATCTTCATTTCTCCTTTTGTCCCCATCTATCTGACCTCAGATGCTCTAAGGATTATGGTTCAGGAGAACCCATAAACTTTGGGCAATGAGCTGAGAATTAAACCTCTACCCCTGCCTCACACCAACTTGAAAATTGTTCCTTTCCTCTCTCTAGTTCCAAGGTCAGCTTTCCCTTGGGGGCAGTTAAGTCGCTGAAGGTCACAAAAATCTGGCAATTCACTATACTTGGAGGAGTTCCCAGGAGGCAAAATGAAAATGAGATTGTTTTCACATAAGATCTCTGTATGTGGAGGACAGGAAATTCAATTTGAAAATGCAGTTTCACTTTTCAGTTGGGTAACTCCTACAAAGCTCAGTGTTATGTTTTGTTGTGTTTTTTTTTTTTTTCCTAAAGCCAAAGCAATATCAAAAATACTTCCTGCAGAGAATTCTAAGGAGGGAGAATCCATCACTGGCTAATGTTTTCAAGGATTTGTTTCTTAAGATAAGCCTCATATGTTGTTTGTAGTTAGAACACTTGTGTATTTCTGTGCATTGATGGCTTTCATCCAGGGGAGCTGCCTTGTGGTGCTCTCATTAGATTTCACAAGGTAAGCAGCTGAAACTGCGGGTAGTTTACAAGCAGACTACAAGAGAAGAGTCAGCCCAGAGGACCCCCCAAAGGTGTTGCAGTCAGTGAGCAGGCAGTGGTCTCTCTGTGACCTGAGGGAAACTGCACCTCAATCTGATTCTACCAATTTCCAGGAAATACACCCTCAAGTTCAAACATGTATATTCCACAAAATTTAGCACTGCTTTATAAATAGGAATCCTGAATACAGATAGGCAAGAACCAGAGGCTAGACTTTGCAAAACCTGATGTTCTCCACCAAAATTCATTTCATTTTGTTTCTCTTTGCCAAATGGAAATGCCCCTGATAAGAGGTACTGTTACAGAATGTAGTTGTGCTGGCAACTTGCAGATCAACAATCAGACTCATAACCCATAGCCCAACATGGCATCCTAGTCCTGATTCCTCCATTGTCCTGCTCTAGGTGTCAGTGCCAATTTTTTTTAAAGATTTATTTATCTATCTATCTATCTATCTATCTATCTATCTATCTATCTATCTATTTATTTATTTATTTATACAAGCACTGGGTACAGTCAGAAGCATGGGAGGGTGAGAGAATTCACCAGAGCCAGAGCAGGGAGCAGAGCAGGCAGAAGAACCACAGTACACTGCTGAGGGGAGCAGCGGGCGGCAGGAGAGGTCTGTGCGCAGTGCGGTACCCTCCTCCAGTGGCCGGGGAGCAGCCGGGGATCGAACCGGCGCCGCAGAGGCTGCGGGCAGCTTCACAACCCAGCGCTCCACTGCTGCGCCACCGGGAAGGCCCACACAGTGCCAATTTTTAAACCTCTTTGTAACTCAGTTTCAATTCTTCACCATCTGCGTATTCACTCCGAATAACCACAAACATTTATTGTTGGGTCATCCTTAATTCTGCAATAGTCTCCTACTCTGTTAGACACTATTTTTGAAAAAGGATTAAATAATCTTAAAGGTTTTAAATTTATGAAGTGAGCCAAACCACCTCTCTGAAGCAATCATCATCCCCAGCTCTTGAAATGGGGAGGTAAAAAAAAAATTGCTAAAAAGATCTCAGGGCCTCCCTGGTGGTGCAGGCGGTTCAGTGCTGCACGGTGAAGCTGTCTGCAGCCTCTGCAGTGCGGGTTCAATTTCCACCGGCTGGCGAGAATCCCACATGGCGAAGCAGACCTCTCCTGTCTCGCCCGCTGCTCCCCTTAGCAGTATATTTCGTCAGTCTGCCTGTTCTATTCCCTGCTCTGGCTCTGGTGAATCCTCTCACCCTCCTATGCATCTGGCCTGTACCCCGGTTCTTGTATAAAAATAAATAAATCTTTAAAAAAAATTTTTTTAATTAAAAAATAAAAAAAAATAAAAGATCTCAGATACGTAATCATGAGGCTGTTATGAATTGGAGAAACTGGACATTAAAGCTTTGCTAGAGAAGGAACCCACTCAGCTGGGAAGATACAGGGAACCATCTCTGAGTTCCCCCGCCCAGCTGCAGCCCTGGCAGCCACACTTGGCTTTGCCACACCTGTGTGTCCCTAATACAAGCTCCAGCGAGCAGGCAGTCATAACTATTATCCTCCCTTTAAAAATAAACAGGGGCCCCTAGAGGTGACGTGATTTGCCCAAGGTTACAGAAATATGGCTGTGAGTCAGGTGGAACTCTGTGTTGGTGGAGGAGGGGATGAAATTACAAGGAAAAGGTAGAAGAGTAAGGAACAGATTTTCATCTCCTCTGAAGTTCACAAAACAATGGAAAAGGACTTTGGACAAATTTTCAGTTTGCTTTGGATCCAGAGACCATGCCTGTCGTCCTGCCCTGCCCTGAGCCACCTCAGCAGCCCTGCCCAGGGTTACTCACCTAGGTGGTTACTAACTGGGTACCTGTGCTCATGTCCTTTCTTGTAAGTTTCAGGAAAGCCTCTCTGTAATAAGGAGAAGGCACAGCAACAAGAAAAAAGAATTCATCAAAGCCATTCCCTGAGGCCCTGAACTAAAAGGGCAGTTTTCTTTGGCGGGATAATTTCCCTCTTACATTCTGCAGAAATGAATGGTCATCGGGATGACTGGCAGAATTATGACATTCCATTAAAGCCTGATGTATTTTATTTTTCATCCCTGGGGTTATTTCACTCCTCTCCGCTCTGCTTCTCCATATATAAACAAACAAACAAACAAAACAGTAGAATAATGTTTGCCCACGATGCCATTGTATGAAAGCAGCCCAGGGCAGTCCTGTTCAAAGGGGCCTGTGCTCTACCAAGCACTGAGGCATGACAGGAAGTTTTAGTAAAGAAAATGTGAGTGCTCATTGGTTCACTTGATGATCCCCAACCCATGACCAGCAGGCTCTAAGGCCCTGAGGAGCCACCATCAAAGTAACAACAAAGAATCTCTGCCAACAAGGACAGCACTCAGAGAAATTTGTCATCAGTGGCTGAATTGTTATTCAGAGGAAGAACTCCTTGCCGTCCATTTTTGTCCCCTTTTAAGGAGAAGAGAGGGAAAGACAACATTAATTGTCACCAAAGGATACCTGGTAATTTTCCCAGTGACGGGAGAAAGCCACAAGTTCACTAAGAATTGATTGGCTTCCTAGCAGAGTCCTCAAATGACTTTCTTTTGTTCATAACAAAAAACTTACTGAATTTCCCCTTTTGTCAGTTTTGATCCTTCCTAACACCTAATTGACTTCCTAGGTCACCTCTTGGGGAAAGGGATGGATAATGCAAATAATGCTTAGTCAATACTTTGCACAATGATCTATCTTGTACTCACTGTTTAGATGCCAGGAAATAAACAGAAAACCACCAAAAGTCACCCATGGGTAACCTGCCATTTACATTCATTCAGTTAGGGCAGGACCAGAAGAGAACAGGCTTATGAGTCAGCCCCGAACTACCTCTCAATGTGGTCAGAGGGCTAAAATGGTCCAATGATTTTAACAATCATTATCAATGTGAAACTTAGCTCAATCACAGACCTTAATGTACTCCAAGTTAAATGAAACAAACAAGGAACTGAAATATGGGACAATCTCACCTATTCACTATAAATGAGCAAGTGACCCAGCAGCAGCTGGCGCTGTTACAGCTTCTTCTACAGCATCAATGAGTAGACAGAACTTCTTGAATTGAACCGAACTCCTAATATTAGACTGGAGTCTCTAGTTCTGCTACTTTTCTAGCAAGAGGAAAAAAATTTCAGACGTAGTATGGAACTCCCCCAATTTTTCCACTTCCCCGGTAATTTCAGGAGGCCATCTTGCTGCTTATATACCTACTCATATTCTTTACTCAGCCCATTGATAGTCCATAGGGAGTCAGAATCCACCAGTCTCTCATCTTTGTCAAAGAATCTAATAGACAGTGGAGGTATGGAGTTTATCTAACAGAGACTTTCCAGAATATGCAGAGACTGTTCCTGATAATTCCATTCTTCAATGCCCTCTAAACAGAAAGGGAGGAAGGTGGCATTTTGAGCAAAGGAGAATTTAATGTCATAAGTCTTCAAACATTTGGGGGCACCTAGTATTTTGCTCTAATTGTGGTAGAACTAAAATAATTTTAAAGTTTTGTCTATGTGTGTGTGCACAATGCCTGGAAATAATTTTAATATGAGAAACGTATTAGAGCAGTTTTGCAAAAAGTTTTTTGTAAGTGTATGACTGAACTATTCCTGGGTGTGGTTTAAACAAAATCTAGATACTTGTTTAATTTCTGGAGTTCATTAGCATATGTCTGTCTAAAACATCAGCCTTAAGGACTTCTATTGATAGCATACCCCTTTCTCTAAAATTGTTAGAACACATTTTGATCATTTTTTAAAAGGAAAACTACAAAAACTTTTGGCATGTAAAAAATTTTTTTTGAGATGCCCAAATGAATCACAGAGGCAGTTCATTATACTGAACTTAAGATGTTTTCAACTAATTGTCAGTAGGCTGAATTTTAATATCCCATTACAGTCTTATTTTACATAGTCTTGTAAGATTAGTAAGATTCCCAATTGAAACTCAAGTAAACTGATCGACAGATCTAGCAATTTCAGCATTATTTGGTTACACTGTGTGCTTGGCCCATTCTCCAAATACATCTTTTTCTCCTTTTCTGCACACATGCTCTCTGACCATGTCTGGTTATGCTTAATCTTTGGCTATTCCCCTAAAGGGATTATCTGAGGGTCACCATCTTTCCTCTTTGAACCACTATCTGATATACCTCCTGCTGGGATACTACTATTTTTTCACATGCATTTATATCAGAAGCTATTAATTCCTACTTGCCCCAAGGCAAGGTCATAACAGTATGCTGAAATCAAAAATTTTCCATTGTTCTAACATCGATCCAGTAAAAAGACATTTTTTGTGTCTAATGTATGCTCAGCAACTTGCAATCCAGCAAATAGAAAATATACCCTACCATAAGCATCCTAATTCTGACTCTGTCCTGCTCTGTGGGTTGATGTCAATTTGTAAACCTTCCAGTGGTGTTTCAGAGTATTACACATTCAAAGATGAGTAGCTCACAGTTCTACCGAAAATCTCATAGTGCACATGGACTCATGAAGGAGCTAAGGGCAAAATGTGAGGCTGCAAGGGCAGCAGCAACTGAACACAGCACAGAAAAGTTCTAAATGGAAGCTCAGGAAGTCTTTCAGAAATGTTGCGGTCCAAATGGTATTTTAAAGAAAAGGGAATTGGTATTTATAACCTTCCTTTTTTAAGAATTCAGACTTTTGACAAGAAATCTGCTTCTTTTTAGGAATTTGCCCAAATATCCTAAAGAGGACAAAGTACAAGAATAGAGACATTGTGGTAGACATATCTAAGGAAGTGCTGATCCCTTGGAGACAGATGGTAAGAGGAGGGTCCAAAGGAATCTTTATACTTAAAAGAAAAAGGAAAAACTAGATCCTGACTCTGAATCAGAGTTTGTGCCTAATTTACATCCCTTCAACCTGGACCCTTAATTTAGAACGACTTACTGCAACCCAGGCCTCCTGTGTTCTCCTAAGCCCTGGGGACATTTTCCTGGTGAGAACAGTCTTCTTACAGACTTCTGCTCTACTCACTTTTGACTTGAATTTAATTTATCCTGAAACCAACTTTAAACAGAAATGAAGAAAGAACAAAACGCTGGAGAAATGGCAGTGAGATCCAGTAGCTGGCATCAGTTAAAAACCCAAAGATAAAGCATAGGAATGCACCTACCTAGCACCCAACCCACCGCCACCACTGAATCCAATCCCACTCTGATTTAACACCACCACTGTAAGCAGGACAATAATCCGGAAAGGGAAGCTTTGTAGCTTTTAACCTAGCCCACTTGGAAATCCTTCTTATGTTGGCTCAGATAAATAGTGTGTGAATGAAAACTTTCACCATCTTAAATAATTCACCCATTTCCTGAGGTTGGGCCAAGAGATTGCTGAGTTGTCTGATTATTTTAGAAACTTAGATCATAAATCAACCTGCTAATGGATCAGCTTTCCTGTTGGCTTTAATCTTTCATCCACTGAAAGAAAGAATATATGTAAAAGTTTCCCATAACAGAAATATTTTTGTAAGATTTGTTTATGACAGCCAATTTTAAAGCAGGTCAATATTCATCAGAAGAAGATTGGATAGAGAAAGAGAAGTCCTGTAGCCATTTATACTGATGAGATCTATCACAGCCAAACTGAAAATCATGCTGCCAGGGGTATTTTTTCATTCTCCTCTTAAAACTTTAATAGCAGAAATCGTACAAAGTATGTATACTGTCGACAATAGATCCATTTTTAAATTTTAGCTCTGTCAATTGCATGACCTTATGCAAATCATTTGACCTCTATGAGCCTCAGTTATCTTATCCTTAAAAATGGGGGTAATACTAGTACCTATTTCTTAAGATGAAGTGAATTAGATGAGAGTATGAAAGTAAAGCTCTTAGCACACTGCCTGACAGAGGGGCAGTATAATTGAACTATTATTAGTGACCAAGTCTTTTAATTTGGTACTATCAGCTTCTGTGCAAAATGCCAAACTTAGACACAAGCTTCTGCCTCTTGATCCTCCCAATAGCTTGTTAAAACGAAAGTATTTTTTTTAAAGATTTATTTATTTATTTATACAAGCACTGGGTACAGTCAGAAATGTGGGAGGGTGAGCGAATTCACCAGAGCCAGAGTGGGAGCAGAACAGGCAGACTGACGAAGCACACTGCTGAGGGGAGCAGTGGGCGCGGCAGGAGAGGTCTGCGCGCCATGTGGGAGCCTTGCTGGTGGCAGGGGCATCGAACCAGCGCTGCAGAGGCTGTGGGCAGCTTCCCAGCCCAGTGCTCAACCGCTGCACCACCGGGGAGGCCCTGAAAATATTTTTTTAAATGAATAAACTCATAACAGAGAAGACACCATAAAAAAATAATCTGAATTAAAAAATCCTCAATGGTTAGAATCATCATCACTGTTTTTTCAAAGAATTGGTAAAACAGCCTGAAAAATAATGTTGAAGATATTTTTCAAATGACATGAGTTAAAATGTAAGCACAATGATTTTTTTAAAAATGAGAATAGCCATTTGAATAAAACACTTGAATATGTGCCAGGTGCTGATTTACATCCTTTATCTGCAAAATTCCAATCAATCTTCCCAGCAATCCTGTGAAGTAGATAGTAATATTGCTCCCTCTTTATAATGGAGAGGTTGAATCATTAAAACATTTAGAAATTTGCCCCAGGCTACATGGTAGTAAGAAGTAAGTTTAGGATATGCAGGCAGAGCCATGTGGCTCTGTGCTGGATTCTCACTGTCACCTTACCATCACTGCCACCCCTACTGAGGACCTTTCTGCATGACAGAGAAGCAGCAACTATATATCCTAGGGTGTCCACACCACATGACTTCCAATTAGAGTCTTGTGTGGTGGAAGACAAAAGACCACTGTTGTGCACAATAGTGGTGATGGAGACAGTTGTAGGCAGCTGAATGGGCAGAAGCTTTGAGGTTAGAAGCAGCTTCCAGATCAGCATCTAGAGAATCACGTATATTGGGATAGTAGACTGATGGTGACAGCTCTAGAAACTCACTCCCAACTCTCCCAAAGTTTGTACCTTGTATTGGTACACTTCCTCCTGGAAACACACAGAAAGGTGTCTGATTTCCTAACCAACTTGATATAGTCTTCATTCACTAGACAGTTCAATATCTAACTAGTAGGTGTGTCAGAAACAGCACAAAAAATTGAAGGGATGAAGTCAAACAAAGAATATTAGTACTGGGCCTCCCTGGTGGCACAGGCAGTTGAGCGCCGCACTGTGAAGCAGTCCGCAGCCTCTGCAGTGCGGGTTCGATCCCAGCCGGCCAGCGAGAATCCCACATGGAGAAGCAGACCTCTCCTGTCTCGCCCGCTGCTCCCCTCAGCACTGTATTTCGTCAGTCTGCCTGTTCTGTTCCCCACTCTGTCTCTGGTGAATCCTCTCACCCTCCCGCGCATCTGGCCTGTACCCCGGTTCTTGTATAAAAATAAATAAATCTTTAAAAAAAAGAATCTTAGTATTCAAAAGTCACAATGCTTAGGTGAAAAGGATTCATGTCCAGCAAATGAATGAAAAAGAAAAAAAAAAGATACCGCATGTACCAGCTATGGTTCCACAGGCCACACCTGGCCCTACTCTCTATTCTAGGCATTGATCATCAACATGCCTCCCCACACCCCCCTACCCCCTGACTCTGCATTCTTCAGTGAAGACTCAGCATCACAAGCAAATGTAGCTGATGTTCTGAGCTTCCTGGAAACTGGGCAAGAAGCACCTGACCCTTGGGGGATGTGTCTCTTGTTGAGAGTCTCTGCAACAGGAAAGCAGGCAAACAAAAGTGATGGAAGTCCATTCACTTGGTGACCTTGTGAGGTCCTACTAGACAGCCAACTCAGGTCCCTCTTCATTGTCACTTCATTTTTCTTGTTAAATTGAACAGCTTGCAGATCAAAATATTTGTGTTTGATTAATTACATTTGCACAATATGTATGTGGAAGGTGGAAGTATGATTTCTTTCAAAGTCATAATTGAAACATGAGTTTCTCATTTAAATCTTTACAGTCATTTTATTTGTAGTTCTATATGAACTTGAACAAGGCTGAGGAGTCTTTCCTGTTAAATTCTATTGGGACATAAGTTTTCCATTACCTGTGAGCCTTGTTCATTTTTTTAAAAATCCATTTCGAGAAGTTCAAAGAGACTGAATGAGCTAATGTAATTAGCCACCAACAATGTAAGATGCCTATTTCATAAATCCTTGAAAGAGATTTTAAACAGTTGTAGTGCAAAACCACTGAACTGCTTAACTCAAGATACAAATAGATGTCTTGATAGAGGCTAGTAAAAAATCTGTGGGTAAACAAAGACATCTGTTATAATGATGTATGAAAGATGATGTAGGTACATATAAAAAACAATATCAATTCTGGTTGATACTCTGCACTAAATTATATTCCTCAGCAAGACTTGTATGTTTTATTGGATCTGACTTTACACAGACCTGTTACAATAACATTTCTCATGTTTGTTTTAGTCTCTTTTACATTTTCAGTGTCCTAGAGGGTGGTGGAGTTAAATTTAATTTGTTAACCTACATTTAATTTTACAAGAATCCAGATCAAACTGCTGCATAAACAAGAACCACCTCACAGAGGCTTTCTGGTGATTAGGCTGGAGAAGTCACAGCTGAACTGAAAATCACGTTGCCAGGGGTACATTTTCAGTCCCCTCTTATAACTTCAATGGCTCAAATGCAAGAACTGTTTCTCTTTCACAATAGCGTCCTTGTTAAAACTACAGAGCTGTTCTATGACACTGAAACTGTCTAATTAAACCATTAATTCAACAAAGATATTAACAGTTGCTCTATCACAAGAATACGCTTCCACCTCATGGCAGAAATTAAAGGTGATTTTTTTTTTTTCTGGCATTAGCTTGATTTTCATGCTCAGGGAACTCCTGTTTGTTAGACATTGCTATGCAGAGAAACATCATTAATCTGTGAGATGTAGTACAATGGGATATTATTTTCCTCAACAGAGACTGTTATTGAAACTACATATTATCAAGGCAGCTGTCCGATTAAGTTTTTATAAAGGATTAGGGGGTTATATGAGTACCTAACAGCTGCACCAGCTAGGATAAATCTAGAGTTCCCAAATTGTATGCCTCTGAGTGTATGGGATAAAATGATATATTTTTACCCGTGCAGCAAAATATTAATATGTAAAGGGAAAATTAAAATAGAAATAAAGCCACCTTTGTTTGAATGTAAAATATTGTGCAAACACAAATGAAGAATTTAAAAATATATCTCTAATATTGCCCCTCATCTCAAGAAGTCTGTCATAATCTCAGTGGGCACAATGAAAAATTTCAAAAGTATTAAGTAAAAGTAAAGAGCTAAATGATCGTCTGAGGCACTGATATTCTGCAGGTCTGTGCATGAGTACAGGCTGAATAATACAGAGAGCTGCCATGGAAGTTCAGGAGGGAAGAACGCCTTAGGGATAGAGGTTGAAGAAGGGAGTTGATAAAATGTACAAAACAAGGGGGAGGTGGGAATTGTATGGGAACTATAACCAAGATGAAAATGCATACATTGTAGAGGGGGGCGGAGCAACATGGCGGCGAGGAGACGCTGCGAGTAAGATCTCCCATTAAAAAAAGTTAATAGGGAGGAAAAGCGGCAGGTCCCAGTGAGAACTGGGACACGGAAGATAAACGGGTGACTCCAGCAAACTACCCGAAGAAGAAAGTGGCCATAAAAGAGGACCAGAAGGGAGGGAAGCGCAGAACCCTGCTCCCCTCCCCCACCCACAGAGGCAGCACTCTCCGACCCGCAGAGAGGAGGAAAACAACAAACCAAAACGACCAACAAGAACAAACAACGCAGCAAGCGGGACTGTGAGTGGAAAGGAACTATTGCAGCCACCACACCCCGTGAACGGGAGCTGTGGAGAACCCTGCAGGATCCACCGCGGAGGTGAGCTCCGGGCGCCATTGAAGAGAGACCCCGCCCAGGAGGAGACCAGCCCCAGCACACAGCCCCGGCCGCCCGGTAAGCCTGCGCGGAAAAGGGGCGCGCTGGAAAAACAGGCGCGGAGCGGGATTGCGCGGGAAAGTGGCGCGGATCGCGCTGAAAAGCAGTGCGGTTGAAAAGCAACCGCGGATCCAGATCGGATCGCAGCTGCCCAGGTCCCCGTGCCTGCGACCTAGGCTTGCGGGGAGACGCGCGGAGGCCCTCCCTGAGTGAGCAGGAACCAGGCGCCCAGGCAGAGGAGCGGGATTCAAAAGGCGCCATTCCCGCGCCACTGATCTGGGCTACAGCCCGCATCCTGGAACTGAGGGCTTTGGAACTGAGACCCAGGACACGAAATTAGGGGCGTGGGTTCCCCACGACGGTGGGGCACAAGGCAGACACAGCACCCCAAAGTCGTTGAGGTGTACCCTACCATCCCCGCTCTGCTCCCTATACCCGGGGTGGAAAATCAGCTCCCCAAGGGCTCTAGGAGAGATCTCTGGCGCCACCTAGCGACTTGAAGCCAGCACAGGCTCCTGAAGGAGCTAGTGGCCAGCTGGGGAGTTAGCCCACGCCGGGCCCCTTCCGAACAAGTAGTCTGAGCCCACAGGGAGAGCGAGCACCCACAGCCGGGGCAGACCAAGCGCGCAGAAGAGTGTGCCTGAGACCGGACGCGCAGGGAGTGTGTCCACATCACCATTATAGAATAGGGACATTTCTTCAGTAAAGACTACCTGCAGAAGGCTTCCTCAGGAGCCAGAGGTGAGCAGGGGAAGTTCGCCCACGCCAGACCCCTCTGGCCTGCAGTCGAAGCCCAGAGGGGGAGCAGGAACCCACCGCCGGGGCAGACCAGGCACACAGGGGAGTGTGTCCCCACATCGGCATTTTAGAACAGGGACCTTTCTCCAGTAAAGACTGCTTGAAACTGACAGATGACTCCTGGAGGAACCAGAGGGGAGCAGAGAAGCCCACCCAAGATGCCGGCCAGTCCCAACAACACAGTGTCCCAACGCATACGGCAAATTAGAAAACAGACAGTAGGGGGGAGAAGAACCACACGCAACCTAGCAACTCTCCAGAGAAAAAGCACACCACAAAAAGAAAATCAGCCCCCAGATTGCAACGACAGTAACTTGGAAGAACTTCTGAGCCTTCCAGAAAGAGAATTTAAAATTGCCGTGATTAAAAAACTGACAGAAGTCATAAAGGAAACAATGATAAGGGAAAAATAATCAACGATCAGAAGAATGAAATTGAGTCCCTAAAGAGGGAAGTAAAGAAATGCAGGAGATCAAAGAATTAATGGAAGAACTAAAGAATTCTGGGAAAAGCAATGAAAGCAGAATTGATGAAATGGAAGAACGAATAAGTAATCTTGAAGACACAGAAATAAAAAAACAAAACAGAAAAGGAAAGAGAAGTACGAAGGAAAAAGAATGAAGAAAGACTTCGGGAACTATCTGACTCCATGAGGAAAGGAAATATAAGAGTTATAGGAATACCAGAAGGAGAGGAGAGAGATGTAGGAACAGAGAAAATATTCAAAGAGATAATTGAAGAGAACTTCCCAAATGTGAAGGAGGAGCTGAAAATTGATATACAAGAAGCAAGAAGAACACCAAACTTCCACGATGAAAGGAAAAATACAGCAAGACACATAATAGTAAAGCTCCCAAGAATCCAGGACAAGGAAAAAATAATGAAGCTGGCAAGAGGGAAGAAACAGATAACATTCAAAGGAAAGCCAATCAGGCTGACATCAGACTTCTCCGAAGAAACACTAAGGGCAAGGAGAGAATGGAGGGACATAGTCAACAGACTCCAAGAAAACAGATGCCAACCAAGAATACTCTATCCCGCAAAGCTCTCCTTCCTCTTTGAAGAAAGAATATGGACTTTCCCAGACAAACAGAAACTCCGGAATTTCATTGCAACTAAACCCCCACTCCAAAAAATACTACAAGGAGTCCTAAAGCCAGAACCTCAGAGGGACGAATAACAATGAAAGAAGGCCAAAAAAAAAAAAGTTATTAAAAGAATAAATAAATAAAATCAAAGGAAAGACAAACACAATGGCAAATACAGATGTTAACATATCAATATTAACTCTAAATGTAAATGGACTAAACTCTTCAAAAAAAGACACAGAGTTGCAGCCTGGATTAAGAAACAAAACCCAACCTTTTGCTGTCTCCAGGAAACACATTTAGCTACAAAAGATAAAATAGGCTCAAAGTTAAAGGATGGAAAACAATCCTACAAGCAAATGGACCAAAAAAGAAAGCAGGAACAGCTATACTTATATCAGATAAAATAGATTTCAAACTCAAAAAGATAAAGAGACCCCAATGGTCACTACATTATGATCAAGGGGACAATACTTCAAGAAGAAATAACACTCATTAACATATACTCACCAAACGAAGGAGCACCAAAATATATCAGACAACTGTTGTCCTCTCTGAAAACAGACATCAGAGAAAACACACACGTAGTGGGAGACTTCAACACACCACTATCAACAATGGATAGATCAACAAGACAAAAAATAAGTAAAGAAACCAAAGCTCTAAATAAGGACCTAGAGCAATTGGGCTTAACAGACATCTATAGAACACTAAACCCCAAAAAAACGGAGTACACATTTTTCTCAAGCGCACACGGATCATTCTCCAGGATCGATCACATACTGGGGCACAAGACAAACATCAACAGATACACCAAGATTGAAATCATATCAACCATCTTTTCTGACCATGAAGGCGTCAAACTAGAAATAAACCATAAAAAGAAGGCAAGGAACTTTCCTACCTCATGGAGATTAAAAACCACACTACTGGAAGACCCTGGACTAATGAGGAGATGAAAGAAGAAATTAAAAAATTTTTGAATTGAACGACAAGGAGGACACCAATATCCTAAATGTATGGGATGCAGCAAAAGCAGTAATAAGAGGAAAATATATAGCAATAGAAGCTCACATCAAGAAACAAGAAAGAACTCAAAGAAACAACCTAATCTCGAAGCTCAAAGATCTAGAAAAAGAACAACAAAAAACCCCAAAACCAGTAGAAGAAAAGAAATAATAAAAACCAAAGCAGAAATAAATGAAATTGAAACTAAAAAAACAATCCAAAAGATCAATGAAACCAAGAGCTGGTTCTTTGAAAAAATCAATAAAATAGACAAACCCCTAGCCAGGCTCACAAAGGAAAAAAGGAGAAAGCACAAATAAACAGGATCATCAATGAAAGAGGAGAAAATCACAACGGACACAGCAGAAATCAAAAGAATAATCAGTAGCTACTATGAAGAGTTATATGGAAACAAGTTTAACAATCTAGAGGAGATGGACAAATTCCTACAACTCTACAATCACCCAAAGCTAGATAAAGAAGAAATAGAACACCTAAACAGACCAATTACAATTAGCGAAATTGAAATGGTAATCAAAAACCTCCCCAAAAACAAAAGCCCAGGACCTGATGGATTTACAAATGAATTCTACCAAACATTCAGAGACGAATTAGTGCCTATCCTTCACAAACTCTTCCAAAAAATTGAGAAGGAAGGGACAATACCAAACACGTTCTATGAAGCCAACATTACACTAATACCAAAACCGAACAAGGACAACACCAAAAAGGAAAACTACAGGCCAATCTCCCTAATGAACACTGATGCAAAAATCCTCAATAAAATTTTAGCCATCAGAATCCAACAATGTATCCATAAGATAATTCACCACGACCAAGTAGGATTCATTCCAGGGACACAAGGATGGTTTAACATCCAAAAATCAATCAACGTTATCCAACACATCAACAAAAAGAAATATAAAAACCATATGATAATATCAATAGATGCTGAGAAAGCTTTCGACAAAGTGCAACACCCATTCATGATAAAAGCCCTTGAAATTCTTGGGATACAAGGAACATACCTCAACATCATAAAGGCCATCTATGACAAGCCAACAGCCAGTATCATTCTCAATGGTGAAAAGCTGAAAGCAATTCCATTAAGATCTGGAACAAGACAAGGATGTCCACTCTCACCACTGCTTTTCAATATAATACTGGAAGTCCTAGCCAGGGCAATAAGATAAGAGAAAGACATCCAAGGAATCCAAATAGGAAAAGAAGAAGTCAAACTATCACTATTTGCAGACGATATGATATTATACATAGAGAACCCCAAAAACTCCACAGAAAAGCTAATCCAACTCATCAATCAGTTCAGTAAAGTGGCAGGATACAAAATCAACACGCAAAAGTCAGTAGCCTTCCTATACACAAACAATAAATCTGAAGAAGAAGAAATCAAAAAAACCATCCCTTTCGTTATTGAAACAAAAAAATCAAATATTTGGGAATAAATCTAACAAAAGAGGTAAAGGACCTATACAAAGAAAACTATAAAACACTGTTAAAAGAAACAGAAGAAGACACAAAGAAATGGAGAGATATCCCCTGCTCATGGATTGGAAGAATAAACATTATTAAAATGGCCATCCTTCCAAAAGCAATATACAGATTCAATGCTATTCCAATCAAAATTTCAATGTCATTCTTCAAAGAAATAGAACAATTATTGATGAAATTCATATGGAATCACAAAAAACCCCGAATAGCCAAAGCTCTCCTGAAAAAAAAAGAAGGGAATGGAGGCATCACACTCCCAGACTTCAAACTCTACTACAAAGCCATAATCATCAAAACTGCATGGTATTGGAACAAGAACAGACATACAGACCAATGGAATCGAATAGAAAATCCAGAAATAAACCCACAGATTTATGGTCAACTAATCTTTGACAAAGGAGCAAAGACTATGCATTGGAGCAAAGAAAGTTTGTTCAATAAATGGTGCTGGGAAAACTGGGTCGCTACATGCAAAAGAATGAAGCTTGACCACTACCTCACACCATACACAAAAATCAACTCAAAATGGATTAAAGAATTAGACATAAGACCTGAAACCATAAAATATATAGAAGGAAATATAGGCGAAACACTACGTGATTTGCACATCAAAGACATCTTTACAGACACATCACCCAAAGCAGTGATAGTGAAGGCGAAGATAAACAGCTGGGACTACATCAAATTAAAGAGCTTCTGCACAGCAAAAGAGACAATAACAAAAGCAAAGAGAAACCCCACCAACTGGGAGAACATTTTTGCACCCAACACTAATGATAAAGGACTGATCACAAAAATCTGCAAAGAGCTGATGAGACTCAACAACAACAAAGAAAATAATCCAGTCAAAAAATGGGCAGAGGAGCTAAAAAGAAACTTCTCTGAAGAGGAAATGCAAATGGCCAACAGGCATATGAAAAAATGTTCAACATCACTTGTCATCAGGGAAATGCAAATCAAAACTACCATGAGATACCATCTTACACCAGTGAGAATGGCACATATTAAAAAAACTAGCAACAACAAATGTTGGCGAGGGTGTGGAGAAAAAGGAACTCTTCTGCACTGTTGGTGGGAGTGCAAACTGGTCCAACCACTGTGGAGAGCTGTGTGGAGATTTCTGGACCTACTAAACATAGAGCTTCCATATGATCCAGCAATTCCAATCCTAGGTATTTACCCAAAGGACACAGAAACATCCATTCCAAAGAACACCTGCACCCCTATGTTTATAGCAGCACTGTTTACAATAGCTAAGCTTTGGAAACAACCCAAATGCCCAAAAATAGATGACTGGATCAAGAAGATGTGGTACATATATACCATGGAATATTACTCAGCATTCAAAAAAGATAAACACATGCAATTTGCAGCAACATGGATGGCGCTGGAAGGGATCATGCTCAGCGAAATAAGCCAAAAAGAAAAAGAAAAATACCGGATGGTCTCACTCATAGCAGGAATCTAGAAAACTTAAATAAGGGACCAGGAAAATGAATAACTATAAGAAAGTGAAAATCAAAATCAACAAAAAACTATGAACCAGAGACACTTTTAGGGGGGCAGGGGCGGGAGGGGAGGGATTGGGGTCAGAATGGGGGGGCTGCAATTGTATGGGGAATATAACAATAAAATTTATTATCTAATAAAAAAAAATAACAAAAAAAAATAAAATAAAAAAAAAAGAAAATGCATACATTGTGCAAAAATGAAAAATGATGTAAAAATAATAATAAATAAATAAATAAAGGGGGAAAATGTACAGTTATGACTTTTGAGAAAAGTCATCAGGATTGTCAGAGTATAATGTGTTAAAGCAGGGAGTGACCTAAAACATCGTCTCGTGCTCCAGTATATCCTAAACTTATGTTGAAAAGAATCATATGTGAACCCTCCTTTAAAAATGAGGTTCTTTGACCCTTTCTCAGCTCTATTGATTCATAGATGCCAGGGAATACATGGGCCCTCTTTTAGTTATATTTAAGTAATTTTAAATTGGCCCAAGTAACTGCATTTTTTAAATGCCCCAAATGATTGTTTTCAACTGGGGAAAACTACTGTAAGTTAATCTTGTGATTTCAGAAAATAAAACATTCAACAAGTAGCAAGATATAGACAAAAGTATGTATGTTAGTGTGTGTAAGTGAGTGTGTGTGAATATGTGTGTATAGATGAGAGTGTGTATGTGTGACCAGAGCCTAAGAACTTTGGCCCAGTGTCTTTCTAATAAGGAACTCTCAAGAATCTAGAGAAATGCCTTGTACTGACTGAATTAAAAATGAAGCAAAGAGGGCCTCCCCGATGGCGCAGCGGTTGAGCTCTGGGTTGCGAAGCTGTCCGCAGCCCCTGCAGCGCCGGTTTTATCCCCAGCTGCTCCCCGGCCACCAGAGGAGGGTCCCACATGGCGCGCAGACCTCTCCTGCCGCCCGCTGCTCCCCTCAGCAGTGTACTTCGGTCCTTCTGCCTGCTCTGCTCCCCGCTCTGGCTCTGGTGAATTCGCTCACCCTCCCGCGCTTCTGACTGTACCCAGTGCTTGTATAAATAAATAAATATATATATATATATCTTAAAAAAAAAAAAAAAAGACGCAACCTATGAAGCTGTCTGCAGCCGCTGCAAAATGGGTTCAGTCCCAGGCCAGGGAGCTGCCCACATGGCGCAGCGACCTCTCCGGTCTCGCCCTCTGCTCCCCTCAGCAGTGTATTTCAGTCAATCTGCCTGTTCCCCACTGTCTCTGGTGAATCCTCTCACCCCCCGCACCTCTGGCCTATACCCCAGTTCTTGTCTATATAAATAAATCTTTTTAAAAAATGAAGCAAAAAAAAAAACAAGGTATAACCTTCAAGCATTTGATGACCTATTTATTTCCACCTTATGTTCAATCCCTTTTGTAAAATCTCTGCTTGGAGACAGACCATGAATCTTAAAGAGTCTCTTGTGGATTGTGTAGCAAGACTGAGTCAAAACACACAGGGCCTGGGAAATTTTTAAATACCAAGGAGGTACAGATTTTGCTGCAATAAGGTAGAAAGTTGAAATTTAAGACTAGAAGTGTCTTAACTATATCTCAGAGAATATAGCCAGATGCTTATTAGATTGTGGTAGATTGTGCTAACGCATGTGACAGAATGAATAGTTCACAAAATAATCTTAAACTGGGATAAAAGACCTTGAAGAAAATTACTTAAAACTAGCTCAGGCCCTCAGCTAACCACAGAAACATAAGCTATCGTATGGGGGATAATCTCATTGTGGTTGGGGGGAGCAGATGACCTAATGTGTCTCTCCACCAGCCCCCACCACGTACCCCCTGGTCTCTGCATTCCTCTACTTAGTGGGAGTTTCCATATTTTAGTGTGTTTATCTGTATGTCTGTGCATGCTTATGAAAGAAATGTCTAGACTCATAACCTAATACTTTAAAAAATTGATCGTCTTTTTTTCACACATATCTCCCAGTTTTATTAAGATTGAATTTGAAAGGTACCTTAAGAAAAAGTTGATTTACATAACCTAAATGGAAATAATAATCTTTTGACATTAATAGTTCATTTCTTTTTTTTTTAAGAGTTTTTTTTTAAAGATATATTTATTTATCTATACATGCACTGGGTACAGTCAGAAGCCCGGCAGGGTGAGAGAATTCACCAGAGCCAGAGCAGGGAGCAGAGCAGGCAGAAGGACCGCAGTACACTGCTGAGGGGAGCAGCGGGCAGCAGGAAAGGTCTGCGCGCCATGTGGGACCCTCTCCCAGCAGCCAAGGATAGAACCGGCGCTGCAGCCCAGCGCTCAACCGCTGCGCCACCAGGGAAGACCCAATGCTTCATTTCTTGACCTTTTGGGTATGTATTTAAAAGTCAGAATCAGAGTTTACTAGAAGCATCAAGTTGTCTTTATATTCTTCTCTAACAAAATATTCCAAGGGGTTTTTCTTGTTTGTTTTTGTTTTTTCTCTGGGGAAAAGCTTGAAGAATCCCTGGCTTGCCATTTCTTATAGGACTGAATCCATGGGAGGGGTGAGCCAACAACCATGATGAAACCATGAAAATCATTTTATGATCTTCTAGACATGGCACAGACAGATGCGACAAGCTGCACTTTGCTAATGAGCCCTATCACTGTAGGGACAGGGCCACGTTCTCCCTGTATCACCCAGGATGACAGGAATAAGACTGTAGAGTTGACTGTGAAGTCTAGTACTGTTTTTCAAACTATTACATACAGATTTCTCAATGATACATATACATAGCATGTATGTATCCCATACACATGCCTATGTGATGTAAACAGTTAAAACTGATGATAGGAAAAATCATTGCTCTAGTTTTATGTATATGAAGGCAATAGGCAGTGAGGAATATTTGTCTTAGTATGTATATTTACTTTTTGCAATTGAACTTGAAAGGAGAGAAAAACAATAAGCATTCCTAAGTGTCAGAATGGAACAGTATCCAAATCCATTTGCACAGCAACCCTATGATAAAATCATTATGACCCCAAGTTATAAGTGAAGAAACAAGTCTCAGAGAGGTTAAGTAACCTCCCCAAGACACACAGCTAGTAAAAGACATATTTATTCAAAATGTTATGTTGATAAAACTTTTGTTGTTGGCTCATAATCACATCAACGGGCAATTTCTATGGTAAGGATCTTTAAGAGCAGAGAATATTGTGTATCTGTCCTTTAGGGAAGGCCATGTGAAGTCCCCGTTTCTTCATTCTCCCTTATTAAATTTAGGTCCTAGCCACAACATTTCTTAAAAATTATCTCAGGAAAGACACCGTTAAGCAGTCTCCGCGTCGACTAGGTCAGGTTTAATACCCATAGCACATCTTGCCTTCATTTGTGTGTTGCTAACGCATGCTCAGGAACTTGTATTCCTCAGTAAGTCTGCAGTGAATTAAAATAAGACGAGCTAGCAACAAGAAGTGCTGAGCAAAACTCTTTTGAAACTCAAAAACATTTTCTGGCAACAGAAACCACATTTACATTTTTTTAATTCTTTTTTTACCGTATTTGGAGATGTAAGCTGGACTCGAGACCCCCTCAGACCAGAACTTAATGTTAGTGAATCTTTGTTGAGATCAAAGAATATGTCCTTCTATCCAAGACACTAAATATGGGTCACATCAATAACCATAGTTTTAATTTTCAGCAAAGCTGAATAAAATTCCCACTATTTTTTAAGTAGGAAAAGCAACATCTCAGATAACAGAAAGGCTTTTGTAACAAACTAGGGAACTTAGAGACATTTTTATGAAAGTTAGGTTTCCACGGTTATTAAAAGAAGATTTGTGTTGGACTGTGAGGCCCATTTGACACTGGCCTCTGCAGAATGAACCAGAGGGAGGAAAACTTTCTGCTTTTCTTGATTCTGAAATGTGCCTTCAGTTTTTATTTTCCCACTGAGAGACAAGGGACCAGCAAGCCTGTGCGGCAGTTACAGCGTATGCTACAAACCAGAAGCAAGGATCCTCTTCATTTTTCAGCTTTAATTGTTTCAGCCCCTGTGGTGAATTGTAGGTGGGGTAGGAGGAGCCAGGGATACAAGGCACAGCCTGGATCTTTCAAAGCACTGCACTGAACCTTTCTAACGCATTGGGCAAGCTAACCCCAATTCCACAGTTGTTTGTTTCAGCCTAGAACCATCATTTTATGAAAGTTTCCTTTTCTCTTCTGGCGTGAAGAGTAACTTGAAGCCAGTCGTCCATACTGGGAGCGTGTGGTTCCAAAAGCGAAAGAGGGCTATGCATACTCGTGGGAGTGGATCAGCTCGTAGTATCCCCATGCACGATGCGATTCAGAAAGGAACGGACACAGCTGATGAAATTTATCACACAGGATGGGAAGTGAGCGAATCCTTCATCCTAAAAAGGACAGAAACCCAGAAGGGAATGAGTCACTAGCAGCTGTTAACAATCATAGACCTCTATTCCTGATTTAACTCTCTCCTTTGTCTACCCCAGAGGTCAGTGGTTCTCAAACCTTCCCTGCATCAGAATCAGCCTGACCTTGTTCACTCGGGACTGCAAAGCCCCACCCTCAGCTTCTGATTCAGCAGATCTGAAGGGAGCCAGAGAATATGCTTTCTCACAAGTTCTGCAGGGATGCTCTGCTGCTGCTTGTGGGGACTCCCAGCTGCAAGAACCCACTGCTCTATGGTGATACTGGTTTCAGAATTGAGCCAGAGAGATCAGGTTGTTTACCTGGGAAACCAACCTAACATTTTGTGAAAATAGGTTCTTCCTGTTAACCTGAACGGGGTCCATCTAGAAGATGGGATTAGGGTTCAAAAGGATCACCTAATCAACAAAGTGACATCCTCTTTCCCACCAACCCAGGATGAGTGTGGGCAAAGGGTGGTCTGCTTTGGGAGGAGACAGGATAAGGTATCAGTTCATTGGCACCAGGCTAGACTCATTTAAATCTGCCACTTAAGGTTATGATCATGTTTTAATCCCTTAGTTTTCCCAATCTGCAATTTCCTTCCTTTTAAAATTGGAAAAAACAAATACCACTGATCTCAGTAGGTTGTGAAGATTAGGTGAGATAATGTTTAGAAAGCTTTAACACTGTGGCTCATGCAGAGTAGGACTTCAGTCACTGCTAGCTGTAAGAATGGTTTAGTATGACTGGCATTATCATAGAAGTATTATATAACCAATCTATGTATCATTCTCAATCTATGTACCAATCTATGTACTATTCTCAATAAATATTGTGGTATTTGTCTCATCTTCATATTGGAAGCTTAGCACTGAGAGGTTAAGTGCTGTGCCCCAGGCATCCCCGGGCACACTCTGAAGTTATGCCTGTCTGTTATCATCATTCTAATCCCAGACGTCTAAATATGACCTGGTCCAGACTTCTGGACAGCCCTCCCCGAGAACCTGGCCACACTCCTCAGGATTAAAGGAGGAGGTATTATTTCTTCAGGCCCTCCTGGAGTCTCTCTCAGTCTTACTTGGCCCACATACTGCTGAATGTAGTTTGTGTCTAAAATGGAAAATTTCTGTAACACAATACCCAGCTCTGATCCCCACAGACTCTCAATTTTTTTTTTTTTTTTTTGGTTTGGGTTAAAATATGACTTCATGTGCAAAATGAAGTTTCGTTTCCCTGTGCACTCAACAGATTCATCAACATTACTGATTCAAAACCCTCTGATTCCTAGGAATTCCAAATACTTAATTTTACTCTTCTGAAAAAGAAAAGCAATAACTAAGAAGTAAGAAGAGAAATGAAAACATTAAAATTACCTGCCAGTTTGATGGAGGATGTACCCTCTGAGAATCCATCCTCTTCTTCTGCACCCAGCATTGCACAATGTCCAGCACCCCCAAAGTTACCCACAAAGAAAGATAGACAAACAGCTGTTCTTGGCTTTTTGGCCCTGCCCCAAACTGGGTGTGTTGGTCAATCATACAAAGGAAACTCAGAACTTAGAGGTCCCACACTAGCATTCATCTTCCCTGGAGTGTCAATTCTTCACACACTGCACTGTATGTAATGTGGGCCTGGACCAGTCTAAACAGCACCAAGGTTTTCACTGAAGGACAGAGGCCTCTGACAGGTGACGCTAGCACAGCGATGGGCTACACAAGTCCTGGATCCTGGGCGTCTGACACTGATTCCCAGCCTTGCCACTTACGAACGAGCGTGATGACTTGGGGCCAATTTCTCAACCTCTCCACGTGTCAGTTTCTTTATCCATTTATAAGATTTGACCCTACAAGATTTCACAGAGACTCAGTTATTTTATAAATTATCAAGTGTTCAGTACCGTTCCAGGCACCTAGTAAACTCCACATGTGTTGCTATTATTAGTTGCTACTTCTACCATAGTGCAAGTCAAGGGGCAGCCATGGTTGTGTTGGCTCAAGGAGTCAATAAAAAGAAGGCAGTTTGAGGTCCTTGTAACAGCACAACTTTGTGGTCAGACAGCCCTGCATTTGACCCCTGTCACTACCACTTTTGTTGTGTGAACTTGGGCCAGTTAGGAACCTCTTCGAAATCCAGTTTTCTGTTTATAAAGTGGAGGTAACAACCCCTACCTCATAGGTCTAGGAGAAGGACCCAATGACATAATGTTTGGGAAGCGCTACACTGCAGGTCGGCAGCCAGGGAATGGTTGGTATTATGTAACCAACTGTTCACATGAACAAAGAAACCCATTAATTCCTGAAAGTACTTACAACCACCCTACTGGATCAAACGACTGACTGAATGAATTCTAACGTCTGAAATTCTTACCAAAACAAAAAAAAAAAAAAAATTGGCAAAGAGCACAGAGTAAAATAGTAGTCTTTTGTGAATTTTCCTGTCTCTTGTGTGAAACTTGGTTTGCTATTGGGTTTGCAAATTCTCATGAGCCCTACCCCCCAAGCCCATCTCCCTTTTTCATCAGTCGCAGATTGTCCCAGCATAAGCATGTGATAAGGGATTTGGTCGGTTTCATAAGGAAACCATAATGAAGTATTCCCCCAGACCTTCACATTTCAACTTGCAGCTGATACGAATTTTTGTGTGATGAGGATAGTTGAGGCATCACAAGCAGAGCAGCTGCATCACTCAGCTCCAGGAGGCGCTGATTCCAACACAGTTTACAAACTGCCCGCCAAGGGGTACCTTTCCCTGAGAAGCCATAGAACAGGCCCCGCCAGGAGGTGTGCAACAGAACAGTTTTGATCCCAAAGTGGGAAATAAGTGGATCCCTCCCACTTACTCACACTTGGAGTCTAATCCCCCTTCTTTGTCTGAAGTAAGAGTCTGTCTTCCAAGCCTTAATTTATACTTGCTGAGTGAGAGCAGCTAATCCCCCAGTGAAGCGATCATGAAGCGACATTGCAGAATCACTGATCCTGGGAGTGGAGAGACCTTGCAAGGACCCCGCGCAGGTCATCGGGCCAACGCTCGCCAGCCAAGGCTCCAGGAAACGTGTCCGCGCAAATGTGCTTACATTTTGTCAATAGGAAGAGCTTTAGACTCCAACAACGTGTGTTCTCACAGAGGAGAGTGGGGGAAACCGGCAGAGTGAAGCACACTTACCCTTGGCTGGCTCCACCAGCACCTGTGTTTGAAGTACCATGGTGTGACTAATGGGTTTCCTGAAGAGGTGGGAGAAAGTAGTGAAGTTGCCACTCAAGATGCCAAGGAGGAAAAAATGAAAAAATGCATGAACCCAAACACCTCGGAGGGAGATGGTGACAAGTACTGAGTACAGGAACCCTTAGGAGTAGCTGTTCTTGTGCTTTATGCTCTCCCTCCCACACCCCTCTACCCCACTTGCTGCTTCCACTACAGGATCATAGAAGGAGCATGTTAGAGCTAATAGTTGTCCACAAAATTATCTCATCCTAAGGCCCTGATTTTCAGCTGAGGAAATGAGTCCCAGATGTCAGGCACTGCAAAGCATGCGGGAAAGACAATGGACCCAGGAATCACTTCGCTTTCAGCTGTTTTGTAAGAGAGAGAAATGTATTCGATCACAGCAACTGGGACTTTTAACTCCACCATATAGATAAAGAAGCCTGGGTGCCAAAGAAAGTGGTGTCGAATCTTCTTTTCTGTTTCTTAAACTGCTCTGCTGGGCTGGACAATTTATGGAAGAAACAGGACTAGTGCCGCGTGCCAGAGCCGATATCTGTGAAGCAATTTCCAGGGAACTGAAGCGGATAGGTGATGCTGAAACATGGTCCCATTCTTTGAATCTTGAGGTAAAAAAAATTTAATCTGCAATTGGTAACATAGCATCCACTTTAACATTCCATTGCTGGCATTTCTTCCTCTACACGCCCACACACACACACACACACACACACACTACAAATGGGAGCCAAATAGAGTCAGAACACCAGATTATTTTTATTTAATACCTGTGTTTGCCAATTCCACATTTTCTTCTTCTGTAAATTAAGGATCACTATAATGTCTTTCTCATGGCATTGTTGTTTGGGGCAAACAAAAGAAAGAAGCACTAACTGCTTTATAAACCACGAAGCAGTGGTTCTTACATAATTTGCTCCAAGGATTTTCTTAAGAATTTGATGAATGCTGAAGACCCTCACCAAAAGGCCTATGTATTAAATACTTTAAAAGTACTTAACAAAATGGGAATATTCCAGTCTGGAAAAATGCAGTATTTTTCCCAACTTGGCATAAGCTAATATCAGATATTCATATATTTGATAAATCCTTACTGAGTCCTTAGTAGATAGTGCGGCTTCCAGGGGCATAAATATCATTACCTTTTCAGAGTTAATCCAAAATCTTCACCTACATTTTATCAACCGAAAAGACCACCTCACCATGGCATCTGGCCTCAAAGCCCCTGCCTGGTGACTCAGTGTGGCCACCTTTTATTTGAGACAGGGAACTCATGTACAAAAGGGTCAAGGCACTTTCCCAGATCTATGAAGGTGTTACATCCCCCATGACTTGATGCATCAAAGGATTTGGATGCAGACAAAGGGAAGCGGGTAGGGCACAACTCCTCACAGTCCCAGGGTCTTCCAGGGTATGAACCCTGCCTGCCAGTAAACGGGCATCTGGAAACATCTTTCATTCTTCCACAATCCACTAAGTATGCCTCTTATACATTGGCATTTTCATTTTGAGCAGGGGTGTGTTTTCTGTTTTGTTTTCTTTTAGTTCTTGCAACCTAGACTTTAAATCACTTCAGAGATTAAATCACTCTACCAATTTTCTAGTCTGGGAAACATAAAGAACAATTTTCATACCTGGAAATGAGGATAATACTTTTAACTGCTGATGTAGTTATTGTGAGATTAAATAAAATATTTCATATTCAGTGTTCAGAAGTCAACCTGGCACTTAGTGAAATCTCAACAAATGAAAGGATTATGATTATCCCGGATCCCATTCTCAACAGCTATGTTCTTAGCTATTGTCAGAGGCACACTGATTCTACCAGCAATGGGAAATATGTTTTATTATAGTTGCTCTTCTCCAAAATATAATTTTAAAATATAGTTACTAATTTGTAGAAATGTTAATTTTTGTACTGACTTAGGCTTGATTTTCTAAGGTCCTGATTGAGCTGTAATTGGGTTCTGTTACAGAGGAAGGCAGGTGGGATTTGCATAGATATGGTGGGATATGCTAAATAAAGTATGAGGTTCAGAAACTAAATTAGAAAAGGAGAATCAGGAATAAAGATGATATTTATTGGGATTTCCCAAAAGAAAATTTTGCAAAAGTCAAGACTAGAAAGCAGCAAGCAGTGCACATTCTCCTATTAGAAAAGACTTAGGAAAATAAACTGTATTAATAACCTGAGTAATGTCCAGGCAAATGGCCTCATTCAGTGCTAGGTGATTTTGATTGGAAACTGGGTTGCAGAATAAAGTAGAATTTCTGCATGGAGAAAGCAGAATTAGGAAGGGATGACAAGCATAAAGGAGACAAAATTCTGCTACAGAGCCCTGAATTCAGTGGATGAGTTACCTACAAATCTATAGTTCATAACAAATGTTTTTCAGATTTACTAAGGTTACTGCTTATAAACTGTAGACTAATGTTATGTTGCATTTTTAAAAGAAGAAAATGTAAGAGGACAATTGGTGAGAACTATGGGAATAAAAACAGGACCTAAGGAACCGCCTCTTCTCTCTCAGACGGGAGAGCTGTTTGTCCACCTCTCAGCCAGTCAGTCCCTTGCCAATACCACTGACCTGGCCACAAATAAATGAGTGGCCACCACAGCAAGGCTAAGGGACCCAGGCTGAATAAAGGTCCACACGACTGCCCGAGATTTATGTGTCTTCCTGGGCACTCTCTTCACCCAGATCCACCCACATTCCTCGAATTTGCTGTGCCTTGCCAGCTTATTTTGCTTTGTCCAGCTGAGCCTACATGCAGTGGTCCTCAGAAACAATGCTTAGATTTATGTCTAGAATGCTTCCACATACCAGGGCACCCACTCCCACTCTCATTTTTGCCTGGGGAAGAGGTTCACAAATGCCCACTGCGCCCTTTGGCCCCCAGGGAGCAATTTTTTGAGTCTTTAACGATGGGCCAATGAAAACAATGCTTTTAGTGAACGGCTGCCTCCCTTTCCCTTCTGACCTGTGGTCAGACACATGGCTGTGAGTGTTACCAGATGGAAATTGTTGTGAAATGCCACATTTAACAGGACTTTTATGCATGACCTAAGAGCAGCACTCACCAGTTATCCTGTGGGCTTGAGTGAGGTTTAACACAGACCTGACCTCAACCTTATATGTGAAACCTATGTGTTTGGATGAGGGCTGGTCTGTGGGAGAAAGGGGAATTTGCCCTCTTCAAGTTCCTTTACTAAGGACCTGAGCCAGAAGTAGGATGGGTAAGCCAGTGCAAATTACAGAGCCTAATGGTCTGGGAGGAAACGCATTGCCCAAATAAACATTTTCATTTAGGTCCAAATGCTTACTCAGCGACACTGAGAGACACCATCCTCTCCCCGTATCCCAGCATCTCAGAGATTGCAAAGACAAGCTTTCATCTCACAAGCCACATTTTCTTCTGCTTTTCCCCAGTCCAAACCCCAGCCCTTGGTCAGGTTTTTATGGGAGTCTCATCAACATATTCCCGAACAATAGAGCATAGGAGTGAGGTCCTAATGACAAGCTTAGAAACATCAACCTCAGGGAAAAGGAAATTAAATAACTGGGTTTTGTCACTCTAAGGTTTCCCAGGCTGAAAAATGCACTTGTGAAAGCAGGAGATGACACTCTTTGCTTTGTAGATATGCCCAATTGTCTGCAACCTGCTACTTTAGGTTTTCTGGTCAAGTCGCTGTGTTGCGCCCCTGTCTAAACTGTGATCAGTGATTGTTTGGGCAAATGGATGCGCATATGGTTTAGACAGACAAATAAAGAACACTGCTGGTTGGATGTATTTGACTAGTGATAGCCTCAAGTGTCTTACCAGTTTAGAAGATAAAAATATATCAAACCAGGGAATCTAATGTTGAATTTAAATTATTTTACTTGTTAGCTTCTCACACAATTTCACAAAATTTGACCTCCCAATCTTCCTATATAGTGTTCTAGAGAAAGAAGCAGAACCATTCATTCCTAAATGGAAAACTGAGGTAATTAGAAAGACAGGCCAAAGCCACGCAGCTGACGATTGCTGGTCGCTTGCAGAGGCTGCTGCTTCCCTGGCAGAAGGTGCTTCCTTCAGAAAGGTTCTCATTACATCATCAATGTATTTTTCCAGACAGCAGTTCCCCTTGGGATGTGGAAACTCTGTCTGGGGGAACATTTATCACCCCTAAGGAAGTATTTTAGACCTTTGTTTGTTCATTACT
This sequence comes from Talpa occidentalis, assembly GCF_014898055.3. Classification (NCBI taxonomy): domain Eukaryota; kingdom Metazoa; phylum Chordata; class Mammalia; order Eulipotyphla; family Talpidae; genus Talpa; species Talpa occidentalis. Next base: position 53,091,833 of record NW_023604295.1, on the reverse strand, counting down.
GGTTCTCCAATCTCCCCGGTGTGTGTCCTTTTCTTTAGAGATTACTAATTAGTAAGACTGTGAATGTAGTTTGGTACTTTTTGTTACTATTTTTAAAGAAAATGTTAAGGGGCTGTCCTCTGAGAATCTGTGACTTTCTTTTTCCTTTTCCCCCCAACAGTTCTTTTAGCTCAGGCACACACACATACCAGGTTTTAAGACTTCAGAAACAGGGCCTCCCCAGTGGTGCAGTGGGTTGAGCACAGTGCTGTGAAGCTGTCCACAGCAGCCTCTGTAGTGCCAGTTCAATTCCTGGCCACCAGGGAGATTCCCACATGGCCCGGCAGACCTCCCCTGTCTCACCCACTGCTCCCCTCAGCAGTGTATTTCTGTCCTTCTGCCTGTTCTGCTCCCTGCTATGTCTCTGGTGAATTCTCTCACCCTCTCGCACCTCTGGCTTGTACTCCAGTGCTTGCATAAATAAATAAATCCTTAAAAAAAAAAAAAAAAGGACTTCAGAAACACATTTGGGAAAATGTCATACAGTGTACAAAATAATTTTCGCTATTACAGAAATACTAGTGTTATAGGACAGGGAGAGGGTCAGCCCAAACCCTGCAAACCTGCCTATTCTACATGGGTTCTGCCATCCGCCGCATCAACACAAAACATAGGAGACTTTAATGGGAAGGAACTTTAATTAAACTAGGAAACAATACAGGTAAGGCAAAGAGTCTATTTTTTAAATGAAGCACCCAAAGTTACCCGTCCCCTCGTGGGTAAAAGTCCATCCAAATGGGATTGGCCCAAAGCAAGGCCCCAAAGCCTGCCACAAGTCTAAAGCATCTTCCAGTGGGGACCCCCAGAAAAGTGTCAGAAACAACCAAACAAGCCCGGAAGGAAAAGAGCAAAATCAACATCAAGATAAAAGCTGCCATTGTCACCTCCCCACGGGTCTCACCCACATCTGTGTCACCCAGTCCACGACCAAAAGACAAGCGCAGTTTCTTCACGTGTCTCTAGGCTCCACGCGCCTCCTCCAGGTCTCCTGGCTCCATCCTGCTTCCTTCCTCAGTCTCTTCTGCTTCTCCTCTTCCTGCTCAGCTCCACCCTTCCTTGGGTGGGGCAGGGAACCTGGAACCTCCCCCTTTCCTGGGGACCACCCTGTTACACTAGGAGAGGGCCCATATTACTCTATCCATTTCACAAGTAGAGAAACTTATTCAGAGATAAGAAGTGACTTACTCACATGGTTATATGATTCTTATATGATAGAGACGTAATTAGAAGCCAAAGTAAAAGTTGGACTTCTCAGCCCAGGAATTTATCAGTATATGTTGTAAGGCTTCTCTTGCAAGATGAGTAAAGAGAGACCATAATAAAAATCCTAGTCCTAGTGGGCCAGTCAAGTATCTGATCACCTACAGAGAAGAGCATCCCTAGAATTTAAATGCCATTGGTACAAACCCAAACACCAGAACAAAGGTGGCTTAGTGGGGTGGGCAAAGACATGAGCCCAACAAACCCATGGCAGCCTGGGCTCCTCCCGAAGGCCTCTCACTTGCCAGTGTATAATGATCCTGTTTTTTATGGCAGTTCTGGTACTATTCAACCCACTCAGATCATTACTACCATCATCATGGGCCTTGGCAAAGAAGATGTTGTGTCTAGGTAAATATATTCATTTCCTAGGGTTGCTATAACAAAGTGCCACAAACGGGCTGTTTTAAAGAAATATATTGTCTTGTGGAGGCTTGAATTTCAAGGCAAGTTTGTTCCTTCTGAGAGCTTTGAGGGAGAGCCTTCGCTATGCCTCTCTCCTGGTTTCAGAAGGTTTGCTGGAGGTCATTGGCATTCCTTGGTCAATAATGCATCATTCCAGTGATGGAAGCCTTTGTCTCCACATGGCCTTCTTCCTGGGAGGGTCTGTTTCTGTGTCTAAGGTTCCTCTTTTTATAAGGACATCAATCACACTGGAGTAGGGCCCACACTAATAGTAATAGTAGGGCCCACTTGATCGTTTGCAAATAACCTGTTTCCAAACAATGTCACGTTCACAGGTTCTAGGAGTTAGGACTGAACATCTTTAGGGGGAAACAATTCAACCCATAGTAGTAAAAAAAAAAAGTTTCTTCTTAGAAAGTGTCTCCTAATCCAGAAACAATCATCCTTGACATATCTGTTTAGATTTCACCTACCATAATGATAAGCTGTCCTTTTTATAAAGCTAAATGTGTTCCTATTAGGTGTTTTATCCCTTTAACTTTTGCATTTTGATAAATCACCCTTTGAATCTGACATAGTATACCCTCAACACCCCCAAACAGACAAATGCTCTACTACAATAGGAGCCTCCCATCATTATGAGGATTTGTTACTACTCTCTCACTGGAACTCTGGACTTCCATTCATATGCATTACCAAGAGCAAGTAATATGTTTTATTCAATACCATATTATGCAATATGGTCTTATAAAAACTCTACAAGTTGTATTTTTCAAAAGAATTTAATTTTATATTCTGATGTTTTCTAAAATAAACTATTTTAAAACATATGGTAAAAGAAAGATTAAAAAAAAAAAAAGGAAGAGGAAAGGAATAAGAAGGAAGGAAGAGGAAGAGTAAGCCCATGAAAGGTTGTAGCACATCAATGACTGAGGCTGCAGGGGTGAGTGGTGGGGGAGGGGGGGGTTGACCATAAAGCCTGGCTACTCTCTGGGCTCAGAAAAACTCTTTCAGCCCTGTCCTAGGTAGACACTGGGGGTGACACACTTCTTATAAAGCAAGGACCCAGTCAGGTCTAATCTCCCTTGTTACAAGTTTGCATTTTCATTTTTTGGACTCAAATTTATAGGTAAAGTTCCCACAAAAGGACATGCCAGGTAATTTTCTTCATCAAAGGGCTCCCCTTTACCAGGAGAGTTAATCTGTTTGTCTTGTGTATCCCAAGCCTGGGGGAAGAATAGAGCTCACAAAGGAAACAACCCCCTAAGGCCCTTTCCTGGGCTTTCGGCAGAGGACCCACCTGCCTGCACCCCTGCAGGAGTGTTGAGGGAAGTGCATTTTGTTTTTTGTTTTTTGGGTTTTTTTTGGAGGGAAATGAGAACTCTCAGTTGAGGTCAAGAACTTCCTCCCCCATCCATGTCCTTCATGTGTAAAACAAATACTGCTGATTCCCAGCATATCTTTTCTGGGTTTAAGCATAAGGAGCAAACAACCACAGTAAACAGTTAAGTAGTTACCTTTCTGTTACAAGGATTCAAGTTGTAAAGGTTTAAGAGGACACCTTGGTGAAGGAGACAAAACAGGAAATTCATTGCTCTAACAGGGTTACTCCAATGCAATCTGAGAACCAAGTTCAGCAGAATCAGCTGTACAGTTTATAATACAAATTACCAAGATTTCCCAGGCTCTGCTCCAGACCAACATAATCAAAAAATATTGGAGTGGGGACTCAGGAACCTCATTTTTCTCAAGTTTCACAGGTGCCTTCTGTGCACTTTATGAAAGTCACTGCATGATCCAAAATATGTGAGAAGAGCAAGGGTTATGTGAATGTGAACCCCAACATGTATTTGGGGGTCCTTTGAGGACTGATAAAGTGTGATTTGTGACCCAAGCTTTAGCAAAAGCTTAGGCAGGACCTTCCTTGACTACTGCTGTCCCTGCAAAGTGGGTTTTTAGCCCTTTGTGCTTCTGCAGCACCTCCCAAGGCATCAAGGCACCGTGCCACTGAATCATCAGTCTTAATCGGCTTATCTGATCCTCTCTGTCAGGCAGAGACAATAGCTTATTATCTTTATTCTTTATAAATCCCCTCCTGGCAGAGTGCATGGTTAATAAACTTTTGTTGATTAAATAAACATAACTGCTTTACCCATCGGGTGCTTAGCAAGCAAGGACTTCATGCTTGGTCTCATAAACTACTGAGGTTTATTACAGCACATGTTTCATATGAGGCCAGCTCTAGTTGGACCTTTGGCTTTATTCCTAATGTCCCAAAACAGTAGTTTCCTCACAAATGCTGCCTTGTCATCTCTTGAGCTGGAATCTTGTGGATGCTCTGTCTTCTCCCTCCTCATTAGGAAATGATGTTGATAGCAGGCAGCTAGAGCAAACAGGCCTACTTAGAAAGAAATTGCAAATTATGTTTGGTTTATACATATTTGGTACTAAAGTGAGCGCTCCCTTTAGCCAAGGTCTAGCGACACCTGCCAGGGACTCTCAACAAGGGTGCAGACTCTTGTGTCTGGCTGTTGCAGTGCACAGGGAAGAGAACGGCCACCAGGGGAGCATCCCCCTTTCCTGCTCTGTGCTCCTGTTGCTCTCCACAGGGCCTGAGACAAGCTGTGACCACATCTGGGTGATGTGCTGCAAACACGAATTTCACAGCTGGTGTTTCTCCAAGCATATTCTTAGGCTGCAGAGTTACCTCCAACTAGTGACCCTTCAGGCATGGTTTAGTGGTTTAGGAAATTAACAAAGTCAGAAAGAAACAAACAAATTTGATCATAAGTCCTGGTGCTAATGAACATTCACTCTCCAGGAAATTGATGGAGATCAGACAGGAAAATGCTGGAGATGAAAGTGCTGAGTGGCTTGGCACATCTGGTTTGAGATGTGCTGACTGAAGAAGTGCCAGGACTAGAAATGTGAGAAGAAATATGGGGTCCTGGGAAAGGGCACTGCTGCCAGGCTGGGGGTGGTGTTTTGGGTTGTTCTTTTATTTTTTCCTTCTGTTTTTGTCCTAAAAAAACAAACAAACAAAAAAAACCCTCACTTGAAATAATTTCAGTTTTGTGTATATCCTAACTCTAGCACATTCTTTGTCATGTTAACTTCTTTTTATTTCAAAGAACACTGACAATTTACTAGGCCCAAACTTCACGGTGTTTTTAATTTAAACAGAGGGTTTTGCCAAACCTAGGCCTAAGAGAAATATTTTCATTATCTGCCTCTTTTATCGACTCCACAGCTCGGGTGTGGTTTCATTCCCCAGTTCAGCATCCCCCTGTGCTGCAGAGAAACCAAACACGAAGGCTGGAGAATATAAAAATACCCTCCAAAGATTGGCTTCTGCCTGCATCTGATGGGAGACACATGCCAAGAGAATGAGAAGGAGGGGAATCAGACTAAAACTTATATTTAATAGTGTTATTGTGATATAAAGAAAATATGAGGGATTTATCATAAGAATTCCTAATAATGATAATAATCATAGCTGTCAATTCTTAAGCCCTAACTCTATCACAGGGCACTGTTCTGGTAGCTTTGTAGATAAGTCATCCTCCCAACAACCTTGTGAGTAGATATTATTCATTATTATTATTATCATCATCATCGTCATCATCATCATCGCTATTACTACTACTACCATCATTATCATCATTTATATGAAAACTGTCATTTAATGAAACCAGGAACTAGACAGATCAAAGGCAAGTGACTTGGCCTATCATTTTGCCAGATGCATGGTTGGTCCACACCCTTAAAAAACAACCTGAAGAATCCAGCTCTAAGCCACTCAGTCAAGACAATTTCACCCCATAGATTAAAAAGATGAGTAACCATGGAGGAAATCACGGCAGGACATGTAGATGTTACTTTAGAGAGACTAGCAGCATGCCAGGGAGCAGAGTGGGGAGATTTGGAGTGAACATAAAGTATGATCTGAATCTGATCTATCCCAAAGCACTCTGACTGAACAAAAGTGGTTAGAAAGGGCCTGGGAAATCTTAAATGATCGCTAATCCAGATTTTTGGCAGTCTCTCCCAGTTTACCTTCTAATTGTACATTTTTCCCCTCATGTCTTGCAATTCGTATGCATGGAATCTGCTGTATCTTAAAGGTAGGAAGCAAGGAATGCCATTTTTAAACTAGATATAAAATTTTGACTTAAAATTTGACCTAGAGAATAGTTGTTTTAGGTTTTCCAAATAAGCAGAATTTTTATATTTTTCTACAATTGCATATCCAGGAAGCCATCTTTATCTTATTGCTAAATTAATTAATGAAAGCCCAGAATTTACAATGAAAGCCCAGAATTTACAATGAATTCATGGAAATGGGCACTCATTTCTCAAATAAGATGTTTAAATCTTCTTCGTTGTTTTGCTATAAAATTAGCCCTGAAGAATTCTCAGAGATGCTACTGTAAGCTTTTGGGGAGAACTATTATGCAATGCCCAATGCAGGAGATCCTTAAGTATAGTGGGATGGTGCCTAGCAAGTCCTTATGTTAACATTTCTGAATGATGAGAATGAGAAGCCCGGTAACTGATAGTTGAGAAGGTACTCTTGAAAAATTGGCCTTATTTGAACATGGACTGGGGAATTACCTATAGCGTTGGAGTATAGATGGATCTAGGGAAGAATCCCCTTTATCATATAAACTTTCCTAAATCCTCATCTAAGAGTCTCTTTGTCAATTAAAGGTTGAAGAGGGCAGAGGGAATATAGAAAAGTAAACTCATTCTTTAGTACAGGACGTTGGGCAACATTTCAATTTATGGAAAGTCCATTTCTAGTCTTATATTTCCAAAATATTTATGATATATGGGCTTTGATATCTATTTCATAAATTAAATATTACTTTACTATCTGAGTCCACATCCCGACCATTATACCTCACTCTCAACGTTGATACATTTGGGATCCATTTTGGGGATCTATCAACATCCCGAAAAGTTCATTTTCCTGAAGGCAAATCTTTCCCTGACAAAATACTAACTCAAATGCACCCTATTTTATAAACCTGGAAAATATAAAGGAAGGGTTTTGTAAATGGCTCATACTCCCAGATGTAGAACTCAAAGAACCTGTCGAATACAAGGCAGTTACAATTCACCTTTGATCTTGCAAATGACCTTCACCTTCCCTTTGTCATCTGGCAGGTTTAATGATATGCATTTCCTTTACATTTGGCAACTGGCCCTGGAGTAAATGCTAATTAATATGTTTGCTCCTGTCTAATCTTTCTCAAGTAAAGAAGATGGAAATACATACTGTCTAAAAATGCTTAGGCTGAACTCCTTTAAGTATATTGCTAAAGAAATAGAAGATAAATTATTAACAGTTAGAGTTTATGGTCAAGTTAAGAAAATTTGGAAAGTGTGTACTATTCAGGAGCCAGAAAAAAAAAAAAAACAAACCACCAAACAGCATGAGAAAGAGAAGACAGAAAGGCGAGCCAAGAGGCAGTCTCATACAGTGACACTGGAAGCCCAGACAGAAGGACTTTAATGAGAAAGCAACATCCTTTGCCACAAGAGGTTCTGAGAAAATGAGATCTCTCACTATATATTGGTTCTTGCGTAATATATATCTCTTCTATACAACAGTAATAATGGATTAATTTTTTAAATGGAACCATTATGACTTCCCTATACAAGGATTTATGCTTTCCTCTCTGTCTCTCTGTCTCTGTGTCTGTCTGTCTCTCTCTCTCTCTCTCCCTCTCTCTCTTTTCCTCCCTCCCCCTTTCTTATTATGAGAAGTTCAAAACATGATTCAGAATTTATGGTATTTCTTTTCTCTTGTTTTCTAACAAAGGGACATTTAGTACATTATTGTAAATCATACCAATCTTCTCTCAAATGTGAATATTTAGAAGAACAAAAAAGCCAAAGGCACTGGTTCCAGAGTACTAGAAACAGCTCTTTCATTCTCTTTTCATCTTTATGTGATTTCCTTCAATTATGCACATCTTTTCTCTTCAAAAGGAGGCTGACTTGTGGTAACCCCTGTATGCATCATATTTTCAACTTGTTGTTTGATGCCATCTGTTTAACACAGTAGAAAAGAATTAGGAGTCCTATCACGTCAGCTAAATTTTATCTGATCCCCCTCCAAAGAAATATATGGCACTATTCTACTGGGAAAAAATCATGGATTCTAAATCTTCCAACTAGTTTCAGATGTGAAATGTGTTTTACCCAGAATAGGTGATACACGTTCATCTACATCACTGTCCTCCCTTTTTCCTACTAAATGAATGGGCATCTGGCAAATCTAGACCACTAAACAAACCTTAGAAAATATATTTTATAAACAAAAGAGTCAGCAGAATCTTGTGGGGAGCTCTGGACTTACATTCCACCAGACAACCAACCTACTTCCTTGGGGGAGTCATATAACCTCTCATTTTGAAAATAGATATATAGTTATGGGTTGAATTATGCCCCTAAAAATTCATGTGCTAAAATCCTAATTCCTAATACCTCTGAATGTGACCTTACTTGGAGATAAGGTTTTGACAAAGATTATCAAGTTAAAATGAGGTCATTGGGGTGAATTAACATAATATGACTGATATTCTTATAGAAGGGGGAAATTTAGACACAGACCTGCATACCAAGAGAATGTCATGCAGTGGAGATGGTCATCTACAAACCAGGAGAGGATGGAACAGATACTTCCCTCTCAGTCCTCAAAAGGAACCAACTTTGCCAACAACTCCATTTCAGTCTTTTATTCTCCAGACCCATGCAGCAATAATTCTTTTCTGTTGTTTACGCCACTCTGTGGTACTTTCTATTGGTATTCCTAGCAAACCAATGTAGATACAGTCACAGATCCAATTTACTAGGTTGTATTAAGGATTTAAAAAATATGTCAGTGTCCAACGCAGCTTCAGGGCTGAAACTGCTCTTTCTGGGACACTTGAATTTGACAGTATAGTTTGTTTTTTATTTTTTAAGATTTATTTATTTATTTATACAAGCACTGGGTACAGTCAGAAGGGCGGAAAGGTGAGAAAATTCACCAGAGCCAGAGAGAGGAGCAGAGCAGGCAGAAGGACCGAAGCACACTGCTGAGGGGAGCAGCGGGCGGCAGGAGAAGTCTGTGTGCCATGTGGGACCCTCCTCCGGTGGCCGGGGAGCAGCCGGGAATCGAATTGGTGCTGCAGAGGCTGCGGGCAGCTTCGCAACCCAGCGCTCAACCACTGCGCCACTGGGGAGGCCCTTGACAACATAGTTTTAATGATTGAAATGCAACTCATGCTCACCTATGAAATATCCTTTAATTTCTAAATCAGGTTTTCTAGAACATTCTTCACATGGATATTCTTCAAGTAAAATCATGATAGTCTGTGGGAGACTTTCAGCTTTGACAGTAAGATGATGTACCTAATTGCAGCGATAGCACCAGAAATAGAAACAAAATCTGTCAGAGATGTTGATAGGTGTTTTCTTGTGGTCATATTTACTAAGTATTAATCCAGAATCATCTCTGTATATTTACAAGAGATTGTCTGTTCCGCTATAGCAGGTTTTCCTCCTGGACTAAACATAGTAGATGTTTACTGTTGGACCCATATGATCAAATGAATAAATTAATTAATGAATGGATGGATGGGTCATCATCCTTGATATTTGTCTACTCTTTCCATGGGCATTATCTCTGTCACCATCGAAATGTATGGAATTTGCTCTGAAGTTGTTTTTCTACTTTTGTGATTCAAAGCGACAACCTGTGGCCCAGTCACAGAGCAAGTGATATCACAAAGAAAGTGTAACTGCTAACAAACTTTCAAAATGTAACTTCTTTACTTATTCATGAAGGGGGTCTATTGACCACTGTGATCACTTTTTTAAAAATGTCGTCATCTCTCTCCACCTGTTTTTCTCATAATGGCAGAGCTGTTCCCAAACCTCTTTTACACTCCCCAGAGAGCTCCTTTCCCACAACTATATTCCACATGCCTCTCAGCCTCTCTCTTTTTCCCTTTTCTCTAACTTTTGTATCAAATTTTTATATCACATTCTCCATCAAGAGCTGTCATAAAGCAAGTTTGTCTAATTCTTCTAGGATACTTTGCTTCTACTTTCTAAGTATTTTTATCAAATCACACTTGTATCTCCTCTTTGTGCCCATTAACAAGAAGATTGGGCTCATATGGATGGTAGAAATGATTATTAGTTTTCCAGATATGATTCAATTTAAAAACAGGAGTTTTCCTCAGCCTTCTGCTAAGCAGATGCATTCCTTTCTCCCCACACTCTCAGCTCTAAAATTCTTAAACACAGAAAGTACAGTTTTGATTGACTTTATTTTTATTCTAGAAAAGAATCCAGAAAACTTTGCAAGGTTTTCTTAATAGTTAAGTATTCCCTTGTGCAGACAAAGGACAGTCCTCTGTACTTGAAGTATGAGGTAGCAGCTGCGGACAGAGGCAGTATTGCTTTGAAGCTCCAAACTACACCAGTTAAAGGCCATGGTACAATCTGTCTATTTTGAATCTTATTGAGCAGGAGAGAATTACTGTGTCTCCCTCAGGTAAAAACCCTATTTACTCATTTAGTATTTCAGGAGCAGGACAGAATCCAAGACCAGGACCAAGATATGCTGGTAGGATCTGAAGGAAGGAGATAAATAATAAAGCTAAACATCACTACTTGCATCCAAATGACAGCACTAATAATAGAATTGGCACTAAGTAATAATTTCCCTTGCACTTCCTAGGCAAGGACCAGATTTCTACTGAAAACAATCTTAGGTAGACATGGAGCCTCCACTTTCAAATTGAAGGATCAGTCTTGGAAAGGATGCTAGGTCCCTAACTACTGTGTCAGATGCTGAGCCAGTCTCATATCTCTCATAGCCCTACTTGCGAAAGGTAAACTAAGAGTGGGAAAAAGGAGAGATGTTATGTGCCTGCAAGAGGCCCAGGAAATATTGACCACTTTTTTAGTTCAAGTTGAAACTTAAACACTTAGTTGATTTTGTGAAGGTTTTGTTGTTATTCCTCCATCTAAGTGCCCTCTACCATCTTCTTCACCTTGGCAAATTCTTGCTTATCTTTTTGGTTTCTTTTAAACAGCATTTATGCCAGACCTCCTTCCATGACCCTCACTACTCCCCTTTAAACTAGGGGAACCCCTGCCAGAGCTTATACAGCACCAAGTTCTCACCCCAGCAGACTATTACCACCCTCCTGTCCCTGCTTAGTGATTGTTTTTCTGCCTAGTGGTAAACTTCATGAAGCCAATGAGGCTATTTTCCACACATGTGCTTAGCACATGTGAGGTGATAGAGAGAACTTCATTTTTATTCTCAGTCTATTCAGAAAGAAGAGAGCTGTTCATATATTTCTATACTTGGTGTCTTCTTTTTTTAGAGTTATCTACATATGTATTTGCATATGATTATATAGTTTGAATTAGTCTTTACATACTAACTTTGTGCCATATATAATTTTATCTTATATATAGTTTTTGTTTCTCTTCTCTTTCCTTTTCTGTCCCTGTGGTTACTCCAGGACAGCACTTTCTAAAATTCCAAGGCTATCTGTGCTTCAAAATTTTGAGAATTCCTATTTTACATGTTTATTTCTAGAAACTCTGCTTGCAGGATATGTGGGGTCAGCATCAAGGTCCTGGGAAAAGTCTTCCTGTTCAGAAAGAGATTTCTAGAGCCCTCCAATAAATAGGTGCAGATCCTCTACTACATGATAGAAGAACCAGGCCTTGCCTTTGCTTAGAACGGTTCTCTCCGAAATGTGTATTCTCAAATGGGATTATTTCTAATATGCTCACTTTGCTTTGGAATTTACTTCTGTTTTCCTTAGAAGTGAGAATTTCTTTAAAAGAAAAAATAAAACACACATTGCTAGGAAGGAACTGATGCATGACCATGGTTAGGAGATAAGACAAATTATCTCCTGTAAGTATGTTCAGTTAATTCCGGACAAAGTAGCAGATTAATCAGGGATGCGCCAGGCAGAGAAACATGTTTGAAAGAAACATGTAGAGACAACTGTAACTGTACCAGCACTCCAGGGACAGGAAAGTGTTGTTCTGATTTAAAGATTGGTAAAATTGTTGTTCCCAACAAGTACAGTACTAGAATTGAGCATCAGATAGTCGATTTGTAGACAAGCAGGTCAAAATATCTTGCCTGGGTCCCAAAAGAATATTGCCAAGATCAAGTTATGTCAAACTGAAAACACTACATCATATGAATACCAAAAAAAGAATTCAAGCTTGATTTTAATAAGGCTTTTGACAAAGTTTGTTACCAAGTTGCTAAGAACCAGATGGCAAACTGAACTCTATATGGAAACACTGTTCAGTGAATTTCGAAGTGGACTGAAAAAAAATCTATTACAGGGAATTGTTTAGTGGATCCATGTTCTTTGGAAGGAGTAACCTCTCTGATATGTCAGAATTCTCGGCCTTCCTGGTATCATGTTGATGATGATTTAGAGAAAACTGGGAGAGAAAATACGTTGGTTAATAAAATCAAGCTCCATATTGAGAACTCTTTTAACAGACAGTAAGTACAATAGCCAACATTCCACAAATTCATGATTAAGGACACGTATCTTAACGGTAACTTTTATTAATCAAATATTCTGTATATTGATTTAGAAAAATCAGAAAATACAAATGGAAGAAAAACTAGCAATGTGATAGTTATTAGAACAGTTTGCAAAAATTGCTGTTCTCCTTCCAAGCTCTTTGTAAGATCATACTTCCTTGCTCCCTTTGAAGTAAGACATGATCTTGTGATTTTATTTGAACAACAAAACAGCAGCAGGGTCATGCAGTGTGGGCAAGTTGGCGCATTCTTTTTTCCTTCTTTGGTGATAAATGGAAACTTCTGGAGCTTCCATCTGTGTCTGAGGATGCACGATAAACAGGCTCTGTCTCTCACAACCTGTGTCTGTGTGCAGCATGTACAAGAACTGATCTTTTGTTGTTTTATGTCACTGTGACTTGGTGACTACTTGTTACTACACAAAGCCTAACCTATTTTGACTGACAAAACTAGCATTTCTAAACACAGAGAGGAAAATAATGTGTTTACATTGTGTTAATTCTTATATATTTTCACACATGTGTATCATAGACACCTAACTTCTAAAAATGTCACCCTTCTATTTTGTATCATGCTGGCTCACTTCATTGCCTTGTGAATGTGTTTCTACAGCATCAATTTTGTAACTACATTATCATCATCATAATAGTCCACAATTCAGACATGCCATCCATCAACCAACCATGCCCCTATTGTTAGAGCTTTGCTTTTTTTATTTGTTATATTATGATTAATGTTATGATGACAACTCATTGCTCATATCTTTCATATTTTCATTTGGATAAATTTAGAAAAGTGGTAAAAAGTCATTGCTTTCCAGGATTTTATCATATATTTCTAATTATCCTAAAATAAGTAAGACAAATATATAGTCCCACCAGCTGTGTGTAAGAAATCCTGTTTTTCCAGATACTTTGTACATGAGATATTTATTACTCTTTTCTTCCTTACCAGTCTAATTCTGCCATCATCCGTCATAGCTAGTTTGGCAGGCCATTTCATTACATAATTTTTGTTACGTAATTGTTCATTTTCCAATTGTCCTATTGATATTAGACTGTTTTTAGTTTCTTTACAAGGGCTTTTGAGATATTAAGTCTATTGATGCCTTCCATATATTTTGTAATCATATATCTCAGTTTTCAATTTATTCTTAATATTTATGATTTTTTCCATACTGAAGTTTTAAATTTTAGTTAGCAAAATGTAGCTGTATTACCTTATATCTTTGTAATTCTTGCTTAGAATATTGCCTCAAATCACCAAAGAGAATATATTTCCTCTACTACTCTTATCAGTTTCTTTTCACACATGTATTTTAATCCATGTGGAATATAGTTAAAAATATTGACCATAATAGGAATCTTTTCTTCCCTTTCCAAAAAAAGTACCTAAAGTTTTTACTGACCTGAAATGTAAAAAGAAGCAGTAATAAAGCAGACAAACAAATCAATGCAATTAAACTTCCTTAACAAAAATCTAGGACACAAGAGAAAGGAAATAATAATTTTATTTTATTCTCTATCAGACCACATCTAAAATACTTGGCTCCATGTTTTACATTTAAGTTGGGACATTAGCAAAATGAAAAACAGGAAAGGCAACCAAAAGGGCTTTGAGTTTTAAGAAAAACTCAAGGAATGTTTTGCTCAGAGGAGATTTATGTTGGCAAAGAAAACTGTATTCACATTAGGAAGGATTGTCATGAAGAAGTGTTAGGTTCATTCTGTGCAGATCTAGATGTCAGCAACCAGCACATTCAAAATTTTAACGTCTATTTCACTTAAACACAGGAAAGAATTTAGTGCCTAATGGATCTATTTGAATATGGTATTGATAACCCCATTGCTAGAGCAGTTCAGATAATGACTCCTTGTCACTGTGTCAGAATGTGTGGAGAGGAGATTCTGCCTGAGCTGGGATGTTGGATAAGTGATCTCTAAGGTCCCTTCAAATTCTAGGATTTTATGATTCTGGACTACATTTTTAAAATGGCCTAATAAATGACCCTGGATACTTATAAAAAAAATAGGTCTGTAAAAGGCATCACTGAAAGGATAAGACAGAGTATGAGTCTGGGACAGGACCACTAGCTTAGGGCTTTGCTAGACTATCTCAGGCACGGCCACCCAGTATTAAGCAGGAGATACTTAGGTAAATCACTTACGTTACCTGCTAGGCTAAAAGGAGAGAGGTAGACTAAAATATCATGACTAGATCACCTAAGGGTCCCATTAAAGTCTAAGATACTATCCCTTCATGTTTAATAAGTAGATGGAATTACCTGCTGAATCAGTTTTCCAGATAGAAACCCATATGCCTGTTCTAAAAAACCCTGCTTATTTCAATGTCTTTGCTTACCAAGGGATTCCAGAAGAGAGAGAGAGAGAGAGAGAGAGAGAGAGAGAGAGAGAGAGAGAGAGAGAGAGAGAGAGAGAGAGAGAGAGAAGAAGAAGAAGAAGAAGAAGAAGGAAAAGGAGAAGGAGAAAGAGAAGAAGAAGAGAGATTAAATCCAAGGGTTATATATTCATTAGTTTAAAAAAAATTAAGAATCTCTTGTACCAGGCTCTATGCTAGATACCAGAAATTCTAAAGTGATTAAAATGAAGTCTGTGCACTCAAAAATCTCAGTTTAGTGACAACAGCCTAGCAGAATGATTCCCATACAATGTGGTAATTGTGCCCAGTGTCTATAATTGCCATGGTGTCAGAGATGTACACCTGTACTCAAGTCTCTAAACTATGGATCCAGATCAAAGACTTGACCATCTCTATATCTTCCACAAGCTTCCAAAGCAGAAGGAAAACTAGCCACCATACTCACATCACCAGGGCCAAATAGTAGTTATGAAAAGACAAAGGCTTAACAGTACCCTCAAGGCTCAAGTCAGCAACTCAATCACAACTGCCTTTTAAAGATTAATGATGCCTCTGAGTCTCAATCAAGAAAACCACAAATTCCCCCAATAATTACCTTCTGTGGGCAATTTCCATGGTGTTAGCTCATCAAGATCTGCTAGTATGGTATAAATAAAACCTGGAGAGATATCCTTGCTGTGCTTTCATAACCTGTCACTGAACATGCGTTTTATTTTAGGAGAGGGCCCATGACACATCTGTATCACTAACAAGTGACCAAGTTTTAGTGTGTGCTTATCATGGCCAAATGTAGTGATGTAAGTGATGGCTAAAAAGTGGTTCATCTAGTCTAAAATTGGCCTTTGCAGAAGTAGTCAGATGATCAGCCATTTGGAGTCTATTAAACAAGGGACAGGTTTCTTACATTATATTTTGAAGAGCACTAAGCCTTAGATTCCCACATAATGAAACTCTAGTTTTTGTTTCATTAGGAATAACCTGGAAGTACCTTATCAGGAAGAAAGAAAGAGAATATACATTTGCGCACAGTACCAAACATTTCAACAGGACCCTGACACGTGAATTGTTTCTGCCATTACTAGATTTTATTACAAACACATCCTCAGGTGTGCAACAACCTAAAGGAGAATAACATGTCCTAGATCAGTGGTTTCAGAATCACATGGAGGCCAGAATATCTGATTCATGTAGGTTAGGATGGTACCTAAGAATTTGTATTTCTAGCAAGTTCCCAAGTAATGCTTTGCAACCACTGCCCTAAAGGACAATTAGTTGATATTTGACAAATATTTTGCCATATCAGAGAACTTCCCAAGACAAGTCAGGCTTCTTTCTCCACAAAAGCGCTTCCTAGAGAGTCCTCTCAGAAATGGAATAAAGGAAAGACTGGAAATTAATAACATTAAAAGTACTCCTGAGGTCAGAAGAAGAAATATGTATAGAATCTTTGACATATAGTGGAGAGGGCAGCTCCACAGAGATAAAACCAGTGACCCAATGTGAATCGGCATGGGGAAGACAAATGCCGTCCATCAGGTTACATTTTAGAAGATGCTATTTTTCCCATTCCTCAGGAATATCTTAGTTCTCCTGTTTTCTTGGTAATTATGATGCCTATTAAGGTTGAACTACCTGACCTTTAAGTACTCCATAAATAATCTGAGAAATTTCAGGTTATAATTCTTATCCTCATGACTTGAAATTACTCAAAGTGAACATGTTCTCTATTTGAGCAGTTCAAATAATTTACTCCTTGGGGAGGGGATCGAGGGTTGAATATTTATTGTATTCTCCATAGCAAGCTGTGCAATCAGAATTTCTTTAGAGAGCAGTTCATTTAAAATTGAATTGCCAGGCCTCCCCAGTGGCGCAGCGGTTGAGCCCTGGGTTGCAAAGCTGCCCGCAGCCTCTGCAGCGCCATTTCGATCCCTGGCCACAGGGCGAGGGTCCCACATGGCGGGCAGACCTCCCCTGCCGCCCGCTGCTCCCCTCAGCAGTGTACTTCAGTCCTTCTGCCTGTTCTGTTCCCCGCTCTGGCTCTGGTGAATTCTCTCACCCTCCTGTGCTTCTGACTGTACCCAGTGCTTGTGTAAATAAATAAATAAATCTTAAAAAAAATAAAATAAAAATAAAATTGAATTGCCTTTATAGGCAAAAGTTTCTTCTTTCTTTTTAGATACTTCTTTGCACTTGGGTTTCAAAGACTAGACATAGAGGCTGTCTCCACTGTGTCATCAACAGACTCTTTTCCTGAATTTCCATGTTGTACAACTGTGGTCACAAATGAGAACACGTTCAAGCTGTATTATAGTGCTCAGTTTGCGTCTATCTATTTCTAAAGACATGACTTCTCTCCCTAGTTTTCTCTCCTTTACTCTCCAGGGCTCTACTTCTACCCCTGCCATTCTCTCTGGTCCACCTCACCTCAAAGAAGTCTTAGGCCTCTATGGGAAAAGGGGGAGGCATTTAACAGCTAAAAAACAAGAAAAAAGGACCTCCCCATGAAAAGT
The DNA here is from genome assembly GCF_014898055.3 of Talpa occidentalis. Taxonomy (NCBI): domain Eukaryota; kingdom Metazoa; phylum Chordata; class Mammalia; order Eulipotyphla; family Talpidae; genus Talpa; species Talpa occidentalis. Next base: position 53,074,643 of record NW_023604295.1, on the reverse strand, counting down.
CACTGTCAGCCCACCCAGACTATTCTGAGGAAGAGCCAGTCCTAGTGCGTATTTCTCTAAAATAGAATGTCAAGTTGAAGATACACCAAATACTATTCTTTCTACAGCTTAAAAATAAACATAGACTTTGTAGGGCCCCAAAATAAACCTTTGAGAATAAAGCAGTAAGTTTTTCAGTATATATATGTTAAAAATGGTAAGGAATCCTCCAATATGGTAAAGTTTAGAAGGAAAACTTGATGGGAAGTGGGCCAAGACTCCTGGTCACAAATAGGCTCCCTGCTTTCGCCAATGTAATCACTTCACGCATTTTGACCCAAGCAGGTCACTACTTTCCAGGAAGAGAAATGGTAAGATATTTCAGCCTTTCATGTGGTTAAAGAACAAGAGAGAAAAAAAAAAAAAAAACTCAGACAAAATGAACTAGCAGGTGGATTGAATCACTATGCTTATTTCTTTTTTATGTCATTCAAAGTGCTCATTTGAATAGGTGTTATTTTGTCACATGGAAGCCCAGGGGCCACAACTAAGTGATTATCTTCCTCTGATACAAAACTAAGATTGACATAATGACAGAATCAGTCCAGCTCAGAAGTGGAATCTGGAACTTGGGGCATCAGTCCTACTATTTAATGTCAAGGTCTTCATCCTCTATAGGTGGGAAAGTCCAATAAGAAACGGATATTATTATTTTATTTTATTTTATTTTTTAAGTATTTATTTATTTATACAAGCACTGGGTACAGTCAGAGGCGCGGGAGGGTGAGGGAATTCACCAGAGCCAGAGCAGAGAGTAAAACAGACAGAGTGAGCAAGTACACTGCTGAGGGGAGCAGCGGGCGCCAGGAGAGGTCTGCCCGCCATGTGGGACCCTCACCCGGCAGCCGGGGATCGAACTGGCACTGCAGAGGCTGCGGGCAGCTTTGCAACCCAGCACTCAACCGCTGCGCCACCGGGGAGGCCCGTCAGTATTATTTTAAATGACTTTCATTTGATATTCTTTGAGTGAAAAGTCTCCTCTAAAACACTTCTCTGGCACTTCTCTTATTTACTTCTCTGATTCATCTACCTTTTATTCTTTCTCTTTGAAGAGACTGAGGATAGCATTAAAACTAAAATGGATAAGCCCACTACAAAGGAATAACCTAAAGATTAAATGATAACTTATGGGAAGAGACACATAGTCAATGTTTAATATAAGGGTTACTCTCTCTCCTGTCCTTGCTGGTAGAGAGAAAATATGGCAAGATAGTGGGCCGAGAGATGTTGTTATAATAACTATGTTAGTTTCTTCCTTTTGTTGGAATCAAATTGGTGAGAAAAAACACAATGCTCACATAGCAAATCCCTTTGTGACTCTTCTGCAGACTGAGCTTTATTCTTCCCAGTCATCACTGCAGGGTTTAGACAAAGGCACTGGACAAAGCAATGCTCCCCACAACCAAAGAGGATTCTGCTAAACAACAGATTTTGCCTGTTGTTCAAGGTTCTATCACATTCTTGCTATCAGATTAGGAATTCCTTTGAAGAAAGATTGTTGTCTTCATTGGAACGTTTTATTAGCCCTCTTTCTTAGAAGGTATAATAATATACTCTCTATGGGAACTGGGTAGTCATTTTGTCAACCAACAATTAAGGAAACAACATTCATATTTAGTTACAAGTTAGTATATATATCTTCATGTCTGGATATTTTTGAGAAAAAAATAAAAAGGATTTTCTGTTAGTACAATTAAATCCATTCTCCAGAGAAAAAATGAATGCTGTGCCTCCCTGATGGCCTAGGGGTTAAATCTTAGTGCTATCTATCTCTCTGTGGCCTGAGTTCCATCCCCCACCAGGGGACTAATGCACATATGGCGCAGCAGACCTCTCCTGTCTCACCTGCTGCTCCCTTTAACAGTGTATTTCAGTAGATCTGCCTGTCCTGCTCCCCACTCTGTCTCTGGTGAACCCTCTTGCCACCACCACCACCCCCATTAGCCTCTGGTTTATACCACAGTTCTACACACACGCACATAAAAGAATTGAATGCTTTGTCATATACTCATGGGAAGTTACATATCACAGTGAGAGCACAGCTTTGAGCTCATTGGTCCTGAGTTCAAATTTCTTTACTAAGTTTGTGGATTGTGAAAGCTATTTAACCTTTCAGACATGCACTTTTCTCATCTTTAAAATGGGAATGATTGTAGCTTACCTGGGGTTGTTAAGAATTACATGAGCAATGTGTACTGTGCTCATACATTGTCTCACCCTGTAAGGAATGGATCAGTAGTTGTGGTGAATATAGTGCTGATGACACTTACTGTGTCTAGATTGACCCAATTTCCCTCACTGGGGCTATATGCCTTTAGCATTTTTATTTGACACTTATCTTCAGCCAACAGAACAATGCAAGACCAGGTTCCTGAAAAGCTGTGGAAAAAATGATGTCTTAGATTCTCAGTACCCCCATACTGTGAAGTCCATGATATGGACAGTCAGAGTCTAACCAATGAAAGCCACCTCAGAACTTTCAAGTGGAGCATTATCAACAGCTGTAATGTGTCTCCATGGGCTTGAGGAAGTTTCCTGGGGTGGGATTGTGAGTCCGGGGGGGTTCAAACTGCTCTGAATCTCAGAATCTCTTCAAAAGTGTTTCAGTTCAGTCAGCTTCCAGAGGTAGTAGCCTGGCCTCCCCTAGTGTTCATTTCTGCTCAGAAATTAGCCAACTCCTGGGTTTTCATAATTCTGAAGACCTCATAAAATAGTCCTGAATATTCAGTCTTACCTATCAGAAATAAAGGTCACTCTCCATTTACAGATTGGCCAAGAGAGACACTTCTGCTACTGTAGTAACATGGGGTTCACACTGTTGTTGCCCTTTGATTCCAGGCAGTCTCCAAAATGGCCCCTTTCTGGGCCTTCTGGGTGGTGCAGGCGGTTGAGGGCAGCACTATGAAGCTGTCCGCAGCCTCTGCAGCACGGGTTCAATGCTGGCCGGCCAGGGAGACTCCCACATGGCACAGCAGACCTCTTCTGCCGCGCCCACTGCTCCCCTCAGCAGTGTCTTTGGTCCGTCTGTTCTGTTCCCCGCCCTGTCTGTGGTGAGTCCTCTCACCCTCCCCGCCTCTGACTGTAACCCAGTCCTTGTATAAATAAATAAATATTAAAACAAAAAAAAAAATGGCCCCTTTCATACCACGGAAGAAGGTTTACTCAGACTCCTCAGATAAAAATATCTCCTTCTCCCCTCTGGCTCTGGTGAAGTCTCTCACCCTCCCGGGCTTCTGACTGTACCCAGTGCTTGTACAAATAAATAAATAAATCTTAAAAAAAAAAAAAAGTATCTCCTCTGATAAGGAACCAAGCCCTAAAGTTCTTGAAAAGTTTCCAAATGCACTGATTAGCAGACTCTCTAGCTCTCTTCAAGGCACTTAAGGCATTAGTTCTCTCTCAGGAGGTTGCTGAGTGATTGCAATTAAGGAAATAACTTTAACAGTGAACTAACTTGTGTTTGTGGCCACCTAAACACAGTGTTTGACCAAGAGAGATAGGGTTTTTTTTTTTTTTTAGTATTATGAGTATTTTATTTATTTATTTATTTATTTATTTATTTATTATTTTAATTTTATATATTTTTACATCATTTTTCATTTTTGCACAATGGATGCATTTTCATCTTGGTTATAGTCCCCATACAATTCCCACCCCTCCTGTTTTGATCCTATTCCCCACCCCTACAGTGTGTCTCTGGTTTATAGTTGTTTGTTGATTTTGATTTTTCTTTATTATATCTTTCATGGATGTAGAGAAACTTTTGTTTGGTGAGGTGAGCACAGTGTAAGGAAAGCTGCCTATCCTGGCCACTCTGGGCATAAAGTGACCTAAATGAAGAAAAATATAAAAGAAAGGCTTCCAGCCCATCGGTGCCCTGGTATAATAGGATTTTTTTTCACGTGATTTGCTTCTTTTTACTTGTAAAAAAAATTGCATGATTACTATAGGGTAGTAATACAGAGAGGCAAATTTAAAAATTAAACATTTCCCACAAAAACCCACTGATATCTGCCATTATAACTGTAAAATACACCCCTGTAGGCCCTTTTTAATGAGCATATTCTTTAAGTGTGATGGTAAGCATGCTGATTCATAATTTGCTCCTCCCATCATATATTATGAACATTTCTCATGAATATTCCTCTGTAATATAATCTTAACTGCACAATAACTCATTTTATGAATATACCAGAATCCTTTAACTACGGCTAAATTGTCAATATTTGGATAGTTTCTATATTTTTGATATGATAGACACACTTTGATAAATAACACTGTGGATAAATGTTTATTCTTAGCCAGAATCATTTCCTTAAAATATAATTCAAGATATTGCATTTGTTGAAGGAAAAACTGTGCTCAGGATTTTGCTCATGTGAAGAAGGCTGCTCTGAACATTCCTACATAGAAGTCCTATTGAGCAGATGCAGCGGGCTGTATCCTAGGAGTGGAATTTGAGGGTCAGATAAATGAACACAGGGCTCTGTTTTCCCAGATCAGTCCCAGTTGAAACCTGCTGACCATGGGACTTCCCCTGTTAGTGCATCTTCTTACTCTGCAACATGACTTAGTGTAGGCACCATATTGTCATCCTAGCCATAGGTAGGTGCACACTCACCTTCAAGGGAGAATGCAAAAGTGTTTTCCAAAGCTGTTGCATCAACTCAGACTCCCCCAATAATATGTAAGTGATACTGTGGACCTGAAGCCTCTCTGGCAGTTGGTATTGTTGGACTTTTTCTTCATGTTTCTCAACCAAATGGTTATAATATGTTTCTTATAATCATGATATATATATATTTCCTGATCTCCATTGTTGTTAAATATCATTTCATAAATTTGTTGGTCATGTATATTTCCTCTCCTTTGAAATATTTGTTCATACTTGCATATACTTTTTGACTATTTTCTATTGGCATGTTTGGGTTAAGGCAGCAAAAAGTGAACATATCCCAAATGCCCACTGAGAGGAGAGGGCTGTGCTTTACGAAATAGAATATTCAGCAGCCAAAATGATTGAATAATTGACACTATGGAGAGCTTAGCAATATATTACTAAATGAAAAAATAAGTACATAAAAATTAAAGACACAAATCCACATATCTATACTATACATATACATACATTTATATAACAAAATTAAGCAAAAATAAAATTTTAGAAATACAGATACTATCAAAAAAACTATATAAAAGTGATAGCATGGGGTGACGAATATAAGATCCAGGACACCACCGATAAAATAAACACTGAAGAACAAAATTCAGAGACCTTATAGTTAGAAGTTGGTTATTATAAGGAACTGAGCATTTGTTCTGGGAGCATTCTAAAGAATTATTACAAATAAATAAGAATTTTTAAAAAACAAAGAAGATAAGCTATAATTTATTCATCTCCAATGAGAAGGGAGAAGGAAATGCACATTTTAAAGTTATTTGTAGCAATCAGCAGATCAGCCCTCAAGTAAAATTAAATCATTTATATCCCACCAAAATGATGAATGCTTATTTCACTGTGTCCTGAATTATTCTGGAAGGCTACAAAGATTGGATTGGATCCACCTGGGCCATGATACACAACATAAACTGGAACCTCTGTCCCTGCTCCATGAACAGCGAGGCATTTGGTAGACTTCTACTGCTCTCATCTTTGTTAAAGGGCTGCCCACTGTGGTCTGGTGTTAGAAGATGAGATGTGAAGCAGGAACTATATAGCACTTGACTGAGCACCATATGGAATGCTGCTATTACCACTGCTTTCAATAGTTCCCAGATGTGAAGAAAACCACATGCTTCCCAGCTGTTTCCACATTTACTACAGCAACAGTTCTTTTCCAAGCACTGGCAAAATCATTTGCCAATATTATTCTACAAACTGTCTACTGTCCACCCATATCATCATTAACAGTTAATAACTAATGTCTGGTTTCCGTTTGAGGTGCTATAAGTGTCAGGTACATAAATAAAAATAGATCCTAGATCTTCAGATACACATATTTATTTCTTTAAATCATTTAAATATGCTTAGGCCTCCACCCTCCAGTCATGGAAAATTGTATCACAATAGTATGTAAGATTCCCTTTCTCTCCCAAAGATGACATGAGAATAGAAAGAACTGACAAAAGAATGGTATCCTAACAAGTTTAGTTCATCACCAAAGTGTGCAGTGTTAGCTCTGAGTCCATTTGAATGCTGTTGCCTCTGTTCTCTCTGTGGAATGGGGATGGGGACCTTTCCTTAACACTGGTCCACAATGACCTCTACCCAAAATCAATCTATCTCCAGTGAGCAGTATCAGAGCAGAACTCAGTCCCCACCATATTTATTAGAAAGTAAATATGCATTTGATAAAACTACCCGCCTCTCTTCATCTTTAAGTCTTGGAAAATTCCACTCTCTTACCCATACACACTGTCTTCCCCCACTTACTTCAAGATGCCTGTTTCCCCTACTTTCATAAATAAAGGCTTGTTTTCTTGAGAGGAAAGGGGAAAATGCTTCTGTCTTGCCACAGTCTTCTACAGTCATGAAAAAGTAAACTACTATCTTTAAAGAACATTTTAATTCAGGAGATGTTAAGATATTATCCTATTGATTCTACCCTAAAAATGCCAAATATCTATCCACTTGTCTCCAGTGCTTTAGCTGTTACCTAATTCAAGCCATTATATGAATTGTTATATGAATTGCTGCAATATAACAAATAGAAACAAATCTCAAATTCACACTTTCTCACATAAAAAGGGCTTCTCCACAGATAGTCAGGGGCAAATTTAAAAGCACTAATCGGATTGTTATATTCCAAATTAATAATATATACAACAGTAAGATTCTATAAGTCTTCCAGCTACTCTTCTCTAGGTATTTGACACAACTGGCTTTGTTTGTTTGTTTTTAAATCCTCCTTAACTCCTTACTACCTCAAGCTTAGTCTATTCCTCTGCCTGAAATCTTTTCCTAATCGTCTCCTGTCCAGGTCCCATATCCTACCTGCTTCTTTAGAGATATGTTTTATTGATTTCATAACCTAAATGAGTGACCGACCATGCTTTAATTTCTCATCATAATCTTTATTGTCCTTTACTGCCCATTACCACAATTTATCATTATCCATATGTTGATGTGATTATTTATTCAGTGTCTGATTCCCCCATAGACTATATATCACCTATGTGACATGCCTAACAAATAGTCAAGAAGCTAATGAATAAAAGAGAAAGACATGGAACCTTGAATGACTTGGATTCTAGTTAGGTCACACACACACACACACACACACACACACACACACACACACACACACAGAGTAGTCATGGATTACTGTGTCAAGGGTGAACAGCTTCACCCTTCCCTAATTCTTAGCTCAGATACTGTGTAACTAGAGTCCCAGCAACTGCTGCAGCATTTCTGTTTCGTATTATTGTTGACTGCCATACTCGAAAACAATTCAATCCATGTGTAGAGATTCCATAAGACAATCTGTCATGGGACAAAGGCAAAAATGCCTTGGTTCTATATTTGCTACAATCTCTGCCTTTTAAATCCATTCTATTTGTGGCATCTTTTGATGCTTGGGACACATCTGTAAATCTACCAAATATGTTTATAAGCTGATATAATAGGAAAATATGTGGGTATAAATATTTATTCACTTCCAAGCACAAACTGAGAAATATTTGTCCTCGCATTTCATCAGCTTTAAGTGGGATCATCCTCTTCCGGCACATCCCACAATCTTTCCCTTTTCACCAATGTCTCCTTCACAACACCTCTCCTCTCATCCACTTCCTCTTTGGAGTCCACAATTTTAGAACTGGAATGGACATGCAAGATCCTTTTAGCTTCACATATAGCAGAAGTAAAACTCAGGAACATGAATTGAGTTGCCCAAGACCATTCAGTGATGGTTACACAATTGCAGAGGAATGGAAAGCAAGGTAACAAGATTAGCTTATAAAAATAGGTCCCAATAATTGGCTCTGAATTTTTCTACTTTAAAAAAAAGAACAAGGAATATTCAAATCTGAGAGTGCTCTAATTTTTCAATTAATTTTAAAAATTTAATTGTTAGTATCAAGCTAAAAAAAATAAAACAAAAAATAAGACCTAAAAATCAAATTATTCTGTGCAGGAAAACCTGCACATGCTTTAGGCTTGTTTGTTCTTACTTTCATATCTCTTTCTGAAATCAAGTAATACTAAGTGAATATTATCTGGACCATAACTCTGTAATGAAATTTAATCTGAGCAGTTCTAGGATCTGGCATTTTTAATTATAAAATATATACTGAATTTGAATTATGCAAAGGACAGTTTTATGGGCCCATGAGGACCAGGAAGCTGAGCTAGAGTCTGCTTTTGACTCCTAGTGAGAGCTTCTCTCAGCCATCAAGCTACAAGCTAGGAGCGTGCAGAGCGCAATGTCCCTTCCAAAGCACAGATTGCTGTGCTTGCACATGCCACCAATCACAGCACTTCCCCAGCAGGAACTGCACACTGACTCCTGAGACTCTGGCCTGCTGGCCTAAAACAAAGGGGAGGAGGAGCAGGGGAGAACACTCTCAGAGAGTCCTCTCACACTCTCTCCATTGTTCTGGAAGCCTCTCAAGTAGTCCTCGTGCCTCAGGTCTTGTTAAAATAATTAGCAACGTCTCTCTTGTGCCTCCGCTCGGTTCCACACCTAGGAATATTTATTTCCTGTTTTCTCTAGTCAAATTAATTTCCAGGCCAGCATAGAGCAAGATGACCCCTGACCTCTTGTGAAATGCTTGGTATTCATCCTTCAGGACAAATGTTGGGCCTATGAATTTGGCTAATAGTAAAATAATAACAACCACAGCTTGCCCTTGCCTGTGAGTGATATGTGAAAGTTTCTTAAGTTTTCTTTTTATTTCCTGTGTGCATTCATTTGCTACAGAAGGTTGAGACAAGCGCCAGATATTACCGCTTTTAAAGGAGAGGGAATGAGCACAGTACTCAAGCCTCCATCTTCAGACGCATCCTTTACTAGCCTTTCTTCTTCCCTACCAAGTGCATCCAGCAGTCTTTCTTGCACTTAACTTTGTTTTCCCAGAGCTTTCAGTGAGATATAAGGGGGTCGGGTGCAGGGGACATGTGGTTTTTGTCCTCAGAGGAAAAGTTAAAGGTTAAGACCAGCCTCCAAAGTTAATTAATCACAGTTAAAGTGGCAACCTGTCACTAGAAAAGGAAAGAAGCAACAGAAACATAAAATAAAGCAGATATGTTATATGGGGTAGCATCAAGGAGATCAAAGATTTAACTCTAGATGTATATAGAAGATCTTGTACAAAAAGTGTCCTATGAATTCTTAGGCATGCAAGAAAAAGCACCAATGTCTACATGCACATTGTGGCTCTATGACCATCACTCTGTTTTGAAATCAGCAGTCATTCCTTAATATGTGTGCAACTTGGAGTGGAAAATGGAACAACACAGAGAACAAAAGGTCCACCTTTTTCTCTGAAGCAGACTAGGCCACTAGCCAAAGCTCATGTGGTTCTTCAGCTTTTGGTAGAGATCAGAGTGCCTCTCCCTCACTGACCAATATGGAATGGAATGTGAGGTTGTGACTAAGGGTTCTCTGCAGTCCTGAGACTGGGTCTGTGCTAGCCTCTTGGATTCCTGTTAGTTCCAGTCTGCTGATCCTCTCTGAGGATCCACCCCTCACCATTATGCCACCCGCTTCCTGACATTACTTCTAGGATCTCCCCCAGACAACTTTCTCCTAAACCTATAAGTTGCCCATGGAATTGGAACTGAGAAAACACATCAATTCCTGACTCAGGCACTTGAGGTGATATTCAGTGCAGGGGCGGGGGCTGGGGGTGGTCACCAAATGGGCCACCATCTCACCAAGCAGAGGTTATCATGTAGGGAACAGGAAATCATGGACTTAGAAATGAACCAATCCCAGCAACTTCTCCTGATTCTGCCATGTACTCTTCATAGAGCTGAAAGTTTTGCTCTGATTGAGTCTTCATTTCCTCACTCATAAAAATTACTGCCCATATCTTTCTTTGCAAGTGTTAAAGAAAAAATGAGATAAAGACTGAAAATTCTCAATATTCAAGTATTTCTTAACAAATTTTCAGTTTCCTCCTTTCTCTTTCAAAGCTAATGACCTCAGACCAAGCAGTATCTTGAGAGTAAGGTATTTCTGAGAGCACATCAATCCCATGCCAGACACATATGGTCATTAGGAGACATTTCTCTTCATTACTGAGACTCTTTCAATGGCCTTTCTGGTCTTCTGTCTACCCAGTATTCCTAAACCCTTGGTTCATTATCACCTCTAAAGGGCCTGCTTAGATATCTTTTTTCATTAATCATTTTTTCTAATTGAATACCACAAATACATCACTGTATATAATTACATGCCTCATGAACATCTCTGCTATTTACATAAAAAAGTGCAAAAAAAGGGCTTGCCCAGTGGCAGAGTGGTTGAGCGCTGGGCTGCAAAGCTGCCCGAAGCCTCTGCAGCGCTGGTTTGATCCCCGGCCACCAGACGAGAGTCCCACATGGCGTGACAGACCTCTCTTGCCGCGTCTGCTGTTCCCCTCAGCTGTGTATTTCGTCAGTCTGCCTGTTCTGCTCCCCACTCTGGCTCTGGTGTATCGTCTCACCCTCCTGCACTTTTGACTGTACCCAGTGCGTGTATAAATAAATAAATAAATCTTTTTTAAAAAAAAGTGCAAAAAAGATTATCCTCCCCCACAACTGATTTCACCCCCTTGTGGGTGATTTTTGCCTTCAAGGAGAATGCTTGGTGTATTTTGTGGAAGTGTTAGAAGAATTTATGAGGAGGTACTTTCTAAAGCCAGTGAGGGAAGATGTTATTAGATTATATTTCAGGACACTCTTCCTATCATCATCTTACAGCATTAGAGGCAAAAGAGAATTAGTCCAAATGTAAAAATTTCTTTTATTTCTATGATTAGCCTCCAAGGCTCAGGTAAACATTCAGAAATAAAGGAGGAAGCCTGTAGTGCAAGAAATTAAGTGATTCAGGGCCCCACTCTCTGATGTTTCTTCCTACTCAGAGGATACTGTGATGTGCCATCTGCAGCAAGAGCAGAAAGGTCAAGAGGGTAAGCCACCAAAACCTCATCTCACATCAGTGGACTAATGGTTTCTTCTCCACAAGGATGTCCAGATATTTCCAAATTAAACTTGTATGCCTCACCTAAAATTATAGCAGGGGCCACTTTTATCGTCTTAGGACATGTAATTGAAAACTTAATGGGAGAGCTTTGCTAAAATGTAGCGTTTGTTTGAATTTTTAAGTAAATCCAATGACAATCCGTAAGACTTCATTGCACACTGAGCTTATAAAACAGACCACACATAGTTCTTATTTTGAGAAAACCTCAAAATTTTATAATAAAGAATTTTATACAGAAATAAAATTTTATTGATACAAATAATAAAACAATAGCAACTTTTGGCTAAAAGTTAAAACTTTTGGCCAAATGAAAGGTAATTGTATAAAATGTAACAACAACAGAACAATACTGAGAATTGGAAAGCTATGGAGCCACTGAAACACTGTACATTGCTAGTAAAAATATAAATGGGACAACCCCTTGGGAAATACTTTGACTCTTACTGTGTTATCCAGCAAATCCATCCTAGATAGAGTTATTTTCCAAAAAGAAATGAAAGCATATATCCACAAAAGGCTTGTACACAAATGTTTATGGCAGCTTTATTCATAACAGCCTACAAGGAAATGTGATCTGACCATACAATGTGATACTATTCAGCAAGAAGAGCAAATGACTGAAGTGCAACAGCACAGATGATTCTCAGAAACAATATGCTTAAGTGAAAGTAGCAGGCACAAAAGAGCACTTTTCCTGGTTCCATGTTTTGGAGCTCAGGTAAACTCTCTAATCCAAAGTGACGGAAAGCCTGGCTATGATGCTTGGGGGGAAGGGGTGGGGGTTGACAGGGAAGGACATGGATGATGGGAATGTTCTGTATCTTGATCATAGTGGTAGCTATATCACTATATACATTTGTCAAGAGTTTCATTAACTTAAAATGGGTGCATAAAAAAGTGCAAAATATTGCTGAAGTCACACTAATGAAGGTCAGCTATTATGAAAATGCCACAGGTGGTATTCACAGCATCTTTTCAGCAGTCACCTTGTAATGAAGTCCCAGTACTATTTTTTACAGCGTTATTGAGATGTAATTTACAAACCATAACAGAGTCCCATTGTGAGTAAAGTTAGATGACTTTCAGTAAATGTATACGTCATGTAACCATTACCACAATACATTTTAGAAGACACCTATCAGCCCAAAAAGTCCCCTCATGCCATTTTTGCAGTTAATCCCCACTCCACCCTCAGCCTCAGGACACCACCTGTCAATATACTTTAGCCTTTTCTAGAAATTTCATATAAATGGAATTTTAAAGATTGCAAAATATAATTCTGTGACTGGTATCTTTTTTATGTATTCTTTTGATGCCTTTTTTTTTTCTTTTCTATTTATTTTCTTAAGACGGAGAAAGTTCAGTCCAGAGTAGGCGTGGATTAATCTTAGCTCCCAACTAGCTGCAGATCCAGGACAAGAGCTCATATGGCCAGTTCTGGATTCAGCCCTTTCTCAAGGCATCATGCCACCTCAGGGTGCAGTTCAGGTGTCACTATCTCTAGCTATGGAAGCTAGGCAACTAACTCAACATCGCTGAGAAATTCTCTTATTTCCCTTACAAAAATGAGGACAACAATACCTAATACGTAGCTCCATTGTTCTGATCAGATTAAGTGTACAAAATGCATAAGACAGGGTCTGGCAAACATTAAAAACTTAATATATGATAGTTATAGCTGACTGGAAAATCACTGAAAGCACATACGATCTTGAGACAGAGGACATAGAAAAGGAAAGTAATGTAAGTTAGTAATTGAAAATTAGAGTTTCAAATTATTTAAATTTGTGAGGAAAATGAAGTCCACTGATCAAAGAGTGTTGTGGCAAGATTGAGAACGAATTTGCTAAAGGTAGTTAGCTGAAACACTGCTTTATTCCTATGCTAGGAAGAATATTTTATGAATAATTTTTTTCTTATGCCTAACGTGCCTGATTCAATGGCTCTCAGTCTTGGCTGTATGTTAAAGTCACCTGGGGAGTGTTAAAAACTACCACTGCCTGGGCCTTAGCCCAGAAATTCTGATTTCATTGGTCTGAGGAGGTGCCTGGGCATGGATTTTAAAGGTTCCCCAAGCAATGTTAATGTACAACTACTGTGGAAAAGTCTTCACCAAGCTAAGAATTTGATTTGTTTCTGGGTTTTAGGGAATGGATTAAACTGTCTTTAGCATATACCTCTACCCATACCTTAGGAAGCGGAAAGTAGCCAGAGCCTCCATGCCCTACCCCCCACAAATGGTCCAGCCACAGTGATATTTGCCTGTTTTTATAAACAGAATTAGATATCTGTGCAATCAAGTGTGAGGGCTTTGTTTGACTATACTAGCTATTTCTCCACAAAAAGAGGAGACTGTCCTCCAGCCCCACTCCCCATGCCCAATTTGCTTCTCACTCCCCAGTCAGGGCTGGGTGTTTAATCACATATTCTTATGCAGTCAGTGCATCTCACCTGAGGGACATTTTCAAAGTGACAAGTAAAACTTGCATGGATTGTTGCTCTAATTTAAAAAATTCTAAAGATCCTGGAAGACTGATCAAGTCTTCTATCCTATCTGGCCTATAAATATTTCATTTGTAAAATTAATGGAGCTCATCTTATGAATTCTAAAGTATTTTCCAATCACTAGATTCAATGGTTGTAATTCTCAAGGCTAATATAATAATATAATATAACAAATTCTCTACTTAGGGATCGATTTACAGCTTGATTACTAACACTAAACAACTCCGAAAATGGAGAATGAGGATTCAGGTCTCTTAAAATCATTAGCACATATACATAAATGATAATTTGATCTTTGAGAGGTATACTTAAATTACATTTCCCAAGAAAAGCAATGGCTCTGTCTATAATTTCCAGAAGGAACTGAAGCTGTGATCCAGCTACATTAATAAATTATCATCCCTTATACAGATAAAGTAATAATAACCTTAATTGATTTACTAATTGGTCAACTACAGTATTGCAAATTTGCAACGTCACGTTAATTTTACCTCCATGATTTGGAGAAACGATTAGAAGACTGTGTGATGCTGCAATTTGCTGGGAAAATCACTATAAATCCACGTGAACCAGAAATGCCAGAAGAAAGCTCTTGCTTTGGAATTAAAGAAGTGTTTGTTTAAAGAAAGAAAAACAACTTTAAATAGTAAAATAAATATTTTCCTCTGCCTTTGGGTGACCTTCTACTCAATCTCTTCTCCTATGAGAATGCTGTCTCCGAGCCTGTGGTTTGTGGCATGTTGGCAATTCCAGCGAGTCTCTCTGTGGTCCGGCTACGGGCCACTTCCCAACCACACAGACCAGATCCTCTCCTCTTTTCTCACAAAAGCCCACATGCGCACTAATTCCCTCATTTTTTAAGATAAACCCTCTTTCTTCATTGCCTCTTCATAACTATACATCAGATCTCTGGCCTGAGATGTCATTCATAAGATATGGCCCAAGATATGGCCAGGCAGGCTGACCTGTCTTGCAGAAGCTCTACTTTCTGGCGACGCTAAAGAAGGAAGAAAAGTGAGGCAATGAAATACTAACATGAAATAAGTGAAATAAGTGGAGTTTAATTTTAGATGTTTGAAAACAATGGTCATGACATAACTAAAGAATGTATAGAAACCCAGGAGGTTAAATACTGCCTGCGAAATATAATGGGGGGCCTCCTCTGGTGGTGCAAGCGGTTGAGCGCAGTGCTGTGAGCTGACCGCAGCCTCTACAGTGGTGGTTCAATCCCAGCGAGCTGGCGAGGGTCCCACATGGCGCAGCAGACCTCTCCTGTCTCACCCGCTGCTCCCCTCAGCAGTGTATTTCGTCAGTCTTCCTGTTCCTGTTCTGTTTCCCACTCTGTCTCTGGTGAATCCTGTCATCCTCCTGCAGATCTGGCCTGTACCCCCTTTCAAAAAAAAAAGAAATATAATGGGTCATAATTCATAATGTTCCCTTACACAAGATTAATTCTAGATATCTATATACATTACACCTGTAGCTAACAATATTATATTGTACACTTGAAAAACATGTAAGAGGTTTCATTAAAAAAAGAATATAGTAAGTCAGGACTCCATGTATCATCTCATTGTCAGCAAGCTCAAGGAAACCCCGTGAGTAGTCATCATCACACAGCCATGGAGCTGAGAGAAGCTGGAGACTAAGAAGCCAAATGAAAGTTTCCTCAAACAGAGGGTGCACTCACCAATCAAAGGAGTATATGAGGTAGAAAATATGTGTTACTGGAAGGGGGTCTACCTAGTACAGTGTGTCTTCTTGTGCATCTCTAAAACCAGTCCTACATTCTATGATTGTCTTAGTCCCCTTAGGCTGCCATAACAAAACCACAGGCTGATGGTTCACACAACAGAATTTTATTTCTCACAGCTCTAGCTCTGAGTCTGAGATCAGGATGCCAACATAATTAGTTTTTGGTGAGTACCCTCTTCCTGCCTTGCAGATGGTCACCTTCTTGCTATGTACTTACACTGCCTTTCCACAAAGTGTGCGCATGGGTGAAAAAGACAGACAGAGAGAGAGAGAGAGAGAGAGAGAGAGAGAGAGAGAGAGAGAGAGATGCAGTCAGGGGCAAACACAAACACAGAGGAGTGAGGTCTTTTCCTCTCATTAGGTCACCAAAACTCTTAGATCAGGACTCACCCATATGATCTCATTTAACTTTAACTACCTCTCAAAGCCTTCTGTCACATTGGGGGTGAAGCTTCAGCATATGACTTTGGGGGGGACACAATTCAGTCCAGAGCAAAGACCCAGGAACCCACACAGACTATCCCCAAATACAGAAGTCAGTTTTGCTCTTTAAAACAATGTTTACAAATGCCCTATTTTTGATAACGGAACACTTTGTCCAAAGTAAATTTGACAAAGGTTTCAATATATAGTATAAAAATAAATGAGAAACTAAAATGAACTGGGAGGTTGGAAAATGTGTTCAACCTGGGAAGGAGTGGACAGTTGCTTCTGCACAAAATCAGCTCTCTGAGTAGGCACCTAGGAGATTTCAAGTTGCTGGTCATCCTGGGTGAATGGTTCACATACACGCTCCAGGAAACCTCCAGGGAAAACATCTTCCTTGCTAGCCTACGGGAGAATCTGTCAGAGCAGCTGTACTGCCTGGTTACCAGGGAACAGAGTGGAGCCAAACATGACCCTGGCTGCATGAAAAGACTCAACCAGAGAGTGTCTCATCCTGAGTCATCAGAGTATTTCTCAGGGGAATTTAAGCAACTGGTCTTGCAAGTTAAACCCTCCTGAAAGAATGTACACCCTTCAGCATCTTACTGATAAAATCAAAGTACCTGCAAAACTGGAAGCTTTGCAAACAGGATGTAAGCACTGCTAGAGGAGAGTCAATGTGTCTTCATCAAATCATTAAAAAAAGTGTTGGAATGGCATTAGGAGATCGGTGGTCTCATGCATATTTTACCACAGCTTTATTGGAAAACTGGCCTGGGTTCCTCATCTGAATGAAGGACTGGATTAAGCCAGTTTCGTGAGTCTTAAACTTTAGTGTATATAAGGTTTATCTGGGTAGTTTATTTAAAATACAGATTTTCTCACCCTAAATCTGATGCTACTGGTCTATGGCAAGATCCAGAAATTTGCTTTATTTATGGCCAGCCTGTTGGTTTTGACAGGCATTCAAAGGATATTCCTCCCTACACACATCAGTTTGAGAAAACTAGTGATCTACTTTTCCTTTTGCTTCATTCCATGTTTCTCAGTTCATGCAAGCAAAGTGAGATATTAGGCCTACGTTCCTGACCTTCTGTCTGCATTATAATTATTAAAAACAAACAATTTTTGCACACTCTGAGCACACTGGACCATGCCATGGTGAGACATTCCAGGAGAGAGAGAGGAAATAACAAAGCCTGTGCAATACTCATTTTTGCAACTTTCAACTTGTGTAGACTCGTGACTTTCCACTTTCAGTTTGTAATGATGCCATGAAGTGACTCTTGGAATATTCTTTAGCAATCTCTGCTCTCTTCCTTCTCCCTCTGAGGTCTCAGAATCTGCCCTCCAGTACTCAGATAAGAAAGTAGGTTCCTTTTTGTCTGTTATGTCCAATTCCATTTCCAAGGTCATTAATGTGTTTCCAGTCAGAAAGATTTATTTTTAAATACTTCTCTTCTAAGATGTTCCAGTCATTTAAAGCATCATCTGTATGCCCAGTATGTCTGTCTGTGAATATTGTTTTTCTTTGGTTGATCTGAATGGAACTGAAGGCGGGTCCCTTGAAGGGGGGATGCTCTGTATGGGTTGTGTCTTTATGAAAAGTTACAGTGAGCACAAAAACTACTACTTTATAAGAACACTAATCTGAAAGGGGAATGAGGTCAGACAGCACAGACACCTGGTTTCTGATTTATCTAATGAAACCCAAATTCAGTCACATCCCAATGGAAGGAAGAGGAAATTGATGTTTTTATAATCCAAGGTTTAGTGATGGAGCTGCTGAACTTTAGAAGCCATCACTGAGGGGAGGGAAGGACAGTAGTTTCATTAGGCCATTTTTGGTTGGTCTCTTTCTTCTCTTGGCGACCATCTCCAGACTTAGGATAAGAATTCACTACCACGGGGATGCCAGGACAGTCACATGGTGCCTGGCTGCAATGTTCCAAGCAACTTCATGGAAACAGGTCCCTGAGGGAAGGATTCAAGCTGGAGTGCCATTAAATACCACTTGCTTTCTAGACAGAAGGTTAATTAATAAAGGTTGGAGTCAGACAAATTAATTTTTTACAGTTTCTGTTTATTATTAACTTTTGTCCCAAAATTTTAGAGACTGGAGAGAGGGAGAAATGTCAGGCATCTCACAAGGCCAAAGTACAGGGGTGAGGAAACAGGGCCCTAGAAAGAGTTAGAGATGATGTTACAAAGACTGGAAGCTCGGCTTTCCAATAACCTATCACGTTGCTTTTTTTTAATTATTTTTTTTAATTTATAAATAAATAAAGATTTATTTATATAAGAACTGGGGTACAGGCCAGATGCGCAGAAGGGTGAAAGGAGTCACCAGAGACAGAGCACGGAACAGAACAGGCAGACTGATGAAATACACTGCTGAGGGGAGCAGCGGGAGACAGGAGAGGTCTGCCGTGCCATGTGGGTATCTCCCTGGGCGGCCAGGATCAAACCCCCACTGCAGAGGCTGCAGACAGCTTCACAGTGCAGTGCTCAACTGCCTGTGCCATGAGGGAGGCCCTATCACATTGCTTTTTGACTCATTTATTTAATGATCACTCATTAGATTGGGAGCTTCTTTAAAGAGAGGTGGAGCCTTCAGTCACCTTCTGGATCCAGCAAAGCATTTTTGCATTTAATGGTAGATTATATCAGAGTTGAATGAAGGCCTCCTGCTGCATAGAAACTTTTCATTCAAGTATAATAAAAAGAAAACAGGTGTGCAATACTTTCTTTGGTATTTTGGTGCCTCAGAAATTTTTGAAAAGGGGGAAAGGAAGTGGCCTTTTCATTATCTTTGGTTTCCTATCCTCTTGGTCTTCAGCTAATTTTTAACAAGTGTTAAATAATTGAACAGGGGGAGATTTATTGTTTAAGGCTCAAGCAAATCTCTCAAACATTCTGTTTTTATGACATTTTTCCATCTATGGGAATGGAAATATTTTGATTGAAAATCTACAACAGCATAGTACACAAAGTTGGAAATTATACAAACATGCGGAAAGAACAGTCAAAGGAAAGGAAGGTGGAAGAATGCCAGAAATTGCTAATAACTTCTAAACCAATTGGAAAAACGATAAAACAGAGTGGAGGCCCCAACCTAGTTTGGACTTTCTTTTCTTTGCCATCAGCTTTTGAGCTGAGTAAAGAAGTAATGTATTCTACAATCCATGACTCATACCATAAGTGTGATACTTAAGCTATTTAATTAGGGTGAATATATAATTTATCATCCAAATTGGAACACTTATGCAAGTGAAAGGGGCCAGTGAACAGGTTGGCCTCAGACAACCCAACACATATATTTGCTCTACTCTCCATCCACTTCAGGGGGCCTCTTATTATTCTGTACATTTTGTTCAAAATGTTCCACTTTTTTGCCCAAAGGGAAATCTTAATTAGACACCCCAGGGTGTACCAGCCTGAAGTGAACATAATTTTTTTTCAAACACACCTAACCTCAGCCCAGCTGTGAGGACATGGCCCAGACTATTGTCCCAAAAGTTGGAATTTACGGCCACATGAGAATCTCACTAGTGACAAAGTTTGCTGCCCAAAATAGCATATCAAAAAAGGAGAACACAAGTGTCCTCATCACAGCAGGGAGAAAGTTTCAATGCTAAATTGTCTTTCTATCAGTTATTAGTTTTTCATTCTAACAGAAATAACACACAGCTTTTATTAGAACTAAAATTAAACACTGTTGCCTTGTTTTCATTACGTTTATTTTAGATGATCTGTTTTCATTTATCATAATGTTTTTTTCTTAAAAATGACTTCCAATAGTACAAGAACTACATAATATTATAGGCAATAAGTAGATATCAACAAAAGAAATCATTTTTTAAAATCTCTAAGACAGACTCACAGCCAAAGTAAGAGAAGAATTAGGAGTTCTGATCCAACAGGTTCAGTCCTACCCCCAAAAATCCTGGGATTCAAGGGTGACAAAAGAATTTACCCCTATCTTAGCCCTTTCCCTAAAAATAAAAAAAAAAAACATAGATTAGAAAGAAATAGCCAAACAATCCCAGAATGAAATGAGAAAAGCTCGAACATTTGCTAAAGAAAAGTCATCTGAACACACCAAGGTGACACAAAAACTTGACCAAGGGGAAGCAGAGGTTGAAAACCAAAGGAGACCAACCCCCTTGGGTTGGGCATATGTGTTTCAACCCTATATAACACAGAGAGGGAAGGAAGGAACAGAAACAGAAACACTCCAAAGTCTATGGTGAGGAATGAATAACATGGCAGAGGGAGGTGCTTGGCAGGTGAGGGTGGGTGGCTCAGAAAGAAGTCTGTCACGGAGACATTGTTGTGAATCCTCCTTCAACAAAGGTCTGGCGCAAAAAGGGATAAATGTCTTTGCCACCTACCATTCCACCCAGATGCTCTCACACTGCTCACCACTTAACAACCACTTCATTTCCTACCCCTTCATCTTTTAGAGAAAAGTTAATGTATAAGTGAAATGGTATCTTTCAGTACTGAAATGTGATGAGAGGCATAGGAGCTGAAAATGAGATTTTAGAACTTAGATATCGACAGCACATTGGTGGTGATGGAAATCATGATAGTGGAGGAATCTGTACTCTGCATCCACCACAGACACCTTGCCCGTGCCCTGGTTGGCTGCAAGGAACCCCTTCCTGCAACCTCCCTTGGCCTGGCTAACTTCTACTGTTTAGTTCTTGGCTTAACTCCCTCCCACATCACCTGTGCCCTTGATGTATAGTCTCATAACCTACTTTTTCCAGAGCTGCCATCACACAATATCATTATGTATTTTATAATTCCTCTCAGACTCAAAACTCTCCGAGGACAAGAATGGGGTTCACATGATATCCCCACTATAACCAGCAGCCGGTGAGTGAGTGAGTAGCAGCACTTGCCATAGCTCACAAATATTTACCTGAGAAACACCAGGGCTTGGCCTTTCTGGACAGGAGAGGTGGAGAGGTGGGCATCAAAGAGGGCAGTGAGAATGTCATACCGCTGTGGCTCAGACCAGCAGAGTAACCACACGGAGGTGAGTGCCTCGGAAAGCTTGTGGAAAGTGGAGGTAAAGATCAGTTTGTCAATGCAAAAGAGCCCTAATAAGGGTTGAATTTGATCAAAACTGATTTAGACAGTGGTGAGTTTGGACACATTTTGTGTTGCTCATTTTGTGCACAAGAGTTGTCTCATTGACATTATGTGCTTTTAAATTTCTCTGTTTGAATCAGCACCCACCCCATGGAGGGAATTGTTGGGCCATGTTGCCTTGGTTTGAAGGCATGTGGTTCTTAGCTAAGCTAAGAATTAAACTTCTATTAAAATTGGAATTAATTATTCAAACAGCTACCTAAAGACAAATTAATCACTAGGAAATCATTTTCTAAAATAATCTTAAAGGCAGGCAGTTATGTGACTTTGGACAAATCACTTATCCTCTCTGAGCCTGTTTTCTCACTGATAAAACTGGAATTGCAGCACTTAGCTTCCAGGGTGGATGTCAGGCTTAAGTACAGAAAGTAGCAAACACAAAGGTTGTCATTACTTATGGCAATTTAGGGTAAACTTTAAGAAAATACAGGATTTGGGGCCTCCCTGGTGGTGCTGGGGTAAAGTCTCAGCATTATTAAGCTATCGCCAGCCACTGTGGCCTGAGTTCAATCCCTGGCCAGGGAGCTACCCACATGGCTCAGCAGACCTCTCCTGACTCACCTGCTGCTGTCCTTAGCTGTGTATTTCAGCACATCTGCTTATTCTGCTCCCCACTCTGCCTCTGGTGGATCCTCTCACCCCCTGCACCTCTGGCCTACACCCCAGTTCTTGTATTCATAAATAAATAAAAATAAATCTTGTTTAAAAATATAGGATAATGTGATAATCCCCTCATTAAACATTAATTGCTCTGTTCCAAATAGCAGTCTAAACTGTCTCCCTTCAGATCTCAGTAGACTATAACCTATTACCTTATCCTAAACATTTTTTTTTTTGAGTTCTTGAAGCCTTACACATTGGTTATGCAAGTCCCTAGGAACACTTCTCTTGAACTTTATGCCTTTTCTTTCTAGTTGGAGAAAGCTTTTGAAGCCCACTTAAAGGGCAAGACCATATATGTCCAGGATTCCAACTGTCAGTTCTGGTTCTTACTTCCCTTGAGGTATCCTTCTGACCTGCTCTCAGGTCAGTTGCATCCTTACCATCAGAGTAATATTTGCTTCCAATCTCCAAGTTGTAACCAGCTTTCGCCTTCTACTGAATTTCTTAGAGTGTTATTCTTCTGCCTTTTACACAACATCACAAAATGCTTTCTGCCAGACCTTCCAAATCAGAATTTGTGGGAGAGAAGTTGGAGGTTCACATTATAACAAGCTCATTAGATGATTCCTAGGTATGCAGAGCCTGGCCTTAAACCAAGGGTAGTATTTGAGTGGGCAGAGAAAAGTGCCGGGGGCTTTAGGGTAGGGCTCTGCTTCTGCCACCTTTCAAGCCCCATTAGAGTATATGTGCATCCTTTCCCATTACCTGTAGATACCCCATGGATCAACTAAAACTGCTTTGCACATCAAAAAACCTAAGGCAGAAATTGGCACCTAGCCAATTTAACTAACTTTAGTAATTTATGATGTGCTTATAGCTTATATAACCAATATTCCAAGGTAATAGGCAATAGGCTCCCATCAGTGATTCCCAAAAGGGAATGTGCTTGCTGTTGACAGTGGGAGAGATGATTTCAAATGGCTCACTCATGTGGCATGAAATAACAATGAATCACACAGCAAGATCCTTTCCAATTCTCTTTCTAACCTTCTGATAGTAGGTCCCACACAGGTGCCATGTCTTTTACCACTTCACCAACACATCCCAGTCTGTTCTTTGTTCACAATGATAAAATCTTTTTAACATCAGAGATGTAGAATTATAATCAGTTGTTCTTCAGGAGAACCTATAAAATACCAAGGTAGATAACCCATCTGAATTCAAGGTCACTTAGTTCCTTCCATGTCTAAGTAATCTGAAGTGGGAAAGCTGTCTGCATCTTTAGTGCAAGCACAGCCAGAGATATCCCATTGCATTGGCTACTTCCACCTAGGAGACACAAGACATTAGAGAGCTTCATTCAAGTTCTAGTTTTTTGTTTGTTTGTCTGTTTGTTTGGTTGGTTTTTGTTTGTTTGTTTTTGGAGATTTTACATAACAGGGGATTTTGAGAAGCTGCCAAAAATGTCCAAGAAACCAAAGGGAGTGTTCTAGAAATTTAATTAGTATGTTCTCTTATGGATATACTTCCTTTCAGGAAACAAACCCACTGTTTTCTCAACTGTGATATTGTTTATACTTTATAAGATACCCAACTATCTTATCATGGCTCATTCTGATTTTCTTTTATCTGTGTACCCCTAAGATAAACAAACCTCAATGGGGTCTACACATTCAATTCTCAAGTTGCATCCATGTATATCAATAAATGATGGAGCTGGAAACCAAGCAAGGTTGGTGAGGGCTGTCAGACCTCATTTAGCAACCACATCTGGCATGGAATGAAATGTCTCTTAGGCTTTAGTGGTCATGAAACTTTGAAGAAAAAGTATTATCCAAATAGAAAGCTAACCATAAGGAAACTTTGACTAAGGTCAAACCATCCTTGACCTAGTGGCTTGAGGTTGTTGCTCATTGTTTTTCTTGAGCTCTCTGGAGAGTCTGATCATATTCTTCTGCCCATAGCCTACTACAACAGAATCACAGAATTGGCAGGGGACTTAGTGGCTGGCTAGTCTAAACCTTTATTCAAGTTAGAAATTCGCTCACTATTATAATGATTGACACAGATAATGTAGAGTTAAAATAAATACTTATGTCTAAATATTTAAAAGCTAAAAAGAAAGCTGAAAATTAGTTAAGTAAATATGTTCTGTCCTCCAACTTGGATTTTTAAAAATGCCTTCATAATTACCTGGAAAACAAGGTTTGATTTAGAATTCTCAGACTCCTTGATTTAGAATTTTCAGACTCCTTGGATATAGCAATGCATATAAAACTAGCCCTGTCCCAGTCTGAGATGTTTCCTCTTTTCATTTTTTAAAAAAAGATTTATTTATTTTTATACAAGAGCTGGGGTACAGGCCAGAGGCGCAGGAGGGTAAGAGGATTCACCAGAGACAGAGCAGGGAGCAGAACAGGCAGACAACAGAAATACACTGCTGAGGGGAGCAGCGGGTGCAACAGGAGAGGTCTGCTGCAACATGTGGGATTCTCGCCGGCTGGGCGGGATCGAACCCGCACTGCAGAGGCTGTGGACAGCTTCACAGCACGGCGCTCAACCCACTGCACCACCGGGGAAGCCCTGTTTCTCTTTTCAATCATAGGCCAATTTAACACTGTGTTCCATTGCATAGAAGTCCTCATCTATAAATTAATTTACATTACCTACAAATAGTTGCCCCAAGTCCTCTTCTTCGACTTGGATGTGTGTATCTTTGAGAGATCAGATCTTTACAGGCCATGAACAGAGAAGTTGAGCATGAAATTTCCAGATCTGGAGTATCCACTTTGTTGTCAAGAAAAAATGGGGAAAAGATGAGTAAATTTGGAAGAGCAGAGTCAAGGAATATGCCTAGAATGGAACTCTCAAAAATAAAGATGCTTCTGTAATTTACCAGCACCAAGGATGTTAACTCAATTTTGAATTAACAAAGCAGCAGGGCCTCCTCTGGTGGCGCAGGCGGTTGAGCACCGCGCTGTGAAGCTGTCCGCAGCCTCTGCAGCGCCGGTTCCATCCTGGCCAGCCGGCCAGAGTCCCACATGGTGTGGCAGACCTCTCCTGTCTCACCCGCTGCTCCCCTCAGCAGTGTATCTTGTCCCTCTGCTGGTTTTGTTCCCCGCTCTGTCTCTGATGAATGCTCTCATCCTCCCGTGCATCTGGCCTGTACCCTGGTTCTTGTATAAATAAATAAATCTTTTTTAAAAAATCGTAAATATATTTTTTTTTTTAAAAAAAGAAAGAAAGCAGCATACCACTAGAACAAATTCCAGGGTCAGGCAAATTTCTGGCAGCTGAAATGTGTTAGTTGAAAGAATGCAATTCTAGAACCAGAGTTAGTCCAAAATAGTCTCTGAAGTTCTCCCTCCTTGAATTCCTCAAGGAAAGATTCCTTTTAGGTTTTACTTGGACCCCTTTTTTAGGATCCCCAATGAACTTCCAGGGTTAATTTGAGCTAAACCAGGTCTACTTTCAGCAACTCTCCTAAGATAATACTCAAAGAAACAGATGGATTTTACATGCCTTTTTGGGGCCAGACCAGATTTATAATTCTTCTAATATACCTAAAACACTGGACCAGATTGTCCAAGATATTGTTATTTCCAAGGTCCCAAGGAGACAATGTGTAAAGGTTCTGCATTGGGGCTCCCCAGAGAAACAGAACCACTGGAAAATATATGTGTATAATGGGCGCATCCACCAGTCTTGGTCTTCATCCTCTCTTTCCTCCCAGAAAGTAGAGTTAGGGCTCCTGGGTCACACCCACCACAGGACCCTCTCTATGAAGACTTATGTCCCAGAATGCAGGGTCTCACAGGCCCAGAGAGGGCGCCTGTAGACAGGAGGTAGAGTTGAGCACCAATGTGGCCAATAGCCACGTCATCAGCCAACCAAGTGGAGTACCATGAAGAAGTGTTTAGAGGCACTGACTTAAGGGGCAGTAGTCAGGCCTCCAGCTCAGGGTTGGCAGGTGAGTCCACAGGAAGGAGCTCAGTATAAATATATATGAAGGAACTGGTTTATGTGACCTTGGAGAAGGCCAAGTTCCAAAACTTCAGGGTAGGCCAGCAGGTTGGAGGTCCAGGGAAGAACTGATGCTGTAGTTGGACTCCAACTCTGCTGGTTGAATTCCCTTATTTTGAGAAGTCTGTATGTTTTTTTCTTAAGGCCTCCAACTGATTAAGACTCACTGATAGTATGGAAGGAAGGCTGCTTTACTCTAAGTCTCCTTATTTAAACATTAAATTCTTCTTTAGGAACACCTTTACATCAACATCCAGACTAGATATCTGCATACTGTGGGCAGCCAACTGGACCCAAAAGAAACCACCAGGGGCTCCTGACAGCAAATCTACAGTAGGGCCAATAACAGCAGGATTGATTCTGAAAATAAAGCCTTGTTTGCCAAGTGCTTTTACATTTTTTTAAGGCTACACTTAACATGTCCAACTTACTACCTAGGAAAATATAAGTAATTTAGGAGAGGCCCAGTAGGCTGTCTAGTGGGTCAGAAACTCCAGGGTTTATTTTCACTCTGGGCTGTTGGCAGGCAAAGATGTCAGTACTGAAAAGATATATAACTTCCATGGGTAACGGCTTTACTAGGCATGACCATATTTCCACAGGAAGAGTTTGAATTTCAGTTTTCAGGAAATCCTATATTTGGCAAATTGGGGTGATATATCAAGTCCCATAAATAAAGGCAGGCGTGTTCCTTATAGCTGTACTGATTACCTTTCCAGTCCACTTTTTGGTGCCAGAACCTTAAAAAGTAAAGTTAGGTATTTCGTTTCCGTCATAGTATTTTCCTCTTTCTTTTGAACTTTACATAAGAGGAAAAAAAAGAACCTCACCCATTTTATATGTGTAAAATACTTGTGAATTTAATGCTAGGAAATGAGGAAAGTCCTTTTAGCTTATCTGTATAAATAATCTGGATTCAGAAAAGACTAAGAATTCAAATGAAAAGTCAAGGGTCTATGTCATCTGTTCAGTAGTGTAAACTAAAGAAGAAAGAAATGTACAAATGCAAAAATGGCAATGTTAAATGTAATGATAGCAACATGGATTAAATACCAACTGTATATGCTAAACACTGCCATGCTCATTATGTGTATGTTACATCTAGTTCTAATTGTGAGACAATAAGTGTCATTTCTGACACTTTAAAAGTAATATTACAACTCAGAAAGTTTGAGTGACCTACTAAGGTACACTGCAAACAGCTGACCTGCGAAGATTTAGGCATCTGTTTTCATTATATAAAATGAATGTCTGGTAGAGAAGACCCCCATGAGACAATTCTCAATTCCTGGAGTGTCAAGGAAACTCAGGAATTTTCAGTGGACATATTGAGTAGCCTCTGTGCCCAGGATTGAAATCTCCTCAAGAGGTCTCCAGGCCACCTATAATTTCTGGAATTTTCTCACTTCTATTTTAAAGGATGGGAATTTTTCCCAATGCAGGAAAAAACATCTGAGAAAGTCCAAGTCAAGACATGGAATCTTTCCTATGAGCTCTAGGAATGTGAGCGACTTGCAGAAAAGAAAGTCTAAGATTTAAGTGAACACTGAGTTCTTCTTTCACTCCTACCTCCCTTCCTTGGTGCAAATAAGTAGCAGGATCAATATCAAAGGTTGTCAAACTTTTCCTCCTTCATTTATTCTTTCTTTCATTTTTAGGTCACATACTATATACTAGATATAACACTTTAGATAAGAAGATGAAAGGCACATTCCCTACCTTTGAAGAATTTGCTGTCAAACCCTGGGGGAAAACCAAATGTATGCACAATTGCCATCTATCTGGCTAGTAAAGCACCAGATTTACATAATGGACAGTATGAAAGCAAAGAAAAGGCTTCAAGGTACCAAACGTTTTTCCTTTCCTGAAAGGAGCCTCAGATGATGGCTCTGTCAGATGTTTGCTTGAACAGCAGTGGTAGTGTTGGCATTAGGGCTCTCCAGGCAGTGCTGGTATGCTCAAACTGAACAGCCTCCAGAGCAGTCTGCCAGTCAGGTGTCCCCAGAAATGCGGAGGAAGTTAGGGTTCATAAAATGCCTGATGGGTCCTCCCCGTTGGCGCAGCGGTTGAGCGGTGGGTTGCAAAGCTGCCTGCAGCCTCTGCAGCACCAGTTCAATCCTCGGTTGCCAGGTGAGGGTCCCACATGGCGTGCAGACCTCTCCTGCCGCCCGCTGCTCCCCTCAGCAGTGTACTTTGTCAGTCTGCCTGCTCTGCTCTCTGCTCTGACTCTGGTGAATTCTCTCACCCTCCCATGCTTCTGACTGTACCCAGTGCTTGTATAAATAAATAAATAAATCTTTTTTAAAAATTAAAAAAATAAATAAAATGCCTGATCATCCCTTCTATCTCACACCAGAGTTGTTGACTTGAAGGAGCTACAGTTCCAACAGTTCCCAGGGATGAGTGCTGAGGTGTAAAATAGGTGCTTTGCAATTTGTAATCCATTTCTACTCTGGGCTTGCATGTCTAAGAAAATACTTGTTCTGATTTTTTTAAAGACTTCCAGATATTTCACTTGAATCAACTCAGAAACTTCAAATAGAACAACACTATATCCCAGTGCTTATAGAACAAGTGTGTATCATTGAAAGAATTGTGGAATCGTATGTCTATCGATAAAACAGATTTAAGACAAATAATGCCCTTCATCACTGGTCAGGAGAATCCTTTGCAGAGTGGCTGATCTCAGTGCCATGTAGAACCATGTAATGATGTCTCCATGAAGTTCTCTTGCTAGCACTTTGGTCCACACTGATCAGTTTGCCAGGCTTTCATAAACCCAGCAAGGGCCTATCTATTTATATCTGTGCTTATACAGATAAATTCACAGCAAACTTAATACAAAAGTATTATTCAAACTTGTATAGTTTTGTATCCAAGTTTTGTATCCAAACTTGGATACAAAAGTAAAATCCTGATTAGTATGCATGAGCATCCTTTGGATCCTCAGGATGAGCTCCCATTACATAGCAGAGAAATATATGCTAAGTTCATATATTATTAAAAGGTATAAAGAAAATGTGTGTTCTCCATTTCTCTGTAATTGACCTGATGTTCCTTGCTAGCTCCAGGCCTCTGTGTAGCTGTGTGTATGTGTGTGTGTGTATTCGTGGAGATGGAGATCAACTTCAATCCAGCAGTCTTTTTTTTTTTTTAATAAAGATTTATTTATTTATACAAGCATTGGGTGCAGTCAGAAGCATGGGAGGGTGAGAGAATTCACCAGAGCCAGAGTGGGGAACAGAACAGGCAGACGGCCGAAGTACACTGCTGAGGGGAGCAGCGAGCATGGCAGGAGAGGTCTGCGCGCCATGTGGGACCCCCGCCGGTGGCTGGGGATCGAACTGGCACTACAGAGGCTGCGGGCAGCTTCGCAGCCCAGTGCTCAACCGCTGCGCCACCAGGGGAGGTCCCAGCAGTCTTAACTGTATCCCTAAGTGATCAGTTTGAATTACTCACAAAATGCTCAGTCTTTCAGACTGTCATTTCCTCATTCTGTTACCCTCCAAGATGGCAGCTAAATGTGCAGGTGCTGGTCAAGGGAGTTGAGAGCAGGCATGGTTCTAGGATGTCTGCTCTGCCTAGGTTCTAGAATCTTTGCTGGTGCTTTCTGTGGAGTGGTTGCTCTCAGCTTCTCCTTTGAATGATGAGTCTCTTGGCATCTGCTGCTGAAGACCACCACCAGTGTAATTCACAATTTATGGTCTGCTTTCCTAGCTCATCTGGGCCCAGGAATTTCTAGTGACTCAATTCTTGAGTCCTCCAGGGTGCTGTGTATTCCCCCTGGGTCCTGACTGTTCTTCTAAAATGGTTCCCAGGTCACCTGTTGGGTTTTATGACCTGTAGTTTCTTTGCCCTTACTTGGTGACTTTCATCAAACTGTAACCACCTAGAACAAGTGGGAGTTTTTGAGTCTGTCTATGACACTTAGAAATGCAGTTAAATTCCAGGCCTGTCTCTGTCTAATATGCATTGCTTTTACTTTTATGCAACCACCTGTTAAGGGTCAAATCGTGTCCCTTTAAAAACTGTTTGAAGTCCTCATCTCCAGTACCTCAGAATGTGACCTTACTTGGACAGAGGGTTGCTGCAGAGATAGTTAGTTAAGATGAGGTCACACAAGAGTAGGGTGGGTCCTCGTCTGTATAACTGATGTCTTTATAAAAAGAGAAGAGATACAGAGACACAGACGCAAGAGGGGAGACCATGTGATGACAGATGCAGAAACTGAAATGCTGTAACTGCAAACCAAAATGCAGAGGATTGCCAAGCAGACACCAGAAGCTAGGCAGAAGCAAGGATGCATGTACATCTGCTGGTTTCAGAGGGAACACAACCTTGCTGGAACCTTCATCTGGGACCCCTTGCCCCCAGAACTGTGAAACAGTTTTCTATTGTTTTTTTGTCACCCAGTTTGCAGGGTTTTGATTGTTTTTTTGTTTTTTGTTTTTGTTATACCCACCCTGGGATACAAGTACACCACCCCAAGATTGAGTTGGAATCTCTTGGGTCCTGTGAGGGAAACTTCCCCCAACATCCCAATCAGGAAGCAGGACAGACCCTCCTCAATGTCCCCTTTTAACACTGTCCTACTCCACACCCACCTCCTTGTCCTTAGGGGAAGTTTCAGGAAGAAGTCCACACCTACAGTGGAAGTAAACGTAGTTAAGTCTGATTGCGTGTTTGAGGTAGCAGCTGTCTTACAGTCCTGATGAAAACTGTCCTTGGGATGAATCCTGAGCTTGTCAGAGCTCAGAGCCAAAACATTTCTGGGTCCTTGAGCAGAAGCCCAGTGAGTCCGTGATGCCCAGTTATGTGAGTCAAGAACTTTCCATGCCATTTAAGCTGATTTAATGGACTTGGCAACTGAAAGTATCATAACAGATACTAACTTGATCTGGACATTTTAAAATATGTGTAAATGTGGGAAAGTCACTAATCAGTTAAACTTTTTAAGTTGTAGGTATACAAAGAATGCATGATGCTTGGAATTTCTTAAAACCATGGAAGATTTATTTGTTATATTTCTACATCTAAACTCTAGTTTTCTGTACCATCTCTTCCACAACCTCATCAGAGCTTCAATTGCACCCACTATGAACTTAACATTTAATCTCTAAATTCACTGAGTGGCTGTTCTGCGTTATAATCCCAGGAAGATACTTTTTGGTTTTCTCATTTGCAATAAAGCACAAGTGAAAAAGCAGAAATAATGAAAAGAAAAAGTTTTGTTTATGCCCACAGATTTCTGTAATCCAGGCAATTGTCACAAAAACAAATCAGTGGAACAATTCAACAAGCATATAAAATGCTGTGATTTTCTCTGCTAAGCTTGATCCAGGTTCTTAACTCTAAAGATTTTTTTTATACCATCAAAAGGAAAGATCTATAGGGAAACATTAGGATATTAGTTTCAAAAGATTCTCATCTCTTTGAACTCTTAATGAAGTCAAGTGTAGTGGCAAATACTTGGAGTAAAGCAAGATTAAATAGGCTTTCTCCATTAGAAAGATACACAAACCATACTTCCTTTTAAATAACCCTTTAGCTACCATGTATTATTATGAAGAATTTTTTTTCATTTGAAAGTTCTTAGTTTGGGGCTCATTTAAATAAAAAAAAAAACCTATAATAGATTTGGAAAAGGAAAGAAAGATTGAAATATCATCAATTAGCTGGTCTTCATTGTTACGAGAAACTTAATTTAGGAGTTTTCTGGAATAAAACAAAAATTGGGGTTAGCTTTAAATTCACCTCTGTCATTTCTCCTTAGTACATTTATTAATAGTAATGTAATATGAAACTGAATATTTGATTGTCTTGTCAAACAGTCTTTAAAATAAGTCCTCAAAAAACTTACCAGTAGGTAAAAATCCTCCGATATGATATGTACTGGAATTATATAATTTTTCAGTGTGAAGTATCTGGCACATTCTGGGTAAGTCCACCATTATTCTCTTTTAGGCAGGTCTGGAAAGCACAGTTGCATGAGGTGCATGGGTAATCTTAAATGCATGTACCATTTTTTCTTACTTTGCCTAAACATGAAGAATCTTGGTAACTCAAACAAAAACTGGGCCTACATTTTCTCTCAAATAGGTAGAATCAGGACTGGAGAAAACTTAAGAACAAAGGGTAAATCCTTAAAGCCCGGCAGCAATACCATAACTTTGCTCCAGGGAAGAATGCAGGAACTCTGCTATCCCATACTCTTCTGGCAATTCTGTCTAGGGAGGTGTGGCCCTATGGTGAAGGGGTAAGAATGGGGCAAAAAGGGACCTTCAGATGATCCAGAACCCTCTGCGAGACAGCCTATCTTTGGGAGCAAGGCAGGGCTTCTTATCTGTAATTTCTAATTGTATCATGACTTTAGCCTGGACTGGTTCTGTGGTTTGGAACAAGCCTTTGTCCTTAATTCCTTTACCTGTGACAAGCACAAGCCATTCATTGAGAAAGTGTTTGTTATGGTACCTTGGGGTTTCTATTCAAAACTAGTAAGTTCAGATGAGTAATGCTAACACAAATATACACTCACAATATTAAATAAATATCTTTTATTTATCTAAGCTAAAGTTAAAGTGAATATAATGTTATGATCAAGTGAATGTAACCACATGATAAACTTTACCTTATTAACATTGACTAGGTTTCAAAAAACCTTATTAGTCTGAAAATTTCCAAGGAATAATACCTGTAAAGTAGTACAATGATTTTATTTTAATGCTTGGACCTATATAATATATTTCCTTTGCTTTCTTTCACTAGAGTTATGTGTTCTGAAAGCAGATATTGAGGACCTCTGTAGGATGGCACTGAGCTAGGTTCTACATGATGGAACAAACCTAACAAATTCTTAAAATCTCTTACCTGTGAACTGGTCCCTCCACCCTGCATGCTATCAATGAGACCTATTTATGCCAGAAACTTGACCATATTGGTCCTCTAATCTCTTATACAGTTGCCTGTTTACCTGCTAGACAGATTCCAGGGCCTTTATTATGGTCCTTATGAAAGATTTTTGAGAACTGACCCCTGCCTGCACTTTCAGCCTCACAGCTGATCAGACCTGGATGCTTCCTGGCCCAATCCTACTGGATTATGACACAGTTATATACCAAAAACAACTGGCTAACTCAGCTCATATTCTGTTACCTCCTGGGAAACTTGTGCTGGTCTTCTTATCCGACCGCTTTACAAACACATTGTACTATACTGTAAACTCCTGTGGGTCACAGGCTTGCGATCATGTTTGGCATGTTTTGGAAGCTCAATAATGATTTCCTAATGAATAAATGAGTCACATTAAATCACCAAATGCAAAGAAAAGAGCTTGGTGGAGTTGATGGAGCCAAGTACCCCTAGACGAGGCCAAAAAACAGCACTCTTTCCCAAATCATATTTGATAACAATGAAACGACAGACATGGAAGTCTGGTAGATGGAGATTAAAAAAAAAATGTCGTCTTCATTACTGATAAAGCAGGTGAAGAAGAGATGACTCGGGTGCATGACAACAGATTAAACTGCACTCACTGCAGAGTTAGGTGAAGGGGTGCCTCCAGGAACTGCACACCTGCCCACAGAGACTCGCCTCTGCACAGCTCAAAAGGGGAAGTAGCAAAGCAAATGTGCAGTTCCTGAGGTCAGCAGGCTTCCAGCTACATGGAGCCAGGTTATTTCTCAAACATGCCAATGAAAGAATTGTCCCTTCTCCTCTGAGTCAGGTGAGGAGACAGGTCAGAGGGTTAGAAGATTGATATAAACTGGACTTATACTGACAGAGGAGAGGACGTTGCTCTCTCCCACCCCAATATCCTCATGTGCACTGACTGAGTTAAGATGCTGTTGCATTTCCCACTAGTGATGGAAATATGGATCATAAAGATACCCCCAAATTATATATCTGTCAATGGATTATCTTGGACTTCCCATCTGTAACTCCCCTTTTCAGTTCATCTATGAACACAGGCATTCTTAGATAAACATCTGATCAAGACTTTAAAGTTGTTTTGGCTTCTAAAAGATCATGCCTCCTCTTTTACTCAGTTAATTCAATGAAACCTAGTAAACACGTAGTGTGACTCTGTCAAGTATCGAAGATGGTGGAGAATAAAGATGAGAACATCATAATAGTCTTCTGGAGTTTACAGTCTAGTCAGTATCTGCTGGATCTTTTGTCTTAAATAGAGAAAAGGAACATCACTTATGGAATCAAGAGGAATGGAGATATTTATATTTTTTCCTAATTTCCAAATGTTTATCTGAGTAGTTAAGTGACTGTTCACCCAGAATGCAAGCTATTTTTCTTCTATCATCAACATTAATTAAAGCCAGGATACTAATGATAAAAAAGGTCATGGACGCCACTAGAGAGCCATTCATCTTCTCCCATCTTGCCCACACTGCCCCATTTCACAAAGGCCTGCCAGTGGCCAAGAGAGGAATGGGGTGAAAGGGTTTGGATGAATTGTTTAAATCCATCACCACAACTGAAAAACAACTTGAACAAGCCAGTGGCCTGTTTCCCTTCTCTGAGTAAAAGCATCGTACTTACTCCTCTCTTCTCCTGGATTCCTGGACCTGCCATTATTCTTTTCTGGAAAAAAAAGTTTCACATCTCATATGTCTAATAATTCTATCTTTTTAATTTGACTAAATTCTGGAAGACTAATAACCTTTTTTATTAGAACTTAAACTCACAATACTTTTTTTCCACTTTGTTTAGACCTCATTTTAGCTTTTATCTTCTTATCACCAAAATGACAGACTGATTCAAAAGAAATAGCTATTAGACATTATTCTAATTCCTAAGATTCAGACTCCCAACTTCAACTTTTGATTTAAACCGTTCTAGAGAAATTGTAGTTTTTTCTTCATCTTCCCCAAGCAACACTTCATGATTTCTATAAAGCTACTAAAATTCAGAGCCAATGTCCACATTCTCAGCATTGTTTCTGATTCCCAGAAAAGCAGTTTCTCTCCTTCCTCCCTCTCCATACCCCCTTGATTAATAGCAGGAGGGTGAAGTAATTTCTAAGGAACTTGCCATTTTTCACTTTGAAATGGCTTGGCAGACATATTGCATGGGGAAATACAGGGAAACTGAGGCCAGTATTTCTGCTTGGGAAAAAAGAGACTGACAACGATAAAGCAATCTAAAATTCTTTACCTGGCATGCAACAATTTTTCTATTAATTTATGAGATAGCACATGGGTCCATAGTAGTGATAAAAAATGAATATTTGTAATCTTGGGTATGCCTTTGTTTCTAAATGTCATAAATAGGGAAAATAGCAAAAAGAGGCAACAGATCCTAGAGATTAGGAATATCATTACAGCCTAAAAGGTTGTGGGATCTTAGGCAACTTACTATGGTTCCACCCTTTTTGTTCCAGATGTGTAAAGGAAAAGGACAAGAAAAACATAATGACACAGTTGTTTGCTAACACTAGATCTGTTCAGAATCCACAGGAAATAGGACAAATAAAAGAAAATTATACACAGTAGGGACTCTGCAAATCATTTTCATATGCATTTATTACCTTTTAAATATATTATTCAATATTTATCCAATCTGATGTATATTCAATATTGAGCAGATTTTTTTAAAAAAGCTTTCCTGTACTAAAACAAAATTTAATTATTGAACTTTGGCGATAATATTTAATTAATAAAATACACAATGTTTTTCCTGCCCAAAACATTTTGAAGCCATAAAGAGAAAGGGGGTCACGGGGTGCAGAGATAAACACAGTTCTAGCATCAATAAGCTAGAAGGGGCCCTTTTGCAAAAATTTTCATAGTCACCATTTTAAATCCATCTGGAGAATCAATCGGTAATCCTGTAAGAAAGCCTTGGCTGGGCCTCCCCGGTGGCGCAGCGCTGGAGCAATGGGTTGCGAAGCTGCCCGCAGCCTCTGCAGCGCTGGTTTGATCCCCGCCCACTGCTCCCCTCAGCAGTGTACTTCGGTCCTTCTGCCTGCTCTGCTCCCCGCTCTGGCTCTGGTGAATTCTCTCATCCTCCCGTGCTTCTGACTGTAGCCCGTGCTTGTATAAATAAATAAATAAATAAATAAATAAATAAATAAATAAATAAATAAATCTTACAAAAAATTGTTTAAAAAAAAAAAACAAAGCCCTGGCTTTATAACATACCACTGTAATACCCCATGTGGGATCCATTTCTATAATATGTTTACCTTATATTTATTATGACCCATAACCCAGTATTGTTTCAGGCTAAATTGAAATAAATGCTTATGGCTTCATTTGGGAATGTTTAGTTGGGGATATCTATCTGTCTAAATCTATCTAAACAGATGGATGATATAGAGGATGTGAATATACATATAAATATGGGTATAGATATGAATATATCCTAGGTTAAACATATAAATGGGTTCAAGATGGGAAACAGATAAATTTGTGATGAAAACTCACAGGGTGGATATTGTACTACATTCCAACATTCATATTAAGTTGCAAGGCCCATCTTCCAGGTGTTCCTTTGATACCCATAACCCAACCACGATTCACCCCTTTATCTAAATACACATTAATGTGCAGGGAATCATCTTTTCCCAGAATACAAGTCTAATCAGACTTTACTTTTTCTGTTAATGGTACCATTTGCTTGTAACAGTAATGGTGTGAACTTAAAATATTGTTATTAAAGAAAAAAAATTCCAAAACGTGAAATTACACCAATTATCCAAATATTTTAATACGCAGTCCCAGAGGAAAATAGCAGTAATTTTAATGTCTTTCCTTTCTCTAGCTTAGGTTTTTCTTCTGCTTTAAACAAAAATCAGATTATGTAATATATACATGGGTTTACAACTTAATCATTTCATTTGTAACATATTCATTTAGATTTGCCTCAATTTCGTATTATTCCATTTTATAGACATACCTTAGTCTACTTAGTTACTTTATTGATAGTTATTTTAGTTTTTTTAACATTGTGCTATCATAAACAAGACTGCTATATCTTGTCACATGTAGCTCTAAGTACTTTTGCTAGCATTCCTTTTTAAGACAGATTTTTCAAAAAACAGATCTGTAAACATGAGATTGCTGGATCATAGAATATCCTATCTAACCAATTTTTAATAGATGCTGTCAAATGACTGGGATCCATTTTGCACTTCTCTCTTCCTTTATACTAACTTCCTTTGTGAAGTGCATTTCAAAATCTGTAGAAACGTCTTTGTAACTTCATCCTGCCTTTTAATCCTGAACTGCTATCCTCCAGCTTCATTTTTTAGACATGTGTTTAGGTACACTTTTTAGATCTTAACATGCTTACTCTTTGGCTTTCGTTTCCTCCTGGCTTTGTGTATCTGGTATCTCATTTTATACATTGCAGCCACATTCATCTCGAAAATTACCTTTGTGGATCACATCTTTATATCTTCCAAGAGTCCCAAGTGCCTAAAAAATGAACTTTGACGATATGGTGAAGATTCTTCACAATCAGACCTCACTCTTTCTCATTTTATCCTTATCTCTCCTATTTAAACTTTTGAAAAAGAATGAAGGGAAGGGGGAGAGATATACCATGAACCAAATACTCTCAGGCACTTACTCACGCCTTAAATATTTTAATCCTCATCAGTTTCAGAAGAGCAAAACATCAGGGAGGCAATTTATTCTCTAACGCAGTGCTGTAGCATCTAGACTTGTGGTTTGAAATTTATCAATAGTATATCTGACAGCAAAATGCATGTTATTTACCATACCATACTTCAATTTGGTAAATAATTGTTCTACATATATTCCATACAAAATCACTTTACTATGTGCTATAGAGGATTAACATTTTTAAAGACTGGCACATAATTGACATTTAATCATGGCACCTGCTTCCCTCCCTGGCAGCAACTCCTTCCAGGCAGTGTTCTTTGTGCCATGTAACCTTGCCCTTGGTAACAGCTGGTTAAAACAAGGGTAAGCACATGCTCTGGTTATGCATGGCTGCTAAACAAGCCACCCCAAAACTCAGTGTCCTTAAAAAATGACAATAATAATGCTGCTAAGACTTGGAGGAGTATATTGTCTCTGCTGCACTAGGTATCAGTTACAAGGACTTGAAGGCCAGGAGTGGGGATTACATGAAATTTTTCACACTCGCTAATCTGGAGGTTGTTGACTGTCGGCTGAGTTCTCAGTGGGGACAGGGGACTGTTGCCCAGTGTATCTTCCATTCAGTGTTTCTCCTTTCTTACAGTGTGGGGTCTATGTTCCAAGCACAAGCATCCCCAAAGAGACAGGCAGAAACTGTGTTGCCCTCTAGGGCTTAGCTTTTGAGAGCACATCATATCATTTGCACTGCAGATGTAGCTCCACCTTGCTCACAGGGAAGGAAATATAGACTCCACTTTGTGATGCAAAACTGTCAAAAGTCACACTGCCAGAAGAGTGTGAGATAGGGTGGCCATCCTTAGAATACAATCAGCCACAGCCTCCAAAATGTGCCTGTGACCTGTCATAGGAAGATAATATAGGACGACGCCTTCGCTTTCAAGTGAATATGATTTAGGAATAATTCAAGTGTATTGGTGATTAATCTGGAAAGACATATGGAAAAATAGGAAGAAGGCATAATGAAGCAGGTTCTCACTGAAGTTTCATAAGGCACGGTGCCAAACACTTAATGGATGCTGGTATCTATCATATGAATAAATACATGAACTAGAAAAGAAGAAATTGTAAAAGAGGGGTAAGTTTAGGGAGGGAAAGATGAGATTCTATTAGAATATGTTGAATTACAGCTCCTCATTGAAATGTCTAAAAAGCTGCTAGTGAAGTGGGTCTGTGTCTCAGAAGAGAGAGCAAGAGTTCAAGAAAGAGATTAGAAAATTATGGTCAAAGGTGACTCTCCAGCTGCATGATGCTACCGAGGATGGGTGTGTAGAGGAAGAGCATGAACGAAAGTATGGACAAAAGCATTGTGATTAATAGCCAAGGTTCTGAGTCTAAACACCTGGGCTTATGGTCTGTAATAGCTGCTTCACCACATGCTAACTGTGCATTTTCTTGGATTTAGCTACTAAATCTCTCTGCACCTCATTGTCCATTGTTATAATAAAATCTGCTTTGTAAGAATGTGGATTAAATGGTACATGCCAGCAATGTACTTAGAATGGAGTTTGGTATGTAGTAAGCAATCAGTGTGTACTAATTGTCATAGACATTGTCAATTTTTTCTTAACTTACTTAGAATTCATCTTTTACACAATACAGAGAGTCATGTTCTCTCTAGGCCTGTTTAAAATAAAACCAAACAGTCTTTTAACTGAGATTTACTTGAAGACCAATCACATCTGAGAAGATTCTGACCCAAGAGATACACAGTTAAATCTAACATTTCAAAAACAATACAGTTGTGTGTGTGTGTGTGTGTGTGTGTGTGTGTGTGTGTATTCTGTCTAGGCAGAATTCATCAAAGAGGGAATGGGTTAACATATTTCTATTTTTACAGTCTGCTTTAAAACTTTTATGTAAAAATGAAAGAAGATAAAAGCATGACATCACTCCCAGGCATTTCTTTACATACTCAAGCAATTATCCATTTTATATGTCTGGCAGGATGAGTTTTGACTACAGTCAATCTCTGCCTTCTTTATCACCCCTGGTGCAGAGAGAATGGGAGAAAGGATAAATTAGTCTGAAAGGCCACCCATGCTGCACTTTTCCAGACTGAACAAAGAATAAGGAGAGCTGACAATTAAATGCAACACATAACCTTAGACTGGAGACTATAGAGGATACTGTTAGGATTGGTTCAACTTGAATGGAGTTTGTGAATTCAATGTTAGTAAGTGTCATTGATAATTTTCAGATTTAGATCCTTATTTTTCAGTTATCTGGAGAACATTCTTGTCTGAAGGATTATACACAAGACTATACACAGGGCACCTTGTTCTAAACTTACTTTCAAATGGTTCCCGAAAAAACTTCTTTGTGTTATTCTTGTAGGTTTTCTGAAGTTTGAAATTATTTTTAAACTAGCATTATCTTCAGCAGTTAAAAGTGATATATTTATTTTATTATTTCAATGATTTGTATTCACTGATGCTCTCAAAATCTCTAGGTAAATTAACATGCCTAAGTAAACTAGGTGAATAAAAAAATAGCTTTATTTCTTTTCCAATTCCTGTGTTCTTATTACTTTCTCTTTTTAAACTATTCTGGCTAATACCTCTCAAACAAAGTTCCATCATGACAGAGATAGTGAACATTCTTGACTCTTTCCTAATCTTGGTTGAGATGTGTTTAGTATTTCTCCACTAAGTATTATGCTGACTTTAGGAAATATGCATCAATTTCTGTTTTGTTGAATCATTTTGCCAGAAAACTTGTCCAAAGCTTTTTGTTTTGCATCTAGGCGATAATCATAAGATTACTATTTTTCCATCTACCATGTGGTGTTTATATGAATGGATTTCCTAATACTGACTCAACCTTGCTTTTCAAAAATGAATCCCATTTGGTCATGGTATGTTTGGAAAGCAATAATGGGTTCTATTTTCTTTTTTTTTTTTTTAAGAGACATGTATTTTTATTTATTTGTTTGTTTTTTGTTTATTTGTTTGTTTATACATGCACTGGGTACAGTCAGAAGCGCGGGAGGGTGAGAGAATTCACCAGAGCCAGAGCGGGGAGCAGAGCAGGCAGAAGGACCAAAGTACACTGCTGAGGGGAGCAGCGGGTGGCAGGAGAGGTCTGCGCGCCACGTGGGCCCCTCCTCTGGCGGCTGGGGAGCAGCTGGGGATCGAACCAGTGCTGCAGAGGCTGCGGGCAGCTTCGCAACCCAGCGCTCAACCGCTGCACCACCGGGGAGGCCCTGGGTTCAATTTTCTAATATTTAATCTAGTAATTCCGCACTGTTATTGGATGACTGCTTGTAAATATATTTTCATGTTAAGGTCATGTCGGTCCATACTGTTTTTAGAACCATCCCCATGCTTGGTGCTATCAGAAAGGATGTGGGAATCACTGTAATGGGGAGATGGAGAGACCTGACTTTAGAGTCACAGAGACCTTGGACATGTTCCTGGCCTTCTCCTTACTGCCAGGTGGCCTTGGAGAAGTTATTCTTTCTCTCCCACCCTGTCTTTTTTCGTCCATCAGATAGGAGAAGCTACCACAACAGGGTGCATGAGGATTAAATGACAAGATTTCTATAAAGACTTCAGTACAATATTTGGCACAAAAGCCCACACAAACTTTGGGATATTGATTACAGAGAAATACCTTTTTTAAGTTGCCTTTTAAGTTGTTTTTTTTTTTTTTTTTTAAGTATGCTTTTTAACAAAGTAGCTATCATAGCTTCTCAGGAGCTACTTAGTGTCTCTCAGTTTAAATGTCCCCTTGTCTTTTGGTTTTGATTACCCAGCACAGACTAGATGGAGAGGCCAGTCTAGTGAACCATGTCTGTGTTCTGTCTCTTCTTTTATGGTTACTCCATTCTAGACTAGAAGTTTGAATATAAGCAAAAAGCTCTTGTAGAATGCCAAGTATGGAGACTGTGAAAAGAATGGAAAAGGAAGATAATAATATTTCTGGAATCCTCACTGCATGCCAGGGACTAATCTAGGTATGTCTGCAGTTAATAAGTGATGGAAGCTGGAAGAGAGCACTAAGATCTCAGAACCTGAGAGAGCTGCCTTGAGAAGTGGGCGGGTCTGAGCATTGTCTTTCCATGTAAGGATCTGGATTAGCTTGCATTCTTTTCTCTCCCATCATCTCTTCAAACAGAGGAGAATGGAGACAGACATTATCTCCAGGTTGAGCTCTTGGCTGCTTTACCACTTAGGCTGAGTTCTGAATGTCAGGAAATCACTCTGTAGAGGTCAGTGGTGGAGCTTCTTAGGAGTCCTGAGTGCGGAGGATCTGAAGGTAAGGACAGTGCTAATTTATTGATACATTTATTTCACATTGTTTTATTTTGGGTGCATTTATTCTAGAATTCTTATTAAAATTGCAGAGATGGAAATACTAATTACCACTCTTAAAGCCTGGTAGACACAGGATGTTATGGGAGTGCCAGAGAAAAATAAAAGAGGCCTAACAAATGGGTAGTTGTACTGAAACTCCAAAGTTGGAGTGAAATGGAAAAGCAAAACTTGTGGAGCATATTCAGATATTCAGAAGCAGCCGCCAGGAGGTGGGAGCAATCTGTCACCTCACTGACCATGGGGGTTGATTGGGTTGATCTGCTGGCTGGGAAGTTGTCCCCCCTTCTCCCTCGTGGCTCCATGTGAGCCCCTCACCAAAGCTGACCTCAAAGGTCAGCTGACCTCAAAGGGGATAAACTTCCTCCTAGAGAAGGCTCGTTCTTCCCTCAGAGGTATCTGAGCAACTGGGTTTCCCTGCCAGAACCTCCAAACAAGCTCTCAAGAAACAGGCTCCATATGGACAC
Source organism: Talpa occidentalis (assembly GCF_014898055.3). Classification (NCBI taxonomy): domain Eukaryota; kingdom Metazoa; phylum Chordata; class Mammalia; order Eulipotyphla; family Talpidae; genus Talpa; species Talpa occidentalis. Next base: position 53,032,515 of record NW_023604295.1, on the reverse strand, counting down.
AGGCACCACTTTGTATGTCTGCACTGAGTGCGTCTTTCTTGTTGTTTGTCTTGGACAAGATACTATGTTTTCTGAGCTTTAATTGTGTTCTTTGTAAAATGAGGGCAAGCGCGTAATAGAGATGAGTTTGTAGTGAAGATTAAGGGAGATAATGTAGGTAAAACACTTAGCACAGGGTCTGGCTTGTGAGTCTCAAAGATAATCCCCATTTTTATCATCATCTGGTCTTCAGCAGTGTTCTTCTGTTCTTGCCTCTGTCAGTAATCCATGCCATGGACCTCATGTCTCATTTTAAAACAGCTTACTGAGATATAATCCCCATATTGTATAAAGCATAGAATTCAATTTTTGCTGTATTGAGAGTTATCCATAATCTAATTTTAGAACATATATTATCAATCCTGAAAAGAAACTCCATTATCACTAGCAATCATCACCTATTCCTCCTCCCCCACCCCACCGCCTGCTCCAGGCAATCTACTTGCTCTCTCTAGTTATGATATTTCATAAAAATGGAATCACACACTATATAATCTTTTATGACTGGCCTCTTTCACTTAGCTTTGTTTGAGGTTTGGCTGTATTGGAGCCGTTGTCAATACTTTTTATGGCAAGTCAATATTTCATTATAGGAATATCCACATTATTTACCTGTTGAGGGACACCTGAGTTGTTTCCACTTTTTGACTATTATGAGTAACGATGATATAAATTTTTTTCAAGTTTTTATATGAAATCATGCTTTCATTTCTTTTAGGTATATACCTAAGAAAAAGTAATTGCTGGGACTTATGGCAGTTCTAGGTTTAACCTCTTGAGATTGATTTCCAGAGTGGCATTTTACCTTCTGAAATACCACATGAGTGTCCTCTCCAATATGTGTTCTTATCTGTCTTTATTCATTATAGCTGTCCTAGTGGGTTTAAAGTAGTATTACATCATGGTATTGTTATGTTTTCTCTCTAATGACTAATGATATTCAGCATCTTCATGTGATTATTTGTCATTTGTAGCTTCTTTGGAGATATCTCTATTTAGATCCTGTGACCAATTTAACTTTTGAAAGTTCTTTTTATATTCTACATACAAGTCAGATAGTTGATTTGCAAATTTTTTTTTTCCATTCTGGGTTTTATCATTTCATTTTCTTGCTGATGTTATTGGCAGCACAAAAGCTTTTCAAGTTTCTTCGAAATATAACTTGCAGAAGTCTATGTTCTAGCTAGCATTTGTCTTCTATAATAATATCCATTTTCATAGATTTTCAATGGAAGTTGCCTTGTACTCCACTCACAGTAAAGGAGCCCTCAGTATGGAAACATACACCAACTCTTCCTGCCACACAGCTAATAATTTACACAGGCATCTATTCTTGCCTCTTTTTCTCCATCCCTTCTCTTAAAATGAGAATTCTTCTTTTCATCAAGGCCGACCCTCCCAGCTGAATTATTTACACCATCCTATCTTCTCCTAGGCCTTGCCCCGTCAGTTAATCCCCATCTCTCCTAGATCTTTACCATTTCTCTATCTTCTCTGAGTCTCCAAATCTGCTTAGTTTGCTACCTCCCATTTTTAGGTAAAGCAAAACTTTTTCAGAGCCACATCCTCCAGATATCCCCATTTATGATTTCTACCCTGTACTTCATTTAGTTGCTCTATGGATGTTTTCCAAATCAACATTTCCCAAGTTGAATTCCCTTTTTCCCTTCACTCCATATCTGCTCCACTTCCTGTGTCATTATTGATTATGACACCATCATCCACCATTAACCAAATTCACACCAGATTCTCTTCTCTTCCCAGTACCAATAAATTGTCTTGATCTGACCTGATAACTTTTATGATTGACATAAATTTATCATAATATGAATCTTGTTATCTTAAACAAATGCCCTAGTTTAGTTTCTTACTATCTCTACCCTGAAATATGGTATAAATTGCTATCTAGTTTTCTGGCTCCTATTCTGCCACCATTAAAATCCATCCTCCTTAATAATTCAAGAGTAATTAAAACCACATCTAACTAATACATTTTCAGCATTTGAATAGGAGATGGGGGTTGTTACCTTATGAAGTTATATTGTACTGGTTATGTGACTTTTAATAACTCTTAACAACTCTTATTCTTGCTGCACCTCTGTCTTCTCATCCATAAAATGGAAATGATAATATTAAGTATTTGAGTCATTGTGAAAATCAAATAATAATAGTTGGCATACTAGGTGCACAATAAATAGGATCCTTTATGTGATGGTGGGACCACATCATTTCCCAGGGCCCCTGAGACTCAGAGATAACTGGACAAATGAGAGCCATGTCTCCAGAAATTCAGAAGCTCCTTGGAGAGTTCTTAAGAAAAAAAACTTTGACTTCCTTTTCTATAATATGAGATTTTGTAAAAATTAGATGAAAAAATAGACAATATACTTAACAGGATGACTGGTAAATAATAAACATGGGGTGAAAATAGAAAATAATAACAAACCACAAGAGAAAACAACTATGCTGAACAACTGATTCTTGTTTTGGCCCAAATTATCCATTGCTTGTTACTGGCATCTGTGATTGTTTTGTTGTTGTTTTTAAATCTGTAGTCTATCCAAAAATGTGCTTTTGTTGGTGATCGTTAGTGCTGAGGGTGTTTAAGTTGTGTCGTTGGGAAGGATGACTCAGGGTGTGGCATTTTTCACATTCAAGTGTAGTGCTCCCCCAATGTTAGCTTTGTTGACCTTCAGTCTTCAGAGGTCACCCCAGCTTTCAGCTTCCTATTCATCATCCTTATTTTTTTCTTGCTGAGTACAGGTTGGCTGCAATCCCCATTTTGCCTTTGAAATTCAGCAGAAGATCTTGATGGAGGACGATAATATCCAGAAAGAGGAGCCCGTGGAGGATGAAGTTGGTGACAGTAAACATTTTGGTGAGAACTGTCTTAGTGTGCACTTCATTCTCAGAGATTTCCAGTAAATACTCCTGAGTACTTACTCTCTACCACACATAACAAGAATGACCTGGCATTTCCAGTATAAACTTAGGACTCCTATAAACCCCAGAAAGACAGCCACAGGCTGGCAATCCCTGCATAGAGCTTTGGCGGTGTGCTTACTTGCCTTACTGAAGACATGTGGAAGTTTTAATTACATTGTATGCTGAATGGCTGGCAGGCCAATGGAGCTGATGTGGAGAGGTCTTTTCCAGTGACTCATCTGTCATTCAAAACTAAAGCTTGCACAACAGTGGGTGGAATGGGACGCATAGAGGAAGACATGAAGTTTTTAGTCTCTCTAGAAGAATAGTTGATCCTGCTGTCTCCTTCAGGAGCCACAAGGCTCCTAACAAACTATTTCCAATTCCCAAGGCTTGTGGTACTGGTTGAATCTTGTGATATGTTCCCCAGCATTTGAAATAGAAAAAAAAGACTCATGAAAGTTAAAATGTCCTCATTATTTTTTATTATACCTCAAATGATCAAGAAACTAAGGGAAGGGTTCTCAGAGATATGCTGGGAATCTGGTTTCAGTCAACATCATTATATTTCCCTGTGACCAGGTAATCATCTCTACACTGCAGAGTCCTCTTCTATCAAAGGAGATTGATTTAAGGTAGATTTAATTTTTCATTAACTCTTTGTGCTAAGTTCTGACACAGGAGTTAAAATAGAAAGCTCTTGTTTTGTTTTCCGAGAAGAATCATTGGAGCGTAATGGGGGTGGGGGGGTGTTTAATTTTAAAGAAATATCTCACACAGCTGTGGAAGCTGGCAAGTCTGAAATCTGTGGGGCAAGCCCACAGGTAAGAGTTAACACTGTCCTCTTAAATTTGAATTCCACAGGACGGTAGGCTGGAATCAGGCAGGATTTCTATGTTGCAGTCTTGAAGAGAATGTCTTCTTTGGGAAAATCAGTCTTTACTCTTAATGTCTCAACTATTGGATGAGGCTCATGCACATTATGGAAGGTATTTTATTTTAAACAAATCCTACAACTTAAATGTTAATCATGTCTTAAAAAATACCGTCAATGTAACATACAGATTATTTGACCAAACAGCTAAGCACCTCAGCCTAGCTAAAGTTGATGCAAAATTAACCATCACAGCCTTCTTACATTAGGGAGTTTATATCTTAAGTAGATGAAAAATAAAGCAGAAATTTTGCAATCCAATAATAGGAAGTGCCTTGGCATCTAACAAAGAACAGAGATAGAGTAGGGAAAACTTTCTGGGAGAGTGTGATTCCTGAACTTATTACTGTTGGTTATAGGGGAAGAAGTGGACAAAAATGACAAATGTGAATAACTGCGACTAGTTTATTATGATTGAAATTTTGTCTTCTTACAGGAAGAACAGGAAGTAATGATAAGTTACTAAGTGGAAAAATAACCTGGAGTAGCCAAATGACCTAATTTATCATTCATTTGTTTAAAACTAAGCTGAAGTTTATGAATTTACTTTACTCTAAAGTCTTGGAGGAGTCACTGAAGAATTCTTTTTTTTAATTTAAATATTTTATTTTATATAATTCTTACATCTTTTTCATCTTTGCATAATGCATGCATTTTCATTTTGGACTGAAGAATTCTTAAACATTAAAGTAATGAAACTACATTTTCAATATTCAAGACCAATTATTGTAATTATTTTCCTAGTATTTTATAGAATCTCTCATTCCTGACCTCATAAAAGTTATACTTTAGTGGGGAAATGAGAAAAAAGACCAATAAAATAATTATATTTTTAGTTAGTGGTATTGAGACCAGAATCTTGAGTCAGAAGCTTATCATTTCAACGTCTGCCTACTACTATTCCATCCATCACATACTTGCTATAAGTATAAACTTTGAATACTGAGTAATCATTCGGCCACTGTACTAGATCCCATCCTATCTCCCAGTCAAATACACCGGGTCTGGGATTTGATACTTCCTGACTCCAAAATGTAGATTTTTTTAGCTCTTTCACTTTAGGTTCTTCCATTCACTTGAGTGATTCTTGCCTACTACACAGCCAACGTCCCTCTGGCTCCAGGCCTAATGAAACTTTCTCTCACCCTGACCCCTGGGCTTCTTTCCTGGCCCTTTCTAGGAATGTAAGTTAAGAACATTAGGTGATCAATGAAAGTGAATGGAGAGAAGAGTACTATTGATAGATATTTAAGAAGTAAACATGATGTGGGTTGGCAATGGATTAGTAGTAGGGGTTGAAAAAATGAGACAGTGAAAAAATTCTCCAAACTGAGGGATTAGTTGTCTGAATGAAAGGGGATGACCTTTATTTAATTATGGAATCTAACAAATAAAGAGGGTTGAGAGGTGTGCATGGGGGAGGAGACAGTGATCTGGACATGCTCTGTGCACAGTGGGCATTGCTGTGAAGGTACAAAGTATGTGGTCACCACCTTTCCCCATATGGACCCCTCAACTCTCCTTTCTTGAGAACTAACTACCAGAAAATTACACATTAAGGGGTAGTGTTGCCTTCCATCCTTATGGATCCTTCAAAATTGCCTGTGTAAGGCATTTTCCACCTGCATCATCATTTTGACAACTTTGGAAGCCAGCTAGGTTGCACTACAAAATAAGTTTGTGCCATAGGAAAACAGCAAACACACCAGGTCTTGCCTTGGTTACAATACCTATGAATGCTCCACAGACTAGAGGGATGGAAAGTACTTAGATGATTTTTCCCCACCAGCAGTCCAATTATTGGAAGGCCTTAAGAGCTTGTCTAGGAGTTTTGATTTTTTTTTTTAAAGATTTATTTATGTATACAAGAACTGGAGTGTAGGTCAGAGTTGGGGGTGATGGTGAGAGGACTCACCAGAGACACAGTAGTGGGGCAGAACAGGCAGATCTACTGAAATACACTGCTGAGGGGAGCAGCAGGTGAGACAGAAAAGGTCTGCTGCACCATGTGGGTCACCTTCCTGGCCGGGGATAGAACTCATGTTGCAGTGGCTGGTGATAGCATCATAGGGCTGTGTCTTTAACCCTTGCACTACTAGGGAGGCCCCTTGTTTGTTTGTTTTTTCCCAGAGGAAATAGGACAGTCATAGAAAACTGTACCAGCAGACCTGGGAGAGAGGGAAGGAACTGCACTGTTTAAACATCCTGACTAACAAGTCCCTTTCAATATAAGTAACCTGCCTTGTGCATTGTCGGGTTGATAAACTTTTATGTCTTTGACATTAAAGCTAGAATATATCCAGTTATCTACCCATGTTCAAGTTTTGGAGATTCTTAAGTCAATCTTATAAATACAATACCAACACTTTGAAAATCTACCTCAGTAACAGAAAGACATTTTAAGTGGAGTTTTGTTGCCATTTGAGAAACAGCAAATTCGTTTCAATCATCTTCTTTAAGTCTATTTGTAACTTATAGAAACTCCTCGTTCTTAAAGATGATCAGAAATTCAAATAAGCCTAAAAGAACCATAGTAACCATAAATACCACTGTCTGTATCTCAGAAATAAATGCTTCAAATAATCATTTAGAACTTATAGAGCACTGACTAAATCCCTTGTCAGATCTGGGCGCTATCTAATAGCTCTTTTATTAGCTCCCTTAACAGCCCCTCTGTGAGAAACAATGAAGTTATGACCATCATGTGAAACATTAAAAAAGGTCAAGTAAGTAGCTCCAAGGCTCTTGTGACACAATCAGTTTATCAGAATGTTAAGTCATTGGATTTCTAGCCCAGCACTAGACTCACAAGCCAAAAGGTAGTGGTTTCCTGCTTATTTCTATGAGAATCTTAGAATTTGTGACTGTGGAATCATCACAACGAAAAAAAGAATGGCAATATCAGGAGTGGGCAGGGAGGTTGAGCAGCTTAACTGGGCCCTTAGTGTATATTGAGCAACCTTTGACTTGGGATCCATACCTTTGCTTACCATGTTAGGAAACAAAATGTGGACCCACTTTATTGAAGTTTTAAATTCTGTGACTGGAGCTCATCTTTCTGTTTCATCCTATTCCTATTAATCAGTTTCCATTTCCTGTATTTATCAGACAAGCAGGAGTCAGTACAAGTTTAGAGCAAGGAAATGACACAATTAAAATGGTATCAGACATGAAATCCAAAAGTCAAAGCCACATCTTTTCCCCCCTCCCTCAAATCATTCCAGTGCTCTGGTTTTTACATCTCACACCCCCTCTGTGTGCATAGGCTCAGGCAGGATGTGCTACTCACCTTTCTCCTAACCTGCTCTGGCTTTGCTGTCCCCTGCCTGGTCTGTGCTGTCTCCTTTGCCTAGAAGCACTTTTTTCCATATGAAATCCACATAAGTTTTCTTCTCTTACAGATTCATTGGTAGATACATCCCTTTCACTGAATGCATTTTATCATTTTTGACAGTGTGTTTTATTTACATTATCACATTACAGTATTACGCTAAGTGGTACTCCTTCTGTGTAGACATATATTTTATCTCCATCTTCCACCCACCTAGACACATCATGTGAATACAGTAGATGGCTAGTAAACTTGCCTTTGTGTTTAATATTCCTCATGTTCGGAATTCTGGCTCCCACAATAGAGACTTATCAGCAGTCTTTAGTGCAGCAAGGTTTGTATACATTTGACACAGCAATTCTAACACTTACCCCTACCCAACATGGCTCAAAAATGTTTTATTTTATTATCTAATATTATGTTATGCTATGTTTTATTATAGTGTAGTATATCATACCATACCACTGTATTATGATGTTACATTATACTATATGATTGTGTTATGGAGGAATTTAAAGTCAAGGTATGAGCTAACTGAAAGGACAGTGAAAGTCAGATGAAAAGAAAAATAAGGAACAAGAAGAGAACTGAGTTCCCAGCAATATCCAGGAGTACAGAAGATAGAGCACTGTTTTTTTATTTTTTCTGTGATGAGCAGATAAGCTATAAAGAAAACTCCTTGTTTTAAATTTTCCATGAAGGAAAAGTGAATCTACTTTGGATCTTCCAGTGATTAGAAAAGTGAACAAGATACAAAAAACTGAGATAGGGCAATCTAAAGAGCAAACACACACACACACACACACACACACACACACACAAAATCCTTTTCCTGACTTATATCCTATACAAACTCTTAAAAATTGAGAGCAGGGAAGATAGTGAACATTTTCATGCAGAAATTAATCCAATATTCCAAATATATTTAGATTATTCTTATAATTAGAGGAGAGATCTTTTAATAATTTAAACCCAAAACAGTGCACGGGGATAAATTTCCAATTGAATTTTGATTAACTGAAGCACTAATGTGTTATTTATGCTTCTTATATTGAATATTTATTTGAGAACATAGAGCAAAATCTAATAAATGAAGTCAAGATGTATCAGAGGCAAAAAAAAAAAAAAAACAGGAATAGGAGACACAATTTTTATTACCATAGTACTTTAATAGTAAAGTTGACAGTGAGCTTCTTGGCAACCAGTATACAAAAGGAAATACTGGTTCACATAGTTCTCCTACAGAGTCAGACAATAAACATAAAATAGTACATTTTATAACATGATGGAAGGTGATAGTTCTATTAATAAAAAGTAAAGCAAGATTTCTGGTATGGATAATGCATTTTTAATTTTGAATAGAGCATGGTAAGTATAGGCCTGAATAACATGGTGACATTTGAGCTATGTCTTAAAGGAAGTGAGGGCATGTGTTTTGCGGACACCAGACAGAGGAGAATTCCAGGCAAACAGGACAGCCAGCACAAAGGCCGTGAGATAGCAACATATCTGTCTTAGAATGCTGAGGAGGCCATTGTGGCAGGATCTAAGTAAGTAAAGAGAAGGAAGCAGGAGCCGAGGTCAGAGAATAACAGATCATGCATTGTCCTTCTTGGTCATTCTATGAAGGTAGACTTTTGTTCTAATTGAGATGGGGCCTCTGCTGAGTTTGAAACAGGGGAGTGATAGGAGCCGCCTTCCTGTTGAAGAGGGATCTCTACTGTGTGGAGAACAGCCCCCATGGGAGCATAAGTAAGAACAAAGAAGGACAATGGAAGTTTAGAAGTGGTGGTAGATTAAATTGGGTGTAATCACAGAGGATGTGGTAAGAAGCTGTAGCTTGAATTTATTTTTTCCTGATGGATTGGATTTGAAATGTGAGAAAGACACAAAAGTCAAGGATGACACCAAGTTTTTAGGCCTGATGTGAGGAAGACTTTTGTTGGGACAGGGTGGCTGAGGATGGACTTGCTGTATGTCAGTGTTGGCAATGATAAGTGGAAGAAGCCCAGAAGGCATCCAAGTGCACAGCTGCCTGGAGCCTGAAGTTCAGGGGAATGGCCCAGGTGGGTGGTAAAATTGGGGAGTTGTCACCACATAAAAGCTATTTAGTACCATGAGACAGGATGAGATCACCATGGAAGTGAGTTTAGATAGACAAGAGGTCCAAAGTCTGAACTCGGGGTACTCCACTGCTCAGAAGCAGGGAGGAGAGAGGAGGCAGCAGAGGAGAGTGAGACGTTTGGAGTAGAAGAAAACCATGAAAATGGGGTGTCCTGGAAGACAAATAAAATCGTTCTCAGAAGGAGAAAGACATCAACTGTTAATTGTTGCTGATAGTTCAAGAGAGATGAGGACAGAGAAACCTGATCTAGCAGTTTCACCTCCACAAGAAGACTTGTAGGGATGCAGTAGAAGCAAAAGCCTGACTGGAGTAGATGGGAAGCGTGGATGAGGAGACAGCTTTTCTTCACAAATCTTTGAAGAACTCTTGCTGTACATATGCATAAAAAAAAATTTTTTAAAGGAAAAAAAAGGCAAGTGGCTTGAATGAGGAGTGGGGTCAAGTGAGATTTTTGTCTTTAAGATGGGAGAAATACAACATAATTTCACGTTGATGGGAATGATAAAAAAAAAATGAGGGGTAATTGATAATATGTGAGAGAAGAACTCCAGGCACATGTAACTGCTAGATAGATCCCTGTATGTTGCTGTGGGATAGAGAATCAGGAGGGGCAGGGGTGCAGGCTAAGTGTGTGTGTCCTATAAAGCACCAAGCAGTCCTTGAAATTACGTCAGACTTTTACTTGCAAAAATGACAAGTGCATTTAATGAGCCATTTTTTTAAGTGATGTCACATATTTCGATACATTATCCAGCAGTTTATTAACCGCCATGCCAAATCAGTGTTATTATAGATGAAAAAATTGTTGCTACAACAACTTCTCCGAAGTCATGTTGATCAACAAGTTAAACAGTTGGCACTTCTTTGTGATCGTTCTTGCTGTTGTGAGTTCAAGGGCTGATGGCTTTGCCACCCCACAAGCTCTTAGCAGGGGACTTCGCAGAGGTTGGCATCCCCAAGTGCTGAAAAGACTGTGGGCCGCCCCTGGTCGATTTCACTGCCTCCAGCTGGAAGACCCCGGCGTTGTTTTCACTGGTTGCAGCAACTCAACAAATAAAAATTGTAAGATACAGAAACTTTCCAGAGAAATGTCTGGAAGGAAACCAGTGTAAGTTAGTTTAAAGCCCTCAGCCCTTAGCTAAGGCCATTCCCCAACAACTTTGAAAAGTTCTCTTCTGACGCATCTGTACCTGCCCGGGGGCAGGTTGTCGGGAGGAGGTGCAGTCACCTGGACTTTCCCAGTGCAAACTTCAACGTCGGGTGAGGAAATCATCACCCCAGGACTTGTAACCTCCCCCCTTCTTCTAACTCAGAAAAAAAACCTGCCACAAAAGTCTCTACTCCTCGGTTGTAAACGCGCGGCGATAGGGCGCAGCGCCCGGCCCCTCCAGCGGCAGGAAAAGCCCCAGCTGCAAGCTGCTGGGCAGCTGGGCGGGTCACCGCCTTCAGCGCTCCAGGTCCTCGGTGCCCGCCGCGGTGGGCCAGGGGCACGGGGCCGAGCTGGGTGGAGCCACCGCCGCGGCCCGAGGGGTAGAGCGAGGCGCGGCGCAGCACTCGGAGCGCGCCTTTGCTCCCGCTCTGCGGGGACCCGGCCGCGCGGCGGCGCCAGGTGAGGAGCGGGCGGTGTTGGGTGGGGAGGCGGGGGCTGTGCGGGCTCCGCGGGTCCCGGCCGCTCCCCTGGAGCGCTGCCTCCCCTGCCGCCGAGTTGGTCGCCGCCGGCCGCGCGGCTGAGGGGTGGGGGCGGCGAGGAGGCCGTGGCCGCCCGGGCCGAGGAGGGGCGCGCCGAGCGCGCGCGGCGAGTCCGGAGTGGCCGGGTGCCTGCGGCTGGAGCTGCGGCGGGGCCGGGGCCCGGGCCGGAGGGAGGGAGGGAGGGGGGTCTGGACGAGGTTGGGGGCGGCGGGACCGTGGAGAGCGGCGGCTCGGAGGAAAGATGAGAAGGTGAGTGGGCGCCGGGCACGCAGAGTTGCTTTACTTCTCTTGGAGGCTGCAGGGACAAAAGCCCGGGCTGGGGTGAGAGGAGCCCGGGCAGCACAGCTTTGGGGGGCCCTGAATCTCGAGGGCTGGGTGGACTTCTGGCTGAGAGGGACCTGGAGAGGGAGTGTCGGGGTAGAGGAAAAGCTCACAGATCGATTGTAGGGAGCTGGGGACTTTGGGGGGGACCAGAGACCACTTTTGCGAGGACTCTGGAATACCCAAGAAAAGAGGGATCAGTGTCGTCGGAATAAAGCTGCTAGGTCGCGGTGGACAGAGGAAAGACAAGTCCGCTGCTGCGTGGTGTGGGACCCTGAATTCACAGAAGAGCCTCCCTGCCCCCCAATCTCTGGTTCTCTGCCCTTCTGATTCTACTTTGTTCTAGAGTGGGGCTCGCGAGTTTGAACCATCCAGAGCCCCAAGAATTGGATTTGGCCGTGGATCCCACAAAAGTTTGTGTGGCAGTCTTTGCGCCCCTAGAGATAGTAGAAGCGTTAGGAAAAGTCTTGAACCCCTGTTTCGTCCGCACCGGGATCTGCGGAGGCGCTGCTGAAATGTTTGCTGGTACGTTTATTAATAATAACAGCCCTAGCGGTCATCACTGATTAACGTGCCGAGGACCTGGGAACTCTCGCCACCGTCAGGAAGTTAACAGGCTGACAGGCTGTCCCTTCCACGGTTGGGGTTTCCTGTTTGAAAAGAGTTTGGGAAGTCAAACCTGCTTCCAGCCCCTACCCAGCTTGCTTTCTTATGTAAAGAAGGAACCCCGCTTTGAAAAGTAGACTTTGGAAAGTAGACTTGCCCGGGGCTGGAAATTCTCTTGGCTTGCCCTGCCCGCTTCCCTAGAAGTCTTCCTTCTGCAGCTCAGAAGGATCTTTCTGAGTGCTAGATGCACAGCTAGTCGCAGCCAGAGGCAGCAGGGAGTGAAACTAGGGGGAGAAGCAAACAGATGTGGAATCCTTGCAGTGTAAGTATTTGTCAGACCTGTTTACCTTCATTATAATAACGTGTACGTTGCAGGTATTTATTTTTCAGGTTTGGACGTCTAACTTTAAGCTTCCTCGTTTGGTTTAATTTAGGTGAGATAATGTCTCTGAGAGTCTAACATTTATCTGAATTCTGTCGGGGAAGGTCTAAATGAAGTTCACAGTTTCAGTGTTAAACTTTTGCCCTGAGAGCACTTGAATTCTTGGTTCTTGGTAGGCTAGCAACGGAGCAGCTGGATTTGGGATAAATAAACCTTCAGAGTTGTCTACTTATTTTAACAGAATGGCTATATCCCTGGTACCATTGCCCTCAATTGTGCAAATATTTGTTTGAATAAAGAGTTAAGGTTCTTTGAAAAGTAACAGTTGTGGCTATTCATGGTTCCCTTTTCAAATCCTGGTTTTAGTTACCTAAAAGGGTTTTTGGTTGAATTTTTTTTTGCCCTACATATATTTAATATGGAAATTTAAACACTACATGTACTTAATTCCCCCAAATGCATATAACTGCTGTTTCCTTTAAAAGAAAGGGGGAGTTGAGTTTTTGCCCCTAGATGACCTTCACCTCCGGAGTCCCAGAGATTTGCAAATCGCAGCCTTTCTCACAAATGGAAAAATGAGATGTTTGGTTAAGAATAGTCATCATTTCAATTTGCAGACTTCTGTCTGTTTCATGCAGCTTGAAGCTGCTGTTCATTTGGGTTGAAGACCAACTTACATATAGAGGGTATCTTTTGGATCCCTGTTTGAAGTAAAAGACACTTGGGAAATTGGGCTAAGAGTTTGCTAACTCCTGTCTTAAAGAACCCAGACACAGGATACATCGAACTCTTTGGCAACTTTTTCTGAAACATATTGTTTACTGATTTTTGCACAGGAAAGAGAAGAAAAACTGAAGTGATTAAATCAAACACTGCTTTTTCAGTATTTTTTTCTAAGCTCTATTTTGAGGTATAAAAGCAAGGATTGACTTGAGTATACTGGAAAAGTTCCTGTGAAAAATGTGACTCTTTTTAAACACTAAAAATCCCCTTGAGGTTGTGACTTTGTATGCTAATTCCCAGCCCTTCTTGGGGAAGGTATGCTATGAATGACTTGGATAGAGAATGGTTTTATACAGCTCCCAAGTGGAATCCATGTGTTTTATAAAATCTGACTATGAATGTCACCCCTTTGAAACAAAAACAGCTTTTGAATATGTGCTTTATTTTAAAGCTCTGCTTGTACATTACAGCAGTGGTTCTCAGTGGAGTGGGGGTGGCATTTTGCACCCGCCCATCCACCCCTACCGAAGGAATATTGGCCCAGGTCTGGAAGTATTTTTTGGTTGTCCCAACTGGGGGCTAGGGAATAGTCCCAATGACCAGCTGGGTCTGGCAGATAGTGGGCAGAGGCCCTGAAGACTGTGTAATATTCTGCAATGTACCGGGCACACAACAAAGAATTATTCAGCCCCAAACTCTTTACTAGAATACTACCTCATGGGCATATGTTAACAAGATTAGGGATCTTAATCTAATTTGGATCCTCAAGAAACCAACTGTATTCTTTCTCAACACAAAGGAACCATGTCATAGAAGCCTTTTTGTCTGCAGCACATTCTTTTGCCCTTGGCATTAAGGGTCTTAATATACCATAGAAGTGAAGAAACTTCTGTTCATTGATGACTTTGAGTTGGCTTACGATCACAGAATTTTGGAGTGTTTTGAGCACAAGGGAGCCTCAGAGATCACTGAGTTGAACCTTTTCATTTAATAGATATAAAAATTGAAGTATGTAATGACTGTAAAGTTAAGTGAGTTAGTGGCAGACAAAGTTCTAGGTACAATCCAGTATTAGAGAATGTAGAAGCTGCTATTCAGGCAAATGTAGTTTTTAAAAAACTGGACTTCACCCTTTGTAAGAGTTTAGAGGGACAAATCTCCATGAGGAAATAAACTCTTTGACGGGGGAAGGGTGGCCTTAGCCATGGTTACAGGAGCATATGCCTGGGTGTGTCTGCCTCAAGAAGGAGATAATTCCTTTGTGTGACCTGTGACACTCCACTTCTGGGGCCTGTACCATCCTTCCCTTGGCAGAGTAGGCAACAGATGGTTCCATAGACATAGCAGATGTTGCTTTTGAATCCAGGTACAAAACAGAACATTTGAGATTTTCTATCCCCCCCTGCCTTCTGTGTTGAGTAGAGTGCATGAATGGATAAGGTTGTCATGAACAAAAGGGAGAATGAGAGGTCTCCTGAGCATGGAGTTTAAAAGACACCTGGCATGCAAGAAAATGAGTATGCATCTGGGGCAATTGTGGGGGAAACTCAAACTGAGGAGTGGCTAAGATAAATTTGATTGTATAGAACTTGGGTTAGGAATCTGAAGAAAACTCAGGATTGACTGTTTCTTCAAGGGAGTAGAACAGAATTGTTCTTGGGGTAAAAAGAACCTCAGAAATCCTCTTGTCTGAATCCTCACCTATAATTCACTTGGCTACATGGTGCCTGACCTGCACGCGCCATCTCTTTGTTTCTACCACACTTCCCCTGACACTGTACTGGCACTGCCATTCCATCTGTTTACCTAATGGGGAAGAAATGATATAAAGTTATTGTCAGTTTCCTAGGAGAGTTTTAAAAGCAGGAAATTTATGAAGGGCTTTATTTATTTAAAGGACTGATTTCAATGAGTTTTTGATTATCACAGAGTTGTGATACTCTGATGAATTACAAACATACATATTCACATGTTTACATCTCACCCACTAGCCCCAATGATTATGGATTCTAGTTCTGTGGGCCAAGTGATTCTGACACAGAAGTTAAAAATCCTCAAATATGGAGCTTCTGGTAGTATGGGAGAGTTTTATTATGACCTTGGGAAAGGTCAGCTCTCTGAACTGAACTGAGGTAGGTTCTTATCTTGGACTGCCAGCCAAATGGGTGCACCTCAAGCCAATGCATAGTAGTATATTTAGAAATGATTTATTTGAAAGTGCTGATTTTTTAAAGGGGCCTGCACCCTGCGTTGCTGCAATCATTAGGTGTAGCAGCCTTTTCATTATACCTTTCATCTAGTTATTCTTGAGACATTTTTCCAGATTGGAGAGAAGTCGTGAGTTGATTTTTTGTTTGTTTGGTTTTTGTTTTTTTAACTGTTGACTGGAAGTATTTATTGGTATTGATTATTGTGTTGCTTGTGTTTTGAAAGTGAATAAAATGGGGCCTCCCCGGTGGCGCAGTGGTTGAGCGCTGGGTTGCGAAGCTGCCCGCGGCCTCCGCGGCGCCCATTCAATCCCTGGCTGTTTCCAGGCCACAGGAGGAGGGTCCCACATGGCGCGCAGACCTCTCCTGCCGCCCGCTGCTCCCCTCAGCAGTGTCCTTCTGCCTGCTCTGCTCCCCGCTTTGGCTCTGGTGAATTCTCTCACCCTCCCGCGCTTCTGACTGTACCCAGTGCATGTATAAACAAAAAAAACAAACAGAAAAAAAAATAAATAAATAAATAAATAAAACATGCCTCTATTAAAAAAAAAAAGTAAATAAAATGAAAAAGGGCCGCACAGTTACAAATCCCTTTAAAATAAACATTTAGTAAGGCAGAACTTGTTTCTGTTTGAATTTTCTGGAAGCTAATTTGCACATAGTTGTTTTCATGATATTTAAGGATGCTTCCTACAAGTGGGGAAGAAACTTCGTGCTGTATCTGCTTTAAAGGCAAAATTGTTACCTGTGACAGCTAGTGGTTGATAAGAGAAACCCAGTATAAAGATCACTTTATTGAAGTGAGTGGGAAAGCTAGGGGCTGGAGAAGCTTCCTATACAACAAAACATAAATAAGATATAGAGTAACAGGCTAAATTATATGAAAAAGTCTTTGAGAAGTTTTAAAAAGAAATTAGTGTGTGTTGGTTGATTTAGTAGATGAACTGATTTTCCTTATATTGCAAATTAAAGGTAAGAAAAAGTTTATACATACTAATATTTAATATTGTTACCTTAAGCATGGTCAACCTTGTCTATGACTGCTGCTAAATCTGAAGTTCAGTGGATGCTATGTAATCACCTTAGAATATTTTGTTTGTACATTGTGGGTGACTTCTCCAGATGGCAATATGCTTGTATAATTATCATATGAAATAGTAGAAAAGCCTGCTGCTAAAGGATTTTTTCTAGACTTATGTCTTGACTACTGTACTGCAAAAACAAGGGCAGGTAAAAGTGGAGGGAAGCCAGCTCCTGCATTCTTTCAATCAGTTCAGACTCAGATGGAATAGTGCTTCGTAGCCAAGAGATACACAGAGAGGACTGAGAAGTGATGTCTGTCTGCCACACTGCTTATGTCACTGCAGAATTAGAATTTCACAGTGTAAGATTTACTCAGGAAATGGCAAGCCATGGAAATCCAGGCAGAATATTGTTTATACATCACATTAAATCAAATACCCATTCTGTGTTGCATCAAGGTTAACTGATTAGCCCTTTTCCCCACTGTTATGTTGAAACAATTTACCATGCCCTTGGAATGTCACCGGCAACAGTGCCGGTGAAATCTTTTCCCAATTAGGTAGCTGCCACCTTATCTCTAAAACATGTTTCTGTTCTGTGGTCATTTCCATTTCCTGCATTGTATAACTGGCACTCCTGTGTTATTTAACCAGTATCTATGAGAGCCTAGAAAGTTGGAACAGCAAGAACTTCTAGTTCACCATCCCCTTTTTAAATAGGGGGAAACCTTGGCTAAAATAAGGTGAAGACCAGCAAGGTTGACTTGCTCCGGCTCTCACTTCTGTTGGTTATTTTGGCAGAACCAGCACTGGTTCTGGTCTCCTGACTCATGTTCCTGGCATCCTGTCCAGTGTTCTTCATACCAGATTGGCCCTTACGATAAAAATAACATCCTAATGTAACCATTTCCTTTATTAGGTGGTCTTTTGGCCAGATACAGAAAACAACAGTGATTACATTTAATTTAGTCAGTTTATTGGCCTCTACTGGTTCAAATCCTTTTCCCGATACTTTCAAGCAATAAATGGCCAAAAGGTAGGTAGCAGGAAAGGGAAAGGTTAAGTATCTTATAACACCAACTCTGCATAATCAGCCATTAAGTAATGAAGTGATGGTGTCAGTGTTGTTTTGTTTACTTCATGGTATTTAAAAAAAACCATCCACTGAGCCTTTTAATCAAAGGGGAAAACAATATGACCCTGGGTGATGTGTTCTCTTTGTGTTTGATCCTTCTCTCTTGTGCCTTCTTATGTTCTGCCTATTCCCAGTTCATTAATATTGGGCAAGAAAATGGGGAATGTAGTATGCTTGGATTTGGGGGAATGCTATGTTGGAAAGATAAAAGGTGATACTTAAGAAAGTGTATTTCTAATGAGTAGTGTAGAGTAAGGACAGGATGGTGATCAGATCAGAATTTGCTCCCCAAGACTCTCAGCTGCCAATTTGAGTCCACAGTAGTGGTTACAGCATCATGAAAAAACATCTTTATCCCATTGTGATCCGACAGTGAACATTTCTCTTGCTTGAAATTAGCTTGCAGGGTGCTTTCTCCCCTCGTTTAGGAGTGTAGCTGATGGACAAGTGCACACACACACACATTCAAGTCTTCCACTTGTGTTATATCTGACTTCGTCTTCTGTGGTGATCACATACAACAGAGCAAGGTTTCCCCAGGTCTGAAGGCGATTGATGAGAGTCAGCCTGAACCCGGGGATGACATATACCAGCGATCCGGAATAAGGAGCATCTGAAAACATTTGATTTTAGGGGAAATTTTTGGAAATCCTTTTCTTGAACTAAAACTATTTTAGGATTCTGGAAGAACACACAAATACGGGTCTATAATTTCTTACCTAAAGAACTCTGCCCAGAAGCTTTTCCCGAAGCGGTAACATGATTTAATAATCTATAAAATATGCCAGTTTCTCTCTTCTCACAAACACCTAGGGGGGTGTGTGTGTATGTGTAACATTTTTTGAGGCTTAAATTCTTCAAGATATGTAAGGCAAATTTGGCAGTTTTTGAGAAAACTAACTTTTCAAGTTTCTGAAGGGATGGTTTTATTTGGGCACATGTAGTGGTGACATTTAGTTATTACACCTAGCGTTATAGTAAAAGTATACTACACTGGCCTGATATTCATAATCTGGATAATGCATTTCCTTTCAAATTTTTCCCAACTACCTAGAAAATTCTGCTTTTAGGAGCTTACTTCACTATGATAGAGGATTA
Organism: Talpa occidentalis; assembly: GCF_014898055.3. NCBI lineage: Eukaryota > Metazoa > Chordata > Mammalia > Eulipotyphla > Talpidae > Talpa > Talpa occidentalis. The sequence continues at coordinate 53,013,981 of NW_023604295.1, read as the reverse complement.
GTATTTTATACTTTAAAAAAGTCATCAGCTAGGAGCCCCTGCTGTGAATCCTACCCTTCTTTGTACAGTGAGCTGCTATAATTTTAAGCCAGTATATATTTGTTTATTTTTACTCATTTTGAGTTTCAGAATGACTTTTAGGTTTTCATCTTTTACCTTTTAAATAGTTTTATGGAAAATTTTTAAATGTACACAAAAGTTAAGAAAATAGACACTGAAATTCCATGTATCCATCACTCAGCGTCAACAGTTTTTCTATATATGCTAGTCTTGTTTCATCTGTAGACCTACCTTCTCCCCCAACAGGGATTGTTATAAAGTAAATTTCAAATCCAATAATATTTCATTCATAAATAATTGAAAGTGTAACTCCAAGGGATTAGGAAAAAAAAATATATATATATACCTATATTATCCTGCCTAAAAAATTATTAGCAATTGCCATAGCATCTCTGTTTCCAGTCAGTGTTCACATTCCCTGATTATCTGATAAGTTTTTGTTTTGTTGGGTCGTTCAAAACAGGAACCAAATGACGTCTACACTAGCATTTCATGGTATGTCTTCCAAGTCTCTTATAATCTAAAGCAGTTTCCTCTCTTAGTTTTTTTCCTTCCCTTGCCATTTGATGGTTAGACATTGGTTCCTCTATTTTCCTGTAGACTTTCCCACATTCTGAGTTTTAAGTGCTGGCATCAACTTAGTGTTCTTTAATATGTTCCTCTGTCCCATGTATTTTCTGTAATTGGAGGCAGTGTGCTTTTCATTTGAGGCCATTCCTACTACATCATTGTGTTGAACTTAATGCATAACATTTATGTAAATAACAATAATTAACATTGGCTCTTTAAATAATGCTAAAGCTGCTTTAATAATGGCATAAACACAAATGTGAGTCCAGTTGATAAAAGTTAAGTCTCGATTATTTAGGTTCAGCTCAGGAATGTGCTCGTGGCGAGGGACTTTGAATAACCTAAAGGTTTTTTGAAGTTGTTTCTGCTTTCTTTCTCCCTCCCTTGCCTTCTTCACTAGTTGAAGAGTTATCACAGGAAACACACAGCCAAATTCCTTGCATAGTCTAAGACTGTTTAAATTTCATACAGACAAGTCTTGTTCAGAGGACCAGCACACAATTTTTCGAAATCCCTGTAGTTGATGTTTTATATCTTCAGTAAGAATCCTGTAAAATCTTAAGAATTTTAATAGAAAACAATCTAGACTTATTTAAAAATAACCTCTGACTTATTTAAAAGTAGCTTCTGATCATAGGAGATAAAGCTCCTCATTTGAAGTACTGCTATTGCTGTTGATTGTATTTACTTTTAGGAACCCCGAGTGCATCTGGAGGCCTGCTTTTGACAGTCCTGGTTTGCAATACAGATAGAAATGACAGAAGGTGCTGGTAGCCTGGAGTTAGAGTCCTTTGTTGTAAGGATGGGCTTGAAATCTTTACTTTTGTCCCCCTTTCAGCCATCTGCATCAGTTCTTCTCATCCCCATCACTCAGCTCCCTTTCCTCCCTGTACCATCATCTAGTACTTTTGATTTTTCCTGGCAGGTCACCCTTATCTCTTCTTTTAGCTGTTTTAAGCATGTAATAAAGTAAGAACTCAAAAGTGAAAACAAAAGAAACCAAGAGAGAAACAGTGTCATCAGCATCTGGAGACATCGTGTAACGTTCCAGCAGGCCTCACCTATCTCCCCAGCTGCCGGGCATCATCCTGACACCTGGGGAATTCAGAGGCGACCTCACATTGCCTGGGTTCTGAAAAGCTTTTTCTGGCTGTCACAAAAAGCATTCGTGCTGTGGGCATAGAATGTACATCTCTGAGTGTGTGTGTGTGTGTGTGTGTGTGTGTGTGTGTGTGCGCGCGCGTGCGCGCGCAGGTGAGACAGTCAATTAGGATTGTCACAATAGACTTAATCAGCAAGAATAAAACAGTCCCCTTATTCTGCCTTTAAAACACATTTATTCCTGTGGAATTGCTTTTTTGGATTTTTTTGAGAGCTACAAGCATCCACTGGGGGATTATCAACTTGCCTGTATGTACCTAGTTGGATAATAATGATTTTGTTCAAACAGGCAGATCTTTAAATGACAGCAAACACAGTACAAAGGGAATCCATTTGCTGCAGTTTATTTGCAAAAAACAGTAAGGGTCCTATATCTATGATTAGTTTTTTTTTTTTCCTTTCTGCACTGGGGTATAAAATCTTGAGTGTGGAGGAAGTTTAAGGGAACAGAGTTTCTGAAGCTGGGATGAGTGAATGACAAGTTGTCTGGAGATGGATGTTGAGACAGTGGGAAGGTCCAAGATTTGAGACGCTTGCAGAAGATACATGGGAGGGGATATTTGAAGGAGAATATCTGGGACTATTTGCTGGGAGGATGATGTTTGCTGATGGGTGTGGGTTTGTGTGTAGAGGTGAGGCTTATTTGCAGGGATCAAGGAGGCTGAGAATGATTTTGTAATGAAAGGAAATATTTGTGGAAGAAGGGGGTATGTTTGCAAAGCCAGAGTTGGGAGGACTAAGGATTTAACTGAGGATGGTGTTTGGATAACAGAGAATGAGCAAAATAGGCTGCCTTTGGATTTCTGAAATGAGAATATTGCTAGAGAAGGAAATGGTTGTTCCCAAAACTTCTAATTAGCCACTTCATCATGTTTTCATGTTTGAATTAGTGGAAAAGGAGAGTTTTGTATCTATTGTTCCCCATTCTTAAACATGGAGTTTGAGGCTGAAATAGAGTTCTCAGTTTTTCCCTTTCATTCTTGAAAAGTGTTCTCTCCAGGCCCCATCTGCTTCCCTTGGTGGCCACAGAAATACAAACCTCCCTTCCACACCTCCCCTGCCCCCTGGATTCATAAAGAACGGCACTGCTTCTGAGGGATGGCTTTTAGCTGGGGTCTGAGTTCAATTACATGTCATCAGGAGATGTTTTATTTATAACATTGCCGTATCGTAAACATCAGTGCTAAGAAGACCGGCCTGTGGACCACCAGTGTTCTGGGAGAGTGTTCAACACCAAGCAGCAAAATGTGCTTGCGAGTGCCAGCCCCACATGGCTTTGCAAGACTCCTAAATAATACAGGAAGGTACTAGTTGTTTTACACGGATGCTCCGACTTTATCATAAAGTAGAAAGTTTAATGTGCAGATTTAGAATTGGGAGCGAAAGTGGATTATGTCCCCTGAATTTGCTTCTATAATCCACAGCCCTCTCTTTTTCCAGCAATATGAAATGATTTCCATTTTTCTATCTTGCTCTTGTAGCCCTCCATTGATTAATCCTGCTATATTGGGTAGTCTAAGAGTATCCGTGTAAAACAACTAGTACCTTCCTGTATAATTTAGGAATCCTGTATAATTTAGAATCCTTCCTGTATAATTCCTGTATAAAATACCTTCCTGTATAATTTAGAATCCAAACTCTTTGGTAGAAATTACCTGGAAGATTGTATTTACATAGGCCAGACTTGAAGCTCCTCTCCTCTGTCACAACACAGCACAGCAAACAATTCATTTTAATTTGTTTGCTTTCTTTGCTACCTGGGTGTGTCTTCATTATCTTGAAACCAAGATCACCACAGCCTGGCCCTTACAAGCTGTAAACTCCCTGCTGGTAATTTTGCAGTTTGAGTGGGCTTAGCTTTAGTGTTGTGTTATGTGGTTTTAACAGAGCTGGAGAGTTTTATTTTAAAAGGTATGCCAGAGAGAAAAGAATCACAGAAGACACTTTTAAAAATAATCCCCGAGGTTGGTTTTTCAAGTCCTTTTCTTCTCCAGGGAAAAAAGTATCCCGACTTTCTTTCAGAGATCTCTTCATGACTTCTTGTGTTTTTTAATTGACAGTGAGATGAAATATATTTCAGATGATAAAATAGCAAGAGCTCTGGGGGGATTGAATTTATGAATTGGTAAGTAAGCCCCGACATTTCAACACACATTAACTTCTTTCCTGTTTAGACTTCCAGGTGTTGTCTTTTCTGTCAGATGGGCACCAGATGCCTGCGCCCCTTCTGCAGGCCCTTTTGTGGATGTGCATGTAATATGTGAACCTTTCAAGCCCTTGGGACTGTTTTGCTGCCACAATGACATAATGCACTGATTTTGTCATTTCACTGAGACTTCTTTTTTGTTTACATAAAATGTACAGGAAACTCCAAAAAAAAAAAAAATACACCAGTGCAGATCAAGAAGCCAGGCTGTGTGAACTTCAGAGTCTCTTTGCCTCTTCTCTTACACAGACCTCACACCCCCACCACCTCCTCCTGGCTGGTCACTTCAGAGATACCTCTTGTGGTGCTGTCTTTCACTCGCCTCAGTCCTGCTGCTTCTTCTTACTTTTTCTGAACTCAGCTGCAGTCTGATGCATTCAGTATCCGGTGCTCCCCTCACACCAGTGCTCCCTCATTGCTGGGGAATTAACCCCAAACTTTTCCATTGTGTTCTCCACCTCCTGCTTCTACTGTGCTTGCTCACACCCCAATCCTCATTGACAGTAGACCTGCTAGTCCTCATCCTCGGGGTATGTTATAAGACTCCCAAGTGGATGCCTGAAACCTCAGATAATACCGAACTATATGTATGCACACACACACACATACATATACACACATATGTGTGTATATATGTGTGTATAAGTGTATATATACATATATGTATACATGCATACACATATACATATACACACGTGTGTATGCATATACACACATATATACATATATGTATATATGTATATATACATGTGTGTGTGTATATATATTGTGGCTCAGTTTCCTTCTGTCACACACATATATATATATATCCTATATATATATATATATATATATATATATATATATATATACTGTTTTCCCCCCACACGTATATCTTTATCATAAAGTTTAACTTCTAAATTAGACACAATGAGAGATTAACAATAATAACTAATAATAAAATATAACAATGATAACTACAATGAAAGTTATATGAATGTGCGCGCGCTCTCTTCTCTCTCTCTTCTCTCTCTCACAAACTACTAATTGTACAGAGTACTTTTGGAATCTGGTTTGTCATGGTTAACATGTCACAGAAATTGAAACATCAGTCAAAGGGGAGAGGGGCTGATGAGTTCATTACTGGTGTACTTTTCTCTATGCTTTTCCCATTTTTTGTCCTCTAATTGTGATCTCACTTGAAATGTAAAGAATATCCTGGAAGTAGAGAAGGAGAGCTATATCAGTGGCCACTATTGTTACTCCTGGGGTCACAAAGGCCATCTGTGTGACAATTCTTTAACTTTTTGAGGTGGATTTATTTGTGGGATTAAGTGATACCAAGTTGAGACGTGTCCATGTGCACTTAGCTGTAGCAAGTAAACTTAACTTAAGGAGAATGAGTGAATACCCTATTTGTATTTGATGATAAATCTTTCGGTGCACAATCTTTTACACATCCTTAAACCCAGTAAAGTTAAACTGAAAATTTGGAATATAAAATATGAAGCTCCTTTTAAAATGTTTTATGATGTTTGTCTGTTCAAGTCACTTATAACCTTTTTCTGTGATTATGTATGGTATAGAATTGTTGCACCCCTTTTCCTCCCATGTAGATAATTTATAACTCTGCTGCTGTCTCTTGTAGCAACTGTGAAGCTGATCTTTCAGCCCATACTGCTTTGAAATATTTTGACGTTCTGTTTAATGAAGCAAACTGCTTCAGTAATTAGATATTTTTTTGATTTAGGAAAAAAAAACGTGTGAGGAGGAGAGGGGAACCAAGTGTTACCACTTTGTAGGGTGGTAAGAAATCTGTAGTAGTTTGAGAATGCTATGGTTTTATTGATCCAAATAAAGATGAAACAATCTGGTAATATTTGGGTGATTAAGTAGCATTTGCAACTGCAAACAAGTTCTAATATAATATTTTATCATCTCAGTCAAAAACTAAACTTTTAAGTCCATTTTGATATAAGGTGTTAAACTCTTCAACTTCGTTCTATGGAAGTAAATATGTAAAATGCAGAGTTTGGGTTCAGTGCACGGCTTTGATTTTTCTCTTAATCACGTCTGCTCTGGCTTGCTTTCTGGATGGCTGTCTCTGCACACTGTGGAAACATAGTTTCTAACTTCCTGCTGCTTCCCATCTTGTATACATAATTTTCTTTTTTCTTTTTTTAATTTTATAGAGGCATGTTTATTTATTTATTTGTTTGTTTGTTTGTTTTTTGTTTATATATGCACTGGGTACAGTCAGAAGCGCGGGAGGGTGAGAGAATTCACCAGAGCCAGAGCGGGGAGCAGAGTAGGCAGAAGGACCGAAGTACACTGCTGAGGGGAGCAGCGGGCGGCAGGAGAGGTCTGCGCGCCATGTGGGACCCTCCTCTGGTGGCTGGGGAGCAGCCGGGTATCGAACCGGCGCCACAGAGGCTGCGGTCAGCTTCGCAACCCAGCGCTCAACCGCTGCGCCACCGGGGAGGCCCCTTATACATAATTTTCAAACCAAATCTTCCACACTCAGGGTTTTAATTCTATTCTTTTGTATTTTAACATCTCCTTCATGGAGTTTTTTTGTTTATATCTTTGCCTATACCATTCCAAATGGTTGGAGGTTTGCGGTGCAATTTTAACCACTCTTAAGGTAGGCATAGGGCTAGGCCCCCTAGGGCATATCTTACACAATGGTGGAATAGGAAAGGATTCTATAAGAGAGTAATATATGATTTAAAAATACAATTTATTCTAGGAGACTTACATCCTAGTACTTAAGGATGATTGTATAGAAAATAACTCGTTTTTTCCTACACAATGTTTGTTACCTGTTTTGTCAGAGACAAGAGGTTTACTGGATATACCCATAGTCAGACTTCAAATGGCTTGGGATTTTGTTTATGTCCTTTAAAATCATAAAATTTTAGGTGTGGAAGTGACTTTTTGATATCATTGAAAAATACCCATCAGACCCCTTTTCCTTCAGCGAGACTTATCTTAATTGTCCTTTCTTTGTATTTTAACATCCTCAGACTAGCACACCTATTGGTTAGCAACCATCCATGTTCTTTTGCCAATTTGTCAATCAATCCTATATTAAGCATCTCAGTGTATCACAATCATTTGTTCATGTGTAAGTCTTTCCCTTTGGACTGTAAGCTGTTAAAAGGCAGGAAATGGTGTCTTTGACTACGTCCTTCCCAGTGCCAACCCCAGAATCTGGTTTATGGGGGGCAATTAATGAAGGTTAACGTCTTCATGGTAAGAAGGGATTCCTGAGACTTAGTGCCTTTAGACCTTGGTGGATTGGCAATGTCCTTGTTTCATATTACCCTCTTGGAGGGATGCAGGCTAACAGACTCCACCCCTGAGGAGCTGCATGCTAGTCGTCTTGCAGGGGAGTGGAAATGGATCATGCTCTAACTTTTGATGTTTCAGTTTGGAACAACCATGTCACTCAGATTTCACTGATCAAAGCAAGGGACATAGCCACAGTTAATGTCACAGGGATGAGAATGGCAACTCTATAGTTTCTGAAAGAAGGAAAACAAGAATAATAGTGAATAATGTTGACAGCTGCCGATTCACTGTGTGATGTGTGGTAGGCACTTGGGATCTATTTAATGAATGAAATACCTACAACTACTTGGAGATTTTAATTTTTTTCCATATAATATGCAGGAATAATGAAATATGCTAGTAACTACATTTTTCTAAAAAAAAAAAAAAACTAAGGACATTAATATTGTCCAAACTATGTTTAGCAAATTTCTGAACACTTATAACGACTTCATTCCCTTTATATTAAGGAAGATGTTGTGTTTGATTTTGTAGTTTTCTGTAATAGATGTGTTACATATGGAAAAGGTAAATTTGCATATTTAACATTTTTGCCTGTGAATTTGTGATTTGTAAGAAATATACATTTGCTCATTAAGCCGACCAAAATATATTTCCCATGCTAGTTTGGTTTTCGTGTACAATTCCTGGTTCACAACTCCCAAAAGCTCTGGAATTTCCTATGTGTTGTGATAAAGATATCTCTTGTTAGGTTAATGAAGGTCAGTTTTAGAAAACACCTGAGGTTGTGTGCTGGTTTCCATAGAAGCATCTGTGATTAGAGAGGTGGAACTTCCAGTCTCACCTGCCTTGTCACCCTCAGGAGAGGGGACAGGGAAGAAGGGCCAGAGATTAACTGTCACTCACCAGTGACCAATGAGTTAATCAGTCATGACTATGAAAGCCTCCATAAAAAGTCAAGAGGAAGGGACATCAGAGAGTGTTTGGGTTGATGAGCCTGTGAAGATTTGTACACTTGGAGGGGGCATGGACACTCTTAACCTTTCCTATGCTTGCCCTATCCATCTCTTCCTTCTGGTTATTCTTGAGATAGGTCCTTTGAAATAAATAAGTGATCTAGTGAGTATATGAGTTTTCTAAGTTCTCTGTGCCATTCTAGCAAATTAATCAAACCTGAGGAGGAGGTCTTGGCAACCTTTGATTTATCGCCATTCAGTCAGAAGTGTGGGTGGCAACTTGGGCTTTTGACAGGCACCTGAAATCTTAGGAGGCAGTGTGAGAACCTTCAATTTGTGGGATCAGGAGGTATGGAAGATAAGCAAGAATTACTAGACATGTCCTCTTCTTAAGTGTGTGTCCTAGTTACAGAGACAAAAACATTATGAAATTGATGGTTAAACATAAGTGACACATTATACAGACCAGTGATGTAATAACTAGTGTCTGAGGTGTCTGAGGAGTTGGAGGACAGTCTTTACAGTACCTGAGTCAATGGGAATGTTTAAGTTGTTTTCACTTTGATAATGATAAAAACAAAGTCTTTATCAGAATAAACCTTCATGTTTGCAGTGATAACTTGTAATTAAAAGATATGTTCATAGAATGAACCTTTAGCTTCTTAATTTGTTGAAACTAGACTTTGAAACCTATCTGTAAGGTAAGGTAAAAAGTATCAGGCTTTTCTGCCCTCCCACCATCAGGATAGATGACGGAACCCTGAGGTCCTGCATGCATGCCTGATGGCAGGCATCTGGAGTAGGGTGTGGGCATAGGTAGGTAGATGGGATTCACCTGGGCTAAGACTAGGCTTTTAAGGGCGGCATCACGGGGACGCCAGCAGGAGCAGAGAACCTGAGAGAGAAGCAGAGCCATGAGAAGAGCAGAGAGAATGTGAGAGAAGACTGGAGAGCCCATAGTAAAGACTTGCTGGGGGCTGGGAGGCCTGCCGTGTACATGGTGAATCCCAATAAAAGCCTGCAAAAGCCACTGAGGGTTCCAGGACTCCTCCTTTACCCGGTCTGCTGGATCAGAAAACCTGCACTGTGTTCTTCCTGTCCTTACACTATCTTAGGACTGCATATATTTTTTATAGAATCATGGAGGACAGAATCTTGAGAAGTGGTGGTTTCGCATAGGCGCTGAAGAGAGGAAAGATGCTACACTAGAGGAGAGAGTTTGAGATCCAGGGTGAATGTAGCGCATTTGGGGCTCCTGGGAACTTGAAAGAGACATCAGGATTAAGTTTTAAAAACTTCACCCTCACCCTGGTATGGGAAAAACTCTTTGGTCTATTATTACCTGCTTTTTTTCTGATGGGTGCAGGAGCTTTATTAAGTCTTTTTGTTAAGAAGATAATTCTTAAAGCCCCCTTTTAAAGAGTCATTATCTGACACTCATGCTATTGATCATTGTCCAACCAACTTTTTTTTCTCTGCCAGAGTTTTGTTTCCTTAGGACTTTACTTCTGCCAAGTTAATGATTTTAGCAGAGACATCTAAAGGAAGGTTCACTGCATCACCCCTTTGGATGTTTGCAGGGTACTCAGGAAGCAGGTGGTCCTGCTCGAACCCTAAAGGGGAATTACCTTTCTTATGTATCAACCTAATCCTGCACCTGTACTTGATTAGGGATTTGTTGTGTCAAATCTCATTGATGTCCTCTCAAATTATTTTTCTTTTGTATAAAAACGATTCCAGATCAGTGGTCTTTGTCATCGTTTTACAGTATGGTTTTACTAGGTTTATTACTATAACAGAGTTTGTGTCTGTTAATTACATTGGGCCAAGCTGCAAGACTGTGCTGACAAGTGGTTGGCCTTTTTAAGTCATTTTTGATAAGTAAAACTTTCTGTTGTTTCTTTTACAGATTCCAACAAGATTATGGCAGAGCATAGCCACATACAAAAACAACTGGATTTACAAAACGGTAGCTTAGAGGCAAGCTTGGTGACAAATCCCCTCGAGAACGATTCCCAAAACATAATGGAGAGTCTAAGTCCGAAGAAATATTCTTCCAGTCTGAGATTTAGAGCCAATGGAGACTATTCTGGCTCTTATTTAACCCTCTCACAATCTGTACCTGCTAAGAGAAGCCCTTCTCCTCTGGGAACCAGTGTCAGAAGTAGCCCCTCCTTGGCCAAAATACAGGGAAGCAAGCAGTTCTCTTGTGATGGAATTGACAAGAATATTTCCATGAAATCTCCCGCTCCTTTGCTTGGCACTTCACAGTCCCTCAGCGGATATTCCGTCGGGAGAGTGGACTTTGATCATTATGCTGGCCGGGACAGTGACAGGTCCTTGAGACTCTCAGAGAAGCCACCCTATTCCAAATATAGCACAAGGAATAAGTCACATGACAATGTCTACTTTCTCGGAGGGCTGGAAGGCCGCAAGGTGTCCGGCTCGCTCCTGGCCATGTGGAATGGAAGTTCCCTGAGTGACACTGGCTCCTCTCCCATCAGCAGATCTGGAGCGGCCAGCATGCCTTCCAGCCCAAAGCAAGCCAGGAAAATGAGCATCCAGGACAACCTGGCACTTCAGCACAAGTTGGCAAGACACAGGGAGCCAGCGTCTGAAAACGTCAGCTTAAGAACTAGGAAGTACTCAGGCAGCAGCCTGAGTCACATGGGTGCCTATAGCCGATCCCTCCCCAGGCTGTACCGGGCCAATGAGAACCAGCTGACACCTCTCAGTTTGCCCCCGAGAAACTCTCTGGGCAATTCCAAGCGGATGAAACTGGGAGAAAAGGATCTACCTCATAGCATTATAGACAATGACAATTACCTGAACTTTTCTTCTTTCAGCTCAGGGGCTTTACCCTACAAAACCTCTGTGTCTGAGGGAAATCCTTATGTGAGTTCCACCCTCAGCGTCCCTGCAAGTCCCCGAGTGGCTCGAAAGATGCTCCTGGCCTCCACCTCCTCCTGTGCCTCTGATGACCTTGACAGGGCTTCCTACTCTGGGACTAGTCCAGTTCCTCTGTTTCCTTCTGGAGAATCAGACAGAGTATTTGGCACCAGGAGAAACTTCTCTTGTGGATCTGTCGAGTTGGATGATGCAGATTTGGAGAGCCTCAGGCAGGCCTCGGGAACCCCGCAGCCTATTCTTCGGGAACGGAAAAGCAGCATCAGCTCCATTTCAGGACAGGACGACCTGATGGATTATCACCGCCGTCAGAGGGAAGAGAGACTCAGGGAGCAGGAGATGGAACGATTGGTAATCTTCACCTCACTTGCCCTCAGTTTCATTGAATAGCTTCTTGGTAGCAAACTTCAAGGATATGTGTGCATGTCAGATTTCCATGTCATTGGCTACTACTGTCCCTTTGTAGAAGTTCTCCTGCTCTCCTTCTTTCCAGATCACTATTAGTCACACATGGTTAATTCGAAGGCCTCTACGTGCCTAATGTTAAGTTTCTCTGAAGAGTTCTCACAAGTATAAATTCTAACAAAGGTAGTTGTGAATTTATTGTTTCTTCTAAGTCTTACAGACTTTTCTTTTCAGACTTTGAGGAAATACAGATTTGTGTTATTTGTATCATCAAATTTGCTTGTGCATGGTGTGATAGAAATAATCCGTGAAACTACGATTCATCAGGATTAGGCAAAGATTATTTTTATTCATTAATGATTAATGGTGAATTATCTCCTTAATGAGGGTACCATTCAGGATGGTAAAGTTGATTTTAAGTAAGACTATCGAGAGTATTTTAGTTACTGAAAGAAAGTATCCTGGAATAAAATTCTAAATCACATGCAAAACTAGTTAATGCCTTGTGGGACTAATGAAATGATAACCTTTAGTTTATAATGCATCTATTATATAAAGGACAGAATTTGTTTGAAAATTTGGGGAAATAACTATTTGCATGACTTAGTGGTTTGCATCTATTATATAAATATTTGCAACTATTATATAAAGGACAGAATTTGTTTGAAATTTTGGGGAAATAACTATTTGCATCACTTAGTGGTTTTGTTAAGTTAATGTCTATACTTAACAGTTTCCGAATATCCTAATCAACAATAGTGAATGAAAACAATTGTGTGTATCCCTAGAGAAACTGGCATTCTGTAGGTGGTTCTGTAAGATGGGGCTCCAGTAAGATAGGTCCTTTTGTTATCAAAAATAATATACAAAGATCTGAAAAAAATTTGTATTGAAGTAGCATTCCATAGGTTTCCAAAGATTTTTTTTAATGGTCACAAAAGGACACTGTACTTGGGCTTGATTCATTGACATAAATTCAAAAGAAATTTTAATGAGCATATGAAAGCCTTTCTGTATTTGGAAAACATCCAGCACTATACTGTGCTGAACAAATATTATTAATAAAGCCAGAGAATTTTTAAAAAGCACCTTTCCTTCCCTCCTCTTCTTTAGTATTTGGCAAGTAATAAGCTTCCAGCATATTCTAGAGCCAGTCTGCCCAGGACTGTCTGGCCAGCTTTGCTGTCCAGCTGTGCAACTTTAGGCAAACAACCAACCTCTTTGGAGTTTCTTCCCCTCTGAAATAGTAGTGCTAACAAGAGAGAAGACTGCTGTAGTAAGTACACGCTATGCTGAAACAGTGCCCAGCACATGGGGACCTGCAACGAACACAAGATGTTATTTATTATAAAGGCAGGAGACAAAGCTTGGACTATTGAGCCAGTTTTACAGAGGAGGAAGCTAAGGCTGAGGGAGATGAAAGTGCCTCTGGGTATGAGAGCTAGGGGATACAAGCTCAATTCACAAGCTACTCGGCCTCCTGGTTCACCATCCCCTAGTCCTGATCTGGGCTAAAATAAAGTAAAAAAATTAAAGCCAGAGAATAAATTTCTATCTGATGATTTATTAAGGAAACTGAGAACATTTCAATGGCTTTTCTTACTCCAGAGATCTTCCTTAAATGCCCTTATTTATTCTTTTGTTCCAAACACAAGAAATTTGTCTTCATCAGGATTCATCTTTAGCCCTGGTCAGTGTTGATGAATTTCTCTTTCCTTTAGTTTTCCCATATTCTCTAAGACTCCTGACAATCCAGGAAGTGACCTTCCTTACTGCCTTTTAGGTTAGTACTGTGTTAGTTTAACTTTTGGGAAGAGTTTTGTGGACATTGGCTTCAGATATATAAAAAAAAATTTTTTTTAAAGATTCATTTATTCATACAAGCACTGGGTACAGTCAGAAGTGCGGGAGGGTGAGAGAATTCACCAGAGCCAGAGCAGGGAACAGAACAGGTAGACTGACGAAATACACTGCTGAGGGGAGCAGCGGGCGTGGCAGGAGAGGTCTGTCACGCCATGTGGGACCCTCGCCGGTGGCCGGGGATCGAACCGGCACTGCATAGGCTGCGGGCAGCTTTGCAGCCCAGCGCTCAACCACTGTGCCACCAGGGGAGGCCCCAGATATAAAAATTATAACTCTCCTTAATAATGGGCTTTGTCCCATCTGGTGAAATGAAACTTATTTTTAAATATGACACTCTCATTTTGACCTCAGTTGCATAGTTTTTCTGATTAACATTCCAGGAAAAGGGAGGACAGATCCTTATTGAGCCTATGTATAATATTGTCATTAAAAAGAAAAGTGAACAGGAAAAAATATTTCTTCCTGAATTCTAGGGCTAAGGAGAACAAGCTACTAAGGAGAACAAGCTACTATTAAAAGAAAGTTCATTTAGTTAACAAAATCAGAGTAACAAAATAAAACATTAAAAATAGATCAAGATGGGGCCTCCCTGGTGGCACAGTGGTTGAGCGCTGGGTTGCGAAGCTGCCGGCAACCTCTGCAGCGCCGGTTCGATCCCCGGCTGCTCCCGGGCCACCGGAGGTGGGTCCCACATGGCGCGCAGACTTCTCCTGCCGCCCACTGCTCCCCTCAGCAGTGTGCTTCCTTCCTTCTGCCTGCTCTGCTCCCCGCTCTGGCTCTGGTGAATTCTCTCACCCTCCCGCACTTCTGACTGTACCCAGTGCTTGTGTAAATAAATAAATAAATAAATAATAAATCTTTAAAAAAAATAGATCAAGATGAATGCTAAAGTTTCCCCCATAAGAAAATAAATTAAAATATTTAACAATAATTTGTCAAACACATACTCACATTTATAAATTATTTCTGGTATCGTCCACTTAGATTTACATAATTCTTATTCCTCTGCATCTTGGGACATTAACTTGATCTCATGAAATCACCTTTTTCTGGACTCAAAGGAATCCTCAAAATCTGATTTAGCTGCCTAGTACTAATTATCTCACTCATTGCCCTAGTATCTTCTCAGGAGTTGATCTATGAAATATCAAGAGGAAAGAGTGCCTGGTGAAGTTCTGTCCACAAGGCTCCCAGACTGCCTTGTTGAAGGCACATTCTAGTTTTAACTTAAGCAGTATTTAGGTAAACATGAGAAGAAAGCAGAGAAACTGATAAAAATAAAGGTAGGTGGCTATAGCTAATTAGTGGTTAATTTAACAAACAGTATTTTCAAGGAGAGTTAAAAATCCTCAATCAGAGCATCGGCATTGGTCTTACTTAATCAGTGTTTCCCCTGTGGATAAGAATGTATTGTAGAGAGTGAGAATATTGTTTTGTATTCAGGATCATTCTGTCAAGTGTGCAGTCTCTCAACTTCATATTTTACCTGTACAGAATTAGCTTGGTTGAAAAGCTGAATTTCTTCCTGTGCAATTCTTGATAGTGTGCTATCTTTATGTAAGGGGCATTGCAGACATACCCAATTATTTCTAACATTCTTCCTTTTGTGTGGTTAAGGAACAAATCTGTGTGTTTGAATGGGCTCCTCTGGGGAAAATTTGAAATTGTTCAGATATAAAAGATATCGTAGAAAGAAGTTATTTTTTGCAGTTTAGAATCTGATCTTGGGGAGGCAAAATCAAAACTAATCAAAGTAGATTTTGCCATTTAAATAATAAAGCACCACAGATGCTTGAAAACAATGAGTGTTTCCTGTTACTCAACTTGAAAAGCCAGAGTATGTTATTTTATAAAAAAAAATAAACCTTAATTCATTCAGAAATGAGGAACTCTTTTTAGTCATTGTAAATATGAAGGATTTATCCCTGTCATTATAAAGCAAAAAAGTTACTCTTGTACTGAATATCTGCTTTCTGAGCATAAGTAACCTTTTACTACTTTTTGTAAGCATACACTGAATTTAGTTTACATTAATAAATTTCTTACTATGCTATGCATTTTCAAAAATATTTCATGTATAAACCCATTAAAATTATACAAACTTTGCCCAAACTTTAACAAATTTTGGTACCTCTTTATATATTTATTTTTGCAAATACAAAGCAAGTCCCAAAAAGCTCCCTTTGGCAAACCCACAATTTTTAAAAGTTCAACCTTTTAAGACCTTCAGTAGAAAAGGGATTATTAAAATTAGGGTGCATAGAAAGAAGAGGAGTGAAAGTATGTAGTTTCCCAATGAGACACCCAAAGTTATCCATCCCCTTGTGGGTAAATATCCAGCCAAACAGGGTTGCTCAAAGCAGGGCTACTAAGGCCCCAAAACTTGCCACAAGTCTAAGATACCTTTTGGTGAGCAATCATAGGAAAGGGACAGAAGGGGCCAGGCAAGTCAGAAAGGAAAAGTGCAAAAGCAAAGTACAAGTCAAGATAAAGGCTGCCACTGTCACCCTCCCCACAGGTCTCTCACCTATATCTCTTCCAAGTGTGTCCTTCCGAATCTCCCAAGTCCCTGGTGCAAGACCAAGGCCCAGAAGCGAGTGCAGCAGCTTCTTTGCATGTCTCTCTGCTCCACAAGCCTCCTCCAAGTCTTTAACTTTTGTTCTTCCAGTCTTCTCTCACATTTTCCACACACTTTAAGACAAAAGTACTTAAAGACATTGGAAATTTTGTTTAAGCTGACACATGACAGAACATAGTTATTGTTGATATTAAAAGGTTTGTCACAATTATAGTTCAGTTTGGGGGAGCAAAAATTTTATATGTTTCCTAATCTTAGACATTCTTTAGAAGTAATCTTAGCTTATCTTTTTAGTAAGCTAATATGACATTTAAGAAGTTCTTATAAACTAATCTCTATGAAAAGCAAATCAAAGCTTATTTTTTAAATGAAATTACATTTGTATTATACTGCACACTCATAAAACAAGGCAAAGACATATAACTTTATAAGCCTGATAATTAAATCAGTCTGATTTGTGTAAAGATTCACTTTGATCGTTTAAACTTATTTTCTGAAGCAAAATGCTTTGAAGTCAGCTGTTTTGATGAGAAAAGCCTTTTCCTTAAAAGGAGAGCACATTTAAATAATTTGAATTTCATGTTATTTTCCTGGAATATTAAAGATATTTAATTTATTTAAATGGTTATTAGTGTCTATAAACCAGTCTTTTTGGCTTACCAGAACTGAGCTCTTTTAATTTATCATTATCCCCAGGAGGTAGGAAAATATTTCACTTTTACACAGAGATTTTTTTTTTCAAGTACAGAGACACAAAAAAAGAACTTATATGGCATAAGTTCTATAACTGAAGCTGCAGGTCTAAATAAAACACTATAACCCCAAAGCTCACAGTTCCAGGTCTCAAAAAACTGGTTGTTTTTCTACTTAGCACATACTCTGGTCCTGATTTGAGCCCACGGATAGAAAAACAGCAAAGAAATTAACAGCATCAAATTAAACACAGCAGTAACAACAGACAGATGCCCCTCACCTGAGCAAGGCTAGATTCCATTCTGTCTGGCAGATCACCTGGCTGTAAGATCTAAGACCACAATCCCAGGCTTTGTTGCCCCCATGGGGTTAACGACTGGGTGTGCACAAGTCAAAGGCCAGCTACACTGGCCATGAAGAATCAGAAACAAAAACTAAAGCACAGAGTGAGGAAAACAAAAACTGCAGAGAATAGCAAGTCAGGGAAGGTAAAGTTCTGCCCTTTGGGAATTACTCCAGGAGCCAAGAAAAGCTGGGCTTGTAGCCCATGGGCTGGACTTGGTGAGCAATGCAATGTAATTGACTCTGCAGGGTTGAGTCCATTTGGATAGCTCACTGGGAACTCTAAATTTTCAAAGCATGATTTTCAAACAGCACGCGTAATCTTTATACAAAAAAGAATAAATAGATGCCAAAGATTTATTATTAATAAGGACCCCAGGCAGGACTAGACTGATTCACTTAAGCAAAATTTCAGTAGTGTTTTAACTGTGATCATTATGCCATTGTTTCATCTGGAGTTTTTAAGTTGTTCACTCTTTATTTGAAAATTCAAGGTAATTATGTTGAGTACCAAATACTGAACCATAATTATCAGCTCCAAGGACCTAATAATAAGGTATCATAATCCATTTTGAGTCTCCATTAAATAGACTGCTGAGCTATTTGAGATGTGTAGTTTATAATTTTTTCCCCTTCTTTCTTGCTCTCAGTTGCCAAATCATGCTTTTGTCAATGTGCCAGCCCTTTTTTCTTTTCTTTTAGAAACCAGATATTGAGGCTTGTTTAAAAATATTCCAAACTAAGAGTCACTAGGTGCAAGTGAGGTCTTGAGAAGGTCCTGCGTGGTGAAGTGTGGGCACTTCTGTTTCTAGACTTTGTGACATCTTTTTGGGGTAGTCAGTCAGTGGTTGTTACAATCTAGTTCTGAGCTATTTTCTGAGAAAGGGACTTCAATGAATAAGGTAACTCTGTAGGCCTGGGGTGCTGCTCCTTTGGCAAACTAAATATCCTAGAAGCTAGAAAAATTATCATAAAGTAAACAGGATATTCTCGTATTCATATCATTTGATTCCTGTGTCTCTCTCCCCATCTGCCCCCAGTTATACAGCGATTACCATCTAGCAGTGCGTCTTATGCTCCAGGGCAGTTAAAGTCATTTTTGAAAGAAAAGAGGCAAATAAAAAACTTGAACAAACCCTACTGCTGTGAGAGAGTATTAATTTAGTATGATTGCCAAAAGCATCTGCGTGCTATTGTGGAAAACCAGTGGCTTCCCACAATTGCATTGTAGCTGTCCAGTATTTTCTTTCTGGCTGGTGACAGTCATTTGCGGTGCCTTGATAAACAGCATTGTCGCCATGTAAAACTATGTAGGACCACACTTGATATTCATTTCTCAAACATGTTGTAATGCGTTACCAGCTCTCACGAGGCACTGCTGAATCAAGTTTCCTAATTTTTCACATACTCTACCACCCTGAAGATAAGGTTGGCTTCCTTTCAAGGCACATGTTAATATTTCCATGGCAGTTATTATTTGAAAAGGTGAAATGTCTGGGTTAGCAATTCTCTTCTGTTTGGAAGGTGTTTTGTTATAATAGCTTCTCTGAAAGCAGTTTATGACTAAAGAATTTTAAGTAGCAAGAGGCTGGGATCATGGCTATTTTACTCTCCACTGTACATCCATCTGAACAAGAAATAAAGCTCATAATAAAATTCTTAGAAATATGTACAAATTAGGCAAGAATAGAATGGAACTATTGACTAGAATGTCTGGAGAATGGGAAGCATTGCATGCTTATTTTTTCAAAAGAATGAGTGTTTTTTATAACCATTCATGACATTCAACCTGACTTTTCCTTATTCTGATTGTGACTGTACCCCTAGTTCTCAAATATTTCAAATTTAAACTCAAGTATGTAGCTTAGGTAACAGTGTCTGTACAAAAGAATGCAAGTATCTCAGCATAAATTCCTTTTTACTTCCAGAAATGAGGAAATTCCCTTTTAATTTTAAGTTAAAAACAAAAAGGTAAAAATGAGTTATTTTTCTTCATTTTGAAAATTTTGTAATTTTTTAAAAAAGATTTATTTATTTATGCATACAAGAACTGGGAGTGTAGGCCAGAGGTGTGAGGGTGAGAGGATTCACCAGAGACAGAGAGGAAAGCGGAACAGGCAGATTGACTGAAAACACTGCAGAGGGGAGCTGCACCATGTTGGTAGCTCCCTGGCAGGGGATCAAACTCATGCTGCAGAGACTGGCGATTGCTTGATAGCACTGTGTCTTTAACCCCTGTGCCACCAGGGAGGCCCGAAAATTTTATAATATTTTTTGTAAGAATTGGTGTGCTCCAAGGTCATACAGAATCCCAGGCTCAGGGCCCAGAGTGTTCCTAAAATTAAAACAGAAATGTATTAGAGCATATTTAAGGAATTAGAATATTGATGTTGTCAAATAAGTGTATATGCTCACTAATCTGCTTAATAATCTCCTTAAGGTGGGACACAAATACTATTTAAAGACCAGAGAGTAACCAGCTTGGAAATAATATTGTTACCCTATCTGTAGATATGTTTTACTTCTCCACGTGCTTCTTGATGCCTCCACTTCCTATGGACTCCTGACCCCAAAAGACCTTTTGGGGATTATGCTGAACTGTGTTGTAAGCTTGGCAGCATTTCTTGGTTGAGAGCGGAATGGACAGTGTAAAGAGAGTACTTCTTGTTGCCTACTATTGTATTAAGCATTTTGTTTTATATGTGAAGAAAGCTTAAGTATTGAAAACTGTTTTGTCCTTCAATATGACTTGAAAGGCATCACCTTCCTGATTCAGCCCTTCCTCTTGCTACATCCTGGCTCTAGTGTTACTTAGAAAAAAGTTTGCACTAGTGGAATGTAAGCCAGTCAAACTGCCAGTGAGGTTGAGAGATTGCTTTACAAACCAAACAAATGTGGCAGCTCAGGCTTTTTAAAGGGATATTTAAAATGATGACTTTCCTATATTTTGAGTCAGAATGTCCACTGTTGCGGCAGTCGATTTAATCTTTGGGTTTAGCATAGCCTTAAACTGATTTGTTTTGTGGAGTCCTGCTTTTCTTAGCTCCAATATGTAAAACAGTAGTCACTATGCAGGTGTTCACTTTTATGCCTTGCTGGGTGATTTATACAGTCTAGATAGAAAAACAATGCAAGCCATAAATGTGAACCACATTTGTAATTTCAAATTTTTTATGTTAAGAAAAACTATAAAAAAGCAGAATGAATTATAATATATTGGACAACACAGGATTAGATTAATGATACCACCCACTGCCCAAATGAGCTATTCTCCAAGGCAATTTCTTTCATTTCTAATAAAATGAGAGAAAATGTATGTAGCCAGTGGGTAATAGAAACGAGACTGCTATCTATGGTCAGAGCTCCTTAGGTCATTGGAGAATAAAATATGATCTGTAGCTTCTAAATAGCGAGTTCATGCCATTTATGAAGATGTTCAGTAAAGATTGAAGGAATTAATCATTGTTAGCTGTCTGCGTTATCTGAAAAGTAAAAGTGAACACATATTTTTTTCCTTTTTCCTTTCTTCATTTGGAGTGCTGGATAGGAAGGGCATGGGGAGGGACAAAATAGCATTTAGCAATAATCTAGTTACTCCACGTTGAGGACATAATACTGTTCTAGGTCAGGGTCATTATGACAGTTGCTGTTGAAAGCTGGTACATCTCTGCTTGAGAGGAAACCCCAGGGAACCCCAGGGTCTTGCTGCACTGGCAGTACAAGCTATTGCCTCTTGATGGTGCCACACATTTAAAAATCCCTTCTCAGAGCTGAGGGATTGTGTGCTGTGAATCTTAGCTTGGTTTAGCATTCTTGGGCTAATTCTGAAATATAGATGTTAACTTAGACTAAAAGGAAGCCTTTGCAACTCTATATCAGTTATGGGAAAAACCTTATTCTTTTTTTAAAATGATAAATCAATGCATGAAGACTCATTAAACAAGAAATAAAGCTCATACTAAAATTCATAGAAATATGTACAAGTTAGCAAGAGTAGAAAATATATCAATAATAACATGGACATGAGGGTGGAGTGATGTGGGAAGACTACTGATTCTTCATGGGAAAAGCTTGTCAAATTTCTTAGTATATCTAACTTAAAAGCTTTTAATCTACTTTTAAAAAATTTCACATCCAATAATAGATTTAGTGACTGTATTGGCTAATTGTTATAATTTTGGTTCTCCCCAGTTCTAGAAAAATTTATAGGAATGTTTGCTATGAAGAATATTTTAAAGTTTGAGCTTGATTTTTTTAAAAAAGGCTAAAACAGGTTATTACAATAGAAAATGATTCACCACTTTTTCAGTGGAGAATGTTGATTTAGCCATCTCAATGTGCAGGCTAAGACCTATGAAAAGACACTTTTAAAAAAGTAGTCTCTATTTTGAAATCACTGTAGAGTCACATGCAATTTAAGAAATATTTCAGAGAGTATCTACGTACGCTTTACTCACTTTCCTCCAGTGGTAACATCTTGCAAACTATCATACATCAGGACCAGCATGTTGACCTTGAGTCAGTCAAGACACTAACAGCTCTGATGCCACATGCTTTCCCCACAGTGCCCTTTTTTTTTTTTTAATACAAGCACTGGGTACAGTCAGAAGCACGGGAGGGTGAGAGAATTCACCAGAGCCAGAGTGGGGAACAGAACTGGCAGACTGATGAAATACACTGCTGAGGGGAGCAGCGGGCGCAGCAGGAGAGGTCTGCGGGCCATGTGGGACCCTGGCTGGTCTAACCGGTGCTGCAGAGGCTGCGGGCAGCTTCACAGCCCAGTGCTCAACCTCTGCACCAGCAGGGGAGGCACTCCCCACAGTGCCCTTTTACAGCCACTCCCGTTTGCCTCCTACCTTCTCCATAACCCCCAGCAACCACTGCCTATTCCCATTTCTAAAATTTTGTCATTTCAAGACCGTTTCATAAATATAATCACCTTGTGTGTAATTTCTTGGCTATGGCTTTCTTTACATGATGTAATTCTTTGGAAATCAGCCAGGTTGTACCATGTTGATAGCTGTTTTTCAGCTCCGTGTCCAGGATGTACACACCAAAGAAAATGCAAGGAGACTCACTTCTGTCTTTTTCTTGTGTCTCTAGCATCCAGGCTAATCTGTTGCCAGCTCTCCACCCTTTCGAATCTTGATTTTGTCTTGTACACAAATGTCCAGGTTTCATAGCTGTTCTTAGTGGGAGGAAGAGGGAAAAGTAGCTCCATTCCATCTTCCCAGCAGCAGAAGTCAGGGAGATTTGTTTTTTAAAGTTCAACACAACCAAAAACTTTCCCTGGTGACATCTGATAGACTGCTAGGGCAAAGTCATTCTGGGGAGTATTGCTTTGTTGAAGAATTTTGGTTTTGAAAAATTGATGTTTCCCACTTATCGCTGCTGTGACCTTCTGCCAGCTCTGGGACTGTAATTTTGATTTTGAGAAAAGACAGTTTTAGGAAAATGCTAAGTAGAATGAAAAGGAACAATTTTCTCATTTATTATTTTCTCATTTTGATTATAGGATAACAGAGCCAGACATTGAAAGTATTTTCCATCTGATCACAAAGACTAAAACCTAAAACTTATTCAACAGAGATTGCAATTTTAAATTGTTCAGGGAGGAAAGACAATCTCGTTCCTTTCTTAACAGAAAGAACCCATGTCATTGTTCATTTTGCATTTATGTATAAAATTGTAGTGTGCTACTAAAATTTTAACAGTATTTTCATGAGACAGTATTTTCATAAAAAGTTGTATTATAGTACCTCTGTGGATAGCCCACCTTCCTTTTTGTACATGTTAGATTTTCTACTTTTGCATTCTATTAACTTCTTACTATATAAAAAAATTAGTTCCTTATTTTTTTAGGATAGATTTTTATCAGTGTGAAGATTTGGTTTTGGAATCTCATGTACTGGTTTTAATTCAACAAAGTAAAATAAAATTCTGAAAGTATTTCAATGGGTTATGTTCTGTAGATTATAGCTTTTCAAGGGAAACAAAAAAGTTCCTCTGGAATTTAGTTGAGCCAAGTGACAGTGTGAACAAATGGCAGCATTATTGGACTTTGTCATATTTTCTTTAATAGTCTGGAGCAACAGCATTTCTTTATTTTTTTAAAGATTTATTTATTTATACAAGAGCTGGGGTACAGGCCAGAGGTGCAGGAGGGATCGAGGATTCACCAGACACAGAGCAGGGAGCAGAACAGGCAGAAGGGCCAAAAGCACTGCTGAGGGGAGCAGTGGGAGAGGCAGGAGAGGTCTGTCACGCCATGTGGGTAGCTCCCTGGCCTGCCGGGAATCGAACCCATGCTGCAGACGCTGCGGGCAGCTTCACAGCGCTGTGCTCAAACTGCTGCACCACCAGGGAGGCCCGCTACAGCATTTTTTTAATAGATGGGACCCAGGCACTTTGCAGATATTCCTCTGAAACTTTGTTCCTGTGAGAGGAAAATATCTGGTGTATTTTTTTCAGACACTGTGGAAATTAGTTTTATACTGATCACATGAATTTCCTTTTTTTATGACCAGTGTTTTTAAGTCTATTGAAAAAAGTGCATTTTATCTGCCCGTGAGTTACCTAAGTTGAGGAAATAATGAACAAGTCATTTATAAGAGATATTTTCTTTCAAAGGATATCTTAATATTTTAAGAACAGTTCACATCACCTCTAATATTTTATAAAAGTAAAATTTTCATAACTTTTGTCAGCCAGGAATGATGCAGAAAGGCATCAGGGAAAGGTCTAGCACAGAAGAGACAAGGTCATTGTGGTTAGAGATTAACTTGTATTTGCCAAAATAATGCAAGTAAAACCAGAAGTGGAAAAGGGGAGCTGAAAAAACATTCTTGGGTTAAAAAGTAACTATGTTAATTAAATCAAGTGATAGTGTTTTGGGACATACGTGAGTATTGGAAGTAACCATAAACATTGCCCCAACATGTATGTTAAATATGTTATGTGTTGTCAATTTATTAAATATATAAAGCACATTTATTAAATGTGTTAATAGTTAAATATAGTATATGCTTATTTTATATTTATGTATGTTTTTAAAGTACAAGCTCCTAAAATATGGACACAGTTAGAAATAGTAGAGCAAGTGGGTTTACGGGAGAAGTTGACATACTGGTGAGTAATAGTAATTTTTTGAAAAGCAGTTGGAAGTGAGGAATTGCTATGTGAAATGAGATTAAAATAACAGAATTTAAAAGTAATAGCAAAGGCAGGATATGATAAGCTTCTCAATTATTTGATATGCGCACTCATAGGGCAGGAATGCTGCTGAGCTCTTTTTCAGGTGGAGCCAGGGACAAGGTGAAATAGAGATGTGGATTTTATGTCAAGGATAAAGTCCATGCTATGGATAGGAGAATGGATTTTTTTGGAGGTTCTTTCTAGAAGCTCATCTGCTGGGCTTATTGTGCTGCAAGGAATATGTGTTGCTCTCTGTTGATGCAGATAGAGGGACCAAATGACATAGACACTGAAAAGATTCCTGCCTGCCTGAGTTACTATGGTGACTGGACAGACAGGGCTCTTTCATCCCAGGCTCAGGCATGTGGTCTACCATAGGGTGGGAGTACAGGCACTAAAGGAATTTTTTCTACTTCCACACTGGCAAAAGCATCTCATAGATTTGTACATTTTTTCAGAGACCCATTATTGTACAACATGTTTTTCCTGTATTTTCTTTCCTGGAAACAACTGGGTTTGGGTTTTAGGTTTGCTTGTTAACCAGTGTTGGCGATGTTTCCCCAGGACCCACAAGACATTTATTTATCTTCAAATGTTTGATGGTAACATCCCTAATGATGACTAACAATCACTGTGAGCCCCTGCTATGTGACACCAAGTTTAGAGTTTATAGGATAAAGTATACAGAACTTTCTCACACACTCCCTTATTGAATTTGCTTAAGAATCTAGGGTAGGTGTTTAATGATCTCTCATTGATAGGGCAGGAAATAAAGACTTAAAAGGTTGAACTTGATAAAAATTTCTGTTATAGATGTGATGATTACTAGAACTTCAACTCCAAATATGTGTTTTTCCACTTAATCCAATTTAGACAAAGATTCTGCTCTGAATGTCCAGTGATTCTCTGGAAGAGATAAGTTCATTTATGCCAGAAATCATTAAAATATATGACCACAGAGAAAGGCACCAGGCTTCCTTTGTGAAGAGTACTGATAGCTTTATTTCAGAGTGCTTCTCCTATTTCTTGTCACTTTACTCCTAATTTTCCTGGGGAATGGGAGATACCCCTTCTCTTACAGGGTGTCAAATCTGTACAATGTCAAGGCACACTGCCTCAGATTGCAAAGGGCTGGGAGTGATGGGAAAGGGAGGGCTGAACATTGACAATATCTTTTAAAATAGGAAATGAGGGGTTGATGTGGTATAAGGCAAGTAGGGAAGTAGAAAAACAGATCCTCTGGGTAACTTGATAAAGATAATTTATTTGGGGGGATAAGGGAGGAATTTGAGTACATTTTCATACAGAGGGGAAGAAGTCAATAGAGAGGAAAGAAGAGTAGGAGAAGAGGTAATTGAGAGAACAAAGCCATAGTGAGGAGGGAATATAGGTGCATTGGTGTGGGTAAAGGGCCACAAGACTGAGGGACTCTGCTCAGATAACTGAGCTAATACTTATATTGTGTTTACTATGTCCCAGACAACATTCTAGGTGACAGCACAGCTGGATGGATGGATGGATGGATGGATGGATGGATGGATGGATGGATGGATGGATGATAGATAAATCTACACCTATCTATATTTTTAAATGCTCACAACTACCCTTTAAGTTAGACATTCCATAATCCTTTGTTTTATATGTGAGGAAACTAAGACTCAGAGCAGCTAATTGACTTGCTCCAGGCAACCTAAACAGCTATGAAACCAGAATATAGACTCAAGCCTCCCTCTCCAGGGTTCATGCTCTTAGTCACTATGGTGAATTAAAGAATGAAAGAAAAGGGAAATTTAGGGAAGTTTAAGTAGGATGACCTTGATCTTCTGAGGGAGCATTTTTGTTTATTTGAACACAGTAAGTGTATTTGAGAAATAGGTAAATGTCCTAGGTATTTTTTTCATGTCTTTTTCTCCCTCAGTAAATGACTATCCATTATTATAGAGTGAGAATATATGTTATAGAGCAAGAATATTGGGTGTAAACACAATATAAGTGTTTCAAAATCTTAATAGTTATCTGCATATAACAAGTGTTTGTTGATTAACTAGTAAGACTCCAGAAAAATTGTAGTTGTCTATAAACAGATACAGCCCCACAGAGCCATTGCTCTTTGTCAGCGTGCCCCTTTCCAGTTGGGCCCTCCTGTTGGGCACACATGCACACGGTAATTAAGGTAAGGGTGGCAGAAAGAAGTACTTTCCTGGCCATAAGCCTGAAAGTAGACTTCCCAACCAGACTATAAAATAAAATATTTGTAGCTAGATATTAAACTGCCCTCCATGAAGATACTTTGTAAAACCAAGCAATAAAAACTCCTTACTCTTATCTACAATTTCTTGTATCATCTGTCCTAACCTGAAAAAAATAAAAACAAACAACAACCAAAAACACATAAGGCAATATTTGGTTAAAGGTCGCTGTCTCTACACAAGACCACCATTATTTCTGACACTAAGGCATAGGTCTATTCTGTTTAAGTTTAGGGCATTCCCTAAGCCATTCTCAGCTTTAGTCATGTGTCAGAGTGACGTACAAAGCCCTTGAAAGTTATTGTAGTCATGATTTCATTTATTACCGTTAAAGGCTACAGTTAAAGATCAGCCAAAGGACAAGTTGTAGGGTGAATCAGGAGGTGCCAAATGTGAAGTTTCACAATTCTTTGCATGTGGAGTCCAGTATTAGTGTGTGGCAATACCCTTGCAATACTGCCAACTAGAGAATCTTAGCTTAGCCTTGGTGCCCAGAGTGTTCATTGGAACTTCATCACATAGGCATGATTGATTGAATAGCCATGTGGTTAATCTCAGTTTTCAGGTTGATTGATACACCATAATCCAGAAGCCCCTACACTCAGTCAAACAGTTGATATTTCTAGAGTAGCTAGCTCCCTAGCTTATAGGGATGGATTATCAGGGATGGCCAACATTATCCTAAACAAAAGCACTCCTATTAGGTGTGGCATAGATTGTTTTACAGAAACCAGCAATAAAGACCAGACCTCTCTTTAGGCAAGATCAAATTCTTTAATACTGTAAGTAGCTAAGCTTTCTTTAGTAGGACCCTTGAGTCTCTCAACTCCAAGTTTTGAGCCACTTACCTGCCTGAAATTAAGTGAGGCATACCAGATAATGGCTTCTGTGGAGCCCTGGGATAGAGAAGGAAAAAAAAGCTTTATCTCAGTGACTTTAAAAGGCATAAGTATATTTCTCCTTTTACTCCATGGCCATCATGGATTGAACGAGGCCTCTGCTCCACATTGCCTTACTCAGGGCTCAGGCTGATGGACCCAGCGCCATCTGGAGTGTCCATGCAAGGCAGAAGTGGGTGTGTAATGAATCACATGCTAGCTGTTCAGGCAGAAGTGACACACATTGCTTCTTGCATTGCATTGGCTGAAGCAAGTTTGACAGCCAGATCTAGTTTGGGGGTAAGGAGTAGAACACTTACCCGGTGTCCAGAAAGAGGAGAACTGGTCATAATACAGCCAGTTACCATCCCAGGGGATTTATCTCTAAAAACAGACAGACCCACAGGAAAGGCAATTTAGCCATTGATTTTGTTTTTTCCTCTGTCCTACCTGAGACATGAAAATTTGTTCCTTGCATTCTGGAAATTCTGCTTTGTTGCTGTGAGCTTTAATCTTTTCTCATTCTGCCATCTACCTTTAGGTTAGGATCTCTGACTCTCAGTGGTGGATCCTAAGAATTTATTCCAATGGTTCATTTAGGGTTGTTGGGATCGCTTGAGTCCTAATATAAAGAGGAAGAAATTTGTTATTCTTATTTCTGTACATGTGCCTCATCCCTCTTCCTCCTAAGGCCCCGAGCTCTCTAGCACACAGTAATTGCTGATGCCTGAACACATGAGAATCTACAGCTCTGTGCCTTTGCTTGTATGGATCCTTTACAGACTTGATCTGCCTGCTTCATTGTCTGTCAGACAAACTCATATTTATCCTCGAAGACAACTCAAATCTGTTTAATGTCATTTTTGTGTGTTGCTTCCCTAGAAGTGAATCTGTAGGTTTTCCTTAAATCTCTGCTATCATTATTTCCTTAATTTATTCCCACTTGTGTGCCCTGTGAAAAATTTGATGGTAGGTATGACGTCTTTTTTCATCTTTGTATCCCCAGCACATTACAGGGCCAAGAATAACTTAATCGATATTTGTTGAACTTAAGATTATGGAGCTTTTGAAAGGTTACAGGAGAAGTAATGTCATCCTTCCAGGTAGTCTTAAGAAAATAAACTAAACTATTAAAGATTTACCCTTTGTTTTCTGTAATAAATGACCTAAGATATTTCATTCTAACAGAAGGATTTCAACATATAACTTAATTTGTTCAGAATTTATTCATTGAATACTGGAAATTCTGCTTTGTAGTTTTCTGAACAATTTAGTTCTGCATTACATTTACAGTCTTGTGATTGATTACAGGGACTCTTCATGGGTTTGGAAATGGATAAGGTCCCTGACTGAGGACTGAGAACTGCAGTGGGGCAACAGCAGACACATTCCTCTGAAAAAGAAAGAACTCACTGAGGTCAAGTAACATACTTAGCCCCAAAAACTTTTTTAACTGCTAAGGGGGAAAATTGCACACCATTTTCTTCATGTATATTTTTAAGATCTCATGTCTCCTTCAAAACTTTCTTTGATATATGTGGAGTACTGAGATGGAAGTAAGAGAGAGAAAAAAAAGTATTTAAGATCATTTGATTCAAGGTGACCTTTTCTGATTCAAAGTGACCTTTTCTAAACCCTGAACACCAATGTGTTGGGGCATATGTATATTCAGGACCATACTGATGTCTTTTCAAGAGAATGCACAATGGATTGCTGGTTAGGAGAGGAGGGTAGGAACTGGAGGCTTTCAAAGAGCATAGTCTCCCAGCTTAGCAGTTTGTCAGGGCAAATAAAAGTGAGGGCCTCCCCCCTGGCACAGCGGGTTGAGTGCAGCGCTGTGAAGCTGTCCGCAGCCTTTGTGGTGTGGGGTCAATCCCCACTGGCCAGGGAGATACCCACATGGCACGGCAGACCTCTCCTGTCTCACCCACTGCCCCCCTCAGCAGTGTATTTCTATCTGTCTGCCAGTGCTGCTCCCCGCTCTGTCTCTGGTGAATCCTCTCACCCTCCTGTGCCTCTGGCTTATACCCCAGTTCTTGTATTAAAATAAATAAACCTGGGCCTCCCCGGTGGCGTAGCGGTTGAGCACTGGGCTGCGAAGCTGCCCGCAGCCTCTACAGCACCAGTTTGATCCCCAGGAGAGGGTCCCACATGGCGCGCAGACTTCTCCTGCCACCTGCTGCTCCCCTCAGCAGTGTACTTAGTCAGTCTGCCTGCTCTGTTCCCCACTCTGGCTCTGGTGAATTCTCTCACCCTCCCGCGCTTCTGACTGTACCCAGTGCTTATATAAATAAATAAATAAATATTAAAAAAAAAAAAAAGAAATAGCTAAATAAATAAATAAATAAATAAACCTTAAAAAAAAAAAAAAGAAAAGTGAGTCTTAGGTCTGAAGTCCTACATCTCAAATGACCTCTCCTGTTTGCGCTTGATGTTCACTTAATTATTCACAGCGCCCGGTCTGATTCTCAGAAGTGTGCTGGTCCCTGAGAGCCCTGGCTTTAGGCCACACAGGTGGAGGCTATGTATGATGAATGGAGAACGAGACTGGAGTCTGCAACAAGATGCGAGTGGAAAGGGCTCGAAGGAGAATTATTTTGTGAGGGTAGACTCTGTTCAGGATTTTCCTTAAAAGGCTTCTTGTAGTGCTGTCTGAAATGCCTTGCAGACTTTCTTCTGACGCACTTCTCATCACAGTTTATTTTTCTTTGGTGCAGCTTTTATGGGGCCAGTGTGCCTCGGTATGGTTGGATTTCTTTCAGACTTGCGGGCAGTGGCGCTCCATGTGTGTGATTCAAGCCTGGACAGATTGGCTGTGAATGGGGCGATAAGAATAGCGAGAAGCACATACCAGTAGACCAAACTTCCTGTGCACAAGCCTTTGAATACTGCCTGTCACTGTCTGAAATAGCATTCATCTGAAGACTGGGATCATTTATTCCCTCTGGAATTAAGCAATAGCACTGGCAGCAAAAGAAACTATTTTAGGAAGGAGATGTGGGAGGAATTTTGCTATGTATTCCAGGCTAGACAGAGGCAACTTGCCTGCTTTTGAAGAGTACGCTGTTCATTAGAGCCCTGGTAAATGGAAATTGACAATTTTTAGATAATCACCAGTGTAATTAATGTCAAGCTTCAATATGTACGTACTCTGAGCTACAAACATCACTAAAGAAAGAGTTCAGATGCTTCAACTAAATTCACCTAAATATCAGACAATTTTTCCTTAGCAATTAGCCTCTAATGCAGTTGCTGTTAAGAAGGGGTACAAACTGACATCTTCCTATACTCCTCCTCACATATGTTCTTGAAGGTTGTTTTTGCATATTCTCAGGTCAACTTTGCTAGATTGTTGGAGAAGCTTAAAAGAAGGCCATGATTACTGTGCCCCGCCCCACCCCCACCTCCCTACTCATAAAGCTGAGGTGGGTAGGGCTTGGCAGCTGATGGCAGCTGCTGAGATAAATAAGCACCCAGCCTTCTAGATGGACAGGATGCAGAGGCACTTGGGATGAGGTGGTGCAGCTATGCATGCCAGTCGTGGAGAGAGGCCATGAGGACTGAGCTGCAGCTGGAGGCCAGAAATTCAGGCAGTGAGAGGGAGGTGGGGACTTATTGAGACCAGTTTAATTATCCTTTTCATTAAGCTGTTGCATTTTTGGAGAGTGGGATAGTACTTTAGAGGACAGATTAAAGTCACATGTAACTAAGGGACTTCTATCTAGTCGTTTAATGTATTTAATGGAAACCAGGGGATTATGTTCCTATTTGACATTTTTGTTTGATACTCCTTCAACTAATAAGGAGTTAACTAGCTTCAGAATTTTGTCTTTACAAATGAACTGCAATTAGAAATTGAAAACAGCAGCCCAGTGCTACTTAATTTTTTTCTATTTTGTTTCTGATCATCAGTTTGGGAAGTGTTTTTCAGTGGGAGTTTTTTGAATTCTCAGTGTGGTAGATGTAATCACGAATTTTTTTTCTTTTGTTTTTCTTTTTCACTTGGGCATTAAAATTAATGTGGGAACTGAAGATATTGAGGTTACCCACCCCAAACAGTGCTGTCTAAGCTTATAATAAGAATTTTGGAAACTATATCACGTTGTTCACGAGAATATATTAAATTTATTTAGAGTCAGAAATCATAAATGCATCTTTTGTATGCGGATCTTGGTGTCTGTAGTACTATTATAGATGATAATGCCAATATGTTGTCTTTTTAATTAACTATCATTTTTGTTTCCAGCTAGATGAAACTAAGGTTTAATGATCTTAAACTCTGAGCTACATTAATGTTTTCTATCTGGATAGTATTTGAAACATTATTTTTCATGCAACATTTTCTCTAATAAATTTAATTACTTATGTGAGAAATTGGTGGGAGAAGTTTTACATAGAAGAAGACATAAAAAAGATGAAAATCTTGAAAATCTGAAGCATTTAAAGAAAAAAATTGAAAACCCAATTACCTTTTAAGTTAAAAGATTCTTTTGTGTTTATGATAGTAGAATGGTATTTCTCTAGGAAGTAAGAGAATTTTTAGTGCAAATATTGTTTATAGTAATGAAATGACTAGTTTATGCTGAAAGTAGATAGGTGGAGAGTGGGACGGGGAATGAAGATTTTTTTTTTTAATGGAAGTGTTTGGAGAATCAATAAATAAATAAAAAAAAAGCTTGCTGCGGGCAGCTTTGCACTAGAATCAGCACTGGAATATACAAATAAAAAAACAATCAGAATTGAGTTTGCAAGAGCATCAAGCATTGTTAACCAGGGTTTTATCTAGATCCTTAAATGCATCCATCAGAAACTGTGGAAAGTCCTCACTTGCCATGTGTCTAGGGGAGGATGTGTAGGATGAAATCACCAGTGATTCCAGCCTTTTCAGTGTTTTCATCTGGAGTTATCTCCCTTCTCACAAACTCCCTAACCTTTCCCTCCTTCTGTTCTCTAGGAGAGACAGCGTCTGGAGACCATCCTCAGTCTCTGTGCTGAATACACAAGGCCTGACAGTCGCCTGTCCACTGGCACCACTGTGGCAGATGTGCAGAAAATCAACAAGAAGCTTGAGAAGCTGCAACTCTCTGATGAGGAGTCTGTGTTTGAAGAAGCCCTGGTGAGCCCTGATGTCAGATACAGGTGCCACCGGGAGAGCTCTCTCCACGATTTGGACATGTCAGCATTTGGGAGCCTGGGTCAGACCAGTGCCAGCTTCCTTTCCCCCAGGAGCATCAGAAACGATGAACTATTCAGGGACCTCACCAGAACTCCCCCACCACCTTCCTCTGCCTTTCTGAAAGCCTCCAGCGAGTCCACTTACCTAAGTATTCTACCAAAGGTAAAGATAAGAGCACAAGATCAGGATGTAGGATCTAGAACAATGCATGTGCATTTGGTCTAGAGATTAGAGACTGTAGTATGCTTCCTTTCCAAAATGTTTTCAGTAAAGCTATAATTTAAGAGGTAATTAGCTAAATAAGGTACAGCAAATAAGGTGTTTATGATAAAACAACAAATTTGAACTGTAAGAAGCATAGTGACACACAAAAATAGAAAGAAGGAAGTTTCCCTTCTCCCTGCCCCCTCCCAGTTGTACACTGAGACATAAACTGAGACATGAAGTGTCTCAGTGCCTTCCTGATGTTTTCTGTGCATAAATGGCCACATACTGCGGGTGTAGACACACGTATACACTCATTTAGAGTTCTGTACATTTTTTCCTCACTAAATGTCTGAGCATCTTTGCATATTAGTATACACAGCTCTACCTCATTCTTTTCAATGGCTGGCGAGTATTCTATTGTTTGAAAATACTGTTTGTTTCCAGTTTTTCCTAATATAATCTATATGCTGCAAATATTCTTGGGCATATTTGCACAATTGTGGTAATGTACCTATAGGGTCTCTGACTAAAAGTGAAATTGCTAGGACAAAGAGTTTACATATTATTCATTTTAATCAGTATTTCCAAGCTACACTTTCAAAAGACTGTATTTCCTGATGGCATTTCCACTAATAATTTCTGAGGCATCTTCTTTGTCATAATCTTACTAAGGCTCCAGATTATAAAAAATGTTCAATGGTAAGTTGATAAGTATTTTAATTTGCTTGTGTTTAAACTATGCCTAAAATTGGGCTCATATTTTTAGGCATTATTTGTAATTCTAACTCACTTACTCATGTTCAGCATTTTTAAATTTTTTTATTCATCTTGTCTTTATTGAGTTGTAAGAGATATTTGTGGTAAAGAAATTAATATTTTTATCTGGATCTTTAAATGCATCCATCAGAAATCATGGAAAGTCCTCACTTGCCAAGTGTTTGGGGGAGGATGTGTGGGATGAAATCACCAGTGATTTCAGTGGTCTTTCCTTTGACCTTATGACTTTTTTCAGTCAATATGAGCTTACGATCTATATGTAATCTTAATTATTACTTAGTCTTCCTATTGCATACTGAATTTATTTATTTATTTTTTTAAAGATTTATTTATTTATTTATACAAGCACTGGGTACAGTCAGAAGCACGGGAGGGTGAGAGAATTCACCAGAGCCAGAGCAGAGTAGGCAGAATTACCAAAGTACACTGCTGAGGGGAGTAGCGGGCGGCAGGAGAGGTCTGTGCACCATGTGGGACCCTCCTCCAGTGGCCGGGAGCAGAGGTTGCAGGCAGCTTCACAACCCAGCGCTCAACCGCTGCACCACCGTGGAGGCCCTGCATACTGAATTTTAATGTCTTCCAAATTTGAGGATTTCTTCGAGGATTTCTTTTGGTGTTACTTTATTCACACAGGTTAAGAATTTTTTCTATGAAATTCAAAAAAATATTCTCTTTTCCTAGGAAGGATTTGAAAGAGCTTAAATAGAAGACATAAATTTTCTTAGAATAAAGTGAACACTCCAAGAATAATAAGTAGAAGAAAAACCAGGTGCCATAGCCACAAGAATATTTTTATTTAAGGATAAATAGGATTAATTAGTTTACGTAACTCTGACCATTCAGTTCAGCACTGAGATTCTTGGCAACCATGGCCAAAGGCCCAAAAATAATAATTAAAAAAATTAAGTTAATTTTTTTGTTATAAGAGAAGAACAAGTACTGATTCTTTAAAGAAAGACATTATCACAATGCTCAATTTTGAAGGTAGTTTATCACCTGGAGCGCTATGCAGAAAAGTCCATGTTGGTTTTTATTTTTGATTCCCTACTTGACCTATCAAGACATTTTGTCACGGAATGTTCCTGATTAGATGTCTTTATCTCCCTTATTGGGTTCTGATGTCAAGACGCTGGACTGTTCAATCCCTTCTTTCTCCTGATGACCATGTTTACCTTACAGTGTCACAAGGGAGAGGAATTCTGCGTAAGACACCTGTTTCTATTGCCAGAAAGTGACAACTGTTAATAACTAGAATCTTAAGGGAAAGAATCAAAAGTTGTTCATCAAAGTCTCAGCAAATAAGAAGGCAGATGCAGGCTAGTCTGAAAGTACTGAGTTATCTTAATTGTTCATGTCAGTTTTAGATCCAACTCCTTGTTCCCTCTATCCTCTTTCACTATGCACTTGACTAGTCTTAAATATATATATATATATATATATATATATATATATATATTTGTTACCAACCATTGGGTTTCCTTACATATCCTTGACCTCCTTTTCATCTTAAATCTTTTCATAGTTCTTTCTTCATGGAGGTCTGCCATATTTTTGTTAAAATAACGTGCTGTGTACTAACCTGTCTCCATGGATTAACTTTTGGGAGACAGGCATCCTCCTGAAGAGACCTGTGACAAGAGAACTGTTGTTGTGAAAAGAACAGATGTTTCTCATTGCTAAAATACGCTTAATGGAATAGGAGGGTCTGAAACTGGGAGCAGTGTCCATTGTTGCAAGAGGTGGAAGACTGTGGCTGTAGACAGAACTCATCAAGGGCGCCTCCAGTCA
Organism: Talpa occidentalis; assembly: GCF_014898055.3. Taxonomy (NCBI): domain Eukaryota; kingdom Metazoa; phylum Chordata; class Mammalia; order Eulipotyphla; family Talpidae; genus Talpa; species Talpa occidentalis. The sequence continues at coordinate 52,978,698 of NW_023604295.1, read as the reverse complement.
CCACCCGCACCTTGGACAAGAGTGCACCTGGGGGGATGGGTCCAGGGAAAGAGGTTTTCATTTATGCATTTTTGAAGACAAAACATTACCTCTAGATAGGGGACAGAAGAATCTTTAAAAAAAACACAAACCACATCCTGACCATTTGTTTTGGGTGTTCTTTTCCTTGGAGTAATCTGCTCACTGATTTGTTTATTTCAGAGCACAGTGTTTGTTATTAATTGACCCTAATGGGAAAAAATTAAATATGAAAAATACTATGCTGATTTAACTAAAAGTAGATTTTCATGAGACTTAGGAAGACTGAGATTAATCATTCTGGAACTGCCTTGACCTAAAACTTAATCTGCAGATAACCTGGGAAATAGATTTTCACCTGAAGTGAAAGCTGGGAGTAACTTACTCCTTTTTTGCTTGATGTTTTGTTAGGGATATAATTGGCAAAGAACAAACAATCTAAGGTATATAGCATAATAAATTGACTCACATATATTGGGAAATAATTACCACAAGTTCAGTTAGCATTTATTACATATAGTTACCCAAAAAATGAAAATAAGAAGGAACCATTTTTTCTTTGTTATGAAAAAGTTTTCATTCTTCTCATTTTGAGTAGTTCTGTCATTAGTGGAAAGTTCTTATACTTACAACTTTCTCTGGTTGCAAGAGGTTTCTAAGGAGAGATCTGCAAATAAGAAGGCAGATGCAGGTTAGTCCTAAGATAGTGAGTTATCTTAATTGTTTGTTCATGTCAGTTATAGATCCAACTCCTTGTTCTACTCTTTAGCCTCTTCTCACTACTGCACTTTTAAATATATATATATTTAAAAAGACAAATGCCAAGTGTCTTATCCATACTCTGTCTCCTCTTTTTCCATGTGTGCCAAGTTACCTTAAAATGGCATATTTGGGGATGCATATACATGAGTAATGTGTTTATTTAAACCTCACTCTCAGTGCAACCCTATCCATTACTACATAAAAAAAAAATCCCAGAAAGATTAAAATTTTCTGTTTTTGTTACCATAAAACTAAAGCCGTTTAATGCCTACTATACCCTTGACTTTCTATTGATTTTCTTTCTTTGGATATGAATGAGATTACAGTATTTTTACCCCACTCTATCACAAACCATTCAGAGCTTTAGATGGCTTTTAAAGATTTCACTTTGTATAACTAACTTAATCAGAAAAAAAAATTCCTAGATAGCATTTATTGCTATAAACAACTTTTCAAGTTGTCTGTTATTAAATATGCCTATTGTGGTAAGATTTCTAGAAACTTGGATTTATAGAGATACTTATGCCACTATTACCTATCTTTCCTATTTGCTTACAGAGTTTATAGTTTTGCAGATTGTTCAGTTTATATTTTCTCTTAATGCTTTGCTTCCACCAGTGAGATTTTTTAAACTATGTTGGAAGTTGAAACCTAATATGAAGTGTTGACCCAACAGGATGCTGGAGGCTTTCCTGCTGGGATTACTGGTCAGTGATTTTGGAATGCCATTCCCTGTCACAGGTGCTCCTCATGCCTAAATCAGTCACTTAACTATTAGAAGTTGTTTTATTAGTTGATCAGATGCTGAATTTAAGTTGATCATTAAAAATTTAAATGTCAAAGCTTGGAAAGCCTGTACTCCTTTGTCTAATTAAACTGAGTAGGTAAATTCTGAATCTTTTATTTCCTTAAGTAGCAGCAAAGTAGTGTAAGGAATAAAGAATACGAAAAAAGTATCTGACACTATGCCTATCTTGTTAAACTTATTTTCAGGATTGTTAAAAATTTAATGAACTTGGTGGGATTCATGAAACTTTATGGTTTCTTTGGTTAATTTGAATAATCTTTTCAGGATTGCACAGTAATCATCAATAATTTACTTAGTTGGGCTGCTATTTTCAATTTCCAATTGTGAAATTATATAATTATTGACTTACTGATCCTAAGACGTTGCTTCTTTTTCAACAAGAAATAAAAATTAAGTAACATACCCATACGAGCACCCTTTGACTTAGAAAAAGACTGGTCTCTACCAGTCCACACAATAATCTGAAATTCTTATAAGAAAAGCTTATTTTCAGTTCACTAGATTGTCTTCTTAAAATAATAGATGGTCACATTTTGATTGTGTGTATGATCTAAAATACTCCTTCTCTGGGCTTTTTTCGGAAATATGTTCAGAAGTTTACTAAAATATGCTCTTTCTCACTCATTTTGTTTCTTAATTTCTCATTTCTTGCTAAAGAACTGTGTTTTCAAGTAATAATTTTATGAATTATGGCAGTGTCCTATTTCATATCCTAAAAGCCTATTGGCCCAGTCAGTGTCTTGAACATTATGTTGAGAAAAAGGTACTGCAGGACAATAACAGTAAGTAGGCACTAACATAAAGAATAACACTTGAATTAACTTAATAGTAAGTGTGTAGTTTTAACAATTAATAAAGCCTATACTGTCCTGGTGTTCAATTTGTGAAACAATTTGATGAGATGTGGTCAGGTGCCATGTGTCCTTGTTTTTCCACCTTATGTTGGAAAGGAAATAAATAACCATGAATGCCCATTTGCAGATAACCCAAGAGTATGGTTAGAGGTTCAAAAGGTTGTTGTAGAAGATGTACTTACTTGGAGATGGGAGAGAATTTGGCACTTGTATTGAAGGGAGCAGTATACCCCAGAGACCCCTGAGCAAGATGTCAACAGTCTCATGTAGGTTCTGTCAGTGGTTCGCTGCATAGCCAAACGTTCTCTGTAACTTAGAGATGCCTCTACAGTGTCTACAGAGCACAACTTACTCAGCTGTATAACCCCTTAGTAATTTCAACTTTAAAAAGTAATGAATTTATAAATTTATAAACCTAACTTGATTTGATGAGCTAACCTAGAAACCTAACTGCCGGGGATCTTTGGGAAAATGAAAAGTTCCAACTGAACAATCACAAGAGTGCTTTTAGAAACCAAATAGACATGGACACTGTAAGACATTGGAGCTTTGCCTGGTTTATGGATTGTGAAATTGTGCTGTGGAAGTGTGACTAGCTCTTTCCTGTGTTGATTCATTGCAGACCCCAGAGAGTGTAAGTGAAGAACAAAGGACTCGGGAGTTGGCTGCAATGGAAGAGACCCGGTTAGCAATTCTGAACAACCTCAAGGAACTTGAACAAAAAATCAAAGACATAAATGACCAGATGGATGAATCTTCCAGAGAGGTATAAACCAGGAGTGCTCTCTACATTCTCCTTTTTTGCTGAACGTATTCTTAGGGCACAGGCCTTGGAAACAGAGTCCCTAGACATGAACCTGAGCAAATATTTGCTCAGTGGGTACCGTGTGTAGGGTAAAGCCAAAGCCACTTTCCTTACATTTTTTTTCTTCTGAATTTGTTTTTAGACATCAGATGAGGTAAAAATAAAGCCATTTTTAATGTACTTGATATAAAACTGATGTCCTTTTAATTAGTCTCTACTTTTTGACGTGCTATATAATTCATGTTAGCTAAGGTACCATGTATTTGGGAGTTTGAATTCAAATACAACATTTTCTGAGCATGTTTACTATGAGTTGAGTAATACATTGGGACTATTGGGGGATTTACATATGAATCAAACATAGACCTAGCTTTCTAGAGATTTGCAAGCAGGAAGGACACCGCACAAATTATGTAACAACTAAATTTTTCATGAAAGTAGCAATTTTTATTTTACTTTCTCTCCATTGAGTGAGAAGGAGCAAATAATTCTGCATAGGATGGATCTGGTGTTTATACTCACAGATAGTGCAGACAGCCCAATAAGTGGAAAGGGACTACTCACCTGTCATCTTCCACGCAGATCCTAGAAGCCCTTCCTGCTGGCATTGCTGGGAATTCGGTGCTTGCAGGCTGGGCTGAGTATAATTTTCACCTTTCATGCTCTCAGTACAAACAAAGACAGACCTAGCTGCTCCCAGGATGGTTCATAGAGTTGAGCCCAACTCTATGCTAATAGGCACCTCACCTTGAGAAGTGAGCAGAAAAGGGGTTATAATATAACATTCAAATAATAAGATGACCAAATTTCTTAAAGACTCTTCTAAGCTTTCCAGTTCTCATGTAGGAGTCACATATGGATTCTATGGAATGTTCTTTTTGAAATTTATAGCCATTAAAAACACACCATAAAAGTGGGCAGTTGAGAATTTCCCTGAAAGTGAAGTATCTCTGAGCTTTGCTTTGTTTCCTTAGTCGGATATGGAATATGCTCTTTTGGATGGAGAACAGAAATCTGAAACAACTGAACTTATGAGAGAGAAGGAGAGTTTGGATCAGCTAAAACGGAAAATAACAAAACTGGAAAAGACCATCGTAGGTGAAAAGACCAAGGTAAAAGAAAATTTCACTTGAATGCGGTTTTTATGGGCAACAGAGTGGTCCCATTTGAGGGAATTTAAATGTATGAAATTGAAAATAAAGGAGTGGAATTTTTTTTTTAGAAAAATGTCTTAACCATAGTTTTGGATATGTGTGCCATGTTCCTGGAGACATTGGTACTAAAGAAAAGTGTTTAGATGAGGTAAATTGTCACATACTAAAGAACTGTCAGGCCCAGTGGCTGTAGCTGACAGAGAAAAGCCTGTATAATTTCTCCAGCTGATATTCATGGTAGTTAATCCACTTGAGATGAGTGAATTGCTTTTTTCCATTAGTCTCTTTTTCTGATTCTACCGTTGTTGTTTTTTTTTAAGAATTATTTTAGTATACTGAATGCCTTTACCAGTGGTGCCCTGCAGAGGCTGCCTTATTTCCTTTCATTTTTCTGTTTATTAATAAGATGAATGGGGACCATTCATCTTCGCTGTCTTGCCTTGCAATTGTGTTCAATGCAAGTGCACTGCACTGCTCTTTGAAAAATACATCCACGTTTTCAGGGATCTTCACACACTGCCCAATGAAATAGTCTGTAAAATATAGTTGACAATTTTCTTGGAAAAAATGCATATGCAATTCAGTCCCCAACCTTTATGCTAGTGCATAGCTTCTAGGGAAAATATGAAAACTTGTTTGTAGCTTTTAGAATTCAGGATGGTAATTGGCTTTTTGTTTGTTTGTTTATTTTCTTGGGGAGATATTGTGCTTATTCTCTCATATTCTTAGTTACAGCTGAACTAGGCCTCGAATTAAAAAAAATGAAATTCCAGCATGGGGAAGAAAAAGCAAATAAACTTGTAATACATTCTTCTTTACTTACCATTTCTCTCCCTTAAGCAGTGAAAAAAAAATTTCAGTTTGAGTAAGTTAATGGTAATATGTAGAGAAGAGGCCATTTTCATCCTTCCTATTATTGTTTTGCTGGCTTGACAGGGGCTATGCATTGGAGAAGGGGCAGTGGGGGCTTGAAGCATAGACCCAGCTCATGCAGCTGTTAGGGGATTAGCTGCTTTGGAAGGTGGGATTATTGTCTGTCAGCAGAGTGTGAAAAATGGCAGAATCAGGCTTTAGGTGAGGGATTCCAGAGGAGGATGAGGGAAGTAGAAGTAGACTACTAGATGATGTTACTACATACTGCTGACAGCCAAACTCAAATAGACTCGGTACTGCTTGGCAACCTTACCATGTTTCTCCAGTAAAATTCTGCCATATTTTGACTTGGCTATTTCATATCTTCACTGTTCAATTCTCTGGTCCACTCTCTCCCCGCTGTGTCTGAGATGGTCTTATCACCCTGGTTCATTGAGAAATCAGAAGCGTCCTATCATTTCACAATTGAGGAAGATTCTCTTCCCCTCAAAGACAGTACCTTTGGATGTGCTCTGGGTGTCATTCCATCCCACTGTCTCAATTTCTTTGGTTCTCCTGTAATCCATCCCCCAACTTCTCCCTCTTTACTGAACCTGTCAACATGCCAATATTATCATTTTAAAATTATAATAACCAAACTTTTGCATTTTTTAGCCATCTCCTTAGCTCCAGCTCCCAATATACTATTCCTTGCCTTCTAGTTGGCTCAACCCCCCAGTGCTCCCTCAGATTTGCTCCCAAAAATCTAGGTGCTGCCCAGCCTGCCGGGGGCTTTTCAGTCCTCTTGTGATGAGACTCTTCAGCCGCACTCGAGGCGGGGCCGGCCCTTCTAGGCACTGCCCGCCTTGCCTCTGTGTGCCAGTCTTCCAGTTTCTCTTCTCTTCTACTTCTCTCTCTCACTGTTCCATCCCAGTTCTTATTGCTTGTCCTTCTGCCTCTGTCTAACCACTTGCTGGAGTGTTTGCTTTTGCACTGAACTCTTTTCTCTTGTATCCTCACATACTTTTACAGCCATGGTTTCTAGTAACTTATCAAATGTGTCATTCATTAGCCTAAAGCCTTTTTCTGAACTTCTGGCTCATATTCTGAAACCTGTCTGACATTTCCACTCAGATACATCACAGATATTTCTAACTGAGTATTCTGTAGCCGAACTGTCGATTTTATCCTTTCTCTTGCCTGGCATACATTTCTCCCCTTCCACCCTATTGATCTTCAGCTTTCCCAGTCCAGAAAATGGCACTCTCTCTACCTGTCTGTCCAAATAGAAACTTGGAAGTTGTCTTGACACTTCTTTCTGCATCATTCCCAGGTCCAATTAATTACGAAAATATTTCTCACTTCACGTTTCTGTATCTCCACTAACAGCATTCTCTTCTAAATCATCAAAATCTCTTCTTTAGCATCATTTCCATTTACTTCCCTTCAGTCTATTCTCTTCACAACAGCCAGAGTGATATTTTTAAATAAATATATTAGATCATATTGCTCTGGTTGGAGTTCCATGGACTTTTAATAAATCTAAATTCCTCTCTGTGGTCTGTCACCTGCCTGTGTGTCACCCTCATCATTCTACTCCACTCGCATGGTGACCTTTATCCGTGACCTTTATGATCCTAGGTATATGACCTTTAAAGATCCATCCCTCTCTGAGGGCTCCCCTGCAGATATCTCCCCTTCCTGGAAACCCCTTCCCCATAGCTGAGCCTTGTTGGTTATATCTATCAGGGCTTATGTCCAGTGCTAGTTTTTCAGAAAAACTCTTCCAGGCCTTCTAATTCAGATTATGTTTTCCCTGTTGTTCTTTTCACCATCATGTTTTTAAATCTGCATTTGTTTTGGACTTATTAGATATTTACTTCCCTCTCTAGCCTGTGAAATAGAGGAAGGCACTGTTGTCCACTCTTTATCCATCTTAGAGTAGCTGCCAGAACACTGCCCAGTATGCTTTGGGAATGTTGTCCTTGGATCTCCTACTACTGGGCAGGTCCAGGCTGGGCTTTCACAGACATGCTGAGCCAGACACCTGCCCAAGAACTCCGTGCTGCCAAGTTTCAGGACAGCTGGGACAACCTGCTAGTGGGCTTGTAATCACGCTGCCAGTCGAGCCAGAGTGTAAGACAGAAGGAGGAAGTGACCTTTGCCCCTTTGGATCTCGTTTCCTTTTCCACACACCTGTTGCTGCTGTCAGATATTAACTATGGAATGAGAAAGCCAAAACCTAAAAAGATATCCTTGTTGGGCAAACCCAATTCAGATGTGAATACACATCCTGTAAGCCTAGATTTTGGGAGACAAGGCCTGGAGTCATAGGAAGAACTTTTAATAAGACCTGAGGCTCAAATTCTGGCATGAAATTACTGACATCATTTCCTTGGTCTGGCTCTTTAGTGCTGTTTCTTTCACCTGATTTGGGAACTATTATGAATTTTGTGTAAATTAATATATATTGCAGATGATTGCTTGTTATTCATTATATATTATCATATAAAATATACTCCATAGACCTAATTGTACAACAACCTAAAATATATGCAATATACTTAGTTATGTGTTTGGTGAACATTTTGCAGTGGCTTCCTGGACTGACCTTTCCCTGCCCCCATAGGTACCACTGTCAAGAGCATCATAAACCTGTTTCCATGCGTCCTGAGTAAATGCCACCTATCTTTCGTGCTGTCAGACAGTGGCTACATCGCACATAGTCACTATGAACATGGACAAGCCCTAAATAAATCTGAGTGTCTAGTTCAAACATTAACCCACAGGGGCCCAACAGGTCTTCTTGGGGTGAGGGACATGAGAAAAGATTGTTTATAACTTCTGCATTATTTTTATGGATGTGTTGGGTGAGATCTGGGACATTTGGGCCAAAGTCTGGTTGGAGCTGGCTTTCTTTCCTGCTACTCCCGCTGTCCAAGGCAGAACTGCTAAGAAGGTATGGTTGTATGCTTGTGTTTATGTAGGTCTACTTTCAGTCTTTGTGTATTTCTGACTACATCAAGTATTCAAAACTTTAAATAATTTCCTTTACTTTTGAAGTATCTGTGTGTCATCTCTGCTTCTTACCAAGCAAAAGTCAAAAGTAGTTGTACTGAAATTAAGTGAAAAACGGCTAAGAAAAGGTTCCTCTTGCTCATCTTGTTGAAGATGCTTTCATTGTTGAGATGGTGATCATACAGCTCAAACTATTATTTTATTTAAGGATCCGTGCTCACACAAATAATTTGTCTGTTGCCATCCTGACTTGACACACTTTTATAACCAAATAGGCTAAAAGCTTTGAATAGAAGCTTACATTACTCTATGCCATGACATGATTCTGATTAAAAACTTAAACTATTTGGCTGTTTTTCTACATTAAGCATATGCCATTATATCTTAAGTGGTTCTGTTTTATCCCCCGCTACTATCTTGCCAAAGTACCTGTTACTTCCTCCCCATCCTTCCTTCAGAGCCAGGACAGATAGCAAGCCTGGCTCAGAATTCTTCAGCAAAGTGTTAATGCCACTGGAGGCCCAAGTGTTTGCCAAGTCACAGTCTCTGTTCTGAAGGGACCCAGCCCTTCCCCTGCCTCTTTCTTACATTTCAAAGTTAGTTCTCTGGTTAGAGGAAGTAGAGATATAAAATGGAATTTGAGGATTAAATCAACAGGATTTCAGATTAGAGTTTTTTGATGATTGTTTGATGATATGAATCCTTTATATGCTGGTTTTCCAATTTTTTCAACACTAAACACTTACCAGTTTTATAATTAAAATGCCAAAGCCAAAGGGGGAAAAATCCTAATTAAAAAATATAAGGCTGCCTCTTTAGAGAATGGTTCTCAGAAATTACCATTTGTTGACCCTGGTTTATAACCTTTCCTCCGAAGTTCCAAGTCTGAAAACTTTTGTGGAGGGAAAAATGTCTTTTGGAGGATTGGCACCAAAACTTAGTTGCAAAAACTAACTTTGACTAGTAGACACAATTGGTATGAAATTCACAAGTAGCTGCAGAAATAGCAATGTGGCTGATTACAGGGTCCTGCTCCTGCCTCACTGGAAATACCATGTAATATGTATTATATGAGCTGTTCTTCCTCTATCAAATTCAAAATTTTTTGAAATCTGGAACATATGGCCTTCAGAATTTCTGGTAAGCAATTTGGGGCCTAAAAATTTGCTTAGTCTATAGACCTCTGAGCGTGTCTGCCTCTCAAACTACTCCCCAAGTTTTAGGAACCTGGAAGGAAAGGGATTCTCACGAGGGTGTAGGGAAGACTTTGGTGGAAGAACCCTTCAAAATGATGGCTTAGGGTCTATGAATTTAACACTTTATTGCATAAATGCTGGACTTGACCCAGTGTTCCATAAAACACACAAGTACCACATATGTACTGGGTTCTATGCTAAAGAGTTCAGAAGTGGGCCTCCCTGGTGGTGCAGAGGTTCAAGTCTCAGTGGTAACAAGCTATCACCAGCCACTGTGGCTTGAGTTCGATCCCCTACCAAGGAGTTAACCCACATGGCATAGCATACCTTTCCTGTCACTGCTCCCCTCAGCGGTGTGTTTCAGTAGATCTGCCTGTTCTGTTCCCCACTCTGTCTCTGGTGAATCTTCTCATCCACCGCACCTCTGGCCTACACCCCAATTCTTGTATGTATAAGTAAAATAAAAATAAATCTTTAAAAAAAGAGTTCAGAAGTTACAAAAATGGATCCTAATTTTTTAAAAAATCTGATAAAGCTAATAGGTTGCTATATATATGCATATATATAAAAAATCTATGTATATGTATATATGTATATAGATAGATATAGAATGCTCAGATAAATTTGAATTTGAGATAAACAGAATACTTTTTTTGGTATACTTATGCCCCTTGTACTGTTTATGATGCACTTGTATTAAAAGATCATTTGTTGCTCATTTGAAATTCAAATTTAACAGGTTCTCCTGTTTTATTTGGCAGACATACAAGCTAATAAAGTAAGCATCTTTTCAGAGTAACTTTGAGCCATCTGTTTACCAAGTATTTCATACTTAAATATGATAAAATATTTTTTCATTAATATTCAAGCATTTTCTCTGTAGTATTGGAATTCAAATAGAGCCAGCAAGATAGATTCCAATCACTTAAGAATACAAATTGAGAGAAAACATATGTTATTGTCATCTAAGCATAGATCTAACAAAATAAGTGTTCCAGTGACAAGCTTTGGATGAGTAAAATCATTCAGGTTATTAACAACTCTTGTATACAAACTCAAGTAATTTCAGATAAATTTATAACCACTCCCCACCACCTCTGGTTGTCTTAGTACTGTGGTCAGCTTTCAAGTGTTGGTTTCAAAGTTTGTCTTGAACTTTGTTTGGTTTCTCTATATTCCATAGTAAGTGTCACCATCTAGAATTTATCTTTATCCTTGTGACTTACTTTGCTTAGCATAATCTCTTCCAGCTCCATCCATGTTGCCACAAATGGCACAAGTTTATCTTTTTTAATCACTGAGTAGTGTTCCATTGTGTATATATACCACATCTTCTTGTTCCACTCATCTGTTTTTGGGCACTTAGGTTGTTTCAGCATCCAGTTTTAACATTTTACTTGTAAAAATGTAGGATTTCCTGAAATGCCATTTAATTTGTCTATTTTACCTTCATTGTGGAAGGTGATGCATTAGTTCTAATTAACTCCTTGCCTAGAGCTAACTTTCCTTTGAAAACTTCCTGGGCAATAAGTAGAAGAAAATTTCATTCTGGCCCAAGGTCATTCTACTCTAGCTTTTGCAGGAGAGCTGTCACCTCTGTGTCCCCTGTGATTTATGGCCGGCCCCACCTGCTACTAGTACATCTTCCATCCTTCCCCTTTACTTCCTTTGCTCTAGCTTTGCCCCCTCACCCCCCCACCCGACTTTCTGCTCTGAGACTCAGGTAGTGGTCACAGCCTTACTGATAAGCCAGAGAAGCTGCAGAAAGTTCTGATGGTGCCTGCTTACATAATTCTTGTAGTCGCCCGCCTATATGGAATTGCAAAATGTTTTGAACACCTCAGAAGGAAAGCATTATGTAAACATAAGGTATTTTTTACTGCTTGTTTGGGCTTATTATTAACAATGACAAAAATTGAGAATTATGAGAGGACTAATTTATTTTTATTTAAAAGTGGCATTTTAGGTCTGTGTCTTTCTATATAATCAAATATTGAATGTATTTTTCATCAATATAAATTTAAATTCTGGAACTTTGCACAATGATACTTAATTGGAGTGAAGAGATTTATTGTTTAGCTTTCTGTTTGGAGCAAGGATTGCTGCTCTACTGGTGATTTAGTCTCTAGGAAGAGAACTCTTACTGGATAAGATTCTTTTGCTGTGTAAATAGGGCAGTCTTTGATCTGCACACAGAGAAACAACACATTTTCTTGTAAAAGATAAGTTTTAGTACTGTACTAAAGACTCACTAACTGGTTCATGTATTTAGTTTTACTATGGATTAACACTTGAGGATCCTTTTTTTCTGCAAATGATGCCATTGCTTTCTCTAGCCCAGCATCATAGGTGTTTGTGTACAGGCAGGTTGCCACTGAAGACTGAAGATTTGCTCAAGTTTTAATTGTAGAATCACTGTAGATTGACATATGAGGTAGGCTTTTCAGTTTTATGGCTTCCAGATTTAATCATTTTGAGAAAAAATGCATTTTAAATCTAAATAAACATTTCTAAAATGTCCTTAACATTTTTAAATTTAAGTTAAAAATGGAGACTCGAGTGAGCTGATAGCAGTATTGATATTCTATAGTTTTTCTAACATACCATTTTAACATCATTTTTAACATATATCATTTTAACATATATCATTTCAAAATCATAATTTTATTTTTTTTTAATTTTTAAACAGATGTTCTATAGTTTTAGATTTAAATCATAGCATCTTTCATAAAGATTTAAATATATGTTTGTATAGGAAATCATGGTCAACCAGATGAAGAAATTATAAGTATACATTCATAGAACTATTTCAGAACTTTATCCTTACAATAAAAATCCTTCTATGATATGCTTAGTGGCCAATGTTATTTCGTGCCAATTCGCATAGGGAAAAATGTGGTCATTTGCTTACTGAGGGTCAAATCACGACAGTGCTTCACAAACTGCTTTTGTTTAGATGGATGTTATCATACGAGGAAAGAAATAGGGCTAACTTCCACTTCAGGGATTCAGAACATCATAAAGGAAACACTAGTTGGCAAGGTTGGCTTAAAGCAAATTAAGGTTTTGTTTCTCGATTGAAGAGGTAGCACTGTGAAGCTGTGCCATTACTGTAGGACAGTATTTTTCTATTGTACCCTGGAGAATATCCAGGATCACTTCGGGGTGTGTGATTTGAGAAGTACTTAGTATTATCTTCTCCCCTTTTTCCTATTCTCTGATGGTCCTATCGCTGACACTTGGATATTCTCTCCTTTTTTCACAATCTGTGTTTCAATTTTTTGCATGTCTGTCATTGTAGGGAAGTCTTTATCTCCACAGAAAATGTCACATTTTGGTGGATCTGAGCTGCCTAATCTATCTTCTGCTTGCTGCTTCGTCTATCTTATGTTGTGACTTGCTCTCTTACTCCCTGCATTAGATTTTTTTCCCCTTGGAGTCAGATTTTCTAATTGCTTAAGCGCTGATGTTTGACAAATAGAATTGTTGCAAATAATTAATAGTATGAGTTATTGCACCTAATGTGCCTCTGACCTGAAAACCAAACTTGAATAATTTCCCAAAGCTTGCTTAAGAATTGCCTTGAGAGAATTGGTTCTATGACAGCACTCGAGGTCAACCTTCCCTTTCTTTTGTCTGTTTCTCTGCCAAGTGACTCTTTGCAAAACTGTCCTATGAGTTGTGTTGGATTTCTTTTCTTCTTTGTTGACCAATTACCAGTATTACAGTTGCTCCCCCTGCTTTTATAACATGGTGGCAGCAAGGAGGGAAGGAAGGAAGGATGGGGGTCATTGCCAATGTCCAATGAAGTAGACTGTGTTTTGAGAATGCATTAATGGGGTTCCCTTTTCGTCCCCCTTATGCCCTTTATCTTAGCCACTAACAAGATATGTTTCTACAGTCTTGGGATATGTAGAGTTTGTGTATGTTTGCTTGTTTGTGTTATCCTTGGGAAATGTTCGCTAACACCTGCTGGGCTGTGAAGGTAATTTCTATTCTATTTTCTGATTTCTGAACTTCAGGAGAAGGTAAAGCTTGATGCTGAAAGGGAAAAACTAGAGAGGCTTCAGGAGCTTTACTCCGAGCAGAAGACCCAGCTGGACAATTGTCCTGAGTCCATGAGGGAACAGTTACAAGAACAACTGAAGAGGGTCAGTAGCAACCAGGAACGCGCCAGTTGTTTTTTGTTTTTTTCTGCTTTTTGAATATAATTTACTTACTTATGACTTCCCACTTCACAAAGCATACATTTGCATAAGTTCTGGTCATTAGATACTTTTAAAATAGAAGTATGAATGTGACAGTGTATCTTATTCTAGGCTAACCAGTTTGTTTGTTTTTTAATCCTTGGAATTCTTCACCTAACTTACAATGCAAAAATTTTTCTGAAGTCATTCTTTGTAACAAAAGAGAGCTGACACATAACCAGCACTAGCTGTAGCATTTAAGTTAGCCAACATCTTTCCCTGCAATCTCTGTCCCATTGTGATTAGTCCTTGAATATTTTTTAGCTTAATTTTATACTCTTTTTTTTGTATTCTCCCCAAATTTTCATATTCTTTGTTATACTTTTCTTTTTAATTTTGTTTCTGAGTGACATTAAACTTATTAACTTGATCATATTCATCAAATACCAAGAGCTAAGATGAGGGTATTATTAATGCCTGTAACATCCTTTCCTACAAGTTTCTTCATTTTTAACAACCTAGTGCAGTGTTGACCTTCTTGATGAACTTGATCCGATTATTCTCCAATCCTTAATGCTGGCAGTGCTGAGCACTACCACCTGAGTCATTTTCTGACAACAAAGCTTCCTGGGTGGATAATTTCATAAACACTGGCAAGCTGACATAATATTTCATAGCTTCTTAATAACTGGATTTTTTTCTTCTAAATAAACAGTAGCCTGAAGAAACTGTGACCGTAGGGAGAGTGTCATTAGCAGTCCTGGACATGATGGGCTTCACTTCATAGTGGTTTGTTCTACGTGACTGGTGATTTATGATTCCATAGAATCAAGTGAAAAAGAAGACTAGTTTCATTCATGTTACAACCCCCAAACCTTCTTGGGAATGAATGAGTTGGGAAAAAAACAACTTTAAGATATCACACTTTGGAAAATATTTAAGATGTCCTTACTAAAAACCATACTTGATACTTCTAAGTACTAGATAATGAAAAAAATCAGTTAAAACTTGAACATATTGTAGAGGTGGAGAGTATCTTAAGAATATCCAATGTAGGGCCTCCCTTGGTGGCTCAGGCGGTTGAGCACTGCACTGTGAAGCTGTCCGCAGCCTCTGCAGCGCCAGTTCGATCCCCGCCGTCCGGCAAGGGTCCCACATGGCACTGCAGACCTTTCCTGTCTTGCCCGCTGCTCCGCTCAGCAGTGTATTTCATCAGTCTGCCTGTTCTGTTCCCCTCTCTGTCTCTGGTGAATCCTCTCACCCTCCCGCACATTTGGCCTGTACCCCAGTTCTTGTATAAAATAAATAAATAAATCTTTAAAAAAAAGAATATCCAATATAGACAAGTAAACTGCAGTCTAATAATCCTAATATGTGTTATTATTCACAATGTTGGATTAAAAAAATGATTCAGTGTTGTTCACCCCCTTTAGTTATTTTAGTGTGTGTAGCTGAATTTACTGTAAAAAGATAAAACTTTCTGTCCCTGAGGGTCATATATCTCTGAAAATAATGTGATAAAAATGATAATGGAAAGAGTGGTTATTTATTATAAAATTATTTTAGTTTGTGATTTTTATGTGTTTATGCCAGCTCTCAAAGAGATTGGGAAACAATTTTTTTATTCATTTATTGTTTCCAACTCTCCTTATTGGTAAAGGTTTTACATAGTTGTTGTGGTCATGGTGCTACTTTATTTAGAGCCAGCAATCGAGTTATGAACTTTGTTTTTTCTTTCATCGTGTTATGCAGTTATTGTTTGAATTCTTTTTGAGCATGGTTTCAAATGGAAATTGGTAGATTCTATTAATTATCAGGACTCAGGTGGATATAGTTTTCTTAATCTAGGTTCTGTAGGATAACTCATAAATTTGTATGTGTTCTAAGGATTTTGACTACAAAAGATAAAAGGAAATGATGCAGACAGCATATTGCACTAACTGAAGACAAAGACTCCTTTCTTTTCCTCTCCAAAGGGGAGTGTAGAATTCTTATCATAAAACCCTTTTCCTTAGGAGATTTAACTGACTTGTGGTAGCTTCTGTTCACCTGATAGTAAAAGGCCTACTAATTCCATTTTCCAGGGATGACAACCAGAGTAATTCTGGCCAATCCCTTGGCTTAATAAGTAAAAACGCTCACTCATTTCATGAGAAGTCCATTCATAGTAGGAATTTCCTGTGTTATCACAACTCATTTCCCTTCAGACTTCAAACAGTTCAGAATACACTTCATTACCAAACTTTCCCCAAGGCATTTAAACTAGATTCATTGATGTTGATTTTATTATCAGTGACTTCATCGGGTGGCAAGTTGTACAAATACAAAATAAAAAACAGGAAGAAAATCATTTTCTTACACTATACCTTTTCTCAAATACTTAAACTGAAATGGCAGCATACACACAGTCATTGCCTTAGAGTCAGAATGCAGTTTTCTTTAGATATTGATTTCATGGCCTGTGACTGCATCTCGTGATCATGGGTTCACCAAGCAGATTGTTTCCTGGGATATGAATAGTGTGGCAAAGAAGCTGAAGTTAAAGGAGTCTTTAATTTGCCTGGATTGGTTTCACTATTAAATGGAACAGACACCTGGCCAGGGCTGTTATCTTATGCTTTTGATATTTATTCAGCTGAATGGTTGATTTTGGTTTCTTTTTTAAAAATTCTATTCATTGCGCTCTGAATAGAGACCCTTTTTTTCTTACTGGTGCTGCAATCAATTTAATCATTTAATCTTGAACAAGCCATCCAACCTCTATGGACTTAAGTGTCCTCACATATAAAACAAGGGGCCTGTATAAGATGATTTCCATTGTCTTTTTCCAGATTCCAAAAATAAACTGTTAAAGGTTTGACTGATGGAGAAATGTTAACAATCTCAGAATTCCAGTAAAATTCGCTTTTAGTGTTGACTTTGAACTGTCATGAGATTATTATTCTAAACTCTCCTGACCATCCACTTCTGGTTTTTTTTCTTTCTGTTCCTCTACTAAGGAAAGAAAACATAAAGATCTCCATCTAAACTTCTGCTATATACTTTCTCAAAACAAATTATTGAAAAGGAAAAAGTACTTGTATCGAGTTTTCTTTAGTGCAGCTATTTTATTTTCATTTCCTTTACACCTAACATTTGAGCTTGCCAGTCAGATGTGTAAAGTTCTTTTATGGAGTGAAGTTTAGTTAAAAATTTCAACCAAGTTATGCCTTGATTTCGAGATCCTTGGATATATTACTCTGTGACTAACTAAACTATTCTTGACCCCAAATTCCATCACCTGAATTTTTACTCTCATCCAAAATCTTTTGACAGTTTTGCCCCCTCCAAGTTGTTATTTTTCCCACAGTGTTAAGTTTATGTATGCTGATTGTAGTGATTTAGATAAGTTGATGAAATGATTAACCAGAGGAATCTGAATGTTGATCTTAGTTTTAATTTTCAACTTTTCTACCTAGTCTGTTGTTATTTTAATGCAGTGGCTTAAATATTTGCTACAAATAAATTAGTGACTCTGTGACTTTCATGTAGTTAAAATAACACATGTTGCACATTAACCAGATGTGGATTAAAGTGACTGACTACCATAGTCTATGTATTATAAGCCTATATACACTTTGAATGAAGATTATTTATAATTTATAAAATTATTTTTAAAAGGCTTATTAAATTTTTTATTTTAGTAATCTTCAGTCACAAATCAAACTTTGTTGAAATATCTCAAAAATTTTAGTATATATGCTTCTGAGTAAATATACCAGTTGACATTTTGTTGTGAATATTTTGTTGAAGACATAACACTGTGCTATTTCTTTTTTTTTTTTTTTTAAGATTTATTTATTTATACAAGAACCAGGGTACAGGCCAGATTCACAGGAGGGTGAGAGGATTCAGCAGAGACAGAGCGGGGAACAGAACAGGCAGACTGACTGAAATACACTGCTGAGCAGAGCAGCGGGCACGACAGGAGAGGTCTGCCATGCCATGTGGGACCCTTGCTGGGCGGCTGGGATCCAACCGGCGCTGCCGAGGCTGCAGACAGCTTCACAGCGCTGTGTTCAACCGCCTGTGCCACCAGGGGAGGCCCAACACTGTTGTTTCTTAAATCCTTCAATAGTAAATAGATATGCTCTGAATTCATTAATTTATTTAGAAGTTAAGAGCATGATTAAGTTGAAATGCTCATCAATGAATTGAACCCAAGACCAAGACCACTTTCCATCTGACCAATTAAAATGTAAGAAGTGGGCCTCCCCGGTGGTGCAACGAGTTGAGCACAGTGCTGGGAAGCTGTCCACAGCTTCTGCAGCACAGGTTCGATTCCCAGCCCGCCAGGGAGATTCCCACATGGCGCCCCAGACCTCTCCTGTCGGGCCTGTTGCTCCCCTCAACAGTGCCATCAGTCCATCTGCCTGTTCTGCTCCCTACTCTGTCTCTGGTGAAGCCTCTCACCCTCCCGCGCCTCTGGCCTGTATCCCAGCTATTGTATAAATAAAAAATAAACCTTAAAAAAAATAAGAAGTGTTAAGTAATGCTGAATATGTTTTTGAAATTGTTTTGCTTGCTCTTGAGTTCTGAGAATCACTGTGTTGACATAATAGTCTCGTTGCTATAGTGTTGGTTGTAATTGCATGGTAGCTAATAGCCTTCTGAGTCATCCCTAGAATAAAATTTATTCCACAAGGTAGAAATAATTAAAAGGCAAAAAGATTCATCACGTACATAAAAACAAGAGTTGGGGTTATGGTATTAAATACTGATATAGATCTTTTACCATCTATTTTTTATTAAAAACTCCTTTTGATGTTTGGATTAAATAAAACAAGCCTGACTCTTACCTATGTAGAGCTGCAAGCCTTAGAACCCAGCTGTCTTTTCCTTTGGGCCATAGATGATTTATAAATTATTTATGTATTTGAAATCATTATACATACCACACTTATAGTTCAGTGAAAGACTCCAAAAAATAAGGGAAGGGTAGTTTAAAGTTGATAGAAGAATAATTTATATATCACACACCCGTGTCTGCACATATACAGTCAGTCCTGTTGTCAGGTACCGCAGATGTTGCAAATGCCTATGCTAGACAATCGGATTTTTATGATTGCCAACCGTTCTTAATGTCTTCAAGATTGTTCCCAGAGCAGTGGTGTTTAACCTTTTGAGTAACTCTTTGTGCCTGATGAACACTGTACTTTCACTTATTCTAGGAATAAGTGGTTTGACAACAATTTCAAGGGATGCACAGAAGCTCAATTTGAGATTATAATATACACACAGTACACATGCTTCAAATATGTATTCATTTTAAATTATGTACATTGAGCACATGCTAACTCTGTGCATTAGAGAACATTGAGAAAAAGAAAAGAAAAGACATTTTAAAAGTTCTAGTATTTTTCTCTTCACATCCAGTGAATTGTGGTGTGTGCCACCTAGGGAGCCTGTATTTGTCTTAGAGAAGACTTCTGATTTGTTATGTGTGTCAATTTTTGAATCTTCTTTTTAATAGTCAGCAATTTTTGAATCTTTAATCTGTATACTAAATTCTCATTTCATTTGGAAATTTATGGAAAATAGAAATATTTTCTCAAGATACTGACACACCCATGGTCTGTAGGTAATGTTTAGGTTGTTTGCTGAATTCTTTTTATGTTTCACAATCCCTTTTAAAGCCACTTAGTAGATTTAAAGCAAGAATTGCTATAGCCACAGAACAGTCTAGAACTGATGGTAAAGTAAACACTCAACATCCTATCTGCCCTGGTCCCCCATCCCTTTCAATTCTGTTATTAACAGTCATTGGTCTGGGGGTTAGCTCCAAAAGAATGGATTATCAGTTAATATCCCTGGTTATGTTTTCAATGGGAAACATATTTTAGATTCTAGGCTTTCAGCAATCCTTCTGGCATGTCTTGTTTTCATTCCCTTTTCTCAAGGATGCGGACTTGCTGGATGTTGAGAAAAAACACTTTGAAGATCTGGAATTCCAGCAACTTGAGCATGAGAGCCGGCTAGAAGAGGAAAAGGAGAACCTCCTGCGTGAAGTGGCTGAATATCAACAGAACATCGACACTAGAAAGGTGCTTTGCTAGGTGTCATTCAATGTAACATCAAAATATACCTCTTACTATGTGACAGTAATATCATTAATATAGCTCTGTGAGTGCCTGTCCTTATATCTGAATGAGATAAATATACAATAATGACATTTAATCACAAAATCACATTTAGCAGATTATGAAAGCTGCCATCTATATTACTAAACGGAGATCTGAACTAGATAAACTGAGACATGTTGCAGTTATTTAATACTGCAGATGCATTTATTTATAATATTCATTTTTTCTTTTATATGAAAAACAAGACAGAAAATCAGAAATTTAAGTGCTTGTTTTAAATTACTTACTTTTGCAATCATAACTAGATTCAGAATAATTCTATGAACAAATTATAATTTGAAATTTTCTCTGGAAACAGAATATTGTTTCTCTTTCTCAATACTTGTCAAAACTATTGATGCCTGGCAGCTTATTAGCATTAGAAGCAGTCCCATGAAGTGCCATGTAAGTTATTGACTCCACCCAACCCCTAGCATCCAAATGTGCAGCCCAGAACTCGGTGCTTATTCCAGAATTTAGAATCATACCCAGTGTTCTGTACTAAACCAACAAAGTTGAGGGAAGGGAAATGGAGATGGTGAACTCTTAAGCTCTCCATTAAAATAAGAAATTCCATTGTTTTTTCCATGAGGCGTCTCCCAAGATGAAGTCAAGAATTCAGTTATTGTCTAAAACAAGATTTCCTGTTGACTTCTGGGTTCTTCAAATAGATTTAAAATCACTTGAACTGTATTGGCCTTAGATTAAGAAAAGCCCAAAGGGTAGCAGGTCAAAGAAACTGCCTTCCACTTGTAAACATCTTTCTTTCCTTTTCCAGAGCAGATTGGCAAACTTTGAATGTCTAAGTACATCTTTCTATGACCACCTTTCTTTCCCTCCAGGAAAAAATTTCTGCTTTGAAAAAACAAGCCAATCACATTGTCCAGCAGGCACAAAGAGAACAAGATCATTTTGTGAAAGAAAAGAATAATTTAATAATGATGTTGCAAAGAGTAAGTATTTTCTTTTCAGCACTGGTAACATAAAACACAGGTTCCAACTTGGAAAAAGTTGCTTTTTCAGTGCAAGTGTCTTTTAATAGTGAATTATAATTTTAAAACACACTTTATATACATTGTTATTTAATCCTGCATATAAATAAACTCTTGATACTCTGTGAATAATTACTGTAATTCAGAAAATAAACAAGGATGTTTCTTCCATCGTGTGAAAATCCAAACTATGACAACTCTGAGGGCTTTCTGACTTTATTCTTTTAAAAATTATGTTTTTCATCAAATAAGTAAAATACATTTGGCTCTTTTTACTGCTGTCAAATATTTTGGCTCAGCTGCTCTGGTGTTTTGGGCTCCAGTTTTCTGTATGTTGGTTTTCCTGACAAATGCCACATTGGATTTAGTTTGGCTTAATTGTCTAGGTAGACATGTCACATGAGAGAAAAGGTTATCCTCACCAAAGGGAACTATGTCCTCATCTGCCCAGCACCTAAAGTGGCTGTATATATTGGACATTCCTTTACTCAACCTGTAACCTAATTTTTTGATATAGTTCTGGTTCTAATTTCAGCAATAAAGCATCAAAAGTTGAAGTTGATAGGAGTAGTCTCAGGACGGAGGCTTGCATGCAATTTACTATCTAGGAATATTCACTTGGGATCATGAAAATATGAAGTGGACCCAAAAAAGGGGTGCAGGAAAAGGACCAAATCTAAAATGATGCATTCAAGCTTGAGACTATACCATGATCCCCCCCTAATTGAGAGGAAATATATCTGCAGTATTCCTATATGAGCATTTTTAGGTTGAGGAGAGAAGAAATTAGTTTTTTATGTAGTATTAAGAGTCAACTCATGGTGCCTCTGGAGCCCACACAGATCTGATAGCTCTCTTCCTCCTCCTTCTTCAGCACCTAGAAATCTCCAGATGGTTGTATTTTCCATCTCTGTCCACCACTCTGCAGATGAACTCTGGTGCCATTAGCCTTGCCACCACTATGTTACACTTTGCCCACAATATTCAAAGGCACAGCTTAAATTAGATAGTGTAATATGTAGTAACTTCTGAAATTGTAGCCCCAAAAGGAAAAAACTCTATTAGATTTTTGTACATGGGTAAGCATAATCACAGAAATACCATTTCCTCATTACAAATAAATAAAATATCCCACTGTAAAAATTTTGGTCAAAAAGCATGAAGATATTAATTTCCCCAGTTTTGTCTATAGATACATTGCATTACCAATAAAAATTGCAAGACTGGGCCTCCCCGGTGGCGCAGCGGTTGAGCGCTGGGTTGCGAAGCTGCCCGCAGCCTCTGCAGCGCTGGTTCGATCCCCAGCTGCTCCCCGGCCACCGGGTGAGGGTCCCACATGGCGCGCAGACCTCTCCTGCCACCCGCTGCTCCCCTCAGCAGTGTACTTCGGTCCTTCTGCCTGCTCTGCTCCCCGCTCTGGCTCTGGTGAATTCTCTCACCCTCCCGCGCTTCTGACTGTACCCAGTGCTTGTATAAATAAATAAAAATAAATCTTTAAAAAAAAAAGACTTCCTTTAAAAAAAAATTACAAGACTTTTTTCAAGAATTGACAAATTGATAGTAAAATTTACAGTTGATCTTCATTATTTATTTGTGAATTTGCCTACTCACTATACTTTATTGGTAACCCCCAGATCAATAGTCATGCAGTCATTCATGAATGTGCCCAGAGCTGTCAAAATGTTCATTGTTCATTTGCTTGACATGCTCCTTTCCAGCTCAGGCTGGACAAGGCAATGCTCTGCCTTCTTTCAGCTCTCATGCTATAAACAAATGGACCATTCAGTCCCATATTTTGTGGACCGTTCAGTCCCATATTTTCATATTTTGTGCTTTTCGTTAATGATTCTGTTGTTTAAAATGGTCTCCAAGCACAGTGCTAATGTATTGTCCACTATTGCTAAAGGGCAGGAAGGCTGTGGTGTGCTTTTTGGAGAAAGCCAAGCATTATATAAGCTTCATTCAGATGTGAATTGTAATGCTGATGGCTGTGAGTTCAGTGTTAATGAATCAGATATAAAATATAATAAGATGTTACCAAAGATAGCTTTAAGCAGAAACACATATAAAACAAAATTATGTATTAGTCAGTTGATGAAACTATTGTGACCAGAATCTCACAGGAACCCAGCTGTATATTTCCTTTAGGAACAGTATTCATTACTTCAGTATTCATATGAAGTATTCATATATGAAAATATGAAGAGAACAGAAGAGCTAAAACAAGTTTGAACAGTACAAACAAAGTTGGAGGGTTTGTGTTGTATGGTTTCAAAGTTTACTAGAAAGCTAGGACACTTAAAATGGGGGTGATCCTAGCATATAAAAGACATATAGATCAATGGAACTGAACAGAGTCCAGAAATAGGTCCACACATGTACCATCTGTTGATTTTTTTTAACTTTTTTTTTTAGATTTATTTATTTATTTATTTATTTATTTATTTACTTATTTATTTATACAAGCACTGAGTACAGTCAGAAGCGCAGGAGGGTGAGAGAATTCACCAGAGCCAGAGTGGGGAGCAGAACAGGCAGACTGACAAAATACACTGCTGAGGGGAGCAGCGGAAGGCAGGAGAGGTCTGTGCGCCATGTGGGACCCTCGCCAGGCAGCCGGGGATCAAACCGGTGCTGCAGAGGCTGTGGGCAGCTTCGCAACCCAGCGCTCAACCGCTGTGCCACCGGGGAGGCCCCCATCTGTTGATTTTTAAGAAACTTTCCAAGACTAATCAGTAGAGAAAGGAATGTCTTTCTTAAATGTGCTATATAAACTGGCAATGCAGAAAACTGAGAACCTCATCATTATCTGTCCTCACACCATACATACAGGTTAATACAAAACAGATCTTAGACATGGATGTAAAAATCAAATGCTATGTTTTCTAGAAGAAAACATAGTAGTACCAGTGCACCTTCATGGCTTTGGGGTAAACCAAAAATTCTTAAAAATAAATGACAAAGGACTTGATTCTAGTGTATAAGAAGCTCCTATAACTCAAAAATAATAAACACCTAATAAATGTATTTTTTAAAAAACAGGCAAATGATCTCTATATAAATAGCAAGCATATCGGAAGATTCAATAAGTCACTTAAAAAATACTCAATATCATTGGTCAGCATGGAAATCCAAGGTTAACTAAGCTTAATAGACTTTGTGTTCTTTCAGGAAAAGGAGAATCTTTGTAATTTGGAAAAGAAATACTCCAGTCTCTCTGGAGGGAAAGGGTTTCCTGTCAACCCCAATACTCTAAAAGAGGTAAGCTATGATTTTATTTATCCATATACCACCTTAAGAATCAGGAGCTGTACCTCAGTTTTATGTGATTAGCTGAATAGGAAAAAAATTAACTCAGATGACTTATGCAAGCACTCAAAGCTTTGATGGTTTTCCTGCCTTTCATTTATGTTTGGAGGATTTAGGATTTCAGGGATTATTTTTATAGCTACTGCAGTGTGTGTGTGTGTGTGTGTGTGTGTGTGTGTGTGTGTGTGTGTACTTGTCAGTGGCATTTAGAGCTTCAAAAACTTTAAGATTCAGAAAGATTAATCTTAAATTCTCTTCTTTCTACCATCTCATTTCTCACTTCTACCTTTTTTTCTCCTAAATCTTATAAAATATGAAAATGTCTCTGAATATTTGAGAGAATCATGCATTTTCTTTCTTGCTACTTTTTCCCCAGTATTATTTGATTCTGCTATTTTTCTTCCTAAATTGGAAACTCATGGTTACACTGAACTATGCACATATTTATCATAAATAACCATCTTTTCCCAGATCCCATCACCCTAACTAGGAAAGAAAAGTTATATTTTTTTTCTAAAAAAGCTAAAGAAAAAGCTTTAAAAATTATATAATAACACAAAACCCTCTATAAACTCCTTTTAAAAAGACAGCAGAAAGTATTTCATGTGTGTAGGTATGTCAAATAAAATGCTCATCACGATAATAGGTGTGACTAATATGTACCTTGGAAGAACTTTGTGAAATAGTTCTACAAGAGCTTTATTAGGTCGTTCAATTTCATGGTTTTTCTCCATTGTTTAGAACGCCTAACAGGCAGGTTAAGTGAACAGAGGGTGGTTATGAATGGAATGTACTAGAATAAGATAATGTCAGCCAGGTGGGCAGGGGCCAGATTTCTGAGTCATGTTAAGATGCTGGTGGCTTGGATAAGAACAGTGGCTGAGACAGAGGGAAGTAGCTGGAATGGGATATATTTTGAAGGCTGTGTGAGTGTGTGTGTGTGTACCCATTAAGCTGTTAAGGACCCATGTTCTTTTTCTTTTCATTCAGTTGAGATGCCTAAGAGCCAGATTCCATTACAAGTAAATTGCAGCTTTATAAATGTCAGTGCAAAAACCAATAACCTCAGCCACTGTTACTCACTCTAATTTGTCAGGAAACAGAAGAGTGGAAAATGTAAAAATAAAGATTTGTGGAAAGGCTCTGAGTTAGGGAGGAATGATTGCATTGTCAATTTTACAGCTTGGATTTGTATGTGTGTGTTTATTTTAAATGTTATGGAGTGACAACCTCTTCCAGTCAACAGAGGAATACTGATGCCTCTGGATAGTTTGAAATGGAAAGTGTTGGGTTACTTACGCTATAATCATCTTGATTTCACCAGAGAAAAATTATTTTTAATGTTTAGAATGTCCTTTTTCAAGATTAAGCACCATAAATCCATTTTGATTGCTGATGATTTCCTTACTGAGACATTCGATAACACCACACATACCTGGCTGAACCACTCTAAGCTAACTCCATTGTACTGGGAGCATTAATACTCTCGCATGCCTCTGCTTTTGCTTTCTTCATGTTTAATTTCTGAATTCCTCCTTTTAGGGCTATATCAGTGTAAATGAAATTAATGAGCCATGTGGCAATTCCACGAATCTATCCCCTTCCACTCAGTTCCCTGCTGATGCTGACGCTGTTGCCACTGGGCCTGCCACAGCTGTGCTGATGAGCCAGCCACAAAATAAAGAGGTGTGTTGGCATGACATTTCATTCATTCACTGCTTTCCTCATGTCGGAGATTAACCCATGGTTAACTGAAAATGAAGGCACGTGTTGTGACAGAGGGTTGGTGGTTGACCAGAGTGATGCTGAGTTTGAAAATCAAAGCAATTTGGAGGTACTGTCTACTAATTATATTACTCATGAAGTACATGGTCCAGAGAGAGTACTCGGGGTAGTTCGTTTCAAAAAATAAACTCTTACCTTAGCTCTAACCCCATCTCATTTTCATAGAGGCCGAAAACCTTTCTAAAATTATTAGTTGGAGTCACCTTTCCAATTTGATTGTGTTTTCTATTATTTTTTGCCTTATGGATTTTTTAAAAATTGTATTATGCCTTTTAAAAACATTTAGGTAGGGGCTCATAACAGTAAATTAAAATACCTTCGCTCATCCAAGTTGCATGCTGTTGAGATTTTTTGAGTCCAATTGAAAGATACTGCCCATCATTTGTGACTTCTTAAAATAGAAGAAAACAAAATAATCAGATTATTTATTTCATTTCTTTGTCTTATGCTCTCTTTTCATGTGGCCACATATATACTTTCTTTCTCCTCTAAAGCAGAGATCACCTCTCTGTTCTGGATTTATTCTTCCTTCTACCTTTTCTCCTCATCCTGTCACTCAAACTCCATCAGCCCCTTGGCCTGAAGTCCTGACTCCATCTGTCCATCCCTTCCTTTTAAATGACACGCCTCCTCCTCTACCAGCTAAGAAACACAGAAGGCAGCAGCAGCAAGAGCAACAGGTAATTAGGAACTGGTTTAGAGCCAAAGGCAGTTATTTATGTGGAGTATTGTCTTCAACTTTTCCAAAGGTGTTTTTTTTCAAAATACAAAGTGCATACATACTCCTTTGAGGGTTTTTTTGAACATGGGCAGCGGGGAGGGAAGAAGGGGGGTTTGCTTTTAAAGGACATTTTATATGTCCTTAAGGGTGTTGGGTTTATTATAAAGTTTTTAAGATCTTTATAGTTCTCCCTGGGCTTTTGATATGTTTGAGTTTATTTCACATCCTCACGCCCCAGTTCCCAGCCAGCCAAAATACTGTGAATTATCTGCTCTTTTTTCAAAATAACAATAACTCCCATAAAATACATGGTATAAAAGTTGCTTTATAAATGCAAAGTAAGTTTTACACATCACTGAAACCATAATAGATAGTGTTCCCTTGCTCTCTGTCAAAAGTTGCCAAACATTTAACAAATATCTCATTTTATCCTTCTAATAATCCTTTGAGATGAGAATTCTCTCCATGGTGATATTTAGAGAACTGAGGCTCGGTGTGGGTAAATAGCTCATCCACAAGAAGTGCATTTGGTTCATTGAACAACAGTTTTGTTGGACTAGATTTTTAAATAACTAATGTCCTCCTTTTAGTACACTCAGTGCATATTTAGCTTAGGTATTTTTTAAAAGTCTATTTTGAGACACCTTTTAACTGTAATCAATTCCTGTGTGAATTTGGCCCCAGAAAACCCTAAGGAGTCATAGCCATGAGATTGCCAAGTTAGGAAAACTCTGGTCTGCTATGTGCAGCCCTTGCATTTCTGGAAGGTCCCCTGTTAAAGGACTACATCTCCTCGCTACTTCTAGGTTAATCAATACTAGCTAATATAAAAAGATAACCATAAAGCTAAAATGCAGATATTTTTCAGGATGGGCATATTTGAAGATTGATAATAAACACAAATTCAATTTTGCATTAATTTTTTGCATGTCAAAAGTCTGAGTTTACATCAAAACTACCATGAGATACCATCTCACACCAGTGAGAATGGCACATATTAAAAAAACTAGCAACAACAAATGTTGGCGAGGATGTGGAGAAAAAGGAACTCTTGTGCACTGTTGGTGGGAGTGCAAACTGGTCCAACCACTATGGAGAGCTGTGTGGAGATTTCTGGACCTACTAAACATAGAGCTTCCATATGATCCAGCAATTCCACTCCTAGGTATTTACCCAAAGGACACAGAAACATCAATTCCAAAGAGCACCTGCACTCCTATGTTTATAGCAGCACTGTTTACAATAGCTAAGCTTTGGAAACAACCCAAATGCCCAAAAATAGATGACTGGATCAAGAAGATGTGGTACATATATACCATGGAATATTACTCAGCATTCAAAAAAGATAAACACATGCAATTTGCAGCAACATGGATGGCACTGGAAGGGATCATGCTCAGCGAAATAAGCCAAAAAGAAAAAGAAAAATACCGGATGGTCTCACTCATAGCAGGAATCTAGAAAACTTAAATAAGGGACCAGGAAAATGAATATAAGAAAGTGAAAATCAAAATCAACAAAAAAACTATGAACCAGAGACACTTTTTGGGGGGTGGGGGGCGGGAGGGGAAGGATTGGGGTCAGAATGGGGCGTTTGCAATTGTATGGGGGAATATAAAAATAAAATTTAATATTTAAAAAAAAAAAAAAAAAAAAAAAGAATTAGAATCCAAGAAGGAAATAAAAGGAAATAACGAGACATCAAAAAAAAAAAAAATAAAATAAAAAAAATAAAAATAAAAGTTATCAAACAAAATCCCTTTAATTAGGGAATAATTTTATTAAGACATTTTTGAGGGAACCCAAGTGAAATTTGGATAAATTTCACAGTGGCAAAAATTCTGCCTTAGGAATCTGGAAGAAAAAGGTCAGTAGGATTTTTGACTGTAAGGAATTACTATAGTGGCTCCTTGGTTAAGCTCTTTCTTTATAATAGAAGAGCACCATGGAAGGATGCCTTGTATGAACTTTCTGTGGATTCGAAATGTGTTTATGTGATTAAAATATATTCCAACTTTAAATCAACTTCCCTTCCTTACTCGCTTTTTCTCTTCATCTTTTTCCTTCTCCCTTTTCTTGTTCTCCTCACACTGGGATCTGTGCCACCACACAGAACTGTGCAGACAGACAGGGGAGACACTGCCTGCTTGCTCTGTCCACTGACTGCCTTGCCATCCACATGGCGACCATCATAATACTTTGTAAGTTATCCTTAGCCCCAAGGCAGCAGGCACTAACTATGAGAGTGAAAGGTGGAATTAAATCAATTTTTCTAGGTTCAGCAATAAATTCTTCCAGTGACTACAAATCTTGTCAAATGCTAGCCCAAGACTCTCAGTGAGCAAAAATATAAGTTAAATCATTTAAAGATATATATTCTGTGTTAAAATGACAAACTTCTCGGTAAATGCGTACTTCTGAATTTCTTCAGTGACCTGTTTCAGTTAGTCAAGTTTTGCTGTTCTGCTTTACATTTGCATTTAAAGCACTTTAGAAGTCTGGAAGAAAGGAAAAAACAGCATAAAGAAGGCCTCTATCTGAGTGACACTTTGCCTCGAAAGAAAACCACATCTTCCATATCCCCACATTTCAGCAGTGCTACCATGGGGAGAAGCACCACCCCAAAGGTAGGCCATGTGGAGACCCACGGGCTTCACATTCAGTGAGTCTTCTTGTCCTTGTTTGACTGATGCAAATTCCTTAAAGAAAAGTCTAAGCAATGAACCATTAGATTGGCGGGCACATGCTAGCCAATTCAAGAATATTTTGAATGTACACTTTGGGACTGAGGAACTGACCTGTGGTATTTCCTGCCACCACACATAAGTGGCATCTACTTATGTGATGGACTCCCCTGGCTGTATCCCAGACCAGGAAATTGGAGAAAATAAGGTCAGAATTCCAGACATAATAACAACACGTTTATTGAGTAATTTCTCTGAGCTTCACATGAGGCTAAATCTTATTTGTGGATTGTCTTATTTTAAAACCCCACAGCACTATACAATGGAGATTTTAATTATTATTAATTATTATTAATATTTAATTAATAATAATTATTAATTATTAGATTTTAATTATTATTAGTATGGATGGATAAAGTGAGGTATGTAGAAGCTACATGACTGACCAAGTGCACACAGCCGGTCAGAGTGAAGCTGGAATGTGAATCCACATGCTCAGATGCGTCACTCATGCTCTGCAGACCTGCCCAAGGGGTCACGATGAGAAGAGGGGGTAGGCAAAGAGGTTTTGAATGAGCCATACTTTGGGGCCTGTCTCTTACCCTTAATCAGAGTAATTTTGTTTTTAGTCTATTTCATAAACTGGTATTTCTAGCAGATTTTACAGAAAGGATCTTGCTAGTTAAACAAAAAGTATTAAAACCACTGGGGTAGTTAATAGGTTTCTTCACTTTTCAGGCTACTAGATTGATGGAGTAGATGGGTAGGTTGATGGGGTAGATGGAGGGTGATGCACTATGACAAGTGTAGATCTTGTGTGTTCTTGTGCATGATGCGCCTGTGCTCTTGTCCCCAAATCTGCCAATTCCTTATGCATGAAGAGCTTTCACTTGTTCTCGAAGGTGTTTTCATCTGTATTTAAGTTTGGATTACCGCAACTGGAAGAG
The DNA here is from genome assembly GCF_014898055.3 of Talpa occidentalis. Taxonomy (NCBI): domain Eukaryota; kingdom Metazoa; phylum Chordata; class Mammalia; order Eulipotyphla; family Talpidae; genus Talpa; species Talpa occidentalis. Next base: position 52,948,445 of record NW_023604295.1, on the reverse strand, counting down.
TTTCTGGGATGTTGAGGTTGCCATGGAGTAAGTTGGGTGACTGACTTTTACCCTTTAGCTTCACCAAATGGGATGCAACAACCTCCCTTCCCTACCCTCTGCTCTTAGATAGGAACTCTGGAAATGGGTGCAGCCATGTCCTGAGATTTAGCAGGCCACTTGGCCTGCAGTTTGCCCCATGTATTTCTTCCTGGTTCCCACAGGCTCACCTGCCCCTGGGACAGAGCAACAGCTGTGGCAGCGTGCTCCCTCCCTCGCTGGCAACCATGACCAAAGACTCAGAATCTCGGCGAATGCTCAGAGGTATGTACCTTTTGAATCAAATGTTGTTTCTATTAAGCATTAGATTTCTCAGGGAGAGGGAGTGAGAGCAGGGATGGGGATTGTTAGATGGAATCAACCAGAGTCCTCAATTTTACTCTTAATGTGTCTCCTCTGCGGAGCTGTGTGTGTGTGTGTGTGTGTGTGTGTGTGTGTCGTACTAGGGTCATTTTCCCTATCTATACATATGGCTGGTATATTTTAAACATACATAATCAATGTGCTTCATCAATTCAATAGAACGCTCAAGTCAGAAAAACCTACTAAGTAAGTCCTTGGACTTACTTGCTAAGTCCTACTTCACCAGTCCTTACTAAGTACTAAGGCACCTAATTTGTGGTTGAACCACTAAAGTCTTGTATTAAAGTCACTGAGCTGACACAATAAATAAGATACTAGTGAGTAAGAAAAAAAATTAATAAAAACTAAATAAATAAATAAAGCACTAGTGACCCCGGATAGAATTCCCTGATACCTTTTGAGGTACCTTTGACTACCTGATACCTTTGAGGTTTTATTGTGTTGAATTGTTGGGTTTCAAGTGAACTTTAACCCTTAGCTTGTTTTAATTATTTGTATTGATTTACTGCATTCATAATGGGGCTCTCAAATAAATAGTCTTTGTGAGATACAGTTCCAGAGGTGGATGGCTCATCAAGAGGATTAGATTTATTGTGTTAACACAAGAGTTCAGGTCAACAGCTTACACTGGCCCTAACTTTTGAGGGCAGGTGGTACTGGGTATTAAGAATGTACGTATACAGCATGACCCTTGCACTTGAAATGCTTCTGGTCTAGTGAAGAAGAAGGATGCATAGCATAACAGATGATAGCAATAAAAGGTGCCAAATGCAGTGATGGAGGTGCACCCAGATGTAAATGGGGATATAATGGGGTGGCCTCTGAAGCATTCATGCACTAGTGGCATTGAAACCCTTCCCTCCAGGCTGATTGGATTCAATTCTGACTGCTGACCTCTCTGGCAATCGTTTCCTAGCAAAAAGAAAAGAAAAGAAAAGAAAGCATGTGTGTGTATATGTGTGTGTGTGTGTGTATGTGTGTAAATTATGGTGTCTACATATAATATGCATACACAATTATACATATGTATTTAATTTGAAGGAAGTTTTCAACGCATTTCTAGAAGTGACTAAATTAATAGAGGCTATAGTATTCATGAGTGGTTTTTAATGTATGAGAGATGTACAGTATTAACATTCAAGTCAAATACATTTCACTGACTATTTTCCTTACCCTAATTTCTTAGTAAACTAAAAATATCACTTATAATAATAAATATAAATGAGATTATATTTTGTCCCTTATCACTGTTCAGTTGTGAGTCAATCTTCTGTTCAAATATTTTTCTGCAATATTTATAGCTATCTTTTAAATGTATTTACCCCACTGGCTGAAGACATCAAAATTTATATTGACCACAACACTATAGTTTTTGTACTCTGTTAAGAGTTCATGTGAGAATGTGCTCAAACTTAGGAGATGCTTTCTAGTTTTCTGACCTCTGCTTTCCCCTCAAATAATGGGAATCCCTGTGCTAGATCCATAGAATTAAATTGAACCAATTCTGCTAGGGACATGCCCTCTGCAGACTCCATTTTCTTTGGCCTCTCTTTGTGCCTTTGTTCTTCAAGTTCCTTGTTTTTAGTAGATCCTTTGTACACCCTGGAAGCCTGCAGCTTTTGTCTCTCCCTGCCACAGCTTTAAAGTGGGGTTCATTCCTTTTAAATAAAAGTTTCATGTGGTGCTGTTGAGACAGCTTCTGAAGAAACAGAATCATTGTGTGTGTGTTGACCCAAAGGGATGTGATGTTTCTTATGAGGCCAACCTGCTTCCTTGGTTTCCCCCCACCCCAGAAGAGGAGGGCTGGAGACCTAGGTTCTTACAGACACAGCAGATTTACAATTGGCAGGATTTCCTACTGGATCCATCCAGGTGGCCCACAGACCAGGAAGTATGAATCATGATTTCATTTAGAATTCTAGCACTTGTTGGCTTCATTATAAACTAGCAAATGCAAGTGAAATTCCATCATTTAGAAAAAATTAGACCTGGCACATTTTCATTAACTCAAGCTTAATAGGTCTTATCATTTTTCTTGACTTACATAATTAACTTTAAATGAACTATTTTTTTGCTGCTCATTCATAATGGATACGTCAAGGATGACAGTGTAAGTAGAGGCCTTCTTCGATCAGAACTATTTTAATGGAACTGACAATGTGAATCACATAAACAAGGATCTTTGGGAGCAGCATTTAAAACAGAGAGTCTAGGAACTCAAATCTTAAAGTTTAATGGTTATTGACTTTTGTACAACTTGTGAACTATTCCTTTGTAAGCTTTAGAATGAATGAAATCTTTGTCTTGTGTCTTCTGTTAAATGCAGGAAAGTCCAGGAAAGGTATGACAACCTCCCCGTGTGGTGTTTTTGTTTCCAACAAACAGTGAAAAGTCATTGTCAAGTCATCTTTAAGAAATGATTAGTTTTAAAACTGTACAATGGTGGACTTTTAGTCTAATGATCATTAGGGAAGAATGTTGCACATTCGCTAGAGACGCAATGTGGGTACAGCTGCTGTTCATTCACAGGCAGCTGCATGGCCTTTGTTTCAGTTTTTTATTACAAGGTCAGACCTAGCAGGAAACATGAGTGCTATGGAAGCAGTGTTTTGTTAAGACTTAGGATATAGATAAAAGTGTGAGCATTGTGATGCATATCAGCTAAGTGCAAACATGATTTTTCTCCTCCATGAAGGCTGGGTCTGCATAAGCACACTCTGTGACGATAGAAAAACTTTAGGAGGCTCCTACTTATTCATTCCCTTTAAGCCTCTTTTATAAGGCTTAGTGGAGAGTGAAGAACAGTTTCAATAATTGTCTTGAATAAATAAGATGCTTATTACTGTGGTTAGGTGGTCCAGAAGTAGGTTAGTGCACGGACTTATTGGAAAGTTTGATGTAGTGTGCTTCAAGTAATTGACATTGTACAAACCAGAGCTTTTGAAAGCTATTTGTTACAGTCTGGCTCAAAAAAAAAGAATTGTCCTACAGATACAGTCTTATTTTTAGTTTCCCCATTTTCTGGTTAAAGAATGTGTTAAAGTCTTTTTCCTTTTGTAACAAATCTTTTTTAACTAACAATATGCATGTATCACCAGCTTATTGTTTTTTGCTTTTTTTATATAACATCTTGCATTCTCTGTGAACTAAGATTTAATATAAAAATGTGACCATCTTTCCTGGTTATCTGGCTTTGTTGCTAACATGATCATTGATTGCATGTTGTATAGTTTTCCTGTCCCCTTGTCATCCTTTTTGATCTTGTATCTTTTTCCCTTTTTCTATCACTCTCCTTCATTCCTGACTTATCCTGCACTTCATCTTCTGACTGTGGATTCTGGTTAGGAAGAATGAATTTCTCCACAGGTGAGCTATAAGACACTGCATTATCAGAAATACTGATTAATTTTATACTCTTTAACACAAGTTATAATTTTAAGTCATCTCATTTTCTATATTAAGATACAGATAACTATTTAAAGTATATAACACCCATTTGGAAAATATTGGCAAGATTACAAATCCCATAGTTGTTAACTCACAAAGGATAGTTAAGGTCCAGTTACCCAGCGCTCATAAAGAGCGGCATTAAAAAATTTAAAAAAAAAATAGACTTTGCAGATCCGCTATATTGACTCCTCAGACAGTGAAGAGAGGTGAGTGGGTCTGGCTTCTTGTATGTGCTATGCTGACTGATGAGCCTCAGATATTACCAGGTGTTACTTCATAAACCTTAGAAACTCCCTCTCCTAATAGCTGCTTTTGTCTGGAAAGGATAGAGTTAAAACATTTATAAGGCCCTTGTTACTTTTTAGTTGCTGTTCCCACAACTATTACTCTTATTATTCTCTACATAATTTAAGAGAAAAAAAAAAAGGAGTCTTGGGTTGGGAATGTCTCCTTTTCCCAATTCAGTTACTTTCCCCACCCCAAAGAACAGATGCATTCCAGTTCCTTATTTGGCCATTAACACAGTTGGAATTGATCAAATTCATTCGAGAGAATGAATTCATTCCTTGACTATTCAGTGACACCCTTATGCTAAATAAATACAGATCCTGTGGTGAACAGGACACACACATGCCCTCCCTGAGCAGGCTCATTCCTGTTCTGGGCTCCTCCTCTACACAGCACTTCTTCTTGAACCTCATACCAAGAGCTCCTTGCTCTCCCATCATGTTTTCTCTATCAATAACACCTTTGCCTTTGGATGGTCAGGGCAGATCCTGAATCCCCAAACCAGCTCTGGTGCAATTCCAGGGTGCCCGTGGAGAGGACCCTTTTGTAATAGCAGGGCTAACTTGGTTTGGGGACTTGTTTGCTAGGAGCAGGCTATGCCAGCTGGGGGTTGAGTGCATGGGGATTAGGCAGCTCCACTCTGTAAGGCAGACACCCTCTTGCACGGACTCTGGGGGAAACTACAGTCCTGACCTGGAGAGAGATGCGCCTGAGCAGCAGGCTGTTTACTGCAAGGTGCCTCAAAAATGAAAGCTCCTTTCCTACCTCCAGAATGACAGGAGATTCTCTCGGACATCAGATCAAACCTCAACAAGTAGTGAGTGACCTGAGACTGTGTGTTCACGTCCTTAGCACAGCGCACTTGGAACTCAGCTCCAATTGTACCTGCAGCAGAACTATTGGAGTCATTTTAGTTTACCTCACCTGAAGGTCAAGTTCATGTTCTTATTCTGTGGTACTTTTGGAAAAAAAAATCCTGAAAGATCCAAGGAGCAGGGTATACTGTTGCTGTAAGAAAAAATACAGTCATCCTCTTTTCTGCTTTTGTTATAAGTGTTAGTAGCATTGCAGGCTAGTTTTTCCTCATTACGAAAAAACCAAGGATTAGGGGAGATTGTGGCACAGTCATTGCTAAGGAGATCGTTCTTTTTTGGTTTCAATTACACGACTGCCTTGTAGAGCTATGTTGGTCATAATAAAACAAAAAAATGTCTTCTATGTAATTTGGTGCCAATGTGGAAGTTTTTTTGGCCACCTGCCCCTTTTGAAGGAAAAGGAAAGATTCATATGACCCTTTCAAATAATTTCTGGTTTTTTTGTCCCCTTCCTTTTCATAATGAATAATTGGAAACAATCTAAAAGGAGCAATTAGTAATTCCAAAAGTTCAAGCATCAAAGGTAAATATTCGGGGAACAAGTTCTTTGGCCTTTCTTCTTTAAAAAAGGCACCAGCTCCGTGGTCATGACTGCCTTGGCTTCATTAAGTGCTTCATGCATTCATCATGATGATTAATGATAGTCTATTTTGAGTCCCATAGTTTGTGTGCTTTTGTTGCATCTTCCTTAAGCTAAGTGATGTGTATTGTTTACACATATATGTCGGGGGAGGGGCATTTGTCATTTATAATCACAACTAACTGATATATTAAGAAACCTATTTTCCCAGAAATGCCTTACTCTGAACTAAAACTGCTTCAAACAAATACTAATGGCATGAAAACTCCTCCTGGAACTAGAATCATTTTGTAGAAATTTCTGGTGTCTAGCACTTTGTTCTAGCACCATAGATGGAGCTTCTGTTTTTAAATTGAAATGTTTTATATGTAGCTGAGGAAGCTGTTTGGAATGACTTGCCTTCTTTTGCCCTCTGAAGCTCTTTGGTTATTTCATTGACAACTAAGCCTCACTGGGAAGCAGATAGAGCACAAGAAAAGATGTGAAATTCAAATGGTTCCATTGTCAACTCGTAATTGGTCTGGTAGAATGGGAGAGATTGCAGGCTGAAGCTGAAGAAGTATCTTTAATGCATTAGGGAATGTTTATAAGTATGATCCCTGTTTCCTAAGAATGTGCTTAGCAGAGAGTTGGAAGGAAGAATATTTGGATTTGTGACATCCAAAATCTGCTACCAGAGAGCAGGCTATAGCAATAACACCAAGTAGAGCCAGCGACCTAATGAGCCAGCTGACCAAGTGCCAGGGCAAGGGAAACACCGCATTGATGAGATGTTGCTCCTATTGATATAATCCCTACATTTTCATGTGGTTGATATCACCAGCTAGCTGAAAACTGATGGCTAAGGTGGAAAAAGAGAACTATATTATATAAAGTAATTAAGAGGTATATAACCATTAGAAGAATTGTTGACAGTGAGTGTTTTAAATAAGTAATTAGCTGACAAGGGAAACTGAAAAAAAATAGCATGAAAACAATGTACAGTTTGAGATTTAACCATATTAAATGTGTTAGTGATATTACAAGTGAGATATAATCTTCTCAAATCCTATAATTGAATGATCCACCTGCTGTTTTACAACCAAACAGAGTAGTACTTGGGTTTATTTCCCAATGAAGAAGTGACTATGCTAAGACCCTAATGTTTGTCACTTGCCTTCTTTTGAACCAGGCTATTTTTAGAGGAACCAGGCCAGTTTTTGTTGTGTGTTTGTGTGTGTCTGTCTCTGCGTGTGCTGATGTATTGTTCTCAGCTGTGCTGAGATGTAGGAATGGAATAGGAAAGTGTCAAGTGATCCGTTGACAACAAAGATCACTCACATGACCACTTCTTTGAAACTTTTGCTTGCACTGAGCATGATGCTATTGCTTTGATCTTTGTGGCTTCAAAACAAATTATAACCAGCCCCTCATCTCATAGGCAGATGTTTTGGGCTGCTGGTTTGAGTCTAGGAAGATCTAAGACTGAAAAACAAGGCATACTAACATATTTATGGCTCTTTCCTCAGGGTATAATCACCAACAGATGAGTGAAAGACAAAGGCAGAAATCTTCTGAGTTTTACAACCGCACTGCATCTGAATCAAATGTCTACCTGAATAGTTTCCACTACCCCGATCATAGCTATAAAGATCAGGCCTTTGATACTTTGAGCCTTGACAGCTCAGATAGCATGGAGACCAGCATTTCTGCTTGCTCACCTGACAATATCTCTAGGTAAGAGTTATTCATCGGTAAGTTTTCTGGTTTGGAATAGCACCTCCTGATCTCAAAAAGTAAAGGTGTCAATTTGAGGCAGTCTGTATATGTTTATGACCAAATTTCTGAGACATAGAGTCTACACTGCAGAAGAAAACTGAGTGTTGCAGTGGCCCCTGAAAGTAGTTCCTTTGTATCCCATGCAGCTTACCCAGTCACATGTCATATAACCCACCCTTCTCCTTTATTTTATTACATTTAAGTTCTCATGTATACTGTGCTTCAAAATTGATTTGCCTCTGTTGGTTGACTCCAGGCATCATTAGGATTGCTTTTGATTAACTGAAAAATAATTTCCAATAATAGAGTAGGTACTTTGAAGGATTTTTTTTTACCCGGATGTGTGAGACCTTTTAAATAAAGTCAGACTCAGCCCAGCTTTCTAGATCTAACCCAACTCCCCATGATTCTCTTCTGTTATACTTCACAGAGGTTCTAATTGTGAGGGAAATGAATTCTCAGATCTCTGTGTCTTTGACTCCATTAGTCCTAGCCTTGGAATCATGTGGTTTGTTCATTTGTGTCTAGGCTCCTTGAAGCCACCTTTTCTTAGCATGTTCTGCAGTCAGCAGTTGGCTGGACTTGGCCCATACTGGCTGCCAAGAGCCAACTGTACTTATCTCCTAACTTTGATCAGTGATATCGTGTTGCTAGTTTGAAATTAACCATGGTGAGGTGAGAGTATTTACTCAACATAAATCTGCATATATTGAATAAAATGTAAATAAATACGGTTTTTGTTTTTCCCCTGAGAGCTGGTTTACCAGCACACCACAATCTGCAGTCATTTCTCCCTTTCATTTTATTATTCATTGAACTACTAATAACGCCTGTAATTAAAATATTTTTACCTTCCCTCAACCCTCCACTCCTATCCTAGCTGGAGAAATGTTCCTCATCCTTCAAGCTTAAACTTAAGTTGGAAAATCATGAAATTTAGGGTTTCTCCTTCTGTGTTCTAATGGTATTTGATACTTTTTTCTATCACTGATAACATTGAAGGTAAAAAATTTTCTTGAATAATTAATAGGTACATTTCTCTATATCAAGGAGACTGTCTAACTATTCATTACTCATTGAACTACTAATAACGCCTGTAATTACAAAATATTTTTACCTTCCCTCAACCCTCCACTCCTATCCTAGCCTGGAGAAATGTTCCTCATCCTTCAAGCTTAAACTTAAGTTGGAAAATCATGAAATTTAGGGTTTCTCCTTCTGTGTTCTAATGGTATTTGATACTTTTTTCTATCACTGATAACATTGAAGGGTAAAAAATTTTCTTGAATAATTAATAGGTACATTTCTCTATATCAAGGAGACTGTCTAACTATCATTTGGTTCCTACACCTAGCAGGGATATTGATAGAGATTCAGATATGGTAGAGATTCAGTAAGTGTTGGCTGACTAAATACCTATGGATATCAAAATGGACATATTTTCACCTTCACTATTTTTCTGTTTGGCCTATCTGTTTCAATTAGCAGAGAACCATTATGATTTCCACCCAAGAAATATCCAGTATTCAATAAATATAAATTGAACACTCATGTGTCTCAAATGAAATGTCCACTTGGGTACTTTCCACCACAGGCTTCCCTCTATGGCAGTGAAGCCACAGTCTGGGAAGAGGAAGACTCTACTCTTTGGCTCAACCTGACAGCTGATTGTGCTGCTTGAAGCAGATCACAGACTTCTCTTGTCCTGCTTTCCTAATCTCCAAAATAGAAGGATTGCCTTTTGAATCCAAGGGGATGATGGATTTTAAAATATTTTGGTGGAAAATAACCATCATGGAAATATAATTTCTTTCCTCACAAAGATTTGAATAATTTGCTCCTCCTCTCATCCCACCTCCCCAATGAGTGATACAGAGAAGGAAAGTCATGTCAGCAAGATATCCTTAGCTTTGGTTTTGTGTTTCATAAATAAATAAATATGAGAGACCAAAATATAACCAGACATTATAGGCAAGATATACAAAGGAAGGAGAAAAGGATATGTGGTAAGTAGACTACAGTGTGTTTTAATTCTGCCTTTAATGGTTGAGATGTTATCAGAGATCAGAGAAGGAAAGCAGTTCCTGGGGAAAACCACTAGAGCAGCCATGTGCACTGTACTGCTGCTTGTCACATGGGAATGACCCGAGGCAAGGAGAAAATTACTTAAGATTAAAGAATAAAGATAATTATTATTTCATGTTAGAGCTTAGTATGTCATTTATTCAGTAGTAGAAGAGGTTGTATCTCACTATCAGTTTTCCTCTTTAATTTTATATGACTCCATTGAGGGAGTGTGTACAGCAGTTCATCATCAAAGCATCTCGCGCTGTGTGTGTGCGTGTGTGTGTGTGTGTGTGTGTGTGTGTATGTGTGGTGGGGGGTCAGGTAGCGCCAGCTGCCCTGAGAGGGTGTCAGACAAGCCAGAGGGTACCCTCCCCTCCAAGACAAAACACCTGGCGCAGTAAATGGGCCAGTTAGATGTGGACCAAATTGAGAAAGGGGAACATATAGTCATCAATTATGATACAATTATAAAAGACTATAAAATGCAGTTAATTTTCCCATTGTAGTAGTCTCAGAAACGTCCTAGGTTTCTTTGGCTCCTTGTATTGATATTTTGAAATATCAATAGGCTTCTCTCCCCTCTTCTCAAGTATGAGAATTTTATACTTCTATTCCTCAGAGAACTCCTATTAGCTTGAGCTTTTATTTTCCTTCCTACTTAAGCCAGCTTTTAAAAATAAATATACTTTGTGTATTTTCCTATCTTGGTGTTTTTCTTTCTCCATTTTCCACTCCCCAGCCCCCAACTTCCCCTTCAAATTAGCATTCCATATATCCATCTTTCATAATTAACCTTCAGAGAGAGCAGTGCTGCAGTGAGGATAGGAAAGTACCTAAACAGAACTGCTTCTATTCTGTTTACAGATGGTACAAGTTCAGTCTGGGGACTTAAGCACAGTGGATGGCAAAACCTTCATTTGTTTTTATTTTCTCACCCACTCACTCCTAGAATGTTTTCCTAAAGTAGAAAAAGAGAAAGCATTAAGAACACAGCGTTGTTACAGGGTGGTCATTCCTGGAAGGAGTTAGGCATGACCACCATCATTTCTCAAATTGCCTGCACACAGCGCTGCTATAGATCATGGAGAGCCAACCGCCGAGGCCAGAGTTACTGATAGTATTTATTTCATTGTGCTATCAGATCCTCTGAATGTCAAAAATTTGAAGCCAAGTAGAAGATGCCCCTAAGAGGAGCACTAAAAAGGGAGAGAGAAAAAAACAGGTGTTTCTCTGCTGTGCTACCATCTACCTTGAAAGAATTCATGCCAGTGGTGATAAGTTTGCACCCATTGCTGTGCTGGAAAATAATCTGATAAACATCAGGGAAATGGGTAGTAAGGAACTAAGTTTGGAATTTGTGTTTTGACAACACATCTTTAATTGGAAACTTTTTGAAGATAGGTGAGAAATAAAGGACTAAAAATTTTTCTTTTCCTAAGATTTTCAAAAAGGATGTATATAAAATAACCTGAAATTGTATATATATTAAAGTGATAAGCTTATGCTGAAAATCTAGTCATAAAAATTTAGTCTTGTGGTTTATTATGTCACAAAAAAACATTCGTAGATTTATAGAATTACTCAGAGTTGTGGGTACGTTTTCCTTTCACTTTTGTTTAGACACCATTTTTGTGTCTATCAGAATGTTACTTACATCAGATGATGCTTTTGCTTTTTCAGCATCATTATACACTGTAAGCAAACATACAACTTAAGAAACAGGTCTTGGTCTTAGAAAACAGCAATTGATAATATCTGCATAAAATACCTATTTTGCTAAAATTACAGAATGACCCAGAGAAGGTAGTGTTTGTGGAAATATTACAAATAAGCAGATTGAATATAATGGGCAGAATATTAAGTAGAAATATTCTTTTTTTTTTTTAAAGATTTATTTATTTATGCAAGCACTGGGTACAGTCAGAAGTGCAGGAGGGTGACACAATTCACCAGAGCCAGAGGGGAGAGCAGAGCAGGCAGATTGATGAAGTACACTGCTGAGGGAAGCAGCGGGCGGCAGGAGAGGTCTGTGCGACATGTGGGACCCTCACCGGGGGCCGGGGATCGAACCGGCGCTGCAGAGGCTGTGGGCAGCTTCGCAACCCAGCGCTCAACTGCTTCACCACCAGGGGAGGCCCTAAATAGAAATATTCTTAAATAACCAAAAACCACCTTGAAAAGTTCTAAAGTGTGTTTAACAATATTTAAAGATAGGTAAATGTTTGAAAGCTTGTCCCTAAGTTGTGCCAAAATTACAAATATTTGAAAGCTGAACTGAAAATATTTGTTTCTAACCAGGTTATTTCCAACCAGTTCATCTGAATAAGTTGTGTGTGTTTTTCAGGGACCTAATTAGGCCTATGGATGGAAACTGTAGAAAGAGAAATTTCGATCTTAATATAAACATCAAGATTCTGACCATCCTGTCCAAACTGTGATGGTCCTGTAACTAACAATGTTCAGACAAAATGTAATGAAAAATGGGGCTGTCGTAGCTATCACAGAAAGGACTAAGGGACACATGGAGACACATAGATTACTGATGAGTTTTCTTTTTTTAATTTGTGCGTTTTTAAGATCCGAGACTCAGTGAAACTCAAATTATTTCCAAATTAAATGGAGACATATACACATCCGCTGTCTACAGGGCACCATGACGTATAAACACAAATTGCGTGCTGTTCTATAGACAGCTTGTTTGTCTTAGGCTTTCTCAGTTGAGCTGATGAAGTTTGTCTTCTTTCTATCAGTGAGGTCAGATAAATGGGAAGAAATAGCTTCTACACAAAAACTAAAGATGTTTTACTTTAATTCCTGCTGTCTGAAGAAAACAAAATTTATTTTTTTTATCTTCCCTAACAACTCATGAAAATAGTGAGAAGAAATTGCTGTTTTCTTGCTTTTGTCATGAAGAAAAACCTGACTAAAATTTGGCCGAAGGTGACCCTTCAAAGTAATATCTAATTGGTAAACTTGTACAGATCCCCCACTCCTACAGATGTTCCCCCTCCATGGATATATTTTGCAGTGGGGCTGGTAATACTGATTTTTTAGAGACAATTTTTTAGCAGTAGTTTGAAGTTCACAACAAAATTGAGGGGAGTAGAGCTTTCCGCGTAGCCCTTGACACCACAGATACACAACCTTCCATATTGTCAACACCTACCACCAGAGGATTACATCGTTAGGATTAGTGACGCTCCATTGACACATTATTGTCATCCAAAGTCTATGATGGCCACTCTTGATGTTGTACATTCTGTGCATTTGGACAAATGTACAGTGAAGTGTACCCATCATGATTTATCACAGAGAATATTGTCACTGCCCTAAAAAGCCTCAGTGGTCTGTCTATTCAACTCTCTTTGTTATCACTCCAAGCCACTGGCACCACTGATTTTTTTCAAATTTATTTATTAATTTTCTTATATCATTGTTGATTTTTCAACAGTATTTGATTTCTCTCCTCAGGTGTTGTCCCCGTAGTTTTCCTACCACCAAAGCACCCGAGAACCATCATCATGGTTCTTCCCACGTCTGTTTTGACCTCTTTCCCTCCCTCTCACCTGCTAGATGTCTCAGATCTATGGTCAGCTAGCAAGTTTTGTCTTTTTCCTAATCCTTGTTCAGTTTTTCTATACTCCATATAAAACAATTTATCTTTTTTCTTCCGACTTATTTTGCTTAACTTCCAGCTCCATCCTTTTTTGCTTAATGCCTTCCTGCTCCATCCATATAGCCATTGAATTTTTTATTGTTTGCATTGGTTATGCTCAATGGATATCACTGACATAACTCAACACTGCCATTCTTTACACCTATAAGAAAAGACATTTCTCAGTGGTGTCATTATTTAAGATATAAAATGACCACATGTATAAAAGTACAAGCAATAAACAACTTGTGACACATAATTCCCAAGCCAAATAAGATGGCTGCAAAGTTTAAGTGTTCTTTGTATAACCTGTGGTTATAGTCTTGTTGGTCTGGCACCTCTGAATTATTAAGCTAGCCATGGGTCTAACATTTAGACTGCGGAGAAAGCAGTTTGAGAGGATATTTTCTAAGGTTCATTTTGGTATACTTGTTTATGAGTCAAACACTTTATTTTGGCAGTGGACACCAACCAGCTTAACCTCAGTTTAAGAAGCAAAATACAGTCAAGCAGAATACTCCAAAAATTTCAGAGTTGAATTGACCTGCTTCTTCAGGCCAATGAATTTCCTAAGTAACATCCTTTCACTTGTATATTTCCTTTGAACATGTGTGTGTGTGTGTGTGTGTGTGAGAGAGAGAGAGAGAGAGAGAGAGAAAGAGAGAGAGAGCGAGAGAGAGACCTGTAGCAATATTCTTGAGAGACTTTTGTATTTCATTCAGTGCCAGCACTTCAAATATTTCAAGAATAGAAGAAATGGAGAGACTTTTGAAGCAGGCTCATGCAGAGAAGACACGGCTGCTTGAATCCAGGGTAGGCTTGATATCTTTACCCCAGTGGTCAGTGATGGTTGAAGATGCTCTGCACTTGGCATCAGGAAATGATCCACAGACCTCATTAAGCAGTGTGATCTTAAAGCAGTCACTCAAACTTTCTCAGCCTGGTTTTCTTATCTGAACAGTAAGGTTGTTAGATGATTTCTAAGGCTCTTTGCTTCACTACAATTTCCTCTAATTTAAAATGTGCAATGTTACCATAAACTGAAATAAATGCTTTGTACTATATCCCTCCCCCTGCCCCCCATGGCCACTTTGTGTTCCTGGCAGGAACAAGAGAAATGTCATGTCTGCAGCTTTCTCCCTCCCTTGCCTCCCTCCTTGCATTAATTGCACCATTGTGATATTGAAAATCGCATGTTGTGACTGTATTCCAAGCCAGAATATGAACTTCCTTAGGAATCCCCCAAAATGCCTTTGCATCCTGCCCTAAGGGCACCTCCTTTCCTCTTCTGACTTCCCCACGTGCTTCCTCTGCGACCTTCAGCTGGGAAGCTGCACAGCAACAGCACGGATCGGAAGCCCGGATGGCCTTCAGTTAGCAGGCAACAGTCAAAGGGAGGAGGAAATCACATGACTACAGACAGTTTGGGAGGCTTTTTATTAAAAATAGGAGGTTGAGACCATCATTATAAAATGACTATAGTCACAAGCTGGATTTTCACTTAAGGCCCATATTCAATTGTTAATTAAATTTAATGGTTGCATTTCTGTATAGGATGATTTTGAAAGCAATGAGAAAGGCATTTATGGGTTGTTTTAGTTTATGTTATACATTGTAAAGAGCTAGATTATAAAACCAAGAATTGTTTAATAAGAATTTTGATATAGTTGAAATTATTCAAGTATATCCAATATGTTTTAAAATGCAATTTGTTCCCCATGACGATATTTAGGAACGGGAAATGGAAGCCAAAAAACGAGCTCTCGAAGAAGAAAAACGACGCCGAGAACTCCTGGAAAAACAATTGCAGGAAGAAACTAGCCAGAGGCAGAAATTAATTGAAAAAGAAGTAAAAATAAGGGAGAAACAAAGGGCACAGGTTGGTGGTCAATTTGGATGGATGTGAGTAGGGTGCCCCCTGGTGGTCAGTCTGTAGAGGCTGCCTTCCACCGCACCTTGAACCTGACAGTAATGCCTAAGAGAGATGTGTGCTAATGGGCAAATATGTGTGTATATTTAAAATTCTGTGGAACCGAGTAAGCAAATAACATTTTTCTCATGTTGTATGGAAAATTTTAGTGGAAGGGCACTTTTTCTTTTCTCCAGTTTTTGGAGTATATTTAAAAGGAGAATAATTTTTGAGCAGCTTTGAAAAGTGCAGCTGCTTGATAATAAAAACAAATAGAACCCAAACTAAAACCTTTGGTTGGAGAAGGGAACAGGTTCTATTTTTTGTCCTCCCACTGCCTTGGTGGTGCGGTTAGTGTTGGGGGCTTATTTCCTCCAGCTGTAGTATTATCCCCTGTTGACCTTTGCTATATCAAACATGTGCACAAAATTAGTGAACTCAAGAAAAACTACCCATTTTGTTTGGCTTCCTATCTTGGTCATTGTAGAATTTGAATCTCTGTTCTTGTCACCAGTGCTTCTTGCGTAACATTTTCTGAGGAATTAAAATAAAATTTTAAGTACCATATAATTATAAAAGTTCAAATACATTTTGCCATGATTGACTAGACAGAATGGTAAAAGGTACTTTTTCCCTTATTCGTTCTATTTGCTGGCATCTTAATAACATAACAAGCACTGTCTTTAAGACTTAGTGTGCATTGGGATATCAGTAAGTCTGTGATATGTCCACAAAGTACCATAGGATTGATGGCGAACTACTGAAAGCAAAAAGGAAAGTGGAACTCGTTCATCTAATTCACTGTACCAAACACCTGTCAAATTCTGATCCACAGCAAAAGTGTGTCTGTTTGGTATCTGATCCCCAACCTCAAAGCACAATTCTATTTTAATGTCAGTTGTACATTTTCCCTCAATATGTTTACATCATTTTCCCCAGAGCAAAGGAGTGGGACTATTTAATAGACTAAAATAAAACCCCATTTTAGAATGGTACCCATGGTGGCATGTGCTCCCAGATTAGATGAACGGCCACTCCCACCAAGGTGAAGTAGAGGACAGGTCTCCACTGCCTCCCTCTGCTCTGAGTGCTGGACAGCTCATTAGTTCCAGCTTTGATTCCACTTCTTGACTTATTTTAGTTCCGCTCTTCAAAATATGCATCTCCACCTTCCACTTCCATCAGAGAGTGTGTGTAAGCTGACAGGCACAACTTGGGGAGAGGGGTCTGTATGTGGAAGCTGTGTTTACTAATCAGTCCATCTTGTCATGCTCGGATGACTGAAGGGGAAAGGCTGTTAAGTTGTGGCAGGAAGCGTTAACAGAAAATTGATAGTGGAGGAATCCTCTCCATTTTTTGCATCTGCTCATTTCAAGCAATGCAATCTATCCGCTGAGTTTATTCATTTTTTTCTCCCCATATTGTGGCAGCCTTCTTAAAACACTAACCACCTCAAAGGCTCCCGATGCTAACGTTTATCTTAAGTTCTCACAACCACATGGGCATTTTAGAGTTTAGGCTTATCAGTTCATCTCCGCTTCTAAACATGTGTGATATGAGGGAAAGCTGTGGACTCTGGGTGAGATGTTTCCCCTTCCAGGCCCGCCCCCTTACGCGCTACCTGCCGGTCCGGAAGGAAGACTTTGATTTGCGGGGCCACGTGGAGACCGCCGGCCACAATATTGATACCTGTTACCACGTATCAATCACAGAGAAGACCTGCCGCGGATTCCTCATCAAAATGGGTGGAAAAATTAAAACTTGGAAGAAACGTTGGTTTGTTTTTGATCGGAATAAGCGAACATTCTCTTACTATGCAGGTGGGTGATTAAAAAAAATCCAAGTGGTATATTCAAATCAGGAACCTTCCCTAGAGAGCAAAGGCAACGATGTAAATGAGTAGACTGGTCATTATAGAACTAACTGCAAACGAACTTTGTAGATATACATTGTTTTATATTCAAAGTATATAGTCTGCATGATAGGAATTTCCTCTCTAAACATAATGAAATTGATAGGTTACTTTAAAAATGTGAATTAGTATGTTCTAGTTCTGAAATAAACTGAAATCAAATAAGTATTAAATGAAATGTGGGAGGAGGGTCAAAATATTGTCTTATAAATCCTAAGGCACAAAGCCAAAAAAAAAAAATGGCTTGGATTTATTTATTTTGGGGCTTATGCCCTGTTTAAGTCACACACAATCAGGCAGCCTTGGATGGCAGACACTAACTACACACTTTATAAACTAGAACAGTCTGTTAAGCACAGAGTAAAACCCATCAGTGAACTAGGGAATAAATGAGTATTTATCAAGTGACAAATATTTTTGGATGCTTTAAATGATGGATTAGGAGAAATCTATGCTACCAAATATTCCAAAAATGCAGGCATCCACTGGTGTAGAATTTAAAACCTCCACCTACTCTCCGATCACAATGAACACGTCCATTATCAGCACAGCTAAACTCTGCTCTCTTTTCAGCTGTAGTAGATGACTAGTGTCACACCAGAGGCTCTAGAGGGTCTCTGTTTTGGGGTGACTGTCACATTTGGAGCATTTTCAGCCATAGTAAAGTATAGCAGCATAATAAATTAAAAAATAACAGTTCAGTCCTTTGACCTATTGTGTGAGGTCAGAATATGTTTATGAAGGGAGGTGAGGTTGCATAAGAAGCACTAGCTATGGAGTCCCAAAGATGGCATGAGGATGAGGGGGTACATAGCTTTCAGTTAGGATCTCTTTGGGTATGGTTTGTTAGTAGCCTCAGGAGCTTGTGTCCTGGAGCCAGTTTCCTATTTGTCTCTCTAGGGCCTTCTGGCCTTGGATTTTATAAGCAGCCAGAGATGTTCTCTCTTCAGTTAGTACAGTAGAAAAGATACCTATTTAATAAGAGGTGCTGGTTTAGTGTCTTAAGGCATAAATGAAATTTTGCTGTGTGCTAGTATCCACACACAGCCTCATAGAGAATTTTCCAAAAATAAACCGGGACCACGACCCTTCAGCTTGTCAGTGAGGCAAATGGCCTTGTCTGTGTGCAGGGACTGTGAGTGGGGTGCTGGAAACTGCAGGCTTAGCTCTTGGTTTTGTTCAGGACCCTAGCCTCTGTGCTTGGCCTTCTGCATATTAACTACATAGTCTTACGAGAGTCTCTGAAGTAACATGAGACAGAAAAATATGTCTGTAAATTAATGGGATAATGCCGCTGACCAAATGAATAACATCTTTTCACTATACAATAGCATTATTGATTCTCTTAACTAGCTCACAACGTGCTGTGAGGCCTCCTTCTTCAGGGGCCATCCTCATATATGCAGTGCCTGACCAATACTTTCATTCCCCAGTTTACTGTTTGCTTGAAACATTGACAAGATTTTACTTTTTTTTTAAAGGATTTATTTAGTTATGCATACAAGAGCTGGGGTACAGGCCAGAGGTGTGGGGGGTGAGAGGATTCACCAGAGACAGAGTGGGGAACAAAACAGGCAGATTGACCAAAGTACACTGCTGAGAGGAGCAGTGGGTGAATCAGGAGAGGTCTGCCATGCCATGTGGGTTGCTCCCTGGCCAGGGATTGAACTCATGCTGCAGAGGCTGTGAACATCTTCGTAGGTTGTATCTTAACCCCTTGCACCACCAGGGAGGCCCAAGATTTTACTTTTATCTCCAGATTTTATTTTTATATCTACTTTTCAGAAAACAAAGTATTACTTTATCCCCATGAATTATTATAGGATCCAATCTTTGCAGTAAGTGTTTGAGAGATACACTGACCTGTTTTACAGAAACTGGTGGAAACCCGCTGGACATTGTATTAGTTAAAATATTTCTTGCCAAAGAAGAAATAAATGAAATAAGTTAGGGAAACACTAGGTTAAATGCAATTAAACAGATTTATGTTCTGCCGAGCTTCTCAGGGCTGTTATTTTTCAAACTAGTTTTTTATTGTTGTTATTGGAAAAAGGCACATGCATTGGTTTAAAAAAGAAATTGAAACTGCAACAAGGTCTTCATGTTGAAAGCAAGTCTCTTTCCCAAAACAGAAGGTCTGACCTTCTCCTACTGTTAAGCCTGAAATGCCCTCTAAGATTTTCTCTATTCATTTTTGTTTCTGTGTTTGTGTGTGTGTGTGTATTTTTCTTTAATATAGTTAGAACCAAATTATTCACTATATTCATGAATTTTTCATATATAATGGCGTTTCAAGATTTTTCTCTAAATAGCACAGGCAGCTCTGCCTGCAGAAGCTGTGTAGAGTCCATTGTGATCTGTGATTGCATCCTTCTTAAAGTTTAACAGCTCTTTTGCCCCTTGTGCTATAACAAACATAAATCCTTTTGTTCTTGCACAAGTGGAACTTATGTAATGAAGTTTTAGAAGTGTAATTGCTGAGAGGATTTTTGCACTTCTGTGTTTGTTTTAAAATTGCCTGCTAAGAGGTGCTTTCTTATTTGCTCTTCCACAAACAGGATATGATAGAGTGTCTTTGCATCCTCATTCCTGCTTTTAAAATTCTTTTATATGCTCACATGCACCATGATCTATACAGAGTTTAAATTATGGGATAGTTCAGGTACTTTATTACATCACCGAGCAGTGCTGTTTGTTAGGTGGGTTGTTTTGTCTTATGTCCTGTTTGGTGGTTTGAAAACAGTTTGGAAAATGCTGCATTGGAGGGATATCACTGACATATAACCACTGGGAACAGGGAAAAGAACGTGCTAGGCAAGGAATTTGATAAGAAAGAAATATTAGTGGACTATTATTTTAAATTATAAAAATCAGATAAAATACAAATAAAATACAAATGCAGATACAATACAAATTTCATTACAACACATCTACATGTTAATGTTTCTATCATAATGACAGCCTTAGAGAATACAGGGAAGTAATTTGCGTCACTGTCAACAGTGTTTATACTTTGTAGGCTAACTTGACGGTAGTTCTGGGTTATCTTTTGACTGTGGATTGCTGAAGAGCCTTGGGCAAAGTCGCTCTAAAGTTTGGGCTGATAATTCCATTCTTTTTCCCCTTTAATTAATACAGAACCTGGCTGATGCACAACCTAGATTATCTAAATTAATCTTAGATAATATATAAATATTTCAATAACTACAGTAAAATTATAATTTGTCTGTCTGTCAAGTGATAAAATACTTAACACTTACCTATTATTGCAGACAAGCATGAAGCTAAATTAAAAGGAGTAATATACTTTCAAGCCATTGAAGAAGTATATTATGATCACCTCAAGAATGCTAATAAGGTAATCATTGGTTTTCAGAGTTCTACAATTTGTTAAGTTGGAGGAAAAGATGTTTTTAAAATCCTCAGCAATTGTGATTTGTTGTTCTGACTTAATGGATACATGTGATCAGAATAGTGCTGGAAAAGTACACATAAAAGTGATTGAGACAGTCATCTTTTTTGCAAAAAAAAAAGTGTCACAGTGAAGGTGAGGTGAGGTGAGGAAATACTCTGGACATACTGACTCAGGAGATCCTGCCAAGCAGCTGTGCTAGGCTTCTGTGAGTGAACTTCTACCCATCTATGAGAAGGGTCTAGATGGAACCTAGCAAGGCTAAGGTTAACAGCTGCTATTTATGGAGCACCCACTATTAGTTCGATTCCCTACTAGAGCTTTATAAAGTAGCACTAATAAGAGGATTGTTGAGTTCTATGTGAGGTGCTTTTTTTGTGCAGAGAAGCTAGAAAGATGGTCAATCCTGAGAAAGCTGTTGGGGGTGGGGGCCCATGTTATAATAGAGCAAAAGCAATGCCTACACAGATTTTCATAAATTGGAACTTTTAAAGAAGAAGTAGTCTTCATATATATGTTATTAATGTTACAGTTCCAAGAAGTTTGTTTTATGCTCATTTCCTCTTTTGATTTTTAGAGTCCTAATCCATCACTTACCTTCAGCGTCAAGACACATGATAGAATCTACTACATGGTGGCACCATCGCCAGAAGCCATGCGGATCTGGATGGATGTTATAGTTACGGGGGCAGAAGGTTACACTCACTTCTTGTTGTAGTGAACTGGTGCGATAGTCAACTTCAGGGCAGACTGCAATAAAATCCTTTCCAAGAATAAAGCCATATTCAATCCCAGATGAATAGACCCAACAGACCCATCCCTTTAACTATGTACTTAGAACTCCTTTCAGATGAAGGTTATATCCATGTGAAGTCATTTGTAAAAGACAAAGATGGTGTTTTAATTCAAAGTTTGATCATAAATAGCAGAATAATTGAAACACCTATGAGAAAACACTATTTTGATATATAGCATCACTTATAGGACTATTTCTTGTAAACTTTTTTATCAATTACTGATTTTGGTGAAATAAACAGTTTATCAAATGTCTGTATGTACTTGGAAATATGAAGTTATTTTAGCACACAAATCATTGGCATTGACATTATTGGTAATCAACTAACTTTTTAAAAAAGGAACATTTTGCTGATGGTTATTATATAAATATAAGTAAATAAGGGTTTGGAGGGGAACATAATTTAGTTTGCCATGATTTTTAAGTACTACACCAAAACCAAAGACTTGAATTGACTTCTGTTTAATAGTAGTAATTTTAAGAGGTGAACTTCAGTTAGTATTACTCTACATTTTTTACAATGGTATTTTGATGCCATCAAGTGCCCAGGAAGTTGATTTTGAAGAGTCACCAATAGTATAAGCTACTCTGAGTATACAGAAAACCACTTTTTGCAAAAGTAGGAAAAACAAAAAGCTATGTTTTAGAAAGAAGCAGTCTTAAGACAGCAATCTGTCAAACTGGGCAATTTAAAATACAGAGGCTAGTGTTAGTTGCTGAAGATTGCTTACAGCAGAGTTCTCCATTCCCGGTGCTAAGAATGAAGACAACCAGTAGCTGATTATTTTTTTTTTAGATTGTCTGATTTCTCTTTTTTGTGGAGCACAGACTCATCTGGTATAACTATGAAATAAGAGCTCTGTTTTCACCAAAGAACAGACCAAATAAAATGCTTATTTACAGAAGTGGTGTAGTTCTATTATAAGGAAAATGAAGTTCAACTTAATCTTCTCTCTAATGTACTACTTTATTATGTAGTTCTTTACCATTAGCCTCTGTTTTTAGAGTTAAATTAATTTTTGTTGAATGAAAATGAAATGACTTCAGGCAAGTCTCTATTATTATGGCTTTCATTTATTCTGCCTTGTCATGTGTGTGTTTGTAAGTATGTTCTTTCCTAAAACTTGGCAAATGAACAGGAGTAGAAAATAATGATGTTATTTACTAGTACAAGGTGAAATGATTAGATTAGAAGTATCTATAAAATCTTTGTCAGGCCTGACTGGGTACAATTTTTTTTAAAAAACAAATTTTTGCAGCGTGGTTTGTATACATGCATTCATGTATGCCAATAATAAGATTTTGCTACTGGATGACACACAATTTTACTTGAATAATGAAGGACAAAATCACAACAGAAGACATTTTATGTTTTTGTGGAGATCACCACTAAACCCTATAGTGATCTAAGAGAATGAGATGCCATTCTTAAAATTTTGTTGATTAATGTAAAGATATAATTTTCTCTACTGTACTTTTTTCATAGAATTGTAAAGGTATTCTAATCAGCTTTATATCTTGCATGATGTAGTAAACTTTTAAATATATGTATTGAAATATGTTGAGTTTGGATTAAAATATTGACTAGAATTCACTTTTGAAAATAAACTCGTCTCTTCATTAGGAAGTTAACTATTGGTAGAGAAATGAATTAAAGAGCAAAGGTCAATTGTAGAATCTACATAAACGTTCTCATGTGCTAAAATTATAATTTTTAGTTTGTTTACAAAATGAGAGAAACTTGATACATCTTACTGTATTTTGCACACACCCAGGACTTTTCTTGGTGCTTCCTGAACTAAGGCAGTACATTTCAAAGAAAAAAACTGTTCTCAACAATATGTCTTTTCACCCCTGTAAATAAAAGGGACACTAACTGATGATTAGTTGAGTGGAGTGGAAACAAATTTGCTACAAGCCCATCATTGTTGGTAAACATCTTCACTTTATACTGGACACAATTTTTCCTGGTTTGTTAGACTGATAAGGGTGGATAGAAAATGGTCCCTGAAACTCCCTGATTTTTGTCAAGTGCTTTTCCTACTGCAAGGTCATCATACGTTTTCATTTTGCTGCAGTTAAAATGCAATGCCTGCAGAAATAAAGGGAAAGAACAGGGACAGAAGTGTTTGAGACTATGTGCAATTACCCAACGCAGAGGAAGAAATGTTTATTGCTATTATAAAGCATGGAGAAGGAACAGGCAGGTGGCAATATCGGCAATTTTGTCCCTTTGGAGTCTACAACAGGCCTAGTAGAGAAGTGGCCAGATTCAGCATCTTTTGGAATGTGCCCTGAAGTCAAGCAGTTATCCTTGGCTATCGCTCCCATTTAATTTTTCAGCATGTTCCAATAACACTGGCTCTCAAGACTCCAAAGATGGCTGGATTCACGTATTCAAACTTCATCTTTACTCTAGAACCAATCACTTCCAAAATTTATCATCAAGTTAGTGAAGTGGTTTTACTTGGTTATACTAGCAAGAGTTAACTGTTAAGTAGAAAAAAAATACTAGATAAGAGTTTACTTGCTGTTTGAGACCCCAGTGTTACTTTTAAGAGTCAGTGCTAGAATCCAGAAATCCTTTTTTTCTTGTTTGTCTCTAAAATCGGTGCAGTAGACAATATTAATCCTTTTGAACTATTAATACTTTCTATAGATGAGTGGTAAAATGGGGCCAGTTAATCAAAGGACATTGAAAATGTTGCAGGGAATGTAATTCTAATAGATTTGGCCAGATTACTTAATATATTTCAGCATTTCACCAATCACACGAGTACCAGTTTCCCAGCATCTTTGCCAATAGTTGCTTTTTATCATTTTTGCCAATTTGATGGGTGAGAAAAAATAGCATGTTATTTTAATTCATGTTTTTCAACTAGTGAGGTCGAATATCATTTACATTGTGAACCACTTTTTTACAGCCATTGGCCAATCTTACAGAATTACTTATTTTTCTTATTTCTAGGAGCAGGCTGAATAGAAGCATTAATGCTTTATCTATTGTGTAAAATCATTTTTTTTCTAGACTCATTTCACTCAGGGTGGCTTTTGCCATTTCAAAAAGTTATAATTTGTAGTCATTTTACTTTTCATGATTTGGGGGCTTCACATCTTGCTTAAGATTGTCTGTTCTATTCTCAGACTATAAAATATTCCCTAAAATGTATTTAAACTCAGATTTATTCTTCCCTTGAGATTTTTATCTATTGAAATTAAATATTTTTGCATATAGCATGACATAGTGGTTGGAAGAATTCAAGAGTCGTGCATACAAAGAGCTAGAACAAAACGCATTAAAAAAAAAAAAAAAAAAAAAAAAGGGGAGTGGGAGGGCCTCCCTGGTGGCGCAGCGGTTGAGCGCTGGGTTGCGAGGCTGCTCATAGCCTCTGCGGCGCCCGTTTGATCCCCGGCTGCTCCCCGGCCACCGGAGGAGGGTCCCACATGGCGCGCGGACCTCTCCTGCCGCCCGCTGCTCCCCTCAGCAGTGTACTTCGGTCCTTCTGCCTGCTCTGCCCCCCGCTCTGGCTCTGGTGAATTCTCTCACCCTCCTGCGCTTCTGACTGTGCCCAGTGCTTGTATAAATAAATAAATAAATCTTTAAAAAAAAAAAATGAGACTTTAAAAAAAAAAAAAGGGAGTGGGAGCTGCAAATGCTGGGTTCCACTCCAAGTATTTATACAAACCAGATTAAGGTCAGATCTTAAAAGTATTTACAGCACAAATTAAAATTGTCAGGGGGGCCTCCCTGGTGGTGCAAGGGGTTAAGTCTCAGCACTATGAAGCTATCCACAGCCACTGCAGCACAGTTTGACCCCTGGGCCAAGGAACTGCCCCACATGGCACAGCTGACCTCTCCTGTCTGCCTTCTGCTCCCCTCAGCAGTGTATTTTAGTAGATCTGCCTGTTCTGCTCCCCAGGTGTTGAATCCTCTCACCTCCCAACACCTCCACCTCTGGCCTACACCCCAGCTTTTTATGCATAAAAAAATAAAATCAATCTTAGAAAATAAATAAAAATAAAATTGTCAGGGGGTAAGAACCACTTGAAAAACAAGAAGCCTAGAATTTTATGCTTTCGCTTCTTAATATCCTCGGGATGATGAAGATGGTTTCCTATGTAGGAGCGTTGGATACAACTCCCCTCTGGCTTCCAGCACTGGGAGAGCCATCAGCCCACTGAGTAAGTATCTTGAAGGAGGCCACACAAAACATTCCAAAACATGACAAAAATCAACTGCCCAATAAGCGATAAATCAAGAGCCGGAAGCTCCGCGCACGCGCGCCCTCTGGTGTCCAAACGGTTTAAGAAGCTGTTAGCAAGTCCCACCGGCCTGCCGGCAGCGCATGCGCAGTCTCGGATGCTGGGCGTCTCCGTAGGTCACAGCGCGGCGCTAGGGCAGCTGGGAAGATGGCGGGTGTGGGCCTGGTGTCTGCGGCAACTTGGATGCCTTGTCGAGGGTGGGGCCGGGCGGCCGTGTCCTTCGGCTTCCAGCGCGGCCTCAGCGCATTACTTGAATTGAAACCGGATCGGGCGCCACGGTGGTTCCCAGGTCAGTGTCCGATAGGTGGGAGAAGGACGCGCTCTTTCGAACTTTCTGCGTTCCGTCTTTCCCTGTCCAATACGTTTTTTGGCGCCCCATTCAAAACTTCTCTTCACCCATTTTCAGTCCCGCAGTTGCAGGCGCCCTCGGCTCTTTTGGTGAAGGCTGGGAGAACTCTGCCGCGGCCTCGGGTACCCTGGGCACCCCGAGCCCTTGCTGGCGTTGTACCTCTGCAGTTGAAGGATCCTGCCCTCTGCTTGTCTCCCGTACATGAAGGACAAACACTAGGAAAATTTAAGATGTGCATTTAACGAGTTTGATTACTAGTTGTTTTTTCTTTCCATGCGACTCTAAACGCTTTGCAGACCGTGACTCTGTTAAGGTACTTAGATTTGCTTTCTCTTGAGAGCATTTACAGTATGAACACGTTCTTTGTGAAAGTATTGAAAGTCATCAAGCATAATTTCTAGTTTTGTCTTCTCGATTCTCTATTACAGTGAAACCATAATCACTACTCTGCAAAGGAAACTAGCGTTTGGACCAGAAATCAGAGCACCTGGATAGTTTATTTAGTGTGTGTGTGTGTACATTTGTATATAAACACACACATATATATATACACACATTTCAGAGAAAAGATTACTGCCATTTAGCAAGGCAATAGAAAATTACTTCTGCACTAATCAGTTGACGCAAATGCCAAATATATGTATGGTCTGTTTTTCTGAATTCAGATCTTTTAGTTTTGTTGTGTTCACACCCTTGCCATGCTGTTGGGATGGTGATGAATGTCGTACAAATACGCTTTATGTTGAGTTTTGAATTTTAAACATGTAATCAGTTTAATTCGAATGTAATTATGCACAACCAAAAGACATGCCATATATGAGCAGCTCTGGCAGAACAAACTTGTTTCTGTCTCCCAGACCCAAAAGTAGAGGATGTGAAAACTCCTCAAATATTAAAAAAATTAAAAGACAAAGTCTCACTAGAGAGCACTGAAGTTAGAGTAGGTAAGTCTGAGTGTTGACCCATGGTATCAGTCGTGTTGACTAGACGACCGTTAGGATAGATATAGCAACAAGAAAACATTTTTGATAACTCCCCATCTTCCCTTTCCTTGAAATTTACTCCTCGTGTCTAATTTGGAAGAATCAAGATTAGACCCTGCTGAATTTGACATGATTTTAAAATATAAAGGCTTGTGGCTTTATACTTATCTGTTTTTGTTTTTCCTATTAGATAGAAATAGTATTTGACTTCAATTTAGTGAGTTAAAGAAGTTACTATTGAAAATATATGTGGTTTTCAAAAAACTGTACTTGCAAAATATAGTTTATGTTTTGTATGTTTTGTTTAGCTTGCAGACAAAAGACATCACTCTCTTTCCTTAGTCGACCAGACCTTCCAAGCCTGGCTTATAAGAGGCTAAAAGGCAAAAGTCCAGGAATTATCTTCATCCCTGGCTATCTTTCTAATATGAATGGTACAAAAGCATTGGCTATTGAGGACTTCTGTAGATCTCTAGGTCACGCCTATATAAGGTAGGAACAATACATTTCCAAGAAAATATTGCTGCCATTTAGCAAGGCAGTGGCAAATTACTTATGTTCTAATCAGTTGAAGCAAATGCCAGCACCTTTATTCATTAATTTATTTTAATGGTCTGTAACTTTTGTCTTAAATTAATTTAGGGTTCTTGTAATCCACCCTTTGGGGACTTAGGCAATTATTTGACCACTGTTTATATCTTATTTTCAAAATATGTACTTTAAAATAATATGTATTTTTTAACATTGTAAAATTAATATTGTGCAGTTCACCTTTCCACTGAATTTTCTCTTTCCGCTCATTTCTGAAATCTGAATATGTATAAGCATAAATAAGAATATGTGTTAACTGAAACTTCATTTCACAATATTTCTTAAACTTATTTTGGTAAAATGACATTTTATATTTGTACATTTAACATTATTTATTTTATACCTAATTTGCCAGGAGAGATAGTATAGTTTAGTAGAAGAACCCTGACCCAGAATTCGAGAAACGTGGAATCAATCATAGCAGTGACTGCGATAAGATAGGTCATTTATTAAACACTGGACCTATTCTTTTTCATCAATAAAAAGGAGGTTAAACCAAAGACAGTTTGTGAATTCTTTTCTAACACTAACGCCTAAAAATCTATCTAGATTTCTAGAAGAGTAATTTCACTTAAAATTTCTAAAAAATATAACTATCATAAAACTTAGACTTTAAAGATAATTTTGATACAGCCCTGTATTTGAGGACTTTTAGACTCAACAACAGTGTCCTAGCAGTCTCAATACCCGCAAAGTCCCAAATCCCAAATTTGAAATTCTGTTAGGAATAATTGAGAGAATACCAGCCCTAAAACTTATGTTTTACATTCCTGACTCTAATTCTGTCTTATTTTCGGCATTAAAAGGGATATTAAAAAACCATTTTCATTCAGGCATATATGTACCATAAGTTTGTTAACTTAGCTGAAATTATGTCAATTATATGGATTGAAGGTTATTTCCCTTTTACCAAGTTAACTGAATTCACTTTCATGTTAGAATTCTTAAAAACTGTTTTGACTTAATTGTGAAGACTAAAGTAATTTTTGCAATTAGGCTTTGTAGTCACTCTACTAAGGATCTTTTAATACGGGTGGGGAAACACAAGACAAAAATCATGATATGTTAAGCAGAAGGACTCAGCAGAATGTGACTGTGTCAAAAGAGTGGTAGTATACTTAATTGTGTGAGGAGAGAAAGTAAATCTATACCTTTAAACCATACAATGTTGTGAGCTAATGTTACCACAAAAAAAAAAAAAAAAAAAAAAAAAAAGACGAAGAAGACTTTATAAAGGGACAGTGAAAAAGTTTGGGTAAAAAGGAAGAACAGTCCAGCTAGAGGGACTGCCCTAAGTAAAATATAATAGAAATATAGTCATCATTCTTCCTTTTTGTCCCCCAAAAGAATTTGAATAGAGAAATCACCATTTTACCAGTTCCTGAATTTAAATGGAGGCTATGAAAGCTAAAATCAGTTCCTAACTCCCTAGAAGATGTGCGTTTTTTGCATTTTGGATGCATATGAAATACATTTTCTTTTTAAAGGTATGTTAAATACTCATTAAATCATAATGTGCTTGGACTATTTAGTGGTACTATGTTAATATGTAAAATGTCTAGGCCTTTACTACAAATTTTAAATTTAATAAGGTTCCTTTTTATTTGCTCTTGTCATTGCAATCTAGTCACTATTGATTGCCTTTACTTCGTTATAAGAGATTTTATCATCTGTTTATATTCTGTTTCTTTACTTTCATTACGATTTTGGTTATAAAGTTTAGATCTTGAGTGAGGAAATGATCAGTTTTGTCCATTATATAAGAAAAGGTCCAAACAGCTGTGTGAAAATGGTTTCTAATGTCCTGTGACCATGCCTAAAATAAGGTAAAGTTAGAATTTAGGAATATGATTTGTGTTTTTAGGGCTGGTATTCTCCCATTTCTAATAGAATTTTAAATTCTCGAGTTGGGACTGTTGAGTGTATTGAGAATTCTAGGATAGTGACTCTGTGTCTAAAAGTTCTCAACTGGTGGTTGTATCTGAATTATCTTTGTGTCTTGTGTGGTTAGTGTTCAACAAGAATGACATATTTTTCACTTGTAACCTATTCATATTATTAAATGTTTGTATTTTCCTTAATGAAAGGGTTCTCTATGGATTTTGTATGACTACCATATATTTGGACGGCAACTATAAAAAATGCAGCAAGTAGAGGTGTCTGCCCACTCAGGGGAGAGCAGGGAGGAAGTATTAGCTGGTCTCTTTCCTTCTCTTTCCCTGGTCTGTCATCTGTTTCCCCTGTGATTTAGACTACAGCATTTGTCTTATTACCCTGTTTTCTAAGGATTCAAACTCAGTGCACTTAATACTTAAAAAAGAAAATTGAAATTTCACTTTTCTTCCCTCACTTATCAGTCTCTTATCTCTAAGAAAATAGTTGCATGCTATATGTCACATGTATTCTTTCATATACACTGAAAACACTAGGGTTTATTTTCATCAGATTTTAAGAATCAGAAAAACATGAATGCTTTGATTTTTGCTTTCTACTTCTCTTAATTTGGTATGTATTATAATAGTGTGTGAGGTTCGCTTGTTAGCCACCATGAAGAATGCAGAGGCAGAGAAGATAACAGCATTTCCCTTCCAGGATCTTACACTCTCACAGGAATCATATACACACAGAAAAACTATCTTATAGCACAGGGTATAATAAATTGCTTGTGACTGATAAAAATGAATTCACTTGAGAGAATTTTTTTATTTACCTATCCACCAAAAAAAAAAAAAAAAAAAAAAACTTCATGTCTGTTGTCTCAGCAACACCACACTGATAAACGGAAGCCATGGAGCAGGCTACCCAATGCAGGATGCTGCCGAATGAGCAAGATCCTGGCCTTTTTATTGATAGACTAATCATACAGCATCAGTTACATGGGGTAGGAGGACAAAGAGAAAAAAGTTGGGTGAAACTGAAAATGTTTATGTCATCTAGGGCTTCAGAGAAACATGAGTCTGCTGACCAGATAATTCTTATCTGCTTGATGACCAAGTGTTGTAATCAAAACCATACCCCAGGGCCTCCCCGGTGGCGCAGCGGTTGAGCGCTGGGTTGCGAAGCTGCCCGCGGCCTCTGCGGCGCCAGTTCGATCCCCAGCTGCTCCCCGGCCACCTGAGGAGGGTCCCACATGGCGCGCAGACCTCTCCTGCCGCCCGCTGCTCCCCTCAGCAGTGTGCTTCCTTCCTTCTGCCTGCTCTGCTCCCCGCTCTGGCTCTGGTGAATTCTCTCACCCTTCCGCACTTCTGACTGTACCCAGTGCATGTATAAACAAACCAAACAAACAAATAAATAAATAAATAAAGCATGCCTCTATTAAAAAAAAAAAAAAAAAAACCATACCCCAGACCCCTGGCCTTGGTTCCAATCTTATCAATGAGGCATTCCGCTAATCAGCTTCTGGGCCCCTTGTTATACATCAGTCAACACCCCCCACCCCCAACTCCACCCAGGGTGTTCCGGGTCATACCTCATGATGCAGACCCTTCCCAGGGTGATCAAGCTTTCTGCTCTTCATTGATTTGAAAGGTACCTTGTAGGGTTGGGCTCCTGTAACTGATTGACTGGGCAGTTCTGACCTTGTGTAAGAATGCAGAACTGCAGGTAACAAAAATGATGGCCAAACAGGCCACTTAAGTCTAGCACGCCCACACGTTTCAACTAAGCTCTAAGAGAGGTTAATAGTAAAGAAGATGAGACCAGGTATTCCAGGTAAAGGAAATAGTCTGAGGCTTAAAACAGGCAAAAAACATAAACCCTATTTCAGAAACAGCACTTTCATTAGTTTGGCTAAAGCCGCAGTTTCCTCTGGTGAAATGATAAAAGATCCGAGATGACCAGACCACAGACAAGTAATCAAATATATAATATCAAGTAGCAGTATTTGCTAGGAAGACAATAAACCAGGA
Organism: Talpa occidentalis; assembly: GCF_014898055.3. Classification (NCBI taxonomy): domain Eukaryota; kingdom Metazoa; phylum Chordata; class Mammalia; order Eulipotyphla; family Talpidae; genus Talpa; species Talpa occidentalis. The sequence continues at coordinate 52,917,247 of NW_023604295.1, read as the reverse complement.
TAAGGAAATAAAGATGAAGTGTAATTTTAATCAGGGAAGCCGTCTCAGGGGGATGTACATTTGAGCCAAAGGCCTGAATAAAGTGAGGGGAACAAGCTAAGTGGGTACATGGAGGTAAAATATTTCCTATAGAGGGAAAAGTTGATGTGAAACTCCTGAGATGGGAATATGGGTGGTGTATTTCATGAACTTCAAGAAGGAAAGTGAGGATATAGGGAAGGAAGGAAGTAAAGTAAGAAACGAAATCAGAGACCTAGAAGTCAGAGTATGATTTATTTTAAAATGTGGATTTTTATTTTAAAAATTTCTATTTAAAAATAGAAACCCTTTGGTGGGTTTGTGCAGGACATGGTTTTTGTTTTAAAAGAATCGCTGAACTGAACACTGCATAAAGAATAGACTACCATGGTGAAAAGTGGAACAGGGAGACTTACTAGGAGACTGTGTTCATCCAGGTGAGAGTGGATAGTCACTTGCTCCACTCTGGGAGCAATGGAGAGGTGATAAGTGAGCACACATCCTGGGGCTATTTTAAGGCTAGTTCAGTATGCTTTGCTGAAATAAATACTAACTTAAGTGTTTTATTTTAGTGTATTTTGGGCATTAAAATGATGATGAAAGTGCTGTCTTCCTTTAAAATCACAGAAACAAATATAAATATAGACATTTCCCTTTTTCCAGGTTTGATTACTCTGGAGTTGGAAGTTCAGATGGTAACCTACAAGAAAGCACAGTGGGAAAATGGAGAAAAGATGTTCTTTCTGTAATTGATGACATAGCTGTAGGACCACAGGTGACCATTTTTGTTAAATATGGCGATACTAATTAACCACACGATATTGAGCTGTTTCTTTAGATATGAAAATTTATTGAGGATTTTAAATGTTTAACGATCAATTTTGATGTTTGATTTTAACTTGTTCTCATTTCACATTCTCAAAATGTAAGTAGCACTTTACTTTTTATTTTACAAATTTTATTTTTATCATTGAAATGATAAAAATCACTTTAATATCATTAATATTAAAAGTCTGGTAGCCAGTGGATATAAAAGGGGAAAAAGTTCATGTAGTCTATTAAATTACTCTCCTTAGAGACAAGAAAAATCATCTTTAAACTATATAATTTTTATTTTTAGATACTAGTTGGGTCTAGCCTTGGTGGATGGCTTATGCTTCATGCTGCAATTGCAAGACCAGAAAAGGTGGTTGCTCTTATTGGTGTAGCTACAGCTGCAGATGGCCTGGTGACACAGTTCAAACAGCTTCCTGTTGAGGTAAGTCTTAGGCAGTCTCAGTGTATATATCCTCCCTCCCTCCTTCCTCCCTCTTTCTTTCCCTGTTCATGTGTCATTTAACCTTTGATTCATGATGCTGTTCCTTCTTTTGTCTTACTTGCCTTTTGATATACAATCTCTGCCTTCTTTAACTATCTGGTCTCTCATTCAAGGTTCCTTTTCTTCACAGTCCCTGTACTAAATCACTTTGCCAAATATTTGAGCCACATTATGAAATCACATTTTCTTTTTTTTTTTTTTTTTTTTAAAGATTTATTTTTATTTATTTATACAAGCACTGGGTACAGTCAGAAGCGTGGGAGGGTGAGAGAATCCACCAGAGCCAGAGCGGGGAGCAGAGCAGGCAGGACTGAAGCACACTGCTGAGGGGAGCAGCGGGCAGCAGGAGAGGTCTGTGCACCATGTGGGACCCTCCTCCTGTGGCCGGGGAGCAGCCGGGGATCGAACCGGCGCTGTGGACTGCGGGCATCTTCGCAACCCAGCACTCAACCGCTGCGCCACCCGGGAGGCCCTTATTTTTCTTTTTTTAAGCAGAATTTTCTTTGTTAATCACATTTATTTATTTGAATCATCATCATCATCTTTTATGCTTCTTATTTTGTAGCGTATGAGAAATAGTACCTATTCTTATGACTATGTTAGACTTGGTTGATCAATTATGAAACTTTTTTTAGCCTGAAAGCAGCTTCAAATTCTCTCTCTGCAGAGCTCTGCCAGCACACACTCCAGTGAATCAGAATTAGCACACAGGAGATGAGTTACCATTCCTTGCTTGAAGATTTAGTTGGCATTCTTTTTTACTCCTAATTACACCTTTAAAAAAAAAAATTTTCTTTTAGTCACTGGCGTGTTCTTTAGCAAATGATATTTACACAAGAGGTTTCTGAAATAAATTGGAATGTAATTAGTTCATTATACTTCATTATTAGACGTGTGTTTAAGCACTTCAGTTCTCTGAAAAAAAATAATGGATAGTAGCTATTTTTGCGTGGGTTCCCCCCCACCCCACCCCACCCCCACCAATCAGTTGAGTTCTACTTGACTGTCTTTTTTCCTAGGAATCTAGGTATCACTCATGGGACAAAGATCCTGACATACCTTAGGCACAGAATATTAAAGAAAGAAAAGAAGTCTAGAGGAGTGGTTCAGAACAAGTATTCGCAAAGCCTCAGCGTTAGCATTGCCTGAGAACTTGTTAAAAATGCATGTTGTTGAGCTTCACCCAAGAGCATCTGAATTGGAAACTGGGAGTTATGGCCCAGCTAACTGTTTCAACATACACCAATTCTTACCCGCCCCCCATTTCAAAATGTGGAAGAGCAGAATAAAGAGGAGGAAAATAAATAAAATGAAGGGAAAAAAGCATACATGTTGAGTAGTACAATATTACTGAGTTTTACCTTAAGTTCTGCGTTGATACCAGTGCAGTATATCATCTAAGTTTATTCTTAGTTCACATTGTTCTTCCCAACACTGTAAGTAATGACATTGTCTGCATAGTCATTCCTCTTAAGATTTTCTCAGAGCTAAAATTACATAGCTGGTCTCAGTTGCAGTTATCAGCTATTTGTTTTTTATTTGTTTCATTTTCTTTTCCTTGGTTATTTCTCATACATGGTTTCTCGGTGTCCTCATCTGCTAAATTTTCCTACCGTTAGTTGCGTATTTCTGCATCTAAACTTTGGACTCATTACTCCATCATCTAGCTCCATAATAATTGTCAACTCTTTTGGTAGGAAATGTTTTCAGGAACATGACAGATTGGAAAGGAGTCAAAACAGTTTTTCTTAGTTGTTGGTAAAGGACAAGATCTCTCTCTTTTTTTTTTTTTTTTTAAGTGTGTAAGACTGGTAGATATCTCTTAACTAACAAAGAAGATGTGTAGCCTAAAATCATCGCATATCTTTGCTAATCCTAAATTGGTCTAGAAATGATTGTTAACAGAAGTTCCTTGAGCCCTTGTCAAATTAAAAGCATGTGTAAGGAAAGAGCAGCGACTCTCAGACCACTGTCTTTCCCACACAAACATCTAGCTCTAAAAATGTCAGGGGAGCAGAAGTGGTCTTTCTCTTCTTTACCTGAGGGAATATTAAGACCCAGCATTTCTCATTGTCTAGGCACTTGACCCACCTCTTATCTGACTCTAATCATTGCATGTTTTGGACACCAGAGGGCATCAGGCAGGATGCACAGCTGCTAGAATCCAAGTTTCTCAACCACATTGTCTTAATACAATTTTTCTCTTCATATAGAACTTACATATATTGTGTATTTTCTTTGGTTAATGCTGTTTTTATTATTTCTGAACTTTTTGTTTTTGAGGGTTTGGGACATAAAATAGTAAAGTCGAGTTTGTTTTTCAAATGGACACTTATATGCAATGGCAAATAACAGCTAATTTGGGGGCAAGGCTTAAAAACTCAATTATTCTCTCTATCTCAATAAGTAGCCTAGCTTCATCTTATAACCATGAAACTAAGATGTAATTACTTAAATAATAGATTTGGTAATAATCCTTATAATTTGAGGATAACTGAATATCATTTTTGCTTTAAATATTTGGTTCACATGTTTTAATGCAGAGACCGCTATAATAATATGGTCATATTTTATAGTTTTTTTAGAATCTTACTAATTTCAAATCATTTGAAGACATATTTACAGGTATAGCTTTCAAATATACGGTCTATTTGTTAAATCAATAAATCTTTCTGGAATTGAAAAATTTTTAAATATTTTAAAGTGCCTAAAAACATAGATTATATCACACATACTGTATAATTTAAATTTTTTTCTTTTCATATTTTATATTTGCAATAACAGCACTTTAAACATGGAAAAATCAGTATATTTATTGAAAATTTAAATACAAAAATTTTCAAATATGTTTACATTGCCTTTCTTTCCTTATATTTTTCTTTAATTTTGATAGGATATCCACAAATTTTTTCTAGTCAAGAAATGCCGTTCGTGGTATATGGTTGCAAGAGCCCTAAAATTGTATACATTACTGGCTTAGTTTAGTTTGCATTCTTTTTTTACTCCAAATTATCACCTTTTTTAAACATGTTCTTCCCCTTACTAGCATGTTGATTTATTTAGTTCAAATTCTGATATTTTTTCCAAAGAATGTATTATATGCAACTAAATATTTAAGTTTAAAGAGCTCTATGAAAGTAGCCAGAAGAATAGGAATAGTCAGTTATCTTATATTGCTTTTATTGGACTATTATTCAGCCTTTAAAACTTTTTATGGGATTTTTTTAAACCCAGAATATATGAAATATATGTATTAAATAAATAGCTTAGAAAACTGTGTATGTATATTATTTTTATATACATATGTGTGTGATTGTATATGTAAACCAAACACGTACAGAAAAATACTGGAAGGAGATACACCAGAATACTGATGGTTGTTATGGCCATAAGGTAGGATTATAGGTGATTTATTTCTTTTTGTACTTTTTATATTTTCCATGTTTTCTATGTTGAGTATATGTTACTTTATTAGAAAAATTGTTTAATACCATCTGTAATAGAAAATAGAAACTCTTTAAGTATACAGAGGACATCCAGTGCTGCATTTTAAAAGAATAAATTAGAAATTATATCCTTGCTCAATGTTCAGGAAGTATTTGGAAGACTTGTCATCCAAAACGGCGAACAATATTTTTTCTCATTCCATAGGACTCCAGAATGCAAAAACTATGCGTTTTTGTACATTTAGCCTAAAATTGCACATAGATGATTGTTCCAGAATAACCAATGTCTTGTTTTTCATTTTCAGGTCTCTGTTTTATTTTTCTTTCTCTACCCCATCCCCATTTTACTTATTTCTTATGTAGGTGTTTTTAGTTTTATTATACTAAATTCTAAATAATTTTTATTCATAAAATTTGATTTTATATAATGTGGCAAATACCTGGATGTTTGAAAGAATTATTGCACCCCCCCTTTCATTTTTCCTTTTGATTGGGGTGAATGACACCCGATTTTTAAGATGTTATACGATAGAATTAGAAAAGTTGAGAAAATTGGACTCCTAACCACAACAGTTACTACTTTTGAACAATCTGTTTAACTTCTCTAAACTCTAATATCCTCTTTTGTGAAAATAAAATAACAGAATTTTTGCCAGGGTCTTAATGAAATACTGTGTTTAAAATACCTGTCATCACTTTGCACATAATATTTAATTGTCCGTTATTGTTACATATTTGTTATTTCCTTTCCTCTTCCTCAAGTACTACTTTTGATAGATTAAGAATGGTGCATGTTTAATGTTGCATCCTTTTATTTTCCCATTTTTTCCCCAATAGATGAAAAAGGACATAGAAATGAAAGGTACGTGGACCGTTCCAACAAAATACAGTGAAGAAGATTACCAGATTCCATACAGTTTCATTACAGAGGCTGAACACCACTGCTTGTTGCATAGCCCTATTCCTGTGAACTGCCCTATAAGATTGCTCCATGGCATGAAGGATGACATCATACCTTGGCATACATCCATGCAAGTTGCTAACCAAGTAATGAGCAGAGATGTAGATGTAATCCTTAGAAAACACGGTGATCATCGAATGAAGGAAAAAGGCGACATTCATCTTCTTCTTTGCACAATTGATGACTTAATTGATAGCTTTAAACTGTAGTAAAGTAGAATTACATGCTTAGTTGGTATGAAGACTAATAGAGGCAGGTAATTGGAAGAGGGATAACAGATGAAAGACCCTAATACTTAGAAAGCTTTTTCCTCTTAGCTCTGATTTGTAAATATCACATGAGTATTTATTTAATGATGTATTTTCACAGTGATACAAATGGTAAAGAAAATGCCAGCTGCTGTTTGGAGAATTTCCTCCTCCCTTCAATCCTTGATTTTTTTTTTTTTAATCTAAATGTTTCCTACTTTTTATTTAAGAGATGTTTACGTTAGAATGCTTATGTTAACTGTTCCAGTTCATAACAGTATTCTCTTCTACTTAGAATTGCTAATAAAGCTTTGTTTGGTATCAGTGTATATGGAGATTTGTAAAATAACTTGTTATTAAAATGCAGTTCACAAAGTAAAGAAAAATGCTTATTGAAATCTAAAGTAATTAGTGAAAAGTCTGAAACATAATAGAGTTAAAAATAAGGCTATTTCTTTATATATTATATTCTTCATGTTCTATTTGAGCTTGAAATTAAGGTTATCTTTTAAAGGCTTAAAACTTTACAGTGATAGGGCCTCCCTGGTGGCGCAGCGGTTGATTGCTGGGTTGCGAAGCTGCCCGCGGCCTCTGCAGTGAGGGTTCTATCCCCAGCTACTCCCCAGAGGAGGGTCCCACATGGCGCGCAGACCTCTCCTGCCACCCGCTGCTCCCCTCAGCAGTGTACTTCGGTCCTTCTGTCTGCTCTGCTCCCCGCTCTGGCTCTGGTGAATTCTCTCACCCTCCCCGCTTCTGACTGTACCCAGTGCTTGTATAAATAAATTAAAAAAAAAAAAATCTTAAAAAAAAAAAAAACTTTACAGTGATATAAAGGATTTAGGGCATTTCTAAATTTTGTCTTATAGTCATATATTTCAATGGGGCGTTTGATAATGTAGCACTTTGATATTCTAAAGAGGAAAATTTTTTTTTAAAGATTTATTTTTTTATACAAGAACTGGGGTACAGGCCCGATCTGCGGGAGGGTGAGAGGATTTACCAGAGACAGAGTGGTGAACAGAACAAGTTGACTGACGAAATACACTGCTGAGGGAAGCAGCGGGCGAGACAGGAGAGGTCCGCCGTGCCATGTGGGACCCTCGCTGTCAGGCTGGGATCAAACCAGTGCTGCAGAGGCTGCAGACAGCTCCACAGCGCTGCACTCAACCCCCTGTGCCACCAGGGGAGGCCTCTAGAGGAAATTTATTTTTATATATTATTGCCTACCTACAGAAACTATCTTTTTTTTAAATAAATTTTATTTTTATATTCCCCATACAATTGCAACCCCCTTATTTTGACCCCAATCCCTCCCCTCCCCGTCTCCCATCCCCCATAGAGTGTCTCTGGTTCATAGTTTTTTGTTGATTTTGATTTTCACTTTCTTATAGTTATTCATTTTCCTGGTCCCTTATTTAAGTTTTCTAGATTCCTGCTATGAGTGAGACCATCCGGTATTTTTCTTTTTCTTTCTGGCTTATTTCGCTGAGCATGATCCCTTCCAGTGCTATCCATGTTGCTGCAAATTGCATGTGTTTATCTCTTTTGAATGCTGAGTAATATTCCATGGTGTATATGTACCACATCTTGATCCAGTCATCTATTTTTGGGCATTTGGGTTGAGAAACATTACTTTTTTAATATGTATCTTAAGTACAAAAGCTGATTGCCCTCTAAATTAAATGAGTATCTGAAATGTAGTGTTAGTAAGAAAAATGAAATGCAAATTTAGAAAAATTACAACTAAAGTGCACTTATGCAGTAGTCAGCCTTGATATTACTGAGTTGGTGTTTTATTGGCTTTTAAGTTTTGACTAGACTTTATATGGCCTGCTTAGATTATGTGTGTCAAAGTAAAATTTGTATTAATTTGACAACATGACTATATGTATGTATATATGTGTGTGTGCATGTGTGTATGTATGTATAAGGAGCTTATGTCAAAGATTTATTTAACTAATGAAGGAAGCAGCAGATCGTAAGCCTGGTTCAAATGACAATTCAAGAAACATTATAGGTATTGAAGAGAGAATGTTAGGATAAAATTCTAGAGCCTAAAAGAGCTAGCATAGCAGGAATGATTGTTTATCCTCACAGAGACCTGCTTACAAGGTTAGCCTTGGATGGTAGCCAGAAACTTGGATCTTAGGAGAGTTCCATCGCTCCCACAACTGATCAGAGTGACTTGCTCTGCCTAGTCTGAACAAACAGTGTGGTTTGTGCTGAGCACCTGCTCTCCTTCTGGGAGTCTGGAATTTTCATGGGTGTTAAGCAGAGACATCCTAACTTACCAGTTCCCAGTAAATCTCAGTCCTGAGTCTCAAGTTTCTCTGGTGGGCAGTCTCTCCCATGTGCTGTTACAACTTGTTGCTGGGGGAGTTAAGCTCATCCTGTGTGACTCTACTCAGGGAGAATTCTTGGAAGTTTGCACTTTTCTGATGTTCACCACACATGCTGCTTTTTCTTTGCTGATTTGCTCTATAGCCCTTCATTGTAGTAAATTATAGCTGAGTAGCAGTGCAACGATGGGTCCTGTGAGTCCTAACAAATCATTGAATCTGGGGTAGTCTTGAGGACCCTTGACACAAAACAGGTTAATGTCCTACAGGGCAATTAAACTACAATCTGAGTTATCGTCTATACTGGACAGAAGTCATTTACAGATTAAAAATATACAAATCATTTTGTGTGCATATGGTGCCCAGTGCTAGTGTTGGTTGGTATGAGGCAGTAGACCCCACTCTGTCCAGACAATGTTGGGCATGAGGATCAGAAAGCTGAAAAGGAGGGCCTCCCCGGTGGCTCAGCAGTTGAGCGCTGGGTTGCGAAGCTGCCCGCAGCCTCTCAGCGCCGGTTCCATCCCCGGCTGCTCCCCGGCCACCGGAGGAGGGTCCTACATGGTGTGCAAACCTCTCCTGCCGCCCGCTGCTCCCCTCAGCAGTGTACTTAGGTCCTTCTGCCTGTTCTGCTCCCCGCTCTGGCTCTGGTGAATTCTCTCACCCTCCCGCGCTTCTGACTGTACCCAGTGCTTGTATAAATAAATAAATCTTTAAAAAAAGAAAAGAAAGATGAAAAGGAAAGGGTCCCCTGCCCATCAGAGTTTTCTAGGATTAAATATAATAAAAATAACATGCTTAGATATTCATAATATCTATGTAGAGGCAGTATAGCATAGTGATTAAGGATAGAGACCAGAGCTTGGGTTTAAACCCTGTATCACTATTTATTGTGAGTTTGAACAGTTAAACTCTTAAATGATATAAACTTAGACAAGGGGTAAGGATTAAATAAGCAAAACACACCCAGAACTATGACACTTAGAAGCCACTAGCTTTTCACTTTTTATTTGTACTGTGTACAGAGCATAGTCCAGGGAGACACTGGTGGACATGATCTGTGGGGGCCAAGAAAGGTAAGCGGAGGCAAGGGATGAGTAGGGCTTTGCAAGCTGAACTGGATTGGACCTTCTAGAGCTCAGCAAACCATAGTGAAATGTTAGTTGTATGGTATCCTTTAAATGTTCAATAGTTAGAAAAAGGTGAGGGGGAGAAAACTTCACTATCTAAAGGTAGAACACGGTGTTTTAAAATTTAATTTAGCTTTGAAGTAATTAACATTACAAATTCCAAAATATTTTTTAAAATGAAGTTTAGTGTATTCTAGTACATTGTTGTTTTTTTTTCCTATTTTGCCCCAAAGATCTTTTTTTCCCCCTAAAGTCACTCCATGCCATGTATTCAGTGACATGGGAAATATTTGGAGAGCCAGCAGCCCCTGAAAGCCCTGCATTATTTTAAAGGCTGCATGACCTCTCTAAACAAGCTCAGCACATGCAGTGGAAAAGGAGAAGGCAAATACCAGTGAGAGAGGCTGAGAGAGGCCACACAATGTATTTGCTTTTGCTGCATCTATTAAGCTTGAAGGCATTTCCAGACAAATCTAAACAGTATGCTGTTCTCTGAGTAGCCAATAGAGAGGTCTGTGTGGAGAGGAGGAAAAGAGCTTGGGGGGATGCTGAGTTCTATAAAGCAGGGAGGGAGATAGAGCAAGGAGAAAATGACATGCCACATAACCATTCCCAGGGCAGTGCCCAAAGGGAATATGTCAAGTTTTCATTAAATTTGTAACTGCACAAAGACAAAAACAACCTACCAAGAACTCTTTTAAGATTCCCTATAAATACAGATCTAAAGCAAGTTTTTCAGCTTGAAACAGACGTGGTATGCATTACTTGAAACAAGGGGATGCTTTGGTATATTTAGAGAACATACCTGGAAACATGCAGCTAACTTTTTTAAAACCAAATCTATCTTTTGAGGAAATGATCCTTTCTCATGTGGGCTATCCCTTTTGTTGACTTCCAGATTTTTGCTGACATAAACTTCTATTAAAAAAGCTCAAGCAGGTCCTCCCTGGTGTTGCAAGGGGTTAATAAGCACAGCACTATAAAGCTATGCGTAGCCACTGCAGCACACATTAGATCCCTTGCCAGGGAGATACCCACATGGCACAGCAGGCCTCTCTTGTCTTGCAGGCCGCTCCTCTCAGCAGTGTATTTCAGTCTGTCTGCCTGTTCTGTTCCCCACTCTGTCTCTGGTGAATCCTTGCACCCCTCACCTCTGGCCTGTACCCCAGTTCTTGTATGCAAAAATAAATACATCTTTAAAAAAAAAATACTCAAACATCAGCTTCTCAGTGAAGCCTTCCTTACTTATCTTCATCTCTGTTTCCAAGAAGTTTGTTGCTGGGTACTCAGTGCTTTTTCGTGAACAGTATTATGTTCTCTCCTTTTTTGATAAAACTTAATATTTTGAAATACAAGTTTACTTTGAGAACCCTCTCTCAAAAGACCCCTGAGGTCAGGAGTTTTGTTTGCACATTGTTAATGCTGCCCTCCTTGAATCTCTGACCACACCCATCAGCTCCTCCCCACTCACTCACCTTAGGATGTTAATTTCCTCTTGTTCTGACCCTAGCTTTCTTCTCACACTGCTTACTCACTCACACTGAGCAACCTCACCTGTGTGCCTGTTTTTGTTTTTGTTCTTTTTTTGGCTTTATGAATACAATACAATGTGAACCATCTAGTCCTTTTCTTTGCTGTGCACCCTGATGTTGAGATGGGTGATTCTGATGATTGCCTGTGCTGCTCATTCTATGGAGGCTTTGCGCAGACCCAGCGATAGTCTCAGCACAGTGAGATGTGTGGCACATCGGCAGCACTTCCTGGTCCTTGACACAATGGACCAGGAACTTCCAGAAGTCACTGGGCAGCACATGTTTTGTTTCCTTGTTTCTTTCAGATGCAAAGTTGGGCATCGAGATCTAGCCCTTGAATTTCCGCACACCCTGTTGTCAACGCTCTGGATCTCTACCAGTTACACTGAATTTTGACTTATTGGTCTGGACGAACTTCTTGGCCCTTTCTGATGATCTTGGGCATTATGAGGGTCTGGCCAAGATGCCTAGTAAAAGATGGCACTCACCTCCACAGGCAGTGCCAAGGAAGCGTCCCAAGTTCCTGGTTTTAACTACCACATGCATACAGATGATTCAAGTGTATTTCTCCATCCCAGATGAGCTCCAAACCCATAAAACAAACTTCCGAATGAAATAGGACAGACCATAAGCCTCCCAAGTGCAGAAAATCCAAACTTTATTACCTTTCCCACTTTATGTATCCCTCTCATCTACAAGCCCTCTTGCAATAAATGGCCACTACCACCCCTGTGATACAAGCCAAATTTGAGTCATTTGGCCCACCTCCTTTGCCTTCACCCAAATCAGTCTGATGGTTCTCTTTCCCTGTGAAAACTCTCAAACTTGGGCCTCCCCTGGTGGCGCAGCAGTTGAGCGCTGGGCTGTGCGGCTGCCCGCAGCCTCTGCAGCGCCAGTTAGTTCCCCGGAGCGGGTCCCACAAAAAAAAAAAGAAAAGAAAAAAGAAAACTCTCAAACTCTTGCATATAAGTCCAGTGGCAAAGCTGGTAAATATATAACACCTACCTTTTGAAAGATTAAAAAAAAAAAAAAAAGAAAACACCTCAGTAGTGTATGCTATGGCTCCCGGCATAATTTTTCCCATTATAGGTGGTTTCAAGTTATGGCTGTGACCTCACTGAATGTAAGCTGGGGAGAAATGACCGGTAGCATCCTGCTATGTGGTATTTACACAAAATAGACACAATAAACACAAATATCCTCAAAAACATTGGGAATGGTAAAATGTAGCAGAATAAATCAGGAAGCAATCCATTTTGAGTATTTAAGCTTTGTAATATAATTTAAGTGTAAACTTACTTCAGCAATTGCTTATAATGGCTGAGTTTAACAACTGGCTCTCAAAATTATGGAAAATTTAACTATGTTACTTGCAAGCATACTGCTTTATAACACGAAGGCTGCCTGAATTTATAGCCTTCTTAAATAAGCTGCTTCTGCCAGCAATATTCCAGAAGCCCTCCTGCCTCTCCCCATCTATCTGGCAAACACCTCACCCCTTTCACCTGACAAACATATACTCATCTCTCAAGACTTAAATTTATTTCTTTTATAAACTTTCTCCTAACCCCCTCACCTCCTTCTTCTAGATATAATTGTATCTGAGGCCCTTGTTCTTATCACATATTTTTATCACCACCACTGGCTGACATTTATTGTTTACAAGTTTAACTTTGCTACTAGACCATATTGCTATATCTCATTCATTTTTGAATTTCAGATACACAGACCTTTATAAAAGAGGTATTGAAAAATTCACTATAATCTTATAGGTACTCAGTAAATGTAGGGTTAAGCTGATTTCCATTGTTGGTCCCCAGGAGATAAAGTATTTTGTCTCTAAAACTTCTTATGGATTTCTGGACACTTCTGATCTGTGTCTTGCTGTGACCTCCCCCTTTTTGACACTGAATCCTCTCCAAAACTGTGAGTTCAGTTATTCACTTAAGGCACCCCAGATACTTGTTACAATGGGAGGAAATCAATCTTTGAGTACAAAGATTTACAACACACTCTGGGGAAAAAAGGAAGAGATAGGAGGGAAGGGCAGGAGGGAAAGGCAAATGTACATTTTTAAGAATTGCTTCCAGTTTTATATAACAAACCACCATCTTCCTCAGAGCAAATCCAACCATGAAGAAAATAACATGCTTGCTGTTTGGGCCTCTGTTCCCTTAATCCCAGGTTGGAATTGACTATATTGCTGCCACCCAAGATGCAACTCAGTGCCTTCCAAATTTCTGCTGAACAGTTTCTTTGCTCCGAACTAGTCTCCTAAGTTCCAATTCTCTGAGGACAGTTCTGTTTTGTATTTAGAACTTCTTCTTTAGAACACTGAAGATCCCGTGAGTATCAAGACCTGCGTTTGTTGGCCCATTTTGCTCCTTTTTCTAAACCTGCTGCTCTCATAACAGCTCCTGACTTTCTCATACTCCTTTGTTTTTCAGAATTCTCTCCCCAGGCCTTCAGCTACTGACCACTAAGTCTTTTCTCAAGCAAACCACCCACATATCTATGAAGTAATTGCATTTACACTAGCTCAGGCTCCAGCTGGCAAGAGATTTTTCTCCACACAAGTATTATTTGAGGAGTCACTTCCTGCAAAGCTCCTAATCAATTTCCCACAGGGACAAAGATCACCATCACATGTACTAGAATTGCTTTCTCTAATGTGCCTAAGCTAATTAGTCAATCTGTTCTAAAGGTAAGAATTATACTTTATTCTTTCCCCGTACAGTACTTGTCAAAAGTAAGCACTCCAAAAATATTTGTTGAGTGAACCAACGAGAAAATTTGGGGGGTGCCTGTCTCATGAAAAGTATCCAGCGATTTACATAATGCCAAGATTCACTCTTTACCCCCAAGTGTCTCATAGTCTAGAAAACAAAATGCCAAGCTCTTTAGCAGTTGTAAAAATGTCAGTACAACTTAGATCAAGCGACTTCTCCTGAGGTCTTCTTTGCTTACTACCAAATACTCAGTTACCACTGATAATATGTCAGCTATGCCTTCATGGTCCTTAATTAATATAAGCAGATGAAACATTTACATCAAAATCGTTCACTCTAAGAGTTCTTAGTACATTGGTCTCTGTTTAATTTATAAAACTTGCTCTTTAGTTCTTTCGATGAAAAATAGCATTAAAAAGCTAAATTCCTTGAATTAGTCAAACTGAGGCACCACAATTATCCACCAGAATGGATGTTTCTGGATGTTTCTGGCTGGCAACTGAATAAATTAGTGGTTATAGCGCTCAGTCCCTCCCCTCCAGTGCTGCCTGACAACTGTTACCTCGGGGCATGGGGAAACTGTTTGGCAGCCCCTGACAGATGGACAGCTGACAGAGCGGACCCTCCCACAGGCCCCACCCCCGCCCATCTCCTGGCAGCTGGATGCGGGCTCCGTAGACAATCAGCTGTCTCCCCAGAGGAGAAAGAATTGTGCAGCCTAGAAAGAAGCTTTCGGCCAGAGGGAGGGAGGCAGGGAGGGAGGGGGGCAGGCTTGAGTGACACAGGAGAAGGCAGCCTTTTTGGACGGCCCTTAGCAACGGCCCTGGTTTGACCCTCCTCAGCGAGGAGAAAATCAAATCAGTGTACCAGTCTCCCGGCCGCGATGCAGCAGCAGCTGCTGGACGTTGAGGCGGTCTTCCTCCCAGCCTGTTAATTACCTGCTCGCTCCCATCTCGGGGTACCAGCCGTGGCCAAGTGCTCAAGAAGCGACCACCACCAGCCCCCCTCGCTGCCTGGGAGTTCGGCCGTGACTGTGAGTCCCTGGGCATCACCTCGTTTCATCGATAGGCGGGACCGAGAGGGGCGTTCCGGCGCCCCACCCCACCCCCCCGCGGGCAGGGACTTTATTCTGGAGTCACTGGCGCGTGGCTACGCTTTCCTTTGCCGTTTGTAGGTGAAACCCATGGGCTTCATTGGCTCCTTGATTTAAACCACGCCCGGCTTTCTGCCCGCTTTGCAGCTGCTGGGCCAGGCCGCCCAGCCTCATCCCAGCCGCGGTCGCGGGGCGCGGGGGCTGCTGCTGCTATTGTGTGGATGCCGCGCGGCGCGTGTCCGCTCTTCTCTTGCAGAGATGGCTAACCGGGGCCCGAGCTACGGCTTAAGCCGAGAGGTGCAGGAGAAGATCGAGCAGAAGTACGACGCGGACCTGGAGAACAAGCTGGTGGACTGGATCATCCTGCAGTGCGCAGAGGACATAGAGCACCCGCCCCCCGGCAGGGCCCATTTTCAGAAATGGTTAATGGACGGGACGGTAAGGCCGGCTGGCAGCGATCCTGGTGTTGGGGCGTCAGGCAGGGAACCCTCTAGAGTCTTCTCTTTTAAAGTGAGGCTGCGGGAGGAGCTGCCGCCGCCAAGCCCTTAATCTCATGGGAAGGGAGAGGGAATGCCCGATATCTTCAGGGTGGGAAGCTCAGGGCTCCCTGAACAATACCCTAGCTAGCTTAGGGGATTCCCCACCATCCTGGACCTGGCAGCTTCCCTCTGAGTTGGCAAATTCCAATCTCTTTTGCTTTTCCCACTGAGAATAGAGATAAGTATTTCATTGAGATGTGTCCAGCCTTTAGGTGTTTCAGATCTTCTGGCGCCATTCCTTCCTCTGGAGAATGGGGTGGTAACATAGTAAAACAAAGGAATTGGGGGGAGGGGGGTTAACCACCTGCCCAACCTTCTTGGCAGCCATGCTCCTTGGGGGTGCTCAATGTCTGTGCTGAATGGGTGGGTTTTTAGGAAGCTGAAGGGAATCCTTACCTGGTAACAGTTAAAAACAGGGATGCTCCCTGGCTTTGGAGGGTGAGGGCTCTGCTGATTCAAACAAGCCCATCTTTTCCCTGCAGGCTGTGATTTACTGTTATGTAACTGCTATTCCACCCTTCTGTTGGGCTCCCCCAGAATTTGGGTTATATGTATCTGGGAGGAAGCTACCCAGTCAGTTCTTTGATACATCATTAGCACATAGGGGACCAGTTGTTGAAACCTGATTCTGATCTGCCTTTTGAGAGAATATTAGAGTCTTAACATTTGACCTCTCCTGAAGCTACTAATTCGCTCCTCCATGGAAAGTCTGGAATCATGGCCTCATCACCACCCATCATTCCCTTTCTGTCAACATTCTTTCCCTCACCCAGAAAAAAGACAAGAAGAGCAGAGAGGGACAGAAAGGAAGGGAATCCCAGACCACTGGATTTACTGCAGTCGCTAGCAACTCTGCAAAGAGGAATGGGGTCTTTTGGGTCTTTGGGGTTTGGTGTGGAAACCTGGGCCCTGAGCCCATGCCATCATGGGGCAGTGTTTACCTGTGTCCAAACCTGTGAGCTGTGCCACTCAGGGGCACCAGAGGGAGTATCTGGGGGTGAGAGAGGAAGGATTTACTTTGCATTAAGTGACTGGTATATACAAAGGGAAACGTTGACTTCTTTTTTGCCTTTGCCCCCTTCAGGTCCTTTGTAAGCTGATAAACAGTCTATACCCACCAGGACAAGAGCCCATTCCCAAGATCTCAGAGTCAAAGATGGCTTTTAAGCAGATGGAGCAAATCTCCCAGTTCCTAAAAGCAGCAGAGATTTACGGTGTCAGGACAACTGACATTT
The DNA here is from genome assembly GCF_014898055.3 of Talpa occidentalis. Classification (NCBI taxonomy): domain Eukaryota; kingdom Metazoa; phylum Chordata; class Mammalia; order Eulipotyphla; family Talpidae; genus Talpa; species Talpa occidentalis. Next base: position 52,900,662 of record NW_023604295.1, on the reverse strand, counting down.
TTCAGACAGTGGATCTGTGGGAAGGTAAACAGCCCCACATGCCTCCCCTCCCCCTCTCCTTTGCCCATCTCTTTGTGAAACCTGCTTAGTCTTCTTCCCTGGGTCTGGGTGTGTGTGCGTGAGGGGTGGGTATCAGGGGGGAGGGTATCAGCTGTCATAGGGAGGACATAGTTAACCTTCCCCTTTGTGATGTTCTATTAAAAGGGTTACCCTCTTTCAAGGGAACACACATCCCAGGGCACAGCAGGGTCTTAAGCAAACTAACCAGTAAACAGAAGCCTTCTCCTGGAGAGGAAGCTGATGGTTATATGGATGCCTTCCATTCCTGCTCCCCCTCCTACTACTCTCTCTCCAAACAAATGACAGCTACTGGGAGCAGTGGGCGCTGCGCTGACTCATCAGCTGCAAGCTTATAGACAAAGCCGCCTGGTTCGATGTTGTCATTCACCCTGAGAAATAAATAGCTCTCCAACCTTTTATTAAACGATTATCTGAGAGCTTGTTGACTATACCTTCCAGATGATGTGTTCTGTTCAGAGCATGCATAGGATTGCTGGCTTTCATGTTTGTGAATTGACTTGATTAAGATATCTTGGAGGCATAAAATCAAATCACATTCTTGGACATATTTAAGACCACTTTAGGGGGAAATGACATGAATGGAGACACTTCCAGAGAACGTGGGACCTAGAGTCCCTGTGCGTAGAGTCCCCCTACGCCTGCAGGTGCAGGCCTGCTCATGCAGCTGCTCCACACCAGGCCTGCCGGAGGCACAGGAGGTAGAGACCAGCCAAGCGGCTGCCGGGCTGGCTGTGCTCATGCTCACAGCCTCTGGCTGTCATCAGCAGCCAACTGATAGGACAGCAAGGGCGTGACCCAGATGGCTCTGCCGACAGTGACGATGGGGTAACTTTCCTATGATCTGAGATAGTGATATTTTAAGCGCTTTTCAGATGATGGCTAAAACAGACTCCTAGCAGAGGACCTTCTATAAAACTTAGAAACAATTACCTCTTTATTCTTCATACTCCTCCTATGTCAGGCAGAGAGCTGGCATTTCTTTTCTCTTCCATAGATGATTTGTTAAAATCTTAAAATGCAGACATTTTTCTTGTGTTTTGCCATTACTTGGAAATTCACATATTCAAAGTTAGAGTCCAGGCCTTTGGCCTTCATGGATCCTAGTCTCCAGATCTCCATGTAATATCTCAGTTGAGGTGTAGAGCATCAAAACAAGGGTGATTTCCCCCTAATAAAGGTGGCTAATAAAACTAATAAAGACAGCTGTACCTTATTAAAAATATCCTATATGCTGGGCACAGTACAAGTGTTTTACAGCCTAATGCCAGTTATTTCTCTTAACAATTCTATGAGGTAGGTGTTATTAGTTTCTCCATTTCATGAATGATGAAGCTGAAGCCGAAGCTTGCCCCTGATAGCTTGTGCACATCACACGCCTACTAATAAACAGACTTGTAATTAAACCTAGTCTCTCTGATGCCAGAGAATAGGCCCTTCACGAGTCTGCCTTGTCAGACTTTGACCAAGAAGCTTAGTTTCTCTTAGTGACACCAGGAGTGTGCTGTTGAGTCATAACGGTGACTGAGGAGAGAAACCTAAAGCTCCTGTACTAAGGGCCTTGTCTATACAATGGGCTCTAGTGAGGCTCCCCAGGGACAGAAAATGTGTAGAAGGAAGAAACTGAAAGATCTGTGAGAAGAGGGCATCCCAGTTGTGCTTTCCTGGTTCTACTTTGCTGATGATGCTTTCACTTGCTTTTCATTTTTTCCCCAAAAACCACGCAGATGAATCTTACACTGAGGAGGTAAGGACAGTAGCGGGAGAGCAGGGAGTGAGTGATGCTCTCTGATAAACACCTTCCCCAGCCCTGTATGTTAGATGCCTCTTAGGGAAGAGAAGAGAAGAGTGACTGCAATAGCCTGAGAGAGGTAGAAGACAGCTGGGCTCCAGGGCAGGATAATGCTCCTAGAGAAATAGAACAACACAGGCATTGAGGGACGTTATCCCTAGGGCAGAAGGATGGAGCTTCACAGGAAATGACGAAGGAGACCCACTTCATGGGAACAGTGTAGGCATAGATGGGCTTGCAATAGGGAGTGTAGCTGGCAATAGGAAAGCAGAGGCTTGGGAGTTTGCAAAATGCCTCTAGAAGCCCCAGGGCCTGGTAGCTGCCTTGGTGGAGAAATTGGTCAAAACTGAGGTTTAGGGAGATTCACGTAAACATTGGAGGGGATTCTTGATATCCCCCAGAAATACTGTCTGATGCTCAGGCCAAAACTTGTTACCATGCCACAGAGCAAGAGGTGGGAAAGTGAGTTGCTATGAGCAGAGAAAGGGCCAGGGGCAGAGCTGGTCTTGTGTGAGGCCAGTGGTGAGACCCACAGTATGACAGTGTGGACAGATCGACCATGCCCAGCCCAAGGCCGTGTTGCAAGAGCTGGTTGTCACTCATGAGCTCTGGGGATGTATGCGTTCTAATCAAAGCCATGCCACAAGGCAGGGTCGGGCATATCTGTGTGCATGTGAAGGTGTCATGTTTGTGTACACAGCTATTGGGCTAGCCTTTTGTTTAGCTTAGTCCCGTTTTCTCCCAACTATTCTATACCTGACCGTGGTGGTGATGCTTTCCTCACATTTCTGTGTATTCACATTCATTCCCGATGCTTGTGGCTGTGGCTGCTGTCCAGCCCTCCCAGCCTGGGTGCTTCTCTTCCTCTTGTGCAGGATTTTAGTCTCAGTAGCTCTCCATCTGTCATCTCCCTTCCTTGACATCTTCCACGGAGAGCTTTGCCTGGCACAGCTGCCCTGGCGACTCCGTGTTGTGTTTATGTCATAGACAGGTAAAGCTGCAGGAGCCACACTTGCCAAGTGCCTTCTCATTAAGACTTTGTGATTTAGAAAGGAAGTGGCCCCAGGTGTTCCCACTATCCTGAAACCCCTTTTAGATGTGAGGTGGTTTATGTGGAATGGACTCAGAGGCAACAAGAATAAAAGAGTCAGCGTTTTAAAATGGAACCTCTTGTGCATAATACATTGCTCTGTTAATTCCAGACCCAAAAGAATTTGGTGGAGTCAAAAGAGTAAGAGTTTTGGAGTTTGGGAGTTAGGTCGCATTACCCAGGGTTATATAGCCCAGAAAATGCAGCCATGGAACTGAGAGGAAGCTGAGGGTGACCTGTTCTTTTCACTGATGGGGAAGAGGAGAGGGCAGCTTGGAGCAGTGGAAGGGAACTGGGGAGGTGAGAGAAGAGAAGAGAAGAGAAGGCGAATGCTTGGCAGCTTCCTTTGGGATTTTCTATGGATTTCTGGAAAGGGCAGGGGTGGGGTATCTCAGCTGTGACTCAGAGCAGAGTGTACTGGAGAGAGGAGAAAAAGGACAGGGTGAGTGAGTGTGTGTGTGTGTGTGTGTGTGTGTGTAAGAGAGAGAATGTTTGAGAGCCAACGAGAGTGCTGGTCAGAAGGACCAGAAAGCTTTTCCTGGAAAGTGATAAGAGTTCAGATTTCTGAGTCAGAAGTTAGACCACCCAGTTCAAATCCCTTTTCCACCACTTACAAGTTAGCTTTTCTCAGCTTTGGTTTTTCACAGCTGTGAAATGGGGAAAATAGTGTCTATTCCACAGGTTTGACACAAGGAATAAGTGAGATGGTGCATTAGGCGTACTCAGCATATTGCCGGTCATGGCAGAGTAGAGTAAATGCTGGCAGTGTAGAAATTACCACTGTCGTCACTCTGTGCTTTTTGAGACTAATAGAAAATGAGGGTGGGGGAAGAGGCAAGTCTGGGAAGGTGTATTTTTTGCTTTGGAACAAAGGGACTTCACTTCATTAATGGCTTGACACAGATGCTGGTAAGGTTGACCTTTGCCCTCTCTGTCATCAGCGGTGCCTTCACCTCATCGGTGATCGACCAGTAGAGAAGAACCAGCTTTTCCAGGCACTTTATTGTCTTCTTCCATCTCTGGGTCATTACCCTCTTGATACCTTTCCCCATAATATATTGCTCTGTTAATTCCAGACCCAAAAGAATTTGGTGGAGTCAAAAGAGCAAGAAGTTTTGGAGTAAGGTCACTGTATCCTAGTTGTGTGACCTCTGTGCGGCTGCTTAGCAACTCAGAGCCCCAATTCCCTTCAAGATAAATAGGTCCAGCATCTCCCTTGGAGAGTTCTTAGAACAACCCAGTGTGTAAATGTCTAGCACAGTGCCTGGCTAATAGACACTGAACAAGTGTGAGCTGCTTTCCCCAATTATAAAGTCCACCAGCAACTGACATTTCTGGTTCCTTTCCATAACCAAACAGCCAGTGTAAAATTCTAGAATGTCAGGCAGGACATTCTGGATCTACCAACTCTGATTATTCTTCTCAGTAATCCTACTGATGAGGATCCAGGACAATTGGTTTGTCGTGCCCCCCACTCCCTCTGCTTGATGAGTGGGAGTCAGGGAGGTGTGGAGTGCCTAGAAGTACCAAATATATTCTCTGGGGAGGTATCACTGTATGTGTCGTTCCTCAACGGCAGGAGCAAAAGAGATAGTTCACCCAGTTTGAAGGATATTTTGGGATATTGTGAGGTACCTGCGGTGATGTGAGTCATCACAAATGCCTGCTGTTTGAAGCCTGCGTTTCTGTCAGAACAGCCTTTACCACATTTATACCACATGCTGCTGGCAACTGTTTCTGTCAGCAGTGGTTCTCAGACTCCAGTATACCTGAGAATCACCCAGAAGTCTTGTTAAAACACACGTTGCTGGACATCAGCCCCCAAGTTTCTGAAGTAGAAAGTCTGGGGTAGGGCCTAGGAATTTGCATTCCTCCAGCTGCACAGGTGATGCTGATTCTACTGGACTGGGAACCCCACTTTGAGAACCACAGCTACAGAGTTGCTCCAGAGAAACAAGCCACAAAATACTCATAAATCCCACAGAGAGATTCCCACCTTTTCTGCTGATATTTCTCCCTTGACTCTGCCAGTATTTTTTCTACTTTGGAGAACTGGGGTTGGGGGAGGGGGCAGGGGGATGCCTAAGTTATTACACAGGAAAACAGGAAATGGTTTCTTCATTCACTGGTTGTCTTTCTGTAAGTCTCAGAGAGATGAAAAGAGCCAGTATTCCAGGAGTCACAAGGATGAGGTAAAACTGATATAAAATGGAAGCAGCACTGAAGCAGAGTTTGACTGTAGTCATAGCTTTAGTATTGGAATGAGAGTGTCCAGTCTAACTTCACACACCCATTGACTTCTCTCTGACCCTTTTCTTTCTCTTTACCTTTCTCATTATTTTTCTATTTCCAAAGATCTGTAAAAGGTATCATAAGAGTAATGAAAATTTTAGGAGAACAAAATCCTGCTTGAGTATCTTTATGGTGTTAGCCCACAGAAGAACCCCCTGGTTGGTGTGGTGGGTCCCCACATGCAGGAGCGCAGGCTTCACTCCGCAGACATGATTGCCAAGTAGTGTGGGTGTGAGACTGCATTTGCAGACACCTTATGTTGTGATAATGCAGCAAAGAGGGAAGCCTTAATCACAAGTAGAAGCGGCATTTGATCTCTGAGACCATCTGAAACGTTTTTCCAGGAAAGCAAGGAAAGCTACTACCTTACCACCTCTTTCTATAACCACAAGGGTAGTATTACCTCCTCCCCTGACGGGGGTTAGAAGAGACCAGATCTCCCGAATGAAATTCTGGACGGTTGTTGGTGTAAATTTGGCTCCTCTTCATTCATCTACACGTTGGCCTGGTGGTCTCCTTGCATCATTACCTCGACTTAGTCTGATTTCTGCTCTCTAGGCATTGCTGGTGATTCTTTTAGGACATTTTTTTCTTCTTTGGAATAGCCTTGAGCAGCAGTTTTCAAGCTGTTTTGCCTAGGTGCTGAGGGCTAGCTTTCAGGGAGCCAAGTGATTCCCAGCCCCCAGGCTCTCACCTGGCCCCCACCTTGGGTCCAAGCCCTTTACTGTTTGACATTGTGGAAGCTATCTCTGAAGAAGGTGGCATTGCTTACGAAGATGTATTTAGGATTTAACACATGTCAGATAGTGTGATTCTTAAAAAATCAAAGTATCAAAGCAGTGCTTGCCTATCCAACTGGCTGCATTAGAATCATCTCGGCAGATGGTCCCAGAATCTGACTTTTTAGATTCTTAGGTAATTCTCATGATCACTCAAGTGTGGGATTACTGGGTGAAAACTTTCCTGGTGGTATGAATCACCTGGAATCCTTATGAAAAACAAATTCCCAGCCCTATCTCAGGCCTGCTGAATCAATTTATCCAGGGAATGACCTCAAAATTCGTATTTTAAAATATTTCTTCTTAATTTAATCCCATAACTAGTCCAAGAAGCTCTGCTCTCAGGCAGGCCAATGTTACGTTTGGTGGTAACTCACACAGTTTAGCTTTTGTTGCTTTATACCTAGCATACCTCACAGTTCTTCCTGTACTGTGCCTTTAGACATTTAATAAATATTTTTTACCCTCAGTTTCAGGACCTCAATATTAAATTCAATGGTCAGGAATCAGCCTCTATAAATGGCCCCCTTCTACCCAGTGGCACTTGGCCATTTGGGATTGGTGCCCTTGACCCAGTGGGGCCCAAGAGCTGTGCCCCACTTTGATTCCCTGAGTATCTATCTGGCCTGGTACTGATGCATCACGGCCTTATCTTTGAATCATCCCTGATCACTGAGGAACGTGCCTGCCCAGCCAGCCTACAATGTGGGAGGAGGGAGACGTAGCACATGGCAGTGTGCCTCATGGTCTTTGCTGGTGGGCTTTGCTTGAGGCACCTGAGCTAAATCTGGGCCTTGGTTTACATTTTGGGTGACTCTGGATACATTAGTTATCCTCCCAGAATAAGTTTCCTTATTCACACATTGAGAGGAATAACATCAATTCCATGGGGTTGATGTCATGAATAATAAAAGTATGTAGGCAATATAACTTATCTCTGGCCTTGGGACCTTTAGTAAGGAAAACTTCTCCAAATAATGCCCCCTTCCCCAGCTTCCTCTGCCCCCATTATGCATTTGCTTCCTAGTCTACTCTCCTGGGATGAGGGTGGGGTGGTATTGACAGTTCTGTTACCCAACGTAGTCCCCTCTTTCTGGGTTCATGTGGCAAATTCATTGTGAAAGGAGGGTGTGCTTGCTTTGGTACTCATGGCTCAGGGTAGTATCTATAGCTGAGTTGCTGGGTGTCAGGCTCCACAGTTCACCAGATCCTGAAAATACCAGACCCACACTTTCAACCAGATACCGCTAGATAAGAGAAACAGATTTCCTGTCTGCTCTTTGTACAGAGAAGTGATAGACCCTCCCCTTCCTCAGCCTTCCTACTTCATTGTGTCTCTAGGTTCTTTTTAATGGCTCCCTGCTTAAGTATAAACTCTCCCATATCTCTTTCCAGAGTGATCCTTCAGAATATCATCACTTCAGTTCTATTGGGGAAAATATGGATCATGTTATTCATTGACGATTACAGAAATACTTTTCATCAGAAAAAAACATTCTAACAACCACCTCTGTGTTTCCTTTCTCTTAATTCTCAGTATTCCTTGTGCCCTCCACTGTCCCATCTCCATTCTTCAGCACCCCAGCTGTTCCTTGAATCAAATCTGGGGGGCACCTTTGCATTGAGAACATTTCATCCTGCAATCCATCCACCAACCCCACATTCCCGCAGGATACATGAAATGGCTCTGAGGTTAATATGGGAGGTGGTGCAGAAGAGCGATGAGGGAAGAGAGTCTGCTGTCTCTCCTCTTTGAATAAATGGACATCCTCTGTGGGCCTAAATGGCTTATTAGAGTTAGACTCCATTCTCACTTTCCACCCGCTTTCCCCTGGCATTCGGTAGTCCCCAGGGACTGAGCTACAGCAGCCAGGCTGGAGAAACCACAGATGATTCCCTTGGTCTAAAGAGGCCTTTTAATGTTTGCCCTTGACTTTCACAGTCTCCTCTAGGCTGAGTCCTGCCTTTCTTTGTGACCTTGTGCCTTTAGCTTTTGCCCTCCACACTAGTGCTTTGTGTGGACTAAATCTCAGGGCAAATCCTCTCCCTACCCGTCCCCTACTCACATACATGCCGTTTACTTATTGCCACCATTTCTCTCCTTCCAAGCAGCACTACATAAAGGGCCTATCATGTTTCATTTTGAGTGTTTTCTGTGTTGGTTTGCTTTTCTTTATTTGACAGGCCTTTAACCCAAATAGCTGAGTATTCAGTTTATGTACATGGTTGATTGTAGACCCTTTTACCCCAGATCAAGTATAAGAAAGAAGCTACTGGTTTTGTTATAGAGCAACCCCGATATTAAACGGGTTCCTGGCTGTGGGTCCTCACCCGCGCGCTTTAAAGGGACTTATGAATACTCTACTACAGACACACACAAAAGGGTTAATAAAAGGTTTATTTACAAGAGAAAAAGAAATAAGGAAAATGTACAACTCAGGGAGAAAATAGGGAAATAAAGTCTTTAATGCGTCCTACCCGATCCGACGACCTGGAAACCCAAAGTCACTCTCAGAGCTGGCCGGACACTGCGAGCTGGTGGAGAGCCAAAATGGGGGCTCCCCAAAGCCCACGTGTCTGCCTTTTGTATCCACCTGGCTGCTTAACCCCACCCTCAGGTCCCAGCCACCTTCCCTTTGGTGCTGATGGGATTTGGAGTTCCCAGTGTCTTTGGCTTTGACCTGGGGTGGGGGTGGAGTCCACAAAGCCTATATGGAATTTGCTTTGGGACATCCTTTTCCCCCTAACAATTTGACGTAGCTAATCCATCCAACCAGATTTTCTCCAGTTTCCATTCAATTCCAAGGAATTGAGGAAATTCCTTTGAAGACTGCCACATCAGCCAGCCCACAGGAGCCCCCTCACCACAGCTTATAGAACCCTCTAGACAAGGTCTTCTGCTCAGGGCAGGAAACTACCTATATCTGAGCTGCTGTGTATTTAGAAAGTTTTGTTCATACAGCAATGACGAGCAGATTGGAAACTGAGTGCCTGTGTTATCTAACAGCAGACAGTGATTAGCCAGGTGATTTTTTGTCTTTCCGAGAAGTTTGGCAACTTTGAGAAGTGTTTGCTGTCCCCCTGCCTTGAAGGTGCTCTCTGCAGTTTCCTATCAGAGCTTCCTCTTGGAGGTCCAGTCTTCCAGACAACTTGGCTCTGCCTCAAGCTTGGCTTTAATCTCTTCTTTGGCTTCCAGGGAAGGACATGGCGGCAGTGCAAAGGACCCTGATGGCTCTAGGGAGTGTGGCTGTCACCAAGGATGACGGCTGCTACCGGGGAGAGCCTTCCTGGTTTCACAGGTAAAGATTTTCTTTCCCGCACCCAGGAGCAGAGGGTGATTTTAACAAGAGGGAGGGTGAAAAGCCTTCTAGCTCCTCAGGGTATTTTACACACAATACCTCTCAGAGCAAGCATTCCTAGCCCCCAGCTCGAGTCCGGGAACAAGGAAAGACTTAAACTGCTAGTCAGACCCACCAGACCTACAGATCCTGCCTGCTTTGCCTTTGCTCACATTGTTTCTCTTGGGACTCAACTGACCCAGTGGCTTTTCTCAGAGCTGGCATGATGTCTGAATTTGGTTTTATTATGATCCAACTAGCCCTGAATCAACCAACTTTTTTTTACTAATTTGCTTACTTTTATACTTAATGAATGAAAAATGTTCTGATGTGTTTATTAAGCTCTCTCTTTCCCTCTCAGAAGTGGCCTGACCTCAGTATTAAATTAAATGGTCATGTCAGTAACGGGTCTCTTCCTAAAGTGATTTGCTTTTGTTGTTTATCGTGGGGAAAGGGCCGGAATAGCCAGGGAGTTTCAATTCCACCCAATAGTTCAAGCAGGAGATGAAAAGAGTAACGTTGTGGTAGATAATTAATGATTAGGTTCCCTAATTCCCTTTTCTTCTTGACAGTTATAAAAAGGTACAGCTTGTCTCGTTTTAGGTGAACCTGGTCTGAAAATATCCTAGATACTTGAAACCCTGGTTTTAGTTTTATTAATGACTTACTGTGATCTCTCTGACCCATAAGATTATTTACTATGTGGTTCCTTACTGAAGTTTGCTGATTTCTGGGCTAGAATAACACATTTCCCTTCCTTAACTCACAGGCCCTTCAGCTCCAAAATGAAACATAATCCTTGGCTCTATGCTGGGAAGGATAGATTGGTATTAATGACATGCTTTGTAAGAGCTGATTTTAATTTTCACAAGGGCTTCAGGTAACTGTGGGAGAGAGTGAGAAGGAAACTCTGGGAGTGAAATCCCCAGAGAAGTTGCCACTGATTCTTTGTTGAAATTCTAGAAAACTCGGGGGTTCTATGGCGTAAAGAGTTCATGTATCATGGCAGAGTCATCTCTCCGGTTAGAGTCACAGCTCAGGGTGGGACCACAGCTCAGAATTGGGTGAGAGCTCATGGTAGGACCACAGCTCAAGGTAGGGACATAGCTCATAGTAGGGTCACAGCTTAGAGTGGGGCAATAAGCCATAATAGAACCAATCTCATGGTAGGCCCATAGCTCAGGGTAAGAAAATAGTTCGTAGAAGAGCCACAGCTCATAGTAGGGCCCAGCTCATAGTAGGCTTGTAGCTCAGGGTAGGAGCCTAGTCCATGATAGGACCTGATCTTCTACTAGGTGACCCCAGTAGAGCCTGTCTATCTGCAGCTCTTGGGAAAGGTTAACAGTATGCTGATCAGAATGACATATTTTAACTTACTCCCTCTTCCCAGGAAAGCACAGCAGAATCGGAGAGGATTTTCAGAGGAGCAGCTTCGCCAGGGACAGAACGTTATAGGTCTGCAGATGGGCAGCAACAAGGGTGCCTCCCAGGCGGGCATGACCGGGTATGGGATGCCCAGGCAGATCATGTGAGACGCCACCTCCCAACCCCAGTAGAGAGGATGAATGTTCCACACCACAGTCTCTATGATAAAGAAATAGTTAGTCACCTTCTGACCTTCTCTTTCTCAACGCCTCCTGTCCCTGGTTTTTGCAAGTGCTGCATTTCTGCTGAGAATCCGCGTTGCCTACTGCTGCCACCTTCGGTTCCTTAGAACTATGCAAAGACTCCGCTTCCTTCCTCTTCCTGAGCTCCTTCTTTGGCCTAAAAGTCTCCGTTTGTCTGATTATTTATTTATTTATTTGCCAAAAATTTCCCTCCTCAACGTAACGATCGCACCGAATAAACAGATTAGTCTTGTGTCTTCAAGTGTCAAGTTCCTTTGCTGTGATAGAGACTTGGCAGGCAGGGCTGGTTTCTACTCTGTTTATAAGGCCAGTAAATGGGATTAAGCCTAAGCTGTATTGTAGACATAGGTTGGCTTTGAGGTAGGTCTTACAAGGCTGTGTTGTTCATATTGGCAATTGGGTTATTTACTAATGTGTTGTACTAATACAATTGGATTAGTAGTAGAAAGGTTTGGAAGAGTTTGTCTACTCAGAGCCCAAAGCTGTGAGCTCAAGAACAAGGTCTTTGACCCACCTTAATTTTTCAGTAGCTAATTTGTGCTTATTATTCTGGACCCTGAGGGGAGCAAAGAAATGAGCAGGTCAGAACCCCCATTTTTAAGATGCTCTCTATAGATGTGCAGCTAGTATCTAATGGATCGATGATCTTATTGAATGGGGTAGGGATGATAAATGGTTCAAGGAATGAACAGAAAACATTACAATTGTCTCAGAGTCAGAAAGAAATAACCTGCCAAATCTCAGGCAACACTGGAGCCAGCCGGAGAGGGGGGCAGGTAAAAAAATGCCGGTAATTTGCCAGCACCTGGACATCTCCCCCTCCCACCCACCCACTTAGGCTCTCATTTCTTCATTCCCATCATCATAACAATCTGGAGATGAGACTGCTGAAAAATTCACAGGGCAGAGGTTTACCTGGACAAGCAGAGAATGAGAGCCTAATTTGGAATTCCTATCTGCCTCAATATAGTCCAGTTCCCCAAACTCATCGGGAGCTGTCCAAGCTAGGGCCTGAGGTGCTTTTTCCACTTTGCATTTGCAGTCAAGGTAGCAGATATGTCAACGAAAGTGAGCTCGTGGCCAGCAACTGGCAGACCTCAGGATAAGCGTGGGCAGGAAAAGCTAGAGGTTATTGTGCTTAGTCAGACAGAAAGACAAGCACCTTATGATTTTACTTGTTATGTAGAAGAGAGACAAAATGAATGCACCAAGTAAAGCAGAAATAAACTTTTAGAATGTAAGACCAAATTTGTGGTTTTCAGAAAGGAAGAGAAGGGTGTGGGTAAATAGGATAAAAAACATTAATAGTGAACAACAGAATCAGATTTTTAGTGGTAAGCATAATGTTTTATATACAGATATTGAGTTATATATAACATGCATAACTGAAACCTCTATAATGTTATATAATATATAATAACCTATATAATACAATGTTCCTTTTTTTAAAAAAAGATTTATTTATTTATACAAGCACTGGGGTGCAGTCAGAAGCGTGGGAGGGTGAGAGAATTCACCAGAGCCAGAGCGGAGACCAGAACAGGCAGACTGACAAAGTACACTGCTGAGGGGAGCAGCGGGTGGCAGGAGAGGTCTGTGTGCCATGTGGGACCCTCGCCAGGTGTCTGGGGATTGAACCGGCACTGCAGAGGCTGCTGGCAGCTTCGCAACCCAGCGCTCAACTGCTGGGTCACTGGGGAGGCCCTACAATGTTCCTTTAAAAATGAAATGTTATTACCACTGTATTGCATAAAATAATGAAGAATCGGATTGACATTGGATTTCTCAACAGTAAACTTAGATGATACAAGGTAATTACTATTTTCAAGGTGCTAAAGGACAAAAATCATTAAACATTTTTACAGCTAATTTTTAAGTCCAAAAGGGAAGCAAAAATATCAACAAAGACCCTTTTCAAAAACAATAAAGTATGCCAGTAAGAAAAGTGTATTTCCAGGAAAATGCTATGTGTCATGTAAAGCGAAGGTAAGTAAATTAAATTAGAAATTTTCATTCTTGTTTAAATAAATAAGAAATAAAAAGTAAAGAGAACAAATACATCTTTAATGATCCAAAACTAAAATTCCAGACACCACCAATGGGTGTGACATGACTGGAGAGGTCCAGAGAAAAGGAGTAGTTGAGAGCATGATAAGGAAAGTGTCTGGAAGTGACATAGAGACATTGATGAGTTTAAGAAATTAGAAAAAGATAAACATACTAGGTTCAACTCATTTCCTGAGGCTTAGTTTAACACTGATTTCAAAACCCAGGTCGGGTAAGAAGAGAAAATTGTAGACCAATTTCACCTGGGAACACAGATGTGAGAAATTCTAAATAAAATATCTAAGTAACTTCAGCAATGGATTTTAAAAGTCTGTTAAAATGACCTATTTTCTCTTTTTGAGATTATTCTCTTTTTTTGAACCAGATGGGCACTTTGAGGACAGCTTACAGATCCAGTCAGGAGTACAACTTAACCCATGTTCTATTCCTTGCCTTTTCCTCCTCTGACATCATTGAAATGGGAAGTCACTTGTTCTAATCTCTGTATTTTATGTAGAATAATACTGGAGAACAAAGGTGATACAACATCCACAACATCATTTAGAATGTTGATTTTGGGAAGAGGATTTAAGTCTTTTTGCTTACATTTCCAGAGCAGTACACATTATTTTCTATTTCACTCCCCACTAATTTTGTCTTGCTCATACTTCTTATTAACTAATAATGTCCTAGTATTGCATTCTGTTGCTTCATTTATTTACTTATTCAAAGGCTGTCCTGGTATTTAGTAAAACCTATCAATGTGCTCAAGATATGAAAATGACTATAAAACTTTCCCTCCCAACCAACAAAAATGTATGGATTCCCTAAAGTATTTAAGGGAGAGTCAAAGAAATATGGACATGACCTTTCACTGAATGAATTTGTAGTTGAGTTGAGCAAACAGAATATACCATGTAACTCCTTATTCATTAGCTGCCTATTTAAGTTTAAGGTCAGATGATGGTGATGTTCACTAAGATCTTCTGAAGGAACATTTCTCTGGTCTGGGATGTTAGGGTAATGTTTGTTAGAAGAGGCTAGACTTAAGAACCTTTGACTTGAGCCATCATGAGCAAGTATCTGACTGCTTGTACCACACATCCTACATAACCCTACTGGGTTTAAACAAGGAAGTTGCTTGGATTTCCAGGTAAGCAAGGACTATAATGGTTTGAGAAATACTTGTAGCACCCACACCTGGTAGTCTCATTCCATCTGGTACCACTAGGAGGTCAGATAAAACTTCAGGATCTTCAAGAAGAGCATACATTTCTTTAGTCATTTTCAAATGGCCCAATTCAGTCAGTGTTTGTATCAAAGGCTTAATTTGAATGCACAAAACTTTCCATAATGGTTTCAGAATCAAGATACTCAATTTTCTACTTCACAGATATTTTGTCTCAAGTCAGGAGCCAAGATCAAGGCTCCTGAAGGTGACAGAAACAAAAGACCTGCTGAGGGATAGTGACATAGCTACACACGCCATTGATAGGCATGTACTGGGCACCAGTGTGAATACATGTCCTGTTCCTGGTACTCTGATAAATCAAAGAAAGAAAAAAAAAAGATGAATTAAGCAAAATCTGACTCCAGAGACACTAACTAGGCCAGAGTTCTTTATTTTCCCTTTTATCCCTTTCACCAGCAACTGTGACTGAAGCTGGGTTATGTCAATGGAAACACAAAGCTCACTCTTCATAATGTCTTGTTTCTTATTCCCAGGCATGCTGCCATTGTAGTTATCATGCACAGAAAGTTTTAATGACATAATAGATTGCAGCACTATTGTTGATAGTAAATTTAATTGCCATGGCTTCAAATTAGCAAAACTGCTAATTTTACCAGTCATTGAAATGGAAATAATCTTGTTGACTACGAATCTTTCACTGCTATGGTAACTGTAAAGCACAAAGATAGAATTTTAAATCATTCTAGCATTATTGGCAGAAATGAACACATAATTCTTGTGAGCTGTTTTATATGCCTAGCTCCTTTGGACATTTTGAAGTTTCAATTTTCCCAATTAAACAGGCTATGGGGGCTGCTTGTTTAATGAAGTAGGTTCAAGGCCATCTCTGGTTTGGTAATGCCCCACATTGTACAGATGATAAATAAATTTGAGGTTACTACATCTCCTGAGTAAAGTAAGATTCTCTATTCCCAAACATTGTTTAAGAAACTCTTCAAATAGGTACCGATCCATGATAGTTTATTACCCATTTCAGCTCCATAAAATCTTCTGGTTTGATTAGATCCAGAGTAATGTCAAGTCCTTTTTTTTTTTTCCAAAAAAAAAAAAAAAAAAGAGCAGTCTTTGCTTCACTCAAATTAGAGATCTACTTAGCATGTTATGTATTCTTTCTAATTACAAGCTGTGGTGATTGAGGGAAAGTTAACTCTAGATAGTCATTATGTAAACCTGTGTCTCCTTGGGGACACTACTAAGCCATTAAAACCACTGCTTAGGGACTAACTGAGTTGGATTCTTCTAAGTTTCTGGTGTTAGCTTTTATCCATGTGATGTGACATGCTGTAAGTTGTAGAAATGGGCATTTTCATATCAGGACAATTCTTTGCCATTATGTGTACCCAACAAACAAACAGAAAGATAATTGAATACTTTCTAACATTAGGCATTTTTGCAGTATATGATAATTCAAGGTTGCCTTGTAATTCAAGAAGTGCTTGTGACATAATCCATAGTGGATGAGTCTCAGAGGTAATACTCCTTGGAAGCACACAGTGATTCTAGATGTTGATTTGTAGCTATTTTATATTTTGCTACTGCCTTATTAATAATACAGATCTTAATGTTTAATATGCTCTAGTTGTAAGGTATTTGCATTGGACCATCAGGTTGATTTATCCTTTATACATTTCAAAATAAGTTCTTCCCCTAATAAAACTTTGTAAAATATTAAAATAATACAGGGATGTGAAAAATCCTTTTTAAATCCCATAATCTGAGCAAACCATTTTCCACAACTTAGTGCATATCATAAAATATTAAAATACATGTGTAGTCATTATAACACTTTTAGAAAGTCTCCATCTTTTTTGTCCCTTGGCAATAAGCTATTTTCTCTTAGTTACAGCCTGTTAATAGCACTACTACTAGAGCTTTATAGAAACTGGGGGATAGAAATTTTCTTAGGAAACAGGAAGATGTGACTTACGAGGATGCCTCAACAAGAAGGAAGAGGAAGCTCTTCTAAATGGAAATGACTGAATAATTTTTCATTGGTAATCCACTGAGTGGATGTTTCATATTTCATTTAATTAATTCTACTGTTGAATTTTAGAATGTTTCTAAAAATCACCATTAAAATCAATGTATTACGCATTGATTTTAGAGCTACCTGTAAAATGATTTCCTAGATGCTAAATTAGCTTCCACAGTAAAAGTTTACAGTCTTACTTGCAAAATATGTGGCCTCTTCTCCACATCCTCAGCAGCATTATCACTTCAAAAACATATTTGTGAATATTTTGAAAGATACCATCTGCAGATGAGCATGTTAATGGAACTTGGTGTTCTTCCTGTGCAGCTGTGAAAGAATTTTATGATTACTGGGTCCTTGTCCTAAATCCCAGCATTTTTCACCTCTGCCAGAGAGAACATTAAATCTGTGTGCTGTTCATGCTTATTAATGACTATGAAGTACACAGGATTAGGAAAGACAAAAGGGTAACTGGAAAAAAATGTAAAATATGGGAATAGAACAGAAATTATAGTATTCAGAATTCAACTTGAATGTCTTAAGCAAGAGAACGAAGGAGAAACGTGGTAAATTGATTTGGCACCCTGAAAGCAAACATCTCATGTGGCAAGAAGCCCATTATATAGTCTCAAAATAAATAAGTCAAATTTTATGACCCTGAACTGAGAATGTGAAGATATTTTAAAGGGCAAGGATAAATCTTTCTGTAGTTTAAATGTGTTTAGGATGAATATTGCCCTACTAACCTTTATTTTAATGAAACAGATATTGAATGGCCTTCTGTAGGATAAATTTAAAGATGCATTTGGGTTCTACACTCTTGAATCAATACTGCTTTGCAAGAACAATGCATCAGTCTTATGATGGGATGAGACTGACTCCCATAGATTGTATAATGAGCTAATCCTGCTTCAGAAAAATTGAAGGGAGAGATAATGACTGTAGGGTAAGGTATAAGTATCAGGCTTTTCTGCCCTCCTGCCATTAGGATAGATGAGGGAACCCTGTGCATGCCTGCTGGCAGACACCTGAAGTGTACACTTGGGCTGAGAGACTGAGTATATAAGGGCGGCATCACGGGGATGCCAGCAGAAGCCGAGAGAAGAGAATCAGAGAAGCAGAACAGAAGCCGAGAGAAGACAAGGCTGAGCAGCAGAGACCACCAGAGAACGCTGGAGAGCCCAGATAGAGTGAAGACTTGCTGGGGGCTGAGAGGCCTGCCAGCCTCCCGGTCCCCCAGATACCCTGCTGTGTATCTGGTAAATGCCAATGAAAGCCTGCAAAAGCCACTGTGGGTTCCAGGACTCTGACTCCTCCCTTACCAGCCCTCCCACACCCCACACCCCCCCCACCACCCCCCCCCCCCCGCTGGGATCATAGAAAACCTGCTCAGTGGCCCCTTCCTGCCCCTACAATGACCTAAGGGAGTTTCACTTGAAAGATATTTATTAAGCACTTACTAAGTGTCAGGTAGTCCATACAACCCATTTTCTCCAAAGCTTATGATAATTCTGTGAGATGAGCATTCATGTAATTTTCCAGGTAAAGAAAGTAAGGGCTAGAGAAGTAGGTGTGCCACGTTTTCACAGTCAGTAAGAGAGAGAACTGGAATTTGAACATTATCATTCCAGAATTTTATGAGTTCCACTGTACTTAACTGCTACACCTTAGACACAGTGCTGTGCTCTGGGTAAACACAGGTAAATATGTGGCCCCTGAATTCAGCTAGCACTCAATCACTCACTCCCTGGTAGTAACTCAGTGAAGAGCTCACCTGTGTATTGTTTAGGAAAGCATATATGTGTATGATTTTCTGCACCCAGTTCAAAGGATGTGTTTAATTCCATCCTGAGTTTAGAGTACCCTGGCATATAGAAGTGAGCAATACTTAAGGTAGCTTATTTCACATACGAATGTTTAGCATATGATTCTTATCAGAATTATTCCTGCAAAGCTATGCAACTATTATGGAAATCCTTTACTTTTCTCTGGAATCTTTTAGTATCAGGATTAAGGTATAAGATGAATGAGGCATTGTTGTTGGGTACAAAGTTAATTTTGAGACACAAGCAAATCTATCATATTCCCCTCTGTGGCAAAGGGAATAAGGCTAGGGAAACTAAGTTTTTGGCAATGTCATATTCATTAATTCATAATAATTAATAGATATTATTAATAATTAAAACTGTAGCCAAGATTTCTGGGGCATGTGCTGGATATCAGCCCCCATGCTACCATTAGGAATTCTTAAGGAATAGTCAGCTGATGTGGGTTTATGACAAGGAGAGTCAGGAAGCAGAATCCTGATTATAGTAACTCACAGTCTGATACAGTCCCATGGATAGATTCCACCCTTTGCTATTTGCTAAGAGACTCAGGCATTTTATCAGTGATGTCGAAGAGCCTAGATCTCGAGAAAGGGATTTAGTAGCTGCGGGTAACTGTCAGTTTGAGATAGCAAGGATTTCTAGTGACATTCAACTTGTGAAAGAAGTGCAAAAATACCACTTAAGATAAAACTCTTTCCAGACCATTGGAGCAAACTGATGCGCTGAGTGATCACTTAGCAGAGAATCCTCTCACACGCCCTTTATGCTTGATGAGAAAGCAGGAGGCCAGCAGCTTCGCCCTCAGTAAGTCAGATGCGCTCTGCCTGCTGGGAAAACAATACAGTCCACCGGAGGCTTCTGC
This sequence comes from Talpa occidentalis, assembly GCF_014898055.3. Taxonomy (NCBI): domain Eukaryota; kingdom Metazoa; phylum Chordata; class Mammalia; order Eulipotyphla; family Talpidae; genus Talpa; species Talpa occidentalis. The sequence goes on along the minus strand of NW_023604295.1, from coordinate 52,881,704 downwards.
ATCCTGATGGGAGCCTATGAGCGTGGCCAAGCATATTTTAGAATTCTCAAGTGAGATCAATAATAAAGTAACAGCCAGATGACCAATAAATTACCTATCTCTGATACCTTGAGATTTTAGGTAAACCTTAATCAAATAGAGATGTGGGGTAAACTGAGTAAGAAATAATTTAGTAGCTAATGCTGTAGAAACCATACAGATATTATATGTTAGTTGGAACAAAACCAGAATCTACAAGTGGTTTACAACTGAAGAAAGAAAAGGATCCTGCTCTTGCCCAACCAGCCTTAATTCTGCATTATATAGCTTCTCTTACTAGGTAAGGCAATTTTTTAGTAGTAAAGGGTCTAATTTTGAAACACTTCTCTCTTCTGTGGGGGGAATGGGTTGGGGAGAGCAGGATTTTCGGTTCCACATCTCTGATGTTTTTATTTGGATTTCAATGTGCTCCTAAGCATCTGAATCTTGTCTGCCATTTGTAAAATTATATCAAAGCTGCTGGGGCCTCTAATAGGGGGTGATATAGGATAATGAGCAAACAGTCGAATAGTATTTATTTCAGATTCTGGATTATGCATATAACCTGTGGGGAAGTTGACATGACAAGGCACTAAACTCTGCAGAAGCTTGGAGCACAACACAGACAAATGGAGATGGGGTAGGTGGAGAAGCTGACTGCAGAGCAGGGTGGGGCTTGAATCTGTAACAAGTGCCCTGCCCTCGAGGTCAATTTAATACACATTTTAAAAGGACTCAGCTAGCCCTGTTCCTTTTGTCTTCGCTGCCTCTTGTTTTTATTTTTTTCTTTTTCTCGATGCCTCTCTGTGCCAATTATTTCATCTTTCCTATCAAAAGTGTTCTCACTTTTTTCATCTTGTTATTTTGCCAGACTTCTCCTTTCAATCTGATTAATTGAGTTGGTTTTTAAAAATGTATTCTTTTATAGTCTAGAGACTTTTGTATAATTTCCAAGGTCAATAATTTTTAGTAGAGCAGATATATTCTTTCATTCAGCAATGTTCTGATTTAGCTCCTACCATGAGCCAGATGCTGTGCTAGCTCAGTAGGATGCTAGCTTTTTGAGTTTACCAACTTGGACCAATCTGGACCCCTTTGGTTTTAGGTTAGGGGTATGTTGCAGAATAGCTTCTGGACTAGTTTACTAGTTTATCCCAACCACAGTTTATACTGAAACCAGCACCCTGTATAACAGACACTTAAAAAGAGCAAAGAGCTCTTTGTAATGGACTCACTGAACAAAAGGGGGAAAGGCATCAGTCATCCATCTCCTTATTCTCCCTGGTCTAATGTAGGATAATCTCATCTGAACATTTGATCCTTGCTGTTGATGTGACTGATCATGGATGATGTGCTAAATACTCCTCCTGGACTATGGCTCAGTTATACAATCGCATCCGCCCTCCTCATCACAGAAGGAGATGTTATCAGAAGAGTCTGGTGGGTTTCATGCCCTTGCAACTGCTCTAGCCTATGACTAGGCTCTAGATTTTTGGCAGTGCTGTCCACTGGAAGCAAATTCACTCTGTATAGAGGGGCAATCCTTCAACAGTCACAGTGGTCTACATTATTGGGTGAAATGTGCTTAAAACTGTGTCGCCCCCAAAGATAAGTTTAAGTGCTCTCTTACTGCTTCAGAATATGACTGTATTTGGAAATAGTCTCATAGCAGATGTAATTGGTTAACATGAGATCATCCCCAAGCAATGCGGGGCCCTAACTCAACATGGCTGGTGTCCTTACAAGAAGAGAAGAGACACAGGAGGAGAGAGTCCCATGTGATAAGGGCCAGAGACTCATGTCCTCCAGCTGAAACCCAATGAGCACCAATGAGTACCAGCTACCTAGAAGCTAGGAAGAGGAAAAGAAGGATTCTACCCTACATATTTCAGAGAGACTGTGGCCCAGCTGACACCTGGATCTTGGAATTCCAGTCTCTAGAACTGTGAGACAATACATGCCTGTTGTTTGAAACCCATCAGTTGGTGGGGATTAGATGTAGCAGGTGCAGGAAACGAATACCCTGTGTTTGCCAAAGATGCAGTGTCCTGGCTGCTCCTCTATTCATTTCTCCAGGTGTGTTTTCAGGTTGCACCTTCAAGGATGAAGTTATGTTTCCATCTTAGACAATGAGCAGATTGATTATTGCTTGCTATAAAAATGGTGGCTTCTGTGTGTTTATATCTATTTTTGATGTCTCAATCTATCATCTATCAAATCTGCCTAACTACTTTGAGAAGTTGGAAATTTTGGAATACCTTTCTTTCACATAAAAACATGCAGTAATCTTATTTTGAAATTTTCTAATTCCTTAAGAAAATGGGTTTGCTTTTTGTTCATTTGGTAAATAGAACATGGGCTCACAGGCATTCACATGCTAGAAAACTCATAAAAATTCTGAAAAGCAGTGCTGACACTAATACCTTTTAATGTTGTCATCACTGAAGCTAGAGTTTTCCCTGCTGTATGATTACTATGTAGAAGAATAATTTAATAATTTAATAAACAATAGTCTCCAAAAGAAAAAAAATGGTGGCTTCTCCAAGTTTAGTATTCCTCAACTGTGATATAAGCTCACTGCATTCATCTGCATCATTTTGTATCACCCCGATGGGGACTTGTCAGGAAAACAGAACCAATGCAATCATGCTGCTTGCTGAGCTATGAATCTCATGTCTTCTACCACCATCTAGGACATAGTAACAGGCTAACTTATTAACTTGTAAATTAACTTGTAAATAAGATGCAATTAGTTTTTGAAGTTTATCACATTGAAAAGGCTAATACAGGGACTTTGTCTTCAAGAAGCTTGGAGGTAGGATATACACACAAGCTAAATAACCAGCAAGACAACATGAGGTGCCATGAGGAGTGTTTGCAGGATTAATATAACACTCTTTGTCTCAAGTGCTACATGTACAATAAAAGTTTTGAGTTAGGGGGAAGAAGAAATTGCTGTGGAATGGGTAGAAAAGCTTGTAGTGTAGTTACTAGTTGGGTGTTGAGAATGGCTGGAGTTTGAATAGTAATGTGTAGTGAGAGCACAGTATTTGGGGAGAAGGTTGTTAATATTAGCCTCTTCTGGGATTCTAGCATTTTGTTGAGAACTCTTTGACAGTGTGTATTACATAATGTGTGTCAGTAGTCTGCATATTTGCTGTATCTGCGGACAATGGTTTTTTTTGAAGATTTGTTTATTTACACAAGAACTAGGGTACAGGTCAGACGCGCGAGAGGGTGAGAGAATTCACCAGAGACAGAGAGGGGAGCAGAACAGGCAGACAGACTTAAGTACACTGCTGAGAGGAGCAGCAGGTGAGGCAGGAGAGGTCTGCTGCACCATGTGGGAATCTCCCTGGCCGGCCGGGAAAGGAACTCGCGCTGCAGCGGCTGCGGACAGCTTCACAGCGCTGAGCTCAACCCGCTGCGCCACTAGGGAGGCCTCTCTGTGGAGAACTTTTTAAGGGCAGTGGTAAGTTTTATTTATTGTTAAAATATTAGGCATCTGTCACCTAGCAGGCATGCAGTTGTCATTGAGTCAATAGATGGATGGGTGAATACATGGATGAATAAAGCTTGAAAATGTGTAATTTACAGAGTAGATTGAGTATATGCGACAGGAGGACAGTTTGAAGCCTGGTGCCACCATGGGGAAGAACTTGAATGTCCAGGTGGGGAGACTAGAAAGGAGTCTAGGTTGCCATTTGCCAAGGAGAGAGGTGACTTTAGAGAGGTATTTTAAGATTTATTTAGTCTTGATGAGTGCACAAAGGATGAGCCAAGAGGAGGAAAACCAGCTAAGGAGACACCACGATTGTCCAGATCTAGGGGTTCTCTGAGACGCCCACTACCAGTTATTGCAAGATCCACGTGATGTGACACAAAGGATTAGAATCATGCTCCTTGTGAGTCAGCAGGAAAAGAGAAGCCAGGATCTCTGTCGAGTCACATTATTACAGGGCACTAAGATGGATGGTGATACGTGATTGGCTGGCTTCCCAGCCTTCTGTGCGACCTTGGGATTCCTCAGGATTCACTCCCCTCTGCAGAAGCTCAGTGATGAGTGGTGATCAGATGGCAACTTTGCACATGGTCATTTATCACAGCAGAGAGAAGTGGATCCTAAGTGGCAGAAATGGAATTGTCAGTTGCTAGAGAGCTGGTAAGGGTGGAAGTATCATTCCCACTGCTCAGCACCTGCTGTGCCAAGACCTCAGAACCTGGCACAGGGTAGATAGGTGACTTAGCCCAATTTCTAGACCTCATCACTGGGACAGAAGGTTGAAACATTTACAATATTTTTGTGTGTTGAATTCATGTTTTGGGTCAGTTATGTGCTCCCCGTGGCCACTGCTGAAACCCATGGGGAGATGTTTCTCTTTCTGTCCAGGTCAGTGCTCACTGTCTGCTCAACTGGTCAGCAGGCATCTGCCCCACATCCCCACTCCCCTCAGCACAGGGGCTTTTGTTCCTGGGAAAGGAACAGAAACCTCTTCACTGTCTTTTTAATTTTTTGACAATTTATTTTCTTACATCATTGTTCATTTTTTTTTTTAAAGATTTATTTATTTATATAAGCACTGGGTACAGTCAGAAGCGCGGGAGGGTGAGAGAATTCACCAGAGCCAGAGCGGGGAGCAGAGCAGGCAGAAGGACCGAAGTACACTGCTGAGGGGAGCAGCGGGCAGCAGGAGAGGTCTGCATGCCATGTGGGACCCTAGCCAGTGGCCGGGGATCAAACCGGCGCTGCAGAGGCTGCTGGCAGCCTCGCAGCCCAGCGCTCAACCGCACCAGCAGGGGAGGCCCACATCATTGTTCATTTTTGCACAATAATTGGTTTCTCCCCTCAGGTGTAGTCCCGGTAGCTCTCCCACCATGTCACCTGTGATCCATCTCCCACGTCCCTTGTGCTCTTCCCTCCCCTGTTTTGACCCCTTTTGCCCCATCCCCTGTTGGGGGCCTCAGACCTATTGACAGCTTGTAAGTTTTGTCTTTTTTTGACCTTCTGTTTGGTTTCTCTCTATTCCACATATAAGTGAAAGTTTCTGATATTTGCCATTTTCCCTTCTGACTTATTTCACTCAGCATAATCCCTTCCATCTCCATCCATGTTGCCACAAGTGGCATGAGTTTGTCTTTTTTGATTACTGAGTATTATACTATTTTCATCACTGTCTGTCAAGCTGTTTCTAATGAGAAACACCAGCCTATTGTGCTTGTTTTTGGGATCAAATGGGCTCTGACCAGAACTTCCATGCCAGTAAAACAACAAGCATGCTTGGTCACCTAGACTTTTATCATGTACCCCAACTTTCTTTGGCACTGTTTCTCAAAACCACTTATTTAAAGTATTTGATTCCTGGATATGATCATTTCCCCTCAATACTTTATCAAAAACAATTTCAAAATTTCAGCTGAAATAATTTTACAATATAAATACCCATAACCCACACACAGAGATTCTACCATTAATAATCTAGAGGGATTATTTTTTGATAGCCTTTTCTTCACAATGATAATATTTTCAGTAATAATCTTGAAATAAAATGAATATTAATAGCTAGAAAAATCAGTGAAAAACTCTCAAATTGTTTGTATGATTATGCTAGGAAAAATAAAATTCACAAAGTAAACATTACATATAAAATATTATGTATGAAAATATATTTTGCAATATAAATGAACTCCAAGTGGTTATGTAGGATAACAGAAATTAAATAATGATGTTATCTTTACAATTATTGTGCTTTTATTATTTACTTTGAATCCTCTGTTTAAATGCAGGCATATGTAGTCCTCTAGGGATGGTTGAAGACTGGGATCTGCCTCAAGTAAGCTCAAATGATTCTAACAGTTAGAAATTACTCGTTTAATGTCACATGTCAAAATTCTCTTGTGTTTGAGACCAATTGTAGAATGGGAACTCTCCAGTAAACTTCTATAGGACTTTCATTATTTATTAAAAGATCTGCAATAAAAATGCACTCATAGGGCCTCCCCTGGTGGCGCAGCGGTTGAGCCCTGGGCTGCAAAGCTGCCTGCAGCCTCTGCAGCACCGGTTTGATCCCCAGCCACCGGCGAGGGTCCCACATGGCGCGCAGACCTCTCCTGCCCCCCCCGCTGCTCCCCTCAGCAGTGTATTTCGTCAGTCTGCCTGTTCTGTTCCCTGCTCTGGCTCTGGTGAATTCTCTCACCCTCCCGCACTTCTGACCTGTACCCAGTGCTTGTATAAATAAATAAATAAAAATCTTTAAAAAAAAAAAAGCACTCACTCTAAGCTTACATAGATATTATCAAAACTCAGTTGTAATGGCAGCAATTGCTTTGAACTAACACAAGTCAAAGATTTTTTTTCAAGGAGTGATTTATCACTGACATTGTTTACAAAAGGGGGCTATGGGATTAATTAAAAAAGCAACCAGTAGTTGTATTGATGATTTTTAAAAAATTCTATACATATAGTGCAACCTTTTATGATGTACTGTTCCTTCTCATTCTTGGTGGTGTCAAAGAGACAGAGGCAGACAGTAGTGAAAGGTTATAAAGATAGATTTTATTTGGTACTATTGCAATAGAGGAAAGAGACTTCAGAATAGAACTGAGCTCAATTCCAGCCTTGGCAAAGAGACCTGGTGATTTGCAGCTAATGAGCAGAGCAGGATTCTTGCTACAAGTGAACTGGGCAGGCCAAGGACAGAGCTGGAGAATGAAACCAAGCTGAACGCAGTGTCAGTCAACCTGTCTGACGTTTGACTCTCAAGGAGAGTCTTTGGTCAGGGACCAGTGCTCGGGACATAAGTTATACAGGTGAAATGAGAAAGTTCTAGAAACCAGGAAAACAACAAAGTATGGCCAATTAAAGAGGACTTCTTTTTTTTTTTTAAATAAATTTTATTTTTATATTCCCCATACAATTGCAACACCCTTATTTTGACCCCAATCCCTCCCCTCCCCACCCCCCACCCTCCATAGACTGTCTCTGGTTCATAGTTGTTTGTTGATTTTCATTTTCACTTTCTTATAGTTATTCATTTTCCTGGTCCCTTATTTAAGTTTTCTAGATTCCTGCTATGAGTGAGACCATCCGGTATTTTTCTTTTTCTTTTTGGCTTATTGCGCTGAGCATGATCCCTTCCAGTGCTATCCATGTTGCTGCAAATTGCATGTGTTTATCTTTTTTGAATGCTGAGTAATATTCCATGGTGTATATGTACCACATCTTCTTGATCCAGTCATCTATTTTTGGGCATTTGGGCTGTTTCCAAAGCTTAGCTATTATAAATAGTGCTGCTATAAACATAGGGGTGCAGGTGTTCTTTGGAATTGATGTTTCTGTGTCCTTTGGGTAAATACCTAGGAGTGGAATTGCTGGATCATATGGAAGCTCTATCTTTAGTAGGTTAAGGAATCTCCACACAGCTCTCCATAGTGGTTGGACCAGTCTGCACTCCCACCAACAGTGCAGGAGAGTTCCTTTTTCTCCACATCCACGTCAGCATTTGTTGTTGCTAGTTTTTTTAATATGTGCCATTCTCACTGGTGTAAGATGGTATCTCATGGTAGTTTTGATTTGCATTTCCCTGATTACAAGTGATGTTGAACATTTTTCCATATGCCTGTTGGCCATCTGCATTTCCAAAGAGGACTTCTTTTTAAAATTTCCCAATCTTATAATTAGAAAACACAAAGCATCATTAGTTATTTCATCAGCTATGAATAAACAAAAGCTGTGAAGCCAACTTGTACAACATGACACAATTTGTCAATCTGATTTTATTCAGCTAATCTTTGATGCTTTCACCAGGCAGTTTTTCACTGGTTTTCTTACTATAGGTGAGTTTGTGTTCAGATCTGGAGAGCGGTTTTTCCTTTGCAGGGTGACTGATGAGCTTTCTCTTGCCACCTGGTACCCTCAGGAAGCAAGTCTGTCATAGATTCAAGCTGTGCTCAGGTGGAAACCATGTCCTTGATGCAGAGGGAATTCTGACCATGCGCCTCAGGACTAGCCTTCTCTTCCCAAACGTGAGCCTGATTCAGATTGATGTGGAGAAGAATGGGGAGGATGGTAACAGGGTTTTTACTTGAAAGTGCCAGGGTTTACTGAGGACAGCAAAAGGAGGGGAAAAAAATACCTCACTCTTGAGCTACTCTCTTAGAGAGCGAGGTTTCAGGAGGGGGCTTGTGATGCGAGCAAGGGAAAAGACGTGGAGAGTTCTAAGAAGTGGCACTGAAGGGCTAAATTCGATCTCTTAATGATTAGTAGATGCAGGCAAAAAAGTTAAATTCTGTAAATATTTTTATTTGTTTTAAATATTTCTTTATTTTTGCATATAAGAACTGAGACGTAAGCCAGAGGTGGGGGTAGTGGGGGATGAGAGGATTCACCGGAGAGAGTGGGGAGCAGAACATGCAGATCTAATGAAATATACTGCTGAGGGGAGCAGTGGATGAGTCAGGAGAGGTCTGCCGTACCATATAGGTTAGCTCCCTTGCGGGGGATCGAACTTGTGTTACAGTAGCTGGCAATAGCTTGATAGTGCTGTCTTTATTGTTTTTTTAAGATTTATTTATGCATACAAGAACTAGGGTACAAGCCAGAGGTGTGGGGGGTGAGAGAATTTGCCAGAGATGGAATGGGGAGCAGAACAGGCAGATCTACTGAAATACACTGCTAAGGGGAGCAGCGGGTGAGTCAGGAGAGGTCTGCTGTGCCATGTGGGTAGCTCTCTGGTCAGGGATTGAACTCGTGCTGCAGTGGCTGTGGCTAGCTTCATAGTGCTGTGTCTTAACCCCTTGTGCCACCAGGGAGGCCCCATAGTGCTGTCTTTAACCCCTGCACCACCAGGAAGGCCCCAAATATTTTTAGATTGTTGGACTGTGGCCTTGTGAGGCAAGCAGCAGGCCTTGAGGATAGGCTCTGAGGGGCCTGGCTCATACTAGAGTTATATTTAGAAACTGTTAGTTTGGTTACAAAGCTGACCGCTCGATCCCTTTAACTCAGACAATATAGCCATGAGGCAGCTTCAGTTTCTGAACCGGACCTGGTGCATGTAAATTGATGCCTTTCCTCTGAAAGCTAGCTTGAAGGCAGCAACCAGTTCTTCTCAAGCGAGAATGAAAGGAGTTGAAAACCGGCTCTGAGATACCTCTGTATGGTCACATACAAACACCTAAAAATGGACAAAGAAAAGAGTGATGCTTCACCCAAACCTGCTGATGTGGATGTAAGTAGAGTGTGGAAAGCCTTCTCTCTTACTTGAATGCCACTTATTATTGACCTTGTTAGTAAAATAAGACCATGTTTCCTTATAAGAATAAGGAGAACAATAACAAAATGCTTTATCCTCCTATGATACTTTAATGGATTTTACAAATGTGACCTTGTTTTTTTAAAGTGCTGTACTTGGCAATTGATTTGAAGCTGTTTTTCTAAAACTCTAGGAAAATTGTACTGATCTCTATACAAATTCCATTTTAAAATTTAATCAGTGCCAACTGAGCTGCCTATAATGTGTTCCGCAGTTAAGACACAACCTAGCCCTTGTCAAGTCCACATGAGCCAGCATTTGGGTGTGTTTTCATCTTCTTTGCAGGAATATTTAAAGTAGTTTGACACCATGGTCAACTCATCCTACAATAGAATGTTTTTCTCTTTAGAAACACCATCTTCTGTCCTGTAGGATACCCCATTAAATGAGGTCTTGTCTAGTTCAATTTCACCAGGACGGAATATGCTACATTTCACTCCAGGGATTAACAAGGGGGGTTGACAAGGGTGTTTGGCAAAAAGAATGAGATAGCCATGAATAATTCAGAATGTACTTAGCCACATATTGTCCCTCCAACTGGTAGGATTAAAGACAGGAAAACATGTACTCTGAAGGGAAGAGTAAGGGACAATAACAGAAAATGATAAAACTCTTACAAGAACTTGAGATTATTTCTTTGGAGTTGGTGTTCTCGACTGCTGCCTCTAAAAGAATGTGTGGCTAATATGTCACCACTGGAGTTTAGTTAACCTGACATGTATAAATCTCTCCTTCAAAGAAGCTAAACTCTCACATGCACTATTAATGAATTTACAGCATCAAATGACAGAGGGTAGAGGAGGGGAAAAAAAACAAATAATGTATTTTTTCCTCTTACATATAACACTTTGCACATCACTATACTAAAAGCAATAATTTTATAATTTAATAGGAGCCCACTAATTCTTTGATTTCTATTTATTTATTTATTGTTTTTTTTTTTTTTTAATTGCGGTAACATTGGCTTACAACATCGTGTATGATTCAGGGCTGCTATTCACACCTCTGCAGATGCATGTTACCACTCCACACCCACCTCCATAAAACATTTTTCATTTATGATTGAGAAACTGACTCGTGATTAATTCACTGGCAGTCTTAAATGTGCACATATGTAAAACAGTGGTAAAATAAGCACGTTGATTCCTATCCTACAATCCTGCCCAAACCAGAACATCACCCATAACTTTTTCTTCCTACACTCAGTCACGAAGCCATTAATAGGAAATCAGTAGTGTCTGCGAAGAACTCACTTGTATTCTTACTTTGGATCCTATCTAAGCCTAGAGCAATTAGTTGTGGAAGAAAAGCAATGTAATACAAACATTACAAAAACAAATTCCTACAGCTGCCTATCCATGAAGTGACTTAGTATATCCCCCACCTCCTGATCCTCAGCTCCTCTACATAGATTCAGGTCTATCTTCTGCAGGATCAGTTTAGCAGAATTAAAGACTTGGAGCAAGACCCTGGGAACCATTGCACTAGTGTTCTATCAGTGCCTGGTGTTTCTGATCATAACTGTGTGATTTAATGCAAGTTAATTTATTATGCTTATGTAAATAATTTGGTGTATTTAGATTTTTTGGCACCAAGCTCCTCTGACTGGATGGTTCCATTTTGGCTCTAGACTACTTGTAATTGCTAATACATTTTTTTTTTTTAAGATATCCAGCATTTCAGTTCAGGTGGTCAGTGCCCAAGGGAAGCTGCCAGGGAGGCGACCACCACGAAGGCCCATCAGCAAAGTCAGACCCAAGAAACAATGCAAGAAGAAAACTCCTTTTTGGAATGTCCAAAACAAAATCGTTCTCTTCACAGTATTTTTATTTATCCTAGCTGTCATAGCCTGGACACTTCTGTGGCTCTACATCAGTGAGTGAAAAATCTGTCTTCCTCTGGTTTTAGGCTTGCCTCATGAGTGTTTCTGATAAAATTTTCCTATTTCCTAGTGTAGAGGCAGGATAGGCACTGAGCAGGTTTTCTATGATCCGGCAGACGGGTAAATGAGGAAAGAGTCTTGGAGCCTTTGGTGGGTTTCTCAGGCTTTTATTGAGCTGTTACATACAGAGCAGCAACCAGTTACATGGCAAGCAGGGGTGCGGGGGGAGGGAGGGCAGGAGGCTGGCAGGCCTCCAAGCCCCAGCAAGTCTTCACTCTGGGGTCTCTGGCTTTTTGTTTGTTTGTTTGTTTATTTATACAAGCACTGGGTACAGTCAGAAGCGCGGGGAGGGTGAGAGAATTCACCAGAGCCAGAGCGGGGAGCAGAGCAGGCAGAAGGACCGAAGTACACTGCAGAGGGGAGCAGCGGGCGGCAGGAGAGGTCTGCGTGGCATGTGGGACCCGGCGCTGCAGAGGCAGCGGGCAGCTTCGCAACCCAGTGCTCAACCGCCCTTCTCTGGCTTCTTTTCGCCCCTTCTCTCTCCTGCTTGTCTCCTGCTTCTGCTCCGCTAGGTGACTGTATCAATACTGCTCCCCTGGCCCACAGAAGTAAATAAGACAGTTTGCAATAATGTAACAACTGCAGGTGCCCCATCAGGCAGGGCAATCCTAATGGTGGGAGGGCAGAAAAGCCTGAAAACCATTTACCAAACCATTTTACCCTACACCTAGAGAGTAGCCATTTCCAAAATTGTTGGTGTTTTAAGGAGAAACCAGCCAGAATTGTTTTCTCTATTTCTTCTTTTACCACCACTGTTTTCCTCCCAAAGGAGAACAACAAGAGGATGAGAGATGGGGGTTGGGTGAGAAGAGCTGAGGGAGCTTCTGGCAGCTCAGAAATGCAGTGCACTTACAGCTTTTAAAAAATGAATGCAATGCCACGCTGCTTCACTTCCTTATTCCACCCACCGCCTGTTTCCAGGCAACCTTACATTTCCAGCCCCAAGAGCATCATTCTACTCAGGCATCTTTCTCTTCTGTTTTTATTGATCTGATTGGTTACGTTGTTATCCATTAGATGGATTGGTTTTGGCTGGAGTAATAATTAAGCTCTCTTCTAAGTGTCTTACCATGCAACTCAGTAATTATAGCATTTACTCACTTATCCTGGACTTCCCATCCTATACTTGTGAATATATTTGATGCAAGCTATGTGTGCTCTCAGGGGTATTACAACTAGTTTAGAAAGCAAGATTGATGGGCAAAGAATGAATGAATAATGTTTTGAACAGTTCAGGTCACTTATATATCTTCAAATCAGTCACCCATAATTTGTGTGGCATCATGTAAGACAAGCATATCAGTATATATCACTCTCTTCCAAAAGCTCACGGATATATTTTCTTCTTTCAAAAAACTCACAGTTCAGTGCTGAAGAGGGAGTGTGAGATGATTTTTTTTTTCTTAAGCAATTGCTTTATAATCACAGAAGAGAGGAATCCAACATGCCCAGGGATGAACTCCAAAGGTTTCATGAACTGATTGTCATGAAGGTTTCATGAAAATTCATTTGCTACATCTTAGGAGTGCCCAGTCTGAGCTGGCATTGCGACAGGCATGGGCACAGAGTAGTAGACAAGAAAACAATCTGTCCTCAAGGAACTTCTAGACTAGTGCAGAAAGTCATGCCCAAGGATGATTCAAGACAAACAACACACACATCCCCAAGCCAGAGCAAGCTGACTGACTTCCCATCAGTTCTCTGCCAGTCCTAACTGATAAATTTGAATCACCCTAGCATTTTTGTGTAAAGTTTTTGCACATAATTGTGTAGAAGCAGAAGGGAATTTCAGGAAGATGCAAAGGGTAACTGGCATGAACAAACAAGATTTTTTTCAACAAATAATAGAGGTTAGGTCTGATATGTGAAATTTGGGCACAGAGGTGGCCTGCTCATCTGGATGCCAAGTGGGCTCACGTCAGGCTGAACTAAAGAATTAGATAAATGTAATCTGGTTCAAGGCTAACTGGGTCTCCCTGGCATTGTTGTTATCCTGGCTCTTGAGTACTTACTGATATGAGAAGAATGTGCAAGCTTCTACATAGAAGGCAAAGCTTTTACTCAATCTTTATAAAGTCTGGATTAACAACAAAAATCTAAGAAGCACTACCCTGACAAAATCAGAAACAAAAATAACTGTTTTATATGGAGCAATGTGGAGCAATGTGATCAATTCCACAGCCAGGTAACTTGAAAGAACAATCTAGGACAGGAGTTCAGGCCTCTTGCCCTTTGATGTAACTCCACAGCCACACTCCACTACTTGGGGCTAACGTGACTTGGATGCATCATACAAAGAAAACCTATGTCATTCACATAGGTTGTGCTTTCTTTTTTAATTCAGCCACCACTTACTTAGCAATTCCATGTGCTGGGCATTGTGCTAGGAGAGACTATTCTCTCTCTCTCTTCCATACCTTCTTCTTCCCTTCCTTCCTTTCCACAAACATTGATGAGCTGAGGGTCAAAAGGAAGTCATTATCAGTCTTGAAGGACAGAGAGGCAGAAATTACAAGTCAGCGGGGCAGGTGCTACAGGAGATAAATGTACCAGGGTTCCCAGGAGCCTAGGGGATGGTGCCACACAGGATGAAGACCTTGGTAACAAAAAGAAAAGGTAAAAAAGACTCCTTCATCTCTCCTGTGCTATTCTCAGGTGCCCAAAGGCACCTGGACCCAGCAGTTTCTCTGTCTGTCTCGTCAGAAGTTTCTGGGCAGACCTGACATCAGCTCCCACAGTTCTCACTGTGCAGAGTATTTGAGCAGTAGTGTCCTGACGCTGGACTGAGGTCCACACTCTGGCTCATCAGCAGGATGAATTTGTACTCTTCCCAGGGCTGGGGACCAGCCTGCTTCCTCAGCACCAGCCACATGTTTATAATGGGGGAACTCAGCCAAGGTGCATGGGGCCCTTCACTGTACCCACTTTACCTCAGAGCCTGGAGGTAAAGCTTTTATCACCTTACTTACACAGTCTTGGGAGCCATGAAAATTGTTTATGTTCTTTTTGGCTCCTGACTGACTCTATGATATGTGGAAAATCAAAGAGGTTTATCTTTCACTTTTTTGATCCTGTTTTTAAGTATTTGCCAGAACCTGAGAGAAAGAATAGTGGATTCTAAGGGACAAGATGATGTGCTGCTGATGAAAGAGATGCTATCGACTGTATTCAGAGCTTCACAGGCTGTGAACCAGAGGGGTAGCCTCCTAACTGTTTCCTCTCCATCTCCCAGGTAAAACAGAAAGCAGAGATGCCTTTTACTTTGTTGGAATGTTTCGTATCACCAACATTGAGTTTCTTCCTGAACACCAACAGAAGGAGTCCAGGGAATTTCTGTCAGTGGCACGGACTGTGCAGCGCGTGGTGAGGTGATGGGGGAAGTGAGCAGATGTGGAGGGTGGCTTCAGGGGGTGAAGGGTAGGTAGGATTCAGAGGTCACAAGTGTCACTGGTGAGCAGGGTGGATGGAGGAGCAGTCAGAAGAAACTTGGGACTCAGCTCATCTTGGCTATCAGACAGAATTTCTTATTTATGTGTTTCTCTGCTGAAAACAAATAGAAATGATTCTCTGAATGTTTATCTGTAATATAAAGGATCTAAAACAGGTGATTAAGTATTGAAATAGGTGTAAAATAAAGGAAGTGAAATGTCTTCCAGAACTGACATGTATACTGATTGATTCTGTGATCTATACATATTTAATTCAACCTTAATGCACTGACTTTTCTTCACTGGAAAAAAAAACACTTTCTCATATAGAACTAATATATATTTATTGTGAAAATTTATAAAATTCAGAAAAGTATGAAAAAGAAAGAAAACAATCTTTAATATCATCAGAGGTAGAACCTCTTTTATTCTCGACCACCTAGACACAGGAGATAGAACATTATTGGGCTACTAGTGGATATTGACAGTTACAATCAGATCATTTCCTCTTCACATTAGGTTTTAAGTATCTATGCAAGTAAATGGCATTGAAAACCACAAGTTTTAATGGCTAAAAAGTTGGCAAATCCCTTTTCCTTGGATATTTATGCTGTTTTCAAATGTAGCTCTTTAGACAGTGCTGCAGTAAAACTGCCACATGCAGAGTGTGTCTCTGATTACTTCCCTAGGTGATTTCCTAAAAGTATACCTGGTCAAATAGAAACGCCTAGAGTCATGGCTCGTGGTACATGTGGCCAACCAGAAGGTCTCTGCCACCTTGTGCAGAGTGGAGAGGCAGGCAGGCACAGCAGGGACTCTGCTGCAGTGACAGGCGGGCTGCCAGGCAAATGAGGGAGGCTGTGAGAGGGAGAGAGCAGGAAGGCAAGAGGAGAGCACTGCCTCTTGTTTACTGAAGCCCTGCTATCTATAAGTATGTTGCTAATCTCTTTACATTTAATATGTACCAATTATTCCTCAAATTAGCCCAGCACAAATTTTTTTTAAAAAGGAAGGAAAAGAAAAACCAAAAATGGAGGCTCAGTAGGTTTAGGTAAAGTGTTCTGTGCTGCAACTCCACAGCTTATATTTTTTTAATGCAATATTATTTCTAATTTTTTTTCCCTCTCCCATGCAATTAGGTGGGTGATTTTGCTACTATGTATGGAGGGGAATAGAGGAGGAGGTAAACTGGCAGCAGAGTCCGTTTGGTTTTAGAAATGCTAAGCGAGGGCAGAGAAGGTAAACTGATTGAAATAGCTCTCTTTAGAGATCCAGTTAGGGAATTTTGAAAGGGGTGGGTGCTTCCTTGGAGATAGGAGAGATGTGATGGGGGATGGTAGACCTGGCTGTGGGCACATCTGCCACCTAGTGGCTACTGTAGGAAAGTGTCTTTAAGAATAATACATTTTCAGTACCTGCATTGACATAAAATGGAGATTCAACCCAGCACTTTGAAAATGTGCTTAGAGGAGTTTGACTGCTATAGAAATCAGAATTTATTTGAATTCAAGCAATAGTGTCTGCATTTGGAGTTAGCGGTCTTTAGTTTGAACCTTGCTTTTCTCCTCGGTAACTAAGACCTACTGCACATCAGATACCACAAGAGGAAGCCACTGTTGACACATCCTTCTTTTTCAGGTAAACTTGGTTTATACAACATCTGCCTTCTCCAAATTTTACAAGCAGTCTGTTGTTGCAGATGTGAGGTAATGATTGCTGCTTGCTTTGGGATTTCTACAGTCACTGCTGTAAACTCCTCTGAAGGCTGTGGAAGAGCTAAGATATCACCATTCTGAAGTAACTTTTGGGGGGCACTTGTGAGTCAATACCCTTTTAGCACAAGCAGAGACCCAACTCTTTGTTCTGCTTCCAGACTGAGTTTTTCTCTTCATTTACTAAACCTTGCCCTTCCCCCGTAACCCGGATCCTGGGCCCTGGCAATAATACCACCAAACAAAAAGGCTACGTGAGGGCAAAAGTAAAACACAAACCAGCATTTCTTAGAACATGCTTAGCCAAAAATTGGTCATTGGCGATCTGAGGGAGAAAAAAAAATCTCACTGTTAAATAACCATAAAGGAAATTGTGTACCATGAACTGTATCCCACTCTGCCTCAACCCTAATAGATGTGTTGAGATCCATAATCCATTCAGTATATTAAAGGTGCTGAAGAGTCTGAGAGTAAGTTTTGTTTACTTTCAGCTCCCAACTTATTTACTGCACAGCACCATCTTATGTTCCTCTCATAAAACCTGACAATATTTGTGCAGTTAGTAGCTAATACTCCAGGGTCAGACTGAAAACCAAATTGGGCTTGATTCCTGGATTTGCTGCTTTTACTAGCTGTTTGACTCATAGTTGGAATTAAATTCCTAATCTGTAAAACTGGAATAATAATAATAATATTCACAATAATGACTATCCTCACTAAATGAAATGGGATAAAGCAGATTTTGCACAATGCCTGGAATGGTGAGGTATCAAAAATTACAACTGCTGTTATTTGTTAGAACTGTGAATATTGATTATTGGCCATAGAAATAGTAGATTTTCCATAGATTCTCCATAGAGATTCAGTAATGGTTGTAGATTTGCACCAAATACAAGAAGGCAGTAGGGGCAGGGTGGGCACTGAGCAGGTTATCTATGATCTGGTAGACTGCATGAAGGAGAGTCTTAGAGCCCTGGTGGCTTTCTCAGGCTTTTATTAGGCTCTACATGTAGTGTGGCAAACAGGTACACAGCAGGCGGGGGGCAGGCCAGTAGGCAAGTCTTCACTCTGGGCTTCTCCCTCTCTCTTCCTTTCTCTCTCCTACCTCTTCTGCTTCTGCTTCTCTTGGTGGCTATCCCAGTATCCGCCCATGGCCCACAGAAGTAAATAAGACAGTTTGAAACAATGTATCAACTGCAGGTACCCCCCCATTAGATAGGGCAATCCTAACGGTGGGAGGGCAGAAAAGCCTGAAAAACCATTTACCCTACAAAGGCATACCCATGATGCTTTTCCTTCCCAACCCCCATAATTGGAGCTATGACTTCCTAACAAAGGAAGTCAAGTTCTGTTGAAGGATGTGCTTATTTGCCTTCTCTGGAGTCTGCCAACTGGTCACTGGTTCCCTGTGAAAGTTTACTCCTAAGAGGTATCCTTGAACATTTCTCTCTTTTCACTATAGCAGCAACAACAAAGGTGGACTCCTTATCCACTTTTGGATTGTGTTTGTCATGCCACATGCCAAGGGCCATATCTTCTGTGAGGACTGTGTGGCCGCCATCTTGAAGGACTCCATCCAGACAAGCATCATAAACCGGACCTCTGTGGGGACCTTGCAGGGCCTGGATGTGGACATGGACTCTGTGGTACTAAATGGTGATTGTTGGGTCATTCTCCTTTTAGTGTTCCTTTCTGCAGCACTGCTGATAATGCTGCCATCATAGTCAATATTGTGATGAAGTATTCTCTTGCACAATTTCAGTGGCACAGGATTAGTTGAAGAGTGGAGCACATTAATAAAGGAAATTGCTACATGTCATATATGGTGATTGAACAATAGAATTGGGGTCAATATAGATGAAATTGAATTTATTGAAGTACACCCTTCCCTGTATTTAATTTGTCTTCATGCCTCTTCAAATGAAGGCTCCAAGGAGCAAAGACCCAGTGAAGAGAGAATTTTGCTGAGGTTTATCTCATTTAGATGTCCAGACAACTGCACATGTTATTTGGTATTGCCTAATGCTCCAGTCTACTCCACAGTCCTGTCAAAATGCATATTTCATCTCATTTCACAGTAAAATGGTTTATTGTGTAAGCCAAAAATTATATAGCTTTATCTTTTTATTTAAATTTTATATATATGCTAGGCATATAGTAGGTTGTTGCAAAGAACTTATTAAATGAATGAATGAAAATCTCTAGTGGAAAATTCTGTACTACATATACTATTTTGGATATAGGGCTAATTACAATCATGTTTGGTTTGTTTTTTAACCTTTAAGTGTGTTTTAAAAGTGTTACTATAAATTATTTAAAGCATATACAAGTAAAGAGAATAGTATAATGAACTCTCATATATCCTTTTTTTTCAGTAACTATTAACTCATGGCTATTCTATTTGAGCTCTAAATACTTAAACAATCTTTTTGTCCTCACTGGATTATTTTAAAGCATATTCCAGACATGTTGGATTTCTTTTATTGGAAGGAATATGTTTTTACTAAGCAAAATTCCAACAAAATTAAGTGCTGGGACTAACAGACTCTCTTTTAATGTATGTTTTCATTGCAGCTGGACTTCGGTCAGACTATTCTTCAACCATAGGACCTGGTAAATTATGTCATGTGTATTTCCCCCCTCCGGTATGCCAATTCACTATGTATCCTTTTCGGCTATAGTTTTCCTTTTCAAATGATGATATTTTTCACTACATCCTTTAATTGCAAGTGACAAAAATATACTCAAACTGGCTTAAGCACAAAAGAAACTTGGTGGACTCCTATAACTACATGCAGTGTGCTGGCTTCAGGCATGGTTGGACTTGATTATAAAGTGAAATATCATCAGCACACTGCATCTTTGCTTTCCTCTGTTGAGACTTCTAATGCCCTTCTAATATGGTGGTGTTAATGGTCACCAGCAGATCAAAGCTTATCGTTTATCAATTTAGAAACCATACTGGAATAAACCCCACACACATTTCCTAATAGTTCCCACAGAAGTCCTGGATCTGTCTCTCATTGTCTTGCATTGATGGACTTGCCCTCCCTAAATCAGCTTCTTTGACTCCTATCAGCCAATTGGGGTCTTATGCTTGATCTTAAGCCTAGTGGTGAGTTTAACCCCACCCAAACCATATAGAAAGGGTAGAGACAGTTTCTCAAAGTAAAATCTAGGTGCTGTTGCCAGGGAAATGGACTCCTGGCTGGTAAAGACAGCTGGCGACCTCCATATGCCTCTTTTGCTCTTTACTCTTTTTTTTTTTTAATTTTATTTTTAAAGATTTATTTATTTATACATGAACTGGGGTACAGGTCAGAGACACAGGAGGGTGAGAGAATTCACCAGAGACAGAGTGGGGAGCAGAACAGGCAGACGGACTGAAGACACTGCTGAGGGGAGCAGTGGGCGAGACACAAGAGGTCTGCCGCACCATGTAGGTTTTTCCCTGGCCGGCTGGTAATCGAACCCACCCTGCAGAGGCTGAGGACATCTTCACAGTGCAGTGCTCAACTCGCTGTGCCACCAGGGAGGCCCGCTCTTTACTCTTTTATAACGGTCTCTAGAGAAGTCATATTCTTAGAACAAAAGTGCTGTCTCCACAGACAGAGGCTGCTCTCAGTACTTCTATGCAGATCAACCTTCTCTCCGCTACCCTCTGGAGATCTCTGCAACCTCAGGGAGGCTGATGTGCCACTTCAAGCTGGTGGCTGTCGTGGGCTATCTGATCCGTCTTTCCATCGAGTCTATCCAGATTGAAGCTGACAACTGTGTCACTGACTCCTTGATTATTTACGACTCCCTCTTGCCCATCCGGAGCACTGTCTTATATAGGTATTTATGCAGGCGTGCTGGTTGAGGAGTGAAAAGATCTTTACAACAATCTTTTGTAATGTTTGGTTCTTCTGGATTTGTTTTAACCATTTTTGTGTACATGCATATGATCAAAGATTGATACATGCCATATATAGTACCCGTTATATCAGCCAGAGTCTATCAGACTCAGTGCTTGCTTTTCATGGGTAGCAGAAAAGAGTTAAAAATCAGTGCATCAGAATCTGCAGTCAGTATTTCTGGAATATAAGGGTTTTTTGGTTTAATTTTACTTTTATTGCATCACCATAATATCCATAGTTTTTTTAGTATTTATTTTATGTACTTATTTGTATAGAGCTGGGTGTAGGCCAGAGGTCCAGGAGGGTGAGAGAATTCACCAGAGCCAGAGTGGGGAGCACAGGTGGATTGACTGAAATAAACTGCTGAGGGGAACAGCGGGTGAGACAGGAGAGGTCTGCGCGCCGTGTGGGTAGCTCCCCGGCTAGGGATAGAACTCTTGCTGCAGTGGCTGCTGATAGCTTCACAGTGCTGAGACTTAATCCCATGCACCACCAGGGAGGCCCAACATCTATAGTTGTAATAGAGTGCGATATAGTAGATAGTCTATGCTGATTACATAGCTTTTGTGACACAATTAAAAAATAATTCCTTATTATGAAGGTAATGCAATGTTCATCCTAGAAAATGAGGTCAGAGAACATTAACAATTATTTCACAATCCCATTACCCAAAACAAATGTCTGTTATATTTTTGCATCCATCCTTACGGATGGATTCAAATGTTTGTAATTATACTCACATATTCATATACATATCTTAATATTTTTTATTGACTTGTAGTCATTTTTATGAGTGCTTAGTATTTTGATAACCTTATAATGCTCAATATTGTGATAACCTAAAAATAAAAACAAGTTAGATTTCATAAAGAATTTACTATCTGTTACCCAGTGTGCTGAACAAGTACATGAATTACGTTATTGTTCTTAATAGTGCTTATGTATGTATGGATTGCTGTTGGGTATGTAGGCATTTATATTTTGGCATCAATGCATATGTTAAAAATTCATAAATAATATAAGGCCATGCAGTGAAAAGTAAGTTTGTCACTCACTTCTTTTCCTCAATCATTGATATTGGTTTCTCTTCATCCTTCCAAATATATTTAATTGTCTTATTTAACCCTCACCACAATGTTATGAGGAATATACTTATTATTACTGCCATTTCATAGTCAGGAAACTGATGTATATGAAGATTTAGTGATTTCATTGCCCAGATTCTGCCAGCCAGTTAATCGGTGGAGCTGTATTTTGAGCCCAGTTTTCCTTAGAGCTGAACCTATAACTTTATATCTTGTGTACTCTCAAGCAGGGCCCAGTGATGGCCGTGCAGGAGAATTCTTAGATGGCTACTGCACAAAAATTTCTGTACCTTTATCAGCATCCCTCCATCTATAGTGTTCTGTGGTCACCGATTGTGAAGTCCTGGCTGGCAGTCTGAACCACGGGGACCATGTGGATGGTCTGGGAAATGTGTGGAATTAGTGGTGGAAGAAGTGCATTCCTCAATTACCTGTTAGATATGTATTTTTATTTTGTTATGTGGTTTCAGAATTTGTGAACCCACCAGAACATTGATGTCATTTGTTTCCACCAATAATCTCATGTTGGTGACATTTAAGTCTCTGCAGACACGGAGGCTATTGGGAATCCGGGCATATTTTGAGGTCATCCCAGAACAAAGTAAGTTATCCCCAACTGGAAAAAATGTTACTTCTACAAATATTTATTCTGATGCTGCAATCTGATTTCTCCTGAGGCTATGTGGTCATACAAATTGCATTGGTTCAGAGACCCTAGCTCAGAGTCCAGTCAAAACAGAGATCATAATTTTCTAACAGAATTTAATGTAAAGAACTGTTAATTCAGTATGAAGGTGTTATTTAGGTAACTCAAAAGGCAAAATGAAAGCTGTAAGTTTTCATGAATGTAATGTATAGGAGCATGTAATGTAGGTAATGTAGGTCTGGGGCAACATAGGAATGTGCTAGAATAATTAAATTTTAGAGCTTGGAGTGGGGGTTTGAGGACTGAAGCTCAGACCTCTGAGAAGGGGTTGTGTCTCTGAGTTCAGAGGGAGCTGCTAAGGACTTGGGACCCAGATATTTGAAGAGGGGATACCAGACTGCTGAGGGCGGTATCTTTGAGGAAGATTCGATAAAGTAGAAATTGAAGGGAAATGCTACAACTCTGCTCTAGAAAGGAAGTGTCACTTCAGGGGTTAAGACGCCTCCCAAAGTGACACTCTCAGAAAGAGGAGAGAGACAGAAAGTGGCTTTTTCCCTCCTCCAGCCCTCTAGCCTGACTTTAATGCCCTCTACTGGCATGTCTTGTCAGGAAGCCAAGTGGTATAGGAGGGAAAGTGTTTGCAGAGTCCCAGCCCTAGCATTCCAGAACAGAGTAGGGTGGGTTTGGAGTGGAGAGAAATGGCTCACTAACTAGCTTGCTAGATGTTTTTTGGTGAATTTTAACTTAGAGTTATTGCATGTGTATGCTATCCTAGAATTTGCCTGTAAAGCAAAACTGAGAGGATTTAAAGGATTTTTCTATTGTAGACAGTGAGCAAAGAGCAACCTCCCTTCGTTCTTCTCTTTTGACTTGGATGGATGGAGTGCAGCAAAACAAAATGAGCCTTCACTAAAACTCTAGTCTTTTGTAGTTTCTGTTGCCTGGCAACTGGGCAGATGGTACAGGCTGTGTCTGGTAACTTCTTAATCAGTCTCAACAAAGCCAAAGGGATCAGAATGGGAGATACGGTTGGGAGGGAGGAGGACTTGGCTTAAACAGATGGTGGTAGCTCTAAGTTCTACATATTAGGACAATGACTTATTTTGATAGATTTTTCTCCTTCAAGTTTTATAAAACAAAATGTAAAATTGATTTATTGAACAAAACTCTAACATTTGAGATGTGATTGACTCCAAAGGTTAAAAATATGACTACCTCAGAAGTAGTGCAGTGAAATTTGTCTATTCATTCAACAAATATTTATTGATAATCTATTATATTCCAGGAATAATTCTAGATCTAAAGGGAAAAGCAATAAATAAATAAAATAGACAAAAATCACTACTCTCCAGGAACTTACGTTGTAACAGAAGAAGGAACACATCAATAGAATTGACATTTAGATGGTTTTATTTAAAAGGAACAAAATGTTATGTAAATTGGATATATTTCTGCAGCAACAAATCTATACTCAATTGAAAAAAAATAACTTGAAAGCTTTTAAAAATATTTTAGTTACATTTTTATAGTGAGTAATAGCATCATATGGCCAAAAAATTTGATTTGAAAATAATTATAGAATTTAAACAAGTATGTTAGCAGGATACTACTTGCAGGAAACTACTTCTTTCTTTAAAAAAATGAATTAAAATATATATAAGCTTGTTGATCTGGAAAGTGTGCATTTTGTATTTAAAGAAATATATGTAGCATGTTTCCCATAATCTCACAACCGAGAATCATTGTGTGTTATTGGGTATTTTTTTTTCAGAGTGTGAAAACACAATGCTGGTCAAAGAAACTACCGGCTTTGAGGGGAAAATTTCAAGTCCATATTATCCAAGCTACTATCCTCCAAAGTGCATGTGTACCTGGAAATTTCAGGTAACCTAGTTTCACCACTATATCTTAGAAAAATATTGTTATTCTATTTTTAGTGGCAATTTATTTTTGAATTTTAATTAGTTCTTTTTTAAATTATAAAAATATTAATTTGAGGTAGTATTTAAACCTTATTGAAATGCATTATCTGGAACATAAAAATTCTCTGTAATCTCAACTTGTACTGCTTATTTGCAGACTGGGCTTATTTTTCTAATTTATTATTTTGTTTGTATTTTTAAAATGCAAAGGCAATCTTATGGAATCAAACAGTCTATTTTATTATGATGAAGCTCATTTATTATTTTTTGGTGACTATCAACATTAAATAGGAATAATACAAAATAATAAATTGGATTAGGCAATATATATTCTGTACAAGTAAGCCAGAGTAAATTTATATGAAATATATACCTCTCCCTCTAGTGCTAGACAGAAAATTCCTGCTTTTCTTCTTTTTTAAAATCTTAGTCTGTAAAGTATTATTTTTTTCCTCTAATGGTAACTACATGAAGAGAGAGAGGACAAGTTTTCACTTTGTTTCTTCAGTATATCTGTATAACTATCTATAATATAGTGGAATATAAAATAGATAACATATATAGCTACATAGCTCATTACCTCTCATATATGTGTATATCATTATTGTGTGGCATGAAAATTAACTATAAGAGACAAGTAGTATATAATTTTTGTTCATTCAACATTTTAGTATGTTATTATTGAATGTCTGTTATATGCCTGGCTGCATTGTAGATACTGGGATCTATAAGACACCACACACACACACACACACACACAAATCTCAAGGAACTTACTGGACAGTAGGGAAAGACATGTGACAGACAAAGAAATAAAAGGTAGACAGTAAGTTCCATGGTGATACAATGCTATGCAGAAGAATCAAGAGGGAAGGGGACTCTGTAGCTGAGTGGGTTGTAGGGAGTGAAGAGCAGAAAGTCAGGGATTTATCACCTTAAATTGAACCACAGGGAAAGTCTCAATGTATGGGGATGTTGTACAGAAATCTGAGAGATGAGGCACTAACTGGCACATACCTAGGATAAGGGTGTTGCTGGCAAAGGCAGCAGCTAAGGCAAAGGTCCTGAAGCAGGAGTGTGCTGGCTGCATCATAGATGGTTGGGACACACAGAGTTAGATATTTTAACAGTTTTATTACAGCCAAGTCTGTAATGGTGTCAATGTCCTGTAGCATGTATTTTAAGTGATCTTTTATTGTCATTGCAAACACTTCAAAATTATTAAAATGTAAAGGCGATGGACTTATGCTCACTGCTAGACCCTTAAGGCCTCTATGCAGCAGAATCTCAGAGGCCTGGGTGACTAGCCACTCTAAGTGTTGGACAGAAAGGGAGAGAAAGTGAAGAGGAGAGGAGGGTTGAGGATGGAAGTCAGAAAGACATCAAACCTGTCTCTTCTTTCTCTCCAAAATGTAGATTTCTCTTTTTAAGAATATCCAGAAAAAGAAAGGCCCATTCCCATTCTTTATTAAGTGTTTGGAATTCTTTTGACATAACATAAAATTGACCCCATAAATGCCATAAAACTTAAAATGAAAATCCCCTAACTTTGCTGTGATCAAGTGTAGTCAGGGTATAAATGAGATTATTAGATCCCTTTCTCACTAACCAAGCATCAAGCCAAAGGAATGAGTTTTTGGTAAGGAAATCTTCGTCTGAAACATATTCTTCAAGTAAGCATGTTTCTGACTTACGTTTTCCACAGACTCCCCTGTCAATTCTTGGTGTGGCACTGAAATTCCATAATTATTCAATAGCCAAGAAGAGTGTGAAAAGCTGTGACCATGGATGGTGGGAAATTAATGAACACATGTAAGTGGTTTCCATATATTAGAAATTTGATGGATGGTCTTGCCCAGAGGTTCAAAGTCTTGAATTTGTTGTCCCAAGGAATTTTCACTTTCCAACTCCCTGCCCACCAATGCTCTATGCTTTGGGGCTCTGGTGTGCATGCTCTATACTTTTCAATAGTCTGGCAGATAGTCTTTCAAACTACAGAGTCATCAAGGAAAATCATACATAGGAGTTTGGTGGTATAAACGTTAGAAACATTTGCCAGATCTGTGCAGTAGGAGAGGTCCAGTTGGCTTGGCTGTATGCTGAGGCCAGACATGAGTTGAGGTTTATCAGAAAGAGGCTGAGAGACATCTAGATGCTTGGGCTTCCTCTGCCAGCTTAGGAGGTCCTTGCTCTCACCCTTAATTTGTCCTTTACTTGTTGATATTATTTATTTGTATCTGAAATTTTAATAGGTTTCACATTAAAAGTATAGAAGATGCCTGTTTTAGTAGCAGACTAGCTTCTTTGTTTACTTTGAGATAAGAATCTTTGTGAAGTTAGCCTAAGGGAGTTATTTGCCAATTTCTTGCTCATTGTTAGTCCATCTTTGTAAAAGATTTTCCTGAACAATCTTTCATCTCCTTTGGACTCAGATTACTTGCTAAACAGTGTTTGGTTCTGTCTTCTGTAGAACAGGACCTATCCGATTTAAAGGCATTCTTTGATCTGTTATTAGGATGTGACTTATACTCCTTTTGGGAATATTTTTGAACCAAGAGTCTGTTATTCAGGAAGTAGAAGACTTGGGTTCAAATTGTAGCCTTATTCTTTAGTGACTACATTAACTAGGACAACTTGTTTAACCTTTGTGATTTTTAGTCTGTGAAATGAGGTATTCCTACTTAATATGGTGGGTTTTGGGTAAGCATTCAATGAAATAATGCATACCACACACCAAAAAATATTAGCTATTATTGTGATTAATAAGATTGCTTTGGAAATAAAATTGGATAGATAAATGCTACTGAATATGCCCCAAGGCTTTAGGAAAGCTGAATTTTGATATTTAATTAAAGGCCTGGAAAACAAATCTTTACTATTGTTTTATAAAGGTAAGGTACAGCTGTGCTTTGAAAATGGAATGCTACTTTTTCCTTAAGTAACAACCCCCACCACCCACCACATAGTGATGCCGAAGTAAGCCAGGGCCTCCTCTCAAGTAATGCCAGGAAAGCTCTCTGCCCTAAATACTTTTCCTGAAGGACCAGTTCTTTACTTTGTCTTGTGGACTGGCTGAAATCCTATCAGATACTTTGGATGCTTCTTGTTCTCTGTGGAGTTACAATTCCGGCCCTTCCCATATCAGTCTTTTTCATTTAAAATGGAAAGTCTTTAATTAAACTAGTTTTTGACACCTTGCTGAGAAGTTAGCCTAAAGGTTTTGGGTCTATAACTGGGAAGCCTTGTGATCTTAAGTTCAAAGAACAGGGAGGTGCTTATATATGCCCAGCACAACTAGAGTGCTGCATGTCAACCCTAAGGAACAAATAGCCTTCCCACAAACCGTTAGCAGAGTACAGATTGCACTAGAAAGTGCAGACATATAGTATCAGGCAGACTGTGTCCAGAGCCTGCTTGTACTTACTGGCTATTTGAACTTTAACAAATTGCTCCACAAACTTCGTCTGTTTCCTTACCTGCAGGGGTCTGCCCCTATGAACCAAAATCTGTTGGGTTTCTCCAATGTTTTTTTTTTTTTTTAATTTTTTGTTCCATAAACCACCATCATGACTCATTGCCTGCTGTTCCCCTCTAAATTCTTTCCTCTGGATTCCTCCTCAATATCTGAGGGAGACTCATCTTCACAGGAAAATTCTAGTTGATGTGAATGGAGAACAAGAATGAAATCACTCTGAGACCAGGTAACAATAACCATGTTTTTAGAACACAGCATTCTGATGCGGCTCTGGCCGCAGAAGCTTCACTCAGTTTTCAGATGCCTCTCTCATCCTGGCTCCCTCTTGTCAGGTGGCTACAGGCAGCTCTGTTCTCTTCCTTGTATTCTAGGAATTGGCCTATCAGGTCTTGAACTTCAGCCAATTAAAAAGATTATTCCAGAATGTATATGAATGCCTCCTTTCTTTGAACTTTAAAATCACAGGTTACCTCTGTGCTCCTCCCACAGAATACTGGTGTCTGATGCATTGAAGGTTTGTGGTTCCCAAGTACTTTGGGGTCCTGGAGTGATTGGCATTCACATATTCCAGTGGAGGACCTCCCCCCTCAAGACTTGTGTCTGCTGTTCCCTGGAAACCTTGCAGGTTTCACTCTGGGAGAGTCTTGCCACACAAGCAGAGGCCTCACTTGTCAGGACCCTGTGTAATAGTATCTCATGTTCCACTAACCACAGTGCTCATATAAGAATTACTGACAGGAGAGACATTTTGTCTAAGTTATGAAAGCATGAAAAATCGAAGTAGGTAAATATTGCAGGTAGACATTACTTTTTGTTAAAGACAAGCTCAGAAATAAACATCAGATTTCAGTTTAGAATGAAATCATTTTGTTGTCTTCAGCATGAAGTATGCTAGGATATTTTTGCATGCATAATTTCTACATGAGCTCATGGATTCCACTCTTCTCTATGAGAGACATGAGGGCAAAAGCAGGCAATTGTTACCTGGTTATTTACACTGAAAAAAGAGAAGGGATTAGGAGAAGTAAACCCTAGCTCTTCTGGTTAGAAATGTTGCTGAGAAAGATGAGGAATAGCAGAGCAGATAGTGCTGCTGTTGTTAGGAGAGGAGAAAATCAATCAAGACTTGGAAATTATTCATAGTCACTTAGCACAGAATGCATGAAATGGATGCCACTGTTAGCTCCTTCACAAGCATCTGTGCTTTTGAACCCAAAGACCAAAGTATTAGTGACTTCAACATCAGCAGGAATGACCTAGACAGGCCTTCAAGCCATGTGTCCCGACTCTGTCCCCTCAGGTACTGCGGCTCCTACATGGATCACCAGACGATTTTCCGAGTGCCCAGCCCTGTGGTCCACATTCAGTTTCAGTGCAGTTCAAGGCTTTCAGACAAACCACTTCTGGTGGAATATGGCAGTTACAACATCAGTCAACGTAAGAATGGGGTCAGCTCCTTAGAAAAACTGAAAAATGGTTAAAGGGAGGCTAATCCTTTATAACTCTAAACTTCGAGACTTAAAAGGAAGGAAAAATGTTTTATCTCTACTATTTTTTAATTGTTTTTAATAACAAAAGTATAAATACATAATATAAACAATATATAATAATATGAATGTTAGGAGGTGGAGCTTTGGGGAGATATTACTGCTATATTTTAATATAGCAGTATATAAGTATATATATTGTATATTGCACTATAAATATATTTAAAAATATATTGCTATATTTAAATTAGAGAAGAAATAATAGAGCTGTTTGTTATCATCAACTTGTATTGAAGAATATTTTCTCACATTATTGTTTATCTATAAGACCATTTTTTATTTGTTCTTTTTTTAAAGATTTATTTATTTATGCATACAAAAACTGGGGTACAGACCAGAGGTATGGGGGGTGAGGATTTACCAGAGACAGAGTAGGGAACAGAACACACAGATCGACTGAAATCCACTGCTGAGAGGAGCAGCGGGCGAGTTAGGAGAGGTCTGCTAGGCCATGTGGGATGCTCCCTAGCTGGCCTGG
Source organism: Talpa occidentalis (assembly GCF_014898055.3). NCBI lineage: Eukaryota > Metazoa > Chordata > Mammalia > Eulipotyphla > Talpidae > Talpa > Talpa occidentalis. The sequence continues at coordinate 52,852,244 of NW_023604295.1, read as the reverse complement.
GATCAAACTCGTGCTGCAGTGGCTGCGGACTGCTTCATAGGTTGCTTCTTAATTCCTTGTGCCACCAGGGAGGCCCCTTTTTTTTTTTTTTTTGTTCTTATCATAATTATTTATAAATGTGATGTTTATAACCAACATTTATGGATCGGACACCAACAGCTGTGACTCCCTTTGGCCTGTGATGTATAGAGAGAGCTGGTTGATCAAAGAGAGTCAATTATCAGCCCAACAGGAGAATTTCCCACTGAGAACTGTCAGACCTGTGGCCAGGAAGCAGTCAGTAGAAAAGGCTATGTATAGGAAAGTCATTAGTGCTGGAGAGAGTAGATACTGACTTGCTCAGGAAATTCTCAACCATTTTTAAAAGGGGAAAAAGTAAGGGCTAGTCACTTAGGAGTCCATAAAGATAAGACTTGAGAGAATGCTTCTTTAGACCATGTCCTTCTTTGCTACTCCTGCAGTGTAGCTGCTGCTGGATTCAGAATAATGTACCCCTAAACATCAAAATATTATAATTTCCAACAAGGACTCTGGTAAATAGTAAGCTGTCTTATTTTTCATTGTTTGTTCAAGCTATGAAGATTTTCTAGGAACGCACCCTCTATGTTGTGTTCCAATGATACAGTGTTGACCTGACCATGCAGCCTTCTCTATCCTGTTGTACAAGTGACTTAATTTGTTTGGACTGCTAGAACAAAATAGCACAAACTGGGTAGCTTATAAAAAACAGAAATTTTGCACAGTTTCAGAGTCTGGAAACTTTAGATCAGGGTGCCAGCATGTTTGAGTGGGGTCCCTCTTCGATTTGTGGATTTGTAGTCTCACAAGGTAGAAAGAGAGAGGGAACTCCCTAGGGTTTCTTGCAGGCATTCATCTTATTCAAGTGGACTCCACCCTTGTGACCTCCCCAAAGCTCCACCTCGTAATACCATTGCAATGGGCATTGCAATTTCAACATATGGATTTAGGGGGGACACAAACATTAAACTGTAACAGGATAAAGGATCTATTATTTCTATATAGCTACAAACCTTATTTAGCTCCAAGTCCAGGATTACTGAGGCCTGGCCGGGCAAGGGAATGGATCTTTGATGAATAGACTGGCTGAAATGGATTGGAAGGTAGGGGGTAGGAATTCTGAGTTTTGAGGACAGTCAGAAATCTCTCTGTAATTAAAGGCACTGACTCTTTCAGAATAATGCATCCCGCCGTAGAGGACTCAGACAGGAAATTCCATTTTTAATTCCTTGGGGAATCTAAAGACTGCACACTAAGGGTGCCACATTCTCTACAGTAACTTCCAGCTTTCCCTTTCTTCCAGTTTATGATAAAACCAAAGAGCTGAGTCAAGGATGTAGATAGTAGAAGTTTGACTGTACATGCAATCCAGATGCAGTGGTGACTCAGAACTCCTGGTAGATGAGTTTGCTTTCTTTGTTCTTAGTTCAGTAATTTGGACTTTTAGTTACCATCTAAAGCATGCTATTGTTACACTGCCAACTCCTTAACAGCTTAACACTTTACATTTTATTGTTAGTGTGGTCTACTAACGTTTGGGAACCCACACACAATTTTCTATTTTTTATTGTCTTTAGCCTGCCCCATTGGAACTTTTAGATGCTCCTCTGGATTGTGTGTGCCTCAAGTCCAGCGGTGTGATGGCGTAAATGACTGCTTTGATGAAAGCGATGAACTGTTCTGTGGTGGGTATTCAAGGTTTTACTATGACTTTCTTATGAATAAATAACTGATCAGGACCATTGTTGCTGCTGGTTTATATCCTGGGTCTTTGTGATATTATCTAGTGGTGTAAAACAAGCTGCCTCTGAACTCAGAAACTTCCAACAATCATTTATTTTCCATCTTTTCCATTGTATTCACAGTTCATCTTGGCTATGTCTGATCCACTTTGGGCTTGGCTGGGTGGCTCTGCTTCAAGCAGTATGTCCTTCTGAGCTTGGTTCTTCCCCAGATGGGGTCAGGCGTACTCTTCTAGCTCTTTTCTTCATTGAGCTAGTGGGTGAGCCATGGAAGTGGCAGATGCAAAGGATAGGAGATCAAAAACACTTGGTTTCTCTTAAACTGTGAACTTGGAACTGGCACACCATTGCTTGAGTCCTAATCCATTAGTCAAGGCAAGTGATATAGTTGTTGAGGTCATGGCCAAGGGGCAGGAAGTTTACTTTGCATACTTTGGGGCCATGGCAAGAGTGGGGATACAAATACTGCCGCTGGGAGTGAGGCTTTATAGCCAATAACTTTTTTTTTCCTATAATTCTTACATCATTTTTCATTTTTGCACAATGTGTGCATTTTCATTTTGGTTATATTCCCCATACAATTGCACCCCCCTTATTTTGACTCTAATCCTTCCTCTCCCCATCCCTCCCCCCCTAGTGTGTCTCTGGTTTATAGTTGCTTGTTGATTTTGATTTTTACTTTGTATTGATTAGTCTTTTTCTGTCCCTTATTTAGGTTTTCTAAATCACTGCTATGAGTGAGACCATCTGGTATTTTTCTTTTTCTTTCTGACTTATTTTGCTGAGCATGATCCTTTCTAGCTTCATCCATGTTTCTGCAAACTGCATGTGTTTATCTTTTTTGATTGCTGAGTAATATTCCATTGTGTTATGTACCACCTCTTCTTGATCCAGTCATCTATTTTTGGGCATTTCTGTTGTTTCCATAGCTTAGCTACTGTAAATAGTGTTTTATAGCCAATAACTTAATCAACACCAGTCTTAAAGACACCAGTTCTATTTAAAGCACAGATCCTGCATCTAGAGAGGAGCTCAAAAATTGCAGAGACGTAAACTCAGAATCTCATTTATGGAGCACAGGTATTGTGAATAAAGAGATATTTTTTTCTTAACCCATATGGTTTGCATTGACATCATATTGATGGTGACTAAGGGCTAGGGTCTTGGATGTTCCTATTTTGGGTGGAGAACCTTTGTCTTGGTTTTTTATTGCTTTTTGTACCTTATTCCTGAATTTATCTCCACTTTCATGGAGTGATATGGAGAGAATAGTTCACTGGACAATGTGACACCATTCACCACACTTGCTTCGAAAGATTGAGTGTTTAATTCAAATGCAATTGTGTTAATGGAGCTATTTAATTTCTGTCATATGCTTGGAAAAATATTGTAATCAATATAAGTACATGTGAAAAAACATTTATTTATGAAAAGTAATCTATGGCAATATCTTTTTTAAAATCAACACAACAAAACAAAACCCTTTTATGGTTTATTGACTGTATAAGACCTTTTATTTATTTTTTTTTGTTTGAGAGTATCTATATGTATGTACATATATTTTATTGAGGTAATGTTGGCTTACAGCACTGTGTGATTTAGATTTATTTATTCACACCTCTTCAGGTGTATGTTATACCAATACACCCACCACCAAAGCAAGGGAAACAAAAGCAAAAATAGACAAATGGAATTACATTGAACTGAAATGCTTCCCCACAGCAAAGGAAACTATAATTAAAACAAATAGGGCCTCCCTGGTAGTGCAGCGATTGATCGCTGGGTTGTGAAGCTGCCCGCAGCCTCTGCAGCGCCGGTTCGATCCCCGGCTGCTCCCTGGCCACCGGAGGAGGGTCCCACATGGCACGCAGACCTCTTCTGCCACCTGCTGCTCCCCTCAGCAGTGTACTTCGGTCCTTCTGCCTGCTCTGCTCCCTGCTCTGGCTCTGGTGAATCCTCTCACCCTCCCGCGCTTCTGACTGTACCCAGTGCTTGTATAAATAAATAAATAAATATTTAAAAAAAATACACCCAACCAATGGGAGAAAATAATTGCACATCATACATTCAATAAGGGGTTAATATCCAAGATCTACAAACAACTGATTACAACTTAACAAGATTTCATTTTTATGGCAGACTGGTGTTCCATTGTTTATATACACATCTTTATTCATCTCTCCATGAGCACTTAGGTTATTTCCCTCTATCTTATCTATTACAAATAGTGTTGCAAAAAACATAGGGTAAAACCTTCTATTTCTTAAGAAAATATTGATCATTATGTAATGATTGAGGTTGTTTTTTAATAAAATTATTATTCCCTACTATGATGCTCCAAACAGAAGGGGTTATTGTTGCTTTATGATAAGGACTGCTTTTGGTGATCATTATTTCTTATTGTGCCATTTTGAATGCTATTCTCTAGGAGTCAGAAACTTAAGTTCTGTACTTAAGTCAAAACTATTTCAGGGTAGCCATGTCTTAACCCTGTAACTCATAAGAGATGCCTCTGGAAAAGTAAGACTGATAACAAAAATGATAATTTTTCACAAAATCAGAAATGTCTAAAGATCCATGCCTTCTGAGGGCCTGCTACTCTGCTGTACTCACCACTAATCTAAAGGTAATTCATGAAAATATTCCAAAAAAGAAAAATTGTGATAGGTTTACACTGGCATTTCCTAATTCAGGAAGCAGGATACAGTCATTTTATTTTTATTAATTTTCATTTTTTTAATTTTATTTTGTATATTTTTACATCATTTTTCATTTTTGCACAATGTATACATTTTCATCTTGGTTATAGTACCCATACAATTTCTACCCCCCTTGTTTTGATCCTACTCCTTTCTTCTTCCCCCACGCCCCCGTAGTGTGTCTCTGGTTTATAGTTGTTTGTTGATTTTGATTTTTACTTTATTATGATTAGTCTTTTTCCTGGTTCCTTATTTAGATTCTCTAAATTCCTGCTATGAGTGAGACCATCCGGTGTTTTTCTTTATCTTTCTATGTTATTTTGCTGAGCATGATCCCTTCTAGCTTCATCCATGTTGCTGCAAATTGCATGAGTTTATCTTTTTTGATTGCTGAGTAATATTCCATGGTGTATATGTACCACATCTTCTTGATCCAGTCATCTATTTTTGGGCATTTGGGTTGTTTCCATAGCTTAGCTATTGTAAACAGTGCCACTATAAACATAGGGGTGCAGGTGCCCTTTTGAATTAACGTTTCTGTGTCCTTTGGGTACACAGAGTAGAATTGCTGGATCATATGGAAGCTCCATCTTTAGCAGATTGAGGAATCTCCACACAGCTCTCCATAGTAGTTGAACCAGTTTTCACTCCCACCAACAGTGAAGGAGAGTTCATTTTTCTCCACATCCTCGCCAACATTTGTTGTTGCTAGTTTTTTTAATATGTGCCATTCTCACTAGTGTAAGATGGTATCCCATGGTAGTTTTGATTTGCATTTCCCTGATTACAAGTGATGTTGAACATTTTTTCATATGTCTGTTGGCCATTTGCATTTCTCTTTGGAGAAGTTTCTTTTTAGCTCTTCTGCCCATTTTTTGACTGGATTATTTTCTTTGTTTTTGTTGAGTCTCATCAGCTCTTTGTAGATTTTTGTAATCAGTCCTTTATCATTAGTGATGTGTGCAAAAATTTTCTCCCAATCAGTGGGGTGTCTCTTTGTTTTGGTTACTGTCTCTTTGGATGTGCAGAAACTCTTTAATTTGATGTAGTCCCAGCTGTTTATCTTTGCCTTCACTATTACTGCTTGGGGTGATGTGTCTTTAAAGATGTTACTTAGGTATATGTCATGTAGTGTTTCACCTATATATCCTTCTATATATTTTATGTTTTCAGGTCTTATGTCTAGTTCTTAAATCCATTTTGAGTTGGTTTTTATGCATGGTATGAGGTAGTAGTCAAGCTTCATTCTTTTGCATGTAGTGTCCCAGTTTTCCCAGCACCATTTATTGAACAGACTTTCTTTGCTCCATTGCATAGGCTTTGCTCCTTTGTCAAAGATTAGTTGACCATAAATCTGTGGGTTTATTTCTGGATTTTCTGTTTGATTCCATTGGTCCATGTGTCTGTTCTTGTTCCATTACCATGCAGTTTTGATTATTATGGCTTTGTAGTATAGTTTGAAGTCTGGGAGTGTGATACCTCCATTCCCTTCTCTTTTTTTTCAGGAGAGCTTTGGCTATTTGGGGTTTTTGGTGGCTCCATATGAATTTCATCAATATTTGTTCAATTTCTTCGAAGAATGTCATTGAAATTTTTATTGGAATAGCATTGAATCTGTAAATTGCTTTTGGTAGGATGGCCATTTTGATAATGCTAATTCTTCCAATCCATGAGCAGGGAATATCTTCCCATTTCTTTGTGTCTTCTATTTCTTTCAACAGTGTTTTATAATTTTCTTTGTATAGGTCCTTTATCTCTTTTGTTAGGATTATTCCCAAGTATTTGATTTTTTTGGTTTCAAAAATAAAAGGGATAGTATTCTTGATTACTTCTTTTTTAGAATTATTTTTGTGTATAGGAAGGCTACTGATTTTTCTGTGTTGATTTTGTATCCTGCCACTTTACTGAACTGATTGATTAGTTTGATTAGTTTTTCTGTGGAGTTTGTGGAGTTCTCTATGTATATTATATCATCTGTGAATAGTGATAGTTTTACTTCTTCCTTCCCTATTTGGATTCCTTGTATGTCTTTCTCTTGTCTTATTGCTCTGACTAGGACTCCCAGTATTATATTGAAAAGCAGTGGTGAGAGTGGACATCCTTGTCTTGTAAAAGATCTTAATAGAATTGCTTTCGATTTTTCACCATTGAGAATGATATTGGCTATGGGCTTGTCATATACGGCATTTATGATGTTGAGGTATGTTCCTTGAGGATACAGTCATTTTTAAGGGAATTTTCCTTGCAAATAGATTACAAGTCTGTTGTCCACTAAGATCCCACATTTATTAATTCATTCAACAAAACTTTCGTGAACACCTATAAGAAATACAGTGAGGAGGGAGACAAAATCCCCATCCTCAGGACAATTCCACTTTGTTTAGACAGGTAGACAAGTTCAATTTAGATCACAGCTTACAAATTTTAGTTTCTTTCAAAAATATTATTTAATTCTGATTAAATAAACAACTCTCCAAGCTGTGTGGAGATTTCTTGACCTACTAAACATAGAGCTTCCATATGATTCAGCAATTCCACTCCTCGGTATTTGCCCAAATGACACAGAAACAGTAATTCCAAAGGGCACCACATAGCAGCACTATTTACAATAGCTAAGCTTTGGAAACAACCCAAATGCCCAAAAATAGATGACTGGATCAAGAAGATGTGGTACATATACACCATGGAATATTACTCAGCATTCAAAAAAGATAAGCACATGCAATTTGCAGCAACATGGATGGCGCTGGAAGGGATCATGCTCAGCGAAATAAGCCAGAAAGAAAAAGAAAAATACCGGATGGTCTCACTCATAGCAGGAATTTAGAAAACCTAAATAAGAAATCAGGAAAAAGACTAATCAATACTAAGTAATAATCAAAATCAACAAGCCAACCATAAACCAGAGACACTATGGGGCAGGGGGGAAGAGGATGGGGCAGGGAGAGGAAGAACTAGAGTCAAAATAAGTGGGGGGGGTGTAATTGTATGGGGAGTATAACCAAAATGAAAATGCATACATTGTACAAAGATGAAAAATGATGTTAGATTTATATAAAATAAAATATATTAAAAATAAATAAATAAACAACCCTCCAGAGTTTAACATATTTCTACAGAAGCAAAAATCAGGCCTAACAAACTCAAGGTATTAGAAATTACACCAAAGTTTAAACATGTGCTTTGCCTCATAGAGATGTCAGTTTTGAGGAAAACACACTTTCTATTTTATTTAAATCATCTTAAATATTATACTTTAGGGAGAACTTCTGGTCATCAGAGAATCCAGCTAAAGTCAAGCTCCTAAGCTTCCTGTCTCTTCTCATTCCAGTGACCCATAAACCTGTCTGCAATGCCAGCAACTTCAGACAGCATAGCCCTCTGGTCTGTGATGGCTTCAGAGACTGTGAGGATGGCAGTGATGAGCAGAACTGCACTGAGAGTGAGAATGGAGCCCTTGCATCCTGCTGCCTTTCCCATGAAACTATCCCAAAGCAATTGAAACTCCTTTTGTGGGTTAGAACAATCCACTTGACTCAATTTTTCCAGGTCTTTTCCAGTTTTAGTTTTGAAAACCCCATGTCCTGAAACTAGTCTTGGACAGGACAGGACAATTGGTTCCTCTAACTCAAGTGGAGTGATGTGTGTATGTGTGTGTGTGCATCTCCGTGTGTGTGTGTGTGTGTGTGTGTACTGGAATATTTTCATGTTTCACTTATTTATAATTCTGCTTAAGACTGTGGGGTACTGAGGACTTGATAACAAGGGACATGCCAGGCACTGACTGGGGTGGGGCATGTCTACTCTAGCCACAGCAAAAACACACACCACCAGGGATGTGAACAAGGTGCATTAATCCACAGTCTATGCATTTGTTATCCTAAATGTATAAGCAGACTGAGTGTAATGGTCATTTTTGTTTAAAAATTTTCTTTGAGAATAAGACAATAATGACGAGGCCATGGTCTAAAGTCACCCATATGGCTTTTCATCTCACCTATAGTGGGAGAAAGGAGAGGCTTTGGGGTTGATACCAACAGGTGTGGCTGCCTGCCTGCCTCCCAGTGGCTCTGCTGAGGTGACGGATGGGGCTGCGGGCTGGCTTCATTTCTCTCCGCCATGGTTCCGGGACAGCAAACACCATCCATGGCTAAGCCATCCCTGGCAGAGTTCATTGTCACTCATTCAGCTGGGCTAGGAAAAGCTTTCTTCTTTGTTGATTTGTAGGCATTCCCTGCAACAACAGAACTTTTAAGTGTGGCAATGAGATTTGCTTCAGGAAACAAAATGCACAATGTGACGGGACTGTGGATTGTTCAGATGGAAGCGATGAAGAAGACTGCAGTGAGTAGAAATGGCCTCCTTCTGAGTCTTTGTAGTCCCTCTTGGTCAGTTTTTCATTTTCATTCTCTTTTTGCTGTAACCACCCTGGCAGAGGTTGCCGAAGACCCAGAGAGGAATGATAAAATATCAGTGAACTGAGCCTGAAATCATTTTTTAGAGATAAAATCTCCAGAGTGGATTTTGTTTTCTTTCTTGCTAACAAGCATGAATGGATGAGGTATTTGTAATGAGAACTTTTACTTTTTAATAGCTCTAATCAGGAGAGCTCTGTAATAAAAAAAACCTGGGTGAGAAATGACTTTGGAACTATGGTCACTCTCAAGTGCTGTTTCTCTCTTTAATCATGACCTGAGAACTGTAATCTGCCACATGTGATCTCTAATTGACCATGTGGCAATATGTTAATTATATATCCTTATCAATACTTTTTACCTTTACCCTGGAAAATAATTGCTCTGATAATTAGTTTTTAAACAGATTATCATTTGGCTTGGACTTAGAAATTCTCTCTTAAATGCTTTCTTTAAAATTATCACTACAAAAACTCTTAATTCTGTTGAATTTGGAATTTATCTTTTCCTCTCTGTCCAACAGCCCGAACCCCATAAGCTGATGGGTCTGTAGTGTCCCCTCTTCCCCTCATGTCATTATTGTGACCAGACTGAGACATGTCACTATTGTGACCAGACCTCTTTAGGAGGTGCTTTCAGACAGACCCATGTATTATCTCGTCTATAGATAAGCAGCAAGTTTCCAATTGTTCATCTTGTTAGTCAATTCTTCCTTTCTTTCTCTCCCCACGCCTGCCCGCCCGCCCGCACTGGGTACAGTCAGAAACGCGCGGGAGGGTGAGAGAATTCACCAGAGCCAGAGTGGGGAATAGAACAGGCAAACCGATGAAGTACACTGCTGAAGGGAGCAGTGGGCAGCAGGAGAGGTCTGCGAGCCATGTGGAACCCTCCCCTGCAGCTGGGGATCGAACCGGCGCTGCAGAGGCTGCGGGCAGCTTCGCAACCCAGCGCTCAATCGCTGCGCCACCAGGGAGGCCCTAGTTAGTCAATTCTTAATTGAGCTCTAAACACAACTTGATTTTCAGGTTTTCTTCCAAATATGCTTTTATTTTAAAATTCATTTAATTAATTTATATTTTTTAATTTGGCCATTGTTTACATATCTCTATAACTTTAGGCTCACATTTTTATTCCTCGACATGTGTACATGCTTTATTCACCCTCTATTAAATGTCCTGTTCCATTCCCCTGGCTCCTCCTCCCACCCCTGTTCCTCTGGTAACCAGTATTTATTTTTTTCACTAAGTCTATGAATTGTTTTTGCTGTGTTTTGCCAAATCCATCTTTAAATCACGTGACTTTCTCCTCCTTAAGGCTGCAGCAGGAGTTCCTCCACCCTCATCCGTATCATCGGGGGCACTGACACCCAGGAGGGGGGGTGGCCATGGCAAGTCAGCCTCCACTTTGTGGGATCTGCCTACTGTGGAGCTTCAGTCATCTCCAGGGAGTGGCTTCTCTCTGCAGCTCACTGTTTCCATGGAAACAGGTAAGGCACATCAATCCTTACCGGAAGTAGCACACACTGACCACAGACCTCGAGTTGCAGGAAAAACCACCCTGTTGCAGGCATTCAGTCAATCCAATCGATGACTTTTCTTTTCCTTTTGAAAACATTGTGTTCAACATTTTTTGATAATAGGAAAAAAAAAACACAGAGAACATCAAGGGTGAAAAGTTTTTACTAGGTTGAGAAAATTTGGTAAGACTTTCAAGTCAGAGGAAATAAATCTATGAAATGTTTGGATAATATGGAGAAGAGTGGGCATTGGAGGATTACTGGGGTATGGGGATCCCTGTTTAGAGTTCGAGGCTAATCCCAGAAAAGTCCATTAGATTTGGCCCTGGAAAGGCTCTGGCTGCCTTTATTAATGGGAAGAACAGATGCTCTTCCAAATATTTATCTTTTTATCGTTAATATTTTAAAGTAGAGGCCTTCAAAGTATTTGCTTCTCCTGGAAATGATAGGATTTATATAAATGATTAAAATAGCAGTGCTTCCATTTTATCATTAGCTTTTTATACTGTGAAACAGCCCCGAGTAATATGTTAACCTTAACTCTCCCTGGCTCCTCAGTGTCATTCACAAAACATCAGCTAAACAGGTTAGTAGTGACACTTTGTGGCCTCTGTCCTTATTTTTCCTCCAAAGCTTTCATATTCTCTTCACCTCACCAGAACAAGGCTGTTGTGCAGGTGGAAATGGAAACTTCACATGGAGACTTCAAGACCTTTGGACTCAGTGCAAGGCCAGGGGTCAAGTTGAGAATTCTGGAAGGACTAAGAGGGAGTGGTGCCTGTGAATGGTCATGCTTGAGCTATTAGAGCTGTGATCTTAAGGCTCTGGTATTTCGCAAGAAAGAATTTCATTACATTCTTGTTGACAAATAACGTTTTGAGTCTATCTTAGTATTCATACCAAGTATCATTTGAATTTGGCAAAAGGATTCCCAGACCACAGTCTTCCTGGCCCTGCCAGTCTCCATCAAATACCAAGGTCAGTGTAACTAAGAAGAATGTAACAGATTTATTCCAGTTACTGATAGTCTTCATCTGTGTGTGGTTCATGAAAACCAGTGGCAAGAATATTTTCAGCATTATCTTAAGATATTGTTGGGAATGTTCTGGAACATATCATTTGCCATCCTCACTTTGCCTTACTTCATGTCTGGTTTTACTAAGGACACAAGCTGGGGGCTCAGAGAAGTTGTAGACAGAGTCAGCAAAGACAATAGGGACTGAAAAGTCAGGCCTGTCTTTCCTTAGCCTCGTCTCTGTAGAGGACTTGTAGGGTTCCTTCACATCCTGACTCTGTGCTTCACTCCTTTTTCACCAGGCTGTCAGACCCCACACCGTGGACTGCTCACCTTGGGATGTATGTGCAGGGCAATTCTAAGTTCGTCTCCCCATTGAGAAGGATTGTTGTCCACGAGTACTATAACAGCCAGACCTTTGACTATGACATTGCCTTGCTACAACTCAGCGTGGCCTGGCCTGAGACCCTGAAACAGCTCATTCAGCCAATATGCATTCCTCCTGCCAGCCAGAAAGTGCGCAGTGGGGAGAAGTGCTGGGTGACTGGCTGGGGGCGAAGGCATGAAACAGGTGTGTGTTAGAATGGGCAGCAATTCCCTTCCCCTCCAGAGGATCATTTGTGTTGATGTCATGCTTTGGGCTTCCTGGAGAGGGATTGTGTACATGATCTCATTGAGCCTCTGCCAGCTTTGAGCAGTAGAATGGAGGAGAGTGTTATCATCCTGTTTTAGGATGCTCTCCCCTAACAGGACCCTCCTCAGGGGGGTGTCTATGAGTAAAGCAGGACTGGAGAGATAGTATGTACCCTTTTCAAAATCGGACATCCCCTCTGGGTGGACTAATGCTAGGTTTTTTACATATAAAATATGTATTTGTATATACATACATACGTATACATTATATATATGTACATATATATATAAATTTTTCACAATATATTTCTCCCCTCAGGTGTGGTCGCCATAGTTCTCCCACTACTAAAGAACCCATAATCCTCCACCATAGTTCTTTGTGCTCTCTTTCCCCACCCCCACTTGGCTGTTTTCTCCCCACCCTCTTCCTGTAGGGGTTTTTTAGGCTTTCTGCTATAGAAGAGCATCTCCTCCTTGTTTTAGGTTCTTTTCATTCAAAAAAGTGATTTATTTTTATAAAGGGTACACCACACACACACACACACACACTTGCTTGTGTGGGCACATATACCCTACCATGTCAACTCATTGATAATTATCTAGAGGATTGTGCAACGTATGTCCTGCCCCAGGGCAGTGGCCACACAATGAGAGTGAGAGCTGGGATGCAGCCTGTCCTTAGCTCCCAGACTGTAATCTCAGGCTTGGAAATTCTACCAGCCTGGTATTAGTCCACCCAGAGTGGATGCCTTTTTATAAGACTTCCACCCAGAAGGGGCATCTCTTTCAATGTGCACCAAGGTCAGACCATATTGTGGAAAAGCTGCTACATATGCCCTGCCAAGATTTTCCATGATCTAGGATTCATGGGCAATTCTAAATATATAGCGAGGGGAAGAATCCAAAGTTTTGTGGATATCTTCCTTTTCCTTCATTGCTCAGTCATGTCCAAGCATTTAGGAAAGATCCCCGTAATCTTGATCTTACCCTTGTCTCACTTCGACGTTCTAAAAATTTACAGTGGGTGGCTTCTCCAGAGCTTGCTGGCTTCATCTAGTTATCGAAGTTGTAATATTCACCAGCAGCTTGAGTCTGCTGAGATCTCAGGGTTCCGACAAGGGAAGGCAACCTACCTACATGAACATCTGACTGTTAGAATGTTACAGGGCAGAATGAGGGGTACTTGCCTGCTCTTCCATCCACTGCATAAAGACAAACATACTCCAGTGCATAAGACCTTCAATGGAAAAGAACTTTAATACATAGAGTGCACAATAATTAGTGTGCAATAGAGAGGAGAGAAAGAAAAGGAATATGATTTCCAAATCAAGCACCCAAAGTTACTCATCCCCCATATGGGTAAATGCCAAGTCAAACAGGGTTAGCTCAAAGCAGGGCCATTGAGGTCCGAAATCTTGCCACAAGTCTAAGGCATCTTCTGGTGGGCACATAGGAAAGGAGCAGAAGGGGTCAGGCAAGAATAAAGGCAACCATTGTCAGCCTCCCCACCAGTCTCTCACCCACATCTGTCTTTTTCAAGTGTCTCTTTCCATGTCACCCAAATCCCTGGTAAAATCCAAGGACAAGAAGCAATCACAGCTTTTTCACATTTCCCTCTGCTTCATGTGCCTCCGCCAGTCTTCCTTTCTCTTCCAGTCTCTTCTAGCTTCTCCTCCTTGCCCATCTCCACACTTCCTTTCAGTTGGGCAAGGAACCTGGAAACTCCCCTTTCCTGGGGGTTTCCCTGTTACAAGAGTTTTGATGATTTCATCTTATGTCACAAAAGGAAAGGTTCTGCTCAACTGACTTATCATGAGGCATTGTTTTCATAAACATGAGTATGTGCGTGCATGTTATTTTTCTGAATCATCTGAACCAGATAGATTAAAAAAGGAAATGAAAAGATTATATCCAAGTGGTTATGTTTTTATAGTTCCAAGCCATGCCATACATCAGTTATGCTTCTCTACCTGGGAGTCCCCTAGACTAGTGAATTTTGTAATAATTTCCTGCCTCACATTCCTTTATGGCCAAATATCTGGTGCAGTGCTCAGATGATCAAATCAGACCTTGAGTTGGAATACTGCTCTGTTAATTCTAGTTGTGTGCCAGTGGAGAGTTTAACTTTTAAACCTCCATTTCTGCACCAGCAAAATAGGGACCTTATTAGACTTTACTTCAACAAATTGCTACCAGGATAAAAGAGGATAATGTGAGTAAATTGTTTGATAAAGCCCTGAATAAGTAAAGTCATCACTGTGATTTCTATTTCCAATGTGTTTTCCAGATAACAAAGGCTCCCCTGTTCTGCAGCAAGCAGAGGTGGAGCTCATGGACCAAACCCTCTGTGTGTCCACCTATGGCGTCATCACTTCGCGCATGCTCTGCGCGGGCGCCATGTCAGGCCAGAGAGACGCATGCAGAGTAAGTCATCCTGCCTTTTCCTCCTCTGACTTGGTCTATTCTTCACAAATGCAGGCACATTTAATCTTCACAGCACTGGGAAATAACTAGGCCTGGGGGTTCCCTGCATTTAGATATTAGTTGAAACCCATTATTTAAAATCAGAGAAATGTGGTTAAAAAAATTAAATTTATAGAATCTGTTTTCTAGTGCCTGTGCATTTTTCTCCAACATTTAGAAAAAGAGGTAAGCATTTGTCATTCTCCATGGTTTTATTATAACGCCAGTCAACACACACACCTACACACACACACACACACACACACACACACATTGTTACAGGAATATTGCCTTTTCTTTTTTAGTGGCAGCCATATATCTTCTGAAATAACAAAGGTTTTACTCACTTTCTCCTTTGACATGTAGGCTGGAGGACAGGGAAGAGATGAGAGGGGTGAGAGTCCACTCATGTATATGCCTCTGGGCCTTCTGATCATAGTACATTGGGGGGTTCCTTCAGATTTTAGTATATGAAGTTATCATAGGATCCCTATAAAAGGAACAAATTACTTAGGATGAGGAACACGGTAAGAGTTGTTCCACAGCTTTCCACTACCTTGGGTGGCCTCTCTCAAAACTCATACGGTGACTTCTATCTTCTGAGCTCCCGCATTGTGACAAGCCCTGTGCTAAGTTCCTTATGTACATTCATTCAAATCCTTTTTTCATTCCCATTTTATAGAAGAGGAAATTGGGGCAAGAGAGGGTAAGCCAGTTATCCAAGGTCACATAGTAAGCTGGGATTTGAAACTTATATCTCTAATGCTAGCCCATCACTAAGTTTTGGGTGCTTTCTGAAGTATATCATTCACATAGTCTTGTCCCATAGTCACCAGGGTTAACAGGTTAAATTAGTGTTGGCAGAGTTGGCATGGCAACAATGAAAAAGATCCCAGTTTCTCTACTCGCCTGAATTTACCTAGCTCAGTTTAGAAATGTGGGGGTGGGGGCTTGGGGCAAATTTGGAAGGCTTTTTAAATCTTTGCCTCTGAGTACATGCAGCTTACCTATCCTCCCAAAGAGGAAAACAAAACCCAGACATTACAATGTAAAGAAGAAATACAGTAGGAGTTATTTGTAAACTTTGCGATTTGTGACTTTGCTTTGTGGAGGTGAGGTATCAGTAGGAACTCTCAAGTGAGGGAGATTTGTCTGTGACAGTTGTTGGTTAGTAACCCTTTAGGCTGCTTCTTGGGACTTGGCTATTTAGAAGGGTCTCTTCATCTTCCTCCCTCCGGGCTATGAACATAAAGCTGAAGTTGCATGGCCCAGGGAGAGAGGACCTTCCAGCATAGCCCTGCCTTATGAGGTTATGTGAAGGCTAAGGGATCCCACACTGTGCTTAGTGCACAGCTTGCAATAACTCAATGCTAACACTTATGATTATTACTATTTGAGGTGTGTTCTTTGTGTGTGTGAGAGTTGTTTGCCCTCCAAGAATATTCTAATGTTATTCTTCTTCTAATGAATCAAGTTTCTTTGGTAAATGCAGTCTTATGATTTTAGGAAGAATGATTTTACAATTATGATATTAGGAATTTCACATTATTTCTTGAGATTTCCCCAGATTGCATAGTAATTAGCCAAACAAAATCCATCAGAATGGGCGTTCTGAAAGCAATCCAATAGATACATTAGTGACAAAGTAACTGTACTTCATACTGACATTGTCTTCTTGTATAGGGAGATTCTGGTGGACCTTTATCTTGTCGAAGAAAAAGTGATGGAAGATGGATTTTGACTGGTATAGTTAGCTGGGGACATGGATGCGGAAGACCGAACTTTCCTGGTGTTTACACAAGGGTGTCAAACTTTGTTCCCTGGATTCATAAATATGTCCCTTCTCTTTTGTGATCATACAAGTTGGACTTTCGATTATATTTTATGTGATAGAGTCTTTAAAAAAGAATGACGTAATTATCAATGAAATAAGACATTTAATTTTTTTCTTCTGGAAATTTCAAATTACATAAATAGGGTTTTTATTGAAAGACAGAAATTAATATGTATTTATTCCATAGAAATTCCTCAATTATGTAGCTGTATTCACTTGTAAATAGCCTTAAATTGATTTTTATTAAATGGTCATTGCTTCAGGAATGAAAGGAGCCTAAACTACTATCATGAACCATGTCTCTAAAGTAAGATGAGATACTCACATATCCATATATCATATTCCCATTCAAGGTACAGATATTTATTAGGATTTAGGAAAGTGTGATTTATTGAATTAAGAAATTACATTAAAAATCATGCCTGATCCTAGGTTCTCATGAAATGAAATGCATAAAAATATTTCCACAAATGCAAATAAAGATAAAGTTAATTACTAGGGATTATTATTGCTTTCCAATCCAGTTTTGTCTAATCACACCATAGTGGATTTTCTTTAGACCAGGCACCTGGTAATATTGTGCATAGGCAAAGGTATCAACCAACCAACCAAACTGACAGTAATCTTCACTAAAATGATAGAATGGAGAGTCCCAATAGTTGGGGATTTAAGGGAATTGTGGTAAAGCTGGTCAGCAGTTGAAAGGCAAGGAAATATTTTGGTAATTTCTTTTAAAGTAAATTTTTTTTGAAATATTATCATTTGGTTTCTGGGTTTTTTTTTTAATAATAAAACTCCAGTAACCAAGACTTTGTTTTATTTTCAGGGCTTTGTTATACATGCTCAATTCATAGTTATGCATTTATTTTGTCTTGATTTAGACAGTTTGACTTTCTCACAGTAATACTTTCATTAACAGACCAGACTTAATACCACCACCAAACAGGTCAAAGAGCAGGGAGAAGAAGGATGATATAATTTGTTTTTCCTGTGACAAAATCAAAGGAGTAATATACTACTTTTTTAACAATACTGTTTTAAAGTAGGGCCCAGAATATTGAAAATAGTTTTTGTAGACCTTGGAAAATTTTAATGTAACAACAAAAGAAGAGAGAGCAAGCAGTGTCAAACTCCAGAGCTAACAGACTAAAATCTTGAATATGATTTTCCTAAGGTAATGAATATTTTCCATTTCACAGAACATATATTGATTTGCCAAGAGATTGATTACCTTAGAAAAATCATAAAATATTTTATTAATACCTTTCTAAATACATCATTCAAGAATTAGTAAATAAGCTATGTGTAATTTGGAGGGTCACTTGTACCACTGAATTCAAAGAAAGATTGTACAGAAGAGAAAATTAGACTGATAGTTTTATATAACCTAGGTTTACTTTTTTTCTGGGCTGTGACCTAGGCATAAGGTGAATTGTACTTTTTATTTATGGTCATTTCTAAGGTGAAAAACTGCTATTCAAGAAAACACATCAAAACCTTTACATAACTTTGTGATCTCAATTAGGACTTAGAGGAGGGCTGGTATGATTGGTCACATTCATCGAAGGAGTTCTTCAAGCATATACCAACTACCACTCTTAGCCATGCAGATGCTCATGTGAGTGTACCATGTTCTGCAGTAGTGCAGGCAGGAGGTGGGGGAAAGGAAAGGTTAAGAAACACCAACCTATTTGGTGTTTCACAAAATTATTTGGCTATCATGCCAATATTACAATCTGAATGATATGGGAATATTCATTTCATTCTTGCAGAGGTGTGGGTAGAGACAAGTCCTAAGACTGGTTTAGCCTGCAGAGTGTAATGGCAACTATAAACCAAGACTGGAGCATTTCTATGCATCAGTGGGTGAAAACTTGAACTCACCCCCTCCTTCATAGTGCCTTGAAAACTACAAAGTGAAACATCACAAGCCAACCTACTATTTCTCAGTTGTTTCCTACTTGGTTAACCTGAGTGGCTGGCCCAATTGCTGATGTTCAAGTAGTACTGTGGCCAACTATGGGCATAAAATATTATGCTTTCAGAGGCACAAATCTACTTGAAAGTGTTGAGATACTTTGGTGACTGCACCTTGATGATGTTACTTTATATTTTGGGTTATAAGATAACCATTAGGGAAAGAAGAAGGGAGAACAAAGTATTATGACAAAAAGCAAAATTAGGGCCTCCCCGGTGGCGCAGCGGTTGAGCGCTGGGTTGCGAAGCTGCCCGCGGCCTCTGTAGCGCCAGTTCGATCCCCGGCTGCTCCCCGGCCACCAGGGGAGGGTCCCACATGGCGCACAGACCTCTCCTGCTGCCCGCTGCTCCCCTCAGCAGTGTACTTCGGTCCTTCTGCCTGTTCTGCTCCCCGCTCTGGCTCTGGTGAATTCTCTCACCCTCCCGCGCTTCTGACTGTACCCAATGCTTGTATAAATAATAAATAAATCTTAAAAATAAAAATAAAAAAAAATTAAAAAAAAGCAAAATTAAAAATTTTATACTGGTCAGCCATGCAATGCATACTTCATAAAAAGTCAGTTTTTATTTTTAATGCTATTTAAATGAGTCCTTGAACAAATTAAAGCAACAATTTCAAATTATATGAAAAAATGCTATTTATGTAAGAATAGTACATTAAAAAGAAGCAAAGAGAACTATTTATGAAAGTAAAATGCAGTTTGAAAAGGCTACCAACATAGATATGGATTCTGAAGAAATTTCATAGGTAGAATTGGGTCTTCATTCCTTAACTTTCATCAAGAATTAAGTTAAACTTGGTCGACCTACAGGGAGGAACACTTCTTTCTAACTCATTCTGAATTCATTGTCTGAATTCTAACTCATTCTGAATTTACAGAATCAGACTGACTGCCGGGAAGAAAAATTCCTCAAGTAGGGGGTGGGACACTGGCGTGCATTCTAGGTCAGCTGTCTGGAGATGAAGAAATTAGTTCCAGGTGAGACACAGGCAAGAGTCAGCATCAAGAAAATATGACAGTACATGACAAAAGTCAGTATCAAAAGATTATATCCTGATCAAGGATTATTGCCAGTGCTAAGAGTTGGGTGTGAGTGGTATTAGCAATAAAGAAAGTTAAACATGGAAAATAAGGGTGCATTACAGAGACTGCTGTTGGTCTGGCACAGGAATGAATGCTTTATATAATTACATAATCCTCCTAATTCAACTGAGAGGAATCATTTTACATTAAAGAAGGAAGTTCATGGACATTAAAACACCTTACCTAAAAAGATGCAGAAACTAAAACATCTCCAGAAACTGTGCGACCACAGGTTTGTCAACTATGTACAAGGACCAGGCTGTTGGAATTCTGAAAATGCCTCTGAGTCTAGATTAGAGAATACCACAAACGTTAGCAGGCTTTGGGAGATCTGGTTTAGATGTGCCTGTGACAGCAAACAGTAGTTTTATGATGTGGGTGGAAGGGGAGAGGAGAGGGAAGGCGATTTCAGGCTTCAGTTCTTGGAGAACATGTCCAGAGTCAGACCTTGTACGAGTGTGTTCGTGGTTGTTCTCCTTCAGATGCTCAGCTCATAGCACCGTGCCTGGCACGCTGGAGAGGCTTCATCATTGCTTGGTGAGTAAATGAATGAACTTTTTTGTTAAGCAGCGAAAGCTGGGGCAAGCGCTGGCAACTGCAGCTCTTCGGGTAGAATGCCAACTTTCTTCCTAGCTCGGCGCTCGCGGGCCCATTCATTTCCCAGCCTACCATCCAAGCAGGCTCTCCGCTCGGCTTCTGGTTTGCATCGGCTCCGACAGGGAAAGGCAGAGCAGACAGCGCCCTGAACAAACCAGAAAAACAGCCCTCCTCTGCTCGGGAGCCCACGGCACGGCCTGCAGCTGCAGCCAGCGGGAGCGCGGGGCGCCGGGCGCCCGAGTGCCTGCAGCTGGAGCCCCGCGCCCCGCCCCGCCCCGCCCCGCCCCCGCTGCGGGAGGTCACCCCTGCCCCCGCCCGCCAGGGCGAGCTCGCACTTTGGACTCCGCACCCTGGGGTGCGGCGAGCGCATCCTGCTTCCGGACGGGCTGGGAAACCCTTCTCTGCCTGGCCGTGGAGGAGGCCGAGTTGCTACGGACTTCACAGGCGATGGAGCTCTTGGAGCTCCAGGTGCAGCAGCCCGAAGAAGCGACGCCTCTCAATGCGGGAGACCAGAGCGAGCCTCCCTCCGCCGAGGAGCCCAGCCCAGCCCAGGTGAGATCCCCAGGGCGCTGGCGGTGTTACCTGATCGCGCTCGGGCCGGGCTGCCGGCCAGGTCCCGGGCGGACACCGACAGCTTTTCGGGTTTCCAGCCAGCTCTCCCGGCCCTACAGGTGCCAAGCGCGGGCGGTGTGCTCCAGAACGTTCTCTCTGGAGAGGACATGGGAATCAACTCCAGCCTGAGCTCGCCGAGACCCCTGGAGCTCACCCACAGCCGTCGAGCCCCGTGGGATTTGCGGAGACCTACCTGTGAGGTGTGCCACTGCGCCTTTCTTCCGAGAGAATCTTGAGATAGAGATGGTTTCAAAGAGTTCTGTAACGTATTTTTGTTTTGTTTTGTTTTTCTCCTTCAGTAGGGAGAACTGGAGTGATTGCTCTCTTTTCTTTAGAATCTCACTTCCTCTCTTCTTCACCGCCTTCCACTTCCATCCACCTTCACTCGCTCACTAACCCTCTCTTCTTCTGCCACCCCCCGTCTCAGCTCACCATCCCCAGGCACACACCTTCTATTGTTTGCTAATTTGGCCACTTAATTTCGCAGGAGAGAGTTGGAGAGGGGAGAATAAAAAGGGGTGGTGAATGAATTTACCCTGCTTAAAAGGAGGAAGTCATTTCAAGGTTCTTGAACCATAGGGCTAGATTCTGCCTCAATTGCTTTTGCCTCATTGCAGTCCTTAAGGGAGTCCTTCAGTTGTTTATTTAGATTGAGCTCTTTTCTGATTCATGCCTAGCAGTGATGAACATTATTCATTCTCATCATATGCTTGTAAAACAGCAGAGACTTTGAATTCTGAGCCTTCTACCTTTTGATTAACCCCTTAGACTGTTGAGGTTTATTGAGTACATGGGGTGCTCCCTGCCACACCCCTCTCCCCACACTCACTCACTCACATGGTTGGGACATTGTAGGTCCCAGGTCCTCCATCCCCACTCCTTTGACTGCTCAAGGGTTGATTTCATCGATGAGCAGGAAATGCAAACATTGAAAGCACTGCTTTTGCTTTTGCATTGATTTCTGGAAATACCCTGTAGCTGTCTTTATAGATCTCTGTAGTACCCTGGAGAACAGTTTGGTACTTTATATTAGAATGAAAGATGAACACCACAGAAATATCGAAGTTAGTCCCTTGTTAAGTGGCCAGGAGTGGACTCCTATATCAAGCCTCCAAGGAAGAGTCTATGAATGGGAATTTGGAACACTTGGCTTGTGTTAGACCCAGAACCCTGCAGAGCCTCTGTGGTTAAGGACCAAATCCAAGGTCAGAGTTCTTTACCACTGAAAGGTGTGTCCTGGGGCAAGGGACTAGGTTTGTATTTCTCCAGCTATCAACCGGTGATAATGTGACTAACCTGTTTTGTGAGGTCTGGGAATGCCTTGCTGAAATTGGTTGAGTAGTAAGACATGCACTGTGGTATCAGTACTTTATAATAATCTAGAACCTACCCAGTAGAAATTGCTTTTTCACGGTCTAATGACTTACTTGTTGGTCAGGTGTACACAGGTAGCTTAGACTTCCTTGTGAATTAGCTTTGTAGGTCATGGAATCAGAGCTTGGTGAGAGTCAGGATGGCGTGATGGTGAAGGGTTAAAAGAGCACTTTGGGGGAATTCTCAAAATGCTTCGTCTGGCAAAACTTTAGGAAAGGAGAAAAACTCATCTAAAATGTGTTAGTCATTCTCTTTGGTTCTATAGATTAAGTCAAAGTGTATTTGAAATTGAAGTCAGTTGGTGTAGAGTTTTGTAAAATTTGACTGACGTAGACATAGGATCTAGACTCTAAAAATTTTATGTGGAGGCGTCCTTATGATTTCCAGTCTTGAAACAGTTTAAGTCCATATATTTTTATTAACCTTTTATTTTGTACCTGTTAAGTTCCCAGTACTTCTGATACATAAATATAGTTATCACAACAAATTTAAGAGGAAGGTTTCAGTATTCTGATTTGACAGCTGAAGAAACTGCGAGAAGAACCTGAGACCCAGAGGAATTTCCAAAAGTTCACTCAGGGGTGGTGCTGACATTCGAATTTCAAGTCTTTTTAAATCTCAAACATTGGCTAATTTTGTTGATTTATTTTACCTATAGGTATCTATATATTACATTTAATCTAAATATGTGCATATGATATATAATTTATATTCATGTATAATTGCATAAATTACAGTTTTATAATTCCCGTAGGGCAAAGAATTTCAGTGGAATATGAGGAGTTGAAGGAGGTGAGTAGATGGAGAAGTAGAAAATAGGTTTGGGGTCATTGGGAAGAAGACAGCCCATATTCTGAGTATCTCCCTACTTGGAAGGGCTAATCTGGGACAGTATCCTGGTCCTCCAATAATGTCATTTCATTCAAAATCGTTTCATTATAACATTCATGAGAAAACAAAAATTGAGGCCAACATGACCTAAAGCAACATTATCCCAACACTTGCTTTCTTATGTGTTGTTTCACTTAAAATTGCAGTTTCCAAGAACCTTTTCATGACCTTAGAATTTATATACTCATAGTTAG
The DNA here is from genome assembly GCF_014898055.3 of Talpa occidentalis. Taxonomy (NCBI): domain Eukaryota; kingdom Metazoa; phylum Chordata; class Mammalia; order Eulipotyphla; family Talpidae; genus Talpa; species Talpa occidentalis. The sequence goes on along the minus strand of NW_023604295.1, from coordinate 52,829,179 downwards.
TAAAAAGAACTTTGTTCCCTTTTTTATCTGGATTTGAGGCTTGGAGGTAAGGAAGTAAACCATCGTGCTTCCTTTTGCCTGCTGTCACTGTCAGTGTGACTGTGGTCAGATTAAAAATGAAAAGAAACAAGTGGGAATAGATTGAGACTGGTTTTTTATGGCTCATAATATGGACTTCGACTTGGTTTCCAAATGAAAGTCTCAGAGACATTTTAAGGGATGTAACATATTCAAAATAATAATAATTGACAGTTCTGAGGCAGTCAAACCTTTTATGAGTGGGCTAGCTAAAAATCAGTCCCATTGCTACACACTGCTTAGAATTTAAGACAAGAATCAACGGACTCCTCTGTGCTTGGATCAACAAGTAGATTAAATCTTTTTTTTTTTTTAAAGATTTATTTATTTATACAAGCACCGGGATATAGGCCAGATGTACAGGAGGGTGAGAGGATTCACCAGAGACAGAGTGGGGAACAGAACAGGCAGACTGACTGAAATACACTGCTGAGGGGAGCAGCAGGCGAGACAGGAGAGGTCTGCTGTGCCATGTGGGTTGCTCCACGTCTGGGGATCAAACCGGCACTGCAGAGGCTGTGGACAGCTTCACAGCGCTATGCTCAACCACCTGTGCCACCAGGGAGGCCCAGATTAAATCTTACAATGAAGATTACAAAGTACATATTTTCCTATGTGCTCAGAAAATTTTCCCAGATTTATATACAGTCTGCTGATGGTGTCAACCAGAGGGAAATTTCTTGTCTCTAAGATATCAGGAGTCACTGTTGCAGGCCCCTGTGCCATGTATTTGGACCCTTGTGTGAAGAGGGATGTGAGTATCTGGAGGAATGTTTGGAGGAAAGCCACACAGATTCTTGAACCATATCATGCACATTTGGAATGTAAGATATAGTTTGCAAAATTCTCTTGGAGGCATGCTCAGAAGAACCTGCCTGTGGCCTTTCCTCATGACCTAGAATTTGAGCAAGAGTGAATGAAGAAGCCACTGAATGAGGCAGTGTGTCTGCACGATCCAGTTTTGAGGGGAGACTCAGCACAGGTAGCACATACCTACAGATTGTATCACACTTTACCCCAGGATCACCTGGGGCACATCAAAAAAATTCTAATTGTTGCATTGGGCAAGCAACTGAAAAGCACTCTATTTGTGGCTTGGGGAGTGACTGACAGACTGTTTGATAATTACTTAAAATCTGTGAATATTAATCATGCAGGGGATAATGGTCTTTCCCTTAGGGCTGAGATAGGACAGTAAAGGGGGGCAGGCTGTAGGATGAAGGCTCTGGACTGGACAGAAAGAGGCTTTTCCCACACATAACAGCTGTATAATTCTAAACTAAATTCCCCACGAAGTTGCAGAGTGGGGGGTCTCCTCAAACCACTAGGGTCCTGGTTTTGGATCTCCAAGGGACAGCAGAAGTGAAGGCATAAGAGGCCAAAGAGGTGTGTTGACACTCATTCTGTGGCTCAGTTGAGACGCTGGGCCATTTCATTTTGTACTGAACTGTAGGGCCCCCACTGCTGCTAATACAAAGGACTGAAAATGGCACAGGTCATTTTGGTCTCAGGAGTGCCAGGTATGTCCCTGTCCCCTAAGGGGGAAAAAGTCCCTTGCACCGGGACTTCTTTTCCCCATGCTCCTGACTTTGGTGGCTTGGGAACAGTTCTCATTCTTCTGGCGGGGTTCGAAGGGGCTCTCTTCTTCACTTCTGGTAATACTTTAAGAGGGTTTTGTTCTGTCCATATAGACCAGGACCCTTACTGCTCCCCTCAGGTCTGACCCGAAGAGTCACAGTAAAATGCATTCAGGGGGTCCAAAGGCTGAGCCCCAAACTGTAAGAAACTCTAGAGTTTCTCAAAGCACATTCTTCAAAAATGTCAGCATCCTCTGTAGCTAAGGAGCACACATTTATGAAATGCCTCCTACCTGAAAGAGGCAGTAGTACAGATATGAGAACAGGGAAGTTTAAGAACCACCCGCCCTCTATGTGGTTGTAGTTTACCTAGGGAGATAAGGCCCGTATCTGTGTATAGTTGAACATGAAACTAGACAAAGCAGGCCATGGCTGTGGCAGTGAGCTGTGTGGACAGCACATGCTCCTGAGGGATTTCTCTCTGTGAGGTGTTAGCGAGGCTCCACGAAAGGAGACCTGACTCTTGAAGAGTGAGGAGGTTTTAACCAGCGGTCTCAGCCTGGTAAAGTGACTGATTCCTTTGGGAGGTGTAGATTCCAGCAGGCCCCAGGCCCCAGGCTGGAACACTGCACCTCCCAAAATGATCAGTCACTTTATCAGGCTGAGACCCACCTTCTCTATAATCTGGTCCTTTAGGTCTAGGGAGGACCTAGTATGTGTAGTTTAAATTCCTCCCAGACAATTCTGATGGGCATCAGGTTTGGAAACCTCTCTTTGAGAAAGTTTGAACTGTGATCCTAATACGGACAAGCAGTTCTCTTCTGGAGGCCTCCTCACTATCACTCTGGGAGATCAAGTAAGTCAACACAAGGAGTGGATCCAGGAGGCACCCCACAGTGCCTGCTACTCCATGGGAGTAGGGAACACTGGCAATGATCACTCCCATTTGTACATAATATTTATTTAGCAAGTGCTGCATGCCCATTATCTCTAGTTTTTATCACAGTCCCGTGAGCTAGTTTATATATTAATATGTTTCTGTTGAGGACACTGGGGTGAGTGACTTTCAGTCTTGCTGATCTTGACCCAGGCTTTAGGCTGTGTAATTGGGGTTGGATTCCTGATAAAGAAACATGCTTTCCTCCCCCTGTCTTATTCCATTGCTTCCCGTGATTTTCATGTAGGAATTACCTGGTGGCTTAGGGGGAAGTAGAAGAGTCAAGCAGACTTCGCAGGCTGGTGGCAGCATTGAGAGCAGAGCACCGCGGTGGCAGCTGGTGGGGGGTGGGAGGGAGTGGCTGGAGGTCTGCAGGGTGACCCAGGGGGCGGTAAATAGAAAGGCAGCATGTGAGCTCCGCAGTGACACAGCAGGGACTACTCCTGGCTGATCACTCTGACTGTATCTCTGAAATGGGCTGATGCCTGCGTGGAAGAGCTGTCAGGATGAAGCCAACTTGGGGATCAGTAAACCATACAGGTGTAATTATTCACTGTGACCCCACATGCCTCATTATACCCACTGCCTCTGACTTCCTCTGCGTCCTTCCCCTCATTTTCCTCCGCAGGCCCTCATTACCTAGAGTCTGGTAGCCACTTAGCTTTTTCTGTGTCTACTCTCTTTTTTTCTCTTTTCCTTAACTCAGGTTTTGTGTTCCTAACTCTCCGCAAGTCCCCAGGTCACACCAAATCAAATCAAATCCAAACCTCTGTGGCAGCATTCAAAACGCTCTAGAACTCATTTCCCTCTATCTAATCTGAACTCTCTGAAACTCACATTCCAATCAGGCGAATCACTGTGTCAGCTCCATTCTGAGTAGGCACTAAGTGTGCTTTCTCAGGGTTTGGGATGCTCTTGCTTTTCTTCTGCTGTTCAAAGTCCTACCTCTCCTCCCCTTCCCTACCTCAGAGCCCCCACTGCCCTCCTGCTGCCCCTAGAACTTTACTTCCTCACCTTGTGAGTTTCCATTCTGTCCCTTGTTATGCCTATCAGTGACCTTGACTCAGTGAGGGTAGCCCCTTGAGGTCAGGATCCTGCTACCTGGTTATGTATTGACAGCCCACTGCGAGCTTTCAGAAAAGCTGCCAGATGACTGCCTCACAGCCTTTCTCTGCTTTCCAGACTAAAAAGGAAGGCCTCTGGAGCTCCTGTAATAGAATTTTGATTGGAAATTGCAGACTGTGGATGGCTATCGCCTCTATTTTCGTAGGTCTTATTATACTGATCATCATAAGCTTATGTCTTATTAGAGGTAAGAGAATTTAAACATGATTGAGCTCATACATTTTAAGAATTTGTTTAATGTTTATGACATACACTGAAATGGAAGATGTACCCATTATTTTCTACTTACTATTTGCTATTTAAACATAAACATCTATAGAAACGTAATTATATAAATTATTATAATTATTTATAAATAATACGAACTTAAAACTGGGTGGGAGAGATATATATATAAATAAAATATCATATATACATATGATTCTTGTTTTTAGTTTTATTTTCTTTGTTTGTTTTGTAAATTCTGCAAGAGGGGTGGAGACCAATGTTTTACTTTAAACTCTGATCATTGGATCATGATGATTTCTTACATATTTAACTTACTTAAATGTACATTTATATTTCATTCAGGTCTATCTCAACACCTGCTTGTTTGAGGTTTTTTTCATTATAATTTGTTTGGGAAAAATAATTACTGTGTTTCAGCTGATATACCTGGTATGTTATGATAATGATAGAATGATGTATATTTGAAAGTTTTAAAAACTTTATAGAAACATGTATCTGTAAGTTATCATTACTTAAACTCATTTTGAAAATTATTGTATTTATGTTGTATGTATATACAAATCAAATACTTACATGGTGCTAGCTACATATTTTATATTTTATTATTTATTATAAATATAAGAATACATGTGCAGTTACCGATAAAATCCATCCATGTTATTTAATATTTTGTTATAGTCTAGTTTTTTTCATTTTCATTTCTAAAGTCATTTGAGGTCAGATCCTTTCATAGTCTGTGGCCTATCTTTAGGATTTCAATGTTATATTGAGATCATTTTGCAATTCATTAAAAATTATTTGTGAACACCTTTTTTTAAAAAATAACTGCATAATATAGCCTTCCACATGATTTAAAAACTTTTTAGGTGGTCACCAAATGTTTATAATTATCGCTATTATTTTTCATGATGAATAAATATAATATCATCCAGAGGGCAATCATTTCAATTTCAAAGTCAGAAAGAAGAAAATTGATTCTGTTTATATCTGGGAGTGATGGAGTGATGGGAATCTGGGATGCTCTTGTTTTGGGAGGGGGAATTGGGATACTCTTGAGGGTATTCAGGTCTCGAGAAGGATTTGGGTTGTTAGGCTTTTTATAAGTAAACCCAGTCATAGGATGAGAGCTAGGACGGGGACCCCTGAGTCTCTCAAAGGGTTCCTGGGAACTTTCCTCAGCATCTACATTTGCCATTTACCTCCTTTTCTTCCTCATTCTGACCCATTTATCTCCTGTCTCCACATTTTATAGTTCCTGAAGGGATAGGGAAACAGGAACAGATAACTCCCATGAGGACACGGATGCTTCTCAGGCGGGTGCCATGTTTATTTAGTTACTTAGGGTGGTGCTGAGGTGGGATGGGTGACTCTTTGAGGCCATAGGCTGGTTTTGAGGTAGGAGAAGTTAATTAGAGGTGTTGCGGCTCCTGCACCGAGCAGAGGACAGCAGTTATGGTATGAACAGTCATACTCCCTCTTCCCATCAACTCCCACATGTGGATGTTGAAACTGAGATTGAGTCACACAGTCTTATCCTATCACACTAGTTGGCGCTATCCTGAAAGCTGACCTATCTGTCTGCATTTGGAGCCTATAAGGAAGGATGATGCAACAGATCTGGTTGGTTAAATATGCAGCATTATAAAGCATAAGCACCAAGAGTTGTTTTCATTTTCAAAAAGTTATCAGACCTCTTCATTCACAAAGCTGCCTGCCGAGGAAGGGGACTGTATTTCCTTCAGCAGTTTCTCAGAACAATGTGAAAGTTTATAGGAAATATTCAGGGGAGAACTTTGTAACACTTGTAGTACAGACTTGATTTTCAAGTTGGCAATCAAGTTGTACTTTAAAAAATGTTAATTCTGTAAGAGATTTTTCAAACTTTTTTTTTTAATATCAGGGCAATACTTGTGGTCTATTTTGCACCTCAGCCTTTGGGGATTTGAGCCTGTGCAGAGTCAGGTAGGCTGTGCCTGCGTGCAGGGGGTAAGAAGAGGCGGGGTCAGGGCCTATGCTGTGACAGTCCCAGCCTCACCTAAAGCAGCTCTGTAGGCACTTCTGGGATGACAGTCTGCAATAACTGGGCACTGCCTAATTGCCAGTTCATTGTTACAAAACAGATATCTGTAGAACTTCTGAGCACATGTGGATTCATGAAGAAGTGAGGTTCTTGAGGAACTACATGTGCATTTACTTCCTTCTTTCCTTTTGGTCCTCCCTCCCTCCCAGATCCTTAACCTCCTGGCTTAGAACTCCATCTAGTTCCCAGACCGAAGCTCGGAGGGAGAGGAGCTAATAACATGGAGCTGGAGTAGGCATAGAAGGGGACAGTAATATAAGCCAGAACAGAAAGGGCAGCTAGTTGAAGAGGGGATTGCGTACTACCAGGTTGAGAGGTGTAGCTCATCAGTGGCATTGTTCAGATGGATCATCACATGATAATACAAGCAGATTAACGTGGGGTAGATTTTGTAGTATTAATTCCCTACAGGCTGTGCACCCGTTGTTGCCTGCACTTGGGCAGGGTCCTCACAATGGCAAATTGAGGACCATGGCACTGAGCAAGGCACTGAGCCAGAGCTACGTGTGCCCTATGAGAGAGAGACTAGCACTCTCCTAGCTTCATAGTAGACAAGGAAAATCTCTTCAACATGGCCATTTTGGGGGATGCAAGGAGTGAGAAGGCCTGGTTTTGTACCAGCTCTTTAGGACATGGTATTAATGGATTCTTCTCCCTAAGGACATGGTATTAATGGATCCTTCTCCCTAAGGACATATAAATTCCCAGAGTGAAGGGTAAGGGAAAAAAGCCTCCACTCTCTGAGTCATTTTCATTCTGAATAATGTGGAAGATCAGTTAATAATCTTCAGGGATTCTGCTTTCTTCGCTCTTTTACCCAAACCACCTTACTAATGAAACTCCTCCTTGGATTGGGCAAATTATTTTAAATGATGCAAAAATCACACTGTGACAAGTAGGTAGGTACTTAGAAATATGACTTAAAGATCATCAGTTTTAACGCTCTAAGGACCCTTATATGGTATTCCCTGGCATTATAGATTCCTGGATTCCCTTTGCTCTCTTAACATAAAGACATTCTTGAGTCCTCTGGTACTGAGATGCAGTCTGGACTTCCTAATTGACGCTGCTGTATTGAATAGATTTATTTTGTCTTTGAGTTGGGAATTAGCACCACATCTTATGACATCACACCGTCCTGGCAGACAGACGGGTTGCACAGGGCAGTATGCCCTGGTTTTAGTGTGACTCATGGGAATGTCCTAAGCAGACAGCGTAGTGAGTAATAAGCTACCAAGCTCCTGGGGCAAGAGAACATAATAGCAACTGTGTAGGCCTAGACCCTTGAAAATTTATTTTTGCATTTTTACTTGTTTCTCTTTTCCCTCAAATCATGTTTCTCTACCTTCCCCAAATCGACATAGTCAACTGTGCTTTCCCTGGAACACCTCTCCAGCTTGTTCTACCTCTGATGTTCTTTCTTCTCTAAGCATCCTCCGCCTCATCACACTGTAGACCTATTCAGCTGTGCTGGCATCGACTCTTCCAGAACAATCAGTTACCCGAAACTTGCTACTTCATTTAGGTATTTCTTCCTCTTTTCTTTCACCAGCAATCTTCTAGAATGGGAGGTGTGCATTCAGATCTTGCCTTCAATGCTTGCACCATTGGGCCCAAAGTGTTTGTCCTGAGGTCACTAGAAGCTACTTGGTCATGAAACCCAGTGGCCTCTCTCCTGTCTTCTGCTCCTTTTGCAGCCTTCAGTTCTGTCAAAGGTGTTATATTCTTCTATGTCTGCAGAACTCCTAGAATTTAGGTTTTTAGCTATTTCTGCTTTTGCCTCCATATTATGGTGCATGGACTGATCATCTGACTTTTTTGTTTTTCACATTTTTCCTTTTGTTCCCTTGGCAACCTCATTTATTTTCAAGATGGCAGCTTTCCTTTCTTGGATTTGCCACCATCCAATTAGGCAAATTCTTCTACACTCTTGGCCTCAGTTTCTATATTTGTAAAATATAAATTGGCTCTGAAACAGAAGTCTCTAGAAGATTCCTATCTTTGTTACTTGCTATATCAAGTTATTTTTGCCTGCACCTGAACTGTGTCCTCCCTCCTTCTGCCCTTGGCGTGCCACTGGAGTGCTGGCAAATCCAGGCTTAAGGCACTGAGCCAGGGCTACCTACACCCCATGGAAGAGAAGCTAGCAGTCTATCAGGTTCATGGTAGACAAAGAAATCTTTTCAACATGGCCAATTTCGGGGACCTGATGAATCAGAAGGCCTGGATTTGTCCCAGGTTAATCATCTAATGCATTTTCTTTAAGACTCAGTGTCCTCATTTTAAAATGAAAATAGGAATATCTTACTCATAAAGTTGATGTGAGGGTCACAAGAGGCTAATATCTACAGTCGCATAGCAGAGAATCTGTAAGTAGTGCTCATGACAGTAGAAGTTATTCTTCCTTTTGTGAGGAACCATGTTTCTTCGAACCATTGTGATGTTGTATCTCTTCTGTATCTTGGTAATATGCAGATTTTATCAGTCATCCCTGGGTAGTGTCCTGATAGGAACTTCCATCACTTGCTACCCATTTGTTGCCAGGACTCTGCTGGGTAACAGAAAGCATGTTGGTGCTTTCTGCCATCATCTACAATATAGGTGTTGCACTTTCCGAAATTTAAGTGAGTTGTCATGGTTCAAATAAAGTATGATTATCTTTAAAACCAACTATACTGGACTTTGTCCTTCCTTCCACCACTGTCACTCAAACTCTGTCTCTCACAATCATGTGCCTTGTGACTCTCTGTCTTCAGTTTCCCCCAGCCCCGTTTTATCCCATCCATCACCACAGATCTACCTCCACTTCCTTCCTGGGAAACAATTAACAACCTCCATTGCCTCCTGAACATACCTGGCATTTAAGACCACCTTTTCCGGTCTCATTTCTTATATTCCATCCACAGAACTCTACATTTAAAAAAAAAAGGTTTATTTTTATTTATTTATGCATATAAGAACTGGGATGTAGGGCAGGGGGAGGTGAGAAGATTCACCAGAGACAGCGTGGGGAGGAGAACAGGCAGATCTACTGAAATACACTGCTGAGGGGCAGGTGAGATAGGAGAGGTCTGCTGAGCCATGTGGGTCACCTCGCTGGCCAGAGATGGAACTCATGCCACAGTGGCTGGTGATTGCTTGATAGTGCTGAGACGTTAACCCCAGGAAGACCCCACAGAAGTATTCTTGAGCACCTCCCCTATACTGTGTATGCTTTGTGTGTGTGAACTTTTTAAATACAACATCTCTAAATGGAAAGTGTTGCTCTGAAGAAGCTTCCTCAGTGACATGAACACTCTGCTGACTGAGTAAACCTGTTGTTACTTTAACCAACAAAACTATTTAGGGAGATCTTGGTACAGATTCATTATTTGGAAGATAAAAGTTAAAGTAGATGCCATTAGGGGCCTCCCCGGTGGCACAGCGGTTGAGTGCTGGGTTGCGAAGCTGCTCGCAGCCTCTGCAGCGCCGGTTCGGTCCCTGGCCACCGGCGAGGGTCCCGCATGGCGCGCAGACCTCTCCTGCCGCCTGCTGCTCCCCTTAGCAGAGTACTTCGTCAATCTGCCTTCTGCTCTCCCCTCTGGCTCTGGTGAATTCTCTCACCCTCCCATGCTTCTGACTGTACCCAGTGCGTGTATAAATAAATAAATAAATCTTAAAAAAAAAAAGTAGATGCCATTAGAGATATTGTTGGAGACCGCTTTTCAGACTTGGCATCTCTTCTCAGTGCTCTTGTATTCAGGAGTTATGCAAATCCTCTATCCATCATCTGGTATCCCCTGTTCCTTCCAAAACTGTGAATACCTGCTATAGAAATGTACATGGTGGATGTGGAGCTCGACAATATACATTGCAGCTTTATTCGTAACAGTGAAAAACTGTAGCATTGACTATAAGATTTAAGAAATTAGATGATCCAACTATGAACATTATGCAGCCTTTAAAATATGAGGAAGAGTTTTTGATGTGTTAAAATGAAAGAATCAAGACAAATAAGCAACGACAGCAACAAATTACAAAATGCCGGATACAAATTACCTACCCATTACGACTGCAAACATACACAATATGGGGGGTGGGGGGAAGAATCTGATTAAAGAATACTCATATATTTGTCTTTCTTTACTACAATTTCCTATACCTTCCTTGTTTTCTACTATGAAGGCTTAAGTTTTACTGTCAAACAAAATAAGGTCTCTCATTGCTTCTCAGACTTTTGGCTAAGATCAAGGGCAAAACAAGATCTAAGCTGGCAGCCTCAAGCCTGCCCCTCGAGCCTCACATTCCCAGACTTCCTCAGCGAACAAGTACCAGAATTCGCTCTTCTCACCTGCTCTGCCATCCAAAGCTTTGAATTGATTCCACTGTTTTTTCAAAGTCCAGTTAAAAAAGGGCTGAGCATGTTATAGCTGAAGCATGAGAGGTGAGAGAAAAGGTGTGGTTCTGCCCACCCACGCCTTTCTCAGGGCTGAAGAGGTGGTCTCTGCGCAGGCCAGCTCTTGGGGCTGGCGGAAGGCCAAGGGCGCAAACGTAATTAATACCGCTAGTGCCAGCTTCTAGCTCCTGGCCCTGACTTTGGCATGTTTTTCCTTTAATTCTAATTGCTTAAAAATCAATTAGCTCACAGTTGTTGAAACACAAAGAGCCACACACAGAACTCATTGTCTCTGAATGTACATAGCGGAGTGCTCTGGGCTTAGAGTGTGGTTTGGTTTCCCTACTGCAAATAGTGTGTCAACATTCCTCTCCATGAGCCATAGTCCTGCAATGACGTCCCACGTGTCCTGTCTCGCTCCTTCCATGGTTTGCCAGTCCCAGCTCTGTTCTGACAGAGGCGGTCACTTCCTCATCGGGTGCACAGAATTGAAGGTGACTCAGAGAAGTTACCTGTACCTGTGCTCTGTCCCCCATCACCGATGGTTCACCCCAGACTGCCGACCAGCACTCTCCTGATGCCAGTGTGCAGATTCAGTGTAATAAAGAAATTCACGCTCTTCCCACTCCTTGTCATCAGCCCTCCCCCAATATATATTCTGTGGACCCTAAAATAAAACCAAGAAACTAAATTTGTATCATTTGAGGTAAGCCCTGTCTTTATTTGTTCTAACAGAGAGAAGTGTTTTCTGTTTATTCTTTGAACTGTGTCCAGGCTTTATTCTTGATGAATGCTTGTTGTTTGCCTTTTAAAGTATAGCAGCTAAATTAATAAATACATGTATTACTTTGTGCATGTGTTTACTTTTACTTTTTCTTTTATTCCCCCTACTTTCTAGTAACATATATAGATGAAGATGAAAACGAAATACCTGAGTTATCCTCCAATAAAACATTCTTGGTCATGCTGAAGATTCCAGATGAGTGTGTAACTGAAGAGGAGTTATCTCACCTGCTCACTAAAAGAGTAAGCTGTCTTATGCTTTGGTCTGAGTTCCTGACACGAGGCTGGGAATCCTGCTGCCAGGGTCGGCAGAGGTGGTCTCTGCACCTGCCAGGTAGTTTCAAGAGCAGGTAGATCCAAACTGGAATTCTTTCTCTGGATTTTGGCAGACAATGATGCTGAGTAATGTGTTTTCTGTAGTACAAAGTGATGGCAAAGAGCTCCAGCCTCCAGCTTATGCCTCTTGGAGGGAGGTGTTTTGTTTCTTGACACTGACCTTATAAAGACCTTAACAACATGAGGCTTAACGATGGGGTATGTCCTGCAAAGCCTGTGGCTAGGTGATTTAGTTGTTGTGCAAAGGTCACGGAGTGTAATTACACACACTCAGATACGACAGCCTCCTGTACACCGAGGCTGTATAGGAGAGCCTGTTGGGACCTCTGTCATATATGAGGTCCATTGTTGACCAAAACACCATTAAGCAACCCATATTTTATTCAACGTGTAGTTTCACTGAGGGTCTGTGATGTGCTGAACAGCACGTCAGGTGCTAGGGCCACAGTCTGTGTCCTTGCTGGGGACTCACAGTCCAAGGCGAGGGGGCAATATATAGATAACTATGACAGAGGGGGCTGTGTTCCATCTTTGAGATAGTTTTATAACCATGAAGGAGGAACATCTGATCTATAGGGAGCGGCAGGCCTCCTGGAGGACAGGTGTTGTAAATCGAGGAGCAGAGGACACTGGAGGTTCTGCTCCGTGTCCTATGGCTTCTGTGCACGGTGTGGTGAGGATTGGCAGAGATGACACTGAACAGGAGGGGAGGGGTCAGGTCATGAAGATTTTCCTCCTCTTTGTCAAGGCATTGAAGATTGTGATCTGCATGTCCCCAGGGTCATCTTTCCATTCTAGCCTTTTTGTGTGGTGGTGGAGAAACACTGGAGGCTGACAGCTTAGTCCAGGTGATAAGCAAGGGGGATTCAGACTAGGACTGTGTCAGAGGGAATAAGAAAATTCAAGTGAGACTTCAAAGGTCTTCTCCCTTACTGGGACCTAATGGCTGGCTGGATGTAGGTTTGCAGGAGAACGTGACTGTGACTTCAGGCTCCTGGTTGGGTGGCCGCATGGGTCAATGTTCACATCCTCCTGGAAGGTAAATGTCCTCTATTGATATGAGGCTCTGGTCAGACTGTCAAAAACAGGTTGACTTGGGCCTCCCCGTTGGCGCAGTGGTTGAGCGCTGGGCTGCAAAGCTGCTCACAGCCTCTGCAGCGCCAGTTCGATACCTGGCTGCCGGTGAGGGTCCCACATGGCGCGCAGACCTCTCCTGCCGCCCGCTGCTCCCCTCAGCAGTGTACTTCGTCAGTCTGCCTGTTCTGCTCCCCGCTCTGGCTCTGGTGAATTCTCTCACCCTCCCGCACTTCTGACTGTACCCAGTGCTTGTATAAATAAATAAATAAATTTAAAAACAAAACAAAACAAAACAAAAAAAACAGGTTGACTCATAGCCACACCCTCAAAGGTTTTTGATAAGAAATTCTAAGCAGCACCAGCCTGCCATCCGTTACGCAGTTCTCTGCAGTTGATGGAATGTGGTGAGACCTCTTTATCCATCTTCCATTCGATTCATCCAAAAGCTCCTGAAGAAGGCTAGACGCTCCCTCTAGGTCACCCATGCCTTTGGTCACTCTGGGGTGATTTTCAGGGTTTCACATCCTCCTCCTTTTCCTTGTTCCTTCTTACTAGCTGTTCCTATTTTCTCTTTTTCCTTTCAGAGCACATAGCTGAGTAAATCGCCTCATGGTGCTTTCCTTTTGCTTGCTTTTGTCATTGGAGGTTTTGCATGTGTCAAGCTGAAACGAAACGAGTCAGTGCCCACATGAGTCACATGTTACAGCTTGGACTTTCTGGGTCACAGGGAAATGATATGATCTTTCACATAAGAGCCTTATCTCTTGCTTTCGGTCAGATGTGAACAGATTCTGCAAGTATTTTTACTCATCGCCTTGTTAGGGGTAAAGGAGCTAGGGCTGGTTGTCATTCCAGGGGCAAATTCACAAGCTTATTTGAGCTGGTTCCTCCTCTGATAAATGGAAATCGCTGTGCTTTCCCTGTATACTTACAGGTTCATTTGAAATGCAGCCAAAGAACTGTGCAAAATATTTTTTTAAAAAGAATTGTCGTATTTACAGGTGATAAAGATAAGGCTCAGTAAAGTAAGAGATGACTATCCTACAGTTTCCCAACCAGATATGTTCAGGAACAAAAATGAGGAACTTAGCCAGTTTCTTGAAGTTTCTGGATATGGGAGGCAATGGTGTAGATATTGGAACACTGTTCCCCTCTTTTCCATCATTGTTTTGCTTTTGTTTTAAAACAGATTTCCTAGCCCTTCTCCTAGCTCACTGCTCGAGTTTTCGTCTCTTCAGATTCGGGTCCTTTCTTTGCCTAAGCCAGCTTTTTAGACATGTGTGTAGCCCTAGGTGTGCTTGATTCAGGAGTCAGTGGTGGCACCTCTGAGAATGCAGGGATAGTGTCTCTTACTCTGGAAACTGATTTCTCCATTCTGGAAATCAGCAGACTGGCTCCTGTGTGCCTCCAACCTCACCTGCACAGTGTGGGGTACACCAGAACAAGGGGTGAGGAGCACCTTCCCCATTTTACTTCCTTGGGCCAAGAGTAGATTAACAGCTTCCAAATATGTTAATATGTTCAATTATAGCAGGCACCATGCCACCAAAAAAGAACTTACAGGAAGGCACTAAACTGATGTACTGTACTGCTATGTACAAAACAGTGGTCTATGACAGAGAACTGTAGGTGACGTGGTGGGTGGGGTGTGGAACATGCACCTAAAAGGTGTGACCCTAAAACTCTAAATTACATACAGTATTGTAAACCAATGTTAACCCAATAAAAAACAAAAATAAAAACACAGTGCTGTGCCCTAACGATTAAAGAAGGATGGAAGGAAGGTTGGGAGGAAGGACATACGTAATCCGCGTCATACAAAACAACCTAAAAGGAAGACAGGGACGTGCTCGTCATCATCATCATTATCGTTTATTTTTAATTTTCTTATTACTGCAACTTTGGTTGACAACACTGTATGTGATTCATAAATACAGGATTCTACTACTTCATGTATATGTCACCACACCAGTGCCCACTGCCAAGGCACCCATAGTCCTTCACCAGAGTCCACTGTGCCCCCTCCCTCCTTCCTGGCCCATCCTTCCTCTTCTGGTAGCCTCAGCTTTACGGTCAGATTTCTAGACCTCGGTGTTGGTTTGGTGTTGTCTGACTCTTGCTTATGTCTCTATCTTCCACAGGTAAGTGAAACTGCCTGGTATCTGTCTTTCTCCTGCTGGCTAATTTACTTGGCATTATTGTCATTATTGCTTGAGAAGAGGTCCCTTCTGTAGTATCCTCCTCCTCCCTGTTCTGAGTAGCTCTGTGAAAGCCACTTTGCTAGTTTTCTTAACTGACTATGGCCCACTGGCAATGTTTTCTTCTCTGGGGCTCAGAACTAAAGAGTGACCCTGTTGTTTACTAGGCACTTTATGCCTCTTTCATCCTGGATATTCAGGAGACATTTCCCTTCATTGCTTCCTCCTCCCTGAGTAGTGTGGTCAAATCGAAGAAGGTGGGTTTTATGCCTGTCACACCTAGGATTGAATTATTTCCTAGTAGAGTGACCTGGGGAAAGTTTTATCACCTTTTGGGTGCTGCTTTCTTTATCAGCTAAAAAAGGGAGAGATCATTACGTCAGGTTCTTATAAAGATCACAGCAATAATAAGATTAGAGGAGTATAAACTGGAGGTACACTAAGACTCCCTATTCTACGTTTACGAGGCTGCACTGTCACCCAGTGATTTAAATGGGCACCAGCTTGAGACACATTTCTGGAATTAGGTGGGTGCCAAGCTGGACAGAGCTCCCTTCTGGATAGTGCTCTTTTGGGTCTGTTTTGCTTACTGCTGGATAAGTTATGGGGTACTAAGGCAAAATGGACATGGCTGGGCTAGCACAAGGGTGTCCTTGGTTGCCTGTGAAGTTTCCAGAACAGTATCAGGGCTGAGACTTCAGGCCAGGAAGGAGAGTGTCTGATCTCTCAGATCTAGCCGTGGGCTCCTTCTAGCCCAGCTCTCCATCCTGGGGACTGTGACCAGATCCCAGAGCCATCCTAGTTTATGCTGGAACCCATCAAAAGGCTGAAGAACAAAGTACAATAACCCTCCATTGTGAACTGCAAAGCAAGGCAGTGTAACTAGATACATTCAGCCTCATGTTCCTGAGAGCTGTGAGGTTAGGATTCACATCTCTGAAACATAATGACAAGACAAATCAAGGACTGGGAGAAGATATTTGTAATGTAAAACCAACAACTAGTATCTGGAATAACACCAATCACTTCAGACAGAGAGGGAAATGAAAGTGGTAGGCAATTCAAGGCTGAGAAATCCTAGAGTTAAACAAATGCATGAAGACACATTCAGCCTCACCAGCGAGCAGGACAGTGCGAGTTAAAACACTGTGAAACCCAATGTCATACCCTTCAGATTGGCACAGGTCAGAATCCTTGTTAATGCTAAATATCAGCAAAGCTGTGGAGAATGGACTACTTACACATTGTTGGGGGAGTAAAACAGATCAATTTAGAAAGATTTAGGTGAGTTAGTGATGCACCTGCTCATAGACCCGGCGAGCCCATTTCTTGACATATCCCCATGGGGAATTTTGACATGCACGCCCAGGAGGAGAGGCTCAAGAGATGCTCCAGAAAAATTATTCAGCATAGTCTGTAAGAGGTGAAAGTTGGAAACAGTGCCCGGGACATCAACAGGGGAATGAATAAGTTGGAGCATTGGAATCTGCAGGAGTTAAGGAGCCAGATTAGATAACCTCTATCTAGATGTACCATATACGTAAGTCTCAGAGGCAATTTTTTTTAAAAGATTTATTTATTTATACAAGCACTGGGGTGCAGGCCAGAGGTGCGGGAGGTTGAGAGAATTCACCAGAGACAGAGCAGAGAGCAGAACAGGCAGAAGGACCGAAACACAATGCCGAGGGGAGCAGTGGGCACAACAGGAGAGATCTGCCATGCCATGTGGAACTCTTGCTGGCCAGGATTGAACCTGTGCTGCAGAGGCTGCAGACAGCTTCACAGCGCTGCGCTCAACCCGCTGCACCACCGGGTAGGCCCCTCAGAGGCAATTTTGAGTGGAAAAAAAGCAAGATAGAAGATGATGTAGAATATGGAAACATAGCTAAGAGTACTTAAACATATTTCCTGTTTAAATATTCAAAGAATAATTAAAATATAAATGCAATGGTAGATTTTATGACTACACAAGAAGTATTAAGTTTGTTAAAACATGCAAGAAAACATACCTCTCAGCTTCAGCACAAGGTCAGTCAGGGGGCAAGAGGGAGGAGAAGCAGAACAGTGTGGAGGAGTAGCTTTAGCTTTGTTTTGCTACTTAAAGAGTTGAACTAAATGTGGTAAAATGTCAGGTAAGCGGCAATATGACCCAGCAATAATGTATGGCTGTTTTGTTTGTTCTTGTTTCTTTGCTTTAGCTCACAAATGTATACAATTCATCACCATTGCTGAGTCGTTACTTTATGTCAGTTGAAATAGCAGACATCAGGTAAGAACATGAACCTTAAGTGTTATTCTTTTTAGTCTGGAAAGCAATTCCCATCACTATTTACCTAGAAAGACTTCTTGAGTCTCAAGGCATTAAGGGAACCAAGGACAGACAGAATCATGGGGTGCTGGTGCTGGGAGGTGTTAGGAGAGCAACAAGCTCAACTCCTTATTCTACAAAGGAAAAAAAATTAAGCCCAGATTATTTATTATTCCACAAGGTGCCAGGGAAGAAAGGATGACCACTCCAGGTACCTCATTCCTGTTTAACAGCAGATGCTCAAATAGGCTATGGGTCGAAGTATAAGTAGTTCTCAGTGGTGTGAATCAAGTGAGGTCCATGTGATGGTTTTGCTTTTGAGGATCACAAGTAATACAATAACACTAAGAATGTAAAGATGTATATATACTAAGGACAAATCTCCCTTCTCCCTCCGCCTTCCCCATCACCCTTGAATGCTGCATGTGTTAATCACCTCCATACACATAGTCATTATATGGAAGTTACCCCTCTTGAACCCTAAATTTCCCAAACCATGATACTAGTCCATCTGGGAAGGGAAACTTCTAAAGCAGGTGGAAGCAAATGGGGCAAATGGACCTCAATTTTGAAAACACAGCCCTATTCCACTTCCTTTATGGGCCTCCGATGAACACCATTAACACCTGGTGACATCTTGGACAGCGGCATGACATCGTTGTTTTAATCAGAAGTTACTGGCATTAAAATGTCAGTAGATCCAGCTCCCTTTCATCTGTGTGCTTTCCAATTTGCAATTCAAAGACAGTGTTGAGAAAGGAAAGCTGCTGGACTTCAAGAATTTCCCAGGAATCCAGCCCCATATTATGGACTTTGGGGAGGTGGAATTGCACAGGGGCTGGGAAAACCTTTCAGGAAACTGAGTGAAATGTGAAATTAAATCTGAAGACTTGATGTTAGAGTATCTGTTGTTTTATTTTTTGAAGTTATTTGAAAGAAAGACCCAGGAATTTTAGTATTTTGATTAAAGAAATACGGTCTGGAAGCATTTTTGTTTTTCATTAAAAACAATTCCAGTCAGAATTTCTCCAATGCTAAGTTCAGAAAAGCCATTACTTCCAAAAGGGCTCAGGAGAGGGCTAGATCCTGGTAGAGGCATTTGTGTGCCAGGGGTTACTGACCTCAGTGCCATGCAGGAACCAACAGGAGCCTAGGAAAATGCCAAGTTTGTCAAATGCTAGAGCTATCCTAGTAGGGGGCAACTGAGGCAAAGGCCACAGGGTTCTCTGCTTCCCTGAAAATCCTTCTCTCCCCATGGAATTTGTGTGACGTAAATTCGCCCTGTGACCTGACTTGGTGGGTCTAGGATGGGCTGGCCAGTCTGAGTTAGGCAGCCCAATCCTCTCACTCAGTTCTTCTGCAAGTTAGCCTCTGGGCCACCATCCCAGTCCTTGCCGGTGGGGGTGCAGGGTGGCTGCTTGTTGGGTGACCACCATCTGCAGTAATTAGAAGGTGAAGCAGAGGTAATGAAACCTACAAACCAGAGTAGCAGGTTTAGAGTTTGAAAGTGCATTTTTCAGTATGTTTGTAGTGGCATTCTTTTTTTTTTTTAAAGATTGATTGATTGATTGATTGATTGATTGATTGATTGATTTATACAAGCACTGGGTACAGTCAGAAGCGCGGGAGGGTGAGAGAATTCACCAGAGCCAGAGCGGGGAGCAGAGCAGGCAGAAGGACCGAAGTACACTGCTGAGAGGAGCAGCGGGCGGCAGGAGAGGTCTGTGCGCCATGTGGGACCCTCCTCCGGTGGCCGGGGAACAGCCGGGGATCGAACTGGCGCTGCACAGGCTGCGGGCAGCTTCGCAACCCAGCGCTCAACTGCTGCGTGTAGTGGCATTCTTAAAACCATGAGTTTCTCCAGAGTCCTGATGTGTTTTATTCATTTAAGGCACAGGGTTTGGCATACTTCTAGCTTGAGTTTATAAAGTGAATTGTCACCTACTTTTTATTGTTAGAATATGGGCCAAGTCACCTCTGGCCACAAGAGGGCGCACTTTACATGTCCTTTAATTGGCATCTCTAAAACTTGCCCTGGGATGAGAATCTCAAATGTGGCCAAATCTTAATTACTATATTGCTGACTCTTAATCTGGGCCTTCTTGAACCAAAGAGTAACTGTGAAAACCTAAATGTTGAGGTAGCATTTAACAAGTTGTATAAGCTACTAATTAACTGGACAGCCCTGTGATTATTTTTATTTTGAAAATGAGAAAAACATGTTCTAGCAAGATGAAAACTCCCTTTTCTTAGATCTCTTACTGTGAGTTGCCAAATTGGGAGCCTTGGGCAGTGAAAGTGGGACAGAAACGGTTTCTCACTTTGGGGACAGGACAGGACAGCAGGATTTGCTGCCTGCACACAGGGCCATCTGGGATGGCTCAGGACAGCTGCACCGGGCTAACCAGTCAGCTTTTGGCTCTGCCTTAGACTTTTTATAGGTTAATTTATGACCTAGTTCAAGCAAACAGCTCCAACTTGGCTGATGGGGGCAAGCAGAGGGGGTAGTGAGAGAACAAGGGAAAGGGGGTAGGTGAGGAGAAAAGGGCTTGCCCGGCCTGCCTGAGGTGAGGGAAGACTGGTCTGGGCCATGGACCTTCTTTGGGAGATGGCAGGAGCTTGTACCCTCCACCATCCAGGGTCACGTGGCTCCCTTCCACAGCTTCTCCCTGGGCTAGGGGTTCTTGGTGGAAGGAGGAGCTTAGGATCACCTCAACTTTGCATGAGGACCTATGGAAGAAGGTTCTTTTAGGACGGTAGCCTAGGGAAAAAGCAGAAGGAAAAAATGTTCACTCTCACGTCCATTTCCTGAGTGTGCTTCTACCTGCTTACTGTCTCTGCTTGCATTACTTTCAGTGGTGAAAATGCCACGATAACCTACCACCTGCTGTTTGGGGTGCCATCCGGAGACGAGCGTTTCATGCAGTACATGATGAGTGATGAGGTGGTGCTGAGCATCTTGCGACAGGATTTCCATGATCAGAACGTGCCTGGTTGTGAGGCCCTGGGACTTGATCCCACGTCCCTCTTCCCCTATGGTGAGTCGATCTCGTCAAGAAGCCTGAGTTGTGGTGTTGAACGGGTGAACCAGCCTGCGGGCAGCAGGTTCATTTGATTTTGGTGCAGGTGAGACTCCATGCTCTGTGGCTGTTATACAGCCCCCTCCCTCCAGGAGTAGACAGAGTAGTTGGGCGGAAAAGCATGGAAAAAAATAATTAAACCACAAATATGAGGATGGCTGTTTCCTGGCTATAGTGCACCCACATTCTCAGCCTGGTGTCCCATGGTGCCTGAAAACACTTGGTATCACAGGATAAGCCAGTGTTGAAGAACGTGAAATAAATGACACAGCAAAATTGTAGAAAGATGATCTCAACATGGAGAACTGATTTCTTTTTCTGTCCAAGGCCACTAGGTTCCTTAAGGAATTAATAGAGTGGCATAAAAAGGCAAATTCGTCTGTTTCCTGAGAAAGTGGTAATAAATTTATGCAGATATCTTAAAAATGAAGACCAGAATGAGCAAATTGGTATTATTAAATAAGCCTAGAAGATGCCTGACTTTTCAGGCTCTGAGAACTTTTAATGCTTTGCAGAAACCTGGCAAAATGGAAGGTGGGAGATGAAATGACCTCAAGCTTTGAAACATCCACCCCTTCTTTGAAACACCCACACGTTCTTTGAAACACCCACCTGTTCTTCTATCTGCACAGAAGCCTTGGCCTTCACTTCCCATATCTCCTCCTGTCTCACTTCTGCTTCCTCACGGAGATGCTCTGATCTGGTAGTCCAGAATACTGGCCATCTTGGACATAATATTTTTGCATCCACAATCCATCAGAGGCCCTTTCTGCACATGAATGAGCAGTCAATACTAGCTGAATGAATAACACATGCAAATTTAGAGCTGTGGTTAGCAGCAGGCACAGAGCCAGCCCCTTCCCCCAGCCTCTGTGGAGTGAACAGAGAGATTACAGGGCACAGGTGTCTCCCCACAGGCTCGGAGGAGGCCTTGGTAGGAGGGCGCTCAGTTCTTGATGACAGGTGGTGGAAGTAGACTGATAGCCACCTAAGAAGTCAGAGAATTATATAAAGTGGTTATTCAAGTTTTCTTCCCCCAAATGAATAAAAAGAGTGACATTTAGAAGGCCCACTTTTAGATCACTGGGAATGAGTCATAAATGAATAGTTTCCCTACAGAGCTTCTGAATAAATAAAGTGTATCTTGGGCCAGGCAGACAGTACACATGTGTGGTGTTAAAGAGGTTCTGCCCCCTCAATGGGAATTGTAAAAAGAAAGAAAGAAAAAGCAACTCTCCTGTGTGAGCTGGTGAGAACAGGGAGGTGGGCCTGCACCATGGCGTAGGGTGCGGCTTCTGTGGTGTACTGGTCTCCATCCCCCTTTGTAGTGGTGTTTAGCAGCTCTTTCCATATGGGGTAAGGGGGTGAGAAAGGTGTAAGAGGATAAGAGGTTGGAAAAGCTGTAAAGAGCAGCATAAAGGGCATGTTTTTATGGGGCTTGAGGAGGAGATCTGAGAAGACCTGGAGCTCAACCAAACAGCACAAGAACCTGTCACCAGGGTCTGACACAGAGCCGAGGCCTTCCAGGGATGCAGCCCTGAGAGAAACATGGTTTCTGCTCCTCAGAAGACTGCACACTGTCCCAGATGTTTCTTCCGGGGTAGCTTTCTATGACCCGAGTCCCACTTTCCAGAGCATGAATTTGTGGCACTGAGACATCTGATATTTTCAGGAGCATGAGCACCAATCAAATGGAAGGGTAAGGAAGTGAGGAAGGAAGAAGAGAGACCCAGAGAAGATAGGCAGACCAGGGAGCTGCAAGGTCTGGGGCAAACTCCAAACAGTAAAGGTAGTCGGAAGGGCACCACAGGACTCCCAAACCTGCATACTCAAGGGATTCTGCCACCCACCACTTAAAGACAAAGCGTGCTCTTAGTGTGGAAGATCTTTCATAAGAGGATTGTGTACAGAGGGAAGAGAAAGGATAGAGTTTCCCAATGAAACACCCCAAATAACCTATCCCCTTGTGAGTAAATGCCAGGCTAGAGTTGGCCAAAGTGGGGCTGCTGAGGCCCAAAAGCTTGCCACAAGTCTGAGGCACCTTCTGTCAGGGAACCATAGGAAAGGAGCAAAAGGGGCCAGGCAAGTGTGGGATGAGAGGAGGAAAAAGTAAAAATCAAGATAAAGTGCCATTGTCAGTCTCCTTGTGTGTCTCTCGCCACGTCTCTTGCAAGTGTCTCTACATGTTTCCAACTCTGTGCATCTCTCCAAGTCCCCCAAGTCCCTGATGCATGTCCACAGCTGAGAAGCAAGCACACCCTCCTCCACATGCCGCTCTGCCCCACGTGTCTCCCCTGCTGTGTCCTCCAAGTGTTCTATATCCTCACCTGGTTGTCAGCTCTGGCCCTCATTGGGTGGGGCAGGGACCCTGGGCCCTCCCCTTTTCGTTGGCATCCTCTGTTACACAAAGAGTAGGAAGAACTGGATGTGGAGGGATAGGCAGAGGCCTTGGGGAGGGACCCAGTGGAACCCAGTGGGTGTTAGGCCAGTTTCCCATGTCAGCGTGGGTTTGGCGGGTAACCTCACTCCCCGTGATGAACTAGGCATCTCAGTTTTCCACAAACATAATGTTTTAATTCTTCAGAGAGCAGAGAATCTAAAAATTGTTGGGTTCATATCCCCAGCAGGAAGCTTAAAGATAGCCTGTACCTTCTGCCCAGGAAAAAATACACATATTTCTTCTCCCCCTACACTAAATTTTACAATTTCAAGAATTCCATGTATTCTCTGGGGTTTACATGTATGGATGTGAGTCAGATCTATTCATCTATCATTGTCTCTCTCTCTGTCTATCTATAGGGAGTCAAAACCTTAAAATAGTTGTAGTTTGGATTCCTGAGGAATTTTGTTTGTTTTTCTCATTCTCTAATATGGAGATACTCTGCCTGTTTAACACAGCTGCCAAGAGCACAGGCAGAGACAGAGCACTCACACCCTGTGCCTCTCTGTAAGTTTTCGAGCTGTGTGTGGGTGTTGAAGGGACGGTCAGTTTTCTCTGTTAGGAATTTACAACTAATTCAATTTTAAATAGAGTTTCTATTAGAACCTAGTGAAATCAAATAAAAACATAAATGTTTAATCATGATTACCAAAAAAATGAGTGACTTTTGCCTTTACTTTCTTTTCAGAATGAGTGCTCGAGTTGCTCTGTGACTGAAAGCAGAGCCTGCTGAGTTTTGGAGAGGAGAATTCCCTTCATTTTACAGAAAAAAATCTGTGCATTCACGCAGAAGGACTCAGCAGTGACTACAGGGGTAGACTGCCCTTTTCCTCATGATTCTACGCTTACCAAGTCTGGCTCTATGTCCAGGAAGGGACAAGCGTGTGCTGCCTCAGTTGGGGCCAGTCTTGGCAAAGGCAGGAAGCCGCATGGGACACGGTGACCCAGAGGGTGGGTGCACAGGAGGTCACCACTGTCTTTGCCGACTACCTGTCTCCACCCACATGAGGACATTCTCTTTAGTGCCTTTCACACTGAATCCTGTTAACCTGTGCTGGGGAAGAGAAGAGAACAGGAGGAGTCAGGCAGCCGGGTGAGGGAGAATGGAGCCAACTGTCCACTAAAATCCCCCACTCGCCTTCCTCACACCATTATCTTTGATCTACCTCTAAGGGAAGCTGTGAGGACAAGGAAGGCACTTTTCAAGACCCGACCAGCATTGTCCTATACCTACACTCCCGATAGATACGTGACTGGCAGGCAATGTCATGGTGGTAGATACAGTTAGAGAAATAAGGTGCATTTCTTACTCATTTTGCCTCTCCACATTGTTCCCTCTTCTCTTGAATGCCTCATTTGGAAAGTTCCTTATGAGTTCGGAACAGTCTCTGATGATTTAGGATAGTTCCCCTGTTTGTATTTTCACATGCTTCCATGAGAGTATCGTTAATTCTGCTGACCATCTGCTGTGGCTCTCGCCCACTGAATTTATACTGTCTGGGGCTGCCAGCCTCCTGTCAGATTCCTCAGGCATCAGTCGTGTGTCTTACTGAGGATGGCTGTGAAATAGGAAGAACTACTCTGTCTGAAATAAACTATTAGAAGCTTAATGCCAATTTTGGGGGGGGGAATGGGGAAAATGTTGGTAACTATACTTGTCATCTACAGATATCTAATTTCCTATCATCAGGGAACAGAGTATTTGTTTTGTTGTAAAAATTGTTTTTCTGGAAATTTTACAGGGGAGAGAGTTTTGTGGTCATGTAGTGAGAGCCACCGCCCTAATACTTATGTCTCTGGTAGGACATGTATGAGGGGCAGGCACGCGTGGGATGTGCCCGAGAGTGTGTCTCTGGCTGGGCAGGACTTGAATTCTCTGTGACCCAGGACTCTGCATAATGTGAATTTCCTTTCTTATTTAACTTAAAGACAAATTTATTGTAAGCTGGCGTCTCATTTTATGCATTTATGCATAGTTCCTCAAACTAGCAAAGCAGGTGAAATTCCCTTCTTCCTCTTTATTTTTTACATGTGAAATGTTACCATAGTGTTTGCACGTTGCTGAACAGAGTATAAGACTTTTATGGAGAAAGATTTAAAAATATTTACAATAAATTATTTTTGCATCCACATTGTTGTATTCACATTTGCTTCGTAAGTATTGGTTCTCCAGGGTTGTGAACTGGGCTGGTGTTTTCTGGTAGTAAATGATGTTGGAAGTGATTTTTTTTCCATTTTCCTGAGGCCAGCTTCCCTTTTTGAGTGAATAAGATTGAACCGGAGTGGGCGGGTTGGGTGGACAGTCTTCTTCTGTATTCCACTGAGAGTAGGGAGACCCCTCTCCTTGCACTTCCTCTGGCGCTCTCCCTGACAGAATCCGTTGTCTAAAGGGTTTGGGGTTGGGAGAAGGGCTGGCTCCTTTCTGGAGGTGGGACAGGTTTGGGTTTGCTCTTTGCTTTTCACTTGGAAAACACCAAGGTGCAAGTAATTCCTGGAGTTTTGACCATTCCAAGTCACAGAGGGGATTTTCTATAGGTTTGACCTTCTGCCCTAGTGATGTGGAAAGAACTGAACTTTGTGATCAAAGCATTTTGAGGTTTGGGGGAAAGATAGCGCTTGCATAGGCAGCAGTCGCCCGTTATCCATGGGGTTCCTGAGGCCACAGATAGCACTGAACCCTATATAGGTGTTTTCCCCTATATATACATATATATACATATACCCCTACCTGTGTAGAGTAGGCAAAATTTACAACAATAATAAAATAAAACAATTACAGCAAAATGGTATAATAACATGTGGCTTCTCAAAATATCCTATTGTATGTAATATTTGAGGACCACATTGACCGTGCAGAACTGAACTGGAAAATAAAACTGAAGAGCAGACTATGCTCTTGGCTGTGCTGTGGGAGGGATTTGCTGGTGGTCACACATCTGGACAATGAGCAGCATGCCAGCTGCGTAATAAGGCTTCAACACATCCGTGAAATAATGAAGGATTTGAGAAGAAAAACTGCTCTTTTCTGGAAGTGACTTATATATGCACAGAAAGCATAAAACTTCCCAACCTGAGCCCTGTCTGTAAACTGGCCCAACTCTTCATTGCCTGTCTGTTTAGTTTCATAGATTTTCTAATGATGTGTTTGCAGGAGAGACCGATGAAGACAAAGACTGTAATAAAAAGCGAAGCAGCTTGTCACTTCATTATGGAGTCAAGCTGGGGAGGGATCAACACAGATGAAACAGGTAAAAACAAAACAAACAAACAAACAAAAAAAACCTAGGTGTTAAAGTGGATAAAGAGAAACTGTAAGGTTGTGGGGGGTCAGAAAGCAGTGGTCTTTATAGTGTAATGGAGAAGCTGTGCCTAGGACATGGGACTCAAGCTGAACCCAGAGCCTATGGTGAGATTTGAATACAGTTTTACCTTCCTTAACACATCTCTTAGGAGGAGGAGGCTCCATTCTCTCCTTCCCCTTAGATGTGGACTCTAGATATGGACATGAAGAATCTGATCAGTGCTGAGAAAAGTGGGAGAAATCTGTTTTCCCTTCTCTGTTCCCAATACTGTTTTACAAATTAATTCACATTTAAACTGCATTGCTAGCAGTTGCATTCGCGGACTTCATTTACTTCTTTTCTGAGAGATTATGTACTTTTAGCATCAGAAGGCAGCCCCTTTGTCTTAGACTTAGGAAGCCTAGCTCTGAGGATGTGGAACAACAGCCTAGATTCCACATTTCTGGGGAGCAATTCTTAGCCCACTGGACATGCACCACCCATGGCCTCCTACCTGGTGGGCATCCCAGGGGCATGCTCAGCTCATGCTGGGCAGATTTGTGGGAGTCCACAAGGTCACAAGTGGTGAGGGCCAAGAGATGAGTTGAGAGGTGCATCATTAGATTGTAGAGAGTCTCTGGGGATGATAATGACACTCACTGCTTCCCTGTCGCCCTCTCTAGGAAAAGGGGGAACTCTCACTGACCCATTTGACAGTTGGCAGAACCAACGTATGCTTAAATCAAGTGGCTTTCGAACAGCTTTCTGAAGGCAAGAGGCTGGCTTGGACAGGAATAGAGTTGAATGAATGTAAACAGACTCTCCTTTTCTCTGCAGATTCCTGTGGAGCCCCGGTGACACATGGTGCCTGTCTACCTGTGCCCTTCCACCCCTGAGGATATTTGATGCACCTGCCACACCAGGTGTCCTACAAGCATGACATTCAAATTTGTTGTTAACTGTAGATTTTCCTGACCTAGGCTTGCCCTTTTTTGGTAGTTTTCAGTTCTAAATAAGATTTATTTACTGACTAAGGGATTATTTATAGGTGCTAGTATGAACGTGAAACGGAAACCACAGAGCCTGCAGTGGCGCGTAAAATGTGCCTCTGTGAACTTTGGCTATGGACGGGTTTTAGACCAGCACAGGGGAGGGGAGTTTTTTTTTTTTTTTTAATCTTATTTATGACTTGAGGGAGCAATTTAAGTGCTCAACCTCAGTTTCTTTATGAAGAATAGGGATTCTCAAACTGAAAGTTAGCATCTGCAACACCTTGAAATTGTGTACAAATAATGTGTGTGTGTGTGCTTGGGGGAGCAGGGGAAGGTAGATGTGCATTTTCTGTGAAGCGGGGACACAAACTTTCATCAGTAATCCTGAAATCTGTGGAAAAATTGGTCAGCATTATATACAGAAATATTAAGCACTTCAAAGCCCCCCCCCAAGCCTCTCTTGCTATTAAACAATTCCCTTTCATAACCCCTCTAAATTTCATTATAAGACAACAACATTCTTTGGCTAAAAATTTATATTTAACATGTTCCTGACAAACAGCATATACTATTTGTGACAGGCAGTACATCCATAGGATAAGATCTGAACAAATACCATGTTGTACATTTAAATCAACTTCCACGATGGACCAATTTCCAAGTAAACGACTCTAATATAGAACCCGGCCATTTTGTATTTCTGCTTTTCTGAAGTCTACCAGATGACCCTGCGTCTTGAGACACATCAGCACATTATTTTTCTCCATGCATCCTAAAGAGTTTTGTTTCCTTTTGCTCTTTTGATATCATTTATTCAAGGTCTATGGCAGATGATACGTTAGATATAATCCTCCACTGAATGGGTCAAAAAACTAAGCTTCCAATTTACATGCGGAAGGTCACAGAATGAGGAAAAGATAGAACCAGGATTTGAATCACTGATTATGTTGACTTGTCTCCATAGTTTTCCCCTAAGCCTCTAGACCCATATTACATCTCCTACAGTATCTCTTGCTTCCACACATGCCTCCCTTTGAACTTGAAAGAATCCAGATCAAAGGTCAAAGTTAGGCTTCCTGGTGAAAGAATTTTGCTAAAAACAGCAAGTTAATGAAGGACTAGATATCAGGATAGAGTGGAATCTTTAGCTGAAAACCATCAGCGGATGGTTGAAGTCTTAGCAAAACTGTGTTGACAACATCAAACCTCAAATCACTGGGTTTATCCCCACTGGGTACTTTGCACATTTTAAATAGCAAAGTTATTTAACTTTGGTTACTTTTGAGGACAGAACAGTAGTTAGACACAATGCACCTATGGCTTGTCTCAACAAAACTCAACTATTTTAGCATTCCTTAAATAAAGAATGTGGTCATGGGTTAAATAAAAGGAAGTTGAAATCACAGATACGAATACAAAAATAGTTTAATTTGCTAATTGCTTTTAGTAATTGTTCTTATCTAATCTATGGTTTAATATTTCCACATCATTTATTAATAAAAGCTTTTATGAGTTATAATCAGATATATTCTAAGCATGTTTGTCTAGGGCAGGAATCTGCCTACTTACCTTTCTGAAAATGTCCAAACAATATTTTTTGTTAATTCTTATATTGTGTGACAAGTATGGTGGCCACCAGAGAAGAAAGGTCATGAAATAGTGTAGTGGGGCAGGAGCTCTTGTGGCAGGTGAGTGAGACATGCACATGTCCAGGGTAAAGCTGAAATCCCAAAGTTATATAGCTATGCAAGGTAAATCATTAAAATTTGAATTTAAAAAGTTAACCAACATTAAAAACAAGAGTCATCAGCAAGAGTCATCAGTAATGTTGCTGTGTGAATGGGAAATAAATTGTCATTTTATTAAGTCACTAAAATGTTATTTTTGGCTTTGCAGGACCTACGTCTGTCGAAAGCACTCTGTTCTGTGGTTGAGCAGCTGTAGAAGACATGTAAACAAGTGAGCCTGGCTTAGTTCCAATAACGTTTTATTTATTAAAACAGGAGGTTAGATTTGGCCAGAAGGTCACGGATTGCTGACCCCTGATTTAGGGTTGAGACATATTTTCTATGAGCACTGAAGAAAAAATGAGAAAATAAGTAGTCATGGTATACAGAGAAGCATTCATTAGAGGAGTGTGTAGGGGGTTATTTTTCCATGTGGAAATTTTATTCATGACACAAATACGTTTATCATATGACACAGGTTCTTTTATGTAGAATCTTGGGAGCACACTGAATTGGAAGCCAGGACATCAGGCTCTGGATGATTTTCTTATTAAAATTTCAGGGGAGAAATATAAAGTTTTTTTTTAAAGATTTATTTATTTATTTATGCATACAAGAACTGGGGTGTAGACCAGAGGTGTGGGGACTGAGAGGATTCGCCAGAAAGAGTGGGGAGCAGAACAGGCAGGTCTACTGAAATACACTGCTGAGGGGAGCCCGGGTAAGGCAGGAGAGGTCTGCTGCACCATGTGGGTCACCACCCTGGCTGGGGATTGAATTTGTGCTGCAGTGGCTGTGGATAGCTTCATAGTGCTGAGACTTAATCCCTTGCACCACCAGAGAGGCCCCTAAAGGTTTTTTTTGTTTGTTTGTTTGTTTAAATGGGTTTAAATCATGTAGAAAATTATGTAAAACCTGACCTGGAATTTCTGATTTCAACCCAAACACACCATGAGGGTCAATGAGTCAAGAACACTGCAAAGGACTCTGCTGAGAGGAGCGGAACAGGAGGACACTGCAGGAGGCCCCCTGGAAGGCTATGAGCGAAGGCTTGAGTCAGAACACAAGGAATGGACAGCCTGGGCTACACTCAGTATGATGGGTGAATTTTCCCTGTGTCCTCAGAGAACAATGACACAGACATTTTATGAGAAGAGTCTAGACAAAGGAGAACTCTTGTGGCGCACACAGCCATAGAAGACCAGGGGGCCCTTCCCACTACCGAGCAGAACAGCCCATTTCCAAAACAACTTGCAACCAAAGATGGTCACTCCTTTCTCAAAGACTGGTGTGTAAAATATTTGGTTGATCCTTGGCTGTTGGATATTGAGCAGGATCTAAGAGTCTCTGTGGTTTGTCAACCACGTCCTGCAGAGATGCCTCAGGAAGAGCTATAGTGTGTGTGAGGGGGGCAGCTGGAAGGGTTGGGTGCTCCACACCTGCTTCCACCGAAGTCCCCTGCCCCCAGCTTTTATTTGTTGGTGTTAAACAAGGGTTATTCCAACCGCTTCATTATAAATGGGAAAACTGAGTCTCAGAAGAAGGCAAGCGCACACGTGGCTGCTGCAGGGAGTGAGAGATTTTATCAGGCATGAGAAGTTCATATTCCTCTTCTGCAGAAGGTGTGTGCTCGGGGGAGCAAGTCACCCGGACAAGAGAATACTCTGTCTCTGTTTCTCCCGACAACTTTCTGGGCTTCTCAGGCTTGCGGGAAACATTCTCATAGAACTCCTCAGCAGAATTCCCGGATGGCCTTCTCCTGGGGATACTGTGGTGGATGACAGTGTAGCACAGATCCTCTGTGGAACTCTGGTCATCGTGGCCCTGATCAGCAAAGGAGAACCTTATCAAGATTAGCCTCTTTCCATTCCCTTCATGCTTAAGTCTCAACACAGGCAACCTGGGCAAAGTTTTCCACTACCACCTCCCCTCTATCTCTTGGCCATCATTGCTAAATGGCGACCCAACCCAGCCATTAGCTCACCAGCAGTTGCTCATGCTGGCCCAGGGGGTTATCCCATCTGGTTGTTTCTGCCTGGTGTTCTGGAGAGACCCCTGACCTCTCCATATATTCCCAAAGTCTCAGGGTCCTGACAGCAGCCTATTTTGATACCCAAGATGAATCTGATGGCATCTTAAAGTGATTGGTTGTGATATTTAACCACCCATTTAAAGGAATTTGTAGTATTAAAAAGAGAAACATTCAATGGAATCTTGGAAGATAAAAAGTAGAGCAGCAAAGTACAGGGGAAAGAAAGTGGGCTTTGGTCTTGATTCATGCCCTGCATCTTGTCAGCTGTCTGGCTATGGGGGATGACCACTTAGTCTCTCAGCAACTTGAAAGATTAAGTGTGTACTTGGTATGATGAGTGAAGCTTTCTTGTGACCTAGAGAACAATCACAGGGACATTTTATAAGAAGAGCCTGGGAAGGAGAGGTACTTCTTGTGGCACATAGCCATAGGGGAGCAGGGAGCCCTTCCCACCACTGAGCAGAGCAGCCCACTTCCAGAGCTAGCTTGTAAATTGGGAGAAATTACAGTACCAGTCTTACAGGGTTGTTGTGAGGGTTACATGAGATGACGTATGCAAAGCACTCAGATGACTGCCTGGCATAAACCAACTGTTCAATACCTATCAGTTCCTATCAATAAGTTGCATAACAGAAGTGGCTATTGTTTTGCAACAGTTCCTCCATACAGGCCCAGGGCTCATAAACACTGGCATCTAAAGTCTTTCTATATATACACATTGATTCTCAGTGATATACACCTGATATGTACAGTGTAATGAAATATTATCAATTAAATAAGATAAAATACAAATAGACCGCACACATACACACAAACAAAATCTTTCATTCATATTAATATCAGAAGGGACCCTAGAAGTCAACTTCTGCCATCTGGGGTGTTTGCATTTTTACCAAAAGACTCAGAGAATTTATTACCTGGGTGGGAGGAGACGATATTTCTTCATCTGGAGAAAGAAAATACAGTCAATGAATTTTTGCTCATGGGGAGATATGAGGAGGCAGAAATAAGCAACCCACGAGCCAAGGAGCAGCTGCAGCAGCCCTTATCAGCTAATCTTGACCTACGGCACATCTCTGAGGAGCGAGGCACAAGCTAACAGGCACAGCTGCACTCAGTGGCCAGATGGAGAATGGAGGGAAAAATTTTTGATGGGTTTTGCATAGGAAATAATAGTTGGGCCTTTTCCTTCTTCCTCTCTCCCTGTCCCACCTTACATAAAACTCAATGCATACCTGCTATGTACCATGTACATAGGGAGACAAAGAAGGCCTCAAAAACAAAGACAAAACAGTCTCTGTCCTTGTGGGCCTCACAGGTTAACTAAGGAGGCAGACAAGGGCTGAAGAGAGAGCAGAGAAAGGCTCTCCCTTCTACTGTTGATGGTAGCAGTGTGTTGATGGTAGCAGTGGTGCTCAAGGAAAGATTTGCAGAGGAGGAAACTTTTAAGCTGAGCATTCCCATTCCTGAACTTGCAGGCAGAAACAAGACACTTTTTCAATAGCCAATTTACTATTTAAAAACAATGGCCTCTGGCCACTCAGCCAAGAGGTAAATGGATATACTTGCTACCCTCTTGCAAACACACCTATGGAAGCCTCATGAAGCCACCCTTCAGGAGGTGGGGGTGCCCCTGTGAGCCATCTTATTTATCCATACGATAAATAAGGACCGGCATCTCAGATCTCATGCCTGCACAGATTCCAATGGCCCTAGGACTTCCCTGACTATCCCTACAGGAAGAAGGTCCAAGAGTTTTGGCATTAGAGGTCTTACTCCTACTATGTTCTGATCTGGTACATATTGGGGCTTCTGGGGGCCCATGTTTCCCCTGGGTGAAATAGGAGTATGAAGTTTGTATTTTTATTTACATGCATTCCAGAGCTAATTTTAAAATTCAGAGTGAATGAACTGGGCTCTTTTCTGAAACCTAGGAAGGCAATAGCAAGACTCCTTTTGTTTTCTTCTTTAGAAATGCAGTGGCCTGTCTTCACCACCCCCTCATCCTTGAATTCTGTCTCCTTAACTTCACCCTTGATCTGTCACCGAACAACACTGCGTCAGCCTCCTAGGTGGTCTTCCAGCATCACTCTTGCCTCTTGTAGCTATAATCTGTTCTCGGAAGCAAGCTGGGTGATGCCTTTAATCATGCCCCTTGTTTAAATTCTTTCAGGACCTCTTGCATCTGTCCAGACAAAGTGCTCAACTCTGACCTTGACAAGACCCTGTCCAGCCTCTGTGTTCTCCATGCTCACACTGGTCTTTTTGAAGTTCCTTCTAAGTAGTTCTACCCCTACCTTTTGCTTTTATTGTCCTCAGTTAACTTTTTGAGTTTCCAGGCCTCAGGGACTAACCGAGGGATAAGGAGCTCAAGGAGCTCACCGTTGAGTAGAGAAAAAGATACAGACAACTGGACAAATGGCAGCAAAATGTGAAAGAATTATACTAGAATATGCCCAAGGGGCTTTGGGAGCACAGAGAAGGGGCAGTTTGGAAGTGTACACCATCAAAAGTGAAATTGATCTGGAAGCTGTAACTTACTTTCCTTTAGGGAATTTTGCCTTGCTTTAAATATGTGTAATTTTTTCCTGTAAAAGAAAAATAAAGTAAATACGGTATTTCAATCTCCAAAAACTCTCAAAGGAAACTCATCTATAAAAACTTACTTTTAACTCTAATTTTTTAAGGCTGTAGACCTTTTATAGTACCTCCTTCAGCACAGAGAGATAACAGGCTAGAAAAAGGTACAATGAAGGATGAGTCCAAGTGGAAATCTCTTCTGCCCCTTTCTCCTTCTCGCTCTCTCTTTCTTTTTCTCTACCCTGCCCTATTCTGCCTTTTTAAAGTCTGATATGGAATTTATTTATAGGCAGAGAACAATGGTAATGTGATAAGTAACTTTTTGGAGATTTTTTTTCTGATAAAATATCGATTTCCTTGATAAAATATCAAGTGATTTAGGAGCCATGGTTATTTCCAACCCCAATCTCCAATGCAACATCTCCAAACAAGCAAGCAAGCAAACAAATAAGTGCTTCTTCCTAGCTGAGCTCAAAAGTAACTTCCCTGTGTAAATGATCCCGGAAAAACACAATATAAATATAACAAGAGCCTGTTATCATCTCAGGAGACAAGAGCAGCACCTGCTGTGAGGATGACCGCATGTCCTGATTTGTTCAGACAGCTTGGTTAGTGTCATTATCAAGCACTCAGTGACCCTTCGCTATTTTATCACACCTTTCACTTTCAAAATTCTATGAATTATACAATTACCCTGGCTATTAGTTCTCTGTGCTAGAGACAGAAAGGTGTGCTTCTGCACTAGGAGACTCCAGGACTTTCAGTGCGATTGAGGGTCTTTTTCTACATTGGCAGCCAGTTTCATTATTGCTGTCCTGTGAGTGGCACGATCCACCCTTGAGACGACCGTTCCTGTTACCTACTGAACATGCAGCGTCACTTCCCTGACGATTGTGTCTGGGCTAGCAACAGGTTTCCTCTGTGACCACAGCCAACAGGGAGTTCAGAGGCTACTTACAGTAAATACCACATTGAAGCCACACTTAGGGAAGTAACTTCTGAAAACAATTCTCCACTCACCACGGGAGGCAGACACACCCTTCAGCCATGTGGCAGTCCCAGCACCTGAAATACCCGAGAGGTGACACCAGTCACAAGGTTTGTTTCTGCAGGTTGTTAGGGTGATTCCCCCCACTTTGCCATTTCTGTGGAAAATCATTTTCCCCCCAACAGAGTGTTCATCTTGGGTGACTTGGGCTTACCTACCATGCTAGCACACCCCTGACACCCATGACTGTAACTGACACTGGAAATATAAAAATAACACCGTCAACTCCTAGCTAGAAGAGGAAATTTCTGCTGTATTCCCAGTTAAGGGAAAGGACTTGCTTGTTCCCAATCCCAGTGGTTTATTTGGCCCCTTGTGATGAAGAACATTAAGAGTTATCTCCAAGAAATCAAGGTACAAGCATGTGGGTATTCTAGAAACTTCTTTCAGGTACAGATTAAGCAATATTTCTAAAGGACTCCACTGCACTCCAAATTTATGCTATTTATGCCACACTATAACTTCTGCTCATATGTCTATGTCCTCCTGCATCAGAAGTTCAACTTCACAAGATCAGGGAACATACCTATTCATCATGGTATGTGTCATAAACACATGCCACAGTACTCAGAGCCCAGTAAAAATAGATATTTGATAAATGATTGAGTAGCCATGGACAGAGCAACTCTAGCTCAGGAGATCATCCAATGATCAAAAAGCCCTTTGTAAAGATCTGTACATAACAGTTTTACCAGGTAACAACATTTGGAAATTACCATGCAAAAATATCCCCTCCAGTGAACTTTCCCAGGGATTTCCCTCAGAAAGGCAGTGGAAGAGAGGCTGCTGCATGTGACCTTGGCTGTGGGTACTAGTATGGCTGTGTTCTGACAGCCTCCAGGATCTAGAATCATAAGAACCTTTGGGGCTGAGAGGTAGGGAGGCAGTTCTTCCTTTACTTCAGGATATAGTCAGAGTTAAGTGCTTAATTTATATCTTCTGGATAAAGAAAAACTGGAAGGAAATCACAGAAACATTGATGCTAAGAAATCCAGATCGCTGAGGAGAAACAGGAGTGAGAAGGAAAGAGATGGTGGATTTTGAGTTACTGGATGTAGGTTTATGAAGCCACACTTTCTCATTTTATAAAATGAGGATACCTCTGTTGCTTCCCTCGTGGAAGCATTGTGTCAAATAAAGTTAAATATAAATAGCTATTTGTAAGTTGATTATTTTACCCACTTAACTTTTCTGCTATAGTTTCTTGCATTTCAATTTGGATGCTTTAGTTTGGGATGAAGGGGGAATCTCAATGGCACCCGACCACATGCCAGCAATTCCAGGTTCTTGTATCTTAACTGAGGATCTTGGATCCCCAGTCTACTCAGTTTCTCTCTTCTCTATATATGGTCCTTCTAGCCTGTTCCAGCATTTGTATGATTTATCATATGTCTTGTTATGCCTCCCCCAAATACTGATATATGATCCTTAGATTGCACTGTGGAAATGCATCCTTTTCAGGGGGCCTCAATTCCTAACACAGGCCTTGGCTCCTTCTGAAATCATGGGAAGGGTGAGGAAAACTCTATGAGCCACAGAACAATCAGCTTTGCCACCCTTTAGGATTCTTGGACCCTGATACTAGTTTCATACTTTAATGACTCCATGCACTTGAAAGGTTTGATGAGAAAGACTTGGTTTAACTGCACTCGGGTAATCACAAATGATTCTCTCCACAAACCTTTCAACAACTGTAGTGACAAGGGGGATGTGGTTATCACCTCAGAAATAGAAGCTTGGAGCTTAAAAATGAAATGGCCAAGACAGAGCTCGAGTACAAAGGTACATGAGCTAGACAAAGACACAACAGGTAATGAGGGTCTGATTTCCTGTGATAAGGGTTTGGTGCCTAACCAAGCATCACATCTCCTGTCAAAGCTTCAAAATGTTTTATTCTCTGTCTTCATGTGGGTTTGTGAAGTCCAGGATTTGAAGGCTCCGTTCTTCCTGGGCAAAGATGGAAGTCTTTTGTTGGATTTGCTCTTACTTGGGTAGTCTCTGGGGTTTTACTTTCCCAGATTCCAGATTACCTCTTGAGTTTTCCACTGCCACTTAAAACAACAAAGGAATAAGCCAAGCCTTTCCTCTCTAGGTTTCCCACCTGACTTCATAATTTTTCCAAGTTTCCTCATCTCTCTTATTTGTGTTGATACTGGAATCACCTGATACTGGATATTTGTGTTGATACGGAAATTCCCCTTGGCACTCACATTGTTAAATTGCCCTTCTGAAGTATAGGCCACAGTCTATCTTTGATCTGCCCTTTTCTGTATTGCCACAGCTCTAGTCTACCAACGTTCTCCAAAGTCTCCATATGCAATCCATCCTAAATCATTTACTCCCATATGTCTGGAAGACCTTGTGATGATCCCAAGAATATCAGTGTGTGGACAGACCTATCTGTTTGGTGCAGTTTTAGGGGCTGTACTTGGAACACAAAAGGGTATTGGCCTCATCTCATGTAAATCACCTTCTTTTACACAAAGCATGAAGGCTAAAACCTTGGGAACAAAGGTTTAAATAAATAAGATAAATTCATTTATTTCATTGTTTGGGCTGAGTGTCTGTATAGCCATCTTTTCTTTTGCGGGTGCTAGGGTTATGGAGGAAAGAAATGCTCAATTAACACTAATGATATGCTTGCTATTTACTATACGTACCATATATATACTATACTTACTACTTACCATAATATATGTAACACTAAATACACTGCATGTGTATACATATATACCATGTATACTTGCTACTTATACTTCTAACTAAATGTGTACAAACTATATGTTGTATATATTTTATATAATGCCTGAATAAATCCATGAAGTAGATGCTATCATTCTATTTTTTGTTGAGGAAATGGAGGCCAAAAAATGTGAGACAAATTGTCCAAGAACTCACAACCAGTAGTGGGAAAGGCTGGGTTTGGTTCTGGCAGATTCTTTCCTCTGTGAAAGGTAAGTGCCAGTCTACTCTTTGGGGGAATTTCTTCAACTTTATAATAAATATGATCTTCACAGGGCCTCCCTGGTGTTGCAAAGGGTTAGTCACAGCCCTATGAAGCTACTGGCAGCCACTGCAGCACGAGTTTGATCCCCAACCAGGGAGGTGACCCACATGGTGCAGCTGACCTTTCCTGACTCGCCCACTGCTCCCCTCAGCAGTGTATTTCAGTTAATCCTCCTGGTTTCAGTTTCCCACTCTGTCTCTGGTGAATCCTTTCACCCCTACCCCACACCTCTGACCTGTACCCTAGTTCTTGTATGCATAAATAAATAAATCTTAAAAAATATTTAAATTTGATATGCACAGACATGGTAGGGGTATGCTGGATGATAACTGGGTGGTAGGGGTGAAGGTGAAAATGAGATCCAACTAAATACACGATTTTTGAGTATGTTAAGGGAGACATTTTAAATCAGCATGGAAATGAAGATTCTGGGTTAACTAACTTTTCAGAAAAGTTGCATTTGTATCTGACACCACTTATAGACTGTATGGGGCGAAACGAAAACAATGAAGCCATAGAAAGCTAAACTGGGGATTTGTCTCCTGTTGGGATGGGGAAAGAATTTAAACATAAATGCAATGGCAGAAACCAAAGGTTTTCTAGACTTAGTACAGTTTTGTTTAAAATAAAATAAAGTATAAAAAAGAAGACACTATGGAAACATAGTTTTCATAATAATTTTGATAAAGAGCCAATTTCTCCAAAAGTACAAATGCCTTTTGCTATCAATAATACAAATCATAATAAATCAAAATCATAATAAATCAAAATAGACCTAAGTCCAAAGAAAATGGGCAAAAGATGTCACTAGCTCTTCATGGATGACACATAATTAGCCATAAATGGCTGATAGAGATATTAAAATGAAAATAATAAATAGCTGATTTGCTAGTTTATTTTCTTGTTTATACTTTTTCCATTTTTTTTCCAACTGACATATGTTGTCATTATCTTTCACTCCCACACCAAAATTTTAAAAACAAAATTTCAAACATGACATCAATCACTATTTTCTCACTTCGCTCATATTTGTGTTTTGTTTTATTTTTCTTCTCAAGTAATTTATTTCTTTACATTGCCAGTCATTCATCTAACACTTATTGTGTACCTACTGCATGCCAGAAATAAAAGTTCAAAAATGAATAAGAAAAATTTCTACATTTGAGGAGCTTATATTTAGGCATACAAATAAAGATTTATTTATTTTTTTTTTAAAGATTTATTTTATTTATTTATTATATAAGCACTGGGTACAGTCAGAAGCGTGGGAGGGTGAGAGAATTCACCAGAGCCAGAGCGGGGAGCAGAGCAGGCAGAAGGACCGAAGTACACTGCTGAGGGGAGCAGCGGGCAGCAGGAGAGGTCTGCGCGCCATGCGGGACCGGTCTGCGCGCCATGCGGGACCCTCCTCCGGTGGACGGGGAGCAGCTGGGGATCGAACTGCTGCAGAGGCTGCGGGCAGCTTCGCAACCCAGCGCTCAACCGCTGCGCCACCGGGGAGGCCCCAAATAAAGATTTATAATCTGATAAAAATGTAGAGTTGAAGGCTGATAAAGGGCTGTGAAGATCCAGTGGAAGTCTCGGACACATTGACTCTCAGAAAGGAATGTGGGACATTTAGAAGCATTGTTAAACCTCCTTTTAGTGGGGGATATATTAGGTCCCAGCTCCCAGTCACAAACTGAGACTTGGACCAAACAATCTTGTAAAGACCCCCTCTGGCTAGCCCATTCTCCTAGACCACCTCACTCTGTACCTTAAGGATTCCTGTGACCTTGATTGGGGGTGATAATTTTTACAATGGCTGCTTTGATGTTAGTGACGGAATGGCTGAAAGAAAATATCTAATTATTGACGTTTACCACGTGTCTGGCACTATGATATCATTGCATGCACTAGAATCCCTCCAAGGTAGGGATTGTATATTGTTCCCATTTAAAATGAGAACACTGAGGTCCAGAAAGTCACGTCAAGCCAATTTCTTCACCAAATTTGATGGCCTCTGTTTACCTGTTGCCGAGAGAGTGCAATGGACGAAGCCG
Organism: Talpa occidentalis; assembly: GCF_014898055.3. Lineage (NCBI taxonomy): Eukaryota > Metazoa > Chordata > Mammalia > Eulipotyphla > Talpidae > Talpa > Talpa occidentalis. Next base: position 52,789,848 of record NW_023604295.1, on the reverse strand, counting down.
CACATTGGCTAGAAGCTTGTTATTTATTTTGAACTTTTTTTTTTTTTAAGATTTATTTATCCATACAAGAGCTGGGGCAAAGGCCAGAGGTTCGGGATAGTGAGAGAATCCACCAGAGACAGAGCAGGGAGCAGAACAGGCAGATGGACCAAAAACACTGCTGAGGGGAGCAGCGGGCGAGATAAGAGAGGTCTGCGGCACCACTTGGGCATCTCCTTGGCCGGCTGGGAATGGAACCCACACTGCAGAGGCTGCGGACAGCTCCACAGCGCTGCGCTCAACCCTCTGTGCCACTGAGAAGCCCTATTTTGAACTTTTGTGTGACTGAAAGAGTGGTGGTATCTCTGAACTTCTTGTGGGGCAGTAAGAGCTCAGGAAAGCAACCCTTCCTGGCCTTCAGAAAGTCTTTCATCTCTTGGGTGGTGCTGTGTTCCCTAGACCTCCCTTGATAAAGTTATTTCATCTTTCAGTTGTTCCCCACTCCCTGCTCTCTGTGATTACAGGCAGGAAGGCCAATATATCCCAAATTTATGAAGAATTGGACTTGTCAGGTACAGCACACAGTATGCACTTCATTATGGCCAGTTTTTACCCAATTCCCACTGGCACCTCCCAAGAACACATCTCGTTTTCTTTTTCTGGCTGCATTGACCAGGCCAACCCTCCAGGTATCTCTCAGGGGATCTGGACTCACCTGTTCTCCCTTAGAAGAGAGTTCCCCATCCTCTTCCTCTGGGTGTCTCCCCTCAGGCTGCAGAGCCCTCTGCCTGGGCAGCTCCACACTGAGAGATGGGGCTGTGCTGCTTTAGCCACCAGTGCAGAGAGAGCTGAAAGGAGAAGAATCTCTCTGTGAAGGCGGGGAGGAGCCTGAGGGGAGGCGAATCAGAGGTGCACAACTTCCTACAATGTCAGCGCCAGAAAGACCTGGGCGATTAACCAGAGGTCGCTGGTCAATGAGTGCTTCAAATCTCTGGGGAAGCCCTGGTCTGCAACACATATAGGCTTTGGGGTTCCCCTTCAGGTGCTAAATTTATTAAACCACTTTGCATTCTTAGGAAAACCAGAGAGTAAAACTTTGTTTCTAAAAAGAAAAGGTTAAAACAAATGGAGTCAAATCCATTTGTACAAACTAAAAGCAAAACATGTATTTGATAGAAAGAATTTTATCCACAATATATAGAGATTTCAAATCTCACTAAGAAGAAAACACACACACTTTGGCAAGAAAATATAGACTTGATAAATAAATCCACAAAAGACTGTTCAACATCAGAGGCATTAGGAAAATGTCAGTCAAAGCCACAATGTAGCACTTTCACACACCACCAGATTGGCTGGCACAGAGAACAAGATCAAATGCTGACAGGAGGAAGAGCAATTGGAAGTGCCATACGCTGCTGCTGACAGAAGCGCAGAATGGTTCAACCTTTTTGGAAAACAGTATGGCAGTTTCTTAAAGTGTTAAACATAACCTTACCCAACAAGCTGGCAATCCCACTCCTAGGCATATACCCAAGTCTAGAAGTGGGGTGGTGGCCAGGGGCTGGGAATGTCAGAGGCCAGACGCTGGGGTGGCTCTGCACTTGCAAACTCACTGGATCGACCTTGAAAACCAGTAGAGGCTGCTTGCACAAGCTGACCCTGGGCATCAGCCCCCATTCCTAGGTCCCAGGAAGCTGTCTCCTTCAGGTTCCACAAAATATTTGTTGCCCAGGGATGCTCTCTCGGCCTGTGTATTGTTCATGGAACTAAGAGGCCTGTGCGCTGGCAGTGGGAGGACAGTCCTGACACCTCACTACGTGGGGAGTCATAGGGGCTGTGTGAGGGTTCCCCTGCCATCCCAGGAATCAAAGAATCCTAGAGGGTGCAAGTGGATCCAATCCCTCCTCGAGGGAGGGATCGATGAGAAAGGCAGCCCTGAGCTCATTTTAAGGGAATAGGACTAGAAAAAGTTAAAAATAAGCCTTTAAAGAATTGGGGGGGAAGGGAAACTCTCACGTCTTTGGTATTTACTTTTGTCACTGTGTGTCTACAGCCTTGTCATTTTTAGCCAAAAATACCTTTCAGATTTCAAGAGCCACAGCACAGGTGACACCATCCCTGGAGGCTGGCAGAAAGAATGGGCACATCTGGAGGCTGTAAAGAGTTGAAAATCCATGAATAATTTCGAATCGACCGTTTCTATCCTTGGATTCAACTCAATGACCTTGAGAATTGTTTGAATTCGTGAACAAGGAACCAAGAGCAGAACCTGGGAATCTGTGAAGTTCAAACCCATGTTATTCAAGAGCCAACTCTAGGCCTCAAACTCAATTTGCAATCTCCTCCATCATGGCCACTTTCCTACCACCTAATTTTTCTCATTGTAGTTCTCCCTGAGGCAGCTGAACCCAATGTCACTTTGAGACAGTTTTCTCTGAGAGGAAAGGCGGCGAGAATACATTCCCTCCCTCTTCCTTTCAGATGGGCAACCAGGTGTCCTCCTTGGCTCACACAGCCCTGAGGTGCAGCTTGAACCTGTAGGACCAATTTGATTCTCAGAATCTTTTTTTTTAAAGATATATTTATTTACACAAGAACCAGGGTACAGTCCAGAGGCGCGGGAGGGTGAGAGGATTCACCAGAGACAGAGCGGGGAGCAGAACATGCAGACGACTGAAATACACTGCGAGGGGAGCAGCAGGCATGTCAGGAGAGGTCTGCCGCACCATGTGGGACCCTCGCCGGCCGGCCGGAATCGAACCCGCACTGCAGAGGCTGCGGAGAGCTTCACAGTGCAGCGCTCAACAGACTGCACCACTAGGGAGGCCCTGATTGAACAAACTTCTAAATTGTTTATTGGGCCTGTACACATTTTAGAGATACCTGAAAAACATAAATTTCTAATTGAAATTAATGTTACAAAAGAAAACTATAGAGTGGGACTACAGATTTCTGTGAGTTAAGCACCAAGCCTCAGATTTTTTTTTTAAAGATTGTATTTATTTTTGCATAGAAGAACTGAGGTACAGACCGGAGGGGGGCACGGTGAGAGATTCACCAGAGGCTGAGGGGGAGCAGATCAGGCAGATCCACTGAAATCCACTGCTAAGCCGAGCAGCAGGTGAGACAGGAGAAGTCTGCTGTGCCATGTGGGTTAGCTCCCTGGCTGGGGATCCATCCCAGGCCTTAGCAGTGGCCTTGGTGGTGGTAGCACTGAGACTCAACCACTAGGCCACCAGGGGGGCCCAAACCTCTGATTTGTGATGAGAGTCTAGCAACAGGCAAACTACTAAATAAGATCTTATTTTCTCCCTTTTCCTATCTTCTTCATGGTCCATGAATGAAGTCTTTTGTCTCAGAAAAGTGCTTGGTCTCAGTGAGGTCAAACAAAAACAAATGTCTTTGAAAAACAATCTGACCTTCCTTCCCTTGCCTTTAAAATATCCTTGGATCTTAGAGGTTTCTGGTCATGGATAAATGGGACATTTACTCTACCATGAGAGGATCTTAACTTCAATCTTGTGTTAAAACCTCCTTCAGACAAAAGAAAAATATGCGTATCAAACCCTAACTTGAAATTCTAAGTTATTGAAAAGGAAGGCTCTCTTTGTTTCAAAATGGACATGGTTCTGGGAAAATGCCCACCCATCCAAAATCTCTTGAGGAAGACAATGGTTGCTAGAATACCACTGGCAGGATATGGGTGGCTGAACCCTTCCATAATGGGATAAATGACAACGGCACCTATGAAAATCTGGTCTGTAAAAAATAAAACACCAACAGCAACTGAAGCAACAGCATTTTGCTTGCCCCCCAGTCAATGCTTCAAGAATGTCTCAAGCCTTCTAGTAGTGCAGAATGTTTCCAGATCAGCCCAGACCCTCTTCGGCAGTAGGTTACCTCCCTGCTGTGCTGAGGCAGGAGGCATCTCTCCCAGGTACAGGTAAGCTCTTTCCCCTACATCACTGACTCATTCACACCCTGCAGATAGACCGCATCCTGCTCCCTCAGGAAGGCTGCCTTGACCCCCTTGTGCTGGGAGAGGTCCTTATTGGTTCTCTCCCCTACATGCGGTGCATGCATGTTGGTTGGTTTTGTCTACCCTCACCCTGCTTGTTGGTTTTTGTGTATAGTATTGCTCAGTGAGCTCTGAGTCATGAAGACCAGGTACTCTCAGAAACTAGCACTCTCAGAAACTGGTATTCTCAGAAACTAGCACTGTATCTGCAAGAAGAATGTGGCATTGAATTGCTCTGATAGGAAACAACCGGTAATGGCAGGCCAGAGAGATTCATATTCTAAGAATCTCTGTTCTTTTCTGCCATATTCCTCTTGATGTTTTTAGCTAGTGACAGACACTTGTTAATTAAATCTACAGCTCACTGAGTTGACTGAACAACACTTGGACATGTGAACATGATGATGGAGTGAGGGGCTTGAACCAGTGTAGGGGCAGGATGGGCGCTGAGCCGGTTATCTATGATCCGGTTATCTATGATCCGGCAGACGGGTAAAGGAGAGTCCTGGAGCCCTCAGGGCTTCTCAGGCTTTTATTGGGCCTTTACATGTAGTGTGACAAACAGGGACATGGCTGGCAGGCGTGGGGGGGGTGGGGGGCTGGGGGCCAGTAGGCTGCCAGGCCTCCAAGGCCCCAGAAAGTTTTTACTCCTGGCTTCTCTGGCTTCTTTTCTCCCCTTCTCTCTCCTGCCTCTTCTGTTTCTTCTTCTCTTTTGCTTCTCTAGGTGACTAACTCTATACTCCTCCCATGGCCCACAGAAGTAAACGAGATAGTTTGCACAATGTAACAACTGCAGGTGCCCCATCAAGCAGGGCAATTCTAAAGGTGGGAGGGCAGAAAAGCCTAAAAACCATTTACCAAACCATTTGCCCTACAATTAGTTACAGGAATCTTGATTCTGACTCAATTCATGCATGCAATGTGACTTAATTCATCCATTCAATGCACTAATGCCCCTTGAACACCTGCTATAGGCCAGTTACTGTGCTAAGAGCTGTGGAGATAGATTCTCAAGATAACACGACCCCTCCTGGGACTTGCAAAATCCAACTATAAATTACACTATTTAAACAAAATAGGCAGCTTGAAGAATGTAGTCCTAATTTATTTTGTATCAATGGACACTGTTAACCTCTCTTTCCTTATTGCCATTATTCCTATTTAGGGGATTGGCCCTTGATTACCCATGAACTACTGCCAGTTCATGCCATTTTGTCTTTCCCCAAATTAGGAAATATCGCATCTTCTAGGCAGAGTAGGGGGAAAATGATCTCCTTTGTCTTATTTTTAACTACTTTTACTGGCTGGTCAGAGACAGGATTGTGAACAGGCAGAATGAGGGGCACATAACACCCCCAAACCTGCATGCTCTAAATGGGTTCTGCCCTCCAAAGCATCTAGACGAAACATACTCTAGTGCATGAGATCTTCCTTCAAGAGAAAAGCACTTTAGTACAATCCATGTGCAACAAATGGCATGCAAATAAGAGAAGAGAAAGAATATAGTTAAACTGGTTTCCATACCAAGCTCTCAAAAGTTACCTATCCCTTCGTGGGAAAATCCTAAGCCCAACAGGGTTGGCCCAAAGCAGGGTCACTAAGGCCTGACAGTTGAGAACAAGTCTAGGGTGCCTCCTGGTGAGGGCCCATAGGAAAGGGCAGAAGAGGCCAGACTAGTCTAGAAGGAAAAGAGCAAAATCAAAATCCAAGTCGAGATAAAGGCCACTGTCAGCCACCCCACAGGTCTCTCAACCACGTCTCTTTCATTCAGCTCTTTCCATGTCTGCCAAGTCCCTGGTTCAAGTCTAAGGCCGAGAAAAGTGGCTTCTTCAGATGTCTCCCTGCTCCACGTACCTCCTCTAGGTTTTCTCTTTGTTCTCTCCTGCGGAATAAATTTAGGTGCTCTTTTTCAAATATAATTCTTTCTTCTTTTGATAATGAATGCATTTACTGACAAGCGGAACACAGTGTGGCAAACTTAAACTGAACAGTCGACAGAAATCATGTCGACTTTCCCTTGTTTAAGAACAGTGAAACTGGAGTTGTTATTTAGAGTCAATTGGAGTTTTCAGGATCACAAGGACTTTAAGAGGTTTAGATGACATTTATTACTGAGAATTATCTCTAGGGAGAGCAGTAACCTCAACTTTGGAAGAATTTACATGTTGGGCAAATCAGTTACTTTAAGATGGTATTGATAAGAATGGCATAGGATGGGTGTAGAGATGAAAATATTTCTTGCAGATAATAAAACTTTCTGGTGTGTTTGGTTCTGGTGCATGCAAACCCCTGAACAAGTTAGAAAGAATATATTAAATGTTGACAAGGGTGAGGTGAAATAAGTACTTGCTGAGAAAGATTAAATTAGTATCTGTTCTACAGAGAACTGTGGATTTAGAATATTTACACTGTTGGAAATAGTCTTTCTATTTTTGGAAAATGACCTATAGAAATGCTTTCAAATACAGATAAAATTCTCTATTTGTAAAAATTTCACCACAATACGTTCTTTTTGTTAACAAATAATTGGAAACAATCTAAATGAAAATCTCATGGAATGGTTCAATAAACAATAGTATATACATAAAATGATATGTAACAATTACAGGGTGTATGGTGAAAAGAAAGATTCAAGGGCACAGAAAGGACCGCGATGGACAAGGTGCAGAGAAAAGGAGGAGCGCGTCACCTGGCGGTGAGGACCAATCCTGCGGCAAAAGGGGAGATGAGAGGGCGCAGTTGGGAGGAGGGGGCAAAGCGCACGGGAAGGAGCGATCTGCACACCCATTTATCATTATCAGGGGAGGGGCTGGTTTCTAATTATCTGTGGTCGCTGCTAAATAATCCTAAGCAAGTTTTGAAATATATAGACAGATACATTTTGCCATTTTAATGGCTTCCTGAAATTTCCCGTGGCCCTATTTTTGGAGAAGCATTTGCCTCCTTTTCAGTTTGAATTTCCTAAGTGTCACGCAGTAGCAGGAGGGTCTTGTGGGTGTGGCCACCGTTTGGGCGTTCAGGTGAGTCCCGCCCTCAAACCTTCCTACTCGCAACACCTGCGCGGCCCTCTCACTGCGCATGCGCACGCAGCCCAGCCGCCCCGTTCTGCACCCAGCGCATCCCTGGACTTGTAGTGGGGTGTGCTTCAGGGGGCGGGGAGATGCATTCTCCGCAGGACCCATCTGCGCTCGGATCCAGGAACTTTCTGGGGACAGGAGAGGAGGAGGTGAGCCAAAGGTGACGGGGAGGTGAAAAGATCTCCCTGCGGCGGCTGACTGCGGAGGGGTCCAGTCGGAGGACCCAGTGCAGGAAAAGCTACATGTGGAAAGCATCGAATTTTGGGGGTTCATTTTGGGCCTGGAGGAACAAAGGGGTCCGGGTTCATTCCTGAGAGTGACCCCCTCTGTGTCCTGCCTCCATTGACTGAAGAGCGCGTGGTTTTGCGCGCTCTGCCCCTGGCGCCTTCGTGCTAAATGATGGCACCTGGCGTGGGTTTTCTGGGTTTTCTGTTCACTTGCGTTGATCTGTGTTTGTTTATTATTGGTTTTTTTTTTTTGGTTGTTGTTGTTGTTTTGTTTTTACTACAGTGGGTTCATTCTAGTGTATGGAGAATGTTTTGTTAACATTTTCAGGGTCTGACATCTGCTCCCCCCAACCAGGTCTAGAGGCAGGAGGGCAAAGCCACCCCCAGACGCCTGGTATGAGCAGCTTCCCTTGCGCTGTCAGGGCATCTGCCCCAAAGGGGAGGTCCCGCTCTTCACCCCGCTGTGGACAGAGGCAGGTAAAGGGCGTTTAACACGGGGCGCTCGCCCTTTACCTCTCCCCAGAGCGTACTTTAGAAGGGAAGATACTAAACCCCACTCCACTTCCTCCACATCAGCATGTGTTTAGGTTGGGACTAGTTGGGTCAGAAGCCCCCCAACCCCCAATTATTGCATCTTAATGTGTGAGACTCACTCTTTCTATCCATAGAAACGAAGTTTAAGCTCCTGTTTGGCATAGTGCTCACAGAATAAAATCTGTCTGGCTGCTTCCTGGGTTCAAATCCTCATTTTAATTACCTAAGAAACTAACTCTAGTTGAGACTTTGTGTCCAGTTAACAGTTTGAAATCAGGGAACAAGATGTCTCCAGCTTCACTCTTCAAGAATGTCTTTCATCTTGCTGGTCCTTTGTGCCTCTCCCCACTCCCTCTCCCCCCAATTTCAGGAAGGTTAAAAGTTTCTAAGAAAAATGCCATCAGAATTTTGATCAGGATTGCACTGATTCTGTACTTTGCGTTGCGAAGTTTGCGCCTTTCAGCAATATTAATTATTCCCATCTGAGCACAGAATATCTTCATTTATTTGTGTTTTCAGTAGTAATTTATTTTTCTCTTTCCTCCCCCTTTTTGTATTTTCAACAGGATTTATAGTTTTCCATTGTACCTTTTTTCTCCTTGTTTAAATGTATTCCCAGTATTTAGTTCTTCTGATGCAATTGTATATGGAACTGTTTTCATAATGACTATTATTAGGATGTAGAAACACAGCTGAGTTTTGTGTAGTGATTTGTGTTCAGTAACTTCACTGAATTCATCATTTCTTTTTTTTTTAGTGGGAATTTAGGATTTATTTATTTTATTTATACAAGCACTGGGTACAGTGAGAAGCACGGGAGGGTGAGAGAATTCACCAGAGCCAGGGAGAAGAGTAGAACAGGCAGAAGAACCGAAGTACACTGCTGAGGGGAGCAGTGGGCGGCAGGCGAGGTCTGTGCGCCATGTGGGACCCTCACCCGGTCGCTGGGGATCGAACCGGCGCTGCAGAGGCTGCGGGCAGCTTCGCAACCCAGCGCTCAACCGCTGCGCCACCAGGGAGGCCCTGAAATTCATCTTTTCTAATACCTTTTTTTTTGGTGGAGTGATGTAGATTTTGGAATTTAAAAGTTCCTATTATTTCTACAACATGGTGGGTCATCTGCAACACCCAAGACATAACTGTCTACTAATAGATACTTCCCATAGTGCCCCTTACAGATGTGTGGATGCCTACAAAGACACTGTTCCATGACTTTGGATGGATTGGATCTGGTCAGGGCTGATGCTCCATTATAAATTTTAGTGCCTTCTCTGGAAGGTATTTGAAAAGTAACTTACTTCTAGTCACATCAAATGCACAGAAAACTTTAGGAGTCTTACAAATACTCTTTATACAAAGATTCCCAGCATCATTGTTTTATTGCGTATTTAACCTAACATGAAACATTCCATTAGGTTTTCATCATAATATTCCATTGTGTATTTAACCAAAATACTCCAAGGAGCCACCGCATAAACCCCAATGGGTTTTCATCATGGTCTCCATGTGACAATCCAATCCACAGACCTACTTCTACTTTCATCACCTTCCCCACCTGTGTGGAAATGTTTTATTTCATTTAGATGCACTTCCCTTTCCCCGGAAGTGTTCCTGAGTTCTTCCTTTCACAGCCTTGATGGAGTTAAAGCACACAGCTGAATCGAGTCTGGGTAATCTTTGGTGTATGGCCTCTTTCACTTAGGAGGTTTACAAGTCTCTGTTCTTTTTTTTTTTTTTTTTTTTGCCACCTCCATATTCCGTTTGCTTGAAGGTCTGCTTCAAAGTAGATGTGTTTCCTCTCACTTGGAGCTGACTTCTTCCGTGTTTTTAAACCAAGGGAAAAATGAAACTATGTTCTGATTCTTATGTTGGCTGTACCACAGCCACAAGTAAAGCCGGCCAATATTTCTCTTTCTATTTAAGGTTGTGTCGGGCAACACCACACTGATGAAGAAGCAGGAGTTGTGGAGCAGGCTGCCTAATGCAGTATGCTGCTGAAGAGCCAGATCCCGGCCCTTTTATTTATTCACAGCATCGGTTGTAAAGGAGAGGACCGAAAGGAAGAGGGGAAGGAGATTAAGGGATAGATTAAAGAAAGGAGAAGAGTGTAGAAGATTAGGGATTGTGAGTCTGCCCTCCAGGCACTTCCTATCTGCTTGATGACTCAGTATTGTCACTGAGATCACACCCTAATCCCACCCCCAGGTTTTAATCTTATCAACAAGGCATTCCGATCAGCTTCTGGGGTCCCTTGTCATACATCGGTCCTCGCCCCCCCCCTCCACCCCCGCATTCCCCGGTCATACCTCGTGATGCATAGCCGTGGCAGCGTGATCCAGCTTTGTGCTTGTAGGGTAAGGTAAAAAGTATTAGGCTTTTCTGCTCTCCCGCCATTAGGATAGATGAGGGAACCCTGTGGTCCTGAATGTATGCCTGATGGCGGGCCCCTGGAATGGGTACACTTAGGCTGAGAGACTGAGTTTATAAGGGTGGTGTCACGGGGACGCCAGCAGAAGCCAAGAATGAACAGAGAGAGAGAGAAAGAGACTGGAGAGCCCAGATAGAGTGAAGACTTGCTGGGGGCAGGGAGGCCTGCCAGCCTCCCGACCCCCCAGCACCCCTGCCTGCCATGTGCCTGGTAAATCTAAATAAAAGATCTGCAAAAGCCACTGAGGACTCTGACTCCTCCTTTACTCGAACTGTTACAGGGCAGCCCCGATACAAAAGGGTTGCCTGACTGTGGGTCCTCACCCGCGCGCTTAAAAGGACTTATCAGGGCCACCCTGGTGGTGCAGCGGTTGAGCGCTGGGTTGTGAAGCTGCCCGCAGCCTCTGCAGAACGGTTCGATCCCCGGCTGCTCCCCGGCCACCGGGGAGGGTCCCACATGGCGCGCAGACCTCTACTGCCGCCCGCTGCTCCCCTCAGCAGTGTACTTCGGTCCTTCTGCCTGCTCTGCTCCCTGCTCTGGCTCTGGTGAATTCTCTTACCCTCCCACACTTCTGACTGTACCCAGTGCTTGTATAACTAACTAACTAAATAAATCTTTAAAAAAAAAAAAAAAGGACTTATCAATATATCAATACTTTACTGCAGGCACACAAGAAAGGTTAATAAAAGGTTTATTCACAAGGGAAGGGCAAATGAGGAAATGTACAACTCAGGGAGAAAAGTGGGAGACAAAGTTTTAAATGCCTCCTACCCAATCCGCCGATCAGGAATCCCAAATGGCACTCTGAGAGCTGGCCGCGGGCCAGGAGCTGTGAAGCCAGGAGGGGAGTGACAGCCCCCAAGACCCATGTGTTTGGTTTTTATGCCAAACCTGGCTGCTTAACTCCACCCTCAGGTCCCAGCCGCCTTCCCTTTGGTGGTGACGGGATTTGTCTTTCCTGGTGTCCTGATGGCTTTGGTCTGGGGTGGGGGTGGAGTCTACAAAGCCTGCATGGAATTAGCTTTAGGACAACTTTCCCCCTAACAGGTCTGCTGGATCAGAAAACCTGCTCAGTGCCCTGTTCCTGTCCCTACAGTGCTTTTGTTTGATTTGAAGGGCACCTTAAAAGGGTTGGGCTTCTGTACCTAACTGACCAGGCCATTTTGACCTTGCTTAGGATTTGGAACTATAGGTGACAAAATGGTGGCTGAACAGGCTGCTTAGGAGTAACAGACCCACAATTTAATTTTATCTCCATACTTTTCCCACTGGCCTTATTGATTATGTCCTTGGAAGACATAGAGCCTCCACCTCAGAGCTTTTGCACTGGAGGTTCTCTCTGTTTGAAATGTCTGTTCTCTCCCTTCCTGAATCAGTCAAATACTGACTCAGGGAGGCCTTCCCAGGTCATTGGTCCAAAATCACCACCTTTGGTAACCTTCACCACTTTTCTAGCCTTTTCTTCATAACACCTTTGATTACCTGACACCACGCATCCCTACACTGCACTGTTCCTTTTGTTCCTTTTTTTTTTTTTTTAACATTTTAAAAGGACTGGCTTGTTAGGAAAAGGAGAAAGGAAGAAAAAAGAGAAAGGAAGAAAAAAGAGAAGCCCCCCCCCCCCTTTCCCCCTGCATAGACATAGGTGTGCTGAGAGTGGCTGCTTTGCCAAGGTAAAGGGCCTGTGAGAAGAAACGACTGCAGAGTTGAGAAACCTGGTGGGGGAGAGGTGGTGCAGCTGCCGCTTGGGCCTGGGGGTTTCCAACTTGGGTGGTTTCTGCTGCTTCTCTGAGGAGCGCCCTTTGGACGTGGCCGGCCATGCACTGAATCTGTAGGTGTGCTGGTGGCCTGGGCGTTTTAACGACCTACTTGCCATCATGAGCATGGAGTGTCTTTTTCGTTTACTTGTGCTGTCTTCAGTGTCTTTCACCTCCTCAGTTAGATGTCTTCCCAGGTCCCTGTTCTTTCTGATACAATTGTAAATGGGATTGTTCTCTTGTTTTCTCTTTCTGATGTGTGGTTATGTATAGAAATGTAGCTGAGTTTGTGTATTGATTTTGTCTTCTGCAACTTGACTGAATTCATCTTTTCTGTTAAACAACCTTCGGTGGAGTGATACGGAAAATTGCAAGTAGAAAAATCCTGTTGTTTCAACCACATCTTGGGTCATCTGCAACACTTGCGATCTGGTGGCCACTAATAGAACCTTCCCACGGTGTCTCTTAGTAAGATGTGACTCCTCCGGGGACACTTAGCCTGGCAAAATTGCATGGACAGTGTAAAGTCAGGGCTTGGCTTGCATAATCAATTTTGCTGTCTTCTCTGTGGTTTTTGGAGTGCATTTGAGTGGCTCTCCAGTTACTTCAAATGTCCAGGTAACTAATAAGCAGTGGAAATACTTAATATTTCATATTCATGTTCCCCAGCATTTGTGCTTTACCCCATATATCACTTTCCCCATAAGTTTTACCCGAAACACACACTCTCCTCTCCCAGGAAGCCCCAGCATAACCCAGTGAGGACATCACTACAGTTTCCATGTTATAATCCACTCCACAAGCCCACCTCAGTTTTTACCCCTGCCCCGGCTGCATCAAATGTCTTATTCCATTCTGATCTACTCTTTTTGGAAACTTCCTGATTTTCACAACGCATTTAGTGTGCACCCCTGCCTACAATCTGGGTGGGCATTTCCTTCTGACCTCCATTATGCAGGTTTTCATGGTCATGCTTTGTTTTGCCACCTCTTTCGCCCATTTAGCTGCATGGCTATTTAAATGTTTCCTCAGACTTAGACTTCTTTGGTGGCATTAAACCAGGGGAAAATGAAATTATCATTTGTATGGTAGGTTATAATATAACCATGATCAGAACATGCCACTATTTCAGCTTTAATTTCTTTATTTTTTTTTTCTCCACTGGCACTAGTGACATTGCTAAGTTTTTTTTAAAGACTTATTTATTTATGCACACAAGAAATGAGGTACAGGCTAGAGGTGTGGGGGTGAGAGGATTCACCAGAGACAGAGTTGGGAGCAAAAAAGGCAGATTGACTGAAATACACTGCTGAAGGGAGCAGTGGGTGAGACAGGAGAGGTCTGCTGCGCCATGTGGGTAGCTCCCTGGCCAGGGATTGAACTTGTGCTGCAGTGGCTGTGGATAGCTTCATAGGTTGCGTCTTAAACCCTTGTGCCACCAGGGAGGCCCCGACATTGCTAAAATTAACACACATTTTCAATGTGAGGGCTTTTGACTTGAGGCTGTCTCTGCTTGAAGTGCCTGCTGTGTCACTTCATTCAGGTCATTGTCAATAACTCCTTCCTCAGAGCAACCCCCCAGGTCACTCTGCCTATAATAGCACCTCTGTAACCTCTATCTTTTCCACCCCATTTCTTCATAATGCCTATTAGTATTTGACATTTTTCACTTTGACCCTTTCTCTCCCCTTCCCTCAAACCTTTGAAACCTGACTTTTTTCAGAGTCTGATAGCTTTCATAAGCGTCTTGCTTTGTTTTCTCACCTGCTGTGTAAACATCCAGTATTTGTCTTTGTCATTCTGACTTGCTTTACTACAAGGAACCCCTCAATTTCCTTCCATTTTGTTGGCAAGTATAATATTTTGTCTGTGTATATGGCTGAATATTGCTCCGCTATGTGGGTAGCTCATGTCTTCTTCACCCAGGCCTCTCATGGACACACAGGTTGCTGCCCTGGTTAGGGGTAATTTGGTTATGAAGTGAGGAGGACCGGGGCATGGCATGGTCACTCAGCTGACACCTTCTCAGTCCCATATTTCCTGTTCAGGCTGGTGGTAACTTGTCAGCACTTCATTTATCTCTTTCACTGTGATGAAATTTACATGCCATTTACCTCTAAAACCTTCAATTACATACACATTGTTGCACAACTGTCCCCACCTCAGTCTCCAGAGCCTTTTCATTCCACCCCTGAAACTACCCATTTCGCACTAACTCCCCCTCCTCTTTCCCCTCACCTCCTGGGTTCTGTTTCTGAATTTGAATGCTCTGGATACACACACAAGATGAATTTCTCTACAGTTTCCTTTTGTGTCTGGGTAATTTATTGCCCTTAGCACCATTACTCTAAGGTTGCAGCATGCATCAGAATTTCCTTCCTTGTCTAAGGCTATTACAGTTTACAGATGGACATGAAGTGGCTATTCTTGGTCCAGCCAAAAGATATCACTTCAAAGATAGCTAACAGCCTTATGGACCTGCACCCCAATACAACTTGTCAGCTTGGGAAAGATGTTCTTGTCGTTTGTCCCATTGTTACAGACCCACCCTGCTGTTCTGGCAAGATAAGCAGAAGCATTAAAAGACCATCCTGGCCAGGGGGGCCTCCCCGGTGGCGCAGCGGTTGAGCGCTGGGTTGCGAAGCTGCCTGCAGCCTCTGCGGCACCGGTTCGATCCCCGGCTGCTCCTCGGCCACCGGAGGGGGTCCCACATGGCGCGCAGGCCTCTCCTGCTGCCCGCTGCTCCCCTCAGCAGTGTACTTCGGTCCTTCTGCCTGCTCTGCTCCCCGCTCTGGCTCTGGTGAATGTTCTCACCCTCCTGTGCTTCTGACTGTACCCAGTGCTTGTATAAATAAATAAATAAATGAACAAACAAATAAATAAAAATCTTAAAAAAAAAAAAAAAAAGACCATCCTGGCCACCCCCATTTCAATAGTGTGCAAGTAATTTCCTTTCACCCTGTGCCTTTCTGTCTTCCTGAAACACCTAGTCTTCATGTCGCTGTGTTTTCTTCCCTGTTACAGTAATTCAGCATGTGTTTTAAACAATAGTAATCTTTGCACAGTGAGGCTCTGGGCTGCTGCTGCTTAGCTGGAGCTACTTTGGAGTAATCCGCCCTCAGACCACATGGCTGTAATGACGTGTCTCACTGGTCTCAGGGGCAGCTCTGGAAGAAATGCAGGATGTTTCTACAAATGGAATGAAAATTTAACTTCTTGCAGGTGTAGCAATCCAATTATGTTAATATTTGCCGGGTATATTTTGTGCTACAATATGCACACCTATTTCACGTAAACAAAATGTCATCTTTTTGAAAGCTTTCAAAACATTTTTGGCATGAAGTAAATAGATCAAGAAAACTTAGGAGTATATTGCCCACTTCAGCCCCAGGCAAGGGGTAGTATTTTTTGGATGATAAACCTAGACACTAGGATGGACAGACTAATCCTTTTAGTTAACCATGGTAAGAACATGGCCAACAGAGCCAGCTCCCATTCCTTGAGAGACTTTCCAGGTAATGACCACAAATAAGAACAAACTAAAATGAATGAACCAACAGTAAATGAGCCCCAACAGTTTACTAGGGCCTCATCTCTGCGTGGCAAAAGCAAAATGCTGTTCAGGTGTTAGTGTCTGGGTAGCTTCTCCCTGTCCCTTTTTGGCCTGGCATGTCTGGCCAGCAGAGGCCTTATCTCCTCTAGTCTCTCCCACCACAGACTGGGAGTCCCTTAGTGCAGAGGCCACACCTTTTACCTTAAGCTCCTTCACATCTGGAGCTGGGACCTGGGTGACCTTGAGGGAGGCCCCACAAGGGTGAGGGCTCATCCCCTTCCTTCCCTACCACTGGTGGAGCGTTGCTATGGCATTTCCGCAGCTCTGCTTTCCCTAGAGCCAGACGGCCACTCTTCTTCCTTTCACACTTGGTCAATGCATACAAAAACAGTTTCTCATTGTCAGAAAAGTTCTGGTTCCTTAGCCTTTAAATGTCCCTAACTTACCACTTATCTCCTTCATACAGCTTCACTCTTCAATAATGTTTTCCTGTCTTTAACATTTCTTTCCCTTCTTGTCAGGTGGGAGCTCCACTTTACAGAAGCTCTGCTGGGGTCAGGTGACCATCAGTCTGTCCCCTGCGGGTGTAGCTGCACTGGTGGCCATTTTCAAAGGATTTCCCAAAGGTTTCTGATGCTGGAAAGATCACAGTAGTGCTGCCTCTGCTGTTTGGGAAATTAGCCTCACAAAAGGCTCAGTTCTCATCACCTTACCCATACTTCCCCTCACCTGTCTGGTCCCTCTTGCTCACCATCCCCTGCGCACTTTTTGTATCATTAAGAAGCAGGATCACAGGGCTGTATCAGCAATGCACACTCACAACCAAGGAGATGAAGCTGTCTGCACACCCATGACAGGTATCTGCAGGATGGGGGAGAGGGCAGGACTACCCCAGTTTCTTTAAAAGCAGGACCAGTGGACCCCAATGTTCCTTTTATAGGTTCCTGCTTTGTGTTCTCACTAACCAGGATCTGTTTCTCTTCTGAGGCTGGGTTTCCCAGGATGCAACCTCAGGTCACTGCAACAGGATGTGGAGTCACAGGTAAGCAGGGCAGCCTCCGTGGCCCAGAGTAACTTAGAGAAATCTGGAAAAGAGAATGAGGAGAGAGATGCTAGCTGGCCTGCTAACAGTTTACTATTTCAATGTATTATTAGAGATTACAGGCCGTGGGGAAATTTGTGCATCAAAATGTGTAATGATCCTGATGTCCCTTCATGGTTAGGTCATGGTTAGATTTACTCATTTTTGCCAACAATACCACAGGAGTAACTTCCGTCTGCGTTTATAAGGCGCCCGGTACCCATTTGTCCCATTACCTCGATGTCAGTGCCCTTTGCTTGGCTCAGGGCTTCTCTGCCAGTTTCCTCCACTACCCAGTTAGTAATTTTCTAGTGACCACGAATAAGGGTGATGGAGAGATTCACCAAGTGATGGACGTAAACCATCACGTTTAACCTGAAAAGTCTCTTTAGATTCTGTTTCTACTTTGTTTTGGAAAACGAAGGCTCTCACCTTTGGAAACGTTGGCTTTTTAGTGGAAATAATAAGGCCTCAGTCTAGTATGTTTCCATTACATTATACACCACAGACATTTTACACAGTTACCCTTTGTTCCTTCAGAAAAGACAAATCCTAAATCTTTTCTCAGCATGAATGTTAAAAGAAATAAAACCTGTTAAAAAATACTCAGCTCAATACTCTCGTTGAGTCGATACACCGTCCCTGTTGTGTTTTAAGAAATACAATATTCACAAATAGAATTATCAGTTTCACAAATTAACATGATTTTGTTGATAATTATGTACTCTGTCACTTGTGATGTCTGTAGTGCCATATCTGTGTGTGTGTGTGCATGCCCCTAAAGCCCTTCTCTTTTGGCTGAGACAATAGTCTTCGGGTTCTTGCTGCCAGCTCCCCTCTCTCCCTTCCTTATTAGATGTATCTAGAGCCTACTTACTTTCACTGTGTAGTAATTTTCCCAGTCTACATACACATTTGGTGAGAGTATATTTCCTTAATATTTTCCTTCTTTGGTGGAGTTACATTACCCCTAGGATTTTATATTCTCTTATCATTTAACACTATAACAATTATTTTCCACATCATAACAAACTATTCAAAATTGTATCTAATTGCTGTTATTTATGTACATGCAGTAAATTATTTAAGCATTCCCTGGGATTTTCTTTTAGATTGTTTTCAATCATATTTTACTATACCTAAAGGTCTAGTGGACATTTTCACACAGACTTTTATCTGTATTTCATAGCATTTCCTTAATTCATTTCCCAAAAATAAAATGATTTTCTATTTAACATGAAATAAGATATTTTAAAGGCTCTCTGCAGAAGGGTGGTATTACTTTATTTTCTCAGGAATGACTGGGAATACATATATCTCGTCCTTACCAACAACACATTCTATTTTCTTCAAGGCTTTTGACAAAAACTGCCCCGCCCCTCCCCTTTCACAAAAAGCCTCTCCTTTATATTCCTCCATCTGTCATCTTTAGTCTTTTTAGAAGACTTTGGAAGTCATCTTTAGAAGCACATTACTTCTTCCCGCCACCAGGCGGCGCGCTGCATGGCCGCGCACCCTCTGAGTCAGCACCGGGGGGGCGGGGGGGGCATTCTCCGCCCTTTCATTTCTCGGCGCTTTTGCTGTGCTGCTCTACCTGCGCGGCGCCTCAGGGCGTCTTATTCCCGCCCCCCACCTCCCGGAAGCCCTCAGTCACGTCTCTGTGCTTCGTCCATCGGCAGCCTGACCATTATTCTGTGCGTCGCCCTTTTCCCTCCCTCCCGGTCCCATCTTGGGCCTTACTCGGTGCTTTGTGCACCCCTCCGCGCCCCTTACCAGCCCGTCCGCGCGGTCGTCGTTACCCCGCGCTGGCCCCACATTATCCCTCCGGCCCACCAGACGGCGCGCTCCGTGCCTGCCTCCTGCCCTTTGCCTCGGGACCCGCTCCTCCCTCGCCCGTCAGGCCGCGCGCCAGGTGATGACGTAAGATGCCCAAGGCTAGCCGACCTGTCTGCGGGAGGGGGGACGGGGGACGGGGCGGGGACGGGGGGAGACGGGGCGGGGACGGGGCGGGGACGGGACGGGGATGGGACGGGGACGGGGCGGGGGCGGGGACGGGGACGGGGCGTGGACGGGACGGGGACGGGACGGGGACGGGACGGGGACGGGGGCGGGCCGAGGGCAAATAAACTTCGGGAGGGACACAGAGTGCAGTTTTGTGGACCGCAGTAGTAACGCGGGAAAATCGCTGCCACAGGCGCACGCCGAGGAAGGAGCGACTCTGGAGCGAAGGCAGGGAGGGCGACACGGAGACCGCCGCGCCGTGGCCCGGAGTGGTCACGTGGGAAGAAGGTGGCCTAATGACCGCGGCGGGCGTGGTCAGGAGCGGGGAGCCGCGCGGGGAAGAGGCCCCACCCAGGGTCGGGGCTCATTTACTGTTGGTTCATTCATTTTAGTTCGTTCTGATTTGTGGTCATTACCTGGGAAGTCTCTCAAGGAATGGGAGCTGGCTCTGTTGGCCATGTTCTTACCATGGTCATAAAAGGATGAGTCTGTCCAACCTAGTGTCTAGGTTTATCATCCAAAAAATACTACCCCTTGCCTGGGGCTGAAGTGGGCAATACACTCCTAAGTTTTCTTGATCTACTTACTTCATGGCAAAAAGGTTTTGAAAGCTTCCAAAAAGATGACAATTTGCTTACGTGAAACAGGTGTGCATATTTTGTAGCATAAAATATACCTGGCAGTTAATAAAATAATTGGATTGCTACACCTGCAAGAAGTTAATTTTATATTGCATTTGTAGAAACATGCTGCATTTCTTCCAGTGCTGCCGCTGAGACCAAGGAGACACGTCATTACAGCCATGTGGTCTGAGAGGGGTAGGGGGTTACTCCAAAGATCGCTTCAGTTAAGAAACAACAGCCCAGAGGTCTCATTGTGTGTACAAAGATTATTATTGTTTAAAACACAGATGCTGAATTACTATAACAGGGAAGAAAACATAGAGACATGTAAGTAAGACTAGGTGTTTCATGAAGACAGAAGGACACTTGGTGAAAAGAAATTACTTGGGCGCTATTGAAATGGAGGTGGTCAGGATGGTCATTTATTGCTTCTGCTTGTCTTGCCAGAACAGCAGGGTGGGTTTGTAACAACGGGACAAATGACAAGAACTTCTTTCCCAAGCTGACAAGTTGTATTGAGCGTGCAGGTCCAGAAGGCTGTTAGCTGTCCTTGAGGTGATGTCTTTTGGCTGGACCAAGAATAGCCACTTCACGTCCATCTGTAAACTGTAATAGTCTTAGACAAGGAAGGAAATTCTGATACATGCTACAACTTGCAGGAAACTTAGAGTCATTATGGTAAGGGCAATAATTACCCAGGCAAAAGAAAACTGTAGAGAAATTCATCTTGTGTGTGTATCCAGAGTAGTCAAATTCAGAAACAGAACCTAGAATGTGGCTGCCAGGGGATGAGGGCAAAGAGGGATGGAGAGTTGGTGGGAAATGGGTAGAGTTTCGGGGGATGGTAAAATGAAAAGGCCCTGGAAAGTGGAGATGCCTAGCTGACATACTTATAACCAACTCCACATACTTATAACCAAATTACACCTACGCAAAGGCAGCAACCTGTGTGCTCACTGAGGCCTGGATAAGAAGATGTGGTCTATCCACACAATATAACACTACTCAGTCATATGGGAAGATAAAATATTACCATTGACAACAAAAGGGAAGGAATTCAAGGGACTACTTTTGTAGCAGGGTGGTCTCCAGGAAAAGGGCAGATTCCAGGTTCCCTGCCCCACCCAAGGAGGAGTGTTGCTAAGCAGGGAGGAGGAGAAGCAGGATGGGGAGCAAGAAGGAGGCCTGGAGGAGCATGTGGAGCAGAGAGACGTAAAGAAGCTGCACTTACTCCTTGGTCTTGGACTGGTTGAAACAGATGTGGGTGAGAGGCTTGTGGGCAGGTTAACAATGGCATATTTTATCTTGATTTTGATCTTTTCATTTCAGACTTGTCTGGCTGTTTTTGACCCTTTTCTATGGGTCCCCACCATAAGGTTCTGTAGACTTGTGGCAAGCTCTCAGGCCTCAGTGGCCCTGCTTTGGGCCAATCCTGTTTGGCTGGGCATTTACCCATGAGGGGATGGGTAACTTGATCTGGAAATGTTAGTATTCCCCTTTTCTTTATTGCACACTAATTATATTAAAGTTCCTTTGCATTTAAGGTCTACACACTAGAGTATGTTTTGTCTAAATGTGGTGGAATGGGGAGGTTTGGTGGTTCTAGGGGGCTCGCATCCTGCCCTGTAACACTCTGTAGTAAAGCAAGTGAGAATGACAGAGAAATACCCACTGTTTCCATAGCAGGTGAGAACACAAAGTAAAATTCTTGTAAAAACTACTGGGCTCTAGAGAAGTGAGGTTTCTGAGGTTAAGAGGGAAGCAGCGAGAGAAAGAGCCAAAGGGAAAAATGTCAGGCACTAATATGTTTTATGAAAAAAAGGTCTGGAAAGTAAACTAAGATTACAGAGGTGCTATTATTGAGTGATCGGCGCGGGGGTGGGGGTTGTCTCTCTGAGGAGGGATTATTTGGCAGTGGCCTGAATAAAGTGACACAGTGGGTACTTCACGCAGTGTAAACCTCAAGTGCAAAAGCCCTGACACTGAAAATGTGTGTTTTTCTGGGCAAAGTTAATAGGACCAATGTGTGTGTGTGTTTGGGGGGGGGGGTTAAAGCTGAAATACCTGTTTTTGTCATGATTATATGATAATCCGCCATAAAAATGATTATTTCATTTTTCCCCTTTTTTTTTTTTAAGATTTATTCATTCACGCATGCAAGAACTGGGGCACAGGCCAGAAGTGTCGGAGGTGAGAGGACTCACCAGGGACAGAGTGGGGAACAGAACAGGCAGACTGACTGAAATACACTGCTGAGGGGAGCAGTGGGTGAGACAGGAGAGGTCTACCAGGCCATGTGAGTAGCTCCCTGGCCAGCCGGGGATCAAACTCATGCTGTAGACTCTGGGCATCCTGCAATGGCTGCAGACGGCCTCACAGCGCTGTGCCCAAACCCCTGTGCCACCAGGGAGGCCCTTCCCTTGGTTTAACACCACCTAAGCAGTCAGCTCTAAGTCTGGGGAAACAAAATGTTCAGCAGCCATGCAGGGAAATGGGCGATGGAGGTGGCAAAACTAACTAACTAACTAAATAAATAAATTGCATGGACATGAAAACCTAAGTGAAAAGGATCAAACAGAAGAGACCACCCACATTGTAGGCGTGTGCACACATTTAACCCATCAGTGTTATAAGAATGAGGCACAGTCTCAATAGTTTCAAGTGTGAAAAGTTGATCAGACTGGAGTAAGGTTTTTCACACGGTTGGGGCAGGTGTTGAAAGTTGAAGTGGATTGGATTATCACATGGGAGCCAAGATGATTTACTCTTGGGGGCTATTTGCTGATCCATGGAATATTGTGATGAAAACACAATGGAATGTTTCATGTTAAGTTAAATGTATGGAAAGGAGGAATTTGAGTATAAGACAGAGTGTTTATACTGCTATTAAAGTTTCCTGTGCATTTGAACTAACTGTAAAGTAAGTTGCTTTTTAAATGCCTCTCCAGAAGAAGAGAAGACACTGAAATTCTTTATGGGGCAAAGCCCTGACCAGATTGAAGCCATCCAGTGTTGTGGAGTAAAGTCTTTGGAGGAGTCTGTAGGGTAAATGAGGGTTGCTCAGGCTTTTGCCATTGGCCTCTGTGGCTATCACCTGCGGCCTCGAATGCCGGAGCGCTTGGGCGCCCGGGCTCCGAGTGCTCATGCCTCACGGTGGACACCTGGCGCGGTGCGGGCCTGCGCGGGCCGGCATGTCGGAGCTGAGAGCCGGAGCGTATAAGGCGGCATCAGCGAGGATGGCGCGCCCAGCGGAGGGCCGTCCGGCAGAGCGCGTTGGAGAACGGCTATGAGAGGACAAGGCCATAGAGTAAAGCGTCGCTGGGGGCTGGGAGGCCTGCCAGCCCCTTGGTCCCTCCATCCCCCCACCCGCTCTGCTGCAGACCAGAGGCAGATTCGCGGGGCCAGCTGCCCCTATAGCTGGCGTTGGTCAGCAGGATTCAGCGCAGAGAGGTAGGGAGCCCTCGAAGACCCTGGGAGGGACTGAGGGGTGGCTGGCCTCCTCTCAGGGAGCCTCCCGAGGTCCCGGGGCAGGTGGAGAGGACTCTGCACCCAGCGGGGAGGCACTGGGTGGACATGGCGCCTGCTTGGAGGCAGGGCTGGGGGCTGAGTGTTCCCTCACTGCTCTGCAGGTGGGCTCCATGGCTGTTGGAGACGCCACGGCAGCGAAGGAGGTGGACAAGGTCTGGAAGCCGCAGGACAGGAGCTGTGTGGAGGAGCAGACGGCCTGCGAGGGCCAGCCCGTGACCCCGGAGCAGCAGACTCGTTGGGGCAGAAGGTGGACCACCATCGGTGTTAGGAGCTTGCCCAGTGCTGAAGCAAGGAAAAGCCCACGGACTTGAATTAACCATCCGGCGGGAAGGCGGGGGAACTTGGGGAGGTTGTCTGTGGCACCCCAGGCATGGATGGGATCATCTGCACATCCCAAAAGGTAAAAATTGGGGTGGCAGGAGGGCCTCGGGGGCCTAAGCAACCTGTGTGAGCTTCTCTGCAGCCAGGCGGGAGCCTCTCAAAAACCACTTAGATAAGGCAAAAAGTGGTGCCAAGGTCGGGAAGCCCTGCGAGGTCAAGCAGCTGAGGAGGCTCGAGGAGGCCGGTGAGCTGCTTCATATCACCTGTGGGTGAGGCCCTGGTCGCCTTAGAGGGTGAGGTGCTGAGGAACCTCAGGGGAGGGCGGGGAACATGACGGGGGTGGAGACCACAGCAGAGGGGGCTGAAATGTTCCGCAGGGGAAGATGAGGGAAGGACGAGGACAACAGAATAAGTTTAGAAGGGGCTTTGTTGTGCTCCCGGGGAGACCGTCCCGGACCCGAGGTGGGAGTTAGTGAAGCCGCGCCTGTTGTCAGGGGAAGGCAGGTTTTTATGGGACGGGAAGAGGGAAACCGCGCTTGCAGGTAACGAGGAACAGTTGTTTTCTGATGGTATCGGCAGGTCCTCATTCTCGCCCTTAGGTGGGCTGCTTACCAGATGCCTTTTTGCCCTAGTAACTGATTCCCGCCAGAGCTTTTGTGCCAACCTGTTTACTTATAGAGGGAAGAGGGCGCAGAGTGTGGTCTGGCTACTTCCTGCTGATCGGGGGCGGTGTGGGGTGAAGTAGGTATTAGGTGGCATGAGGGGCTTGGCTGGGCATCCAAGTGTAGGGGTGCAGCAGCAACTGGTGGAAGGTGGTTGTGGTGAACGCCGCTTGGCTGACGAGAAATGAACAGGCGCGTAGGGCCCAGAGGAGTGGAGACATAACCCGGGACAGATGGTGCCAAGATGGCTGCAGCCTTGAACACCTGATCTCCAGGGAGGAAAGGATCTTCCCAGGCAGGTGGAGCCGGCTGAGGTCTGGGTACCTGTCGTGCTTTTTACAAGGGGAGTCTGTGGGGACGAGCAAACCTGTGGAGAGGAAGCGTTCAATGATGGGCTTAAGGCCCGTCCGGTGGGCTGGGGAGAGGGGGAACTGAGAGCGAGAAGGGAAGGTGGTTGGGTCCTTGAGGGAGATCATGACTGGTTGGTGGTGAGAGGCCACAACGGGGGTGGAAATGTCCCAGATCTGGGGACTGACAACGGATGGGTTCTCTCGGCCGTCTATACCCACAGCGGAGACCAGGAAGGACAGATGACACCCGAGTAGGAAGGGAGGACAGAGTAGGCGGCCCCCGTGTCCAGCAAAAAGGAGATGGACTTGCCTGCCATCTTGACCATTACCCTAGGCTCCTCGAAGGTGATGGGGATCCGTGGAGCCAGGTCCCGGCAATCTTTAGCTGCCAGCCCCAGGACTGCCATGGAAGGGGCAGTGAGAGGCGGAGGGACTCCCCCGCCCCCCTCGGCCTGGCGCCAAGGGCCAGTAGCTTCTCCAGTGTCGCGCTTGACCACAGTTGGGTCGTGGCTGGTCTGGGTGTCTGGGGTCTGGGCAGTGCTTCGACCAGTGGCCTTGCTGACCACTCTTGAAGCAGGCTCCGGAGGCTGTCGTGACCCCGGTTGTCCTGCCGTGGTCGTCCCTTGAGAGGAGCCGGGGGTAAGGGCCTCAAGGCAGCGATCAAGGCTTGGTGGGCCTGTGGCTGGAGCCTGACCTGCATCTCTGCTTTTTGCTTGGACCGTGCCTCCCTCTCAGCCTTTTCCTGCTCCTCCTGGTTACTGAACACTTTAAAGGCCGTGTTCACCAGGTCCCGAATAGGGGTCGGGGGACCTTCCTCCACCCTTTTAAGTTTTCTTCTGATATCTGGGGCCGACTGAGAGATAGTGAGTAGCCAAATAGTGACCCTCCCCCGGGGGACTCGGGGTCCATGTGGGTATATTTGCCCAGGCCCTCTGGAAGGCGGCTAAGAAAGGTCGCCGGATTTTCGGAGGGGCACTGGGTTATTTCCCGCATGTGGGCATAATGGACAAACTTGTCAGCCGCCGCCTCGCGCCCCGCCACCATGTCGGTAGTGAGCCTGTCCCCGTGCTCCCTGCCTCGGCGGCCCGCATCGGTGTCAGGTCGATGGTCCCAAGCCGGGGTCTGTCGGGGAACAGCGTCTGCACCGGGAGGGAGAGCTGGGTTTGAGCCAGACCTGGTCCCCATGATTTTGGGCTGACTGATTCCCCTGTCCCGCTCTTCGGGGGGTGAGAGAGGAAGAGAGAATAACATGGACGTCGTGCAGGTGAGGTGGCAGGTCCGTGGGAGATAGCGGGAGAGTCTGGTATAGGAGGAGGGGTCATCCGTGTGCGGGCCCAGCCTTGGTTGGGTCAGAGAGAGATCAGAGCGCAAGACGGGGACGTGGACTCGAACCAGTGCCTAGGCTCACGCCACCTCCCGGAGGGGGGCAAGGGTCGCAGCACCCAACTTGGCTCAGGTGTGGTGTGTGGGGGAGAGACCAGAGGAGAAGGTTGGGGTCTCTGAGACCCTGGGTTGTCAGGATAAGGAGGGAAGTGGGGTGGGGGGTCGGGTGGGGGCACTGTGGGAGGACCAGAAGGGAAATCCAAAGGGTCAGAGAAGGCTGAAGCGGGTCCGGGATTAGGCAAGGGGTCTTTGGATCGTGGGAAGAGGGTGGGCTGGAGGGGGAGGAAGAGGGGCTACCGCGGGCAAGGAGAACTTGGAAAGTGTGACAGGACTCGCGGGAGGGCCGGGAACGCAACAGAAAGCCAGCCTGGACATACGGACTTTCTGTCCGCTTTCCCGTGCGCTGGCAAAAGGTATGACGGTCCCTGAGGCTATTGAGGCCAGAGAGAGTTGCAGTAAGGCTTGGCGGGAGGCCGGAAGACAGCCACGAGGTGTGCCGGGTTTGACTTTGGAATTTGAGGAGCCCATGTCTGGTACCCCCCCCTGCGGCTCAGAACTTGGCCGTCTAGGGAGGCTGGTCTGGCACCCCAGGCAGACGCCAATAGACCGGATTAGGCGTGGGCCGGTCCCGGACATCTCCGGGGAGCAGACACAGCTCAACGGGAGGAACAGGAACACCGAGAGGGAGAGGGGCCGTCTCCGGGTCTCCCCCTGGCGGGATTAGGAACAGGCCACCGATCTTCATGGGCGTCCCAGAAAGAGTCGGTGGGATTTGGACCTGGACTGGCGGGGGCCCACGGCTTAAGGACAGCCCAGGCTAGGAACCGAGCTGCTGGTGGGGCACCCCGACTGGGCCCTCCAGTAAGAGGGGCTGAAGAGGAAACTTACCCTCGTGGCCAACGACTGATGGGTGGGGCAGGCGCCAAGCCACGGGAGAGTGGAGTCCGGGTAGGGAGGCGAGGGAAGGGGGCTGGTCCACGGAGAGCTGGTCGCTCACCAAGTGGGCCCACACGCGCTCTCCTGGGTTTCAGCACCAGAATAAATGAAGTGTCCGGCGGGGGACGACGAGGAGGGAAAGATGAGGACAACAGAATAAGTTTAAAAGGAGGCTTTATTGTGTTCCCGGGCGAACTTCATGGACCCAAGGTGGGGGGTTGGTGAAGCCATGCCTATTGTCAGGGGAAGGCAGGTTTTTTTTAATTCTTTTTATTTATACAAGAGCTGGGGTACAGGCCAGATGCATGGGAGGGTGAGAGGTTTCACTGGAGACAGAGCGGGGATCAGAACAGGCAGACTGACGAAATACACTGCTGAGGGGAGCAGCGGGCGAGACAGGAGAGGTCTGCGTGCCATGTGGGGACCCTCGCTGGTCAGCCGGGATTGAACCCACGCCGCAGAGGCTGCGGACAGCTTCACAGCGCTGCGCTCAACTGCCTGCACCACCAGGGAGGCCCAGGTTTTTACAGGATGAGAAGAGGGAAACTGTGCTTGCAGGTAACGAGGAACAGTTTTTTCCTGCAGGTCCTCATTGTTGCTCCTAAGCGGGCTTCCTAACAGATGCCTTTTCGCCCTAGTATCTCTGGTTCCCGCCAGACCTTTCAGGGGCCAGAGGCACATGTGGAGCTCACTATCCACTGGTCCCCGACCCTTGTTCAGGTGCAAAGGGTTGGCCTTCGTGCAGAGGTGTGCTTGCCACAGTGGTGGTGTTAGGAGCCGAGTGTTGGAGTGACAGCAGTGAGTACACCCTGGCCTGGGTGACTACCCCCAACAGCATAGAGTGTCGCCAATCTCAGAGTGAGCACATCCTGGGGGTGGGTGTGGTGTATGGCTTGTGGCTAGTGGACTCTAGAGAAGTGAGGTTTCTGAGGTTAAGAGGGAAGCAGCAAGCGGAAGGGGGGAAGGGGCCAGGGAGGAAGGGGCCCATGTGTCGTGTCTTACATGCATATTTCCTTTTGAAATTGCATAGGGTCCTTGTGTCGTGTCTTAATGCAAATTTCATGATCCTTCTATGAAAATATGATCATGAATTTATACGAATATAAATAAATATGATGAATGATGAAAAAGTTATGTGAGGAGTCTCTCTGTGGTAAAGAAACTCACCTGTGAATCTTGCTGGTGCAGCTAAAAGGAAGCTCGGGGCAAACTTTCTGAAGTGAACCCAAGGACCTGATTCTCAGATCCCAAGATGTCAAAGAACTTCAGAACATTTAATGGAGGAGGAAATCCTGTAGAATAAAAAAAAAAAAAACTATGAAATATGGTTGACAGAAATTAAAAACAAATTAATTGAAAGATATTTTATGCTCATGATTGGAGTAATTCATTTATTGAAAGGTGCAGACTTCCAAAGCAGAATTTAAATGCAATGATCAAAATCCCCATGGCAATGTTCACAGAAACAGAATCATCCTGAAGTGTGTGTGGGGGAGCACAGAGCACCAGGAAGACCAAAAACTCTCTTAAGAGTAAAACTTGAGGCATCTTGCCCCCTGACTTCAAACTGTTAATTGGACAGAAAATCTCAACCCAAAATTAGTTTTTTAGATTATAAAAGTGAGGATTTGAACCCAGGAAGCAGCCTGACAGATTTTCTTTCAAAATACAAGTTTGAATACAGTTTATAGATAGGAGGAGTGAGTCACTGACACTGAGTTGACATTCTGCAGGGGCGGGATCTCTACTCTAGCCTGTTCCAAGGTAAACACCTGCTGATACTGGAGGGTTTCATCTCTTCCCCTTTCTAAATAATGCCCTGTAGAGAGGCAAAGGCTGAGCGCCCAAGTTTAAATCTTCACCATCTGCTTCCAGGGTCGATAGTGGAGGTGAAGAAACTGGCTTCCCCTTTGGGGACAGATGCCCTGGACAGAACATGGGGGAGCTGCTCAGACCCGGCTTCTGGCCGGTGGCTTTGCCCTCCTGCCTGCTAGATCTGGGCTTGGGGGAGCGAATGTCAGCTCCAGAATACATTCCCCAAACTCAAAAGTAAATCAACTGTGATAAAAACACAGGTCAGTGGCGCAGAACAGAGAGCCCAGAAAACCCGCATCAGGTGCCATCAATTTAGCAAGAAGGCGCCAGCGGCAGAGCGCGCAAAAGATGAGCCTTTAGTCAGTGGAGGTGAGACACGGAGAGGTCACGCTCAGGAATGAATCCGGACCCCTAAGTTCCCCCAGACCCAATAATAAGCCCCCCAAAGCTCCCAAGTTTCCCATATGGAGCCCTTCCCTCACTGGGTCCTCCAAGGGGAACCCCTCCGCAATCAGCCACCCACGGGGAGATGGCCTCACCTTCCCCTGCCTTTGGCTCACCTCCTCCTATCTCCGGACCCAAGGAGACCCCCAGGTCAAAGCAAAATTGACGCCTTTTTCCCGCTGGGTCCAGGAGAGACCAATTTCCCACAGGAACCCAGTCGTCTCCTATGGCGAGGAAGAGCCTGCGCACTGGAGGGGAGGTGATTGGGCCGCTCGCATGCGCGGTAGCAGGTGCTGCACAGGTGCCGCCGGCAGGTTTGGGTGCGTGTGGCCTGACCACCCCAAAGTGCTCTCGGTGGCCACGCCCACCCTGCAGTCCCGCTAGGGCCTGACAGTTTGGTAATTACAGTTGACATGGAAGCAATTACCTCTCCAAAAAAGGTGTCAATGAACACTCCAGGAAGCCACTAAAATGGCAAAATGGGTCTACTTGATTTAAAAAATTTACCCAGGATTATTTAGCAGTGACCACAGATGACTCAACAAACCAGGCTCCTCGCCTGGACTAAAGATACAATGGGTGTGGACTGGCTTCTCCTTCTGCTCTTCGCAGCTGTCCCAGATCCTTACCCCTACCACCCTCTCCCGATTCTCCCTCGTGCATTACCTGTCATCGCCACCAGTAGGCGCACTGTGCCGAGTCCGGCGCTTTGGCCCTCAGGGCCCTTGCCATTTCTCAATCATTTCCGCAATCATTCCTCTGCCCTGCGTTCACCATCCACACTCTAATTGCCACGTGTCATTTATATATATATAAATGACATATGTACAGTATATATCAGTATATATATGTCATTTCTATATATACAGTATATATTTATATTTATATATAAATATATTTATATTTATTATTTTTATATATTATATATTTTATATTATTTATATACTTATATATTTACAGTATATATTATATATAGTATATAAATATAAATATATATACTACTTACTCTGTCCATACATATTATATACGATTATATATAATCTGTATATATAAATATATATAACAAATATATGTATATATAATTATATATAAAATATAAGTATTTATATATATAAAATATAGAATATAAATGTATATTTAAAATTATATGTAAATATGTAATTATATATTTATATTTATATATATTTATATGTACAGTATATACACAGTAATTTATTTAACCATTCCTTGGGGTTTTCAACCAAATTGTTTCCGATTATTTGCAACCATAAAGTGCTGGCGAACATTTTTTATATTTTTATATATTTTATACCATTAGGTCATTCCCCCAAAATAGAATGACTATATCAAGCAGTATAAATATTCTAAATTCACAGTTCTCTGCAGAAGGATGGTACAAATTTATTCTTTCCTCAGGAATGAGTACATATTTCACCTCATCTTTGCCAACATTTCACTCTATATTTTAAAGGTTTTTGTGTTTTTAAAAAAGCATTCATTTTTATTTATGCATACAAGTACAAGAACCGGGGTGTAGGCCAGAGCGGTGGAGAGGGATAAGAAGACAGAGTGGGGAGCAGAACAGGTGGATCTACTGAAATACACTGCTGAGGAGAGCAGCAGATGAGACAGGAGAGGTCTGCTGTGCCATGTGGGTTAGCTCCCTGGCTGGGATCGAACTCATGCTGCAGTGGCTGCCAATAGCTTGATAGTACTGAATTTAACCCCTGTGTCACCAGAGGGGTCCCCTCTTTTAAGGGTTTTAATACAATCAGTGCACTAGAACCAAGTCCACAAAAAGCTTTATTATGTGTTAGAAATACTTAACCACTTTAGACCCTCAAAAAATAAGCAGCATTAGCTCAGTAGTACTAATAAATGAAAAAAATTAAAACACCCCAGAATTTTATGAGATAAAATAGAAAAGGATAAAACTGGAGCAGAATGACCAGATGCTCTCCAAATACACTTCTTCTGATCACGCGATGAGGTCACTGGTCTCCATGGCAGCTGATGCCTGATGGAGTTCTAGCCATTTGAATGGGGACAGAAGAGAAGTCTACTAATAAAACCTCCCACACTTCATCCTGCTTTCTCCTTCCCTGTCCTTTGGCTGCGTGCAGATGACTCCATAGACACACAGGACGGCAAAATCACCACATGAAGAGCCTTACTTCCTAAATGATCACATGGAATGCTGCCCAGCCAGAAAAACACTGTAATGAGAGAGGGATGGATTGTAGAGGATGAAGCACCTGTAATTCCAGGTTTCATGTTATAGCAGCTGGGTTCATTTACTGTGAACATTAAAAATGATTTCTTGAATAATAACTACATCCTGGACACCTTGTCAAATGTGTTATCTTTTCTTACTCAGTCGGTAAACCCATTCTATGTCATTCTTATCAATACCATCTTAAAGAAAAAATTTGCCCAAATATAAATTCTTCCAAATTTGAGATTACTCCTCTCTGTAGAGATGATTCTCAATAAGACTGTCATCTGAAACTTCTGGAAGTTCTTATGAACACAAAGCTCCAGTTGGCTCTAATCATCTCCAGTTTCACTGTTACAATAATTTTTCGTAAAGAGAAATGGAAAATCGATGACATGTGGTTTCTGTCAATTGTTCAGCTTATGCTTGCCACACTGTGTTCTGCTTATTGGTAAATGCACTCATTATCTAAAGGAGAAAGAGATTTATATTTGAAAAAGAGCACCTAAATTTATTCCTGCATAGAGTAATAGGGTGATCTCCACAGAAATGAGAGAGAACAAAGACCTCGAGGAGACACAGGGAGCAGACAGACCTGTGAAGAACCCACTCTTGGTCCTTAGCCTTGTACTTGGACTGGGGACTTGGAAAGAGATCATTGAAAGAGACCTGTGGGGAGGCTGACAATGGCCTTTATCTTGCCTTGGATTTTGATTTTGCTCTTTTCCTTCCAGACTAGTCTGGCCTCTTCTGCTCTTTCCTATGGGTCCTCACCAGGAGGCACCCTAGACTTGTTCTCAGCTTTCAGGTCTTAGTGACCCTGCTTTGGGCCGACCCTGTTGGGCTGAGGATTTTCCCATGAAGGGATGGGTAACTGAGTGCTTCATATGGAAACTAGTTTAATTATATTCTTTCTCTTCATTGCACGCTATTTGTTGCACCTGAATTGTATTAAAGTGCTTTTCTCTTGAAGGTCTCATGCACTAGAGTCAATTTTGTCTTGATGCTTTGGAGGGCAGAACCCATTTAGAGCATACAGGTTTGGGGAGTGTAGAATATCCCTTATTCTGCCAGCTCACAATCATGTCCCTGACCAGCCTGTGAAAATAGTTAAAAATAAGACAAAGGAGATAATTTTTCTGCAAAATAGCATGACTGGGAGAAGTTCTGGAACAAAAGGTAACCAAGGACCAATCCCAAATAGGAGTAATGGCAATAGGAAAGAGAGGTTAACAGTGTCCATTGACAAAAATTGGAATACATTCTTTGGAGGCCTTAATATGCATGTTCTGTTTGCAGGGTGAGGAGGACAGAAAGACCATCCTCAGGCTCCAGGTCGCCAAGTTTACAGGCCAAAGCAAAGGCTTTCACGAGGCAGGTAAGAGGAGACTGTAAATGTGGAAGACCCCTGGGAACGCCTCAGGCCCTCGCCTGCCTGGAGGATCCCCTGCCTGCAGCCAGAGTCCATTCCTGTTTCTGAGCCTGAGGCCTGAGTTTGTAGGTTTTAAACACAAGCCTGACACCCCTCCTCCCTCCTCTGTTCTGTAAAGCTGCCCACCTCCTCTTGCCTTCTTGCCTCCCTCTACATGGCCCAGCACACTCCAACCCTGCCCTCTGCCTCAGCTCCCCTCATCTTCCCCTACCCCAACCTCCGTGACTCACCCATCCACCTCAGAACATTAGTCCACCCTCCTGGCCTTGGCCTTCCTTCACCCATTCCCTCACCACCTCAGCTCACCCACTAGCCCTCCCTTAGATACCTCCTCCTAACCCACATCATCCCCTCACACCCTAGCTCCCTAGTCCCCAACCCCTGGCCTTCCTCACTCTCACTGCTAACTCCCACTGCTCCTTTACATCCTGGCTGCCCTTGATCAAACAGGCCAGACCAACAAGGAGGAAATGGAATGGGCTGAAACCACTTTTTCCCTAAGTACCTTCCGGGATCCCCAGGTCTGAGGGATGTCAGCAGCAGAGACTGAGCAGACAGAGAGGTGGGGAGGGGACTCACTTTCTGTCTTTCCTAAAAAAATTGTGAGAGCCCATTGCACAATAATAATAATGCTGCTGCTGCTGCTGCTGCTGTCAATTTCATCAGCAGGGACACCTCGCCACCAGTCCTGGACTTGGAGCTGTGGAACCTGGGAGGGCAGAGCCTACCTTGGCCAATAGGCCCTTTCAGAACAGAGTTTTGCTGTCACCCCCTGGCTGTGGAAAGACACACTTTTCACTAAGCAAGTGAGCTCAAAACTGGACAATCCGGGCCTCCCTGGTGGCGCAGGTGGTTGAGCGCCGTACTGTGAAGCATAGCACTGTGTCCGTAGCCTCTTCAGCATAGGTTTGATCCCCGTGAGAATCTCACATGGCGAGCAGACCTCTCCTGTCTCACCCGCTGCGCCCCTCAGCAGTGTATTTTGTCAGTCTGCCTGTTCTGTTCCCTGCTCTGTCTCTGGTGAATCCTCTCACCCTCCCACACATCTGGCCTGTACCCCAGTTCTTGTATAAAAATAAATAAAATCTTAAAAAAAATTAACTGGACAATCCTCAAGTGTTGAATTAGATATTCAGAGTCACAGGTGTCCTTGAGAATCATCATCTGGTTTTGCAGCTGAGAAAATGCAGATCAGTAATGATGAGGGAGGCTAAGAGTAGAAAGTATGGGAAGGAGGCATCACAAGACCAGAAACAAGGTGAGGGTAGAATGTTTAACACAGTCATTAAACAAGCTAGCTAGAAAAGTAAAGTATCTGGAGATGCAGACCAAGGTTCAGACTGGAGGTGAGGATATGGAAGTTGGGGACCATTAAAAAAAAAAAACAAACCAACAACAAACCATTGGTCCTTTCAAATCTACCCACTCAAACCTAATGTAGAAAGGCTCCGTAGGCACCAACCCCAGCAATAATTAAGTTGACACCAGTTAACAATCCCACAGGGAATGAGCCCCTCCCAAAGAGAACAAGACTGTGTCAGTGCGATCTCTGCCCTGGCAAGAGGCACCTCCCTTGCCCGCCTATGCTTCTGTGGCACCAACCTTCTCTTCACCAACCTTCTCCCTTCTGCAAAGCAGCAGCGGCCTGCCCAGGACTATGCAGCAGTCTCTATTACCAAACATGGCCCTTTTGGGGGCAGCTGTTTCTGCCCACTTGTGTCTGTGCAAACATCCTTTACTTCCTTTGCTTTCTTTAAAATAAATCTGCCCTTTTGGATATATCTAAACATCTCTTCCTGATGGGGAAGCTCTCCTGGAGACAGTCATGGTGTGCAGCTAAAATGAGAGCTCTGATGGAAATTTTCTCAGAGTTAACCCAAGGAACAGTCTCTGAATCCAAGAACTCGCCAAAGGGGCCTCCCTAGTGTCACAAGGGGTTAAGCACAGCACTATGAAGCTATCCGCAGCTACTGCCGAACGGTGACCCACATGGCCTGGCAGACCTCTCCTGTCTCACCTGCTGCTCCCCTAGCAGTGTATTTCAGTAGATCCACCTGTTCTTCTCCCCACTCTGTCTCTGGTTAATCCTCTCACCTCCCCCGACCCCCACACCTCTGGCCTACACCCCAGCTCTTGTATGCATAAATAAATCTTTTTTTAAAAAAAGAACTCACCAAACCCACATTACTGGGGGTCTGTTTACTCTTACATATAGAGTGTCAGAGCCAGACAACCAGGTCTTCTGGCTCCCACACCAGGGCTCGCCCAGCCAAATGTCCAGAGAAAGGGAATGAGGGCAGAACCCTGCAGAATCTCCAGGTGGAGGGCTAGGACCAGCCAGCCAGAGTCCCTGGTGATGGCCCTGGAAGCAGGGAGTGGGGCTAGTGCCAAAATTTTGCTCCCCAAATTTCATTCTACTGCCTGAGCAGTCTCTGCCTGGTCAGAAGAGAAATGCTGGTCCTAGAGTGGGGGCTGTGCACCTCCACAAACACCGCCCTTCCCCTGAATGCCTCTAGAGCGGAGCTGACTCCAGGAGAGGCTCCTTGTTCCTTTTTCTAGGCCTTAGACAAGAGACCAGGTGCCTACCTCTCAAGCAGCTACCCAACATCAGGACCAGGTGCTGGTTGACCCTTCAGTCCACTTTCACATGTTCTAGAACCTCCTAGATGTTGGTATCAATACATGTCCTGGACTCTGGCTTTTGGGTGGGTTCAGCCAGTGGGGAGTTGGGATAGAAAAGCAAAGGAAAGCAGGAGTGGGGTCAAGGGTGTTTATTGCCTGTGCCCCTCCCTATAGGCCAAGGCCCTGTATCTCCAATTAGTCTTTTCTGTAACCACCTCTAGTAACTGGTTGCATTGCCCCTGCTTATACCTTCAGGTCTAGGAAAGGTACTAGAACCCTGAACCACTGGGCCTGGACCTCTGCTGGATCCCTATGGTCCCCTTTACCTGCCCACACTTTTGTAAAGCGTCTCTTCCTCAAGCAGACCCACATTATACTGATCTGAGTGTGCCATCTCCTTGCTGCTGGGCCCCTGACTGACAAAGGACCGCTCTGAACCTCTGCGCCCCTGCGCCCCTGGTCCCAGGCCCTCCTCCTGAGCCCCGAGACACACCGACCTATGTAGGACTGCCCCTTGGCGTTTCTCTTTCTTCCTTCCTTATCCTCCCTTTTTAGCCTCACTCATCCTCACATCCACCTTTCCCACGAGGGAGACACCACTGCTAATGGGAGGGTCTAAGCTATAGGATCTGTCTCTCTCTTCACTCACTGTGGAACCATCTGGCTCTCAGGCCCGGCAGAAAACCCCCATCTTCAACCCACCCGCTGCGAGTCCAGTACCTCAAGTAGGACAGGTGGCGGAAGAGGCCATTGCTCCGAGGTGCTGCCCAGCAGCCAGGAGCTTCCTGTCCCAAGAGTTAGAAAAACTCTGAGTTGGGGCCAGACAAAACACCTGGACAGGGATGCAAACCCAGCGCCCCCACAGCAGGCTGGTGGCATTGTCAGGAGTTGCTTCTTCTGGAAAGCCAGCAGACAACTCATCCAATCAGCAGTGAATTGACTTGGGCTCCCGGCCATGCTGGGAGCTGTTCTGAGCACTGGGAACACAGTCATGTAATAAATAGCAAGTTAAAAGTGTCTTCCTCCCTGACACTCCCCATTTACCTCAAACATCGACTGCTCCACTGATACTTCCTGATTCTGAACAGCCTCACCAGCTGTCTCCCATCCCTCTCGAGTACACACACTTGCTCTCCAAGCCCTCAGATCACTGAAAGCATTTGTTTCCAGGGTGTTTCTCTCCCGCTGAACTGCCAACACCAGCAAGGTCTGGCACACTCTTTCTCATTAGTCTCCTCCAGCGTAAACAGGCAACCCAGAGATATTTCCAGGAGGAATAGTCACAACAGCATTTTATGTTAGTAAAATAAGTGCTAATAACCAAAAATGATGGACTGCCTGAACACCGTGCATAATAACAGCTGGTGTTCATTGAGGCCACAACTGAGTGCTACATAAGAACCTGTGTAATACTTAGAACAGATCTAATTATTAGAACTATAACTGAGCTCTGACAGAGTTCTACATGAGCACCTTGGGTAATAATTAGAACAGCTGATGGTACTTGCGCTCACAACTGATTTCTATTTGATGATCATGGGTAATAATGATAACAGTGATGCAGTGAAACAGGACAGGTCTCTCTTCCTGCCCCATCAGAAAAGCATTGACAAGTTTGTCTGCTCCCTAGCTCTTGCAATTTCCCCCACTCCTTGTTTAATAGGCTTATTTTCTTGCATTCCAAGGACAAGGGAGTCAAACAGCAGTTGAAAAAGCAAGCTGGCACCCACCTGAAATCTCAGAGATCTTAGGAATCTCTATGCCGACCCTTTTCCCTGTCCCCTTTCCAGATCCTTGCCCACCTCCCCTGTTTCCCCCCTTTGTATAAATAACCCTGCCCCCTGCCAAAGAGCAGGATGGTGGTCTTTCAGACACGAGTCTGCTGCCCTCCTCAGTTTGCCAACAAATTAAACTACTTTCCTTCTCCTTAACCTATTTCCTTTCGTTGGCTGAGGTAAACAGAGGCCGGCGTTTGGTACCAGCGTCACTCATATTAATTGAGATCACTGAGTTCTGCGTGAGCACCACGTATAAAAGGTAGAACAGAGCTGACTATAATTGAGCTTCAATGCAGTTCTCCATGGGCACCTTGTGAAATAAGTATAACAGACCTGGTGGTAATGTTTCCGGAGCCGGGCCCCCTCGGCAGCAGCAGCTGGCACAGCAGTGGTGTTCTCTCCTGCTCCACCAAAGGCTGTTGTGGCATTTGCACCTCAGAGCACAGCAACCACCCTGTCATGGAATGGACCAATCAGGGGTGAGCTATGAGCTGATTGGTACTAAATGGTCCAATGAGCCACAGGATTGAAAATGGTCCAATCATTCTTGTGGTGTGGCACCCTGAAAGAAGAAATAAGCCAGGGTAACAATTGAGTTCAACATGGGCATAATGAGTAATAACTATAAAGGAGCTGAAATTAATTGAGCTATAATCGAGTGCTGTATGAGCACAATGAAAAATAAATAAAAGAGCTGGTCTTAACTGAGGTCATTGGGTTCTACGTGAGCACCATGTGTAATACCATAACGGAGCTGACTATAAGTGACTACAACAGAGTTGGGCATGAGCACCATGAGTAATTATTATAACATGGCTGACATTCATTGAGGTCATTGGGTTCTACAAGAGTACCACGTGTAATAACTATAACAAAACTGAGGATAATTGAGCTACAATACAATTCTACATGAGCACCTTTTGTAATAAGACTATCAGAGCTGACTAATAACCTACAATAGAGTTCTATGTAGCATAACTAGTACAGAGCACCACGTATCATTACTATAACAGAGCTGAAGGTGCTTGAGCTCAGAATCCTCTATGATCACCATGAGTAATAACTAGAACAAAGCTGATCTTAACTGAGATCATTGAGTTCTGCGTGAGTGGCTTGTGTAATGACTGAACAGGACTGACCTTAATTGAGTTTCAGTACAGTTCTACATGAGCAATACGTGCAATAATTAGATCAGAGCTGAAGGTACTTGAGCTCATGATTGAGTTCTATGATCACCGAGTAATAACAGAACAGAGCTGATTTTAATGGTCGTCAATGAGGTCCACATAAGCACCAGGTGTAATAACAATCACAGACCCCACAAAAATTGTAATGCACTAGGGGTCTACACTGCACCTTTTGTAATAACTATAAGAGATGACAGTACTAGAGATCATATTAGAGTTCTACAAGAGGGCCATGTGTAATAAATAATAGAGCTGACTTGCTGCAGACAGGATAGCCGATGAAGTTGTCTGCCATTAACGAAGACTCGGAGTCTAAATTGTTAGGAGTTGGTGCCTCAACTCCGTCCGGGGTTCCCAAAGACCACACGGAGCCAGAGATGCAAAAGCAAGAAGGCTTTATTGCTAGCTTAAGCTAGGGCCCAACTCTGCCTGGAGTACTGACACAGCAGTCTCACCAGGTTGAGAGAGGGACCCTCTCCCAGGGTGACAAGCTGTTTTTATACCTTGTTGACAGGCTCTTGGGGACTTTCCACACCAGGGACCAAGTTCAGCCTGATTGAGTATCTCTCCTTGGCACTAGTTAAGTTTCGTTTACCCTTGTCTTGTGGTTTTTGCCCCAAAATGAAACTAGGGCACAGCTGTGCCCTCCAAAGCGGCAATTATCTCTCAAAATGGCTGTAGTCTTGCTCTCTTCCCAAAATGGTTGCTATGCCTATTTCTTTAATATCTTACAAAATGAATTTGCAATGGGAGGAGGCTGGGGAGAATGCCATCGAGAGTAGCTCTGCCTTTCCCTCTCCCAGCCCAAGCTTTTATTGAAGATATGAACAAAGGAACAAGAAAATAGCACACAATTGTGCTTTGCTTATACAGATTAATAAGTTACTACTGGAAAACAAGTTTTCCTGGTTAGTGGGTGTAGGGGCAGGAATGGACACAGGGCAGGTTTTCTGATCCAGCAGACCGGGTAAAGGAGGAGTCAGAGTCCTCAGTGGTTTTTTTTGGCAGGTCTTTTATTGGGATTACCAGGTACACGGCAGGCAGGGGCGCTGGGGGGCCGATAGGCTGGCAGGCCTCCCAGCCCCCAGCAAGTCTTCACTCTGGGCTCTCTGACCTGCTCTCAGCTTTTGCTTCTCTTGCATCTCTCTCGGCTTCTCTTTTGGCTTCTGCTGGCGTCCCCGTGACGCCGCCCTTAAAAGCCCAGTCTTAGCCCAGGTGAATCCCATCTACCTATGCCCACACCCTATTCCAGGTGCCCGCCATGAGGCATGCATTCAGACTGTAAGGATCCATCATCTATCCTGATGGCGGGAGGACAGAAAAGCCTGACATTTTTCCTTACCCTACAGTGGGGAACATGTGGTAGCTCTGTGTGTATTTCTCAAAATTATAACTATACTGTGAAGAGGATGAATTTTGCTGTATGTAAAATATATCTGAAAGGAAAACAAGAGTTTGAAAAAAAAAGAATGAACTTGGGGACAGGAATCATGGCTATTTTGTATTATCCTTTTATTTGATGGTCATATGTTTTTCCCTTCATTTCTTCAAAAAACATAAATTTAGCACCTATTACTTGCTGGGCACTGCCAGCTCAATGGTAAGCAAACAGATCCAAGCCTGCCTGGGAGCTCCTTGCAAAGAAATAAGCAAAATATAAAATATTGCTGCTCTCCCAGAGTCACATGGAAGTCTTCGGTATGACAGGGCCAACCTGGGGAGAGGGCTCAGAAGAGGGCTTCCCTGGAGGGCGAAGGGTTAAGCACAGCACTGTGAAGCTATCTGCAGCCTCTGCAGCATTAGTTCCATCCCTGGCCAGGGAACAACCCACATGGTGCAGGAGACCTCTCCTGTCCTGCCCGCTGCTCCCCTCAGCAGTATATTTTGGTAGATCTGCCTTTTCTGTTCTCCACTCTGTCTCTAGTGACTCCTCTTACCCTCCACACCTCTGGCCTGCACCCCAGTTCTTGTATGCATAAATAAGTAAATCTTTAAAAATAAATAAATCTTTACAAAAATTGAAGTAACATTATATACATTTCAGATATTTATCATTAAAAATCAACATGTGTCTATAGCTCATTAAATTCATCAGTAACTCTTGTTAAGGCTGAATAAACCACCCAGGACTGTTTCTGCCTAGACCGGGGAGTATTTCTTTGGAAAGTCATCACCAAGGAGGTTAGTGCTTCATCTCCCACTTCCCCTAGGGGAATAGGAGCCTGATTGCAACTGGTGTCTGGCTATAAACTACAAATCTTCAGCCAAAAAGATAAAAGGAATTTTTTTCTCTTCATGTTAAGTAACTACCAAATGAATTTAGGATGCATTTTGTGTGATAAATGGTGCCAAGTCTTTTTATTTGAGAACTAGTAATTATCTCGAGAAAATATGTACAATAAATTGTATCTGCTTGGCTCTATAAAAGGGCAAGATTTG
The DNA here is from genome assembly GCF_014898055.3 of Talpa occidentalis. Taxonomy (NCBI): domain Eukaryota; kingdom Metazoa; phylum Chordata; class Mammalia; order Eulipotyphla; family Talpidae; genus Talpa; species Talpa occidentalis. The sequence continues at coordinate 52,749,455 of NW_023604295.1, read as the reverse complement.
TTTGTTTTTATTATCTCCATAGCGGATTGCCTGTGATTCACATTACATTCTAGTTTAATGCTTACTCACCAATAACATTTTCTTTTTCTTCTACTTTTGTGGATTGTCTATGGTTGCAGGAGATTTCATTTTTAATTATATTTCTTTAACAACACCTCCATTCACTTTTTTTTTTTTAAATATAAATGGTCAATTATTTGTGGTTTTTTGTTTTTTTTTAAGATTTTATTTATTTTATTTATACAAGCACTGGGTACAGTCAGAAGCGTGGGAGGGTGAGAGAATTCGCCAGAGCCAGAGCGGGGAGCAGAGCAGGCAGAAGGACCGAAGTACACTGCTGAGGGGAGCAGCGGGCGGCAGGAGAGGTCTGCACGCCATGTGGGACCCTCCTCTGGTAGCCGGGGAGCAGCCGGGGATTGAACTGGCGCCGCAGAGGCCGCGGGCAGCTTCGCAACCCGGTGCTCAACAGCTGCGCCACCCGGGAGGCCCCACCTCCATTCACTTTTAAAAATTAAACTTTTGGGTAATTAACTCTAGGAAAGATGTTAGGGTGGCAGGTTTTCTCTTATTTGTGAGAAAACCTGAAATTCAGGAAACTCTAACTAAATTGGATGACTCAGTGAAGAAAGAAGAAAAATTATTAACAAAGTTTATGTTAAAAATTAGGAGTGTCCACTCTTTGCTGTCCTAACTAATCTGGGGCTGTCCTAGTTTGTTTTTCCCTTTATCAGCAGGCAAAATTATTTTACCAAGATGAATAATTACAGTAAGTTTATGGAACATCTTCCAAGTTATCTAAAGTCTCTTGTGTATAGAAATCTGGGATTGTAAGAATAGAGCATAACAGCAGCCATTTTAAAGTACAGCAGCCATTTAAGAGCTTAGCTGACAGTGAGGTTGCAATTCCTGGAATCCTAGGGTCCAAGAACCAGCATCTGTAACCATTAGATTACCCTAACAGTCAGATTCCTAGAATCCACATCTGAAGCTGTCAGATTACCCTAAGGGGCCCATTCTGTATGCCTATTTAAACTGCTTAATTTTGGTGCTCGGGGTCCAACCCCATCTGGGCGCGGCCGCTGTGTCGGTTCTACTCCGGGGGTTCAGACCCTAGCTCGAGCTAGCTAATAAAGGCCACCTTTGCTTTTGCATCGAACTTGGGTCTCGGTCATTCTTGGACTCGGCACCGGAGTGCTTTAACAGGGATAACATTCAATGGACTACTGTTTCGTATGTGGAGGAATAGGTGTGTGTGTGTGTGTGTGTGTGTGTGTGTGTGTGTGTGTGTGTGTGAGAGAGAGAGAGAGAGAGAGAGAGAGAGAGAGAGAGAGAGAGAGAGAGAGAATGAACATGTTATTAATTTCAGGAAAATGTGGAAAATGCAATGTAATCTAAAAGACCCCTCTTCAATGGCCCTGCACCTTTTGCGTTCCCAAGAGATCAGTAGCTGGGAGTCAGTTTTTCAGCAAATGGACAGACTGCTTGGCCAGGGAATAGGGCTATTCTACTCCTCACTAGCATGAATTAAGAGATGCCAGACGCTGAGTGGGGCAGCTTGAGCAAACAACTTGCCCCATGGGTGACTGATTCAGTTCCGATATTTTCCGAAGGCCAGTTTGAGTCCAGAATCAACAGGCGTGAGAGTTAAAGATCAATCTGTCAATTTAAGGAATGGCTTTGCTCCCTAAATCTCAAGCGTCAATTTTACTTAGGCCTCTAGGTGGAGAAGTTGAGCTATGGAAGTGTTGACCATGAGTCATGAAAATTTATGATTCTGAATAAGGTCGCAGGACAGAGCAGGGCATTTATGATAGTCACACTGATTTGTGTAAAACCAGCTCTGGACAAATATAAGTACAACAACATGTGTATCAAAAAGAAGCCAAAACAACAAATCTTTGGGCTGTGTGTTCACTTTCCTTCTCATGCTTACCCCAGATTCAGAGGTAAATGACAAAGGATGTGAATTGAATTGGAAATAAAGCCTGCATGTTTATAAACATATGGTGAAATCACAGGAAAGTTGAGATGGTGTTTAAATTTACTTTCCCATCCTTTGGCATTACTGTAGAGAATTAATGACCAATATAAAAACTGTTTGGCTATACATTCAAGATCATAGGATAGGGCCTCCCTGGTGGCGCAAGGGGTTAAGACACAACCTATGAAGCAATCCGCAGCCTCTACAGCTCGAGTTCCATCCCCAGCCAGGGAGCAACCCACATGGCGCAGCAGACCTCTCCAGAATCACCCGCTGCTCCCTTCAGCAGTGTACTTTGGTCTATCTGCCTGTTCTGTTCCCCACTCTGTCTCTGGTGAATCCTCTCACCCCCACCCCCCACCTCTGGCCTATACCCCAGTGCTTGTATACATAAATAAATAAATCTTTAAAAAAAAAAAAAGATCATAGGATAGATAATATAATTAGAATGGCCACTTGATCAATAATCTACATATTGTATTACATGTTTTACATACAATCTCTCATTTACTCATGCAAGAATTCTATGGGAGAAATACAATTACCTTTTTTTTATATATATAGATGAGGACATCCAGGCTCATAGGACTTAAGCAAGTTGCTCAAGGATACCCCAATAGCAAGTGACAGACCTAGGATTTAAGTTCAAACAGCGCGTGGACCACTCAGTATCCTAGTCCATAAGTATTTGTTGAAAGATGAATTTGGCTTTGAACTCTGGTCTACATTACTCAAATGCATCTGGAAATGCTGAAACATTTGCATGTTTGAAGACCTGGAGAGCTAAAACTAGCTCTAGGCTAGTCCTTTACAGATTTTCGTGGTCTAAATACTGGGAGAGCTATTTATGTGTAAGGAAAGAACACACTGTAGATGACAGCTATGATTGGTAGGCAGCACTTCTTCCCTCTCCTGGTGTTTTCCTCTGAATCGAGGGTTTCAACATCCACTGTCTTGAGACTCCTGGTTTATCTCCACCTTCTTATTCATTCATTCGCTCAAGGTGGAGTGATTTATTAGGTTGATGAATCTGCAAGCAGAATCAGTATATTCTTTTTCCAGCCTTCTACCTGATTTCTCATGGAAGTGAACTTACCCTTAGAAATCGTGTATTTTCCACTGTTCTCAGTAATGCAGAAACCTTAATCTTGAATGCCTATGGTAGTCAACCAATCCAGTTGTGGGGGTTAGAAGTCAATCATGTTCTCTACATCAGTTCAGTCACTAATAAAGGTAAGCACACACGGGATGTGTGTGTGTGTTAAGTCTCTAGTTGTCTTAATCCTTTGTCTTTGTTTTCAATTGCTTTGGAACTCAGGCAAGATAGCATACTCATTAACAGAATGTCTCAAACACAGTGACAACTGTCATGTGATAATCAATGGGGAAAAACAACTAGTTGAAGTTAGTTTTGGAGCGAAATGGTAGTAGTTCGATTTGATGTCACAACAGAAACAAACCAAATTATCTTCTCTATGAGGATATTTTGTGAATGGAGTCTTTATACTTGCCTCTGAAAAAGTATCTAACACCAGCTGTAGCCAAGAATAAAGTTTGGAATAGTATTCCAATTTTCTGACCCCTGGTTGGAAGCATAGTCTTGAAGAAGACATGTATATATTCCTGAAGAAGACATCTTCTTGAAGAATTTATTAAGGCTTACCACAATTGAGGACATGTGGTATAATAGCTAATCATAGATTTGCGCTCTCTCTCTCTCTCTCTCTCTCTCACACACACACATACACCTATTTCTCTGCATATAAAAATAATAAACCATTGAATGTTATCCCAGATTTTCTATACACAGATTTTAGATAACTTGGAAGATGTTCCATAAACTTATTGTAATTATTTATCTTGGTAAAATGATGTCATTATATAACTAATCACACACACATGTGAATCTAGGTCATTATACCACAGACATAAGTTATAATAGCTAATCTGCTCTGCCTCTCACTGTGTGTGTGATATTTAGGAAACTACTCATACCCACTCTTTCAGTTTATTCATTTGTAATTTGGGAATAATAGTATCTACCTTACATGGATATTGTGGTGATTAAACAAGTTTATAACTGTATAGAATGTTTTGTATGTCCAGCATACAGAAAGCATGCTACAACCCATTGCAAGAATTATTTTTAAAAATGATGTGCAAGATATTGTGCTCATTTTCATAGATATAACAATGAACAAAACAGACTCTGGAAGTTTCATTTAAAGCTTAGTTATATGGTTCAGTCTAAATCTTGAACTCTCTGAGAGTTGTCAAGATGAGTGAAATACAATGAATGATAACGATTAGTGGGTCAAGAGCAACATTTAAACTATACTTTAATAGTATTTTGTTTTCCATTAAATGAATCAAACAATTTTGACCTTAAAAGTAATATTAAAAAACTATCTAGGTGGCATAAACTAATTTTCTGGCTCTAAAACTAAACTTACTCTAGGATTTTCTAAGATACTTTCGATATTTAAAATAGTAGATATTTTAAATCAAAGAAAATTTGTAAAAACTGTATTTTAAACAGAATATCTGCACGATCCTTTCTGTGTGGCATCAAGGACATCCACGTGGGATCAATCTTCAAGTTGTTCCTTTTGATATGGGAACTGGAGGCTTGTCACATCAGCCATGCCTGCCACAAGTGCTTCTGTCTTCCAAACAGTCTCGTCTACCATTCCTAATGAAAGTGGGAAGGAAAAAAAAAAGATACAAAAAGGCTTTGGAATCTTCCAGCACTGACCTTATGACCCAGCAGGCTATACTAGAAAGTCAGTTTTCCCACAGGAAACATTTCCTGGCCATTATGGTTGAGGCTAAAAGAGGAAGTTGAGCAAAAGAATGTGAGTCACTCAATACCTTGAAGTGGTGGCCTGGGGTCTGCCCAGTGGGGACAGCAGACACTAAGAGGATTTTCCATTGTGGGAAACAGTGACTGAAAAAAGTATTGATGGAGGAACTGAGATACAAGGTCAAGAAACTAATTCACACAAGGAGGTAGGGGTAGAAGGAATTAGTGTAATCCATTAACCCAGTTATAGAAACCAATAGCCTTAGGCATCAACGCCGTGGTCAGGAGGCGCAACACCCAGAATCGTGGTCAGGAGACGCAACACCCAGAATCCATCCACAAAGATGAGGCCCTCCCTGAAGATGATAAAACCTAATGCGGCCCTCACAGCAGGGCAGCACTCTGTCTGCCCGCCTGTGACATGGAGGTGCTTCCTTTTGGCAACTCTCTCCCTCTGCAGGGCAGCAGCCTTCCTGCCTGCCCATGACCTGTGTCATGCTGGGACTTCTCTTCACTGACCTCCCTCAACGGAGGCTGCTCTCCTCAAGGCTGCCTGCCTGCAACCATGCAGGCCGGCCTCTCTTAGCAAACCTGTCCCTTTTGGGGCAGTTCTTTCTGCCCGTTTGTGTCTATACAAGTGTTGTTCACTGTCCTATCCCTTTTCTAATAAACCTGTTCTTTAAATATTACTACTGTCTCTGTCTTGTGGAGAAACTCGCCTGGGAGAATTGCTGCATGCAGCCAAAGTGGGAGCACTGGTGAAACCTTTCCCAGAGTGAACCCAAGGACCCCGCACTCCTAACTCCAAAAAAATGACATCAGTATCACCACTGAGTTCAGCTCTGGCTATGACCACAACATGCCAGCACTATGAGAGCTGAGTGTCATGCATGGTAGAAAGGAACACACAACTTCCAAACAATTCATACTGTAACAGGGTGGTCCCCAGGAAAGAGGAGGTTCCAGGTTTCCTGCCCCACCCAAATGGAGGGTGGAGCTGAGCAGGGAGAGAAGAGGCTGCAGAGGAGACTGAGGAAGGAAGGAAGCAGGAGGGAGCCAGAAGGAGACCTGGAGGAGGCGCTTGGAGCCTAGAGACACGTGAAGAAACTAGAGACACGTGAAGAAACTGTGCTTGCCTTTTGGTCGTGGACTAGGTGACACAGATGTGGGTGAGACCCGTGGGGAGGTGACAATGGCAGCTTTTATCTTGATGTTGATTTTGCTCTTTTCCTTCTGGACTTGTCTGGTTGTTTCTGGCCCTTTTCTGTGGGTCCCCACTGGAAGATGCTTTAGACTTGTGGCAGGCTTTAGGGCCTTGCTCTGGGCCAATCCCATTTGGATGGACTTTTACCCACGAGGGGACGGGTAACTTTGGGTGCTTCATTTAGAAACTAGACTCTTTGCCTTTCTTGTATTGTTTCCTAGTTGTATTAAAGTTCCTTCCCATTAAAGTCTCATATTGTTTTGTGTTGATGCAGCGGATGGCAGAACCCATTTAGAATAGGCAGGTTTGCGGGGTTTGGGCTGCCCCTCTCCCTGCCCTATAACAGAGTCGGTAGAGCATGAGACTCTTAATCTCAGGGTCGTGGGTTCGAGCCCCACGTTGGGCGCCAAAGTCCCCTCGTGGGTAAAAGTCCATCCAAATGGGATTGGCCCAGAGCAAGGCCCTAAAGCCTGCCACAAGTCTAAAGCATCTTCCAGTGGGGACCCACAGAAAAGGGCCAGAAACAACCAGACAAGCCCAGAAGGAAAAGAGCAAAATCAACATCAAGATAAAAGCTGCCATTGTCACCTCCCCACGGGTCTCACCCACATCTGTGTCACCTAGTCCACGACCAAAAGACAAGCGTAGTTTCTTCACGTGTCTCTAGGCTCCATCCTGCTTCCTTCCTCAGTCTCTCCTGCAGCTTCTCCTTTTCCTGCTCAGCTCCACCCTCCCTTGGGTGGGGCAGGGAACCTCCCCCTTTCCTGGGGACCACCCTGTTACAATTTCATTGCAAATAATCTTCACAAATGCTGTTTTATGGTGTTATTGCTAGCCTTAAGTCTTTTTAAAAATATGGCCTTTGCCATAGGAAGTGGTGTGGGAGAGCTAACATTTTTTAAAGTGGAGATAAAACAAATTATCTGAAGGTCATTCTTTAATTCCACGACATGCTGTATGTAACACAGAGTAACACAGAGCACACATGCACAACTGTTTCCCCACAGATGCCCTTTTGAACAGTCAGCAGTAAACTGGTTTCCTCATTGTCCCCCCAAAGTCTTGCTCTCTACTCTGAACATCCTTCTCTTTTCTCCACAGACTCTGTTTATACTCGGTAGCCAGCTATTTCTCTTTTGCATATTCCTTTAACATCAGTTGGCACTATCCATAGTGTAACAGGGTGGTCCCCAGGAAAAGAGGAGGTTCCAGGTTCCCTGCCCCACCGAAAGGATGGTGGAGCTAAAGAGAAGAGAGGGACCTGGAGAAGGGACTGAGGAAGGAAGGCAGCAGGATGGAGAGCCAGAAGGGGACCTGGAGGAGGCACATCTCCTTGACTATCAAACAATCTTGTAAACTCTATACTCCAGAATTTGAGATAGGACACATTTTGAGGCTGCTGGGAAGGGTCAGATTTATGAAGTAAGGATGGGGTCAAATACAGTGTGGAGAAGGGTCTGAGGACAGATGTGTCTGGCAATGGCAGCGTTGTATGCTCATCCTAAGAACCAAAACACTGTAAGGACCTGTTTGATGTTATGCAGACCTTTTCATTATGTAAAGTTAAGTCACGATTCCAGGCTGATCGTGGTGGGGCAAGGGTTTGGGAGTACTGGGCAGGGAACATGATCAGAAACACAGCCAGAATCTAACACAGGAAACAAAAACATCTACAAAATAACACAATTTGATGATATGTATATGTATTGCTAGTGGATGTTTCTACCATTCAATGGACTGTCTCTCACTTTCATACAATGTCTACATTATCAGGCAAGCATTATTTATTGACGAAAAAGCAGCACTTTAGGGGAATATATACAGGAAGAACATTACCTTTTCTGGTGCTATTCTTTTAAATTTGTTATGAAGCTGACTGTTAGAAGCTTGACAGCTGGCCAGAGCTAGGGAGAAAGACAGTCTACTCCATAGGGTCTAGAAAGCATCTAATATTTTATTAAGTGCCTTCCTTCCTTTTTAAAAAAATTATAATTTCCCTGTTACTTCCTAGTCTTCAGTAGCAGGCATGTTTGGGAGAGTTAGAAGAAGTAACTGTATTCATATTTTTAATAATTGTAATAGGGGGAAGAGTATAAGATGGGTGTAGATGCAGTTTACAATGTTCAGAACAGCTACCTGGGAATAGTGGTATTTATGGGCATGGATTGTTTGTTATGTGCCAAACACTATGCAGTGCCTGTTCCATTTCGTTAATCCCCACATCAGCACCCTGAAATAGATATGCTATTATCCCTGCTTTCTAGATGGGGAGAGTGATGTTTAGGTAGTTCAAGACATTTGCCCAAGGTCATATGGCTAATAAATGATGGGACCAGGAGGCAAACTAATAAATTTTACATCCATGACCAAATGTTTAGACCTCCAGGCAAAGAGCAACAGCCAGGGAAGGTCTGAGGAAAACCTTCCCTGAGAAGACTCTAAAATACTTAGGGAGGAAATGACCTTCCTGCTTTCAGGTAGGATGGGAAACTGCTATTAATGAGTGCTGGCTTCTTGGAAACCAAAGAACTTGTACTCATTTGCATGAGAGAAGCATCCACAGAATCTGTCATCCGTTTTCATTTACTATGCACTCACATGCACTCATGAAGGAGCATATATTCTCAGGGTTTTGTGCCTTGTACTAATGGAGCAAGTGAACATAATTGATGTCAAACATATATTCAACACACAAATACACAATTTTCTGGCTTTTGCTGTTGCAGCAGACATTTTTTTTTTTTTTGGACTCTGAGTATTATAATCAAAACATCTTGGAGTAATACAACCAGTAGTCTTAACAAAGACTAGCATTAAAAAAATTCTCTAGGCTATTGTAGAAATCATAATTTACTTTCACTCTTTTCACAACCCAATGTCATTTCAAAATTTGGGCATCATAGTGTAACTGATCCAACTTCGTGGCAGACAGTGAAATTGATCAATATTTGTGGGCCTTTCTGAATAATGTAGCTTAGCTGGGCACAGATTAGATTAGGGCATTTATCATTGAGCTTGGGCTTTGTGACAGGCACTGTGAATACAAGGACAAATTGTATTCAGGTCTGAAGATTCCAGATGCTTAGCTGAGGTAGCAATGAAGTCTTCAGATCACTTCAAATTTCAGCACAAACTGGCAGACTCATGCACTACAACTGTAGCCATTTGAGGGGGTGACTGGTTGTTAATGTGACTCAAGAATATTCTGGCACCTCTTGAACTTTGTTTCTCTCTGACATTGGTCTAACATTTACCTAAAAATATAAATACAATTTTCATTGCACCCTGCATTAAGAGAAAATGTTAATATCAAAATCTACAAAATAATTAGCAGATGAACTTCAGAATAAGAGAAAATCACTGGTAGTTTTCATAAATTCCAAATTCTCTTTTACTCCAATATTTTTTATTTGTTCATTTTTTTGTTCATATTTATTTTTTATAAGTTCATCTGCTAATCATTTTGTAGATTTTGATATTAACATTTGTTAATATTGTTTTAACAATATTAAACTTGTTTAATTGTTTTAAACTTACCACAACATTTTGCTTCATTTTTAAGATCTTCTTCCAATATTTGTTCTTCAACTAAATGGAAAAAAGTATATGTTAGTTAGCACTGAAACAAAGAACTGTTTTAATTAGTCCAACTATCAAAAACTAGGTTAAAACTAGGTTAAAATCATTTACAGTCAGGACTTGTGATGTGAAACTGAGGGCAATCTCAATTCGTGACAAGAAAGGCCACTTTTTAACAAGAAGCGTTAGAAGTATTTTAAGATTATGCAACAAATGTGCGGGAGTGTGGAAAGCAGAGAGACAAAATCATCCAATGTCCCTCATCCCAAATTATTTTATATTAATATGTATTGGGAGTACCAGGCCCATTGGCAAGCAATTGGGATGCATAAGAAAGCAATGAGTTATGGTCAGTACTTTCCTGGGCAGACAGACTCGCAAATATACCAACAAAAAAAGGACAATGTGGTAAAAAGAACTGTGTGCTTAACAGACTATGGGAGCACAAGGGGAGAGCAGTTTTGAGAATTTGGGATGTATCAGTTATGTATCCATGGCGAAGAAGCTGAGATATAAAGGATAAGAAGTTAGCTCCACAAAACGGGAGTTGTGGGGAGGTGTTTATTCAGAGTGTTCCAGGCAGAGTAATAGAAGGAATGTGTCTAGGAATGAGAACGGCCAGATGGCTCATATTTGCTTATCATTAGTGGTTTATTATGACTAGGTTTTAGAGAGAGGAAAGGAGGTGGCTGATGAAAGAGCAGTTAGTGAAGATTCGGATACCATGACCTGTTTTAGCTTGAGAACGCATGCGTTGAAATTATTGTGTGTCCACACTACTACCTCACACCATACACAAAAACCAACTCAAAATGGATTAAAGAACTAGACATAAAACCTGAAACCATAAAATACATAGAAGGAAATATAGGCAAAACACTACATGATATGCAGATCAAAGACATCTTTACAGACACATCACCCAAAGCAGTGATAGTGAAGGCAAAGATAAACAGCTGGGACTACATCAAATGAAAGAGCTTCTACACAGCAAAAGAGACAATAACAAAAACTAAAAGAAACCCCACCAACTGGGAGAACATTTTTGCACACAACACTAATGATAAAGGACTGATCACAAAAATCTACAAAGAGCTGATGAGACTCAACAACAACAAAGAAAATAATCCAGTCCAAAAATGGGCAGAAGAGCTAAAAAGAAACTTCTCTGAAGAGGAAATGCAAGTGGCCAACAGGCATATGAAAAAATGTTCACCATCACTCGTAATCAGGGAAATGCAAATCAAAACTACCATGAGATACTATCTAACACCAGTGAGAATGGCACATATTAAAAAAACTAGCAACAACAAATGTTGGCGAGGTTGTGGAGAAAAAGGAACTTTCCTGCACTGCTGGTGGGAGTGCAAACTGGTCCAACCACTGTGGAGAGCTGTGTGGAGATTTCTTGACCTACTAAACATAGAGCTTCCATATGATCCAGCAATTCCACTCCTAGGTATTTACCCAAAGGACACAGAAACATCAATTCCAAAGAGCACCTGCACCCCTATGTTTATAGCAGCACTGTTTACAATAGCTAAACTTTGGAATCAACCCAAATGCCCAAAAATAGATGACTGGATCAGGAAGATGTGGTACATATACACCATGGATTATTACTCAGCATTCAAAAAAGATAAACACATGCAATTTGCAGCAACATGGATGGCGCTGGAAGGGATCATGCTCAGCGAAAAAAACAGAAAGAAAAAGAAAAATATCGGATGGTCTCACTCATAGCAGGAATCTAGAAAACTTAAATAAGGGACCAGGAAAATGAATATCTATAAGAAAGTGAAAATCATAATCAACCAACAACTATGAACCAGAGACACTTTATGAGGGGGGGGGGAGGGATTGGGGTCAAAATAAAGGGGTTGCAATTGCTTGGGGAATATAAAAATAAAAAAATTTAAATTTAAAAAAAAGAAAGAAAAAGAAATTATTGTGTGTCCACATGGATTATATACTTGTGAAATAAAAAAGATACAATTCATTCAAAATTCACAATGCAATGTTCTATAATTGGTATTCTTATGTGACATATCACCAATTTTTTCTAAGTTGCTAAATGAGAACTTAATTGATCAATGTCTATATACCATTCACTCATGTTGGTTGAGGAGTTAATTTGATTAATAATTTATTGTTAGACATTTTGATTACTTCTAATTTTTATTTCTATAAATAATCTTCAATTACCATGTTAACTTTTTAAACTTTATTTCTTCAGAATAAATGTCTAGAAATTATGTTATTTAATCAAAGGATCTAAAAACCTTTATGACTTTTGGAATTGTGATAAATTTATCAATTCATACAGCATCAACAAGTAAGAATATATGTCAAGATTCACTATATTTTTGTCAATACCTATTATAATTCTATAAAAAGTGTTACTAGTAGACAAAATATTTATTTCCATTTCTTTAACATTAGCAGTGTTAAAGATTTTTCCATATGTTTTTTTTTCCTGTGAATTTTCCTTTCCTAATCTCTTCACTGGTAATATTTTTATTGTTACTTAGGATTTTTATAATTTGGAACATTTTACCCCTTCAGTGAAATGTTAAAAATGATAAATATTAAGTTATTTATTCCAGAATTTAATTCTTTATTCATTTTTTTTAAAGATTTATGTATTTATTTATACAAGCGCTGGGTACAGTCAGAAGCCCGGGAGGGTGAGAGAATTCACCAGAGCCAGAGTGGGGAACAGAACAGGCAGACCAATGAAGTACACTGCTGAGGGGAGCAGCGGGCGGCAAGAGAGGTCTGCGCGCCATGCGGGACCCTCCTCCTGTGGCTGGGGAGCAGCCGGGGATTGAACCGGCGCTGTAGAGGCTGCAGGCAGCTTCACAACCCAGCGCTCAACTGCTGCGCCACCGGGGAGGCCCCTTTATTCATTTTTAAAATCTACCTCAAGCCTATTTTCCAAATTTAAATCAATGGCTTAATAGTAGTTACTATTCATTTATGTTATGTTTTACATTTATTACTGTGAAATTCATATGAAGAATAGGCTTTAAGTCAGATTAGCCATTGAGGTCCAATGATTTAGATCTCTGCTCTTCAGATTGTTTTATATCTCTGTTGCTCTGTTGTTCATACTCCACAACACTTCTTCCATTGTACTTCTATAAAAATGTTTTAATTTTGGGAAAACTAGAAATTTCCTTGTTAATTTTCATATATTATTATTATAATTATATACACGTGTTTATTTTTACAGATGAAATATAGAATACTTTCTAACTTTAACTTAGGTGTTCTCAGTTTGACTTTAACATTAGATGTCACATTATGGCCATTAAAAGGACTCCTCTGAGTCTAGACAGAATGCATACAATAGTTCCTAAATAAATACATGACTATATTATAAATTAAAAGTCAGTTTTCAAAGAAAACTGCACAAAGAAATTAACTCACATGCTGAGGTAGATTTGTGTGCAGACAAAAACTTTCTGTTGCTCCTCCTCCTATTGAGTTTTTTTAGATCAACTTGTGTTTCGACAATCATTACCTTTGTGAAATCTTCAGTGCCTTGTACCTGACAGTTGACAGAATACAAGTTAATTTCTGAGTTTATACAATCACACAATTAAATGTTTCTCTAGTAAGCCACAATCTCACATCTTCTCTAAAATTCTGACCCCAAAAATGAAAAATAGCAATAGATTGCTCTGGCTAGGACTTCCAATACTCTTTTGAATAGTAGTGGTGAAAGTGGATGTCCTTGTCTTGTACCAATCACAAAGGAAGTGGTTTCAGCCTTTCACTGTTGAGTATGATGTTGGCTGTTGCTTTGTCATCTATGGTGTTTATTATGTTAGTGTATGTTCCATCATTACCCAGTTTTTTGAGGGTTTTTATCATAACTGCATGTTGAATCTTATCAAATGCTTTCTCTGCATCTGTTGATATGATTGTATGATTTTTCTCTTTTGTTGACATGGTGAATTACATTGATTGATTTTTTTTGCTGTTGAAGCATACTTGTGTGGCTGGAATAAATCCCTCTTGGTCATGATGTATGATCCTTTGGTTGCATTGTTGAGTTCGGTTTGCTAAGAATTTGTTGAGGATTTTTGCAGCTATGTTCATCAGAGATATTTATAATTTTCTTTTTCTGTGATGTCTTTGTCAGGTTCCACTCTCTTTTATTGGAAAAAATTTTAAGCATATAGAATAATTGAAAAAGTGCCATAAGCATCCACATGCCTACCATCTTTGGATTTAATATTTATTAACATTTTGCAATATTTTTTATTCTTTTATCTGAATAATTTGAAAGTAAGCTGTAGACATCATATTACTTCACCCAAGTCTTCTAGGATGTGTCTCCTATGAAAAAGATACCTCTTACCTCATGATTCCTCTTCCCCACCTCATGTTTTTTTTGGTTCCAAATGTACCATGCAAACACTATTCCAGCTATCAGTGCTTTATTAATATATTCAGGTATTTTTCTTTCCACTTGGCTATGAGATTTCTTTAGGGCAAAATGCAAATCTTATTTGTCCTGAGCACAATAGCATATAGCACACTCTCTGTCATGTTATTTGCCTAGTATATATATACCTAAGTTAAATGACTATAAATTTCTTTTTCAGTTTACTTTCTGTACACGTGTTTTCTTTGCCCCTCAATTTTTTCTCACATATGCCACTCGTACTGTATCCCTGAACATGAACATACACACACACACACACACACACACACACACACACACACACACATTTTGTCTTCCTGCAAAGCAGAGCTTCTCATTTTGATTAGGGCAACAAAACTTAAATATAGGAAGTCATTCGCTTTTTTTTTTTAAAGATTTATTTATGCATACAAGAGCTGGGGTACAGGCAAGAGATGCAGGGGGTGAGAGGATTCACTAGAGACAGAGTGGGGAACAGAACAGGCAGACCGACTGAAATACACTGCTGAGGGGAGCAGCGGGTGAGATAGGAGAGGTGTGCCTCTCCATGTGGGTTTTTCCCTGGCCAGCCGGGGATTGAACCCATGTCACAGAGGCTGCGGATTGCCCCATAGCATGGTGCTCAACCCCCTGCGCCACCAGGGAGGCCCAGGAAGTCTTTCACTTTTACATTCACTTTAAAATTAACTGGGGAAATACACACTGATCATCAGTTCAACATGGGTCTGGCAGAACCTTTCTAGAATACTGTTGATACAGTCCAGACAGGGTTCTTCTGCAATGTGTAAATGAACTTAATAGGCCATCTTGCTATTTATAACTGCATCAAAAGCTAAATGTGACCGAAAACACATAGCTTGACTTCCTGCATTGACGTTGAGCAGGAATAGCTTGGTATTTGGTGTGTACATGCTACAGCAAACAGCAAACATGGTACATGTGTGTATGTATGTGTGTGTGTGGTATATTGATGCAGTGATAGGGGAAAGGGAGAGGATTGGAAGGTGGAAAAGTAACAATTTTTCTAATGTGAATACATTGTTGCCTACATTGCATATTTATTTGAAGATATGAATATATGAATATTTACCTGACAACATGTTGTAGGAATTAAGGAAGGGGCCTTATAAGCTTTTCGTAACTGACAGTCTTCTACAGCTCCATGGATGAGGATGACATAAACTACAGTTTCACCATAGATGTCAGTTTTGGTATTCTTTGGTATATCTTTCACAAAAACATTACAAAGCTTTAGTTGCAGCTTGTAGCTCCAATCCTAGAAGGAAAGCACAGTTTCATAATGGAGTGATTATAAAGCTTACCATAAATTCATGAATAGTTATTTTATAACGATGCTTTAATGCACTGCATTCAGAGAGCAGGATGAGTTTTGTAAACACCTCTTACCTCATAAGACAAGTTCTCCTTGATTTTTCTGGCAGTAATAGAAAGTCCAAGTTTTAGCCACATTTTGTATTCCATGTGAGGATAATATTGATCAAAAGCTTTATACAAATGATTTTTGGGAATGAAATATGTCTGGAGAAGGAGGAGATAAGTTTAATATTTCATCAGTATACTCATTGTTTTTTTTTAACCATAAAAAATTTCTTTTTATAAATTTTATTTTTGTATTCCCCATACAATTGCAACCCCCTTATTTTGACCCCAATCCCTCCCCTCCCCACCCCGCACCCCCATAGAGTGTCTCTGGTTCATAGTTGTTTGTTGATTTTGATTTTTACTTTCTTATAGTTATTCTTTTTCCTGGTCCCTTATTTAAGTTTTCTAGATTCCTGCTCTGAGTGAGAACATCCGGTATTTTTCTTTTTCTTTCTGGCTTATTTCGCTGAGCATGATCCCTTCCAGTGCCATCCATGTTGCTGCAAATTGCATGCGTTTATCTTTTTTTGAATGCTGAGTAATAATCCATGTATATGTACCACATCTTCCTGATCCAGTCATCTATTTTTGGGCATTTGGGTTGTTTCCAAAGCTTAGCTATTGTAAACAGTGCTGCTATAAACATAGGGGAAAAGAAGGTAATGGAGGCATCACACTCCCAGACTTCAAACTATACTACAAAGCCATAATCATCAAAACTGCATGGTATTGGAACAAGAACAGACACACAGACCAATGGAATCGAATAGAAAATCCAGAAATAAACCCACACATTTATGGTCAACTAATCTTTGACAAAGGAGCAAGGAAAGTTTGTTCAATAAATGGTGCTGGGAAAACTGGGTCGCTACATGCAAAAGAATGAAGCTTAACTACTACCTCACACCATACACAAAAACCAACTCAAAATAGATTAAAGAACTAGACATAAGACCTGAAACCATAAAATACATAGAAGGAAAAATAGGCGAAACTCTACGTGATATGTACATCAAAGACATCTTTACAGGCACATCACCCAAAGCAGTGATAGTGAAGGCAAAGATAAACAGCTGGGACTACATCAAATGAAAGAGCTTCTGCACAGCAAAAGAGACACTAACAAAAACAAAGAGAAACCCCACCAACTGGGAGAACATTTTTGCACACAACACTAATGATAAAGGACTGATCACAAAAATCTACAAAGAGCTGATGAGACTCAACAACAACAAAGAAAATAATCCAGTCAAAAAATGGGCAGAAGAGCTAAAAAGAAACTTCTCTGAAGAGGAAATGCAAATGGCCAACAGGCATATGAAAAAATGTTCAACATCACTTGCAATCAGGGAAATGCAAATCAAAACTACCATGAGATACCATCTTACACCAGTGAGAATGGCACATATTAAAAAAAACTAGCAACAACAAATGTTGGCGAGGGTGTGGAGAAAAAGGAACTCTCCTGCACTGCTGGTGGGAGTGCAAACTGGTCCAACCACTATGGAGAGCTGTGTGGAGATTTCTGGACCTACTAAACATAGAGCTTCCATATGATCCAGCAATTCCACTCCTAGGTATTTACCCAAAGGACACAGAAACATCAATTCCAAAGTATATTCATTGTTTTAAAAAATAATATTTTCTTATATGTATTATATGTGTGTATGTATTTCATGCTTCAAGGATCATTTGTTAAAAATGCTATTATAACAAAATCAATTGGCTGCATAGATGTGCCTCTATCACTGGATTTTTTTCCATTCCATTTTTCCATATTGTTTTATCCTTAATCCAATACCACATAATCTTGATTGTAATAGATTTGCAATATCTTTAAATCAGGTGATCTAATGTTATCTTTAATCAAATTTATTTTGCCTATTCTAGGTTCTTTAAATTTTCATATAAATTCTAAAAGTGGTTTGTAAATTTCTATAAGAAAAAGTCCTGGAAATTTTAATTGAGATCTATATAGCTCAATTTGGGAATAACAGACAATTCAATAACATTATGGCTTGAAATCCATGAATATATTTCTCCATTTGTTTAAATTTCCCGGAAAACATTTCTTCTCCTCCTGCAAATTCTATTATACATACATTATACCAGCAGATGAGTCTATACATTTGAAAAATACTGTTCTCTTTCTTTTTCAGACATTATTATTTCTTTTATCTTGTTTCCGGTTTCCTGACTCTTTCTGTACTGCCACCTCCAATCTATTCTCTTCTAAAATTTACATCAGACTTTCTAGATTTCCATATTATGCTTATATTTCCCATCTCTTCTCATTAAGACTATAATTTCCTTTGACTATATTGCTCTTTAATTTTTTAAAAAATCTATTCTTAGTAATAGATTTAGTGCCTTTGTCTGCCTAATCCATTTTCTGAGCAAACTCAATATCGTCTTCTAGTCTTTGCTCCCTTCCCCTCCCCCATCCTCTTCACACTATTTGTCACAAATTTCATGTGTCTTTGCTTGCTTACTCATTCTAATTGCTGATGATGCCTTGTAGAGATTCCAGCTTCTATTTCCATCTCCTAAATATTGTAATATTTTTATGGTAGTAGGCACTTCTTTCACTCTCTAATTGTAACAGGGTGGTCCCCAGGAAAAGGGGAGGTTCCAGGTTTACTGCCCCACCCAAGGGAGTGTGGAGCAGAGGAGGGAGAGAAGAAGCTGCAGAGTAGACTGAGGAAGCAGGATGGAGAGCAGGAGGAGACCTGGAGGAGGCACATGGAGCCTAGAGACACGTGAAGAAACTGCTTGCCTTTTGGTCATGGACTGGTTGACACAGATGTGGGTGAGAGACCCGGGGGGAGGTGACAATGGCAGTTTTTGTCTTGATTTTGATTTTGCTCTTTTCCTTCTAGACTTGTCTGGTTGTTTCTGATCCTTTTCTGTGAGTCCCCACTGGAAGATGCTTAAAACTTGTGGCAGGCTTTGGGGCCTTGCTCTGGGCCAATTCTCCTTGGGTGGACTTTTACCCACGAGGGGATGGGTGACTTTGGGTGCTTGATTTAGAAACCATATTCTTTGTCCTTTCTGTATTGTTCACTAATTGTATTAAAGTTCCTTCCCACCAAAGTCTCATTTGTTTTGCGTTGATGCAGCAGATGGCAGAACCTATTTAGAGCAGGCAGGTTTGCGGGGTCTGGGATGCCCTCCCTGCCCTGTAACAGATTCACCTAGAATTTAAGCTGAACTTTATTTTCTTGAGACCATGTATCTTGGTGGAACTTAACCACCAAATTCTGTCTCCACCTGTAGACCTTGTCTGGGATTGAACTGAGATGCTGTTAGGCTAGCTCTAAAGCAGATGTCACTTTAGGTCATGATGTTTACCCCCAGGAACTATTCATCTGCATGCCTGAGGAATCGCTTTTCCTGTCAGGCAGAACCTTAACTACCCCTAACCTTCGTACTCTAATACCAGGGATTAATACCTCTAATATCTCTGTTCTGGTAAGTTTAGTTCTGTCTCAACCAGGGCGTATGCAGCCTAGCTCTTAACCAAGGACTTGTAGAAAACCATCAGACAGAGTCCTTAGATCTTCTTCTGTGCAACCACTTTTTCTAGGGGCTCCAGGCTGGAACTCTAAGGGCATATCTGCAGCTAGAATGCCGTAACTTCTGATCTCTCCCTTGTCGGCTCAGAGGATCAGCGTAGATTGGGGCTTATCTTATCTCTTTTCTCTTAAGATTCCCAGACTTATGCCACCTGTTTTCCAAAAATGCTGAAAACATTTGCTCCATGTGTTTTGTCAATTTTTATGATTGTTATATGGTAGGTGCTATAGTAGTTTGCTACCAGTAACTCTGTCATGGCTAGAAAGAAGGTAGAGTATTTTAATGCAAATTTCAGGCATCATCATTTCATTAGCACTGCTCTCTTTCTTCTCCCCTCCCCCTTTATATGTTATTGATTTGTTGGGGGAAAAAAAAGGAAAACAGATTATATGTGTAGAACTTCCCATATTCTGGATTTATTTAATTTCCCCCTCCTAGTGTCATTTTCTCTCCTTTCTGCATTTTCTCTAAACTTGCTGGATGTGGGATGCTTCAGGTTTTCTGTATTGTGCGGGAAGACTTTGTGGAGCGCTAATAGTTTGCTGCATTTTCAGATGAGGTACATGACGCCCTATTGTCCCAATTTTAGTCATACTAAGACTGTTTTAGGTGGTGTTGTAAGAGGGTGGTCCCCAGGAAAAGGGGAGGTCCCAGGTTCCCTGCCTGCCTCACCCAAGGAAGGGTGGAGCTGAGCAGGGAGGGAAAGAAGCTGGAGAGGAGACTGAAGAAAAACAGGATGTATGTTTACTTCTTTTTCTTTTAAAAACTCCATTTTCAGAGTAATAGGTTGATATTCTAATGTCCTCATTGGATATTTAAAAAGTTGGCATTGTTATCGCTTATGGATTTTTATATATGGAGTTCAAGTGTCTGCCATTATTTTTCTTTAACGTTCAAATTAGGCCAGTGGAGCACCTGTTGCTTGGAGGCTTTTGTCCTAAGTTACGTCTAGGGAAACTACTATCTACTTTGCTCAACCTTCGTGTTAGTAGATCTTCGATCGTCTTCTTCCTTACCCCTAATTTGTGATTTTGATAGTTAACATATTCCACCCGATTTCTTCATGAAAGACCTCATATAACAGGTTTTTCTGCTTAAATTCTTCTTTCTCTATGGTAGATTAAATTTTGCAAGCTTTTAGCTAGAACATTGTACTCAGGATAAGTATCATTCTGTAACAAGTTCCCATACTATTTCTAGTTTTTAAAAAAGTGTCACTAGACTGTAAATACATACAAAGCACAG
Organism: Talpa occidentalis; assembly: GCF_014898055.3. NCBI lineage: Eukaryota > Metazoa > Chordata > Mammalia > Eulipotyphla > Talpidae > Talpa > Talpa occidentalis. Next base: position 52,729,249 of record NW_023604295.1, on the reverse strand, counting down.
GCATAACCTTATATTTGATACTAGATAGCAAACAAAATATAACAGATGATACTTTCTGACCTCCACTACAGTTTTGCAGATGGCAGAATATTTCATGGTTTCTTTAGTTAAGCAGTTTAACTCTCCTATTATTTCCCCACTGATCAGGTAATCTATGTAAGTTAGCTGATCATCTTTTTCCTCTGACTCCCAGAGTACTTTTTCAATTCCCACACGTGGTTTTGATCTTTCAAGCTGTTCAGGAACAAAGAGAGAAAAATACATAGTTAATCTACTAAAACTGTTAGGGGGAAAGGACATGTCCTTTGCTAATTCCATACAGGCTTTGTGGACCCCACCCCCACTCCAGACTAAAGCCATCAAGACATTGGGAAAGACAAATCCCATCACCACCAAAGGAAAGGTGGCTGGGACCTGAGGGTGGAGTTAAGCAGCCAGGTTTGGTTTAAAAACCAGACACATGGGCCTTGGGGTTGCTCTCTCGCGCACCTCCTGGCTTCACGGCTCACAGCTCCTGGCTCGCGGCCAGCTCTCAGAGTGCCATTTGGGATTCCAGATCAGCGGATCGGGTAGGACGCATTTAAAACTTTGTCTCCCACTTTTCTCCCTGAGTTGTACATTTCCTCATTTCCCCTTCCCTTGTGAATACATCTTCTATTAACCTTTCGTGTGTGCCTGCAGCAGAGGATTAAGTCCCTTTTAAGCGCGCGTGTGAGGAACCACAGTCAGGCAACCCGTTTTATATCGGGGCTGCCCTGTAACAAAACAACCTGATTTATGACTTTTCCCCTTTGGTAGTAATAGATATACATATACATACATACATACATACATACATACATACATACATACATACATATATATATATTGTTTGAGGATACTTATTATTTGCACCTTTTAAAGCAAATGTATTAAATTAGCAGTGATTTAGAAATAATACATACTTAAATACTCTCATCTTTCCCATTTGTCCTATTCAGTCTATCTATACTTGCTTTAGAAAGGCTAAATGACCAACTCAGATAAATGTAACAATTTACTTAATTTCCATATCAAGGATCCATCCTTTAATAGTTTCTCGTCATCTATGGGAAATTGATGGATAGTGTTAAACATTGTGTCTGAAACAGAAGATTGTTGCTTGGATAGTAGCTGCCATTCTAAAAAAACCATCACTACAGTTCTTAACATGGAAAGCTATTCATTCTCAATTCTACAAAGTTTTTAACTAATGCTCACAAATGCATTTAAAAGAAACTCTTCCTTACCTTTACCATTCCTGAAACAATTACATAAATTCCTTGGGGCTCATCACCTTCTTTAAATATATCATTTCCACAATCAAATGTTATAACTCTGGCTTCTTTCTAAGAAATATTATCAAATATATGAGACACAAACCTAAAACAATATTTTAGTAATTAGACACAAACCTAAAACAACTATTTAGTAGTTGGGGAGGATGAAGCTCACATTTTAATAAAGTTTTTATATTTTTATTGTAATTGTAAGATCTGAGGTGTTAATAATAAATTTATAAGAGAAAATGGGATTATGAATAGCAAAGAGAGGTGGGTACTCATGGATAGACACAATTTCTGATGAGGACACAAATCATTTAATCTATTAAAGGTGCATAAATCAGATCACCCTGTGATTTCCAGAACACAAGGCATCCCTTGAAGGTGCCTTGCTCTGACATGAAGAATATTTTGAGCTAAAATCTATGGAATCCTCTGAGGCTGGGGATAAGCTTCTGTCCTTATCTATGTCCTTCACCTTTTGCTAGTCAAAGAAGAGATCAAGTCCTTAGCTTCTGACTCTTTTCCTAGTTGAAGAAGCAATTGTCTCCTTTTTATGACCTATAAGAATGTAGTTGGGGGGGGGTCCTCCAGTTGTAGGTTCATTAGTGAATGTTTCTTCTCTGTCTGAGAAGTTCATCTTTATTCTCAGAGTAACAAACTTGTTTGTCATGTGAAATCTCTCCCTTTTCTCTCCTTGATGCCCTAGGTCGCTTAACACAACGTAGGTATCCCTGGTCTGCCCCATTATTCTTGAGATTTTTACAAAAATAAAAGCTCTCCAAATAAATATCATACATATATTATTAAATTTTGGGTTTTTCTCATACTAATCTGTCTGATGTTCATTTGTCCAATCTTAGAAGAACCAAGACGAGGTGGGGGAAATTTCTTCCTATGCCCCAATACTAGAACAGAATGAAAACATGAAACTATCTCATCTAGATGAAAAATAACTAGGACAGATGCAGGTTAATGGCACATGTATATCTCATACATACTCATGTTCTAAACAGCAGGTTGAAAATATAATTGATTTTAGGGCGCCAAGTAGATATAGAAAAAGAATTGTATAAATACAAGTTATACTCATTTACTTGTTTATTCCATAAATACCTATTGAGCACCTATTATGCAATATACCCAGTGCCAGGGACTGAGTATTCAAAAGATGCATGATTTAGACAAATAGTATTTTTTTTTAGGAAAGAGTTTTAAAGATTATTGTAATGTAATATCATGCTATAATAAAGGTGTGTGAGTGTGTGTGTGTGTGTGTGTGTATATTACATATATATATATATATATTATATATATATATATATATAAAATGGATACAATGGTGAAATCTTTGGTCTTACAGACTCATGATGATTGATGGAAGTCTACTGGTGGGGTGTTTAACCCCAAAGCTCATTTTCTTGAGTATCTTTGGGTGGGTATGTTTCCAGAGAAAATAATAAGCAGGAGGGGTTGAAAAACATGTGAAAACAAAGGACCTTCAAGGAAAGTAAATAGCACTCACAGGAGAATGGAATTAGAAAGCAGTGTAAAGTGATTAGGGCACACTTAGGGGTTCAGTATAAATGGAGTGTGGGTATATGATGAGTGATTAACAGGAGATAAAGATGGAGGGGTGGGCGAGAGGAAGGCTGTGGAAAGATTTTGAGTGTCATTCAAAGGGATTTTGATTGAATCTATTCGCAATAAAAGACACTTAAAGAATTTTAAACTGGAAAGTATTACAATTTAATCTTTATTTTTATTTTTTTTTAATTTTTTTTTTTTTTTAAGATTTATTTATGTATACAAGCACTGGGTACAGTCAGAAGCGCGGGAGGGTGAGAGAATTCACCAGAGCCATAGCGGGGAGCAGAGCAGGCAGAAGGACCGAAGTACACTGCTGAGGGGAGCAGCGGGAGGCAGGAGAGGTCTGCGCGCCATGCGGGACCCGCCTTTGGTGGCCGGGGAGCTGCCAGGGATCGATCTGGCGCCGCAGAGGCTGCAGGCAGCTTCGCAACCCAGCGCTCAACAGCTGCGCCACCGGGGAGGCCCTAATCTTTATTTTTAAAAGGTCATATGTTGGTAAATTAGAAATGGCATTACTAGGAAATAGAAATATTACCAGAATGAAGTGTATAAGATGTTTGTCTTTATCCAGCCATGGAACATGGTATAAGACTTCATCAGCAGAAAGAGGTTCGATAGTAGACTGAAAATTAAGTATATCTCTCTTTTTGATCATTATCAACTATCAATAAAACACAAGATTTGAGAAAAGAGATGAATGAAACTGGTGCTCACCAGATATTTATCACTTTGTATTATTTCTTTTTCTTGCTCTTCTAGAATTTTTATTATCTTACGATAAACTTTATGGAAATCTTATGGAAACCTATTATCCTCTGGAAACTTTTTTCTGTGCTATCATTATTCTGAAGTTATGGGCGAGATTTTAAAAGTTAACCATTTAACTGAATATAGCAGATAAGCAACAAATCTTAAGTGTCCACTCAAAGAACATTCACAATGTGAAAATACCTGTGTAACCCACATCCAGATTAAGATATGAAACATCTACTATACCCTGGAAACCTCCCTTATGGTCTCTTCTAGATATGATTCCTATCTTTAGTTGGGAAAGAATTTTGTTGTTTTAGACACAGCAGTGAATTATCCTATTAATCTTATGCCTTTAAGTTAATTTCCTAGGACTTTAAATTCAAGTCAACAAATAAAGGGAATATTTCTAAATGTTTTGCCAACTAATACAATTCATATTTTTAATAGACATTTTTATCTAATTATCGATGGGACTTTCCTTATTAGCCTTGTAAGATCTTTTCTGAGCATTCTGAATTAGATTTAAATTTCATCAAATGTTTTTCCTTCGTTGATCTCTTAAGTGTCTTGTATAGCTATTTTTGGAGGTAAAACTTTTTCACTTATAGTACATTAAGTTTTTAATATACTTCCAGTTTCAATTAGCTATTATGTTAACAAGATTTGTGTATATAATTACAAGCATAGTATATTTATGTTTTTTTCTTATTCTGTTCTCAAATTTGAGAATAAATTTTATACTTAGATTGATTTGTGTTCCTCTATATCTTATTACAAGCCATGATATCATTTAAATAATTCAGAGATATAAAATTATAATTAATGTTTACCCTATGTTGACTGTTTCTTTATAAACATAGTATTGATGGGAAAATTTTATCAGTGTCAGAGATAATTCCCAGAAATATATTGATAACTACTAGCCCAGGATAAGTAATAGATTCAGGAGAAGTAATAGAGTCATAGTACTCTGTTGTGGGGGCAGATCATAACAGGAGATGGTTCCTCACTATGGTAAGAACAAAAAGAGAAGTTGGCCACTGCAGCTGTGGTAAGGAAGCTCTTTCTAGCACGTACTTTCCTTTATTTGTATTTTATTTGTTTAATATATACATTCCTCTTTACTTAATGCAAGAAACATGTAACACATACAGAAAGAAAATCACTCATCTAAAGGGCCCTGTCCCAAAAAATAATACAGGAGTCACCCACACTGAATGAAATAAGGCTCTGGCTTTAAAGGGGATTTTTCTAGCAACACTTGGAACATGAGCAAGGCTATTGCAAAAATAAAAATTCCTGAACTGAAGGGGTATATCTGTGGGGTAGATATACTTAGATCCACACTTAAGAATATTTAAGTCAGCTCCCACATCCAAAATTCATCAGGACTTTATGAAATGTGTAACTTTTTATTGTGGGTTAAAAATTTTTACCTGCCCATCTTTCTTCTTAGAAAATAGCGATGAGAATTCTCTAAAATATACTATATCCCTTCAAGTTATCAAAAATGCACCTCCTTATAAACAAATGCAATACAATCACCAGTGCTTTGCACACAGAGGAGGAGCAATTTAAGCTCCTTCCTTCAAATTGGTCGTGAAACACTTCTTTAGGCAATTATTTTAAGTTAGATATCCATATCTCATGTGCGGCCATACTGGAAAGAGCCAAAAGCAGGTTTGAAGGTCATGAATGACTATTTGCCAAGTAAAAATTTGCTTCGAAAAACAGTCTGCCTTACCTTATCGATTTCAGCCCCTTCGACTTTATGAAGAATTCCTTTTAGCCTGAAAACCTTAACAATTTGTCTAGCTAAATTGAGCATGAAATGAATCTGCTCCTTTGTTTTCATAGTGATAGCAATTTCTGGGTGATCATACTCCAAGTAGCCTGAAAAATAACAAAGTATTTTCATATGAAATAAGAACATTGTTTAAATATTTCATGCATGCAACAAGCTAATACTGCTGCTCTAATTTATGGAGCTCAACCCTCAACGCAGGGAAATGCATGTATCCTACTATGGCCTCTGCAATCCATTGTAATTCACCAGTGTGTGTTTTCTTGTCACCAGCACGTACCTGTGCCTAAGCCCAGGAAAGATAGACAGCCCCAGTTCAAGGTAAATATCGTATGGATTCACCTGCACTGGACCCAGGACCTAGAGATGCTTCTGAGTTGTAGGTCTGGAATTCTGGACCCTCTTTTCTATGCTGTTTAAATCAGGATTTTTGACTATAGACTATGTGCTTTCATCTGGCTTCATATTAAGCCTCTCTCTCAGGCTAGGTCATTGTCCACTCACCCAGTGTGCGCTTCTAGATGACTCATTATCTATGAACTTTTGCCTGTCTGGCCTGGATTCCTGGATGCCCATGAAAATATGATCCACTTAGTCTACATTTAGATTTTCCCTTGGTCACCACCTCTTGTCTGGCCATAGAAGATCTCTCAACCCAGGCCTCATTCTCAGGCTTGTTGTACCCTTTGCTGCCCACTGTCTGCTAGCAAACACCTTTCTTCCTCTGATACATGCACACTGTACTATAGGGGTATGTCTGTCCCACTCCCAGGATCTTTCCTGAGTTAGGAGCATGACCTGAGACTTGGTTGTTGCCAGGTATTGGTAGTGAGCCTCCCTGCAGTCATCACAAAGATTTGAGACTGTTCTCATGTCAACTCATTATGAAACCTCAGATGGTAGCTCTATGGCAAATGGAGGGAAGAAATAACTTCCTTCCTTGTGTTTCTCAGGGAGGTATTTGCACTCGTGGGTTGGCAGAAAATAATTATGTGGTAACCATGAATTGCTAGGGTGTATCTTTGAAACAGACATTAAAAGGCCTTCATTTGGTATAAAGCAGAGAGAACAAGTGTGGAGAGGTAATATCACAACCCTCCGCTCCAGCCAAAGACACAATAATGTTGATTATTGAAGGTAGTCACTTTATTACTAGTCATAAGTAGGTTTCCTCGAAGATCATTTAGTTATATTAACTATTACTTCTCTAAGGTAGTGATTATAAGAGATGCTTGGACTGAACCTTTAAAGTAAGAGGCACCTACCTAGTTCTTTCATAGCATGTCCTGTATTCTTTTTTACTCTCCCTAATAACATCTATGGAACAAAAGAAGTGTTATTCCTGCTGGAAAACAAATTGATTAAAACATCTTTACATTAGCAATTGATGGATTTTTAACCTAAATTATTAACTTTAAAGAAAAATATGATGGAGAAGAGAGATTAGAGATTAGATTTCAGAGATTGGAATTAAATTTTGTGCAATGAAATCTCTTTTGCTCCAGCAGAATGGAGGAGAGGATAAGAAGTCGCACTACCTAGGCCAATTTGAGAAGCCTGCAAAGCGAGCCATGTGTTTTCCCTTAAAGTAACTCTCTTTAGGATTCTATGGAACCTAAAAACGAAGGCACGGCAAGTGTTTTTCCATTCAAATTTATGGAGGTCTTCAAATTTGGGACATAAGTTCAGTTTTCAACCTTCAGTGAGGTAGGAGGTTTGGATAAGCTGTGCGAGAAGAGAAATGAGAACTAAAACTGAACAGCATCTTGGTGATTCAAATCCTTTTGTACTTTCTACTGTGTACCCTCAAATTTCAGTGTAAGTATGAGTCATTAGAAAAGGTAACAAAATTCTGGATAATAACTTTAAAGTTACAGGTGGTGAAGAGAAGAAAGATACTGTTTTTTTGTGTTTATATGAAACGCTCAATTTTCTCAGCTACTAAACTTTGAACATATAATATAGGGCATCCAGATGTTCTAAATTGCCTTGAAAGGTAATCATTTCATTCCACATATCTGATCAACTTGTGTTACTCTTCCTCAATTAAAAAAAAAAGATATCTAGAACATGGGACCTACCTTTGTGTCTGGGTCTAAAAATGTAATCTCTCTTCATTATTCTCATTTATGTAATGAGGCAGACAGGGTTTCTCTTTAGAAGGGCTACTGTTACTTCTTTCCATCTGCTAGAGCCCTGTCTTTTATTTCTTTTGCTATTTACCATGGCAAAATCCGTGATTTTCAGAAAGAAACAGAAGGAGCCTTTGGGAATCGGGAGGAAGCTCTGTTAGCTCAACACTGCCATCATTCTCACCCTCCTCCCGTACTTCCTCTTTCATGCTTCTGCAACATGACGGTGCCTACAACTTGCATTGGGAAGGAATTAACCAGACATGCAGGTTTCGTGATCACAGGGCTGAAAGGTGCTTTCCAAGTGCCTCTAACCTGTTAATGTGGCGCAGATATTTTCAGCAAGGAGATATTTGAGAAACCTAAATGTAGACGGGTTTAAGTTTTTGCAGAAGTTACTTAGCAAACGGAGAGTCAAAGATCCCACACTTAAATACGCAGAAGGGACACCATGGGTCCTCACCCATGGTGAGGGGTGGGAGTGTAAACCTTTCCTTAGTATTTAAAATTTTCCTCACCTTTTTAACCTGTTTAGAGCTTTCAATCTTATCAATTATTGTCATTATGTCTGATTCACCTTGGACATATCCTTTTAGTATAGCATACTTAAGGGACAACTGATGACTCATCTTTTTATCTATTAATTTCAGGATCTTTGGTGTTACAAGCTGAAAAAAAAAACAACCAGGATTACTGTTTAATATATATATAGTACAAATATTAGTTGTTTACATGCTAATTAGTTTAGCTGAAATGTATAATAAAAAGAAATGACATGCTCTCAGTAGTAATTGTGGTAACCTGTCAAGGCTTTTAGTTATTTTATCCATGGTATACTTATAAATTCATGGTTAGAGTGAATTCCTTGTAGCTTATAATGTCAGGCACTTATGTAAAATGATGACTTTATTCTTTACTTAGCTTCCTTTGGAGAATGGATGCAGTTTTCATCTGGTTTAAATTAGTAGTAAATGATGGGTTTATTCTTTTGGATTTAGGCCATAAAGTAACTATCTATAAGGTATTGCCCTTTTTACTCATTAAATCTCTACTAAACTTCACATTAGATGTTCCTTTGAGTTAGAATTCTTCATCCTCTATGCTCCTTGTTTGGCTCTACAGTTAACTTCTCATTATTTCTTTTCTGAGAGTGTTAAGTCTCCTGGTTTTCTGTTATCATTGTGTACTTTCCAAGCTTCAGCAGACTTGGCTGTTCCCCACGCTCCCTACCTCTGCTCTGCGAGCTCCATACTCTGTCTTCTAACCACCTGCCCTGAATCCTCAAAGAACTTATATTCATTCCACAATATTCATTTCAAGTGTCACCTTAAAAAAAAGGAAGTCTTTTCTATTCCACTAGCTGTCTTTGCACACTACTGCTTTGCACCTACTCTCCTATATGACCTTGGGATATCCAGATTACTTGTCTTTGCCCTTCTTCGTTAAGCTCTCTGGGGGCAGAGACTAAATCTAGTAAGTCTTCATATTCTAAGGTCCGACCATTTGGCGTAAGGGTTCAGAGTTTCCTTTGAACAAGCAAACTTCTCTTAGGCGGTTCGCCAGTTTCTTCATGTAAAATATTTGATAGATTCCGTATGTCCTTGTACCAGAAAGTATTAACTGGTCCCTGGAATACACTGAAATTGCCTTCCTCGGGTGAAATTGTATACTAGCATTAGTGGCAGCCTTATATAATACTGAAAAAGAATACGCTATTAATCATATACTTTTAGACCTGGTTGCTTTATACCTCTCAGTAGCATAAGAATTTTTTAAGCACATGTGAGAAAGATCTAAAAGTAAATATTCTAATCTGTTGGCCTTATCACTTGATGAACTATGTCTTGTTTGGCTTTATATCTCCTAGAGTGCTTATGGGTATATATTTTGTTTGTGTGTGAACAGAGAAGGAGGTAGAAGGGGGGTCAGTGTGTGTGTGTGTGTATTTCATATGCCTTGGGATGGAGTGAGTTTCATGTCATTTAAGTAATCATATAGAATATAAATAACTACATATATCACTTGTTATAGAAAGATGTATTACACAACTGGGGTCATTTTGATTCTTTGATTCTATAACAATATGAAATTATATAATACCTAATGTGTATTTTTTGGTCTGTGTGAATGTATTATGCTTGTTTTGTCATTATGAATGGTTTACATGGTTGTTTTGTTGGTTTTTATATTTTATCACAGGTACCTGTAAGAATGAAGATTGCTTCGGAGCTAATTTTGCGCTCATAGTAATGTGGAATTTTTCATGTGGTCTCAATTCAAAGGAAAAGTGGCAATAAATTCTTTTATGTGCTAAGTGAATTCTAATACAACTTGGATATTTGTAGTATAAAACTTATTTTTAAGGGCCTCCCCAGTGGCGCAGCGGTTGAGCGCTGGGTTGTGAAGCTGCCCGCAGCCTCTGCAGTGCCTGTTCAATCCCCGGCTGCTCCCTGGCCACCGGAGGTACACTGCTCCCCTCAGCAGTGTACTTCGGTCCTTCTGCCTACTCTGCTCCCCGCTCTGGCTCAGTGAATTCTGTCACCCTCCCACGCTTCTGACTGTACCCAGTGCTTGCATAAATAAATAAAATAAATAAATAAAAATAAATCTTTAAAACAAAACAAAACAAAAACCAAACTTATTTTTAAAAGGTAACTAAAGTTTAAAATATAAATATCAGGCTAATGGAAAGTGGAAACCACAAAACTAGTAAACTGATTTTCATTCATATTTCATAAGACAATCAGAAGAAATTTGAAATTGCATAATGTAATAGTTCTTTACCTTCAAAATGCGCAATACACGAAATATTTGAACAATTTTCATAAAGAGTGCTGCTTGATAATAGTCAAAAGCATAATGAAAGAAAGTTGCCTCTGAAAGTATTACATCTATAATGCCAATTAATGTAATTACTAATTCAAATAGGTTCCAAGCATGTAAAAAATATTCCTTCCTCATTGCTGCAATCTGTTCATTAAAAAAGAAATATAGAAACCAAACAAAGGATCAGGAGAAAGACAAAACTTGCAAGCTGACCATTAATCTGAGACATATAACTGGAGGCAAGACCTATTGAATCCCAGCTCAGAGCTCTTTCTCTTAAATGGTTTTTGGGAATCTTCACTCTTACCTTAACTCTATTACAATTCCTAACCCTAATTGCTACATCTCCTCTAAATTCTATGAAATCTCCTACAGTCTTTCCAACGCAATCAGAATTTATCATACACATTGTGATTAGATATGACTTCCCCACCCCACCAAATAACATGGATTTTTAACTTCCCAGTAAAGAGTTGCGGTTCATTATTTTTGTCCCATCCTATAGCAGATCTAATTCTTCTATTTAAATCTGGTTAAAAAATACTTTATATTATAGCTAGTTGATGCATGACATAATAATTATCAGTTTGTGGGAGTTCATTTCCATCATTTAGCAACTACCTGTATACTGAATGTAAAAGATCAAATTATTCATTTAAGTATAAATGAATATCAATCTACCTATTCATCTTTATTTAGTATAAAAATAATAAAATGAACATCCATGTATTTATCACCTGGCTAAGTTTAAAAACATTTACAATACCTTTGAAATTCACTCTGGGTTGCCTTGACACACACCATATTAAAATTTATGTAATAAATCCTTAAAGTATGGATTTTTTTAAAAAAACATTGAAAATTAAAGTTCTTTTGTTTAATGAGTGATGGAGAATTTCATACTCTCTCTTAGAAAACTGTAACTAGTGTTAAAATGAAGGTAGGAAATGCCCGTTAGATACTTAACATGAAAACACTCAAGACACACAGACAGACAGACACACACACACACACTTTAGATTACCTTAATTAGGATCTCCAAAATATAATATGAAAGAAAAATGTAGTTAGAATATTTCAATTCATATTCATACATTTTATTTAACATGGATAGCCACATAATTGTAATAGGAAATAGATTCATTAATATCACAAGGTATCCGGCATACTCAAATTCATCAGTAAATACTATTTTATGGCTTATACGAAGAAAGTAGTATCTGTAAAAAAAAAGGTTTTATTTGATGAAAGAACTACGCTGAATTATTTTCATTATATAGTTCTGTTCTAATTATCTAATTAGAACTGTTCTGTTCTAATTAGCAATAATTACAGAATCCAATTTACTTCTGGTAGTCATCACTACCCCTGGTACATTATGGCATCCTACCTCAGATGTCCTTTCAATTTCCTCATAGGCTAAACGTTTTGAGGACAGTTTTCTTCTTTTTCACCAACCTTGTATATATTCTTACTTTTAATACAAATGCTTTGAACCATAAGACAAGGGCAATTTGAACTGGAAATACTAAAAAATAAAACAAAAGGACTCCTCCCACTTTCCAATTATTTTACTTTTCAGCGAAAACTACTAATAACAGTTTGAATACTGCTCCAATAATTTTGCTTATATAATCCTTATCTATAAATATAAAAGGAGTTATATCAGACATGTTCTGTAGACTTTTTTTCTCCCCTTTTAATATTGTGTCATGAGCATCTTTCCTGGAATAAATTCTGGAATGAATCCCACTATGTGTGGTGGTATTATCTAAAATAATAAACATGCCTTGAAGAGTAGTTTCAATTCTATACCAACTATGCTAGACAGTACAATTGTGTATGAAAGGATAATTTTAATTTTTTAAAATATTCAACTAGCATAATGTACTATCGTTAAAACCTAAATAAAATAATTAATCAACTACCAATTGAAAATGGGTAAGTACTGGATCACTCCCCATTCTCCAGGATTTCTAGGTAATGCAGGTTCTGATCCTTTTTAACATTGGGGTCTTACTTAATAAAAGATGAAATTATGAATATAGAAACATATGATCCTGTTATCACATTTCCAGGACCATCCAGGACCTCAGGCAGTGCCTGTGTGAGGGAGTAATGAGGGAGTAATGAGTGTTAGCCCTGTTACAAATATCACTGCAATACCACCCCTGCCCATCCCAGTCATTTCTCAAGATTGCTTTTCTTTTTTTCCCAACTTATTCCTTTCCATTTTTCTTTTGTTTTTTTAAGATTTATTTATTTATTTATACAAGAACTGGGGTACAGGCCAGATGCGTGGGAGGGTGAGAGGATTCACCAGAGACAGAGTGGGGAACAGAACAGGCAGACTGACGAAATACACTGCTGAGGGGAGCAGCAGGCAAGACAGGAGAGGTCTGCCACACCATGTGGGACCCTCGCCAGCCGGCGGGAGATCCAACCGGCGCTGCAGAGGCTGCAGACAGCTTCACAGCGCTGAGCTCAACCACCTGCGCCACCAGGGGAGGCCCTCCATTTTTCTTTTCTTTTTTTTTTCATATTATTGTGGTATGACAGACATATGAAAGTGTAGCTCAAACTGATTTCAAACAAATCATTCCAGTTCCAACTAGTTCAAACCAAACTAAACTATCTCAAACCAGATCAAACCATTTCTAACTGGCTCAAACCTACTCAAGCTGGTTCCAACCAGCTCAAAGCCGATCAAACCAGTTTCAATCAGTTCAAATTGGTTCCAGCAGTTCAAACTGACTCAAATCAGTTTCATCCAGTTCTAATGCTTCAAACCAGCTCAAACCAGATCAAACTGCATCTTAGAACATACAATCTACCAACCTTGAATCATGAAAAAAATGGAAAATCTCAATAGGCCAATTACTAATGAAGAAATTGAGGTAGCAATCAAAACCTCTAATAGAAGTCCAGGACCAGATGACTTTACTGGTGACTCCTACCATCTATTTAAAAACGAATTAATAACTCTTTCTCAAACACTTCCTAAAAAAAATAAGAGAATATGCCCATATCAATTTTATAAGACCAGCAAATGCCTTTTAACATCTATTGAGATAATCATATGATTTTTATCCTTCATTTTGTGAATAATGAATCACTATTATATTCCTGACCCACATGACCATGATGTACCATCCTTTTAACATATTAAATTTGGTTTGCTAACATTTTGTTGTGGTTTCTTATTGTAGGTCCTTGAAGTATTTAAAGTAGCTGAATTCCATAAGTTGGATGTTATGTTTCCATTTTCTTTTGGTGGAGAAGTTTTTTTATTTCCATTTTTATTTTTTCTTTAACTTATTAATTGTTCAGTAGCATGTTGCTTAACATCTATATACTTGTGAATTTTAGTTTTGTTCTATAATTTTTTTTAGCTTAATACTATGTGGTTAGAAAACATGTTTGATATGAATTCAAAATTCTTAAGTTAATTAAAACTTGTTTTGAGGTCTAATATATGATCAGGTCTAGAGAATGTTCCATATGCACTTGAGAAGAATGTATATTCAGTGGTCTTAGATAGAATGTTCTGTAAATGTATTAAATCCACTCTAATATTGTTTAAATCCAATGCTTCATTACTGATTTTCTGCCTGAATGATCTATCCATTACTGAAACTAGGATACTGAGATCTCCTACTAGCATTGTGGTATTGTCTATTCTCTCCCTTTAGGTCACTTAATGTTTATATATTTAGGTTCTCCTATGTTGGATGCATAAATAATTACAAAGGTTATGTGTTCTTTTTGGAATGATCCCTTTATCATTATATAATGGTATCCCAGCTTTCTTTCAGTTTCCATTTGCAATGAATATTTTTTTCTATTCCTTCACTTTCAGTCTGTATTGTCTTAATATTGAGGTGAGTCTCTTCTATGATTATATAGTTAGGTTATGTATTATCCATTCAGCCACTTTATGTGCTATGATTAGAAAATTTAGTCTACTCACATTTAGTTTAATTATTAATAGTTATGAATTTGCTATTACCATTTGTTGTTTTCTGATTATTTTGCAATACCTTTCCCATTCTCTTACTCTCTTTTTCATTTGATAATTGTATATATGGTATAACTATAAAATTGACTATTATTTAGTCATAAAAAGGAATAGACTATTGGTACATGCTAAAAAGAAGACAAACTTTATATGCTACTGTTATATGCTACAATGTAGATGAAAACAATATACTGACTGAAAGAAGTCAGAAAGAAAAGGTTACATATTATATGGTTTCATTTATATCAAATACTCAGAATAGTAAAATCATATACAGAAAGCAGATTCATGCAACTCAGGAGTCGGGGAGAAGGGAGAATGGAGAATAACTGCTTAATGGTACTATGCTTACCTTTGGGGCAACGAAACTGAAATTTGATAGAGGTTATGATTGTCCAATATTGTGACAGAATAAAATAACATTAAAATAGTACACTTAAAAATCATTGATGTTTATTCATGATATGTGAAATTTTTTTCAATAATAAAACAAGTTTAATTTTAAGTAACTTTTTGTATATATATAAGTAATTTAATTTTATAATAGCTCAAAATACTTTACAAAGTATTTAGGATATAAATTTTAGAATACATACATAGGAAATTACAAATGAACATAATATTTCTAGTAAGGTTTGTTCAAAAGCACTTACCTTGATGGGACCCCTTTTTCTTTTTTAGTATTATATACCCAATTGAGTATTAATTTTCTAGTAAAGTTAAGAAATTTGTTGCCCTCAGAATAACTCTTTATTGTGTCAGGACACAAACATCTAAAGAGCAAAAGAAGAGAACTTTAAAATCTTGGGGATAAACTTAATGCAGCATTGTCAGAAAGCAGGAAGAATGTTTTGTTCAGTGATAGCTGGATTTAAAATACTTTCATAGGCATGATCCAAGTAATGAAATTGTGGCTACAAATAGATATTAAATTATAAAGTTACATTGTGGGGCTCAATCATTAGACAAAATATAAAGCAGGAGATACATGCTTTAAGACAGTAGAGAGTTCAAGATTCAGAGAGAAAACAAACCATGGTTCAAATACATGAGATTCAAGACATCTGGGTTTTCACATTGGATCCCACATTGTTTGGGGTGGCCATGGACAAACTGCCTTATAACCTGTTCGCTTTTTAAAATGAAGATACACATTTCCATGCCAGCCTGAGATGATTAAATGAGAAAATACTTATGAAGCATCTAGCCCATCTCACACATCCTTGCATTTATTTTATCTCCTGGGCAAGTGAGAATTTATAGGAAAGATACATGTGGTAGAGAAAGAGTTAAAATAATTGGAAAAGTCAGGGGTCACCAAACTCCAAAAGACATTTCGGCAGCACTTGTATCAAGTGGTTCATAGGTTTCTGCTGGCTTTTCTATTGAGACAATTCAGCATTATGTGCTGTGATTTGCTCTTACATAGCTATTTCCTTTGGTTCCCAGGAACTTAACTGCTGCTGATCAAATATCTTCATGTCTTCATCAGAAGGAAGATAGGACTCGGTCCTTACATTTGGGGCTTTAACTTAAACTGGCTTAACGGAAGGGCACTGGTAACTTAAATTCAAAGGTGGAACTTTCTTTCCTATTGGTAATGTTTTCACTGAAATCTGGGCAATTATTCTGCCACAGGGATACTGACATAATTTGAAACAAAGAAGTCACTCAGTTCTCTGTAATTCAGTATAATGTGTAAATTATATTGAAAATCACATATGTTTATATGATTTGATTGATTCCAAATTAAAAAAAATGTTGAACACCTATTATGCTTACTTAATTACTGGGAAAGTACACCTAGAGTTGCTGTGGAGATAAATATGAGCACTACTGACACAAAATGAGGGATTTAGTGTACTCTTTGGGATTTGGGAAACCTCCTGAAGGAATTAATATTTAAGTAAGAGCTGATCATTTCACAAGTTATCATAAATCCTAAAATTCCTGATGTCAGTGTGTGGTATTTTATAGTGCAAATTGCTAAGTAATTCAGATCCTCAATTCATATTTATATTAACACATCCATAGTTTAGCTTGACTTAGGAAAACAGTATGATCTCTTTAACTACAGTAAGGCAGCTTAGTTTTTAAACTGATCTCTATAATTTATTAGTTAAATTTGGGTAAATTATTTTTACCTTGGGCAAAAATGGCCTTAGGTAAATTATTTTTCTCTTCATGCCTCGCTTTCCTTCATGCAAAAATGAAAATGATAATAGCATGTATTCAACAGAATCTTTATGACATTACTTTGGTGATATAAGGAAAATATTTAAATCTGTGCCTGGCACATCACTCAATAAATCTAAGTTCTCTATTCAAAGTATTCCCTAGTTGATGTAAATATATATATATAAAAATAATAAATTAATAAATTAATTAAAAAACCAAAGTATTTCCTAGTCAATGACATAGGTCCTTAGTGATGGTCCTGGTGTTCCTGTCCCAACACCCCACGCTTTCCTTAGACTTGTTTTCTTACTATAGTACACCTCAATACAAGAGGTTAAGAATAATCAGCAAACAGCAAAATCAACTCCAAGGCTGCCCAACGAAGAAGCAAGTACTAAATACAAGTTTTCCAGGGATTGAAATAGAAACAGACTTTTTGAAACTTTGAACTCCTACTGCAGTGAGAACATGCTCCAGAGTCTGGCTGCTTCTCCCCCCATGCCTGCCCTCACAGCTTTATCCCTCTTCATCCCTTTTGTGGTACCAAAAGCCAGTGCATATGGGTGAACAACAGACTGGCACGTCTCTTAGGTTCTGGGGTGTGCACACCAAAGTCTGGGGTGAGATGATGGACTATAGGAATAGGCCCAAGAAGGACCTAGAAATGAGCTTAAGATCACTTGAATGGGGATGTTTGGTGGCCTTCATAGCAAAAGTGTGGTCTGAGTTTTAGGTGGATATTGTTGCAAATGCATTGCAGTTTAGCCATTTCTCTGCTTAATTATTTATCTTTCATCGCTCCACAGAGACATTCTAAGGGAGTCCTTAATACATTAATTATGAGGAGCTCAATGCCTACTCTGGAGACTTACATCAAAGGAAATCATCACACGTGTCCTCTGAAGATTAAAAGAGACATGCCTTGGGAAGATGCTACCGGGGTGAAGTGGGAGGGGGGAAGTTGAGAAAGTCTCTACCTTAGTGTGGAATACCTTAGTGTGGTATGTGAATAGCCTAAAAGAAAGAGCAGTTTATCACAGCACAGCTTTGGGGGTTAAAAAAAAAGAAAGAGGAGTGTTTCAGTCAAAAGGAACAACTTGTTCAAATGCACCGAGGTGTTAGTGAGTAGAGCAAATTTGAGAAACAGCAAGTATGTTATTTGTCAGGATGGTGGAGTGCAGAGCAGACAGTGATGGGTACACATAGTACTAGGTGATACCAATTTACTGGATCAAAGCAAGAAAACGCACTTGCACAATTTCCTACATGCTGCACAATTTCCTACATGCAGTGGCTTAGAATGAAAGTTTTCTCTTGACAATATACTTACTTTCCTGTCCTTTCACTACAGCTTCTTGCTGCACCTATCAGCATCTGAACAGCTTTCTGAGACAGAGTCTCATTCTTGTATTGTCTGTGGTAACTTGCCTAAAAGAAATGTCGAGTCAAGTCTTTGGGAAAATAATCTGTGGGAAAGACATTGAAATCCCCAAATAACCTAGTCTCTTTACAAAGGGAGTCCTTCTACGTAGTTCAGACCTAGAGATTAGAGAACATAAAGATTTGGGTAGAATCAAACTGATTCTGCAGAAAACTAGGATTCTGCTAGTTGTTAGTTAGGTTACCAGAAATTAATGGATTTCTGTGGCCAAATAAGTGTGGGACTTACTGCAAAGTGTATGCCCATTTAAAAAATTCAAATAGGATTGAAATATCCCCATCACAAAAGTTTATAATGCATTTTAGAGTATTAGAAGTTCTGAGAAATCCCACAGGATTCTGAGTTACATTATTATTTAATTTTATTTCCAAATATTTTGAGAACAAAACTGTTGTCTCCAGTCTATTATAAGCATTGAGTGAACTGCAGTTACTATGAAGAATACAGTCACACATTTATTCTCCATATATTGAGAGCCCACTCTGCTTCAGGCACTATGTTTGATGCTGGGGAAACTGACAAGGCCTCTGCCTTAGTGTGTTGAACTCTGCTGAGAATCACTGTAAGACCAACTTCCTAAATGGAAAGGTCTGATAAACTAAGGAGTCCTGCATTATAGAGAAAACATTCTGTCTGCACAATCCTTTATGGAGATTAAACATGGTTGTGTTTTTAGGAAGAGATAGAGCTAACTTTGAGAAGAGATAGATACTAGGAAGATACTAGAGATAGATACTAGGATAGATACTAGGAAGAGATAGAGCTAACTTTGAGAATGAGGGATCAAAGACTATTTGTCCACAATTATAGGAATTCAATAGATTAGCATTCCCCTTTTTAAACATCACTAAAATACTTATAAAATAATGAGATTAAAATACCTTCAAAAATAATAAAGTTGATATTCTCAAAGATAAACACTATGAGGAAAATAAGAAAATTGAAAATGATATGTAACTCATGAAAGTTTAGTAACACAAATGGCAAAGCAGTTAGATACTAGCGAAGATAAATTCTAAAATGGTCATTTACACCAAAGTATAGGAAGTGTTTAGAGAATGGTTGGTCTCCAAAAATCACTGCTGCTTATTGAGCTCTCTGTACTACTGAGAACTCTCTGTACTATATATTTAATTCTCATAACTTTATGAGAAAAGTATCTAATCTGTGGTTTATAGATGAGAAAGCTCAGGCTCAAGATTTCATATGAAAGCATACTATCTACATGTAATTGTTAGCAAACTTGGTAGAAACAATTAATGAAATACTGTTTTGGATCCAGAGATGGGCTGTGTCATGGAACTTATCACTTAACACATCTGAAGATCAAGTTCAGTTGTAATTCCTGCTGTTGGGACTGCTGAAATTCCCAATTCCTCATAATAAAAAAAAATTTATTTAACTTGAGAGAATTTCTTTTTTTTTCTTTTCTTTTTCTTTGTAGTTAAGTGGGCTCTAAGACAATGTCAAACTTTGCTTTGCCTTTGTGATCAACCTATTAAGCTACCCCAGGTGCACATAAAAGATGTCTTCAGTGTAATTTTACACTTAAAAATAATTTTAAAATAGGAAAATATGGTACTAACTACTTGTGCTGACAAGAGACGCCTGCTCGCCAGCTGTGTGGCTTCAACGTTAAGGGTATGATCGATTTCCTTGTTACAATCAGGACACTTCACCTTTGGATGTTCTGTTATTGCCTCTTGGCTCAACTAAGTAAAACACGAATCAGAAACAAAAAATAGCACATGAATGTTAACATAATGTTTAGCATTAACCTAA
Source organism: Talpa occidentalis (assembly GCF_014898055.3). NCBI lineage: Eukaryota > Metazoa > Chordata > Mammalia > Eulipotyphla > Talpidae > Talpa > Talpa occidentalis. Next base: position 52,709,424 of record NW_023604295.1, on the reverse strand, counting down.
CGCAATTCACGTAACAGTTCAGTGTGATAAAGTATAGAAAATCTGTTAGACACAGAAAAATGTTCAGATGAGTCTCATCATTTGGCACAGTTGTTGAGATATAAAATAATTGGCAGTTTGGGGGAGAAAGAGACACATCATATTTTTATCTTTACATGGCATCATTGACAGTTTACAAAAGCTGTCAGACATATGATCGCACTTCAAACCAGTGGATCTGAAAGTGTGATACCTGCCACCGCATCAGCATTGCGGGACTTGTTAGAAGTGCATGTTCTCAGATCGGCCCTTGACATACAGAGTCAGAAAACTGGAAGTAGGGTAGCAATCTCCAGTTTTACAAAAACGTTTAAAAATTCCACTGCAGCTAAAGTTTGACACTCTTTAATCTCTTAAAGTAGACTAGAAAGTGAACATGTTACTAAGAACTGGGAATATGGGTAACCAAATTTCACAGATGAGAAAAACTGAAATTTAGAGAAAAAGAAAAGATTTGCTCAAGACTCAAAACTACCTATTATAAGTCCAGATTTCCTAAGTCCAAGATCAATGTTCAATTTGCAATGCTATAAGATCCCTATGTCTACATCACAAAGAGAAGAATGTGGTATTCAATCATCTGCCTTCAAAACAAGTCAAGCACCTAAGTGCCTCAACACTGACTCTGCATTAGAATCAGCTGAGTAATGATTAAAAATACAGATTCCTGTACACTCCCCAGTATCTACATCAGAATCTCCTGGGTAGAGTCTGGAAATTTATATAGCTATTTCAGTTTCTAGAAATATTTTATTTTTACAGAATTTTAAAATCATTTTTTAAATTAAGGTAAGATTGGTTCATAATACTGTATATGATTCAGATATATAGACTCCTGCCTTTTCAGATGTATATCAATCCCTATTTTTAATGTCTGTGGTTGGGATGCAACCACACCAGCAAAAAGCCATGGTCATGTATTGGGAGTTGTTGGAAGTTATAATTATTGGGTGCTACTAGAAAGAAAACTCTCAATCCTTGTCTCATCCAGAAATCCTGGCTGCATTACTATAGGCAGAAGGCTTGTCTCTAAGTCCCCATAAGGAACCTTAAACAATGTTTAGGAGATATGAAATGAATTTCAGTGAATCCTATTTCACAGGGACCAATTATCTTGCATCCATACTCCTAGAAGTTGGCCCTTTATATTGTGTGATGCAGAAAATCTCTGCACTGGAAACTGAATATGACATAGGAGATGAACACAGCAACAATGGCATTGAGAAAATCCCAGAACAATTTCATTATTTCTTCTTTTTGCAACCATGACTGCCTGGTAAATTACACATGTACTCTTAAATGAATAAAAAGTCTCATTCAGAAATTCTAAGATATAGCATAGAAGCAGGTGATATCTCACCCACATTTATACTTATGACATTGTCTTGGAATTCTATATTTTATTAACAAATAATATTAACTTCAAGCTAGTCTAACAAGTTGCATGTACAATAGCCTAAACAAATGTTGAAAAAGAATAAGGCATCTCTCAATCTGGTCAAACAGGAGTCACAGTTTCTAAGACTCACTCTCCTCTTTTTATGCTATCTTTTAGAGGTGTTCCCAGACACTATGCTTACTTTTGAATTTACAAAATATGTTTTCTATATATTCAAAGGTGTTGTCACTTCTGCTTTGCCCCACAGTGATCACAAAATTCCTTAAGATCCTCTCCTTGCTATTATGGCAAAATGAGTTACCCATACAGCTTTTCTAGCAACTACATGTCTTAAATGGTCAATTTTTATTTATGACATTTGTACTTATTTGAGGACAATCACATCTTTTTGAAGGATAAATTTAAACAACAGATATCACTTACTGCATATGGGTTTTGTAGTTTAATTGCTTGCTCAACAGTGTTCCAATCCGCATTAGCAAGATCTTTATCAAATTTGAGTGCAGAGACTGTAGATTTGGTTAGCTCTTGAAAATGTTGAAATGTATGATGAAATGATTTATATTTTGTTGATATGTCATCATGAAGCCCTTTAATACAAATAGCACAACTTATATGGTAGGGATAGTTTTGATATATATTAAAAGCTTCCTCTCATAATCATTCATTTTTAATCCCAATACAAATTGTTTAATAATGAGGATGCTAACAATTTCAAACTTTTCTAGTTTCATACTCCTCACAAAACCTGGGGTGCTTCATCACCATAGTGAGTATGTATTGAATGCTTGAGCTGGAAAAACACATCTCAATATTTTGCATGCATTAAGTGTTTTGAGGTGAGTTTTTTCACAGGTGAGGAGCAGAGGTGTGTTGATTAATTTTAATGTGTCAACTTAACTTGGTGCTCAGAAATTTGGCTAAACATTTTTCTGGCTATGCCTGTGGAGGTGTTTCTGTATGAGAAGAAAATGTAAATTGGTAAACTAAATAAAGCACATTGCCTTTCCCAATTTGGTCTCTCATCATCCAATCCAGTGGAGGCCTGAACAGAAGAAAAGAGCAAGGAAGAGAAGTTAACTCTCTCTCCTCCTGACGACTCTCTAGCTAGAACATTAGTCGTCTCCTGCCATCACATTTTGATTGGAACTTGTATCATAGGCTTTCCTGGTCTTTAGACTGCAGATCTTGGGACTTCTTATCTTTCATAATAACATGATTGCTATTAAAATAATAGAATGTTAGAATAATCTCTTTATATATAGACATAGATATATATCATATATATATATTTCATCAGAGTTTCTTTGGAAAAGCAAAATGTTCCATGAGCAAATGCTCACTGCTCTCTGTGCAAATAAACACATTCCACAGTGAGAACTTTAGTTTATTTGTCCACTAGTAGAATCTACAATGCTCTTTGTAAAACTTTCCCTCTTTAATCTGTTTTTCCCATTTTATAATGTTAGGGCTCAGAGAAAAAAACCCCAAAGATTTTATTGTAAATATAAAAAGGGAAGGGAAACGGCAGTGTGATATTGTCCACAAAGATGAAGTTTCAGATCAATAAAAAATGCCAGTGGTGTGAAGCTCTGTAACAGAAAGGGAGTTGGAGTTGTTAAGAATGTAATGAATTTAAAGCATCAAGGTTATTTTGCTTCTAGTTCTTTATAACTGCCTTTACCTAGTTTTGTGACCTTTGGGTAGAACTTTGAACTCTCTCGATCTCAATTTCCCAATTGTTAAAATGTTGGGGGGTAAAACAGGCATAGTGAATAATGCAATTGCCTCCTAAACTGCTATTTCCACTTCTATTCTCCTCAAACCCCTTTTAGTCATGCACAGAACTAGAGTTGTCTTTTAAAGAGGATAATTGTGTAACAACACTTACTTGTTTAAAACCAAACAAGGAATTTCTTTTGCCCCTAGAATAAAATACTAAAACCCAAGACTCGCCATGATCTAGCTCCTCCTTACCTCTCCATCTGTCCTTTTTCCAGCACCCGCACTGTTCACAAACCTTTCCTAGAAGGTTTCTAACTTCTCAGTTTCTAGATTCTTCAGGAATGGAGCGCCTATTGTATTTTCTGTCTTATTTATACATGATTTGTTTATTGTCCTGCACACACGACTGATAGTAAATACCTTATTTGTTGTGTTTACTATTTCTCTTCTTTCCAAAATAAACTCCATCAACTCAGAAGTCTTGTCTGTTTTCATAATGCGTCACTATTAGAAGCGCCTGGCGTTTTAGGAGGCTTTTCATAAAAGTTTGCCAGATATTTGAAAAAACTTACTGTATTATTTTATTTACATTTCATTAAACTTATATTTGTTCACTAATATAAATAAGTAATCTTTTATAATATTTAGGCTATTGACTTAAACTATTCCTATGTCTTTAGATAGACATTTAATGAGATATCATTTGATTTGTCCTTATATGATTTCTTTCTTCATTGTTAGCAATTCTTCAGCATACTTAGAATGTTTTTCTCTTTATTAAGAATATTATTTAGGAGGGCTTACCTAGTTTATCAACTGCCATTGGCAAAATAAATCTGCTGATAATCAGGTTAATTAAGCATACTGACACTCCATGAAATAATACCTAGAATTAAAGAAAAAAAATCAATGTAAGTATTCATGACAATGTCAAATGCTATATTGCCTTTTTATAAATGCAAGGGAGGAATTTGGATGTCAGTCCTGATGAAAGTACTATTGAGGATTCTCTTCACCTCCCTGCATGTATTTCATCTAAGCTTTTGTAAGCACACCAAACCCAGGACACGTTTTCACAAGTAAACATACAGACACTGGGAAAAATACCTATCCTTAAATCTGTCACTTTATCTCTTGGGCCATGGGAATATCCCTGCTATATCTTTGTCAGTTTTTTTTCACTATGCATATCTGCTTGTACATAGCACATAGTTCTTTGCTTAACATTACCAATGTATTTCTTTTTATTTATTTATTTATATTTTTATATTCCCCATACAATTGCGACCCCCTTATTTTGACCCCAATCCCTCCCCTCCCCGCACCCCACCCCCCATAGAGTGTCTCTGGTTCATAGTTTTTTTGTTGATTTTGATTTTTACTTTCTTATAGTTATTCTTTTTCCTGGTCCCTTATTTAAGTTTTCTAGATTCCTGCTCTGAGTGAGACCATCCGGTATTTTTCTTTTTCTTTCTGGCTTATTTCGCTGCGCATGATCCCTTCCAGCGCCATCCATGTTGCTGCAAATTGCATGTGTTCATCTTTTTTGAATGCTGAGTAATATTCCATGGTGTATATGTACCACATCTTCTTGATCCAGTCATCTATTTTTGGGCATTTGGGTTGTTTCCAAAGCTTAGCTATTGTAAACAGTGCTGCTATAAACATAGGGGTGCAGGTGCTCTTTGGAATTGATGTTTCTGTGTCCTTTGGGTAAATACCTAGGAGTGGAATTGCTGGATCATATGGAAGCTCTATGTTTAGTAGGTCCAGAAATCTCCACACAGCTCTCCATAGTGGTTGGACCAGTTTGCACTCCCACCAACAGTGCACAAGAGTTCCTTTTTCTCCACATCCTCGCCAACATTTGTTGTTGCTAGTTTTTTTAATATGTGCCATTCTCACTGGTGTGAGATGGTATCTCATGGTAGTTTTGATTTGCATTTCCCTGATTACAATGATGTTGAATATTTTTTCATATTCCTGTTGGCCATTTGCATTTCCTCTTCAGAGAAGTTTCTTTTTAGCTCTTCTGCCCATTTTTTGACTGGATTATTTTCTTTGTTGTTGTTGAGTCTCATCAGCTCTTTGCAGATTTTTGTGATCAGTCCTTTATCATTAGTGTTGGGTGCAAAAATGTTCTCCCAGTTGGTGGGGTTTCTCTTTGTTTTTGTTATTGTCTCTTTTGCTGTGCAGAAGCTCTTTAATTGATGTAGTCCCAGCTGTTTATCTTTCCTTCACTATCACTGCTTTGGGTGATGTGTCTGTAAAGATGTCTTTGATGTGCAAATCCCGTAGTGTTTCGCCTATATTTCCTTCTATGTATTTTATGGTTTCAGGTCTTATGTCTAGTTCTTTAATCCATTTTGAGTTGATTTTTGTGTATGGTGTGAGGTAGTGGTCAAGCTTCATTCTTTTGCATGTAGCGACCCAGTTTTCCCAGCACCATTTATTGAACAAACTTTCTTTGCTCCAATGCATAGTCTTTGCTCCTTTGTCAAAGATTAGTTGATCATAAATCTGCAGCGTTTATTTCTGGATTTTCTATTCGATTCCCTGAGTCAAATGTCTGTTCTTGTCCAATACCATGCAGTTTTTCTGATTATGGCTTGTAGTATAGTTTGAAGTCTGGGGAGTGTGATGCCTCCATCTCTTCTTTTTTTTTTCAGGAGAGCTAACATTTGGGGTTTTTGGTGATTCCATATGAATTTCATCAATAATTGTTCTATTTCTTGAAGAATGACATTGAAATTTTTATTGGAATAGCATTGATCTATATATTGCTTTTGTTGAGGATGGCCATTTAATACTTTACTTCCCAATCTTGAGCAGGGGATGTCTTTCCATTCTTTGTGTCTTCTTCTATTTCTTTTAACAGTGTTTATAGTTTTTTGCATAGGTCCTTTACTTCTTTTGTTTGGAATTATTCCCAAGTATTTGATTTTTTTGGTTTTGATAATAAATGGATGGTTTTTTTGATTTCTTCTTCTTCAGATGTATTGTTTGTGTATAGGAAGGCTACTGACTTTTGCATGTTGATTTTGGTATCCTGCACTTTACGACTGAACTGATTGATGAGTTGAATTAGCGGGCTGTGGATTTTTGGGGTTCTCTACGTATATATGGGACCATCTGCAAATAGTGATAGCTGGGGATTCTTCTTTTTCCTATTTGGATTCTTGGATGTCTTTCTCTTGTCTTATTGCTGTGGCTAGGATTCCAGTATTATTTGAAAAGCAGTGGTGAAAGTGGACATCCTTGTCTTGTTCCAGATCTTAATGAAATGCTTTCAGCTTTTCACCATTTGAGTAATATACTGGCTGTGGCTTGTCATAGATGGCCTTTATTGATGTTGAGGTATGTTCCTTGTATCCCAAGAATTTCCAGGGCTTTTATCATGAATGGGTGGTTGCACTTTGTTGAAAGCTTTCTCCAGCATCTATTGATATTTCATATGGTTTTTATATTTCTTTTTGTTGATGTGTTGGATAACATTGATTGATTTTGGATGTTGAACCATCCTTGTTGTCCCTGGAATGAATCCTACTTGGTCGTGGTGAATTATCTTATGGATACATTGTTGGATTCTGATAGCTAAAATTTTATTGAGGATTTTGCATCAGTGTTCATTAGGGAATTGGCCTGTAGTTTCTTTTTTGTGTGTCCTTGTTCGTTTTATTACCAATATATATCTGTCAAGTGATTCTCACCTGGGAAAAGAGAGCAACTCTGATGCTTTAATATGCTTGCTCAACCTCGTACTTTGCCTCCATCACTGTCATTAAAGAGGAGTAGTTAGTGTCTTTGGTGTGTGACTTCTTCTTCCTCCACCTCTATCCAAGTTGTTGTCCAGGTGAGTGGAGCAATACTTATCATTCTCACACTATTCATTTCTGCTGAGTTACAAATTTTTTTTTTTTAAAGATTTATTTATTTATTTATACAAGCACTGGGTACAGTCAGAAGCGCGGGAGGGTGAGAGAATTCACCAGAGCCAGAGCAGGGAGCAGAGTAGGCAGAAGGGACCGAAGTACACTGTGAGGGGAGCAGCGGGCGGCAGGAGAGTCTGCGCGCCATGTGGGACCTCCTCCAGTGGCCGGGGAGCAACCGGGGTCGAACTTAGCTGCAGAGGCCTGCAGCGTTGCAACCCAGCGCTCAACTGCTGCACCACCGGGGAGGCCCTGAGTTACAAAATTTTGACTTTCATTAAGTTATGCTAATGCCCTTGCTGGTTCTCTGCTCTATTGTTACAGATAGAGGTTAGGTAGGGACAGAGTGTGAAACCACATCAAAGGCTTTGAAGCTTGCACAAAACTAACACTTGGGAGAGGCTAAAGCATTGGTGGCCTGGGAGGCTTCATTGAATATTCTGATTTAATTCTTCAAAGAGGTAGTCCAAACATTGGTACTTAGAAAAACCAAAGTAAAACCTACATTCATTGAAATGTACTTGTGTACTATTTGATGTCTTGATGGTGCATACATTCATAAAATCCTCAATCTTATTAACATGTAGAATATTTTCATATGTCTTGAAAAATTCTCTAATGCCCTTCCCAATCAAAGCCCCACAACAGAATTCTGAATTCTGGACCTATAGATAAGAATTGCTAATTTTTTTTTTAAAAATTTATTTATTTATTTATACAAGCACTGGGTACAGTCAGAAGCGCGGGAGGGTGAGAGAATTCACCAGAGCCAGAGCAGAGCAGGCAGAACGACCGAAGTACACTGCTGAGGGGAGCAGCGGGCGGCAGGAGAGGTCTGCGCGCCATGTGGGACCCTCCTCCAGTGGCCGGGGAGCAGCTGGGGATCGAACCGGGGATCGAACTGGTGCTGCCGAGGCCTCGGGCAGCTTTGCAACCCAGCGCTCAACCGCTGTGCCACTGGGAGGCCCAAGAATTGCTAATTCTTAAACCTTCATGTAAATGGAATTCTATGTCTCTGTAGCGGCAGGAAGGTCACAGAGCAGGATATCTAGGATCCGAGCAGACCGAGTAAAGGAGAGTCGTGGAGCCTTGGTGGCTTTCTTAGGATTTTATTGAGCTTTACATACATGCATTGCAGCAACCAGGTACAGGGCACGCAGGGGTACCCCGGGGCCCAGGGACAGGCCCCAGGCAAATCTTCACTTTGGGCTTCTCTGGCCTCTTTGTTTCCTTCTCTCTCCTGCTTCTGCTTTTCTTGGTGACTATCTCAATACTCCTCCCATGGCCCACAGAAGCAAGTAAGATAACTTGCAACAATGTAACAATGGCAGGTACCCCATCAGGCAGAGCAATTTTAACAGTGGGAGGGCACAAAAGCCTGAAAAACAATTTACCTTACAATCCACCCCCTCAGGGTTTTCTGCCACACAATATATATACAAGTATATACAAGTTTCCTTTAACAAACAAACACAGCAGCCATGGCCCACAAAGAAAATACAACAGAACACAAATAATCCCAGGCAGGGTACCAACCTAGTGGCAAAAGTCGATTATTGGCACCAGCAGATGATCCACCACTTCTGCTGTGGAAGGCACTGCTCATACGAGGAAGCAACCATCCGGCTGAGGTCTCTCCACAAGCCACACACCGCATCCACCCCCAGGATGCATTCACTCCTGGATTTTGCGATTCTGTACTCTTTGGGGGTAATTGCCCAATCTTCAGGGTTTTCTGTCTGCGGCCACTCAAACACTCGGCTTTCATAGCCACCAATGCGACACGCAGACCCCTGCACTCAGGCCAACCCATTGCACAAGCACATGGGTCCGGATCCATGGATACAAGCTCCACATGTGGCCTCTCTTGGGTCCCCACTTTGGCTGTGGGCTCCACTCCAAGCCATGTTCCCCACCTATCCCCCACGGACGGGTTCCTCAACTCCTCACCCTTACTCAGCAGTGAGCAAGGCATCACCCACAGGTGATTTTAAGAGACTCGCTGGCCTTCTTTACTTAGGCTGCTTAACAGCCGTTCAGGGATTCCCAATCTCAGCACCAGCTTTTGCCTTTCTAAATAGGCTTTTTCCCTCTGCCTAGCTGCTGGGCAGTACACAGGCTGCTTTTGGCCATCAAGGCCCACTGGCCACCCCCAGATTCCCATGTCCGGGGGTGTACAAACAATACCATCCTCCCCCAGGGTCCCCAAAACAGAACATTACCCTGCCGAAATTCCTCCACCTTCTGGCAGGATTGTAAGTCCAAGTCCATTAGCCTTTCCCTGCATCAGCACTGGCGAGCTCGGAATCGTGGTCCTTTCTTCCCCGAGGATCTGCTGCCTCAGGGGTTGTTGGCTGGTACTCGTAGGGCCCCTCCTCCTCCACTTGAGGTCTTGTCCTGCAGCTCCCAGATCTTGTTCACCTCCTGTGCTCCTGCAGTGTCTTCAGACCTTCTCGCAGCTCCTGATTTCTGGTCACGACCTGTGCTGCCATGACCTGTCCAGCGTTGTCTCACAGTCTGCTCCTCAATCTCTTCTGAGGTCTTCAGAGGGCTCCACACCCGTCTGCATCAGACCATCCCGCCGACTTATGCCAATTGTAGTGGCAGGAAGGCAATAGATCAGGATATCTAGGATCCAAGCAGACCAGGTAAAGGAGAGTCGTGGTGCCTCGGTGGCTTTCTCAGGCTTTTATTGAGCTTTACATGCATTGCAGCAACCAGGTACACTGCACACAGGGGTGCGGGGGCCAGGAGGCCAGTGGGCCTCCAGGTCCCAGGCAAGTCTTCACTCTGGCGTTCTCTGGCTGCTTGCTGTCCTTTTCTCTCCTGCCTCTCTCCTGCTTCTGCTTCTCTTGGTGACCATCTCAATACTCCTCCCATGGCCCACAGAGGCAAACAACACAACAATGTAACAACTGCAGGTGCCCCATCAGGCAGGGCAATCCTAATGGTGGGAGGGTAGAAAAGCCTGAAAACCATTTACCCTACAGTCTCTTATTGTAGTTGTAATTTGAATTTCCCTGAAGTAATGGTGTTGAGCACTTTTAACGTGATTAAGTGAAATATATTATTCTTTTTGAAGCATGTATTTAATTCTTTTGCTTATTTAAAACACTGGGTTGTTTTTATTACAAAATTGTAGAAATTTGGAAAATTTATTTTGTCTGTGTATATGTAAAATATATATGAATCCTGGATATATTTTCTCAGTTTGTGCTTATCACCCATTCTGTAAAATTAACTTTTGGTGAGCAAATATTTTTAATATTGATGAAGTTCAAATTTATTTTTTATGTTTAAGAAGCTTTTGTTTACCCCAAGATTATAAAGGTATTTTCTTATGTTTTTTCCCAAAGTTTTAGAGCTTTAAGTTTTATATTTAAGTCTATGGTCCATCCTAAATCAGTTTTACATGTAACTTGAGATTAAAATAACTTTTATTTTTTCTAAATGAATACCCAGTTCTTCAGCACCATTTATCAAACAGACTCTCCTTTCCCTGATTGAACTGCTTTGGTATATTTGTTAAAAACAATTGACTCTATGTGAGTCCTGGCTGGATTATTTTATTTTATTTATGTATTTTTATGACAACCTAATCAACTTAAATACCATATCTTTGTGATAAGTCCTGATATTAAGTAATATAAGTCTTCTAATTTTGTTCTTACCCAATATTTCACAGCTATTCTAGGAGTAAAAGTAAAAACATTTGTTGACTTCATATTCTGTATCAGATATTTTTTCAATGATTCCTAAGCTTTAATTCATTTAATATTTATTATAGACCTATTGATAGGAATGTGGTGAAGGAATTTAAAGATCCATAAGGTAGAATAGGGAAGAGGAAAGTTGTTTTTCTTTCCTCCCAATCTTGTCATCATAGCTAAGTCTCCACCACAGCCCAAGTAGAGTTGAACTACCTATTTACAAAAATTTATATTAGCACAGTAACAGTTTTTATAAAATATTTCAAAAAATATAGTTTCCTTTACTTGAGATTTTTCTCTCTCAGATCCAAGAGCAGTGTCAGAGTAGGCAAACAGAAGGGCCATATTTATATTAGGTGTCCCTTTCATTTCACTCCAGACCACAATGAATGCCCAGCGCCAGCTGAAGCCATGACCAAGTCGAGACAAAAGAGGACTCATGAATAAGAAAACCACAAGTCTAAAAGACAAAAAAAAAAAAAAAAATTATGCCTGTCATAGAAATTCCTTTCTAGTTTATGCCTATCAATTCCCTGTAGAATCACCCACTTGAAGACAAATAAGCTATCTTTCACAGACATTTTGGCATGGCACCAAAGGAGGGCAGAGGACATTCCACAGAGAGACATGCCAAGAGAAGGACATTATTCATTGTTCCTTCTGCTAGGTGAGCTGTACAGCAATGCAAGTCATCATTCAGTGGTGCATCTTAATGGTGCAAAAAAAGAAGGGCTAGAGAGGTTTTGTAGCTCTATTCTGAATCCCAAGAAGAAATAAAAGCAAACTGATTGAATGAGAGAAAAATTTCCTCCTTTTCTTTTTTTCTATAGGTTATAGTCTTGCTGAGTCTGTCCAATATAGTTTATTTCTATTTATTCTTTCAGTCACACTTCGTTTCCAAGTAATTTGGAATTACCATACCAAGTAATTTCCACTTATTTGGCACCAACTGACTTGATGTCAACTCCCAACTAATTTTCTTAGTGGAAGTAGAATGTTAGTAACTTGAGTGATGGAGATAAAAGAACTGTGAAACTCCAGTTATGGCGTTTATCCTTTTATCTCATTTTCGGTTACTTGGGTAGATTCTTTCCTTAACATTGCAAAAAGGGGGTTATAAAAATCATTTAAAAAGGAGACATTTACAGAGATTTCCTTATCACTGAAAAAAATCTAGTTCCAACTATAATTTAATTAATAGGAAATTATTTGTTATACAGTATTAAGCAAAACAAGCTAAATTTTTATTTTATGATTGATTTGTTTAACTTCATGAAATTTCATAGAGAAAAAAACACTGGACAAGTGTATATAGATATTAATAGTGGTTTTTTTGTTAGTGAGATTATGAACTTTTTTCTTCATAATTTCAAAAAAAGTTAATGTACTTGCTTGCATTGCTTTGAAATAGTTTAAAATAAAAAAATTACTAAGCACTAATTTGCTGATAATTTCTTGGAAAGTGTTAAGAGTCAACTTTTCATTCAAACGTATGAAACATTTTTATTATATAAAATAATATAGTCAGGTTTACTCAATTTCTTACAAATCCAAAAGTTCAAAAATCACTCTTACCTTAAAACAGTAAGTGTGAAATAGATGTTTAATGAATAATATATATCAGAAAATGATATATATAGGTAGGTACGTGCAGGAATTAGAAGTCCAATGAAAGTGAAAACCATAAGAAAAGCAACAAATGAGAGACAATTCCAGAATCTGCATTTTCAGAAAAAAAAGTTAATTGTAGCTAATTAATCTAACATATTGCAAAGCTTATCTTTGCATTGTGCTAAGAATTATATCAAGAAAATAAAGATACATATAAAGATACATTTACCAACTCTGTGTGAGCTTGTAATTTAACTGGGGAGAAAGCAATAAAGTAAGTAAATAATTTTAAAACAATTTAAGCCAGTTTATATTGCAAGTAAGTCAGTGTTTTTCTTTTTGAAGTCACTGAAAGAGATGGATAGGTTGCGGCTATGCTACTTGACAGAACTCAATTGGCACCAGGGTTGACATAGCTGAAAATACTGGCTATATGCAGTCCTTGTATCATTGCAAAGGGTTAAAACCATTTATTAAAAAAAAAAGTGTACTGAACTGCTAGTTTGATTTACATAGTGATAAAATTAAACACTGGCCTAAAATCTAGCTAGCACTTAAAATATGTGAATTAATCTTTTATTCACATTAATGCCCTTTGTCAATTCTTTGAGATTTATGAGCATGTGCTTTTTTCAAATACTCCAGAACCCAGGAAGACTCTGCATCAATCTCAGGCAAAGCAATTTGAGAAAGTGCACTCACATATCAATATTGATCAGTTTTGGGTGTTTGTACCATAGCAAGCTACTTAAAACTTACTTCTTGTTATTCTATATATTTCATGTGTTTAAAGTCAACATGTTAGTTATATTTATAGCAAAATAAATAGAAAAGATTTAAAAGGCATGTGAATAACATCTTATGAAAGCAGGGTAGCTTGTTTTACCTGTATACGGCCAAGCTCTGTTCCTGAAACCCTTTCAAGATAATTTTGCCCCTTCTACAGAAGGACTGGCCGCTTCTGCCAGTATACAGAGAAAGAACACTAATATATTGAGTAAGCACATTTCAAGAATAGAAACACAAGAGCACAAAGCCAAATAGGCACTGTGTTTGAGGCATGTCTTGAGACTAGTAAAGTCTCTTCATAATCTTAATTTCAAGAAACTTACTAACGGTGTGGCTAGAGCAGGGTGGGAGAGGTAGGAGAGGTAGAAATGAATCACAGATGTAACAAGTGGGGCATATAAGAGAATTCTGTCTGCCATTAAAAAGCTGACTTGTAGCCAAATAAAATGAAAATTTATTATATGGCTTTAAACAAAATAAGTGATCTGGGTAAGAACGAAGTGAGGCAGGATCAGTGAAAAACCATTAACCGATGCATTATCATTTCAGTGTGCTTGCAGAAATGTTAGAAGTGGAGTGCAGACCTAAAGGGGATAAGTGGAAACGAGGTGGAGGATGCATCTCCCCTTCAGGGAGCAGTGTGAACCTGCTGTAGATTGTTGCAGGAGATAGTGGATTTACTACTCTTGTCTTAGATTTCTACTATCTTGGAGAGCAGCAGCTGGTACATATCATATTTTAGATAGTAAGTTTCTTGAAATTAAGATTATGAAGTGGTTCTTTCTTTTTTAAAAAATATTTTTATTTATTATTGTTACTAGCAATAAAATATAATTGCTAGCCCTGTGCACAGGTGTTTGAGGGAGGCTTGATTCCGTGGGATTCAATGACCACACCGTATTAAAGGAAAAAGGATTTATTGTGAACAACAGAGGCGATGTGCGAGCAAAATTATAAACAGTGCCCCAAACCCAACCAAACCGATGAATATGCATACATACTGTACAGTTTCCTCAGAAATCAACATCACGGAGGCAAAGAGTCAGCACTTCGGAGAACAGCACGGGAGACGTATTCAAGTCCAGCAGCTGCGAACCGCAGCAGCTAGACGACCACTGTGTTTTTATCTCCCGAGGTCGGATATGGCCAGTATCCAAGCTCAGGGATTCATGGTGGGCTGGTCACGTTTCTGTGCACGACACCCCGGAGTTACATAACCAGCCATGTTTCTTGGTGGTCCTGGACATCGCGAACAGTTACATAACCAGCCCTATCTTTTGGCTCCTGGTCCGGGCGCTGGCCAGGCTCCTGGATCAAGGGGCCAAAAGGTTGTCGCACATCTTCCGATGTCCCCGGCAAAACGACATTAACACTTTATTTTCCTACAATTATTTATATATTTTTTAAGATTTTTTTTTTTATTTATACAAGAGCTGGGGTACAGGCTAGAGGCTTAGGGGGGTGAGACGATTCACCAGAGACAGAGTGGGGAACAGAACAGGCAGACTGACGAAATACACTGCTGAGGGGAGCAGCCGGTGAGGCAGGAGAGGTCTGCTGAGCCATGTGGGAATCTCCCTACTGGCTAGGAATCAAAGACGCGCTGCAGAGGCTGCGGACAGCTTCACAGCGCTGTGCTCAACCTGCTGCGTCACCAGGGAGGCCCAGAAGTGGTTCTTTCTATGACCATGTAAGTGGATGGCTGCTGAAGTATGGCGGTAGATCTGTTCTTAGAGGAAAGAAGGTCCAGGAACTGAAAGAGGAGGGAACGGAAGAATCACCTATCGCCTGACATCACTAAGAATGGTGATAGGGTAATGATGGGGAAAGTTACCAGGACAGAGGAGCCAAAATCTTTATAAATTGAAAGGTGTTGACTAAGTGACTTTAGAGATTATTAGAGTCAAGACAGTGAAGATGGTATAATCTGATATCATGAACTTTGAAAGTGGGTTCTTCTGTGGAATAAGGAGAAAGAATAAAACTTTGAGGTACAGGGAAGTCACCTACCTCAACTCTAAATTCAGAGTGCCAGGGAGGCAGATGCGAAAGAAATCATGACTTGTAAAGAATACATGGAAAGTGATATCTTCAGGGGAGATGCAGCTTTCAGTTGGAGCAAAAAGGGGACGGGAGCTTTCAGAATCATTTCCCTTGGATAAACAATTTCACAAGATTCTTAATTCTTCCTATGAATTTAACCCAATTCTATTTAGCTGCTGGTGCAATTGACTGCCACTGTAATTGCCATGATATTTTAGTGAGGTGATCCAAAATTTTCTAAGACCTAACACTTCTAAGCTTCTGACTTATGAATTTATTCTATCTTTTATAACATTCTCCCAACCTCCAAAAAACATTGATAACATTAGGGGTTGTGGTAACACATATGTTGCCATTGTGTGATTTATGTCAAGTTCCCACCTTGTGTATAGGAGCATTACAGAAAGCACCCTTGTAGACTGACATATATCCCTCTAACCCTTCAGCTAGGTGCCCTTGAGCAGGGACAATTTGTACATTTCTAGTGAAATATGTCTTACTTACATTTAATTTGACTATCCTTTCTTTAATAGCACTGCCAAACTTCATCAAATGCCCTAGATTCATTGTTTAATTTGTTTTGCATGCCACCTTTTCATTGTTTGTAAAATATTTGTCTTCCATTCTAGTAGCAGTGCCATGCTGAGATAAATTGGACCCTATGTCAAAAAGAATTATCTGTGATATTTATCTCATCTTTATTTACATTTTTAAAAATACTTTCACCATGGCTTTTTGCATTTATTTTAATTTTTAAAGAAAATATCACATTAAAATATTTATCTTGATTACTGATTTTTTTTTGTCATCCTATTAAATTTTGTGTTTGTGAGGAGTGTCCCATTTGCTTGAGACTTGAGAATCAACATGAACTCCAGGTGAATTTATAAAATTTTGCTAAAATACGAAGATTTGAGGCACAAGCAATAGTTTTCAGTTAGTATCTTACTTACACCATGCAGATATAGATAGTTACTATTACAGTATTATTGCTTCCAATGTATTGAATATAAAACCAAGTGAAAATGTCAGTCACTCACTCAAGAAGAAATGTTTCAACTCCTGGTTTAAGACTTGCAGAATTTAAAAAGAGTCCCATGATTGCCAGGGTGAATATTCCAGACATTCCAACTAGTTCACCTATTTTTAAAAAGAAATGAAGTGTTAATTTGACATCAATAGTGGCAACAATTTTATCAGAGGTAAAAATAGCACACATCTTGATAGTACTGTGACTTTATAGAGAAGTTACTAATTGGTTTCAATAGGGTAATACTACAAATTATTGTTACCCATCTTCACCCTACTCCCTCCTTCCACTCCACCTCCTTCTTATCTGCTCTTCTGGATGGAAGAACATTTTGAATTGTTTTATAAAATTTCTAAGCCAAAATAAATCTTTGGTATCATTGTGTGTGAGTCATATAATGATACATTTTAATTTGATGAAATTAGATATAATAGTATTATTATCAAACTGTTGGGTCTTCCCATCCAGCAATGGGAAATTACAAGATTTGTATTTTTTTAGTCCTGGCTGTAATTGGTTTTTAAACTAGAAACAAACATTTTTGTTAGTCATTTTGAGTAATTAAAGAAGGGGAAACAACTGCAGACATAGGTATTTGAAGGACATCAAGTACTGGACTACTGATAGTACTGTGTCAGGTAATGGTGGAATTTGGAAAATATTTATGATTATTATCTTAAAGGTACTAGTAACAAATACTAAGTTAGAGCGGCATGAAAGTCCTTTTATATTAGGATTATATTACTCTGTCCTCAGTTCATGAAACTCTGCCTTAAAAATTTTCTTACTAATATATTATTGAGATGATATTTTGACTTTAAAAATTTTATATAATTTCCTTGGATATAACCCTTAATCTTAAGTCTATGTTTACTGACTAAAGGAATTAGAAGAAATTATATTTGCTGCGATATATTTTTGTAGGCATTTGGGTGTAGACATTTGAAGTATCATATGATGAGTATACTTGTATTGACTAATCATTCCTGTAACCCTACTAGATTATAATTGACTTTAATTAATTAGGAAGCCTTGAGATCCTATGTTCTACCTTCCTTCCTCAGATATGAAAATAATGAATATTTTTGCTCTAGAATTTCTAATAAGTTTATCTCTGTCTCAACTTACTCAATTTTGTATTTTGCAGCAAACATTTGTAGTTTTCTATGTTTAAGTCCAAACTCTTAAATTTCTCTCTTTATACTTTGTAGTTTTTTACCAATATAAAGAGAATCAAATTTTCATTATATTTTCTAAGTAGTTACTGCTAGTTCCTAAGAATTCTACTCAATTGAGAGTGTGTGTGTGTGTGTGTGTGTGTGTGTGTGTGTGTGTCGGTGTGTGGTATCTTACTCAAACTATTCAAGAGCCTTGATGCTTTACTTTACTAAGTAACTCACTTGGGTTTTCTATGTAATCTAAAATGTATGAACATCATTTTCCCCCTTATTGCATTATTTAGTGTTTCCAGATTAATTTTAATCATGAATATAAAAAGTTGATTTTATTCCAAAATGTAATGGAAAGACAGACATGGTCTAGGTGTTACTGCACATGCTAACTCCAAATCATTTCTATGAATTAACAGCTGAGTTGAACTTGATCTGATTCTGAAACAGTGATGTGGCTAATTATCAATATTAGTGATACTTCTCTGATGAGGGAGTGGTAGTAAATGGATTAATAACATTAATAATTTTTCTAATATTTAGTGTCACTCAATCTGTAACTTGAATATTGATTTCTGATGTGATTGAAGAGTAACCCAGAAAAAATATAATTTAATTTCAGGCACTTCAAATAATTTTTTAAGGCCATCCTTTTCAAATCAGCATTTAATAACATTGTGATTAAACAATGTTTGGAATTTTATTGAAATATTCTTCTAGTCTAGTCATTTCTAGAAATGATCTACATGTATATTGTAAAGAAGATGCATTCTTCTTTGGAGGTAGAATTCTTTATGTATCTTATGAAATAAGCTTTTACCTGTTTATCTTTTACAATACCTATACTTATATTTTGCCCAATTGGTTATAAAATTCTCTGGGAAAGTCATGACAAATTATCTCATTGTAATAATGGTTTTGTCAAATTCTTTTGTCTGTTGTAATGGTATTTGATATATATATGTGTGTGATATACATATATATCGGTGTATTGTTTTTTGTAGTGCAAGATGAATATTTTCCATGTTTTGATGAATTATTTTAACAAAAATATTCCTTCCAGATTAGTTGAATATTTTTTGACCAAGTTTTCCTTGATGTATATTACCCCATAATTTTATTTTGAAATTTTCTATGTCATTTGACTTCAGGAATAGGCCCCTCACTTACTAATATAAAAGATAAGGTACATAGTTGAAGAGCTGAAATTTATATGATGGACATCATCAACAAAAGCAGTAGCCATCCACCGTTGAATCAGATTTGAACCTATCATTCCAAATAATGCACTTGCTATAAAATTTGACCAAGTGCTCTCCACGACTTTATAGGCTGCAAGAGAGAAAAGAAAAAATAATTAAGAACGTAAATGCCCTTATTTTAAGAGATATTCTGGGTCAACTTTTCTTTCTGTCATTATCTTTACAAATGGTTCATTGCCTTTGGAGTAGATTTCTGTATTTTCTTATTCCTAAATTGGAGTTTCTTTACAAATGCTGATAATCACACTTAAATCTGTAAAATTTAATTAGTTTATTTTAAGAGATTTTTCCAGTCAATATGTAAGGAATATATATATTTATTCATTGCCAACCAGTATAATAAATTTTGGAGCTATGGTAATGAACAAGAAGTAGAACATCTTTAAACTCAGGGAACTTGCCTTCTAGATCTAACAACACACACAGGAAACAGGTGACTGAACCTCCTGTACTACCTTGACCACCACACTGACTGGCTCACTATTTCTGGGCACTTCATTTGTTTCCAATTCATTTCCATGACAAACAATGCTGCAGTGTGTGATCCTGAAGAAGAAATACTCCACGAATAGATTGTTGCTCTTTTGTTGATATTGCTATATTTTGCCAAATTGCTTTCTATGATCATGTTGTTGCTCTTCCCAGGGAATAGGAAGCCTAAGTAAACCCTTCCTTGATAGCCTCAGAATCAGGCAAACATAGTGAGATGAAGTCCTTTATTTATTTATTTATTTGTTTATTTGTTTATTTATTTATTTATTTTTGTGGGACCCTCACCGGAGGCCGGGGAATGAACCGGTGCCTCAGAGGCTGCGGGCAGCGCCACCAGGGGAGGCCCAAGGAGCAAAATTTGATTCCCAGAGGAAAGTGGGTCCTGGAGTCAGCAAGACCTGAAGGGTCTACTCCCACAGAACAGGTGGAGAGCACGATCAAAGCCCACACAAGACCCGCTGGCAAAAAAGCAGCAAGAACCACCACAACAAAAATAAAGCTCAGTTTGGGGAAGTAAACCCTAGCACTGAGCTCAGAGGTGGCAAATTGTAGTAGAAAGAATCCTTTCATGAATTCTTGTCCATAAATGTCTACTAGTGGGGAGAACACTAAGAGAGCTGAGAAGATTTAGATTCTTATCTGTCTTATCCCAAGGCTGAATGAGAGCCATGATTTCTAGATTGGTCAAGAAAGCTGTATCACCTGTACAGATAGTGTGAACCTGGGAGGAATTTTATGAATGAAGCTCTAGGACACATCTGCTTTAGGCATGGAGATGGGCATGGTGATAATTTTGGGAGTTCAGCACCTCCTACAACTGAAACATAAGGATGGAGACTGACTTGGGTTTCAGAAGGATGCAGGGAACTGGAGGTAGAAGGACCAGCTTGAAGGGTGTTTGCTCCTTTAAAAAAGGAAAATAGTTTTTAATCAGTAAAGACTTTGTCGGCTGGATTTATTAGGTCAGGACAAACCTCAAAGCAAATACATTATTTCTTACAATGTCCCTAACCTGGAAGAAGCTGGAGTGGAGACTAGAAAAGGAAGGAAGCAGGATGGAGAGCAATGAGGAGACCTGAAGGAGGCACATGGAGCAGAGACAGATGTATGAAGCAGATGCACTTGCTTCTTGGTCCTGGACTGGTTGAAACAGATGTGGGTCAGAGACTGTGGGGAAGTTAACAATGGCAGCTTTTATCTTAATTTTGATTTTGCTCTTTTCCTCCCAGACTTGTCTGACTGTTTCTGACCCTTTTCTGTGGGTCCCTGCCAGAAGGTGCTTTAGACTTGTGGTAGGCTTTCAGGTCTTGCTCTTGGCCAATCCCATTTGGGTGGACTTTTACCCACGAGGGGATGGGTAACTTTGAGTGCTTGGTTTAAAACTATATTCTTTGTCTTTTCTGTATTGTTCACAAATTAAAGTTCCTTTCCATTAAAAAACAAAACAAAACCAAAAAAACAATGTCTCTGATCTCCTAATTCTCAAGTTGGAAAGGTAAGAATTCTTAGTGCAGTGATTCTTTTTATTTTTCCCTTATTATGAAATTGTGTTAACTTCAAAGATTAAGCAACACTGTTTAAATAACTATATGTTACAAAAATAATAGTTCCTATGAAAATTGTTGGTTTAGGATGATGTAATTGATATAAATAAAATGCAAATGAAATACCAGTAAATTATATCAGGCATATTTTTTTAATTTAATTTATTTTTAATCTATTTTCTTTTTACATCATTGATCAATTTTAAACAATATTTGCTTCCCCCCATCCCTTCAGGTTGAGTCCCCATAGAATTTCCTTCACTAATGCACCCATGAACCATCACCAGAGTCCCCTGTTCTCCTCCCTCCTCCTCCCCTGCAGTATGTCTCTGATTTATAATTTCTGTTTTTGCTTTGTTGTGTTTGGTACTATTATTTTTTTTACACTGATGTCTTATTTGGTTCCCCTATATTCCTGTTAAAAGTGAAACCATCCGATATTTTTCTTTTTCCTTCTGGCTTATTTCACTGAGCATAATTCCTTCTAGCTCCATCCATGTTGCTGTGAATGGCATGAGTTTATCTTTTTTTTTTGATTGCTGAATAATATTCCATGGTGTATATATACCACATCTTCTTGATCCAGTCATCTATTTTTGGGCATTTGGGTTGTTTCCAGGTTTTGCTTATTGTAAATAGTGCTGCAATAAACATAGGGGTACATTTGTTCTTTTGAATCAAAGTTTTTGTATCCTTTGGGTAGATCCCTAGGAGTGGAATTGCCAGGTTGTATGGTAGCTCCATTTTCAGTAGACTGAGGAACCTCCAGACAGCTTTCCATAGTGATTAGACAAGTTTACACTCCCACCAGCAATGTAGGAGAGTTCTTTTTTCACCACATCTTCGCTAACATTTGTTGTTGCTTGTTTTTTTGATATGTGCCATTCTTACTGGTGTAAGGTAGTATCTCAGTATGGTTTTGATTCGCATTTCCCTGATTATAAGGGATGTTGAACATTTTTTCATATGCCTGGTAGCCATTTGCATTTCCTCTTTGGAGAAACATCTTTTAAGTTCTTCTGCCCATTTCTTGACTGGATTGTTTATTTTGTTTTTGTTGAGCTGTGTAAGTTCTTTGTATATCTTTGTGATCAGTCCCTTATCAGTTGAATGGAGTACAAAGATTTTTTTCCCAATCAGTGGGGTGTCTCTCTGTTTTGGTTAATGTCTCCTTTGCTGTACAGAAGCTTTTCAGTTTGATGTAATCCCAGGTGTTTATCTTTGCCTTCACTATCACTGCTTTGGGTGATGAGTCTTTACAGATATTTCTGAGATGTATGTCTTGTAGTGTTTTACCTATATTTTCTTCTATATATTTTATGGTTTCAGGTCTTATGTCCAGTTCTTTTATCCATTTTGAGTTGACTTTTGTGCACGGTGAGAAGTAGTGGTCTAGTTTCATTTTTTTGCATGTGGCCGTCCAGTTCTCCCAGCACTATTTATTGAACAAACTGTCTGTGTTCCATTGCATATTCTTTGCTCCTTTGTCAAAGATTAGTTGTCCATATAAGTGTGGTTTTATTTCTGGGGTCTCTATTCGGTTCCATTGGTCTGTGTCTGTTTTTGTTCCAATACCAAACTGTTTCAATTATTATGGCTTTGTAGTATAGCTTGAAGTTTGGAAGTGTGATACCTCTTTTCTCCTTTCATCAGTAGGGCTTTGGCTATTTGTATTTTTTTGTGGTTCCATATGAATTTCATCAGTATTTGTTCTATTTCTTTGAAGAATGTCATTGAGATTTTTATTGGAATAGCATAGAATCTGTATATTGTTTTTGGGAGGATGGCCATTTTAATAATGTTAATTCTTCCAATACATGAACAGGGGATTTCTTTCCATTTCTTTGAGGCTTCCTCAATTTCTTCTAACAGTGTTTTATAATTTTCTTTGTATAGGTCTTTCACCTGTTTTGTTAGGTTTATTCCCAAGTATTTGATTTTTTTTGTTTCAATTATAAAAGGCATGGTTTTCTTGATTTCTTCTTCTTCTGGTTGATTGTGTATAGGAAGGCTACTGATTTTTGTGTGTTGATTTTGTATCCTGCTACTTTATTGAACTGATTATTTTGAGTAGTTTTTCTATGGAGTTTTTAGGGTTCTCTATGTATATTATCATATTGTCTGCAAATAGTGATAGTTTTATTTCTTCTTTCCCTGTTTGGATTCCTTGTATGTCTTTCTTTTGTCTTATTGCCCTGGCTAGGACCTCCAGTATTATATTGAAGAGCAGTGGTGAGAGAGGACATCCTTGTCTTGTTCCTGATCTTAAAGGAAAGGTCTTCAGCTTTTCACCATTGAGAATAATATTGGCAGTGGGTTTGTCATATATGGTTTTTATCATGTTAAGGAACCTTAACATGTTCCTTCTATCCCGAGAATTTCAAGGGCCTGATAATTGTTCAGAGTATCCTCATACTGCTTCATTTGCACTTCTCTCTCCTTTTCTCTTTTGGCTCTTTTTATTTCTGTATCTTCAATAGCACTGATCCGTTCTTCTATTTCATTGATTCTGTTTTCATTGCTTTTCCCAGAGTTCTTTATCTCCTCTAGTAATCTTTTAATCTCCTGCATTTCTTTCCTTTCTTAAGGTCTCAATTTCATTCTTCAGTGCAGTGATAATTTGTCTCAAATAATTTTTTTTCCTTTTTGTTTTCTTTCTGCTTTTTAATCATGATGATCATTAATTCTTTATCTGATAGGCCGAGAAGTTCTTCTATGTCATTGTTGAGCTCTGGTGATTGTATTTCTTTTTGTGGTGTGTCCTTCTCCTGTGGGCTTGCTTGGTAATTTGTATTTTTCCTTCTCCCTGCTGTTTGCTTTCTAATTAGTTTTATGCGTTGGGATGTTGTGCCACTGGTGTTGGTGGGCATCTCTTTGGATTGCTCCTTCAGGGGTGTCGGAAACTTTACCAGACTGAGACCAGCACTGGTAGGCCAAAACTCCACGAGGGTGTTGATGCTGTGTTGCTGGGCACTGTCCCTTAACATTGCCTTCCCTCTGTATTTACTGAGTTCCATCAGGGAATCAGCTAGCTGGTGATTTTGTTCTGGTCACTAGGTGGTGCCAGAGACCCATACTTGCTGACCTGTGCTTTTTCCCAGTGGTTCTCTGAGAAATGGGGGGGGGGGGGGGGCGAAGGGTAGCACCTCAACACAGGGGCATTTATTCAAGCTGGGTGCTGTGTCTGCCCCGTTCACCCAGGGCTGTACCTGCAGCTGTATGGATCCCACGCCCTGAATTCTGTGCTCTAGGTCTCAGTTCCAGGGCTATCAGATCCAAAATGCTGGCTGTCACCCTGTGAAGTGCCCACTGCTATGGCGCGTCCCAAGCCCCGGATCTTGCACTAGGCTCTCAGTTCCAGAATGGGGTCTTACTCCACGCCTTGTTTCCCTTCTTACCCCCATTTGCGTGGCCCACCCTCTCTCAGAATCTGAGGGTGTTTTGGGGATCCCTGGTTTCCAACTATCAGGATGTTGGTGATTTTGTTCTGGTCACTAGGTGGCACCAGAGATTTTTTCCTAGTGTCCTTCCAGAACTGTTTCCCCCACCCCAAAAGGTCACCGGGGAACAGAGTGGGGGTGGCGTGGAGCTCCTCAATGGTGTGGGGGTGCTGTGTCTGCCCTGTGCCTTGCCATCGTGGGGATCACATGCCCCGAATCTCATGCCCTGAGACTCAGTTCCGAAACCCTCAGATACAGGATGTGGGTTGTAGCCCAGTTCAGTGTCTGCAGAAATGGGTCCTTTTGCACCCCGCTCCCATGCCCGGGCACCTGGTTTCTGATTATTCAGTGAGGGGCATTCACCTCAGTGACAGCTCCCACGTGTCTCCCCACCAACCTAGGTCACAAGCACAGGGACCTGGGCAGCTGCGATCCGTGTATGCTTTTCAAGCGTGTGCTGCTTTTCTGAACAAGCTTACCTGCTGGCCTTGAGCTATTTTCAGGTCTCTCCATGGAGTCCTTGTTTTCCTCTAATGGCACCTGGAGCAGATCCTCACTCAAGGATTTAAAGTGCACTCATTCCAATTACAGGGCCTCGAAAGAAGGCCCTGTTATTTTTCATCAGTACCTCCCTGGGTCGGGAGTGGGTAATTTGCATGTCTGCCGCCTTCCTTGGATATGGTAGCCATTTCTCAGGCTCCCTCTCCGGACTCAAACCCTGATTCCCATCACCCGTGGTCACCATGGTAGGCATGGCGACTACCATAGAAAGTTGATAAGGCAGACATTTGAATGGGTCGTCGCCGCCATGGAGGGCATGCGATCCGGCCGAGGTTATCTAGAGTCACCAAAGCTGCTGGCGCCCACTGCCCTGCCGGCAGGAGCCGAAGACTGACCAGGTTGGTTTGGGTCTGGTAAACGCATGTGTCCCCCTCTAGAAAGGGGGTCGGCGCCTGTGGGCATGTATTAGCTCTAGACTTACCACAGTTATCCAAGTAGGAGAGGATTGAGGACCAAAGGAACCATAACTGATTTAATGAGCCATTTGCAGTTTCACTGCACTGGCCATGCGTACTTAGACATGCATGGCTTAATCTTTGAGACAAGCATATGCTACTGGCAGGATCAACCAGGTATCAAGCACATTTCTTAAGAGAGAATTTTCTGGGCTTCCCTGGTGGTGCAGGGGATAAGATGCAACCTATGAAGTTATCTGCAGCCACTGCAGCATGAGTTCGATCCCCAGCCAGGGAGCTACCCACATGGTGCAGCAGACCTCTCCTGTCTCACCCACTGCTCCCCTCAGCAGTGTATTTCAGTCAATCTGCCTGTTCTGTTCCCCACTCTGTCTCTGGTGAATCCTCTCACCCTCCCACGCCTCTGGCCTGTACCCCAGTTCTTGTATGCATAAATGAATAAATCTTTTTTTTAAAAAAAGAATTTTAAGTTACCAAGAATGTGGAGAAATTCTGACAGTTAAGAGAATAAGGGCACTGTGCTCTTCCTCTACACCTTACCCCCTCTTTTTTTTCAGGGGGATGGCAGATAGAACAATATCATGCTGCAGAAGACCATAGAATACGAAAGACACCCTGTGAATGGAGTAATATATGTAAATAATTTTCTCAAGCAAGACTGTAATCATTGCTTTTCCAAAAGCAGTGCAACTGGTAACATATAACAAAGGTAAAAATGCTTTTCAGCAATATTATGGAAATATTTTCACTTCTTGGACACCCTGAAAGGGTCCTGCAGTGAAAGAACACCTTCCCTCCTCCCCATCCCAGAGACTACACTCTGAGAATCACAGTTGCAGGAGGGAGATATGGGTTTGATCAGGAGGAGCCCATAAGGTGCTTCTGGGTTACTGGTAATATGTTATTTCTTGTCCTTGGTGATAATTAGCCATCTGCATGCTTTATAATTTTCCACTGTAGTGTGCATATATTACTGATTTTATGCACATGCATACACACACAATAAAGGGAAAAAATGGTCCAGAGCTCTCTGAACGGGGTAACTTGCCATCTCTCTGCTTACAAACACTGCCCTCAGGCCCTGTGAAAGGCCAGGGGAGGCACACTTCCTTCTGGTGCTGTTAGCTTTCTGGGTTGCCTGCAGGGAGCTACAATGGAAAGGGTGTTCAGAAGGAAAACTGCTCCCTCACCACAGGTGGAGACACTACCTGGCTTATCTTCTGAGTTCGTTTCCAACACAGGAAAAGCAGTATTTCTTATTCTAGCTGTCAAGCATTTGGGTTTACTGCAGGCCCATGGAATGTTGTTCTTTTTTTTTTTTTAACATTTTTTTTTTTTTTAAGAGGCACGTATTTTTATTTATTTGTTTGTTTTGTTTATACATGCACTGGATACAGTCAGAAGCGCGGGAGGGTGAGAAAATTCACCAGAGCCAGAGCAGGGAGCAGAGCAGGCAGAAGGACTGAAGTACACTGCTGAGGGGAGCAGCGGGCGGCAGGAGAGGTCTGCGTGCCATGTGGGACCCTCCTCCGGTGGCCGGTGGCCAGGGAGCAGCAGGGGATCGAACTGGTGCCGCAGAGGCCGTGGTCAGCTTCACAACCCAGCGCTCAACCACTGTGCCACCGGGGAGGCCCGGAATGTTGTTCTTATAAGTATCTTCATGAGAAGGCCCAACCCAGGCTCACCACAAAATTACAACTAATGTTAAACAAGGATGTCTGGTAGTATATTTGCTTTGAGTCTTATCGTGACCTAATAAATCTATTCAACAAATATTTTATTGTTTAAAATCTATTTCATCTTTTTTAAAAGGGTAAATCACTATATTAATACTATTGAGTTTGTACAAGAATATCTTGTGGTAAAATAATACAAAACCCATATCAACTTTCAGAACACACACAATTCTGGTTTTTTGAAATTAAGTACAAAATAGGTCCTTACCTATGGAGCTGTTCACATGAGATTTTAGGGTGGTGTTAATTTCCACAATACTGGTATACAAAACGAAAGAAAGTACAGAAGTTATCAGACTTTCTCCACTAATTAAATCAACGAGACTTCTAGAAAGACCTACAAAAAGCAAAATACTTTTTTTAAAGGTAGGACAAACTTCATTAATATTAAAGTATTTTATTAACAGGTAGGAGGATATTTTTAGGTATGGATTTATGTAACATAGCTTCCCCTACAATTTTAAATAGAACTTTTACAAGAGCATACAAGAGCTGGGGTACAGGCCAGAGATGCGGGGGTGAGAGGATTCACCAGAGACAGAGTGGGGAGCAGAACAGGCAGATTGACTGGAATACACTGCTGAGGGGAGCAGTGGGCGAGTCAGGAGAGGTCTGCTGCACCATGTGGGTTGCTCCCTGGCCTGCTGGGGGATCGAAGTCGTGCTGCAGAGGCTTTGGATTGCTTTGTAGTGCTGTGCTTAACCCCTTGCGCCACCAGGGGGACCCTTAAATAAAACTTGGATTATGTTTGGAAACTCTCTTGAAGGAAATTTGATTATATATTAGCTATAAGTAAAATCTAAACTATCATAATATGACAACAATTAGCTGTGGTCAATAATGGTTTTTACAAATGAGATCATCTATGTGAGCTCTCATTCATCATTTCAAAGCAGAGATGGAAACATGAAATTCGTTATTTATTAAATTCAGTAATCTGGCCTATAAAAAACACATGCATCAAAAAGTCAGATGTATTTAAGATAAGACAAAAAAAGAAAGATGATGGAGAGACAAAGTAAATTCATAAATTAAGGCTTTAAAACATGGCATCTATTAAGGCAATTGTCCAATCAGTCTCACTGTAATTATACGGTGTCTCCCACCAGATACTATCTACTTCCAGCACCAGATATTATCTATTTCCATCTTAATCCTCCATTTATTGTGATTATTTAAGTTAAATATCCATCCTTTGTCATTATTTTCTGCTGTTAAATGTGCTGGTAATGGTAAAACTGTAACTTGGAGCATGTGTACTGATTTTGTAAATGTCCATAGGAAGGAAGTGCTATTACAAGGTAAAAGCCTTTCTTGTGAAACAAAGACTGAACAGCTGTGATCACAAGCACTGTGATCACAACCTAAGTACAATTAAGAGAAGGAAAGCAAGACAGACTGTTCCTATAGGAGCTCAATGGCCATGATGGTCAGTTCTTCCCTTCTCTCTGTATCTTGTTTTTTTGTAGGACTTTGCAGTTTCTGTTATCAAGAAAGATTTCTGGCTCCTCTCCTTTCCCCCTGCCACCATCATGGCAGTATACTCTGGCTACCCTAATGGAGGGAATGTGAGAAATATGTGGAACTGGGCCTCCCTGGTGGCGCAAGGGGTTAAGTACGGCATTATAAAGCAATCTGCAGCCTCTGCAGATCCCTGGCTGGCCAGGGAGCAACCCACATGGCGCAGCAGACCTCTCCTGTCTTGCCCGCTGCTCCCCTTAGCAGTGTATTTCAGTCAGTCTACCTGTTCTGTTTCCTACTCTCTCTCTGGTGAATCCTCTCACCGCCCTGCCCTCCCCCCTTGCAACTCTGGCCTATACCCTAGCTTTTGTATGCATAAATAAATAAATCTTTGGGGAAAAAAAAGAAATATGTGGAATAAAGATACATCTTTCAGTTGAGGCTATCCTAAATCACTTAGCATCCAGATGACCTGCTGAGTGATTGTAGATTCACTAGGGATGTTCAGCCAAGTTCAACCAAGCTGAATCCTTATCATCAGAACTGCCAGAAATAAGAATGAAAAATAAGAAATAAGAAATAATTGTTTTAAACTACTGTGTTTTGGAGCCAATTATTACTTATAAAAAACATAACTGATACAGTGTATAATATTTCACTTTAGAAAATGGGACTATAATAACATGTGAATATTTGGAAATAGGGAATAGATAGGGGTCTATGAGGAGTCCACAAACCATAAAAAGCTCAAGATAATGTACATGGACTCAAGGACTCACTCATAGGTCTAATCAGATTTTTTTTAATTGATTTACCATTGGGTTACAATGTCATGTAAGTTTCAGAAGTAAATCACACCTTGGTATGTGCCTATACCACAGCGAGCGTGCCCACTACTGAAGTTCTAATGCTGTTCACTCTCAAACTGTCTTCTCTGCCTGTTCCTCCCACCCTGTTCCCCTCCCCCTCTGAGATATTTTTTAAGGATAAAATAAAAATATATAAAAAATCTTTCTTTGATAGTGCAGGCAGAGATGTTACCAAGACAAAAATACTTTGTTTTAAATGATTCAAAGTGAAGAGAAAAATAATTCAAAAGTAATGACAGACTGGCCCCAATTTATTAGAATAATCTTATAAATTAACATCCAGAAATGACTTAAATTCAACAATGGCAGGCTGGAAAATCAGGTGAATACTAACTCATATGAGATTAAACAGTTAAGAGAAGTATGGAAGGCTCTCAGGAAGCAGAAAAAAGTTTCAGCAGAAAGGGAGCTGGTACTGACATAATCACAAAGAGTTTGGGTTGGTGATAAATGTTGGCACTTTCTTTGTCTAAAGTTGTACCTCACAATCCCCTTGCTTTGAAGACTTTCCTTTAGTTGTATATTTACACATGATGTGTCTCCCCTGAGAATGTGAGCAAATACATGGGTGTGCTATATTTCAACTCTATTTTCAAATAAATATTCAAGTTCTCATTAGTAAAAAGTGGCTGTTATGTTAACTTAATGTGTATTTTGTTTTTAAATATAGATTTTTTTTCTCCTAAAACAGTACACTCTGAAAACATTGATTAGTGATTTTAATGTCTTAACAGAAAAATTAAAGGATTTTGGTCCTAATGATGACATAGCTTCAAAGGCATTTTTTTGTGTTTAATTTTTTTTTACAAATGGCATTATCCTAATGAATGTTTTCAAAGGAAAAGAAATGTTGGGCAATATAAATGTGACCCCAATGTATATGCAGCATTATAATCCCTATAGAACTGTTCTATTGGCTCAGGTAGAAGTATGTGTGAAGTCATTGGTTCCATACAACTCCCTGACCTAGTCTACAATTGGATAAAAGACTGAAAAGAATATAAAGTAAGCACATCACTGGCCTTTCTTTTGTTCTTAGCATTACCACTCTTGACTCTATGCTCAATCCCCCTCCAATTCACAAAGTGAAAAGCTAGTGAACAAAAGATCTTAAAACTAGACAAGTAAAATATGTAAAATGATATTTTAAATATAGAAAAATAAGAAAATATACCAACCAAGGTCTCTTATAGCAGTTGCAGTCAGCATGGGATCTGAACTCATGAGGATAGTTGAAAATAACAACCGTGGGGTGGGTTGCAAAAGTAATTTATCCACAGATGACAGATACCAAAGAATTAATAGATAATTCACCAAAAAGCCAGGAATTGAAATTAACAGTAACTGCAAAGAAATTTTAGAGATAGAAAAATCAGATGCCTTTATATTCCATTTTTAAAGCAGATAATCAGGATTATTGGCGAGGTAGAGCCATACTCTACCCATGAATGGGGAAATTTAAAGATTAATAATTTTGTTATTTTATTTGCCAAATCTGGAAATAAGGGACAAATATTGCAATGAGATTCCTAGGGCCTAAGAAATATAGTTATAGAAAATCCTATCTTATTACCTAGTTTGGAGCAAGATTAAAAAAAAAAACACCAATAAAACTCAACATATAGCAGATCATGAGTGAATGATATTGAAAAAGAATACTTCTCTTACCTGCCAGAATAATTTCTGAAGCATGTATATATCCATCTCAAATGCAACAGTAAAGATAATTACTGGTGTAAATATACCAAAAAATAAGTCTGGGCTCATTGATTGTATGGCATCTGCATACCTTTGTACCTAATAATATAAAAATATGTCATTTTCTTATTTATCCATATTTCTGTTAGCAAAGAATTATATGCCAGGCACTTCTATCTCTAGCACAAGAGAAAGAAGACATCACAATGTAACAAATGTGTTACCTTTGTTGGATTTTCATACTTTTTCATCACATTATGATCAATTATAATAAAAAGTTAATGCACATATCTATACCCACTTTTTTTTTTTTAAGGAGAAGGTATAGGAAGTACATTGACATATGCTGAAATAAGCACATAACATATTGTTGGCAAAAGTAGTAGCAGTAATTTTGTTCCCTAAATCCATACCATTGGGTAGTTATCTCCCATAACTCCCAAAAGATGTAGGAAATTTTCAGGCATACAAGAGGAAGAAAAGGGTTTAATGTAGATGGATTGTCATATACAAAATCCACAAAGGAGTAAACAATCATATCAAATTTCAGAAGCTACAAATAATTATTCAAGTCTTCTATAGAAGATGTATGTAGAAAAATAACAGGGAAAAGGCCTGGGAAATTACCACAGATCATTAAGCAACTAATTGATGGTGCTTATTACAAATAATTTAGTAGACATTTTAAAACCTTATAGTGGGCATCCACTCAATATTCATTGATGAAGGAAATGCTGAGTTCCTACTATATTAGGAAATATCTGCGTTTGGAAGATCATTTTCCATGGGTCTCTTGGAATTTCTCCATGTCTTATGAGTGGAGGCTCTGATTGCTTTTCTTCCAGACTATCTTTTCAAGATTATTCTGATGGCCATCAAATTTCGAAGATACAGCAAGTGTCTCTATCTTTGATCCTCCAGAGCAAAGAACAGGTATTCTATACTGTCCATTGTATTAAAGTTTCCCTCTGGGACAAGAGGGAAGATGAGTCTACAGCCCATCATAAAACAGTCTCTAAGTTCTGCTTTCTTCTCCTATAACCATCCCAGTGTGTATGTGTGTGCACATTTCCCCTGGTCATCTACTTCTTCTTACGGAAACTGGGGCTCATGGAACAGACACAAGAAAATTCTGATACTCTATCTACTACTATTTCTGGGAGTTACAAAACTTGTTTATGACAAAGTAGTAACCTGCTTCTGGTTCTTACGTGAACATGCTTTCCATAACTGGCCGAGCAATAAAGAGAAAAATAATTTTATAAATTTTCCTAAGCCATTTTTGTATTATTATGAATCACATATATATTACAAAATACTCATATTTACTAAACATACCTGATCAGATGTAAAACTTAGCATTTCAAAACTGCATCCAATTAAAAATAATATCACAGGGAGAGGAATTGGAAAGTCTTTCAAGTGTAGGTTCAAAAATGCTGTAAAAAAATGTCTTTACTGAAAGGCAGTTAAACATCACACTTATAAAAATTTAATGTGATAGGATTTCTTAATAGTTAGAACAATATGATACTGTTTCTTTTCTTCCTGTATTCCTGCAACTGAAACCCTCCTTCACATAAGGAATCAGTATAACTATGAATCCACTGGTTTCCTGCTTTACCTCTTCTATGAGGTATCTCATTTCTTTAGAATTGTTAGTAAATATTGCTAGCATCATTGGCTCTTATTACTACTAAAATATTTATAACAGTTTTCTACATGCAATCAATCAGATAGTTTCTTCAGCACTCCTAGAATAAGAAGTTAATACACAACTGATCTTTAATGAAGTTGACTGATTCCCAAGATAATACTGAGAAACTATTTATAATAATTTGCCCAATGAGAAATCTATTGTTAGCTTCACATTATATATGAAGATAGACTATAATGAATATTTAACTTTGTTCATCATTATTTTCAAAGTGCAATAAGCAATATTACAACTCTTTCTACAAGTTAATGCTTCCCACTTTATAAAATAATTCCAAATCAAGTTTAAGGATGCCAAAAAAAAGTTTCTTTCTTTTGATGTGTACAATGCTATTTTCTTCTCTTCAGAGCTAGGCATAAACTATCATTTAAATAACAGAACACACTACTAAATGTTCAGAAAGTAATAACCCATTCAGAGGAACTATTATTTTGAACATTGTTTATCTAAGTGCAGAAAGCAGTGGGAGAGGTAAATTCAAGATATGATTGAAACTATAATTTATAACACAGATAACAGTAAATTCTCCAAGTCTTGATTTTCTGCTTCAATTCTCCCCATCCATTAAATCTAGCCACATGGTTGATCAAGTAAGAAGTTGTGAATACTTTCAACCCAACTGAGGTAAGGAATAATGCTCAGATATTACAAATCTCTTCTAGGATCAGATTATTTTTTGTATTCATTTGATTGAAAATCTAGGGATGAAATTATGAATTTAGAACACAATTTTAATTTCTTACTACTGTTACTTTCCTTTATTCTAAATGATAGCACATGTTAGATATAGTCATAGAATAAACTCAAAGAAAGTTATACCTACCTCCAACTGCACAGATCAAAGACAATATTAGAATGATTTCAGGGAGGTCGTCAGCAGTTTTCATGAACAAAACCCTGAAAAACTTCACCCATGAACCACTCAGTCCTTTTCTAAGAAAGTTTAATTTGTGTTGCAAGGCCATCTTGTGGTTTATCACAATCCAGCTGAATCCAACTCTTATGACTTAGCAAAACTCACACGGGATCAAAAGAATGTAAGATTTGCCTTTGTGGTGGTCCTCCAGTGCTTTCTAAAACTAAGTAAAAGAAAACAAAAAAGATCATACTTCTCCTTTATTATTATATTACTAGTGATATCTTAGGGTTGGACAAAATTAGGGATGCCTCCCCTTTCTGTGATGCTTTCAGATTAAATGAGATAGAAATTGTATAATCCCAAGTGACAGAAACTAGCCAGTGTCTTACTTATAATGCCAACTACTATTTAGCTATTATTCATGCTGCACCTAACCAAGTGTCTGAAATGATTTTTAAAATCTAACTATTCACTGACACCACAAACCAGTAGAGATTACTTAACTCTGTGGATGAACAACTGAGGGACTTGGCCTCACATTATCTTAACCTCTGGAATTATGTTCTGGCAGCTCTTCCAAAGTGGGGGTGAGATGGAGGTAGAATATTTGGATTTTTTTGTTGTTGTTCTATTCTGACAGGTTAATAGACCATGAGGACATTTATTTGATCTCATTTGGAAAGCTGAAAGGCCAGAGTTTCCCTAAAATTTGATGCATACTTCCTCTCATACTAGCAGCTGCACATTTTCTAGAGTCTGCTATTAGCATCTTATTTGGATGCCTTGTTGAGCAATCATTTATCACTCAACTTTCTCTCATAAATCAGCAGTTTCATATATATAATTTCTAAACAGAAAGTTAAATGAATACATGATTAGTGTGAATATAGAAAATGATCCAGAATCACATCATCTAGTTACTCTTACAAGTTTTATTTACATTTGAGCTCATCCTTACATAATTATACTTTATGCTCTTTCCATTTGGCATTGTATCACCAGCCTCACAAAGCCTTGTAAGGGCCTCCCCGGTGGTGCAGTGGTTGAGCGCTGGCCTGTGAAGCTGCCCACAGCCTCTGCAGCACTGGTTCCATCCACGGCCACCGGCAAGCGTCCTACATGGTGTGCAGACCTTTCCTGTCGCCTGCTACTCCCCTCAGCAGTGTACTTCGTCAGTCTGCCTGTTCTGTTTCCCGCTCTGGCTCTGGTGAATTCTCTCACCCTCCCACGCTTCTGACTATACCCAGTGCTTGTATAAATAAATAAATCTAAAAAAAAAAAAACCTTTAAAAAAAAAAAAACCTTGTAAACAACATTTATAAAGGTTATGTCGTATTAGCACTGATGTAATAGCTTCCTAGTGTGTAATTTCTCTTATCATATGTATTAAGAATCAGATAGGGAGCAATAACGGATAGGGAGCAATATGTGTGGCCTGGGTCTTATTTACACTTAAATCAGTCTGGGTGGCTGCCTGGGCTCCCCAGGCAATTTTATTGTGTGGCCAATGTGAGCAACTCACCAAATTAAAGGCAACATTGCTCACTTTCTAGTCTCAAAATCAGCTCCTTTCCACTATTCTTAAGTAGGGATTTGAAAAAAAGGGTATCATTGTTCTTTAGGAGAAGACCACCAGACACTCATCTGAGGTTGACCACGTTTAATTTATGGTTTGTTGCAATGAAGGAGAACATTCACCTTGGGGAACTGTGGTATGTTTTAATATAAGAGATGAGCTGAGTAATTCTGAAGAGGGTCTAAGGAAGTGAGGATTGACTAGTTTGGCTGCTGTCAGAAAGTAAGTTCATTTTTGTGCTTGGTTATCTCAATAAATCTTATCTTTAGGGAGGACAGACTAGAATGAAGCTAAAACTGTGATGGCTTTCAGAAGCAGAAGCCACTCATTTTCATAAAGGGAGGGGATGTTTGGAATTGTATTAGGGTTGCTCCAGGGCTTTGTTAAAGTCTCATCTTATTATGGTCTCAGTTACCTCATCTGATGTTGATGTTCTGTTAGTTTATGTCCAACAGAAAAACATGGACTAGCTGTGAGCACAGATCAGCTTGTAGTAACCTGGAGCAAGACCTAGTACTGAATGTCTGAAAATGTCAGAGCTGGTTTATTAGTTATTCATTTTGTTTTGTTTTTCCCTAAAGGATTCCTAAATTCTTTAACCTCACTTTAACATAGCAAGAGCTGGAGGTAGACTGGGGGATTTTGCTAGTAATACAAGTAGTGGCAAGTTCAGCCACCACTCTAAGACAGAGATTCTCAATCTTGGCTACACAATGGAATCACTTAGAGAATTAAAAAAATTCAAATGCTTCTCTCTCTCTCTCTCTGTGTGTGTGTGTGTGTGGGGGTGGGGCCACCCACAGTGGTGAATTGAGTTGGCCTGAAATACAGCCTGGATTTTGGAAAGCTGCCCTATGATTCTACTGAGCAACCATAACTTATAAGCACTGCTGTAGGAGAAGTCCATGTCATGAAAAAACATTATGATAGACTAGTGATATTTGATCTGAGTTAACACTAAACTATTTTGGAATACATTGTCATTGTCACCTATTAATTTGCCCACTGTTACTCCAAGACTAAGTAAGCATCCTGGAGCAAACATGCTTGACTGAAAAAAGTATTTTTTGCATCACAGCTATGCATCTTACATTCATTCACTCCTTTCAAAACTTAACATAGTTAGGAAACTTACAGTTTTCCAAACTTAAAGTAGGGTACCTGTTCCCACAGGCATTTTTCTCATTTCTAAAATTGTTATCTAAAAACTTTCATAGTAAGTGTTTACAATCCTACTAAATATTAATCAGTCTCATGTTTTAAGACAGGAGTAAAGAATTAGCAGTGAGAATAAACAACTGGGGTTGGATTGTCTTCTCCATAAATGCTCCTATCACACAACACAGCTGTGGTCTTACAAACACTGAGGAGTGCTTTCTGTAGTCTTAATGCTTCTTCATTCAGATTAAGCCCTTTCTCCTCCTCAGATCAGCTCCATATACCTGAGGAGATTCAATGTCCCGGTGTGCTTTCCTGTCAGTGCCTTACTAAGGCCTAAAGGGGACAGACACAAGCCAGGGGAAGAGTTTGGAAAGTTGGCATGGGAAAAGCAATGGAGGAGAGAGGGGTCAAAGGGGTAGAAATTCA
Source organism: Talpa occidentalis (assembly GCF_014898055.3). Lineage (NCBI taxonomy): Eukaryota > Metazoa > Chordata > Mammalia > Eulipotyphla > Talpidae > Talpa > Talpa occidentalis. The sequence continues at coordinate 52,672,762 of NW_023604295.1, read as the reverse complement.
CATTGAGAGGCTGGTTGATCTTTGGGTCCTTGATAGCTCCAACAGGGATGGTGGGAACTTCAAAAAGGAAAGGCTAGCTGAACCTGTAGCTGGAATACCATGGGAGCTTTCGTTGCTCTCCAGAGGATGAGAAAGTGTCAGAAAGGAAGGAGGATCTTCTTCTATGGGAAACTAAAGGAGGACTCACCATCCAGAGCCTCTGGAGGAGTACGTTTGCCATGTAAAGGAGAGAGGAGGCTAGCTATTGTTCTCACCGCACAGCCTTCACAGCCAACTGCAACCAAGCTGGCAGTTACTTACTCCAGGTCCCGCCCCTGATCTGCACCAATTGGCTTTGTGTTCATTACCCCTGATTTGATTGGCTGATGAAATACAATCTAGACGGAGTTCCACAGCGTCATTGCCCCTTCACCCCTAAGCTAACACTTGAATCATTAAGGACCTAAAAATAAAGGACTTTTCAGGTGAAAAGAAACCTCTTTCACTTAATCTGACTCATTATAAATAAACTTATTTACCGCAATTATATACAAGATAATGGTCAAAAGAGGTGTTGGTGGTGTTAAAACAGTCCTCATAAAAGCACTAATTCTAATTTCTCTCCTAGCCATAAGCCATAGTCATAACACTCACATAAGAAAAGCTAATTAAATTTTCTTGAGAGTCAACCTTTTAGTTTTCTTAGCTTGTCCGTGAGTCATCATGACAGCTACAGAATAACAAGCAGGTATTTCAGGAAAACTATATTCATTTACCTAAAACTGTTAGAATCATTATGTATTATTGTTATATATCAAGCAGACAAGGAAGTAGTATTAAAGTGTGCATGATGACTAGCGTAAATGGTTTTCAGACTTTTCTGCCCTCCCACCATTAGGATTGCCCTGTCTGATGGGGCACCTGCAGTTGTTACATTGTTATAGCTGTGTTGTTTACTTCTGTGGGCCATGACTGCAGTATTGAGATAATGGCCCAGAGAAGGGGAGAAAGAAAGCCAGTGAAGCCCAGAGTGAAGACTTGCCTGGGGGCTTGGAGGCCTTCTGGCCGGAGCATCCCTGCCTGCTGCGTACCCGGTTGCTGCACTACATTTTTATTTTTGTATTTTTTTAAGATTTATTTATTCATTTATACAGGCACTGGGTACAGTCAGAAGCAGGGGAGGGTGAGAGGATTCACCAGAGCCAGAGTGGGGAGCCAGAAAAGGCAGACTGACAACGTACACTGCTGAGGGGAGCAGCGAGTGCAGCTGTTGTGCCACGTTGCACTACATTTAAAGCGCAATAAAAAGACTGATAAGGCCAGGAGGGCTCCAGGACTCCTTCTTGGCCCATCCTGCCACTACAAGACCTTGCCAAATATGGTTAATACATAAACCAGAATTGAGGAAATTGGGAGACTGGTCTTTTTTTCATTTCAGTGTTAGAGCTGTGTTTGAACATGAAGTATGAGGACTTTGTCATCAAATCTCATGAATTTTCTATTCCATCCCATTCTTCAGTTGTTCATACTTTCCAGCTGGGTGCAAGGATCAGGTAACTCTTCACTTTTTCTCTTAAATGCACTTAGCTGAAGATTAATGTTAAACAAATAGCAGATTGTGGTCTAATTTTATAAAATTAGGTGAACAGGGCATTATGTTTGGATCTTGTGTTAACCATGTAGCCCTCCCATGTTGTAGGCATTTAGCAAAAGTTTAATTGAAGCATATTTGAAATAGTGAATTAGCAAACAGAGAAGGAAAGAAAGGTAACTGGGACTGCTTCTGAAGTGCTTCCAAGTGGGTCACACTAGAGAGGACTTAAGCCAGAAGGAAAGAAATGAGTTCTTTACAAATGAGTTAGTTTTGCATATTTCTTG